>NC_092587.1:120990000-122190000 GCF_047663525.1 Anas platyrhynchos | reverse complement strand
CCATCATTTACAGAGAAACACTGTAGGACTTTGGGTTCTTGGAAAAGATTAGGGGTCAGAAAGCAAGAAAATACACAAAGAACATATCTATATTATTTCAGGAGGACCATTATTACCCCTCCAGATTCTGTTAGTTTTGACACATGGCAAGAAAAATGGAACCATGAAAGTTTATAATCTTCATCTTTAGCAACCAGCTGACAGACAATTAACATTTTCCAAGTCACTCCGATTGTTTTACCAGAGTAAAACAATCTTTTTTACCAGAGGAAGGGAAACCATAACCTAAGCCTTGTGCAGGTATTTAAGCAAAAAGGCAATCCTAAATGTCTGCAGTTTATGGATAGTGGGATTAGGAAAGCTCAGGTGTAAGAGAGCTGATAGACTGTGGACTACGTGGATGTTGCAAGGGGGAGGTCAGGACGTGGAGCTTCCACTGCAATGGAAAGCATCGTTACATTAGTGTGACACAGCAGTGTAGGAGGAGGAGAAGCAATGTAGGAAGATGGTCATGTCAGGGACCTGATATTTATGTGGTTAACTTCAGGATACAGCTGACCTTGTGAGATCCAGAGTAACCCTTACTTTATACGAGATGGAGGAGGACAAGGAGCACTGTGCGGAGAGTCACGGAGGCCATGGTCAGCCCGAGAGCTCTTTCATAAACAGCCATGCACAAGGTGCCAAAACAAGACTGTGCAAGCAGTGAAAGGAACTTCGAGCTACAGTGCTGTGGTTGTTGCCTAGTGATGGACAGCTAAGATCCACCACACAGCTCTCTCACTCCCCCTCCTCAAAGCAAACGGAGAAAATATGATGGGAAAAAAAAAGCTTGCTGTTTGAGATAAGGACAGGGAGATCACTCAACAATTATCATCATGGGTAAAGCAGTCTCGGTGTAGAGAAATTAATGTAATTTATTGCCTATTACTAACAGACTAGACCAGTAAGAAACTAAAAGCAAAATAAAGACACCTTCCCCCCAGCTACTCTCTTTTATGGCCTCTGCCTGAGCAGCTCAGGGAATGGTGGCTGTGGTCAGTCCCTGAGGCTTGGTCTCTGCCGCTCCCTCAGGGTCCCTCCCTGCCCCTGCTCCCCGTGGGGTCCCTCCCACGGGATGCCATCCTTCCCCAGCTGAGCCTGTGGGGGCTGCCCACAGGCAGCAGCTCCTCAAGCTTCAACTCCCAGGAGCAAACTGCCCACGGGCAGCAGCTCCGGCCCGGGGCCTGCTCCTGCGGGGGCTCTCCATGGGCCGCAGCCTCCTCCAGGCCACATCCACCTGCTCCACCGGGGGCTCCTCCACCCATGGGGGGGCTGCAGCGTGGAGATCTGCTCCATGTGGGACCCATGGGCTGCAGGGGGACAGCCTGCTCCACCAGGGGCCTCTCCCTGCACAGGCCGCAGGGGAACTGCTGCTGCCTGCCTGGAGCACCTCCTGCCCTCCTGCTGCCCTCACCTGGGGGCTGCAGGGCTGGTTCCCTCACACATTCTCACCCCTCTCTCCCAGCATTTTTTCCTTTCCTTAACTCTGCTCTCCCAGAGGCCCACCCAGTGTTGCTCCCTGGCTCGGCTCTGGCCAGCAGCAGGTCCCTTTTGGAGCCGGCTGGAGCTGGCTCTGCTCTGACATGGGGCAGCTGCTGGGCTCTGCTACCAAAACCTTGCCACATAAACCCAATACAGTTGCATGAATTTTAAGCCAACATGTTTTCTCTTGATGCGTGGCCTAGGTTTCTTTCTCCTCCTTCAATGTCTCCTCTCTATGCATTCAGAAAACAAGAGAATTGATTTTTTAAGTAGCCAATTATTTTACAACAGCATACTAGTAATAAAAAGAGAAAATATTACCACAATTATGTAGTCAGCATGTTTTGTCAAATGGAGTTAAGCCATATAAAGCAGTAACATTTAAAAACCAATTCATTACAGATCAAGTATCCTGACAACAAATCTTAGAACAAGAGTGATATTTAGAGCATACCTTCTGCCCAAGTCAGTGCCAGTCTAGGTGGAGATCTCAATTTTTTAGGACAGGCTGTTGTGTGTTACACACGGGTATCTGTTAGACGAACATAGAAAAGTTGCAGCTTCAGCTTAGAGGCCCAATTGTTGTCTCTGGAGCAGGTTCCTTCCCAGTGGTGCTGGAGAATGGCACCGATGGGGCACTGCTCGCTCAGACACTGCTGGTTTCTTGGATGAGCTGAGCAACTCTTCCCTTGCAGAGGATTTCTTGCTCTGCACCTACATCCCTTCCATCTGGAAGAGCAATCTCATTATCTTAGAGGCATCCTTTGCTTGTCCTTCTCAGGTTCCTTCAGTGAGCAACCTCATTTCTTCTACAGCCAAATGACAATTTTGTGAGCTATTGTGTGTAGAGCTGTGTGGAGCTCCAGTCCTCTAAACAGAGGAGCAACTGTGGGGGGATCGATCCATGTCAGTCTTACCAGTCATAACAACATGTAAAACCCCTCCTTAGCATGCCCTCCTACCCTTCCTAACATCTTGACTGCTTGGGCTCCAAGCCAGCTTAGATAATGGGTGCAGGTGTCACATGTTGAATCAAAGAGGTGTTTAAGAAAACACTGTGAGAAGCCTTTGGTGGGAATGCATCTCAGGAGATGCTTTTTCGTGGGGCACTGCACCTGTGCACTCTGAGCTCCTCTGCATCTACATCACAGCCATGTTTGTGCCCATGCCTTTGCTCCAAGCTGGCCACCCACCATAGATGGGCTCTGTTCAAGAAATGAAAGAAGCATACACAGCCCATTCTCAAAGTCCTCCTGGCTCTGAAAATAAAAGCACCATATGCTCAAGCAGCAGGAGCAAAAGGACAAGCTCAAGGCAAAGTGAGCAGAGAGCAAAAGGGCAAGGAGGTGCACAGGAAAGGCACCAGGACATCATGCTTCATGCTTCCCTGTTCCTTCTTACGAGGGGGGACAGCAGTATCAGCAAAAAGTGTCAGGGCAGAGAGGTCAGGCCCTATACTTGTCACCAGCAGAGGACAGAATGCAAGCCATGGTGCCACTGTCACTGGTGCATAAGGTTACCTGCATCACTGGCTATTCACGGTGGTGTAAACAAAACTTACAACTACACATACTCAGATTTTTAATTAATGCAGAAGACAGACAGACTGCCCAATTTAAACAAGGCAAAACTACAGCTATATACAGGTTTTGTACTAGGTTCGGGTAATTTCAGGAGCACATATAATTCTATAATACTTATGACTTACTGACAGGATATTAGTCCTGTGCAGGAGGAGGACTAAAGAGATGAGCAGTGGAGGTGGTGCCATTTCCATCAAGACGTGGGAGAACCAGGTACACCTTCCAGTGACATGTTTTGATGCAGAAATTGGTTTTTAGCCCCTGAATAACACGACTGAACTTTAGAACATTGCTGGAGTTTGTAAAGTCATGTGAAATCAAATACAGACTTCTATATTTACTTTCTCCTGGAGATTTTTCTGTCAAATTGGGTCAACTTCTAAGTAAAGAAAGAGAGCATTTTAATCTGCCACCACTGTAGACTTAGCCTGAGATTTAAAAATTACTTTAAAAATTACTTACGTGTTTAGAAAAGTTGCAGATTCTGATTTTGGCGAGTGGCATTGTTGGTGCATAAGATGATATATAATCCAGACTCTGATCCTTTCAGCTTTGTTTGGTTTACCATTATTTTAGCATATATTTTTGCTGTGTTTTGTTTGTTTGTTTGTTTGGGGGTGGAATATGAAGAAATAAAAGCTCCATAAAGATAATTTTGCAAACATAGAATAAAACATAAACCAGGATCCCCCCCCTCACACACACACATTTTTTTAAGCAGTACCATTTACCACCTTTATAAAAATACCATCTATTATAGACAAGAATGCAGATTATAAAACTGCTCTGCCCAGGAACCAAACAGATGGCAGATCCCACTGCAGTTTGGATGAAGATCTCATAGCCAGATATGCAAGAGAACAGCAAAGTGGTTCCAATGTCACAGATGAGGTGAAAATTGTGGCACGTGCAGCCTTTCTCATGCATTTAAAGGCAATGAAGAATTTTGGAAACAACAGTTACTGGGATACTTTGGCTTCCAAGCACAGAGGTGCACTGAGCCCCAAAAACACCTTCAATATCAGCAACAAATGTCCTTGTTGGAAGGTGATATTGCAACAGGAGACCTTGCTTGCTTAAATGGTAATTTTAAATGCATATTCTACAATCATTTTTTGAGTTATTCATTACTATTTCTGTGTGTGCATGTGTGCATATATTTTTATTTTAGTTAGATCTGCAGGTGGTTGTACAGCAGTTTGTAAATAACATTTGTTGTGAATTCTGGCAACAGAAATTATTCTCAAATAATGTTTTCTGTTATTCAATTAGTTCTGAGTCCAACACACATCTAAAGCTGTTGGCAGCTGATTTGTTCCTCTGTGCTTGTGTCTTTTATGCCCCTACAAATTTCCGCATTGAGTAGTTATGGCTTTAAATGGAAAATTCCCTCCCTGATTTGTTGTATTCTTTTAAAAACAAAAACCTCGAGCAGTCTAGCTTGTGACATCCATCAGGCGCAGCTACACAGATCTGCAGGCTGTATTTCTCCCTCGTTTCTGTTATTAGCCTGGTTTTAGTTAATTTTCACTTCCAGATGTCTCTCGTGCCTGCTTTTCCTGGTTAACAGGATATAAATTACTTTGATATGCCAGAGCTGTTCGCTCTGCTTCAGTTTTACTTGTTTAATCTCTGGTTACGTTTTACAGAGCCTCATCATCACAAAATAGCTGTTACTGGCTAACAACATGGATCTCACTGCTGATGCTTATCGTTGTGAAATGTGCATGGTGGGCTGAAGAATCAGGCTTGTTCTGCCTCACAGGGGGATGAGGCCTGCAGGGGGATGTGCTGGGCTCGGCTCCCAGGCTGCAAGAAACACCAAGACCCTGGTTGGGGTGGCTGCAAGAGAGGACATTTGGGTTAATGCTGTGAAGGGTGGCTCCTACTTGCTCGATGAGGGTGTTATCCTCAGGAAACGAAGCTAAACTGAAGCAAGTTTAGCATCTCCTTTCCGTGAAGGGAAAGGGCTTTGATTTTACTCATTATCAGTGAAAGAGGTGTTTCATAGCAGCACTAGCTGTCTTAGTAAGTGGGGTGGCTGCCAAGCAAATCAATCCTGAGCCGCATCGTCTTCTGCTGAGTCACTTCTGGTCCCGAGGTCTCCTCTGAGGTAGTGGAGGAGGCGGGCAGCTCCTCCAGGTGCTTTCCTGAAGGGTTTCTGAAGAAGGGTGGTGAGGAGCAGTGGTGGCTGTTATGCCTTACTGGACTTGCCACATCCCCACCACACTTCTGCAGCTGTGGGTGGGCGAGATGCCTTTTCACAGGGACGTTTAGTTGCTGTACATCACTCTAAAGCACTGCAGCACTGCACTATTTCCTGATGATTTGCCAAAGAGATGCTGCAGGGACACTCTCATATTGCATACGAGGATCCCAGGACACCTTGTGCTTTTCCTTAGAGGTTTTGAGGACTCAAAGAGGTGAAAAAGCCTGGGTGTCAGTCATCAAGCTTTAAGTCTGACCACCAGGGACAGCCCCCGGCCTGTTCTGTGCAGCCATTTCCCCGCAGGTAGGCCAGGCCTAACTAACATTCAGCTCCATTCTGCAGCCAGAAGGAACAGCAAGGCTCCTAACATTGCCCAAAGCTGACAGAAATATGCATAGTCATACTACTTCTCTAGCCAAAAAGGCCGTGATGGGGGAGCTCAACTCCCAGCAGCATTCACTTCATTTAGGGACCAACTGCAGGCCCCTCTTGGGCACCTTCTTCTGCTCACCAGCTCAGCCAAAGAGGGGTGAGAAAAGCAGTCCACTAAGCAGCTGATGCACTTACCTAGTTATCACTGCACATTAATAGTTACTCAGCGTTGTATTGTCAAATGCACTATTTTTGGTTTTATGCTGGTCAGCTGAGGTCTTGCGCTGATGCTGATGGAGGATCACGAAGGGGAACTATGCAGCAAGTCAGAGAGATTTGTATGCTGAAAGTCATTTATGCTTTGAGAGCCTGCCAAAAATCATGTTTCAGAGGGCATGTATAACACTGCCAAAATCAAGCCGATGAATGGCTGTATCATTGAATTTGGATGCAGAATGAGGGTCAAGTTCAGAACAGTCTAGCAGTAGGCTATTCACACAACCTAAGCGGGGTGGAACCAAGATGTTTTGTAATTAACACTTCTGAAAAAGAACTTATTTAGCCCTGTTTCCTTCTAAAGCGCAACAGGGGGAGGGCAGAGAGAAATTAAATCTGGAAGGTAGATGACTAGGCAATTTGGGGGCTATATAGTGCCAGGGCTTATGCAAGCATTTGGGAATTTCATCTAGTTAGGCAGAGTAAAACAAAGAAGGGAAATGTTAATGGCTTCTTCTGGAACCTGCATGCATCCAGAAGCTGACTCTGCAACACTGGTGTTCCTTCCTTGCTTCCACAAGTACAGTTGTTCATTCTTAATGGTAATTAAAAATACAGAAATAAAAAGTCTCTAGATGAAATACTACATGCTATTTTTCCCAAACGTGAGACGAATTTACATTTAAATAATGAGGCTTAGATGTGAAAGCATACAGCCTTGCATTTCATTTTTTACTGAAGAATCTTATCTCCCTGGGCAATGCACAGGGGACAGAGCAAGAAGCATATATATCACTTTTCCCTATCTGGAGAAAGACTGTGAAAAAAACCCTCAGATCAGGTACAGAAGGTGTCAGATCTTGACTGAGCGCTTCCCCTCCTTGCTTTTGCTTTTCAGTTCCATTTATATCCTTCTCTTTAACCAGTGGGTGTTTTCCCATTGCTTTTTGACTTTTTTTTTTTCCTTTTTTCTTTTAAATGGCAGGTTACTTTCAGCTCAAGCCAGTTTTTACAGTTAAGTCAGGTCCACCATGACCACTGCTGAGGAGAAAAATAAGATCACCTGAGAGATAAAACTGCCCAAAGTACTGCTGGTTACCATGAACTTATGGAAAGTGCAGTATCATTTCTAATACACACAACCATGGGACACTATTTGGAGGTTTGTTGGGAGTATCATGGGCAATTTAATTAAAATAACTGAATATACAATTATTTTGACTACATTCTGCTATGATTTTAGTGATCTCCATGGTATCCTTTTTTATGCATCAGTCATAAGCTCTTGGGGTGATGACTACTCAGTACAAATTGATGGAAAACAGGGCCAGTCCTTGGTGTGGCACTAAGTCCAGTTAATAACTGAAAAATGACTAAGAAAACCACTTAGTGAAAATTAGTTGTTTGTAACTGGAAAACCCATGTGAGAGCTCACGATGCACATGGCTCAATGGAAAACAAATGCAATAAAAGAACAGCAAACATAATTAAATTGAGTTTAGAGCTGAGGCTAGCTATCTAAAATTATCTGTATAGTGTTGACATAATATCTAGCTATGGAGAAATCCACCCCATTGGATCTGGACATCGTGGTTTAATAGGTATTAGTTGTTTCTACATCTGTGCTTAGATTACCGAATGGTTTGTGCAGGGTAAATTAAATCTCATGGCAGAACATTGCATTAGAAATATTAGCTAAGCTTTACGGGCCAAATTGATTGCACAACTATTCCAAAACATAAGTGACGATTTATACCAAACCTTTTTATTAATTTATTGCCTGCCCCTAAAACGGAGATTTCATCTTCAGATAAAATGTCTCAGTTAAAAGAAAAACTGAGTTCCGGGGAGACAGAGGAGCTTGATTCAATATAGCAAAGAGGGCAACAAGGATTGCAGGGTTTCTGAACAATGCCTTAGTTTTCAGCTTGAATTCAGCTCCAGCAAAAATCGAGCCAAGATTCCCAGTTCTCTTTCCACAGTTGCCCCTGGACAGCAGAGCTGGTGGCTGTCCTTTCCATTCAAGTGAGCAGTCAGATTTTCAACCATGTACTAAATAGTTATCAGTTTCTCATTCTTCTGCCCAGACAAGCCCATTTCAGTTATCTTGAAGGTCAGAGCAAGAGCATGGCTGTGCAGACAGAGTTTGTCCTTAGCCACAGTCTGTTATGAAACTCCCTCTGCCCAGCTGCTGCTCTTACACCTTGCATGATTCGAGGCTGGACCACAAACATGTCAAGGACATCACCATACCTCAAGGATTACTTCTCTTCCTCACTGTTGCCAGTGGTGAGTAGTTTGGGTAGTTTGGTTGTAGTGTTCCTGGTCACCCCATGCTTCCTCATGTGCTCCCAAACGGAAGAACTGCTCACCTCACGGGCCCACACGGTGAAGGTTAAGCCTGGGTGATACTAAATCCTTCCGCGTGTGTTTATCTGTGTACAGGCATTGATGAACTACAATTCCTCTCCAAACATGCCTGCAAACAAACAGTGCAATTCAAATGTTTGCTGAAAAAACAAAGGAGAGGAATGCAAGCCTGGCTGAGATGGATTATCTGATTAGGCACAAATATTTGAGGCTACCTTTTCCCATCATTTTCTCAGCTATGTTCCAGCTACATACTTAACTGCTTGCCAAACTGATCACCCACCGTCAGCATCTATGGTGGAAAAATACTGATGGTCCCCAGGGAAATCTATGCTTTGTTCTCCTGGGCTAAACTGAAGGTGACAGTGCTGCAAAGCCTCGAGGGGGAAGGTAGGCCTGCACAGGAGGGAGGAAGAAGAGGTGGCTGTACTTTCAGTAAACAAGGAAATCACATTTTAAAGGCCAGATCTTTCATTTCCTAAGTACAATCTGACCAGTGCTTTGCAATGCATTGCTGCTCTAGCTGTAAATAAACCTAAATTGAGGTCAGGTTACAAACTAGCACTCAGAACTTCACATGTTAACATGTTATTTTTTAAGAGCTCCAAAAATCAGATTTATCCCAAGAGGCATTTCCTACAGCTGATGTCAGATAACTTTATAGTCAGAGACTGGATGAGCATCTCAGCAATGGTGAAAACAGCTTTGTGTTTGGAGAGCAGGAGCTAAATGGATAGTCCCCATCAATTTCTCCTGCTTCAGCTATGCAGCAGTGCTAAAAACAGACAAAAACACCAACAGCTTGCCTGCTTTTATGAATTCAGGTTGCCCTAGTTTATATGGATATATGTGTATGTGTCTACATATGCACAGTTACTCTGGCAGGAAGAAGTGCTTCACCTAGAAAGACTGTAGTGTATTTTGGGGCTTTTGCAGGCTTAGAAAGACACTGACAAAATATGGTTAATGCAAATGCAAATGCAAATGCAAAAAAAAAAAGACATGTCTCATAAAAAAAAAGGGGGGGGGGGGGAGACTATGATACATTTAGCTAGATGTGCTTTATGAGTAGGGTGCTTTATGAATCCCGGGGGAGTGAGTGATGCTGCTGGACACCGAATACAGCTGTATATATAGTATGTATATATATATACGTATATATAGTGTATATATATCTATATATATATATATAAGAAGAATCACATAGCTAGCCTTGCCTTTGCCATAGTAGGCAAGCAGCCCTTGGGCTGGCCTAAAAGAGTAAACAATCTTGGTTAACTTTTTTATAGAATTCATCAAAATGAAGAATAGAGCACACGTAACTTGAAGCAAGGATGCCACTCAGTTTATTTACAAAACTTGTAAAATGCAAAAATGCAGTAATGAAATTGTGTTCTCAGGTAGGAATGAGATAATAGATTAATAGCTTCAAAGTGCTTCCCTAACAAATGAACACAACAAGCAAACAAATCAAATGGCCAGGATGTCACTTTCACTCTGTCCTTGTCAACAATGAAGTTGTGCTGAGAGAATGGGAGGAAGAACTGTTTGCTTTCAGACCAAGCCTAGCAAGCATCCCACCCAAACCCCTCCTCTGACTTGCAAAGGGAGATGCAGAGGTCACACCACGTGCTTGATTTGAGCTAAGAACAAGCAAGGATGACAGAGGTGAGTGATATCCTTCCTTCAACACAGGGTAAGTGCAGCTGCCCCAGTGCAAACCATAACTCTTGCCATAACACTTCTTCAAGACTTGTGGCTGTTTCAGGATGCTGGGTGCTGTTGCTAATTCTCCTGCCCATGCACGTGCTTTGTAGGACAACAGATCTATCCCCCTGACACAGGAGGATAATGCACGATGGCAGCTTTTGTACAGCTTTCCACCTTGTAAGAAATTCCTGACTAGCTCAGTGGCAGGCTGACGTTTATTTTTATAAAACTCTAGGAGGTGTTTTTCCCTGGGTTGTACACAAACACTTATTTGTACCAGGAAAGGAGGGTGGTGGGAGGAAGAGAGAAAAATATTGGACTGAAGTCAGCCTGGCAAAACAGCTATTCAGTGGGAGCTAAGCAAGTGCTGCTGGCCCGGTCTGGACCATGCTGATTCCCAAGGGCAGTTTCTCAGGCTCTGCTCGTTTCACAGCTGGTGACACACAAATTAATGAGAGACAATAAAGGAAAATCTCTGTCCTGCTGGATTTTCCTTAGAGAGGGGTGGAGGATGCAGGGCTGAATGATCCCCATGAAAACACCACACAGGAGAGGCTGCACCCTTGAGATGACTGTACCATTCCCTTTCCAAAACAAAGCTGAATTCCAACAAGTGCTGAAGATAAGAAAGGCTGGATTTATCCCTTGTGGAGATGTGCTGAGAAAATAGTCCCTGGATATTTCCCTTACTAAAATATCTCAGTAGGAGAGTTCAAAAGCAGGTACTAGTGGGATTTGTCAAAAGAAAGAGCTTTCAACCCATCAGAGAACAACAGTGTGCAGCCCGAGGACTCTGAAGATACGCTAGGATAATATCAAACTGTGTTGTTTTATTCTATAAGACAAACCATTATTTTCTTTCACATATTTATAACAATGATCATACAAATTGTGGTTTGATGACACAGGAAATCTCACAGTTCAGCTAGCAGGGGAGAGACAAAGGTAACAGCAAAATGTGCAATGGCATTAAAGCAGCAAAGAGACGTAGTTATGCTGGCAATTACTCCTGGTGTCTGAATGTTTCCACTCCATCTAATTTTTAGATGAATTTTTTTAAACAAAAGTCCTCTCCAAACTCTAATATGCGTCAAGGGAAATGGATGGAGAACCTCGCAGTGAATGGGGTGAGCAGCATGAATGAGCCTGAGCAAGGAGTTAGCAGGGAGGTTGCTTCCTGACAGCTTTAGGGAGAGGATGGCGATCAAGGCATCTGAAGACAGCAGGCATCAGCTTGTCTGTCATTGCCAGGGAAGCAACTGGAGCATTGCAGCCTCTGGATGTGTGGTAAGCAGACAGTGCAAAAGCAGTTCAACACCCCTGCTCAGAGCAGGTCACTGTAAACAACCACCAGAAATATCTGGGAGGTGGTCAGAGGAAAACCCCTACAGCAAGTCTGTCTGGGGAGCTACCAGGAGCATGGTGGTCTGCTTCTTCTCTGATACCAGTCTAACAAGTCGAGAGGGTGCTGAAGATGACCTCTCCGGGACAACGGCATTGACTTTAGCAACTCTTTTTAGTGAGGATGAGCCAACAGAAAATGGGTCGTGGGACGGGATAAAGCGCTCTGGGGCATTCAGACTATTGCAGTAGGTGTTTGTTTAACATGGCTAGAAATGCTGTTATTAAAATAAATATTTGTTGCTAAGATACTCTGTTAGTTCAGTACCCTTGAAATCTAGTTTGTGTCATTAGACTGGAGGCGCAGATATGTTATAAACGCCTTTAAATCAATAGCAGTCAGGCCTGGGAGCGAGGGAGGGAGGGAACTCCTCAAGCGCTAAGAAGAAGTCAAGCTGTTTCTAGCAGCTGCTCTGACCTGCAGAGCAAAGCTATCCCTGGAAGATAAGCAGCTTGCTGAGTGGGTGCAAGAGAGAAGACAGAGCAGGAGAACAGTGGTAAAAGATGAGGAGCAACAGCAGTAGGATGGGACACGAGGGAAGGGAGCATGCTGCACTCCCGGCCTGAAAAATGCCACCACATGTGGCTCCCTGCACAGCACAGACACAGCACTACTGACCTGGGCTGTGCCAGTCAGGAGGAGCAGCAGGGGCAGATTTTGGAGGCCGAGAGGTGGTCCTCTGATGCTAAAGACCTGTCAAGCTTACTACACTAATTTCAGGGGGTTTACTTCGGTCTGCTTCAAGTCTTGCCCCACGAACTGAGCTCCAGTCAGGGGCTGGAGCACTGCAGGTGTACTGCTGTGGTGCGTGAACTGATTCAGTGCTGTGCAAACACAAGCAAGCACCCTATTTAGATCATCACATGCCTACGTTTTAGGCTTCTTCTCCATAGTATAGAAATGTTTAGTCCAGCCCCCCTAAAGCAAATCCTCTGCACAGTTAAAAGAGGGAAAAAGGACACCCTAGAAACTTCCAGATACTAATTCAGCATCTTAGACTGAGCATCCCTCACCATTGATTATTTAAGAAACGAGTAGGAAATGCTGGATGACTCATTCCACCAGAGGTACTGCTTTTCTGTGGAGGATCAGCAGCTTTTTACAGAAAAGTGGGTCTTTTCTTCTGCCTCTCCCTGCCAGCTCTCCGTGTAATATGACTAGTGGGTGGAAAATGTGCCTTGAGTGTGAGCAGCCTTGTCTCCAACCTTTCCTCAGCCTGAGAAGATCAGTTTTTGTCTGATATGAGCGCATGCCAGCCTTACATGGAGGGCAGTCAGAGAGGGAGAATGAGGCACCTTCTGGCCCATCAACAGGGGACTGCAATCAGTGAAGGGGCTCAGGAAAGCTAGCAAGAGAGATCTGAGTCTCATCTGGGAAGCAGCAGGAGGTTCTGCTCCTCGCAGTATGTCAGCAATAGCATAAATGATCACCAAGAAGTATCGGGTGTTTTGGGGAAAGACATCACCTGCTTCTTCCTGAAGGCCAGCTGAAGCCATTTTCCTCTTGCTTCTGCTCCTGGCTGGGTGACTCTCACCTTCCAGCCAGGGGTTTCAGGGTCAGCAGGGAGGTTCTTCATGTCTTTAGGTGTCTACCAGAACAGGTCACAGAGGTGTGCTGCACCTCACCCACACGTGTGGGCACCAGAAAAGTCCCAGCCTGCAGCACATGAAAGTTTGAAAAACATTGCTCCTCAGTAGAGATTGAGTGCAAGCACCAAGGTTGGATCCTGGTTTCTTTGCACTGCTAAAGAAAGCAAAGCTGTATTTTATGAGCAAACCAAACTATCCCAGCAAACACGAATTCTTGCCAATACAGCCGGCTGAGCACCAGAGGCTTCTGCTGACACAGCTAAGACAGTCAAGGCTGATTATTCTTCTCCCTCCTATCAACACACCCGACTGGAAAATATCTGTAGTAGAGGCTGCAATAAAAGCAATCCCGATAGTTTGTCTTTTCCGCAGTGCTCCAATTTAAACAGGGTCACTCAGGCAGAATCCGCGGGTGCAGTTTCACTGCTGAGATCAATTTCGGTGCCCTGCAGAATTGCACCCGTAGTAATTTAGTGTGGCTGTAAAATTAGAGAGACGAATTATTTCCGGGGTCTGTACACGCAGCTCTCGGCTTTGTGGTTGGAGCCGCAGCAGTGCTCACGTGAGAGCAAAATGCTGCCAGAGATGCTCTGCTGCCAGCTCCTGCAAACAAATTTTTATTTTTTTTTGGGGGGGGGGAGGCATGTGAAGAGGAGGAGCTCTCAGTTGCACCTAGCTGCTGTGCTCTCTGCTTTGTGTAACTATTTTTTTATTTGTAGGGAAGCGATTCTGGCAAAGCATAAATATTGTCATAGCAGTTTGGAGAATGGTGTTGAAGGAGAAACGTGTGGATTAGCAGGGATATTTGGCGAATCGCTCATGTCACATCTTTGCAGGGTGGTGGAAGTATTTCATTATTACCAACCTACCCTAGCAAATGACAGTCCTCCATCCTTTTCTTTGTCCCAGGTGTTCAATGAGGGTGGTCAGCAGCCATATGGTGCCCTCCACAGTCTTCAAGCCAAGATCCTGCAGACAAATTACTAAATTCAGTAAAGCCAGGCAGGTAAAATCTGGATCCTACTGACCTCAGTGAGGCATGGATTTTACTTTACGTGCAGAAACTCACCCGTGTGTATACAGTCTTTCCATGATGTGTTTTGCTGTTGCATAATAGTTAAATCATTTCTCAGTATTAATATTTAACATAGACTATTTTCCCCCCAGTTTTAACTGAGAGTGTATTACTCCCAGTCTGTCCCGAGTTTCTGGTAACTGAACCGTACTTCCTTTGCAGAAAGGGGATGTTCGGGGATGTTATTATCTGAACTTGGGACAGGGAGACAGAGAACCTGGTTTTTCATTGCCAACTTGTGCAGCCACTTAAAGTGGGCAGCAGTATGCGTAATGCTTCCTTCTTCTCCACTGTTGATAGTCCCTGCTCACTTCTCAGCGTTGTAACAACCCAGTTTGCTGACCAGTGGAGGATCAGGTCCACAAACATCCACTTTCTTATCTTGTCTCTCCTCCTAGCCTCTCAGTAGCCTTGGGAATTTCACTTAGTCACCCTCCCCTTTTTCTCACATTTATAAAATAGGGATAATATTTATACACTCTTGGCTTTTATGATGACTGTTAATTACTGTTCATGCATTCCACTGGAAGTTAATGTAACTAAATGCAGGTACTAAATGGTATTTAATCTAATTATCAAAAAATCAGAATTATTTGATTCCAAAGGCTATTGTTAGGTTTTGGTTCATAGTCTATACAGAAACCACACCTATTTCTTTCAGTCTGCAGAAGAATGTGTTAATGGCAAAAGGTATGTAAGCCTTGAAACTGGTTGCTGAAGAAATATGAGACTTTCTTGATGCCTGTGATTCCTAAGGTCATGTTGTCTGGGGTCTCAGCTCATCACATGAAAAAAATAATAATTTCCAGCAAACTAACCCCCATATTTTGTATCTCAGCTGTCCACAGGTTCTGTCGCCTTTTCTATAAACCTAAGAAATATTTGCACTCTCTTTTACAACCACTAATGCAACTTCTTTCTTCGTTGTTGCCTCCCATCCTTTCTTAGCATTGCATGATATTGTTTTCCCACCAGTTGCTATATTCTACCCACCTGGAGGTTCTGCCCACCTGGGAACAGGTTGGGCTTATGATTAACCTGTCCCAAATCTTAGTTTCAAAGCTCATTTCATGTCTGTCTTCAGATCTCGTGCTAAGTTGTTCATACATTTTCAGATTTTAGAGTAAAGAAAATAAATTCTGTTTTTTAATGGTTTATAACTGAAAATCGTTGAGGGTTTTTCTGAACTCCACAGGCATGGCTCAGACAAAGAGTTTCTATGTCATCTAAGAGGAACACCAGATACGAGTCCGTGCTGGTACACCTGAATGGATGCTGCTCGGTCTCCAGTTGCCTTCACCAGCTCATGACATGGTGTCCGGCTGTGTGTGCATGTGTGGGCAGTGGTGGAAATGGGCAGATAGCAGCACTTCACCCATTTCGTGCTGACCTCTGCCCTCAGGAACACTAAGAAAAAGCAGTGCCTGTGCTGTGGGGACCACCAGCAAATACACCATGTTTGCTCAGTAAGTAGATTATTGTCACCAATATGCCTCTTCTCTCTGATATACACAGGGTGGTTTTCATGCCCTGGAGAAGAACAACTCTTCCTTGGTGGAAAATTTAAAAGGACCTCCTTCCCCATATCTACAGTGGTCAGGGAGAACAGGGTGTGCCAATATTTGTGGCCAGATAAAAAAATAAAAACAAAATCACACTCCAAAAGCTATAGTGAGGATTTAAGGAAATGGATGTGAGCTGTGTGCTCAGCCGCTTGTCTTTATGAGCAGTTTGGATCAATGTTCAGACAACAAAAGGTTATAATAAGTTTCTCCACTGGATATTTGTCTTCTCTAGGTATTTTGGTGACTCTACAGGGACTCGTTCAAGAAATGCCCATAATTTCACAAATTTTCAAGACTATGCACTACCAGTAACTCTGTTCAGGGAGTACAGGATAAAGCCTAAAATACTCGGTGACCAGTCTGTGCTACACAAATCACACAGCTGCTCCAAATGAACCTCGGAAAAAGGGGAGCCATGTGTTTACATGGGACAGGAGACTTTTCAGACTGTCGCTGAACCTAACTGCTGCCCTTGAGATCACCCTGTGTCATGTGAGGCATGATTCAGGATGCTGTACAGCTTTTGTTGCCTCAGGCAGCATCTTTTTCCAGGGGAACAGCAAGAAGAAAACACAAATGTAGCATGTTATGAAGCAATGCAGAGTCATCAGCTAGTTCTGGCCTAGTCCCTGGAGAGGAGGCCAAGGTAAATGGGCATCACTCTGACCTTGTCTCAACTTGTGCTCAAAGGAAAAAAAAGGCAGGAGCAGAGGGGGAGGAGAGAGCATATCTAAAATACTTTTTGTTCTGGAAATTCCAAAATACCTGCTTTTGGATCTTGTTTGCATACTGACAGCTCCCTTCCTCCATCACAGCAAGGTGCTCTCAGGCACCCCAACCATGGCACACAAGGAAACGCTTCTCCCCAGTAAGGAAACAGGGCAGATGTATTAGGTTTATACGGCAAGGGTTTGGTAGTGGGGTGGCCTCTGTGAGCAGAGCCCAGCAGCTGCCCCGTGTCAGAGCAGAGCCAGCAGGGCAGGAGGTGCACCAAGCAGGCAGCAACAGTTCCCCTGCGGCCTGTGCAGGGAGAGGCCCCTGGTGGAGCAGGCTGTCCCCCTGCAGCCCATGGGTCCCACATGGAGCAGATCTCCACGCTGCAGCCCCCCCATGGGTGGAGGAGCCCCCGTGGAGCAGGTGGATGTGGCCTGGAGGAGGCTGCGGCCCATGGAGAGCCCCCGCAGGAGCAGGCCCCGGGCCCGAGCTGCCGCCCGTGGGCAGTTTGCTCCTGGGGGATGAAGCTTGAGGAGCTGCTGCCTGTGGGCAGCCCCCGCAGGCTCAGCTGGGGAAGGATGGCATCCCGTGGGAGGGACCCCACGGGGAGCAGGGGCAGGGAGGGACCCTGAGGGAGCAGCGGGGACAAAATGCTATGGACTGACCACAGCCACCATTGCCCATTCCCCTGCTCTGCTTCAGGGGAGGAGGTGGAAGAGGATGGGTGGGGGGAAGGTGTCTTTATTTTGCTTTTAGTTTCTTACTGGTCTAGTCTGTTAGTAATAGGCAATAAATAACATTAGTTTCTCTACACCAAGACTGTTTAACCCATGACGATAATTGTTGAGTGACCTCCCTGTCCTTATCTCAACTGTTAAGCTCTTTTTATCAAATTTTCTCCCCGTTTGCCCTTGAGGAGGGGAAGTGAGAGAGTGGTTGTGGTGGAGCTCAGCTGCCCAGCAGAGTAAAACCACCACAGCGACAGTGATAGAGTATGCCAGTTTAACTGATAGACCTGCTTGCCTCGTGAAGGACAGTGGTAATAGAAAAGCTCAGCATTTAGCCTGCAATAGTCCTTGCCTGACATCCCCAGGTTAACAAGTCTTTGTTAACATCAAGAAGAGACAGACTCTCAGCCAGCATGGTGCCAGGAAGATCTTGGATTTTGACAAGCCAGAAATGTCACCAAGAAACAAGATGCAGTGAGCCTGTTTCATCTTCCTCTTCCCCTCAGAGCAGTGGGGGCCTGAGCAACAAACAAAGGAAGCTGTTGAAAGTTACTATTTTGATAAATAATGGTGGGTAAATACCCCCTTGAAGCTGTACCTCTGGTTTGCCTAAGTTGATCTTTGCCTGCAGCTGTAAGCCTGGAGAGGAAAAGCACAGGACACAGGGGACCAAAAAGTCAGGGCAAATCTTGGTGTACTGAGAGATACATCTCACCATGTTGGCTGGGCTTGCTTCTGGCTACAGGACATGTCGTCACATAGGAAACAGGAGTCAGCAGCAGAAAGGGACAACCCTACACAGGAGGAGAGATGAAGCTTAGAAACTAATTGAAGCAACTATGAACAGGAGCACAAAAATGGGGAAAACCCACTAGGATAATACTGTGTGCACACATGATGGTGGGATGGGTGGGGTGAGACCTTCATGTTGGATGAATGGTGGCAGCTGATGAGTATAAACATAGAAAAGTGACGGCAGACAGCCTGGCTTTGTGCTCCTGTGAGAAATCCTTGTAAAGGATAGGGGCCAAACAGAGAAAGCTACAGAAAAGAAACAATGCCTTTTGAGAAAGCAAAGCTTGCTTTTTGCCTGGAGGATAAAGTCAAGCAGAATGGTTTTCCACTGGGAGAGGAAGAGATAACCCGTTCGGAAAAAGGTGTTTTCATTGACATCTTGTTTTCTTTTTCTTGGTATCACTGTTACTGTGTTGAGTCTTGGGATATGAACTGTGCTACAGCAACACAAATACTTAAATGTATCTGAAAAATTAAGCACATCTGAACAGAGAGAAAAGAGTAATGGCAACTGAAAAATGGGGAATTGTCATTCCACAGAGGAAAGAATTTGAGTACCAGTCAGAAAGACTCTTTGTATATTCCCAGCATGTCCATGCTGCAGCTAGAGCAGTAATTTAGTAATCAGTTAGAGCCAGGATGCATTTAAGCTGTTACAAAATACATGGTTTGATTTGGTTCCATACCACAGCTCTTCTGCTATCACTGTTATGGCTTTCTACTAGTATATAATATTCTGCATAACTGTATTTTAATAGCACACTATGGGCAGCTCTGTGCTCTGCCCAAAACTCAATCTGTAAACAAAGAACTGTGGATTTTTAACCCACACATATTTTTTGACTAAGATTATTGAATTTCTTACAGCACTCCAATAATCTTTCTTCAGGGGTCTCAGCAGTCTTTTGCTAACAGGCACTGTAACAAGTTGCTCCACTATAATGTGGTCTCAGCTTCTGAAGTTTGCATCTTGGCAGCTGAAAAATAGAAATGAAGAGAACATCAGGGACTTTCCCAGAGGGTTCCTAAGGAGTCAGACACAGATTAATTACAGCGCAGGCGGCAGAAATGTGTAGTGACTAGTGTTTCAGGATATGAAACAGAAAAATATCCATTAGGAAAGCTGATATCAGATGAGACTATATAAAAGTCTGAACTAGAGCATTTGGACATTGACTGGGCCCGGAGAACAAGCTCCCAGGATCAGACAGTGCAAGCACAGGTGTCTATCCTCATATCAGAGCCTGAGTAGGCTCATTCACTACTTGTCCCCAGCCTCAGCTTGGGTTCAGCATCATGCAGAGGCAGATTAATGGGTCATTCCTACCAGTGGCATGCTGTTCAGCACACCTCCAAGCTGCCTCTGAATAGTTTTCCAGCCCAGAGGATGTAGACACTAGAAATGAAGAAAAATAAAGCTATTTGTGCCTGGCATGCTGAAAAACCAGGCTGCTCTGCCACTGCTGCAGCAGAACCACGAGTCTGTTCCAGCTCCAGAACCTTGCTTCTGCCTGCCTGTACAAATGCCCAGCAACAAGGGGACAAAAGTCTGTCATTTGTAGCACAAATGGTTTGGAAGTAGCCTAAGAAAATGTATTTATGACTGCAGGAAGCTAGGATAAAATCCTAGTACTCCAGTAGGAACTGAAACCTTTGTGCTACCATCCCTGTGCTGAACAAGTAGCAGCGGTATTCAGCCCCTGTGGTGAGGAGTGGCAGAGTATGCCATGTACAGAGAGAAGATGGCATCTCACTTAAGCCACATCTCTGGGCTTGAACATAACTAGGTGAGTGTGTCATCTGCAGTAAAAACAGGATTCAGGCATGCCTGTGCATCAGGATATGTTTCTGGATGACACAGCCATAGAAATGACCACCTGCCAATAGTGCACATTTGGGCACACAGTGGAGAGTCTTCCTCAGATGGGAAGACACACGATAAAATATCAGACTGGGCAGTGTTGTAGAAAGCCCACCTGCAGCATGACAGGGCAGTCTGTACACAACACTGGTACATGTCTAATTCATTATAGGACCAGGTTTGTATCAAGTCATGTGGTGCCCCACTTAATTTTTATCCTTTTTTTTTTTTTTTTTTTAGTTCTTTCTTTAATGTAGCTGTGGTTATATATTTGCTAGAGAGCCACAGTCCCATCTATCATCCTTTTTCCATTTTGTACAGATAATCCCAAAGCAAAATCTCATTAATGCCTTCCAAAAATAGTTCAAAGGGTTGCGGTTTCAGTCGGAGAAGCTGATTTTGCATTCCAGCCTTGGTGACCATCACACAAGCCAACGCAGGGACTTGGCACAATGGTACCTGCAAATTCCAAGATGATTTACTTGTCAGGCGCCCATTTAAATGGCATTTTAACTGTGATGAGCACCTCTATCTTCATTATCCTCTCTTAAAAGCCTATGCCACCTACTGATTATTTCAGGAGGAGCAGAGAAGGGCCCTGTCAGTTTACCTTGCTTAATGCTTTCCATTACAAAAGACCATTGTGATGTCTTGTGAGTAAATTTCATATATTCAGTCTTTTGGGGAGCTGGATTTTCAGCAGCAAAGCCTTTTGGCTAGAAAAGTGGAATTCTTGATGGGTTTTGGCTAATTAATTGTGAAAAAAAAAGAAAATACATCATGAAACAAGCAAACAAACAACTACCTTTAGTTTTTATCTTTGGAAAAAAACTTGCTTCCTTGCCAGCATCGGCTTTCTCAGGATGAGCTGTGACTCTAGCAAAACCACTCGCCTCACACCCCTCTCAGGATGCCCCCGTAGCTCTGCTGAAGCCATGAGGGATGAGAAGAGAAGCTGCCTGGTTCCTTCCCTCTCCTGGTAATAGCATACATTTTTCCAGGCCCAGTACACAGTCCTGCTTGGGGAGCTGGGGACAACTCCTTCCTTTATCTCCTCATTTCCACCGCTTACTGTGGAGGCCCAAACCTCCACAGAATTTAGGCAAGGAGAAGGCTGAGCAAGGCAGTGCTATGTCCATTCCCCAAGCCGGAGCGGACACTAGGGGCTCAGTTCGGTTGTCCAAATATAACTGTCTTCAGCTATTTCAGAAGTTCTCTCTCCTGAGTATTTCTATGGGACTGACAGAAAAACAGGAGACCCACAGTCTTCTAGAGAGTCAACAGGAGAGTAAACAGGATTCCCTAAAGCATTTAATGCTGCAGAAGATGTCTGCATGTAGAGAGTAGATTCAAACATAGTTGTGGAGTTGTGGAGCAGGTGGAGTAAGTATCTCAGCTCCTACTGGAGTCAGTGGAAATCCAATTCACATCCATCAGTGGAACCTGGAGAGCTGTGAATGCACCAGATGTGCCCATTTTAGGGTAGCCCTCTACACCCCGTTGACTAAAACGGGGGGATAGTTAAGTGGCTCACATGTCAACAGCTCTTCTAGCAACACCTAAACCTAGGGGTCTAGGCCTGGAGTTGAGCCCTGCCCTGTAAGTCTATGCCCGTGGTTCAGATCTTTCTTACAATGGCAGCAGCGTGCTATAGTTACCTATAATTTGTTGCAACTTTCTACCATATGGAAACAAAAATGGGTAATTACATTAAAAAAAAAAAAAGTAAAAAGCTTCATTTTAAGAAACAAGATTGAAGTTGCAAAGTCAGATCCTTAAAAATTAAATGTGTTGTATTTACAGCTACCCACATAACACCTAATTCAGTCATCTTCATATTGCATTTCTCTAGACTTTATTGCATTATATTTTTTCATATCCGCCTCTCACTTCATCTTACATTTCAAATTACTGTCTTCCAATATTTAACAATACATTATTAATATGAACATAATATGGCCATACAAATACATTACAAATAACACTAAACAAAAGCCATGTTTATTTAGGTTGCACAGTCAAGCACTTGAAAGTTAGGAAATGCCAGGTGCACGCACTGCAAGTAGAGCAGAATGCATTCCCTGCCCCAGAAACCTTATGAATCAAATTAACACATGATGGTCCCTCTGGTAGGAGGTTATGTTGGGAAGGTAAAAAGAAGAGTTAGTAGGACAAGTTACATAAACTAGGTATGAGTATTAAGAGGAGATGAGGGATTTTTTTTTTATTATTATTATTTTATTTTATTGTAAGTGACCCTGGTGCTTTTGACATTCCTGAAATAATATTCTGCATATGGTCCTTGGTCCTTCATCCTTTCTCCTTACAAGTTGTCTCAGCAGAGCATTACCTCTGACACAGCTCCTCCCTCTCTCTTTCTGAAGTCTATGATTTGTGCTCATGCACAAACTTCATGACAACAGGGATGTAAGGATGAACAGTGACATGAATTTCTCTCCCTCTTCTAGACTGGATGAAGGCCACACTTTTTCCCCAAACGCATCTTTCTCCATCAAGCTCTGTACAGTGTGCCAAGCTGCTTTCTGCTACTTGGTGAAGGTGCTGGTGGAAAAAGTTGACTACTGGAAATGCTGATGAAATCTTTCAAAAAAAAACAACAAACAAACACCTGAATTACTGGTTCATCTGTTCATTTACTAACTTAAGTTTCAGATCCGTGTCTTTGCTGTGGGACCTAGGGGTATTTCACAGCCCCTGCATCTGTCTGTGCCTTCTGCGTACTTCCAGACCCAGGGCTGAGTCACGACTTGGAGACGCACCAGCCTCCTGCCTCCCCTTCCCAAATTCCAACAACCTGAATGAGCCAGCCAGAGAGGATCAGTGACACACTTTGCCTGCTCTTCCAACTCTCCTACCTTGGCAGTACCCAGCCACGAGCAGTTCATACTCCGCTGCAATCTGTTCTCGGTTTCGGGTGTATCAGATGATTCATGACACAGGGGAGAAGAATAACTAGATATAAACAGCAACTCTCACCGTGCTCCGATTAATCATCCCGGAGTATTACTGTCCCACCACATTCCTCCCACTAGCTGACACCCCTCCAGTACGCTCCGTGTCCCATATGCTGGTGCAGCCAAAGGTGGCTAAAAATGCGCAAAGCCGTGCCCGTGCGCATTTGCAGCTCTCGCAGTAAGCAGCGACTCTGCTTTTGTTCCTGCTGGAATCTCAGCAATCCGCTCCCCACCCACGCGCCTGCCATCTGCTCCGGCCTTCGTGGTGCTGGAGCATGAGAACAACTGCACACAGCTCATCCTCAGAAACACGTCAAGCGTTGCTTTCTTTCCAGCCGAGAAGGGGGAGCTCTGGGAAGGGTACGGAGCTCTCTCCTTTCCTGGTTTCTGAGATTTCACAAAAAAAAATATCTCTCTTCTGTAATGATCACTAGGCAGAAATGATCTGGGTTACAAGACGCTCTTCTTCTTCCCTCCTACGCATGCCTCCAAACGCACCCCTTAATCTTTATTTAGAGAATGCAGCCTATTGTTAGTGCTCTCTGCTTTTGTTAGTATGGATTTTTATAGTGTTTCTTAAGTTTGTTCCTTTCAGTGAAAAAAAAAATATGCTACTTCTCTGACCTTCCGAACTGCTTGATTTTCTTAGACATCAGCGTAAGTCAAGGTGCAATATGTAAAGAATGGTGCAAAAATACCCTTGCGTTTTGGTTTGTGAAAGCAAGGTCGAGTGGGTGAGAGAAAGAACTGGTATAAATATGTATGGGTGGATTCATCTTCATTAGGCTCTTTCCTTTCCTATCTCCATTCGGCTCTTTCCTTTCTGTAGGAAAGGAAAGTTCTTGGCCAATTCAGCCAATTTCTTGGCCTCCACAAGAGCTCACTTCTGGAAATGGGTGATTTTATTTATTTATTTATTTTAAACATAATCCATACATTTAATACCTTCTCTAATACAAATCATGACTGGCTTAAGCAATATTACTTGTTTTCAAAATGTCATTACTTTCATGAGGGAGTTTTTCGTGTTTGGCACAGAAGTGGAGAAAGACATATTGTCCCTGCAAGAGTGTTATAGCTCACCTGGGGTACTTTCCATTGCATCGGTTACTAGGAAATTGCACGTTTCCTTGTGGCAAAAGGTTACATAGTTGTCGATGCTGAAACAAAACAGAAAAAGTTAAAAAAAAAAAAAAAAAAAAAAAAAAAAAAAAAAAAAAAAGAAAAGAAAAGAAAAAGGAAGAACCCTCTTTTATTTATTTATTATTATTATTATTTTTAATTCCCTTAACATGCATAATAGTCCAACTGGCTAAAATGGCTTTTGAAAGTCTTTTCAGAACAATTCCCTTCCTCCTGAGACCAAGAGGAATTTCTGACTAGGAGAATTAGTCCGAAAGTTCAGAACTGAAATCATAAATTGAATAAAATATCTCCTGCAGGCTTCACAATGGAAGTATTGTCCTCATAACTTAATAAGATATTTGTCATTGCTTTCTATACAAAGAAAAAAAAAAAAAAACAACACAAAAAAAAGCATAAATAAATAAGGAGAAAGTGGGAATAGGAGGCTAAAGGCTTTTTTGTAATGCAATGTTGTGATTTCCCTTCTAGCTGCCAGCAAAAGCAACAGTTTGAATTTTGGCTGATAATTCAACTAGGAGAATTTCAAAGCAATTTATGGATTAGCAGAGGAACTGCCATAACATGAATAAAAACAGAGACCAAGCAAAACCACCCAAAGAGAAGACGCAAAAATCTCTACAAGGAAACCTCGCGCATCTCACCAGCAAACAGCCCAGCCCCTGAAGTACAAGCTGCAGTCCAGTACAACCCACTGGTTACCTTTGCAGCCACCCCACTCAGAGTCACAGCACTTCAGGGAAGTAAAACAAGATGTGAAGCGGGCAGATCGTTTACACCACATCTTTTCTGGTGATGCCTGGAAGTGGAGCTTTCTGTGAACTCTGGACTTCCATTACAAAAGGCAAAAATAAAACAGCAAAGAACTTCTTCATTCCTTTGTGGTGCCTCATTACATATTTGTTGTGTATATTAAGATCTGCCCCCTGTATTTATTCATTTACAGCTGTATTTATTGCTTACATCATCCTCTTCCTTGATCATCTCTATCTCCAGCACCCAAAATAAGTTCACCATTGCAAGATAAAAAACATATCCCCATGGTTCCCTGTCCAAGAGTCTTCAGACACAAGTTTTTGCAAGAATTTTTGCTTTTGCAAAGTTGCTCTATCCTGCATGCTATTAGAGGAGGGAGGAAATATAATTCAACACAGTTCATCTTTTGATGTTTTCGCAGCCTTTTTATCATCTTTAAAATAAGATTTTTTTCTTTTTTTTTTTTTTTTTTTTTTTCATTTAGATAAGTTAGCAGTGTCCAGAAAAGAAGAAGCATTTATCATAAACTGTGAGTTGCTAGATACAGGGGGACTTAGTATTCCCTAAGACTCTCTCTCGAGGCAGCGTTCCTAAAAATCCATTATTCTTTCCAGGTCTTTGTGACAGCTAGTGAATCTTCTGCCCCACCTTAGAAAAGCTCAGGGAGATTTCCTTTACTTCTCTTCCTAGAGGTAGAGGAGGCAACAGCAGATCCAGGCTGTTTTCAGCCTATGCCTAATATGGGAAAAATCAGAAGGCTCAAGAGGGCTCACCAGAGCAGACTTCTCTCTGCCTCTCAGCTCTAATCAGTAAAAACGAAAAAAGAAGATATGGCTTTGCCATTGCCTGCTGGGTCCATCATTTTTCTTTGTTAGCAAACTCCAATATCTGTGTTCATAGCACAAGAATGCAGCCAACAAATCCGAGACATACCATATATTTCATGGGTTTAGCAACCCATAAAAGTTGAGAGGAGCATCTGATTTATCTCGGCAAATGACTCCAGCTGTTCTCGGGAACATATTTTTTTAATCAAAGGAGGTGTTCCCTAAATTAAGTCTTGATTTGAATCTGCTTGTCCCCAACTATTTGTAAAATATTATCTACTTTTTAAAAGCATTCTGAATGCTCTGCTAATGCGGTGTGGTGCGACTTTCCTGTAATCACTGCTTCTTCCCACAGGAAACTAGCGTGGTGATTAGTAATTGCTGGATTATCAAGCAGTGCACAAGCTCATTTTCTGGCCTAGGCAAGTTATTAGAGTTTCATAACTGCTCAGCCACATACATTATTTTACTGTATTAACCTCTCACTAAAGAGACCGCTGAGGAGAGGACGGATGACCCGCAGCGGGACAGATGAATACTCACTCCCCTGAACCATCAGACATTTTAAGTGCTTGCTGCATGTAGTGTTGCTTCTTTCAAGTGTATATGCAGCCGAGGCCTGTCCCACACAGCCCACAACATATTGACAAGGGGATGATGACAAACGGTGGTGTCTCCCAAACACACGAAGCTCAGCCATGCTTGGTTTTTAGCAGCGAGCTCAGCAACCACCCAGCACGGCTGTTTTACAGTGCTCACTCTCCTACCAGCTTTCCTCTTTGTCCCTGAAGCCTAAATCCTGATACAAGACAAAGATGAAAAATCTTCACGCTCATCTCCACTGGAAAAAAAAGTCTATTTGTCCTCACAAGCCTCCATTAATCACTAGGTGACCTTCTTCCTGCCAGAAAAGAAATGGAAGGAGGAGCAAGGCAAATACGTATATGTGACTGGTTAATACCCAATCTTAACTTTTAAAGGCAGGATTTTCCCAGAGTGATTTTTTTTTTCCACTGGAAAATGCTGGTTTGACAAAACTGAATTTTTCTATGGGTACATATGGCTCTCGTTAAAATATTTGCAGAAGACAATGAAATGCTCTGTTCTTACCTTTTTCCTACAGCCCTTACATTACACTGCTATTTTACATAAATGCAAAATGAAGCCTAATTAAGTAAGTCCAAATGAAACATTTTGTCCTTAACATTTGTGTATTTCCCTCAGTGAAAAATTATGTCATAATCACTTTTCTTTTCTTTTTTTTTTTTTTTTTTTTTTTTTTTTTTTTTATGACCCAGAATGAAACCAACTTTGAAAGCATTCAGCTTTCCAGAGTTTGGGGTGCCTGGTTGTCTGGTTCCTAACCTCCCCTACTCCTGTTGCAGTCATGAGCTGGACAGCAATGCTGAGCAAACCTCAGAAACAGGACTGGAGGAGCACAACGTATGACGTGGCCCGAGATCTCTGCACTATACCACAGCAGAAAAATGATACAAAAGCTCCATTCAGCACCGTCCCAGGGAAATGCTCTTTTAATCCACTCTAGTTGCTTCTTATCTTTTAATTTAATGTCTTTTATTTATTTTTTCTGGTTCTCTTCTACATATTTTTTTTTTCATAGCCTTGGTTTGCTTTCTCTTTTGGTCTCTTAAATGCTTCAGTGAGCGTAAGGCTCTCTGTTGGCAGTCCATATGTAGGTTAGAGAACAAGAAAGAGCGCTCTGCCCTTGCCTAGGGGTGGGTAAGCAGCCTAAAATGTCTTTGCGGGAGACATATTCAAAGCCCTGCAGGAAGGTGGAAATATGGATGGTATAAGGCTAGCCTATTTCATGGTTTATAACTTTGATCAGCATGCAAATGAAAGAGGGTGAGCATCTATTCCAAATGTTCACAGTGAAAGAGTTCATTTGGTCCCATTATCAAAAATAAGCGATGAAAGAGAGGGGTGCATGGTAGAGAGAGTCAGAGACAGAGGTAACTGGTGTGCAGACTGCCTTGCCTTAACCTCTACTCCCAGCTGTGCTGCAGACTTTTGACCTGAAGAAGTCGCACATGCTTCCGAAACAGCCTTCAGCCTCAGGAGACCGAACTGAAACACCTTGAGAGTGGTTCATCACCCCCGAGATGGCCACGCTTACCTTGATGCAGCATGGAGAAAGCAGCTGCTCCACCGAAGACATGCCAGCCCCAGATGGGGTTGGACACCCACACCAGGATGAAGCACAGCTCTTGCAGAAACCCCTGTTCTACCCACAGCCCACCGCAGGGGATGGCACAGGAGGCAGGACTACGAAACCCTACAATTTCTGTCAGGAAATCATGGATACCATAAAGATCCCATGCCTCTGTACCATTCCTTTCAGAACACAACCGCTTAACGAAAAATTGTCTTGTTTTTTGAATTACAGCAGGGGCCAGGTAAGATCGGTGTCTTGTGCATTTCACTAATGAAGATTTTCAGTCGGGCTGTTTCAGTGCCTCCCCAGTTGCTGTTTCTCATATTTATGCTCAGCCATAAAACCACTACAGGTCTCACATAAAGCACAAGAATCCCTAAAAATTATAGGGTGTCAGGGTAGAGAAACGGAAAACAGAAACAACCCCTACCCATTCTATCTATCTTTTCTGTAAATTATTAGAGAAGGAAAAAACCTTGAAGAGATTAAATAGAACTTTCTTAGCTTCCAAATAATTATCCAGTGTACTAATGTGCATCCCAGGACAAATTGAGTCCTCGTGCAAGTGACTGGAACAGTCATGAGGTCAGGAAATTCATGGAGTCAGACTTATGTCTAAATTTGGCTTTGTGTGTTTTATGGGGTAGCTCTTTTTTTTTTTTTTCCTTGGAGTGAAAATACAGTTCTCAACCAGGATCTGTTGTATCCCTTCAAAAATAGTGCACAGATTCCCCGCGATAGAAGCTCAGCTTCACCAAATACAGCTTTATGCGGGGCTCAAGAGAAAAGGAATGAAGAGTGCTACAGCCCAAACACAAGCAGGGACGAACATGATGTGTATCTGATTTCTTGTTTTAATTCAGCAGGCTTCTCTGCTCTAAAAGAACAAATGGATCTTGCTTCCCCAAGCATATGGCAGCCACACATGCAATTTACATCCCATATGGGGTCTCTTTCAGGCAACCGTCAGACTATAAAATGTCACGAGAAATTGCTTTAGATCCGCGTTGTGTAGCGCAGACACTCAGCGTTCCCCCTCGTGGCATTGTCCGTAGCTCCGGGAGAGGTGCTTTTAATATAATTGTGTGTGCTGCAGCCGTACCTGGAGGCGGGGAGCCCTGAGACGCCTCCACCAGCACACTGGGGAAAAGGTGCGGCTCCTTCAGATGCTGATGATCTAATTTAGAAGCAGATGAAAACAGTTGGTGTGACAAATAATGAGAAAGAATTGGGCAGGAAAAACAGCACTGTGTGGTTGTTATGTAGTGCGTTTTATCACTCGGTCTCAAAGCATGCTGTAATCAGACAAAATTATTCCTATTTCAAAGATGGGGAAACTGAGGCAGAAGCAGGTAACCTTTCGAAGCATGCTAAAGCAGTGGCAGAGCTGGAATCAAGGCCAGGTCCCCAAATTATTGTCCAGCTCTTTATGCACCTGCTCGCACTGCCTCTTCCTCGCATGCTTTGGCCCTGTTTAAACAGATCGTGCAATATTTATACTGCATATATTTATATAACCATAAATAGTTCAGTCACATACACGTGAACATGTGGGTAAAAACAAAACAAAAAAAAAGACAAAAAAAAACACAGATTAGGTCTTTTTATTTCCTCTTCTGACTGCACAATCTTGATTAATGGACACGATAGTATTGGCAACAGGATAAAAAGAAAAATGCCTGGCAAAATGATCAGGAGCAAATTTTAAAGACTAGTATCAGAAGGGTCTTCCCTTCCCTGATGAAGGAAGCATGCAGATAGTCATTGGTAAACTAGATATCCAGGCAAACGAGGCTGAAATTTCTGGCACAGCAGAGGATGCAAATCAACAAGGCATTAAAGTAAGTAAACAGAGGCCTGGAAAGTGAACAGAGAATATTTGTGCTTGATGTAATTATAATGAAGACAGCAGCAGGAAGGGATAGGACAGGAAAGGGAATTGCTTTATCGGTGCACATGCACTAGGTTAAATGGTTTTGATACTAGGAATGCCAAGAGGAGGAAGTATTTGTAAATTTTTGCCACAAGGGATGGCACTCCCCAGTGCCAAAAGCTGCTGTCTGTGGGAGGCTTTCCATTCACTCTGGTGAGCCAAGGCAGGCCACAGGCAAAGCCTCGTTCCTGGGAGCCCCACACTGGTTGCAGAACTGCTAATGACATGAGGAAAGCAAGCCTCGTGCTCGGTAATTGCCCAACAGTCCGGGAGAGAAATGTCCGTGCTACCTAGTAGGCAGGCAGCACGGAGAGACCAGAGAGTCCAGAAAAACAAGCATATTGTTCTCATACAGGGAGCTCTAGATGACATCTCTCTGCCTTAGTCTAGACTGGAACTGACCTTATGAATTCGGGCAATTCTTCTCTGTCCTGACTCTTGCATGAATGGCTTTAGCGAGCCTTCTCCCCGCTGTCTCCAGCCAGAGCAGATTTCAGATCTTAATTGAAAAGGAAATGTTTGCCAAAGGTCAGTCTGAGTGGAAGAAAAGCCCCTTTCATCGTGGCTGGGGGGGTAGAGCAGAGCAAATAAGTGTCTCGAGGGAGGCATGGACAGACTTTGTGATTTATTTCTTAGGGGGAAGGTGGGAACCGCTGAATTTTCCCTCTCTTATTTATTTTTGTGCAGTCTTCTCAAACTCAACACGTTTCTAGCAAGACCATACATCATTTCAGTCCTTACACAGTAGTTCTCAAGATCATCCCTTTTTCTACACATATGCACAGGCTCGATAAGTCACACCGCTCACGGCTTGGAGATCTCTGCGTGGATCAGTGCACAGGAAGCTTTAAGTAAGTGGCTGGAGCGTCTCAAGTCACTTGTCCATTACCACCAACCACCTTGAATGCCAAATGGCGTTCAGAGACCAGATGGGCATCGCTCCTCAGTTTTTATCTGAGGACACAATGTTCTTTTTGTGCTTACAGGCAATATATGGCACAAACGGACTGACTCTGTATTCACTTCTTTTAAAGCTTTTATTGTTGTTGCTGCTGTTTGAAATCTCTCATCTGAGGCTTTTGTTCCACACTGTATTGCACTCCTGGGTGCTGGGAAGCTGAGAGATGAATTGGGATGCTGGTACTTAAGAGAGGGGAACAGGCAGAGGAGGAACAGCCAGCCCATTTCTCCAGCACTTTTGATGATTCTGGGTGTCTGGAAAACTGAAAGAGAATCCTGGCTACAGGACAGTACGACAAAACAAAAGATTGAGCTCTGTCTTGCAAAACTGCCTCGACAAAGTGCTTTGATACTGAGAGGCACAACTAAACTAAAAACCTGCCACCCGTTTTCCCAGAGCATTCATGGTTAAGCGTGCTCCTGCTCCTGTGTTTGCTTCTGCAAACAACCATCATAATAGATGTCCTCTCTCTCCACCGTGGTATTTGGCATCCAGACATCTTACTGAGTAATGGTTCTCCATCAGCGGGTTGAAAAACAGGACAGCCTCACTCGCTACCTCTTTTGGAGATTGTCCAAAAGCTGCAGAGGATCTTTTTGTTTTCCAGTAGCCTTGACACCTGTCTTACACAGGTACCAGCGATCTGGAGGCAGGCAGTACGTGCTGGCTTCCAGAGATGCTGAGTGCTGTGCTCCACGTGATTTCTGTGAATTTATGTCCCTTGAAGGTCAGGTCCCGTGCCTATAAATTATTGTCACTTGCCAGGTACGATGTTCAAAATAAGCATGCTTGCTCTTCTGTCCAGCTCAGCAAGAGGGAAGAGCAAGAAAACCCGTTGTGGCTCCGAGTATTAACAGCTCACTGCCCCCACAATTCAGGATCCTTTCTGTCTTACACACCTCCAATTGGTCTTACTGCCCTCTCAGTGCACGAGGAAAGCCTTTCCTCGGTCGGACCAGTTATCCTCCTGTTATGTGGATGCCTAAAAGCAACGTGTGTGTGATCCCTCCAACGCAGTCCTGCCGAGGAGTTGCTGAACACGTTGTTCAGAGCCCTTGATTGCAGTCTTGAGAATCCTAGTTACTACCCTGGCTAAATCAACAGCGCTGTTAGAAGAATAACTATAATCTCCTGGCTTCTTTCTCCCAGGAAGACGGCTGGTAAAATAGATGGTTCTGCTGTACCGCAACTTCCTATGGCTGTTTTTGATTGCATTTTCCTCCCTGGTGCTACAATAAGAATTAAACTCCTGTCTCCGGTGCAGTTTTCAGCTGCTCTCCCGCTGTGAAGCGATGCTCTGAAATGCCCGGTGATTCACAGCTCTGATATTTCATGTCTAATGGAATTATTTCTGGACGGAATTGTCGGCTTTCCTGTGAGAGGGGGACTCATAAAGCTGGTAGGAGACAAATTATGTGTGTCTACCCCTGTCTCCTCCGGAGCACTTCTCAAAATCAAATTACTTGGCTACACTTTTAAAAATTTCTTCTATTGCATGAATGTGTAAGTAATTTAAAGTGAAACACAGGGGCATTGTAATTACACAAAACACCTGAAATTTAGGGTTACAGACGGACTTGAAGAAAGACCCAGCTGTGTCACAGCACAGAAGAATAAGAGAGGGAGATCTGGAGGCTCTCTCCTTGTAGTCTGTGCTATCACAAACTCCGTGTTATAGGTTTATATGCCTATGAGGTGGTGATTGACTGACACATGAGGTGTGTTATGTATTGCTGGATCAGGATTAAGACATTTCATTGTGTGAAGTCAGTCTGAGCTTAAAGTGCCCTCAGTCCCTCCGTGCTCCCTGCTCCTGCTCCCATCAGAGGTGGCCATGCCCGCCAGGCTGCGTGAGGGGCAGAAACACCCAGGGGAGTGGGCTGCTTTTCCTGGTGCTCGGAAATCCCCCAAAACTACTCCAGGGTTTAAGTCAGAAATCTGAGCTGCGGAGTGGGGCTTGAGAGCCTGCTGATGACTCACACAAGGATTTCGCGGCGCTGGGAGGCATTTCTTTTCAATTAGTTACGTTCCCACAGCAAGCAGATATCCCCCGAGTGATACCAATTCCGACATGCTCTTGTCCGTCAGGAGAATGCATGAGGCCCCACCTGCGGGTCCGGGGGGTGCTGCACACCACAAGGTTCATAAAATGGGCACAAACCTGCCCCACTGAGGCTGCAGCAGGTGGGGGCCCAGCCCCACAAAGCTGGGCAGGGGTCCCGGGGGCACGGAGGGGATGAGCATCCACCACAAGCTGGGCGTTTCGGATGAAGATACTGGAGAAGACCGAAGTCAGTTGGGTGAGACACCACTGAACTTGCTGGCTCTGACCTGGAGAGGGACCTGTGGAGTCCCACAGCCTGCGTGAGTGAGCAGTTTAGCTTTCTCCTTCCGATGAACTTCTTTTTTTTTGGTGCTTAAATCACTAAGCCCCTGCCCTGTCCACTCTTCAGTACTCTTTCCCAGCTATTGCTGTGATTCCTCACAGCTTAAGTCTCAGCTAAACGCAGTAACTTTGACCAGCAAAGGTAGAAACTTTGGTGCTTGTCCCCCTTTCTGGATATATTTTGCTTGTGTTACAGCCTGCTTTGCACGGGTGCCAATCCCCTTAAAACGGGCCCATTAGAGAGCAGCAGAATTCAATAGTCCTCTAACATACAACACTGACCACAAGGAGCTTTCCAAGGCTTTTGGCAGCGTCAGACAATGCTTTGACTGTGGCTGAGAAAGATCTGCTCTCTGAATGGAGTCACCCCGGATTGCTTGCCCCTAGAGAAAATCCCCTGAGCACACACACAGGCATGGGAGGGATCATCAGCATTTACAGAGGCCACAAAGGTTTGGGATTTCTTCAAAGAGTTGGTAACAAGATTGTGTAAGAACCAAACAGCCTTGCAAATAGCTGTATCCCATTAGTCATGATAGCAAATGCTGGGCTGAATAAAATGTTTATTGTGGCTTATGAAGTGTCTCTGTACACATAACCTTGGGCAAGACCCAGAAATTCTGGGCTCTGCATTTGAAAAGCAGCTGATTAAATAGCCCTGGCAAAATAATCAAAAAAAGCACTGTTTATTTGCTCAATACATTAACCAAGTGATTAACTGAGTAATGGGAAACCCAGAAGAAAGAAGAAACCTTTCCCTTTGTGTGCAGAAAAGTGTTTTTCAGCCTTTCCTCCGGTATTACACATTCCTGGAAAACAAAACGAAGCTCGAGATGCTTTGGCCCAGCCGGGAAAGCTCTCCCCAAATTGAACAATCATCTCAGTGCATTGCTCAGACCTTCATGCAGCTCCTCCTCCCTTTCTTACAGAGTTTTAAAGGCTGAGAAATGATTTAATGATTTTGGCTAGCTCTGGCTTTTTTTTTATTATTTTTTTTTTTTTTTTTTATGAGGGGTAAACATACATTCAGGAATTCTGGTGGACTTTCAGGTTTCTTCCTGATTGTCCAAGATCCCCACTGAGTCCTTTCTAATGTTACTGTTCCTCAAGTTCTTTGAGATACTTATAATTTGTAGATTCTTTCTGCCGGCCTGCTGTTTCTGTGCAGTGTGTCCTCTGTGTATGTAATAGAGAACACAGGACAAAAAAAAAAAAAACACACACAAAAAACTATTCTTACTCTTGAAGAAAACTATAGAGGAGCTCTTTTCCCCTCTTCTTGCACTGACTCAAGAACAAAGGTTGGATTATTTTCAGATATTTTTCATATATTCATAAATTAATATATTCGGATATATTTTCATGATAGAGGTGGCCAAGGAATCCCACCACTACTGGGAACCGACTGCGGAACAAGAGCTTACAGTGCTTAAACTGCTACTTAGCAATACTACATTTCTACCCCTAGGTGTAGGAGAGGAGTAATTTGACTTTTACATTTACTCTTGAGGACCATGATGATGCAGTGGGGCTGGACTGGGTGCCAAAGCATAATACTCTAGGGCTGTTTGAGGCACTGTAGGTTGTCTTTGCTGGCCACCAGCTCCTGCTCTAAGTGCCCAGCAGACTGTGCCACATCTGCCAGGCCTGTGCTCATGTCTCTGAGGCCCGTAGATGTCCGAGAAGGCCGCAGCTGGAATCAGGCTTACCCTGGGCACCTCAAAGCTAGGTTTAGTACCAGCTTTGGAGCTGTGGTTAGTCTTTGGGCACCAAAGTCAGTGTGGGACACGGCACACCCGCACTGCCGGTCCACATGTGGGGCCTGACCTGGGACTGCTGTCCAGGTCAAACAGAAGAGAGGGGTTTTGGGGATAGGAAGGTTTTGACTACCAGGAACCAGGCGTGAGCCTCAGTGTAAAAAGATGGAGAAAAAAAAAGAAAAAAGAAAAAAACACAACTATACTTCAAGTGCACTCATCAGTGAAAACAGCACTTCTACTGATTAAAGTATAATAAATGTAATGAAAAACACCGTAAGCTATTAGTGACTGCTACCTGTTATGCATTTGTTCTAAGCTTTTTAAATGCTGAGAACTTTTTTTTCCCCCCTACAAAATCTTTCCATATTATTGCTGTTTCCTTTACATGCTGCATTTGCAGTCATCTCTTGTAAATTTGGGTAATGAATTCAGAAGTCTGGATGGCATAATAATGGGGCCTTGCACACTACCATGCAGCAATCCCAGAATGATTAACCTGCACAGGTGGATTAAGCCACACAGAGCTGTTCTGATGCCAGGGCAAGCAGTGCAAGCCCCTTCAGGCAGAACAATAAGCCTTAAGGACACCGTATTTTTGGTCCCTGCAGCAGAAACATACACGCCTGTTTGGTACCAGCCCAATGCCTCCAGGAAGCGTCAGATCTGCTTAGCATGCACTGTGCAGACAGCCTGCACATGTTCAGTAACTCCGACCTGCAGGGATGTGCCTGGCTCACATTGCACGTGTAGAAATATCTAGTAAGCTCTAAGCCCACTCAGTACTTCCAAAAAGTATCAAGACAGCTGATGGTGTGAGTAGTTTGTCCAAGACAGATCAAGGACTATAAGGACCGTCATCCTTTTCTGTAGATCATCACAGAGGAATCACATGAAATCAACCCACTGGACATGCTGGACTCCATTGCTCATGTGCTATGCAGCAGATCTATCCATGTGTTTTAAAAATGTCAAGGGGATTCAGACGTCTGGCATCCTGCTTGGATTCCTAAGTATAAAAAGAGTCTGTGATAACCTAGATGCATGTTGGCTCTAATCAGAGCACAGAGAAGCGAAAGAGTGGAAGATAATTCTTAATCTGCTCACCGTGAAACATGTAACAAAACAATTCTGTTATTTTAAAACTGCCAGACTTCACCGATAGCATATTAATCAACATAATTAAACTGATAATAATATTTTTTCATGAGAGGACTATCCAAACGAGTTGTCTTACTCTCAGCACTAAATTCAGGTTAGTAAGGATATCGACAACCTAAGCACTTGGCATAGTTCACTGGTTCCAAAAGGACCAAATACAGTTTTAAGCGTCGTCTTGCTGAACTGGAACCCAGTTCACAAAGCAGGATCTAATACAGCCAGATATATACTGTATTGCATGCATTTTTTCACATAGGATAAGGACTTGAGGACTTGAGGACTTTGAGGACTTGTTAGTGTTAGGTCGGAGGTTGGACTAGGTGATCTTGGAGGTCTCTTCCAACCTAGATGATTCTGTGATAAATTGTAAAGTAAAATATTGATTTCTATAAAATACTTTACTCCTCCATTCTTTCTGCAGCTAGATTTCTGCTGAAGTGTCAATGATCACTGACTTGTTGAAACACTTCTAGTGTACTGATGGAAAATGTTAATTTTAACAAGAGACGCAAAAATGCTTGCAAAAACCATGAATCAATTATAAGATAAACAAACGTACTTTTATTTTCATTTTGGTGTTATGTGTGGCCCAGCAGTGAATTCCAATTTTGAAATTAATTAAATAACATTTTGCAGCTGATCACAAAATGGAAACCAATTTGCAGATTTTTAAAAAATCACAGACGTTCAAGTATTACAGTAGGAAACACACCGACATGTTCTTGAAACTAATTAGCAACAACAAAGAAGGTGGTTTTTAATAGCTCACAAAGCTTTAGCTGAAATACACACACATCCAGCCATCATAAAAAATACAAATGTCATGAATCTATTCACTGCTGAGAGGGATTAGCTGAAATGTACACCAAGTTACAGCACCAGATGAAATGAAACAAATTCTTTCCACAAAGGAGCTGTACACAATGCCATCATCTGCCCCTTGTTTTTGCTTAGAAAATTAGTTAGAAAACTTGCTTCTTTAGCCAAAATTCCGTTTAGGGAGTAAAGATCTAGGAGAGATGGACAAAGAATGAACCGATTCCTTCCAGCCGCATCTCTCTGCATCCAACTCTGTGGAAGCTGCTCTGTTCCAGTTCTGCAGCAGTATCCTCCTGTGCCAGCCCACAGGAATGTCACAGAGGAAGATAATGCTCTCAGGGTCTCTGTATTTTTAGTGTCAAACAGTAGAGAAATTTGGAGGTTAGCTGGAGGACAGAAACAGCAGCCAGGGCACCCAGGAAGCATGGGCAACGAAGGCCAACAGTAAAGCATTGCTGGTCTGCTCACCTTCCCTGAGATCAGCAATTAGTTGGATCAGTTTTGGGAGAAGTTTATGTCTGTCATACTACACAATGCTAGTTCTAACAGGGCTACAAGGTAAATAGAAAAAAAAAATAAAAAAAAAGAAAGAAAAGAAAGAAAAAAAAAAAAACAGATTGTAATATGCCTCTGATGCTGGTAGAGCCAATCCTTAACGAAATATTTCGTTAAGGATTTGGAAAGCTTTGGAAATTTTTCAGTGATGCTGATCATTAGAGAAGGTACACAGCTTAGAGGCTCTATATAAGAAGCAGCTTTTGCAATGGCGTTTATTGTCTCAAACATTTTCACAAATGTAGTGCAATATTACATACTTCAGCAGATCTAACCACACAGTTTTATTAAAGCATCATTCATTGCCTCGACCCTTTCTGAAGAAGATAGACGTATTTGCGGACCAGAATATTCTGCCATTTTTTCTTTTGGCTGGAATCCAAGCATCAAAATGTAGGCTTTTGTAGCTGTGGTGAGTAATCCGTCAGCAGGGAAACCATGACAGCCTAGAGGAGGAGGAAAAGAAAAAATCCAATCATTTTGGAAACAGATACTCCATAAAAATAAATAAGGGGAAAATATTTTCTAGCTCTAAGTCTTGTGTTGAGAGTTATTGGCCTGACAAAAAGTGCATGCTTAGATTTATTTGCTAGAATTTCTGATGATGAATCAGGAAAGAGCTGAAAATCACTTAGGATGTTCTGTATCACAGCTGATAGGTTTTTTTTAGTGCAGACAAAATATATTAATGGACAGCCTAGCACAAATTCAGACAATGCACATTTAGACCAAAAGCTGAGGCCTTTTTGGTGTGCTATACTGTATCCTCAGCTGCTCCTAGGAAATGCTGTAGGTACCAAAACAGCAGGTGGGCTTGCTTGCAGATTTCAGTAGAGCTGCCATTAGCATCAGCAACAGCCATACTTGAATAAGGGCTTCAAAATGTATCCCAGATTAGCTATACTTTCTGTGGTAAAACATGGAAAATACTCACTGAGGTTAACCGTGTGTCATGTGCCCCTCCTGCTTCCCCCCTAGTATTTGATACACAGCTCCAACAAACCCTTGGGCCATGAAATGAGAAACAGGAAAGTCAGCTAAATAAAATAGTGCTGAGGCAGCTTTGCTGGCCTCCCTGCACCTGTACGCACAATGAGCCCCTGTTCTTGCTCAGTTTTGAGAAGGTATTACCTGCTTCATCCTGTCGTGGTTTCCCAGAGATATCTGACTGCACATTGTTCTTTTGGCCCAAGATTTACAGGGGCTGTGCTCTTGCTGCCTGTCTTTCCTTTCCCCACAGCACCACTCAGTGTGCCAGATAGACCCAGGCACACGGTGGGGACTGAACACACAGCTGTGCAGCCCCCCACTGCTGCCCATTCCAGAGCCGCGCAAATAATTTATTTTTCAGTTTGCTAGCTGAGCTGGAAGGGTTAGAAAATAGGGTACAAACAAAGCCCACGCATTCTTTATTTTTTAGCTTGATAAAATACAGGTCTGACACTTTTCTTAACCAAACAAAATGTGTAGTTTGAACCCAAAGTAAAGGTGTTTTTTATGTGTTTGTTTTCGGGTCATTAACCTTGTAAAAATAAAATAAAAAGTATGAGCACTTTTCAGAAGTTTAAGGCCAAAACACCGCACTGAATTTAATACAAATTTGTTAATAATTTTCACCGTGTCCAGAAACTCATGTTTTGGTACATACAATACTCAGCCACTTACTACTTTAAAGCACATCTAGAGTTCATAGTTCATCTGAGAGCTATGTTAATGCCATTTGTGTTTGGTTTTTCTTCTCAAAGTTTTCACTAGCTTTTGTCAACATGATGGTTCTAACGCCACCAATAAATAATAGCCTACTGAGATCCAGCAGCAATTTTCTGAAATTCTAGGAATGCTGAGAGAGGCGTTATGGTTTACATTAAGTGCCAAGTGTCCTCTCATGGTTCCCATGGATCTCACAGTACCACACACACCATGACTTTGCAGGGTCCTTCAAAGTTTTGCTCTTGTGGTGCTTTCTCAGGGAAAGTTCCCATTGGTTTCAGTGGCAGCTTTTCTTGAGAAAAAAATGCAGAATCTCTAGCACCATCTGCTTTAAGTGTTTGGGAAATTGTAGTTTGTCGGACCAGTCCCTGGGACCTCAGCATTTAACATTTTAAAATGGAGCAGCTAAGTCAATCATTAGTGTAAACCTGGTGATTTAAATAAAAATAATAAAATAAAATAAAATAAAATAAAATAAAATAAAATAAAATAAAATAAAATAAAATAAAATAAAATAAAATAAAATAAAATAAAATAAAATAAAATAAAATAAAATAAAATAAAATAAAATAAAATTGCAGTTCATACTTCAGGTTTCACTTAGTGATAAAAACTGGGTCAAGCAACTGCAGACTATTATCAAAATAGGTCACATTTGTGTCCAGAAGTATTTGAGCTACAAATATATGTTGCCTACAGTCAAAACTATGATGTGCAGCGGGGTGCATTTGAAATATGTGTATTAATATTTATGGTTTATTGAGAGACCATATTGAATCCAAGCCTGTAAAGTAGGGCAGGACAGAAGCTGACCTAACCTCTAAATAATGTTATCTTCCTTTTTATACCATAATTGTCCATTTTCTGTTTTCTGCCTCCTGGAAAACCAATGATCTTGGAGAATAAAATACTTCATCATCAACTTCTTCAGGTTTTCTTGGTAAACAATGTAAAAATGTCCAGTTGGGAGCAGCAGATTTCACAGTCTACAGATCAAAAAGAATAAAAAAAAAATCAAGACATATGCTATTACATTAATGAAAACTTTAACTGGTAAAAAGGTTTACAAATTTCACATTAGCTCCCATTCTAGTGACTTTGATGATGAACTCAGAAGAACTCCACTGACATCAAAAGAATTTCTTATCAGTGAATAAGGTGGGAATATCCCCATTCAAGTCAGTAAGAGTTCAGTGCTGCTTTCACAAATTCCATTTTTTACTTCTATTTCTCTGACTTTAGAAGGAAGTAAAAACTCTAGTGACTTAGTGGATCGATAAAGTACAGATCAATAAATCTGTATTCGAATGTCACACAATAATATAATACTATAGATAATTTCAACAAGAACACATTAAACCATGATTTAAAAGGCTGAGATTTTTTTTTCCTTTTGATATTGTCACTCGTAATATACATGTATTGATCTAATATCAATAAACAATGAAGATTTAAGCCAATTCAGAGACATACCCATTAATAGTATTTTATGAACTTACGTTAAAATAGTGTCAATTAAATCAGCAGTAATTCTATCAGCAAGGAAAATGTCCTTTTTTCTTGAACAATTAATAGTTTACAACATCATATTATGTCTGTTTTTATTCTGATATGCACTTCAACTAGATGATTTTTAAAAACATTTATTCTGTGCTTTATACATTGGCAGATAGACACAAAATTGTTCCAGATTATGCCCAGACTATGAATTAATCTGTGAGCTGCTCCTATTAAATAAAATGTAAGGAATCTTTTCTGGTGGCAAAAAAAAAAAAAAAAAAAAAAAAAAAAAAAAAAAAAAAAGGAAGGTTAGGAATAGTGGTTTTGGTTTTGGTTTTTGTTTGTTTGTTTGTTTGTTTTATAAAAAAGTAAAGGATTAGCTCTCCTGCACTGGTTATGTTCTGGATTTAGATCTCATTGGGAAGCTCTGAGGGAGGCCAGCCATGTGAAGAGTACATATTAACCCAAAACTTGTTATTTTGTGAGTTTTCAAGCTGAAGTAAGGTTTGCACATTTTGTTGTTGTTGTTGTTTGTTTGTTTTTCCCTATAGCTCCACTCAAAACCACACCAAACCCATGCTTTGTTGAAGTTGATTCTTACAAACGCAATCTGTAAAAGGATCAGCCAAAAATGAAATCTGAATTTTTACCTGCATTGTAATCTGATAACCTTGAAATGCCTTCAGTCTTCGTTCCTTTTCCTCTTCTTGTCCCATGCTTATCCATGTATCTGTAACTAAGACATTGGCACCATTTGCAGCCTCCAACGGATCCGTTGTGAGAAGCAACTTGGTACCATACTAATGTGAATAAAACAAGGAAGATCAGGAAATCACAAAACTTCAACTTCATTTATAGCAAAAGTAAACTATTCGAACTACTGTAATAGGCTGTTTCTTGGGCTCATACCTTTTTGGAGTACTGTTCAGTTATTTTCATTATTCTCAGGTCTGGTTCAAAGCCCTGCCAAAAGAGGTGAGAGATAACACGATGGAACATACATAAGATCTTTAATGATTAGAAAAATACTGACTGAACCATTTTCCTTTGGAAAAAGCATGTTATTCAGCACTGTAAAGCTTCAGGAAATTACTTTGATTTTGTTGGAAGTTCATTTTGGGGATAAACTGCTAGAAAGTATTCCGATAAGGTAAGGAAAATGTATTTCATCAGTTACAGAATGAAATACCGATACATCAGTTAATTCTTTGTTCTAATTGATTCTTGTATCTTGCAAAATCAAAGGTTTGCCCTTCTTTCTCCATGCCCACAGCTTTCTTACCTTGGGCGTTGCAATATGCAGATGCATTCCCAGCTTCGCAGCGCTCGTCATGATGGAGTGGAGGACATTGTTTCCATCCCCGATCCAGGTGATGGTGAGCCCGTTCAGACCACCGTAGTGCTCCTGCCAGATGAACCACACAGCCCTGGGGTTATGTTCCAGGAAAATGAAGCAAGATGATGACACAGGGAGCAAGATGATGCCAAAGAATGCAGTGATTTTATGAGGGTATGGATTACCCTAACCTGGAAGAGCACTGCAGTGTTAACTGTAGCTTTGCCTGATTTCACTCACAGCCCGTATATGTGCAGCTACTCTGGCCCTTAGACACCAACAGATAAGGTCTAAGGAGGAACAAGAGGACCAGCAGCACCCATCTGCAGATCATGACAATTTGAAGCCCTTTAGCAAGGCTTGTTTTAAATAGGCAAGTTTATAGGTACTTGAGCTGAGACCAGAAAACTTGTAGAGATGTAACCAAGTGCTTCTATGTGCCTGCTCTGTACTACTCCACCTCATGGCTTGAAAGGCTAATGGAGAGCCTTTTATTCTTAGTTCAAAACTGGGCCTCAATACTATTGCCTTGTATCAGCTAGAAGCCAGACAGTGTTTCAACACTTTGTATGACGTAGTTCAGTGCTTGTCAGAGAGGATAAGCATCCAGACTGCAGAGCTGTACTGACAGGCTACCTTGCAGGAAGGCTCAGCAAAGATGCCAAAAGGCTGAACAGGAGAAGGGCTGGAACTGCACGCCCCTCTCCTGGCAGCAGCCTTTCCTAAACAAATGCTTGTAAAGTTGTTGCAGACCGAATTTACTGTCGTTTCTGCTAGTGAGCACAATTTTGCGTCAAAAATAGTAGCAGCTGAAATATTTAATGCCATTAAAATGCAGTTGAAATCTAAACCTAAGAGTCCTAGGCTGCCTACAGTTTAAAAGCTAAAAATATCATGTTGTGAAAGTATAGCTTTTTGATTTGTAGACAACCATAGGCTCATGGGCAGAGCTGTGATGTGAGGGCATCATTTATGGGAGAGCAAAGCAGGACCTTGCGGACATGGAAGTTATTTTAGTAGAACAGCTCTGCAAGTCTCTAAGCATCATTCAAAATCCTTCCACATCTCCTAGCAATGATGTTCCTAGGAGAAGGCCAAACTGAGGCATTTCTTTAAGGAGCTGTTTCCAGCGAGGGGTTAGCAATAGCTGAGACACAAACCCACAGCTAGGAGCAAATGAGAGAACCCTCAGTTCTTTTGATCTCACTATTTAAAAATAGACATCACAGCCTGTAATGCTCAAAGCACTGACTAGTGAGTCACAAATACACTGCTATGTTAAATAACCTCCACCTTATTACCAGCTGCTACTCTGCATTAAAAGAAGCACAGTGCATATTAAATACTTTCCTCTGTTTTCCCTAGCTACTAGCTGGTATGGATAAAATACAAAATACCAGAGATGTCTGTATAATAACCCTCATAATGTGCACTGCAAATTGCAAAGCCACCTCTGCCGTGACTGCTGTATAGAGTGGACATAGCTGAGCTATCCTTAATGAAGATGTTCAGCTAATGGAAGAAGTCGTAGTCAAGGCAGAATCAAGCTGTGTGCATGCCAGTGGAGCCTATTTTACATCGTGTGCTAGGCTTTGTGCTGCTGCTGGTAAACAACTGCTGCAATTCCTACCTCTTCACTTAAAGCCATCTCACTCTGATTGTGGCTTTGGTGCTTATCCTCAGTGCGTAGATGCTGCAGGGCATCCTGTATCGATACATCCCCAGCATCCAAGAACGTGAGAAAGATGAGAGGATTGCACTGGTCATAACCAATGAAGGCAATACAATAACACATTTTGTATTTCTATTTTGTAGCACATGCTTGATCAGCTACACAGAGGAAAACCTGCAAAAAGTGTTTCCCATGACTGTAATGATCAAGGTTAAACCAGAATCTTTTCCCCTGGCCCTCTGAAGGTACTTTTCCCCTTGTATCACTCCCCAGTTTTTCCAAACTCTGTTATATTAACATAGGCATTTTACCTGATAGGGTGTTCTGCAGTTTCTCTTTATATTTGGGACCTGACTTCAAAATATTTAGGCTACTGGTAAAACCACAAAACAATATTTAGAAAATCTAGAGTCCTTCTCCCTCATGAGTGACTCTTTGGCAAGCTGATGACTGCTGTTTCAGTGAAACAAAACCTGGTTTTGCTATTCTCATGAAAAAAATCCCTGTTAAATAATTAATGCCAATTTTACAGTCAACTTTCTCACCCTCATGCTTCTTCTGCTATGTTTCATTCTGTTCTTCTCCATGGTTGCAGTGTATCAGTGCACCAAACCATGGGGAAAAATAAGCGTGCTCAACGGTATAGCACTGTTGTATGTTTGGAGACGACGAACTAATTAATTAATTAGGGGCTTTCATGTCTGACTCTATGTGGGATTGCTTCCAGCAAGGCAGAAACTCTGACACCATTATAAGTTCCTTCTGAAACATTCGGCCTCAATGGTCATAGCAGCCCTCAATTAAAGCAAGCTTTTGAATGATGAATCAATAGTCCATCAAAATTTTAAATGGAAAGCAGAGGACAGTCAAAGCTTTAGCCCTTTGGGAGACAGCGTGACCTGGTAAATAAAAACCAGGGCAATCCTGAGAGGCACATGGTGCACCAGTTATTTTATTCCTACCTCGGTGTTTGGCATGGTTATTGAAACAGTGTGTTCCAGAGAATCAGTCTGGATCTTAGCAGGGATTTCCAATTGTTAGAATAATGCTGCTGCTGATGGTGATGAATTTAAAGATTATAATAATTTGAGCTCTTTGGGTTACAGTTTGGGAAAAGATTGAGAATAGACAGCAGCTCCCTTCAAACAGGGCGATGCCGTCATTTGTTGCGCTATTTGAAAAGGAACCCCCGATGCATTTGTTATGCTAAACATTTCTTTATGCCAACCATTTCTTTCTGAAAAAGAAATTTCCCTTCAGACCAGCGACATAAAAGCTAGTGGCATATGGATCCACTCTAATTACCAGTCTGGCCATCCTGCAGTCAGCTACAAGCTAGCTGATTTGGCCAGTGACATTAATATCAATTGAATCAATGTCAATACCTGCTTTGTCCCCAGAATACAAATTGTGTGATGCTGCCCGCCAGCCCAGCTTCGCCGAACAGAAATTGAGAGCCACGGCTTCTGCCCAGGAGACTGAGAGGCAGTGGGTGGGCTCAGGAAGCGGCTGTTGTACCTCTTCAGCACAGAGAGGGACATAAAACGGCCCTCCATGTGCACAGCAGCAGCACACCAAATTGTAGTCTCTTAAGGCCAAACCCTCACGCTCTCCAAATCAGGTTGCAAAATGTTTACAACCATTTCTAGTGGGTTTCAAGTCGAGAGCAAACTCAGCACAAACCGATTTTTAGAAAGAATGCACCAGGTATGGTAAGGAAAACAAACCTGTTGGCATAATAGAGGACATTAATACTGACCGCAGTATTAAAGGGGAGAGCACACGCAGACTGAAAACCTGTGAGGGGCTGCAGGTTGCTCAGGAAGAAGGCACTGGGCAAGAGGATGTTGAACCTGAAGGATCTCACCCCAATACTCATGACAGTTTGTAGCCTGACAAGAACACCCTCAATACAGAACGAGAAAGAGACAGCCCCAGTTATAAACCCAGTAATAAAAATGTCTGGGCAATGGGCTAGAATACACTAACAAACAAACAACCTAACAAACACAAAATGCACCTGTGAAAAAGGAATCAGAAGCCATAAGCAGGAAGACAACCTGACAAAACAAACCAGGAAACAAGGCAGAGGAAGTTCTTGAAGAAGATTCAAGAAAGCATCTGGAGAAATTAACAGGATTTAGAAAATGGAGGAATAAAGATGTGCTAAACGTGAAGAGGGCCAATATGCCTGTAGAGCTGCAGCGGAAAACACCAAGGGAGATTAAAGAAGAGAAAAAAGTACATTTTGGGTGTGTACTGACATCAGGGAGAGGCCAAATACAGGCAAGAAAGTATTTACAGAGATAAAGAAGAGACATTTTTAGGAGAAATCAGCTGCATAAATTCTGCAGCCATATGTAAATATAAGGCTATCAGTCTGTGTCACTATTGTATTTTGCATACATGCATAAATCAAATAAATTGCTTTTGCATTGCAGAAAAGCAGTCCGAATGTTATATGTGAATTTCTAACTGATTTAAAGAATCAGTGGTGCTATTCAACATCCCCATATTAATCTTCTTGCAGGAAGTGCTCAGATAACATCTCCTTATGCTGCAGAGAATCCCATGAGAAGTTTGATTGTGGTAAGCAACAACTAGACCCTGTGGCTCCCACTTCTTCAAGTGTTAATACTACTTCTGTGAACTGGTAAAGTTCATTACACGAGTGAAATGCTGTTTTATTAGGTGCTGTAAGACCAGCCTTCTTTACCTCAGCATACTGTGCAGAAAACAACAAAGGCAGCGGAAGGGCAGAAAGGAAAAGAGCACACGGTGCCAACAGCCGCAGTGCGCTGCTGGGAGCTCCCTCCCTGCCTCCTGGGTAAGAAAGCAAGAGTGTAAAGTGCAGCGTGCCCTCTGCAAGGTGGGCAACTATCCAGCTGCTCAGACAAACTCTGAGCTTAAGAACATGCTGGAAAGATCAGGGGAGAGATAGGAGTGGTTGGAGGAAACAGTGCTCTGCTAGCAGGTTGACTGGGAAAGTGTTGCAAATTTTAAAACGCTTCCATGGCTGTCCAAAAGCAAAGTCACTCCCGGAGACCTCAGTGAGTGCTCAGTTTATCACAATACCTCTCCACGTTGGATGTTTCTTTTTGAGCATCAGCTGTTATAATTCTGTTTCCTCATCACGTCAAATGGGCAGGAACACTTATTCCAAAAACTCCCTCCGCAGTGCTTGATGTAACAAGGACAGTGACTGCTGCTAATGCTGTCCTGGGTATTCCAACCAAGGGAAAGCCCACCCTGTTGGGTCATGCTCACCTGGAGCTTCTACAATTTCTGCCCTATTCAGGGACACAGTAGAGGAGAAGCTAAGGATGAACAACAGGGCATCTACCCATTCAGCCAATCTCAGCAGGTTTCTCCCAAATTCAGTGGAGAAAGAGACACAACTCTAGAGGGTAACTGAGATGCTCAGCAGCCTCCCTTCCTTGACAAGAGATGGAATACAGGGCAACAACATTGAAGTTTGGTGCCGCAGTCAGTGGCATGAACAAGAACAGTGGATGAAACAAGATTTACTGGCAGAGATACCAGCAATTATGGAGACTAAGAGTCATGATTACTGGTGAAACTTGCTATTCTCAATTGTTAAAATGCTAATAACCAAGGTGTTTGTAAGACAGAACCTCCCAAAACACAGTGATAATATCCATCAGTTTTACAGCTGCACAGTGTTTAAATAAAAAGATGATTTACAGTGTTTGATGACGTTCTCATTATGACTTACCATCTTACATAATTTTAACAGCTCACTGAAGCTGGCTCAAAGTAATCTCCCACATGCACGTATCCTGAGGTATGCAAAGCATTTTAATCTCAATTTCACTTTTTTTTTTTTGCTAGTCTCTTCATTCTTACTATTGAAAATTGTAAGAAAAATAGTAATCAAAGTAACAAAAAAGTATTTTCACTAAACATCTGAATGGTTCAGTATTTAAAGGCACGTATAATTTGTTATTTCTCTCACTAGATCTTTTCCATATACCAAACGTCCTATAGGAGAGTCTTTGACAGCTGAGAAACACAGCTGAATGAATCAGGAAATTATTCTAACCCTCCTTTTTTCAAGCAGTGTGATTTTTATTCATTCAGAAAGCAAACAAGGTCAGAAGAGTTCATCAACGTTGTCAACCAGCCCTGCAGTACACCAATATTTTTTAATAAGCTAGTTCCTCAATTGATTGTAAAACAGCATAGTCCTTCTGTTCACAGATAAACATCTGGCATTCTATGTGTAAAATGTCATCCAGCTGTCAAACCAAATATTTCATTAGATTAGAGCTACAAAATATGATCTTTGTTAACTGTTCTTTGATGTGAGCAAAGTTTAAATAGGTTTAAGAGCCTGAACATTGGGGATTTGCACCGGTAGCATTAACTGGCTTTTCAAAGTAAATTCAAAGCAATTTCCCAATATATGGATAACGACTCCTTTTACATTGTTCATGGGTTAGGGCAGCATCAAGAGTAAACTACTGAGTCTTTTAAAGTCAGTAGCAAAACTTCCCTTAGCGTTGGTTAAGCCAGCATCTCACCTTTATCTTAGTATTTAACCCTCCCTGTACATTTTTAAAATTGTAGCCTAATTCCAATGATTAATTTTATGCTTAATTTTATGCTTAACGTCAGTACCACTACAGTGGGTAGGACTAAGTAATTGTTTTAAATTAAAAAGATTCTTAATTATATTCCTGAATAAAGATCTGTTTAAATAACAAGTGTCATGCAATTACCACTTAGAAAAACCTAGGACTAAACAGTTTTGAACCTGACTTTCTCAATGTTATTAAGCAGGGATTATATTGTTACCTGAAGAGTTAGGTAATCAGCTAAAATCTGTAGAGGATGATATAAATCAGACAATCCATTGATTACTGGGATTGTGGCTTCTTTCGTCATTAGGTCCAGATCATTATGCTTATAAACTCGAGCCAAGATTGCATTTGTCATACTGGACAGCACCCTAGGGGACAGCAGAAGATATCCAAGTCAAACATAATAAATACATCCCTTTTGCACCCTTCAATGTGCAATGCATAAATATTAATGAGAAGTGGTAATGAATCAAATTTTTTTTCAGTTTTCTGAATAATGTATGATGCCTGCATAAAGCACTTAAATGCAGATATTTAACAAGCTGCTAATAAGCAAGCAGTTTTACTTATTAACAGACCATAGCAAGTAAATGAAAACTACTGCTGTTTCTCTTCAGCTTTTGATTGTAGCTACAGATAGAGCATCAATAAATGTTATGTTACGTTAATAAATGAACTAAGATAAGAGATTGCACAACAATGTAATACTTGAAGAATTCAGTAACTTTGGAGGAGATAAGATTTCTTGAGTCTTTCATCGAAGAACAAATGTAGTATTGACTGGATATTACAGTGCCTCTGCGTGGTATCTTGACCTTTGTGAGGATTAGGACTACAGATCTGTCTTAGATCACCACAGTCATTTACTGATCTTAACAAACATGGGAACAGGAGGCCAACAATAGCAGCCTGTTCTTTCTCCTATCTATATATCTGTATATTGACACTCCTGATATCAGCACTAAAGTAATGTCCGAGTGTGAAACTCATTATATGGATAGGGGCGTGCAGGATTCACTGTGCCACTCTGGCTTTAGCCTCGTTTGCCAAAGTGTGAAAGAGTCAGAGATTAGCGTGGTGGATTAGCATAGCATACTCAGTGTGCTCTGAATTCTTTAGATAAATTAAACATGGATTGTGGCTCTGCATTTCTGTTTTAATCAAGCCCTTAAGCATGACTTTGAAGTAGCATTTTGTGTGCTTTAATGTTATCTTTAATAGGACCTTAAAACAACAACAAAAAAGAAGAGACTGGAGAGAAGACTGTGGAAAACTGTTGCAGTATTTCTTTCTGTTTAGCCAGCAAGGATTCTGATATCTCCTCAGGTGGAAATATAGCTGTTAACCACATGGTCTTTACACAGACAAATTTCCTGATGAAGTAAGTCAGTAACAATTTTTTTTTTATACTGACATCAGACATTCCTTACCCAAGCAAAACTCTTAAAAATGTTACAAGATTCCCAGTAGAGCTCTTTCTGAAGGAAAGACTGCTGATAGCAGCCACAAGTGTAAAGGAGGAACTGAACAAACTATTTACTGATTGTAAGCTATTGGAACACCGTCTGTGTGACTATTTCTTCCTGGCTCATGATTTCTATTATTTTGTTTGTCTGGTTTCTTTTATTCTAGCTTGAAGGATGTGGCTTTGGAAAACCTGTTCTGAGCTAGCCATCAGAGAAATGATGCATGACCTCTGTTGTTAGCCATCTAATAGGTGTCCACCCTAAACAAGAAATATCTAGTTCCACTTCAGACAAGGAAAAGAGGCAATCACATTGAAAAATTGCCCATTTATCTTGGACATTTTATAGGATATTAGGTCAGCTGACTCCTACCTCACATGACAGATAAAGCATTTCAAGAAGATGGTTCCTTTACAGGATATGGCAGCAAAGGAAAATCAGTCATAATCAATGCCAAACTAGTGAATACTGCTGCATTTCCATCTTTACACTGTTGAAAGTAGGTACTAAAATTATTGGGCTCCTACCAGAAAGACACCAGACAGTTCTTTTTCTAGCATTTCTAGATACCATATCTCATAGGAGGAAGTCCAGATGGAAACTGGGATAATCTTTCATGAAATCAAAACCAAATTAAATTCAGCCAAAAATCTAGACCTTATCTGAGGAAATGAAGTCTCTTGTACGCAAAACGACGTAAAGGAAACCCTATAAGTCTGGAATTGCATAGTAAAAAAGATCTAGTTAGAAAGGAGTCTTTAGTGAAGATGAAGTTTTGGAAGGTGAGGGGGAGTAAGCATAGGTTTATCAGGTGATTTTGCATTTGATGGAGTTATCAAGGTTCCTATGCTATCACCAGCTACAAGTTTTTGTTTGTTTGTTTGTTTGTTTGTTTGTTTGTTTGTTGTTTGTGAGCCTATAAACTTAACCTTCAAAATCCCAGAGCTTGTAAATATATGAGTACATTGGAATGCTACATATGAATCTTTTCAAAATAAATTTTATTTCGACCTAGAATAGCTGTGAAGTTTTGCTCAGCTGTATCCCCCATGGAATTCAAAAATAAACACAAATAAGAATATGTCTTTTGATGTTACCTCTGAACTTTTTAACCCAATATATTGTGATTTTAGAGCATTTGTGTACTTTTAGGGTAAAATATTGTTATCCAGAGTTTGGAGTATTCTATGTATTTTTTGAAAGTATGTATCAGTTCAAAAGGTTTAATTTCCTGAAAAGACTACTTCATTGTCATTGATAGTAGTAGTAAAGAGGCATGTTGTAGACTTGTTCTTAGTAAGAAGTAAACCCAGCCACCATAGGTGGAGAGATTCATCCCTGATAACGCCAATGGACTCGTACAATCATCCTAGGAGCTCTTTATTACTGCCACTGAATGTTATGGCCACTGAGCTATAGTGGTGCACAACGGAACTTCTCTACACTGGAAAAAACAGATGCAATACTTATATTTCATTTCACGTCGTGGATCACACATGCTAAACACTGAAAGGCTTAGAGCTCCTTAATGGGTAGTAACTTTTTGCTACTGTGTCAGTGTAAATGTAAATGTCTTGTGAAGCACGGAAGAACTGTATTATGACCAAGTAATAAGTCACTAAAAATACGTTCACAGCAGAAATGCTTTCAACCCTTACCTGCTGCAATTATAATAAAAAACGTGGACTTTTATAACTCTGTGTCCCCTTTGCTTTAAGTCTCAATCTTAAGTACTTCTAAGGCCTTCAGAGCCCTAGACACAAAGCTGTAAATATTTTAAATACCCTCTGGGTTTACTACAAGCATTGTTTTTTTATTCTCACATTAACTGAATGAGGTTGGCATGTCATCCTTCATTCACAAGATATGCCAAGGAATTTATAATCAGGTTGTTCTTTTGGGTAAACTACTCAGTCTTGATTATGCAAAGTCAATAATAATTCCACTAATGAGAGCAGGACTGAAGCAGAGCACGTGGGGCTCTGTAGTGACTTGGGAAAGCCTTCTCTCCGCTGTCATAGGCAAGTGCTGTGACTCAGCAGAGCAGAAAAATCCCCAGGTCAGGGTCTTGAATAGCAACTTGACCTGGAAGAGGGAAGCAGTGACAGGGAAAAGGTGGGGTGAGGGCTTGCACAGGAAGTGGGAGCTTTCTCTACCAAATGGAGACTCCTCTGGAATGGATGGAAGGTCTGCTTCTTTCTGCCTTTTGCCTTATTTCTGCCTTTTGCCTTATTTCTTGTAGTCTGTCCGTCTTTCCTCATCCATTTTGCTTGTGCAAGCAAAGGTCATTCAAGATACTTCAAACCAAAGATTTAATGGCTCTTTATTACCCTATTTTGGAAGAAGAAGTAAAAAAGGTCTACAGAAGACATGTCCTTTTGTGGATCAGAACAGGGCTGGATTTGCCATAGGGTTGGTATGTGAACAACAGAGAACCTCCAGACAATGGCACTACGTGTCTGGTGCAATGGTGCTTGGAGAGGTTGTTGCAGAGGATCACTCTACAAGGGCCCCGACCACATCCTTCTCCAACCTGGAGGTTGGAATGAAAAAGAGGGGAAATCCTTTGAGAATAATACTTCTATCACTTAGGGGGAGCTACCTTTGATATGTCTTCCATTCACCTTTAATATGACAGAGTAATTATACTGGGGCAATGTGCCATGATGTATGAAGAATTTCTTTTGAGGGGATGTGTTTGAATCCCCTGGCAGCTCTACTGAACTGGCCAGGTGGATGCAGTGACCTAATATACCTCAGACTTGACTGTGAAATCTCAGATTAATCTGGTCTCTCTGTAGGCTCATGAGTTTCCACAGTTTTTGAATCACTGAAGCTCATAGTTACTAAAGCAAGCCATTGGGACAGTTTCACTGAAACATCTAATGCTATAGTTGCAGCTTCTTGTGATATTGGCAGTTATACATGTATACCTAGCAGGAAGTCAGCATTTTCACGCCTCAAGAGACTGAAATTTTGACTTTCTACTATCAACACCCATATGTCCTCCACTTCAGCAGTTAAAGGCAGGAAATGAAAATTTTAGATGTTCTAGTGTTTCATATTTTTCTTACATTTTCCTTGGGTTTCCTCAGATAGAGAACAGCCACACAGTTCTCAATCTCTCCCACTAGACCGTGAAAACTGTAATACACAGCGGGGCAATGGAACCTCGTCTGGCTGATGGCATATTTTGACTTGAGCCTGACAAACCTGACACTGCATATCTTTCACCAGAACAAAAAGGATCTTCCAGATGCTACTAACATTTCAACGGCTGAGCCTGAGAGAATCAACCCCAGGCTGCAAAAGGGCTTCCTAGAAAGAAGCACAATGCCGAGGCTGGGTGAGTCTTTAATATATGGAGGGCTCTGAAAAATAGCAAGGGCATCTGCAGAAGATAACCTCATGTTCTGCCTACTTTGAGCTAAATTATTTCCAGCTAGGGCAATGGTGATAGACTGCTAGCTACCCATTCCTGTATGCAGGTGGGACTTAGCATGATTAAGATCTTCCACAGGTGCTGATAAGAGACTGATGCCATAGCCCAGCCTCCAAGCAGTCCTGACAGTGAGTGTGGCAGTGGAGGAAGGCACATGGCATCAAAAATTTGCTGCAAAGTGTTGGCCAAGATCGGTGCTGCTGAAAGGGGGGGATCAGAGTGGCCTTCAGTGCTCCCCTGCAGGAGTTCACCAGCAGCTACTATAACTAGGATAAATAAAGTCTTTGCTTTCTGATTTTGTTTTTTGATTTACCAATCAGCTGTACTTCTATCTCCATGAGGAGCAACAGAAGAAGAAGGTTCTAGTCTTATCTGAATATATGTGCCATTATCAGTGGAGCTGTCCTACAGAGGTTTGTAATATGTTTCTGTTTGTGTGACTGTCGCTCTTGTTATCACTCCACAACCAAAATTCAATAAAATTGTTTCTTGTTGTGAGATGTTTTGGAGAGCTAGAATAGTTGGACTGACGGTGTGCAGAGCTACATTTTCTGTGTGCTGACCTGTAAGTATTTAAGAATTTGGAGTGCCTTCTGACGTTTTCCATAAAGAAAATATTAACTTTGAAAAACCTGCAAGACAGGTTTCAGCCTGACCAACTACTTCCTTAAACATTAATGGTGGACTTGGCAGTGCTAGGTTAAAGGTTGGACTAGATGATGTTAGAGATCCTCTCCAACAGAAATGGTTCTATGATTCTGTGATCTAACAGATATATAGCGATCAGTCAAGTGACATCTTACCAACCTTGCAGTATCTGTGAGACTCTCGTTAGTGCCCAGATGAATGTCTTGTGTTGTAAGGAAGGAAGGATGTCCTCCAAGGAGAGCAAATCCTACAATGAGGACAAATTAAAAAAAGAAATTAAACACCAGCACCTCATACTTACAACCAAGTTTTCATGCAAAAGGTATTCACAGCAATAAAACAAAAAGTCAGCAGGGCATCCAAATGCTTAAAGTCAGGCACCATGAGATGCAAATAAATGTGTTAGAATAAAACTCCTCAGATATGATGCTTTGCTAAAATTTCTAGGCATGAGATCTGATCTGTTTTCATAGGATCAGTCATTCAAGCTGCAAGGCTACATATTGTTGAAATATGTGGTTTCCAGTTAAGAGCTAAGTAACCCATTCATCATGCCGAATTTCTACGACGTCTACTTCAAGGGACTTTGCATCATAGAACTAGAAAGGACCATCTGAGTCATTAGGTCTAAGTCTACATCCTTGCAAGAAGTTGCAAGGATATTCACTCAGATAGAAGACCTTAAGTTTCCTCATATATCATTATAAACTTAAGCTGGGTCACAAATAACCAAGTGTCTTAAAAACAGTGATGTGACAGGGACGCAAGGAAAGATCTTGGGCACTCTTCATATCCCTCCACCCCACAATAGTAAGGAATTGACAAGGTGAGACAAGGAACCAGATGGATTGGGTCTGAAGACTGAAATACGTTCCTGAACAGGAAATCAGGGAAAGACTTGAGCATCATTTAAGAATATAAAACACTTTGGGAAACTTGACAGTATTTTAGACTGACAAATTTCACACTGAGGGCAAATCTCAGGCTCCATTGTGCCTTATTTCCATCGCACCACCACAATAAAGCTATATCACAAGCGACCAGCTGACACAAACATAGAAGGAAACAGCTTTATTTATTTATTTATTTATTTATTTTTGGACGGGCCCTGAGGGGGGTTGTCTTAGAAACTTTCACTAATGGTTTAGCACAGGCCTAGCACAGGACACAGCATCCTACCACCGGGAAAGTATGAAGAAGAGGGTTTGAACTGGGCTGTAAGTAGCTCTTTAAGGCATTTATTGTGCAGTGGGAACAGTTTTCCATATAAAAACAACCCCCTGCTAGTAGAGAAACTGCCAGGGAGGTCTTGCCTTGTCTCTAATACCCACTATGGAGGAAAGTCTGAAGAATCCTGGTGTGGACACACCAACCTTGTTGAGACAAACCCTCAGAGGAATGAGCCTCTACAGAGACAAAAAGCTAGATAAAAGGCCAGATTATTTTTATTGTTGTGAAGAGAAAGGCTGCATACAGCACAGAAGAGTGGAGATGCCCTTCTGTACCATAATGTGATCTCTTGGAGGTGCTTCTTAATTTATTTTAAAAATTAAGAAGCAAAAAGATTAAAAGCTGCTTGGGCTGGTTGTAGCCATTAGATGGCACTGCAGACACCGTCAGGACTGCAGCCTTAACGTGATGTTTGTAAAAGCACGTCAAAGATTAAAAAATTGACCCCACAACTACTCTTCAAAAATGATCAAACCAGGAATGAACACTGAAACCTTTCACAGCTAAAACCAAGCAATGAAGTTCAGGCTGCAGGCGTGGGCCGCACAGTGGGACCCCTAGCACAGAGAAGCCCTTATTAAATTCAGTCCCATGCGGGAAGCAAGGTTGAGGTGAGGTCCTCCAATTTGGATCAGTTCAGCCAGTCTCCAGACTTTAAAATGAAACCTTGCCTTTTGATGGCCTCAATTTCCCCAAAAGTAGGATTAAAAGCAATGATGCTCCAGATCCCACCCTCAGGGCAACTCTCTACTCCATCCATCCAGTGTATATTTATTTTTGCTAATGGGCCTGACCTTACTTTCCCTTTGTCATTATTAAGAATTGCTCCAAATCACAGTGAGACTGGATTCAGACCCAACAAACTTTTAAGAACGAAGCATCACTTACTCTACTGCTACTATTTGCTATCAGAAAAACATTATCAATATGCTTGCTGCTTCACCCTTCTTTCTTGGTTATTCAGAAGCCTTTTTGTATTAAGGCAGGAAAAAATGTTTAGGTTTCCCCAGATACTTTCACCTCCTCTCTGCAGCTTAGCCACAAACACTGCATTTATGGGAATGTGCATGCAAACTGGTGCCTAGACATTACAGCCTGTTTATTCAATGCCAATTTTTAAGTCAAGATCTCATGGATGAAAAGTTATAGGTAGTAACTTTTCCTGACAGATTTCTTGTTTGTTTGTTTAAAGTTATATATGATAATGTCAGTGGTTTATCCCAGGAAGTTCCACACAATACAACAGCTCTGCACTTCAGGCTTCTAAATGAGGACACTTTGGTTGATGTTTCACAGTCCAGGCAGACTCCCATGGACATGTTCTGTTTTCTATAAGTGATGCCCAAGTAGATAAAGAGGAATCTGGACACTTATTCAGAATTGCCAGGCGTCAGGCAGCCTAGTCAGATCCACCACCTGGAGTCTGTCTACATAGCAGAGTCCTAATGTGTTGGGTTTCTGCTCATGAACTGGCCATCTGTGCAGGGCCTGAGAACATATTTCCATCCAAAACTTTCCATCTGTAAATATAGGAGCTCTGTGCTCTAGCTGCTGTGTAGTTGCAGGGGAAGTATCCATGCTTTAGACTCTTTCATCCAGACTACTAACAGGAAAAAAAAAAAAAAAAAAAAAAAAAAAAAACACAAACAAAAACTTTTGAAGATATTCAGCAAAAAAGCACACTCTGGAGTGCTATGTTTAACTGAAAGATCTAATCCTCTTTGTTGTTGCAATCTGGTTACATCCAAAGCCACTTGCTAAGTGTTTATATGGATCTCGGTATCTTCAACAAACCACAGTAAATGTTCATACTGGGGAGACAGAATAGATTATTATCTCATTACCAAACTACTGTTAGTTTGTAAATAATGGACAGTTTTATGTCCCAGGCTGTGGTATTATTGATCCCACTTATGCAGATGCTTTTACTTAGGATATGACTTCTGGTGGTAGTACAGACCTGGGTTAAATTTCCATTCCAACCTGTTGATGCTACATTGGGTAAGTGGGCCAAAGAGAATCCTCTTGTTCATACATTGGATACACATTTATGTGGCTGCCTTGCTATCACCAGGAGCCATATACACCCATCTTCTCAAACTCAAAGGAAGGATCCTGTTTTATATTTCAAGAATCTAGATTTGGATTTGTTAGTTTCCTCACTGCCAGGATGCCCGCCTCCCTGCAGGATGTACAATCTACCAAGTATCTTTCAGTTTAGACTGATAACAAAGAATGTTTCTAGCTAACAATTACAGGAGCATTCCTAAAGCAGAAGCCTGAAACCCAATAATCATTTTTAAAGTGACCCCTCTAACTGGAGAGTAAGCTAAAAGAGTGCTCTTGCCCACTTTGTAATCTAGCCAAGCTAAACAACTTTAGCCACTCTAATGAAAAAACATACTATATATTCCTGCCGTGTAATATCATCCCACTACATTAGAACATGCGAAGTGATGCAAATATTTCTGTGACAGTATGTAGTAGCCTTCAGGCATTGCCTTCATCTTCCCCTCACTCCCATGGTAGGAGGCATGAGCTGGGAGTAATTCTGATGAAGCCAGTGGCAGCAAACCTCTATAAACCTGTCAGAAGGAAAGAAGGTACATAGGGATTTTCTGCCTGCGTTGTTGTAACTCTGTTTCTTCCTTGTGACATACTGTCTACATTCAGTGTCTGTGAAAGGATGGGATTTATTCATAATTTGCTAGCTAAAATGTAACTTAAGTTGTTTATTTTAAGAGTACCACTGACAAACAGAATACTTTACAACAAAGCTATAACACAAACAGGGCATTCACCTTTATGCCATACCTGAGGATGTTTATTTTACAAGTAATATATGACCATGTGGAATACCTTTGTTTTCAAAAAGTATGCAAGATCTTATACAGAATGGGTGTGAGATTCTGACTGCAAACAAATGACATTTACCAGTATAATAGCACAGATGTCACATTTCCCAATAAAATAGCCAGTGATAGCAATAAATACAGTAGGTGTTGTAAAACTGGATTTACTTTACCAATAGCCTGTGGAAGTTATTTGTAGTTCTTCATCAAACGTGCAAGACCACTACTATTCTAAAAATGGTAAAATAATATGGGTTTCAGAAATACGCTTTAAGACAAGATTACATTTGTTCAACAGGGTAAAGGGACCCTGGATTATGCCACAGGGACCTATACATTATTCAGTACAGTCCCACTGCCGTAAGAAAAAAATATTTTAGAGACACAGTATATTGGAAAAGCAACTTCAGCTGTTCTGTTATAAATTCATGTTTATTTGTTTTTCAAGAATGGAGTTCTTCAGAGGCTTAGAGACAACAGGACTTCTGAAAGGACTTCCACAGTGTTCAGATATGGCAGCAATCTTCTAGACATTGCATAGAGCAGATATTGAATCATAGAATCATAGAATCATAGAATATCCTGAGTTGGAAGGGACCCTTAAGGATCATCAAGTCCAACTCTTGACACCGCACAGGTCTACCCAAGTTCAGACCATGTGACTAAGTGCACAGTCCAATCTCTTCTTAAATTCAGTCAGGCTCGGTGCAGTGACCACTTCCCTGGGGAGCCTGTTCCAGTGTGCAACCACTCTCTCTGTGAAGAACCCCTTCCTGATGTCCAGCCTAAACTTCCCCTGCCTCAGCTTAACCCCGTTCCCGCGGGTCCTGTCGCTGGTGTTAATGGAGAAAAGGTCTCCTGCCTCTCGACACCCCCTTACGAGGAAGTTGTAGACTGCGATGAGGTCTCCCCTCAGCCTCCTCTTCTCCAGGCTGAACAGGCCCAGTGCCCTCAGCCGTTCCTCGTACGTCTTCCCCTCCAGGCCTTTCACCATCTTCGTAGCCCTCCTCTGGACACTCTCCAACAGTTTCATGTCCTTTTTATACTGTGGTGCCCAGAACTGCACACAGTACTCGAGGTGAGGCCGCACCAGCGCAGAGTAGAGCGGGACAATCACCTCCCTTGACCTACTAGCGATGCCGTGCTTGATGCACCCCAGGATACGGTTGGCCCTCCTGCCAACCAGCAACCAGCTTTTTCCCAGTTTCTACTCCTTTAAACTGAAACACATTGATTTTTGTCTAATCGTTCCTGCAAGTTTGTTCAGATCAATCTGACCACCAGAACTTTGTCCCACAACTGACCTCTTTCAACATCTCGAAGGTGCAGCTTTTGGGAAAAGCTATTTAAGATGACTCCTCTATTTTATAAGCAAACATTCTAATCCACTTCAATGCAAAGTCCCACTGGACATAAGATAATTGGCAAGAAATTAGCTTATTCAGTGATAAGGAACACATGTGACCCCACATTGTTTCCAGCTATAAATTACAAGGGACAATTTGTGTATATCAAAAAGTAGGTGAAATACTTAGTTTCCATGGAGAGAAAAAACTCGAGTCTGCCTTTGAAACAATGTCTTAGGCTTAGTGAACTTAAGACCAAATAACTGAAGGTGTGAAGATAATGCACAGAAGTTAAACTGCATTAAACTCCCTTGTGGAAGCTCTCACTCAGAAACAATTTGGTTTTATTTCATTGGAGCTTAATCCTTCTTGGATGATTTTATATGCATTAGCTCCCATCCTTAAGCTAATTCATCTGAACTTTCTTGAGCTTCTTTCTTCCATAAGCCTTCCAAAGCCAAGGACTAAATAGTGCTTCCCTCTGAATACAGAAGCAAGAATGATAAACAGATTCAGAGAATTCATGATTACCTGCCATTATAAGTATGGCAGGCAGCAAGGAAATGGCCTAAAAACTCCAGTATTAAAAGGCAGGTTGCCCTTACAAAGAGGGAACACAAGTTAGAAACACATTCATAATCCCTGCTTCATCTAGAGAAAACAGAAAGGAACAAAAATTCTACATAAAGACCAGGATGAGCAGGTGAAGGGCTGTGCTATATGATATGAAGGCAAAATTAGAAATGCTTGCAGATGACCTATCTTCTTCCTCACATTATTTTTACCTTTTCCTTTACGTCTTGTAAAGAAATGTGAATACTCAACAAGTTTTCTGTCCCTTAACCTATGAGAAACTTCTTCTTCTCTGATAAGTAAAAATGTACCCAGAAGACAATCACCAATTCTCAGTTATTCCTGGTTTTCCTGGTACCATGCAAACACATGAATAAACTATTTCAGTAGTCCCACTGACTTCACAGCAACTACCATGTAAATAAAGATATGCATGTGTTTCAGTGTTTGCAGGACTGTATCCTAAGAATAGTGTTCCAGTGCCTCATCTTATTAGCCTAATACCATGGAGTCTCCATCGAGTTATCTTCCCATGTAGGTAATCATGTTAAATTTATTTTTTCATTAACACATATCAAGGCATTACTGTGATTCCCCATCTAAACACATACTCTGAAATGTGACAATGGTAATGAATAACACACTTGAAAGATATTTACGAGAGCTTCCACAAGATGTAATTTGTGATGCCTACTGAAATTTATGTTGGGAACTGTGCATATTGGTGAGAACTTACATCAGAAACGTTCACTTTAACCTGTTGCTTTATTTCTGGTCTATCATGTGTTGGAATGATCTGGTGAAATTTCAGTGGCCATTAATATGCCAGGTGAAACACCATTAGCTACCATTCTTTTCCTATTTTTGTTTTAAAACATTAAGTGTCTCTTAATTAAAAAATGCTAGATACAAAATTATCTGGTGTTTTTCAGTGTAATACTCACAGTACACAATTTCAAATAAAACGTGGCTGTGCCATTGCTCTGATATACCTGTTTCTGCAGATAATCTCGTTCTTGTACTTCTCTTCTCAAAAATCATGGCCAAAGCTTTTCCTTGCATTAAAGGTAAGTACTAGAAAACAGGAGTTGAAGGCATTTCAATTTTATAGTCATTATCAATTTTTCACTGTAAAAATACTTCTTTCACATTTTAATTCAGCATTAGAAAATTAAAAACTTTTTTTTAAAAAACAAAAACAAAAACACATAACTTTATTCCTCTGCCCTTCAAGAACATCTAGCAACAGAAAAGGTTAAAGAGAAAGATCTAATTATAGGGGCACAAAGACACTGCATTTCGGCACCCAAATTGATCTCCCATTAAGGAGAACTGTTACTAATTTTATTCCCATTCAATACAGGGAACTGTCTTCTATTTCCTACACTTAGTGCTGCATACACACCATGTGTAAATGGATGGGATTGGCCAATAATAGGGCCAGCCATGCAACACTGCTTAACTTTTTCATTGCAAAGTCTTCTGAAAGAATATCTCTGAACATTTTAAAGGAATGTTCTTTGATCTGCAGTATGTGGTTCACAGTATTAAAGAGCTTAGATGATGATGTTTCGGACAAGCCAGCTAAATTGCCAATTCCCAATATCTTTCAAAACGATATTTATTTCAACATCTGAGTGACCTAAATGTCAGCTGGAGGATTTTACCTCTCCTTTGTGCTTTATCCTGTGTTTCAAATCTGAAGCCATCCACAGCAAATGCTTCAGTTCATCAGCTGTGTAGTTCTGTAGAGTAAGGAGGTCGCGACCTTTCAGGCTTACATTCATTTGAGCTGGTGGCCCACGCCTGTGTCAAAAGAACAAAAAAATATACGTTTGGCATTTGACACAAAATTGTACTCGTGTTAAAGTCAATGAACAAGTAGCTGAGATCTCTCTTGCTCCCCTCGTTTGACCCAGCTGGATCAGCTTGATGGACTGCCTTAACTGGTCTCAATAACTTCTGTCACGCTGGCACGACATGCCACCATGCCGTATATTGATAATATACTGATGAATAAAAGCTCAGGTAGTAGATTAATTCTGTTGAATAAATTAATTAATTCTGACAAATAAAAGCTCAGGTAGTAGATAGGCCTATGTGGCTTCTAAAGATTTTGGTGTTGGTTAAATCTGAAGGAATGGGCTTTTTGGGCAGAATTCTGTTGTATAGGCTCAAATTGAAACTGGACAGGGAAGACGGCGTCTCTTAAACTAATAGTACTAAACATTATTACTGTTAATTTGACATCGCAGTACAAATTGCAAGACTTTTCAAATCATGTAGCAGAATTTTTTCCTTTAATTGAATGTTGTGTCTTTTCTTTCCGGACACCCTTAAGAGTTCTTTAGATAGACATTATACCACCACCATTATTAAGAAGACTTTTTTCACAGTGAAAAGGATTATGTGTAACAGCAGGAGCATGGAGAATATAGGAAGAAGTAGCACATGAAATACAGATGCCCTGGTGGTTAATTTTGCTGGAGCTCAGTACATGCTGTCATATATCAGGGTAATGTGCTCCAGAGATTATGCAGACTGCCAGAGGATCCACCACTAAGCTAGCTGAGCATAAAGCACCACAAAGGTTCCCATCAGTGTGTACGATCTGTCTCTGCACAGGTCCTCAGACTGCAGAAGGGGTGCACTTCTATGGAGCACTGTTCAGATAAGGGAATGGATTTCTTGCTTTCTAAGTTTAGAGAGATGTTGCCCATGTATTTTCTTACAGTGTTGCTGAAAACTGATTCTCAAGTGAAATGCAATCCGAATTGTATGCACAACTTCAGTAATACGTGTTTGTCAGTAACATTAAAAATAATAATGCACATTTCCAAGACATAAAGACTAGTGTTCATGCCACTACAATCATTAGTAAAATGAAGTTGCATGTTTTTCTCTAAGTGTTATCTTTCTGTTTCTATTCCTGCCTCCAAACTGAAGTAAACAACTCAGGAAAAGTTAGCAAGTGCCCAAATGCCACATTTTTGAAACTGAAGTGGATATTACCGAGCTAGCAAAATGGTCTCTTGTACTTCTGTCTTTGATAACTTTAGAATAGAATATGCCTGGCATTAGAAGAAAGGTTGGGCATTTATGCATCAGGTAGCTTCCACCATTGCTTGAAAAACAGGCTGCCAAGGTATGCTACTGAAATCCAGTCCTGGGAATACTGAGGCTATATCTTGATATTCAAATGAAGGTATATGACTTCAATATGTGCATTCTGAAGTTTCTGTGCATTCTGCAGTTTCATGAATGTGACCTTTTAAAAATATTTTTTCAGAAGAGGGATTCGCTGCTGTGTCCAGTTTGGGGGAATGAAAAAATACTCATGCTGTTTTAACATCTCTGCACTCACTTGCTGCTTGGTCACTATTCTCCTTTGCTGCATCATTTCCACTTAACAGAACATGCCAAGTTGGAAAGAACCCACAAAGGTCATCAGGTCCACAAAGGACCACCCAAAAATCAAACCTGTGAACCTTTGATGGCTATGACCAATGACTGCACTGCCGTTCAAGTGTTTTTCAGTAATTCCCAGAATAATCTTCTCCATAACATTAGCAAGTTGTGAAGTGAGACTCACAGGCCTGTAATTACCAAGTTCTCCTTTCTTGCCATTCTTGAAAATTGGGACAACATTTGCCAGCTTCCAGTCAACTGGGACCTCTCCAGATTCCCAAAACCATAGAAAAATAATTGAGACAGGTCTCGTGATGACACCAAACAGCTCTTTGAGTACCCTGGGACGAATCCTGTCAGTCCCTCATGGACTTAAATGCATCCAGATGAATGGATGATTCTGTTTTCAGCCTTCAGTGCTGCTGCTCCCTGAGTTTCTAATGGCAACCTACAATTGCTTGAAGGGAGTTACAGAGATTGCCTAGTCTGAACCTCTCAAGCAGCAACATCTGTTCACAGGTCTTGTTTTACCACTTGGCACCGCTAAAAAGTGTATTGAGTAGTACCTATCACTAACTTCTGCATTAGTAGACAGTGAAGCACTAAAATTGTTTATCCAGAAAGGATCTGGTATTACCATCCTTGGAGATTTTCAAGACTTGGCTAAGCAAAGACATAGCTGACCTGATCAGCTGTTGTCAAACTACAAGCAAGTTGGACTATGGATCCCTTCCTGATCAATGTGTTCCCAAAATGATTCTGCTTTACTGCTATGACCTTCAGAAATGTGTTCTCTTCCCTTGTCCCCAACCTCAGAAACAAAGGCAGAAGTGGTCAAATGAATTGCAGTTAAGGGGCATGAGACAACAAACCAGAGTTAAAATGTAACAGGCAGAAATGCAAGGTCAAGCAGCTGCACATTTCTTTCCGAGCAGGGATAGAAATTACTTTGGATTACTAGCATATAGATTGAAATATATTATGTTATCTTGTGGTATCAACCATGATGTGCTTAACTTGTAATGTTCATAAGATAGTGATGATTGATAGTTTATGCCAATGTTATGATATAGTGTAAAAAAAAAAAAAAAAAAAAAAAAAAAAAGACAGCATTATACAGGGAGCTTAATAAATTGGATGATTTTTGAAAACCAGGTTTACTGGGTTTACCACAGTTGTTTTTCACACCTGCTTTTCTATCATTGCTGCTAAACAGAGAAAGTTCCCACTGATTACCAGCAGTGAAAATCCATAAATCCATTGAAGAAATTATCACCCAGGCTTCAGGACAACTCTAAAACTGTCACAAATAAACCAAAGAATTCAGAAAAGGTTTGTTTCATTTCTTGTAACGTAGAAATTATACATGAAAATGCCATTGCACACTAGGATTTCTGTTTATATGAAATTCCGGTATATTGCTTTCTAACACTAATCATTTGTTACAAATGCCATGAATATTATTCATATTGACACCAACACAAAAATAGATAGATGTGGCATTAAGTGTCAGGCCTTTAATTTTAACTTGATTCTTGAGATGTGACAAGCTTACTGAAACAGTGTCGTAGAGGTACTTTTCTGAAGCCATAGGGGAGGGGCAACTTGATGTGGTTGAAGAAAGAATCTAAGTGAGGTTACGCAGATGTGTCTCCTTGGTTAACTTTGAATCCCATATCACATAATGCTTTTCCTACGTGCCTCAAATGTACACAGAAATAATAATAACAAAAAACCAGCTCTGAAGCTGATTCACCTTGCAGCTTCAAGGAGATAATCCACACTCCCCCCTCCCCTCCCAGTATTGATCATGATAATTGTCTAAACACATAAGGATTTCCCATGCTTTATTTAGATCTTTATCATTTACAGTACCTGTGGTGCACACTGAACTCAAGAAGAAATGTTTTTTTCTTGGTTTTGAAGCTAAATCCCATGGAAAGAATTAACAAGATTTCACAAAACATAAAAAGGAAAAATCCTCCAGTCTCATGAAGACTCAAAGCTTGCTGCCTGAGAAGGCAAAAGGGCACTAAAAATGCTAGCAGAACCCTATTTCTCTCACTCCTCCACATAATTCAATTACTTTTGTCTCCAGTTTTCTGATTAAATGTCACTGAATGCCAGACAAAAGAAAAGGATTAACTTACCAAAAATGTCGCAGCAGATGCTTGTTGTTCCATGTTAATTTTTTAATTTGGAAAAAGCTCCTCAAATTAAAAAGCATCTTCCTTTCACAGTAGATTTCTCTCCGTCCTGCAATCAAAGTTAACAGAAATGCAGTTGTGTGAAGCAGCCACTGTGCAAATGAGGATACTATGAAGAACAGACAATCTTATCTTCAATTTTTCCAGCCTGGGCCGGGCCTGGTCAGGGCTCATATTGAATCTTTTCCTTGGTTAGCTAAAATTCTACAGATAAAGGCTTTTCACAGGGTCCATTGCACAACTCAGAGCTTGTGCTCTTCTGTCTGGGACCATCATATTACAGCTTGCGTCAATAGCATATTGTAGCAATTTCATGTTTGTCAAATATCTGTGCAGGAACACGTCCTAACAGAAACAAAAAAGCGAAGGAATAACTGTCATGGCACAAGAAGAGCAGGGCAGCTTCTGGGGACTGAGGCTATGGGGCTCCCTATGGGGTTGGTAGGCAGCCAGGACCCATCCCAAAACCCCACCAGGAGCAAGGCAGCTGGTGGCAACGGGACAGCCCCAGCCCTGGCACCAGGCAGCTCTGGTGTGGCCAACTCTATGGGGCTACTTGCACATGAGATGAGCCTCCCACATCTTGCGGAGAGGTGGCTGGTGGTGGCTCCTCATGGTGGCACAAGTGCTGATCTCCTCTCCAGAAGGGACAATGAGATCTGCATACCCAAAGGGTGGCAGGTCTGTGCCTCAGGTTAGGAGGGCATGTGTAGGCTGATGAAGAAAGATTACTGAAAGCCTGTCTCCTCTCTGAGCTGGCAGGAGACTGACCCTTGACACCTCCTTTCTTGAGAGGCAGCAGCAGTCAGCTTCCGAGTACATGGTCAGAAGAAGAACAGGGTCCAAACTGCCCTTTTTTTGTTGTTTTGTTTTGTTACTAACAGTTCTTTCTTTTCAGAGAAAATCAGCACCAATACTGGGAATCAGAAAACATACACATACATTCGTTAAATATCGAAGATTCACACTCAAGCTGTGATGCCTGATTACAACACATTTCTCATGGTACAATCACAGCTTACCATGCTTAGTCAGTCATGACTAATGTAATTAATATAAACTTGGAGCTCTCCTGAGTTTTCAAGGATTGCATCGGGTTTACCTTCACAAAGGGGTTGTCTTTCAGACCTTAAAATTAACTTATTCCCTCAACAAAGTACAACAATATGGCAAAGTTATATTAATAATATCATGGAGTAAAAGGGACAGATTTCCTCATTGCTCCTCAAATGTGAAAATAAAAGCAATATTCATGAGCTGAATGTGTTATCATCTTGCTCACTAACTAACACCAATAAAAAGGCATCTGAGGGACTTTGCCATAAAAACCTTCAATGCTGAATAATTTGAGGAATATTGTTAGTCATTAGGGTGTTAGGGTGTGCAGGGGGAACATCATTGCTTTAAACGCCATCTTTGGTTTAAGACCATTTTAGCTGATGATTTGAAGCATTAAGAACTGGGAAAGGAAAAAAAAAAAAGAGAAAGCAACACATTCAATCCAATTACAGCAATTGTAATTCCAGTGGTATTCACAAGGTGCAGGCTTGAAAAACTCACATAAGACATATTGCTTAATAGACCAGCTAGGCTGATACTCATATTGGGTGACAATATCAATATAACTCCTTTATCCTAAGCTCCTTTTCTCTCTATCAGTACAGATTGACACTACATTATCTTCTCTACACCAGCGTGTCTCAACCCATGCGCTCTTATGGTTGCATTTTAAATGCCAGGGCCTGGAATATGGAAATCCCAACCCAATGCCCTTGCTGTCTGCTTTAGATTACAACTGCGGTCCTTTGTGCCATGTGGTGGGCACTACAGCCAAGAAATGTTTCACTTGTGCCCTGGAGAGGGGCTGGGTGGGTGCCTGACAGGAAGGACATTGCAGTTGCTCCCTACAAAACGTGAGTACTACAGTCAAGGAATGGGCAGACCTTTTTCCAAAAAAACTCAGAGACAGTGCAAGGGCAGAAGAGTCTGCAGGACAGCTGTTGTTATCTAGGTATCACTGGCTGAATGGAAGATGAAATGCCTGCTTGAATACCCAGTCAGAAGACTTCAGAGGGACAGCTTGGAGAAGCCTCACAAGCCATCAAAGAGAAACAGACGCTCTTAGGACAGGAGTGCCCTAGGGGTGGCAAAATAAAGATTTTGAGTTATATTCTGCGTATGTGGCTGAGGGATAGCAGCTCAGGAGACTCAGCGAAGGAAGTGGGGCTATTAGGGGACAGGTTTGGGAGCCCAAGGCCCCACACAAAAGATGTTGGGAGCCCCCACACGAAGATGTCTGCTTCAGGAGCGAGTGGCAGGGACAAGCCACAGGAGGAAGACTGAAACGTCCCTGAAGGGAAGGTGCAAAGAGGACACACCAAGGCTCTTTTCAGTGGTGTCCGGTGCCAGGACGAGAGGCAGCGGGCACAAAGTGGAGCCCAGGAGGCTCCCCCTGAGCAGCAGGCAGCACTTCTGTGCTGTGTGGGTGAGGAGCCCTGGCACAGGCTGCCCAGAGAGCTGGGGGGGGCTCCTCCTTGGGGACCTCCACAAGCGGCCCTGGGCAGCCTGCACTCCCCCGCCAGCCATCAGGGGGCGCCCCGGGGGCTGTGCGGGGCGGTGCGGGGCGGTGCGGGGCGGTGCGGGGCGGTGCCGGTCCCGTTGCCCGTGGCAGGCCCCGCTGTTTACTTCCGCTCGCATGGGGCGCGGGGCCGAGCGCCGCCTGCCCGCCGCCATGGCCGAGCCCGAGCCCGAGCCCGCCGGGGAGCCCGAGCTGACGGTGCCCGGTGAGTGCTAGCGGGGGCGGGCGGACACACGGACACACAGCCGCTTCCCTTCGGCCCGCTGCTGGGCTGGGGAGGGCTCCTCCTCCTGATATCCGGGAATATATATGTTTATATATGTGCCCATTAGTTAAAAAGTTAAAAAAATAAATAAAAATGAAGGAGCAGTAAATGCAAATCTGTGAATGCGTGTGGTGCACGAAATTGCATCTCGCTACTAATATCGGAAACTTTCACTCCAAAAGGAGTATCAGATGTACAGGGCAAGAGAGAGCCGTGGGTTTTGGAGCTGGGTGCAAACCGTCAATGCCAACGAAGCGTTTCAGTGTGTACATTTTCAGTGAAAGCAGTGGTATTATTAAATCCTATATACTTCTACAGAAGCAGCCTAGCGTTCCTCTGTGTGTTACCATAGCCTATACGTTAAAAAAAAAAGCAAATAATAGTTACTCTTCTCCCCCTCTCCCCCCAGTAAAGCACGAGGTTTGACATCTTTAAATAAGAGGCCTAATTTGGCTTTGCCACACACTGCATGGCGTTTTGGCGAATGGTTTAACTTGTAAGTTCATTTATTCCCCATAGAGCGAGTATTTTCTGTGCCGAGCCAAGTGCTTGACAAGATGCTTGAGCAAAGGGTGGGGGAATAGTTAGCGTGGTGCGTTTTAAAACAACGGGGCTGGCGCTGTTCGAAGTGGGAAGAATTGAGAAAACTGGTTATAAGGGAGAAAGAGCCGTCTGGGTTTCGTTGTGGGGTGCTTTTCTTTGGGCTTTTTTATATTGCAGTCTTACGAACAAGGACAGTTGTTGCATCCCGTGTTTTGAAGGCTGAGGATTTTGTTTTTAGGGGGTCATTTTTAGAGCACATGTATCTATTCAGATGAGTGAGGAGGAGTGGTCAGTTTGGAGCCTGTCACCTCTTTACAGTGTGTGTGTGTCTCTCTCTAATCCAATTTGGAAAACCTGTTTGAATTCAAGTAAGTGAGAATTCTTCGTCTCGACCTGCTTTCAGGATGAGCTTTTGAGCGTACTTTTTGGGGACAGTTTGTCAGAGTTCTTTTTGCTTTATGCATCTAGTAATTAATAGGAAACGGCTATTTTAAAATGTCTTAGGAAAAAATTATATTCACTAAAATTGACTTTTTTTTCTTTTTTATGTTTTAGAATCAGGTGCTGTTTTCACGTTTGGAAAAAGCAGCTTTGCAGAAAACGTTCCTAGCAAATTCTGGTTCAAAAATGACAAGCCTGTACATATATCATGTGGAGATGAGCATACTGCTGTTGTTACAGGTCAGTATCGGAAGCGGAGTGTATGATAAAAGGTTATACATTTGGACAGCTTGGATTCTTATTTCAATTCTGAGGTAGTATTTGAAGTGTTGGAGAGGAGAGGGAACTCTTCACACTGGGGCTGTTGGATGCCTTTGAAGTTAACAGGAGTCAATGAAGGTTTTCACAAGACATGCCCAAGAACTGTCATGAATGAATCTGTAATAACCTAATGTATCGTGTTGGATTTAAAATAAGTGTGACCTTGTTCAGCTTAAATGTTTCTTGTAAATCTGATGGTGTCCAGTAGACAATCTTAAGTATATAGGTTTGTGTTGTGAAAGTAAATAGTATCTGTTGAACTCGGTTGACAAGTTCACTTGCCTGAAACGATAGATAAAATTGTATCTCTGAAAGGAAGTTCTGAATTATCAGGTAACTGTAAACTGAAAACAACCCTTGCAAGAACAACTCAAAGAACTTTAGCAAATCCTACTAAAATCAGAAATAAATTGCAAAAGCATTCAGAGGAGCTCAGAAGCAATACACTGAACCATCATTATTGATGTTCCTTTTCATTTATTTGAAATGCTGGAAGCAATACTCATCGGAGAGTTCATTCAATTTCTTGTGTGGAAGAGACTACTCTTTTGTGATGAAAACGTGTGTTAATTATGTTGACAACCAACTTCAGATAGGTAATCATACTTTTTTATCATGAAATTCCTATGCATATTTTCAGGATGTTTTTTATTGAAGTGCATTTATTCCTCATCAGGACCCAGTGTTGTGTCTTTGTCATTGCTCATTAAATAATTTCTTGAGTTTTTTTTTTCCCGCTATATCCCCAAGGAAAGTTGGAAATGCTGGATTTTTTAGAATGAACAGTTCCAAACATGATAAAAGAAGAATATAGATTTCATGGACTGCAGAACAATTTGAAGTGAAATTATATGATGAATTTTTCAAGCCTAACTTCATAGAAGATGAATTATGCGTGAATAGATTATGTTTTGAACAAAACTTCACACTTTTTTTGGATTGAACCCACTCTATTAAAATGCCTGTTGCATAAAATTAATCAGAACATAACCTAGGGCACTGTGAAATTTTCCTCTTGAGATTTTTTTTTTCTTTAGTATATCCCTTCATATGCCCACATCCAGTTTGAAATAACACTAATATTATTCTCAGTTTCAGAGTGGTCATCTTAAATTGCCTCCTTTAACTCCTTCAGCATGTGCTTATGCCAGCGCTGTTACACTAATCAGCAACAACCCACTAATTCCCGTGTCCCTGTAATACTGGCCACTTGAATAAAGCTTTTGAAGAAGTCGACTTGGATAGGGATGCGTGTAGCACCATTTCTGTACATCTATTTCTCCTTCTCCCTGATATTTTAATATATACTGCATATTTTGAAAATGGTCTCCCTAGCTGGCCTTTGCTGCAGTGTGCAGATAAGTCACGTGGGATACTTCTAAATAAGATCATCATTTTCTCAAAGCTTTTGTAGAGGGGGAACTGTAGAAACATGAATTAAAAATAAATAAATAAATCTTTGATACCAAAAGTTTTTTGGGGACATGATAAAGTAGAAGCAAAAGTGAGGGTAAAATAGTGACCAACACTGAACACAGGGAGTGAAACTGCAGGAGTCATGTAAATGGCAAAAAAGGAAAAGAGAAAATCTTTGTCCCTCATTTTTTTCTTCACACCTGTGCATGCACATGTGCACCACACATTTCTGCCATTAGATGGAGTTGGATGATGTGGTGGAATTAAAGCCCTTGGTGAATGACATTGAACTGCAATAACACCTGGAATAAAAGAGCCACAGAAGGGCATGGTGGTAATGAATTTACTGAGAAGGATGCAGACCATGTAGAAAAGCAGGAGTTCCTTGAAATCCATCTGAACCTGACTTGGAAGAAAGACAAGACAAACATTGCTGAAGAAGGGAAGGTATCTCAAGCAGGTGTGTATTGCATGCTTCTTATTACTTTCAGTCTTTACAGGTCACAGCATTTCACACTCCTTTATTTTCCACCCCCTGGAAGAGTAGGGTGAACTATCTATTTAGGGGACAGGGGGAATATGAGGTAGATTCAAATCTGATAGAAATGCATCAGATTTATATTAAAATGTCTCAACAATCAAAACTGTCATGCACACTGACTCAAAACATTCCTTACAGCTGGTTTTGGGCAGGAAAGACAGCGACATCTAGCACTGAATGTTGACTAAATGCAAATGAAGAAAATGTACAGGAAGTAATATTCAGCATTCAGACAAAATATTCAGAACATTTCAAATACTTCTTTCATCTACTCCAACATCAGTATTCCCATATGACTTCTGGGGAGAAAAGTATAAAGTGAATATAAAAAACTGCTCTTTGGCTTTCTAGGTTAGGATTTTGAGTCCAAAATAAATTACATTTACATACCATGGCTGTATGTTGGAATCTAAAGAATCAGTGATAGTTTCTTGCTGACGCTGAGTTGGCTTGTTGAGCTAGGCAGGGAAACACTTCTTCCTCTGCTTTTGGAATTTGGGATCGAATTTTTGTAGTTCCTTCCTCATTCTCTTTCTGCCTTAAGCACAATTTTGACTAAGATGTGCAAGCACTTTTTTTAAGCAGTTGTCTGAGCAGTTTTCTTCCAGCATCCCTTGTAATATGTTTAACAAAATTTCTTGCCCCATTCCTATATTTTTTGTCCCAAGAACAGTTTACTGACAGTTCACTCCCTGCATCTTTTGTAACTGTAGGCTTTGTAAAGGAATGTATTCATCCTCTTGGGAGCTGGTATAAGTAAGTGGCATTAATCATATTTTAAGGATCTATTCCCAATACCTTTCTATTAATAATTTTATTTTCTACAAACCTCTTAAAGTTAACAGCTGTCTTATTGTTTATTGGCCTTAATTAGAGTATCCTAGGCAGATCGCCTACATTCTGTCGAAGAGACCGATCCAGTTCACAAGGGGGAAATGGTGATGGCAGAAAATGTATCTTCTGGACTCAGAGCTCTGGAGAGAATTGAAGCCCCTGGTGCAAGAGGGTAAAGAAAGTTCCAGGAGGTTCACGCAGAAGCACAACGAGATAGTATGCATATAATTTCAAGTTACCTAAGGCATTAAATATTCAACAGCTTACACAAAAGAGACATTGGAATCCCTCCAGGTCTTTGGACTTAATACTCCATCTATTCTTTCTGCCTGTTGGCAGGCCATCAGAACATGACTCCTGTGTCTTTTGCACTCTGCCGTAAGGGGAAAATGAGGAAGATTACTACGTGCGTGTGGTAGTTTTTTGATACGTTTAGGAGCAAGCAACATACTGTGCTGTTTTTTGTACGACGCTAAATAGCCTAAGCATGACTGTTCTTACTGCTCAATAAAACTTTTGAGAATATTGTGACTTGCCTAAGAAAATTGATGTCATTCCCATTTTCATGAGATGTATTTGAATTGTGTACAAATTTCAAACAATGTATTAAGAGCTTATTCACAAAACAGCACAAATAAATACAAAAAAAAAATATTGTGATGCCTGGCATATGATACTCTGTCCAAAATACTCAATATAGCTTTTCAATTGAATTTCGTAATGTTCAATGTCTGTGTGTACTCTCCCTATTTTATCTTTATCCCACACTAATACCATGTAGAAAGCAAGGGGTAAAATGCCTAAAACACAGGTGATAGGGATGGACGGATGCCTGTTGATATTACAAAGCATGTGGAGTATTTCAGCTTGTACTCCCCAGCTGCTGAATAATGCCTCTTGCCAGCCTTCGTGAACTGGGGTTGCACACAACAAATGGGGTTCTAAGGAATCACAATGGTGGTAGCCATCACCGTATGGGAAATTTCCTGGTTAGTATCCTCGTCCTGAAGTCTCTTACAAAATTTGCTGTTTCAAAAGATGTAAGCACCTTGTTGCTTTTGTTAATAGCTCGGTGTTGGTGTAACGTCAGTGATGTGCCAATGCATAAATACTTTGGAGAAGTAGCCCAGTTTTGCATCAGAAGGAGAGTGGAGACTGGTGTTTGGTGTATGTTTCCATTATCAAAACACGCCAAGTAGTCCCTTTCTTAATACTCTGTTCTATCCTTCCTTTTGCCCAGAATCGTAATCTTACTGTTGAGGACCAGTCTTCTGCCTGCTATGCCCTATGGCAGATGGCCATGGGTTGTGTGTGTTTACACCAAAATGGATGCAAAAAAAAAGATACAAACAATCAGAGTTCTCAATGTTTTGAAATGATCCTTGCCTGTTTACCTGCCATGAAAGCAGTTCTCACTTTAGGGGATCTGTGGTGATGACTAGAGATTACTTTGTAAAAAGTTATGAAAATTGGGCGTTTTGCATACAAAATCTGGTAGTGTCTCCTGGCCATATTATGCCTGTTTTAAAACCTGGTCTGGTGTAGGGACCCAGACATGTTGCTTCATTACAGGCATTTGATACGGCTCTTCTGTAGTGCCTTAGTTTTTATTCACTGTCTGAATTACCCACGTCTCAGTTTTCTTATTTTCTATTACACTAAATCTTGGAAGCCTGAAATTATAAGAGGCTGTCACTCAGCTGGTAAAGAATATATGTATAAAAAAAAGTCTTCTCATCTGTTAAGCTTCTTGATTTTCTAACGCAGTGTCTGAGAACTTACAGATTGATGTAAGAAAAAGCAGATTATAGGATTAAAAGCATGACCTGCTAGAATTCTGAATAGATAAAAAAGAATGTGATTAAACTCAATTATGGCAACTTGGCATCATATTCCCTTGAGTACTACCATCGTCACAGGCATTTGAAAAGCATAAAGTAAGGATACAAAGTAGGATGCCGTTTGCTATTAAATTATTCTCTGTCAGGGTGTGTTTTGCCCTCAGTGACACACCTCTGCATGTGTTTTGGCATGGTTTCATTGCCAAAGTTGGGATGGTGATATAAATGCTATTAGTGAAATTTGGTAAACGTTTTCTTGACCTCAGAATTTTTTCCCTTTCGACTTATGGGAAAGACTTAATATTGACACACAGCCCAAAATGTTCCATAAATTGTCAAATCTGACAATTGGATTGAGACTCTAGTTACTAGTTATGCTTCATTTTGAGTATTTTATTTTACTTTAAATGTGTGGTTGTATTTAAGAAAATAAATGTATTTTTGTAACAGTATTCTTGTACCTTAAAAATCTCCAAATCATATAGCAAAGTCTCTGTAAATCGCATTCAGAACCTTCATGAGGAACCTGTGCTACTGAAGTACAAACAGCCATAATATTTTGGCATTGCTGTGTGGAAATGTGTTGTGCTCATGTGATAATTGATGGCTCTGGTGACCAGGAGTTTATCTACATGACGGCTCCGTGATGGAATCTAACTTACAGAGACCTGCAGAGCTGGAGCAAAAGCAAACAATCTTGTTTTAACACTTGTAAAAGGGATTTTTGGTTTTTGTGTTTGTGGTGTTGGGTTGTTTTTGACAAATCAGCTTCTATTGTTTTGCAAAGATTTACGCTGAAGGAGGGGTTTTGTCTTTGGATGTGAACTTTACAGCTTTACAAGAGGTAATAGTTTAAAAAAATAAATGAGATTAATGGTTCAGTTCACTGTTCGTAATGGTCAAACCTGCAAATTCATTGATATGCCATAACAGTTTCTGAAATAAAATTTCAGCATTATACCTGTTGAAGATTTCTAATCTCATGTTTTCATTTAGGCACACAAAATTCCCTGACTGCATGGTGTTTTTATGCATTTCTTCTTTATACGCAGAGTACTGGGTTAATCCATGATGGAAGATGCAGAGAAGCAAAAAGGCTCTTGTAGTAGGCCTGATATGTCCAAAGGAAAACCCATACAACTTGTGAATATATTTGAAAATGTATCATAAGATATGTTCTATAGAAGTGCAAATCTGTAAATCATTTTAAGAGATTTAGCAGTAAAACAAAAACAAAAAAAAAACCAACACACACAAAAACAACCACCATTCCTAGCCAATTGACAATAAAATAATCCGAATATTGGAATTTTGTGTTTGCGTTGGTTATATAGCTGCATTATTCATCCCTGTCTCTGAGGTAAAAGGTGTGAAATGTACTCAGTGAAATGTACTGTTATTTTACAAGAAGCCCTGTGCTTCCTGCACTTCCAGGGTCTGTCCAAGAATACACCTTTTTATTTTATGATGAGTGCATTATCTGAGCTGTAGTTACAGGAGAGGATGTCTGTTCTGCCTTTTTGTCCTTCCTTCTGGCAGGGGTTTTCTTACTGGATGCATACACAATGCAATTACTACTCTTATGTTGAGGAATCACAAGGATATTAATTATTGCTTACACTGCAGTATGGAAGTGCCTGATTTTGAATCTTCCATTATAAAGGATGTATTAAATAATACAGTGTGTGAAAGACCATCTCATCTTGCGTGAGATACTCAAACACTCATACGGATTCTAACTGTGCCTCTTCTTTCAGGGAATGGTAAACTTTACATGTTCGGCAGCAACAACTGGGGCCAATTAGGACTAGGATCAAAGAACACTGTCAGCAAACCAACATGTGTTAAAGGTTTGTTTAATTTTTCTTTTGTCCTTTTGAAAGGATACCCTTGTGAAAAAGTGCTTTATAGGATGCGGTTCCAGAGTAACAGACTCTGATTTCTTTACTCATCATGTGTAGCATATTACTGCACAAGCTCATAAAGATAGTTTAAAAGGAAGCCTGGCTACTTTTCCTTCAGTTCCAGATTCTGGGTCCTTTTGTGTCTGAAAATAACTTCAGATAAATAGAATCCAATCTTTTTTCATCTTTTTAGCAGTGTAAGATGTGCCTGAGGAGGCATAAATGGAAATATATTTGTATGAAGTGTAGAAAAACAGTAAAATGAATGTCCATATTGCTTCATATGCTGTAAAATATGTTTTCTTTCCATTCTTTTATCTTCTGAATCTTTCCTAGCCAGTTCTATCTCGTCAAGCAAAACTAATACTTTCTTCCCTATCCCCTTACTTATGTCAAATCAGATCTATCCCATTAACACATTCCTTTTCACATTTAAATGTTTATCCTCGTCCTTTCTGTGAGCAGATCGATCTGTTAGTTTATTGCTTGAAAACAAATTACTGTGTTTGTTCAAGCTGTTTTCTTCCTAATTTAGTTTATTCTACTATTCTTTCTCTGCTCCTCTCTTTATTTCACTTTAGAGGGAGAACGCAACTACTCTCAGGTTCACATCTTCTGTCAGCCATGTGAGAGATTGATTCTTACCTTGGCTTGAATGGATTGGGTGTCAAGTTCTGTTTTATTGTCAGATTGCAATGGAGAATATAACAAACAAACAAAAAGCAGAGGGATGACAGCAATTCAAAAGAGACCTGGTTTCCACTGAAAAAAAAAGTCACAACGGGGTTATCTTTCCTCTCTTGGCAGTAGGCAGCAGGAGGAAGACCTGGAGCTTTTCTCACTAGCTTTCAGGCATCAGTTGGCTCTGGGCAAATGTTGCAAAAACACATTTCAGTTTTGCTCAGGGCCAAGTAGTTGTGGCTGCTCATTTTCTGACAAAATAGTTCTGGAGTTTAACTGGAGACTAATGTGATTGGTTATGAAAAACTGCCAGCAATGCTGTCAATATTGCACGGCTCATTGGATGTGATTGATCGGCATAAGTGGGAGGTTAGGGAGTACGGGCTTCTGCTGAGCTTATCAGGCTGATGTAGGAGACAGTGGTGGGATATAAAGCAGCAAATTAAATTTTAGGAAGAAACTAATACTGGAAATACTGTGATTCTAAACTGGTATAAATGGTTTGGACAATTTTTTTTTTGTGTGTCTATATGATACACTGGTGAGAGTTCATGCTTAAGTCAGTAGATTTATTCAGTAGGAAGAAGGGAGTTTAATTTTAATGTTATGATGCTGATGAAGGTTGATTTGGAAGGACTGAAAAGGTTTTTGTGAAAGGGATGATGGTTGTTGCCTTTTTCGTGGACCAGTGCAGTGGAAAAAAAATACATTATGTAAAAATAATGTTGTTTTAAGAACATCATGAGTATTGTATAAGGTAAATTGGTGTGACCTGACTGCAGAGAAGATATGCATGGGTGGGTGGTAATTGAGCTGAAATTGAGTTAGGAAGGAATATGCAAAATCTGTTATTTTAGGCAATAGTCCAGGTAAGACTGCCCTTACCAGTTGTGAGTTTAGTGATTAACAAAAGGTCAGTACAAAGCAAAAGTCTAGCAAGAAAGTAGCTGTGCATAGTGAGGGAAGGTATGGTTGACAGGACCAAAAAAAAAAAAAGGTATGATTTTAAAGATTTAAAATAGTGGGAGAAGTGAAGGAGTGAATTAAGAACAGTATTATTGATGAAAAATGAAGAAAGCTCTAAGCATGCATTTTGTACTGCAAGTTGATGTATTCTTTGAGGTGTATCCTGTAAATGGTAAATTTTGTGGAATGTGGCATTTGGATAAAGTAGTCATCATCAAGTTATCCTGAGTATAACAGCTATAAGTTTTAAAGCTATGTCTGTTTTCTTCTGGGATAATCCCAATTAATAAGTCATGTGCTAAGATCAAATGGTCAACTAACATTGTAGTCGTTCTTTAGGTAAAAGTAAGAAAAAAATCATAGCATCCTCTGGAGCATAGAACATTTTGTTATTGAACCAACTATCAGACTGTTTGTAACTTTATCCTCTTCTTTGCCTTTAATTCATAGCTTTAAAACCAGAAAAAGCAAAACTTGCTGTTTGTGGAAGAAACCACACTTTAGTTTACACAGGTATGTAACATACTATGTACATATTGAAGGTAGATTTTTTCTGTTGTTTTAATGCCAAACTACATTGGTAACCCCATGAGTGTTCAGGAAAGAAGAAGAAAAAGCTAAACTGGCTGTTAAAACTTGTTTTTCGATATCCAGTTCTTTGAATGCTTGGATTGTTCTATGAAGTGCATTTAGAAAATAATGTGTTATAGGAGTTCACTAACAGAATAGAGATGAAAAAAATTGTTGCCTACAGAGATATGGCTAATAATCACCAATATTACGTTTATTACCTTTATAGGTATGTTAGTGTTTTTATATATCAGTGCTCAAATTTACCTTTGACAAGGAATGTATCTTTATTAGCATGAAGTTATATATTTGAGTAAAGATACTAGAACATTATGTTTTGAAGTCTTCAAAGTTTGTTGCATTTTAGTTAGACGGAGTAGTCTGCTGTTTCACTGATAAGTTACTTTACTAAGATGTAAATAAGTAAACTTTAAATTTAAATTGAAAATAAATACATTTTTAGGGAGAGAGTATATAGAGAATTGATGCAAATTATTGTCACGGTTCTAAAAGTTGTGTAATGGAATAGCCATCTTTGTGGTAGCAATGCTGTAGCTTGCAGTAATGTGATAAAGAGGATTGCTTGTTTATTAGGGAGTTTACATATGTGGAAACCGTGAGCACTGTAAATAGGCCTATTAGAATAAAACAGAACATTTTAATAACAGTTGAGTATGCAAGACTGCACAGCGTAAATATTAGTCACTTTTAGCGTACACTCTGGCTAAATAATTTGTGACCTTTTATATAGCACGGACCATTTGTAAATTGTATGTCAGTTGCTTATCACATTTGTGTCGGGATTTGTGTTATTAATGAGCCTTGTCTTTTTCATCGTAGATAAGCACTTTAAATACGAAACAGACTAAAATTAAAAATATAAATTCTGAAGTTCTTTTAAGTTAAAGATATCAATCATCAGCTTTAACTTCAATTTTAAGATTCTAAAACAAAATACAAGCTAGTTAATGAAAGTGATTTAAATATTAAAATGAGTAAAAGATTTCTAATAAAAATATAAGTAAAAATGTATTTCATTCCTACTGTTCAAAACTATCAAGTTATGTATCTCTTGAATTTATGTACTAATATGACTTTAATTTTCTTGCCTGTGACATCATTCTCCATTTTTCCCCTGTTTTATCTTAATTAAACAATAAATTCTTTAGGGAAGGAGCTGCTTCCAGCTGTTACAGCCACAGGTAGTAATTTTATGAAGACTCTTGCAGAACTTCAGGTTATATTTGTTTTTCAGATCAGCCTCCAAAATGATTGGGAACACATTCAGTTCACAGACATGTAAGGCCTCTAGACTATTCTGATCTAAACGTGTGCAGGAAAACCTCCCTGCTAATTACAACAAGAACATCTGGCTTCAACTCTAGAATATTTCAGGGCAGTAGACCCCGACTTCTCTGTAACATTTTTCCATAGAAAATTAAATTTCTTGCTGCAGTTTCTCTGACTTCTTGCCACTGCTGAGAATATCCTCATTCTGTGTATTACATGTGCTTTTCTATATGCAGAAAAAGGAAATGTGTATGCTGCTGGAGGTAACAGTGAAGGTCAGCTGGGATTAGGTGACACAGAGGAAAGGACCACATTTCATTTAATTAGTTTTTTTACCAATGAGCACAAGATCAAACAGCTAGCAGCTGGATCATACACTTCAGCAGCAGTAACTGGTAAGAGCAACAGCTAATAAAATCTATTTATGTGTGTTCGAGCCTGGTGTTCCAGGGAAACATTTATTCCCTCTCTCTGTCTGCATGTATGTGTATATTTTCTGTGCCCCTGTCTTCTTTCCCCAGTAAACCTAAGATTATTTTTTTTATAAACAGTTGCCTATTTCAGCACAATGTGGTGAAAGGTGACTGCTGAATAACTTGTTAAAATTTTTGTGAGAATGGAACTTTTCCATGGGCAATGGCCTGCAACTGGTCTCATTCTGTACTACTTACAGAATCTGTACAAAGGAAGGACAGAATGAATACTCTCAAACGGGAAAAACTCCAATTAATTTCCGGGGGAGCCAGCTGCAAAACATGAATCTAACAGAAATCAAGATTCTCTAATTCTGCTTTTCACTATGGTTATTTTGGTCTGCTGATACAGGCTACACAATAGTGTCATTACTAATTCTGAGAGTGGCCTCACCTATGACGTACTTCTCCAATGCGAAATTACATGATCATAACTTGATGAAGTCTACACAATTATAATATATTCAGCCATAGTCCTTTATTACCCTGTCATTTCTCAAGTCTTGTTACAAAGCAACTGTTTCTGTACACGTGTAGGATAAATTTTTGAGTCTATGACTTCAGAAAGCAACAGAGCAGAGGAGTACTCAAGAAAGATGTTAGCCAGCTTTTCTTTGGTTTGTATTTTTTGTGACAATTGCGAACATTCTTGTAAGATTTGTAAATGAACTTTGAATGGTTTTAGTGCCAAGCAGCACTAGCCAGTAGCTTTGTATGTGGTAGTTGTTTTATTCACAGCTCATTTCCCACCAATAAGAAATATGCAGAGAGAAGACCTTATCTCTTCTAGAAAACTCTTGAGATTTTTCACGTTGTTCACTACCTGTTTTTGCTTCTTATTGCTGCCATTGGTCTTTGTGTCACCAGAGGCTGGTCTTAATAAACCTGGAACAGCTATTGTGATAGTTTAAGTAAAACAAAATGAAGCTGGGCAATATAATAACCTGTGAGGAGAACTGAAAGATAAGGAAAGAATAAGGGAGATGAGTACCAAAGTCAGAATAGAGAATAGGTCTGGAAGAACAGGAAGGTGGTGACGTGCTACTGGAAACGAGAATATGCCTGCAATTCACCATGTTTTCATGCTGACCTCTGGCAACTGAATTGTCCTACACTCTCAGTCTTCCTCTTTTTGAAGGAATATTTTGAAGGATTGCTCTTGTACTGGTGCTATTTATGGTCTAATATCAGTGGATCACAAAGTGTTCTGAGTCACTCTTGAAAAGCTTAGGGAATACCCTCATACATCAGACTGTTTTGTTGCATTGTGTTAAATACCACTTTATGTCCCTGGGATAATGATGTTTAGTGGTGTTGTACACAGAGCTTATGAAATGCTTCTTAAATAGGTAAATTAACTTCTTAGTAGTGTAGTTTTGCTTTGAAATCTGTTAACATTCTGTGTCTTCATTTTAGAGGATGGGCAGCTCTTTGTCTGGGGTGATAATTCGGAAGGTCAGATTGGCTTGGCTGATAAAGTTTATGTCTGTGTCCCTTGTCAAGTGGATGTTGGAAAACCCGTTTCGTCTGTATCCTGTGGCTATTATCATTCTGCCTTGATAACAGGTAAGAGGATGAGATAATGGTTAGCGGAGACAAATCACTGGTTTTCAGATTGTTTTCTTGGTAAAGGTAGTTAATAAGACATTCATTACTTTTGAAACTATACAGGCCATAGTTGCTACAAACTCTTACGTGAAAGAGAAAGTAATCTGTGTGGTTTTGTATCACACTGGGAGATTTTATCGGAGAGAGGTTCTCTAAAACGTGGTACCGTATCACTTATTTGGAAAACTTTTATATAACTACTCTGTAATTGTTTATTATTATTGATTTAACGATCCCACGAGAAAAAAATGCAGTAAATGTTCTGCATATGCACGGTGAAGGATATTAGGAAGAATGACTGTCTTATACATAATTTTATTTTCATGAAGGTTATGACAAATGGAGATTAATACCGTGGTTTCAATAATCCAGTTTTTCTTGAAATTACACTTGTTTGTGTGATGATCATCTAGAAAATACAAATATTGAGTAGACTTACTGTATTTTGAGGTAAAATTAATCTCATTTACTAGCAGTGGAACATCGTTGTCAAAGTTCGATGTTATGTCTTATTCTTAAGTCAGTTAAACGGGTGATATACATTGTGAGGAGAAGCATACACTACAAAAAGTTGGTGTCTGTTCTCCAAGCCATCTCTCTGCTGCTTTCCACCTCTACATATTCTCACCTCTTTTTTTCTTTACAAAGTGGTGATACCATTCATTTATTAACAATGCCAATGTGGTTGAATTTATCAGTCAGTACGGATAGTGTTAAATGTGAGCAGCTATGAATTCCTCTCAGTCATATATTAACATTATTAAGCTTCACAGTATAGCAAATTAGAGTAATTAAAGATTTTGAAGGATCAATAGTTTTGATTGTAAAGCCTTTAATAGGTACCCAGTAACTACTCCATCAACTTGATAAATATTACTTTTCCACACAGAATATCTATACAGCTCTCTAAGAACATGCTGTTAACAGAATGAGAGCTTCCTACGGTGTCGAGGTATTAATTAGGTGTTACACTGGTAGTATGCACCTTTTACTACAAATGTCTTATTACATTAAATAAACAAAGGACTTCTGACTGACAGCTCAGCACCTGTTGGGAAGTCTACATCTTCCTGAACTTGAAATAAATGAAAAAAAAAAAAAAAAAGAAAAAAAAAAACACCTTAATTCAAGGACATAGCAAGAAGGTCTGTATTTCTGCCTTGGAGCCAAGAGCTGAAGTTCTGACAAGATCGCAATGGGATCTGACAAAGCACTCATTAAAAGGTGGGCTGAGGGCAAGCATCTAAGAGCAAGGAGATAACAGTGTGTGCCAGGTGCTCTGAGGAAGTGGAAATTGTTAATGGAGGAGGATGAGAAAAAGGAATTAGGGTAACAGCTGAGTGAGAGAAATGGAGCCCCTTAAAATATTAATAGAAAGATAAACTGGTTATCACCAGTGAAAATGAGGACTTTTTGAACCCATTACTGTTTAAACAAGCCTGGTTGTGGGATGGGAGATCTTAATTTTCAGCCTCTAATATCTGGAAATCCTGCAAAAATTGAGCCTGACTCTACCTTCCTGAAACTACTGGCATACAGATGACCTTTTTATGGTGGAATTAGAAATATTTTTGGATTATTTTCCTTTGGGAAAAAAAGAAATTTGAAGAAAATTTATTTTCCTTTGGGCCCTTGCAGTTTTCTTTGACTGATACTGTAACTAGCATAGAAGTTTAGTGTTGGACTTTTTTAGAGAAAATATCTTCTGTTGCACAGAGTTTTAATTTAAGTGTAAAAAAGGTGATGCTTTTATTACCGGTAGGATTCTTTTATTCCTTATGGAAGAGACTTACTTGTAGTACTTGCCAGACTGGCTCAGAACAGCGGTTCACATCCTCAGTAGTCTGCCTCTGAGGGGTAGTAGAACATAGCAAACCAGATAATTATGGAGTATCTGGAATATTCTTATAAAAGAGAGATACAGGTTTTTCTTCCCTCAATTGCGATTTAGTCATTGAATTATGCCTTAAATTATGTTTTAAAGTTTGTCTAGCACAGGGTTTTTTCCATATGTTTTGATTGTATGATTTTATCATGTACACTAGAATTTAAAGTAGTTAGTGGTGATTTTGATATATAACTTTGGAGGAAATATCTGGAAAAAAAACTGATTTTGTATTTCTAAGAGTTATTTGGAATAGTTCAGGTGGGTGTATAATCAATGTTAATTCCCTCAACACAATACAAAGGAACATTTTTAGATTGTGATTGCTATTACTGTGAAGATGGAAATGGAAGAAAATGTCACCAGCAAACTTCCAACACCTCTTTTGCCAGTTATTACAGTACTGTATAATTACCACATTTTGTCTTTTTTAAACATGTCTTGTACTTTAAAAAGCATCAAATAGTATACAATCTTTAATAATAAAACATGGTTTCAGGATATAGATCTTGATATGTGTAGCAGGGTTGAACTGATGACCATGTCACCATATGGTTCCCTTTCTTAATATATTTGCAATTAACATAAATTGCATCCTGGCTAAGTGGGCTGGTAGGATCACAGGCATGTTTGGGTTAAAACATGTAAGGTGGTTAATGAGGACACACTAGAATACATAGCATGGTCACAGAGTGCCCTCTCCAGGTCAGGATGTTCATTAATAAGAAACAATTGAGAAAAAAAAAAAAGGTTATGTTGTAGTAATTTGAGGTGTTTTTTTTTTTTTTTAATTAAAGATGTTATTTATTTGAAACTGCTTTTGTTTAAGAAGATTGTTTCAGTAGGTTCAGTAGGCATATGTTTTGAGGTGCTTAACTACCAGAAAAGTACTATAAAGTACAGTAGCAGTCAATGAAGAGTGTAATCTTGATGCAGACCTTTTAGTAAATAGAAGTATGTTTTATAGAAATTACGTGGCATTTGATCTTGTGGTTTTGTAATTTGATTCTACCAAAAAAAAAAAGTTTTTTTTGCAGACATAAGACCTTAGGTGCCCATATGAGCAGTGTCTCCCAGAGAAAGTAACAGAGAAAGAAGGAGCTGAAAGAGTGTAGCAACACTTTTTGAGTTCATTTACAGATCTCTACTTGACTAGTCTTTGGCCACACTCATTCAAGAGGGAACAATTTTTCGGAAAGTGCTAAGTTTGGCAAGTGTGTATAGCTACATCTGTCCACTGAAGGAGATGCAGGGCAGGAAACCCCGATGTATCTAAGCACTGCTGTGGTGTCTAAAGCAGAATTACATTATTGGAAACAGAAAGAAATTGAATATATTAAACATCTTCTGATGCTTCCCCTGCCAGAACCATTACCCATAAGCAAGGTTAAAGTAAATTCTCCTTGAGAAGGTATCTTCTCATAGAGAGGTTTGTGGGTTCCCCAAATTCCTTCCTTTTATGTAATTCACAGTTGTTTTTAAGGACCAATTTTAAAGGTCATCCATTCCAAAGACTTCCATGCTTAGAATTCCAGTGTTTGAGGAGGTGTCAACCAAATTAATCTGGAAAAAATACTTTTTCTTTTTCTTCATTTTTTTCTTTATTTATTCAAGATCATAGGGTGATTCAATTCTTTTGTCTCCTGCCATCAGCCAGATCTCATCTCTTCTGTCTTCTACGGTACTCACTATCTTTGAGGAGCAATGATAATTTTCTGTTTCCTTGTTGCTTGTTTATTTCCTTGACATGCTCCTGTGACCTGTGTTTAGTGATACCAAAAACATATCACACTATGAAAGTTTAGTATGTGAGAAGACTCATATGAGAGGAAAAAAATTGAATAACCAGGTTCCATGGACTTATTTTGAAGAGAATGTCCTTAAAATGCAGATGCGTTACACACACATAATTGTTATGAAAATTTATCTGAGTTTGACTGGATCCTATTTACATTTTATCGGTATTCTTCATAATTTTTAGACTACAGTTTGCCTTAAAGGGATGTGTAATGTATTCAAAAATTGCTTTAGTAAATGGGTTTATCTTTGTTAGCTGGATTATTAAGTTTAAAAAATATAATAAACTTGATTAGTTTGGGAAGTCAATGGGAGCTTGACCATTCGAATCTCTAATCCTATTAATTAGATTGTGATTGGATTAATATTTACTGTGCAGTAGTGTTTTTTAAAAAATGCTGTGGTGCCTTCAAAGAGAATTGCATTAGCAGTTAACCCCTAAGTGCTTTTTGGGGTTTATGGATTTGTTCCAAAAATATATGGCAGATCTGAGAATATCAAGACATTAATACTTACCTCCCCAAAAATGTAAGTTTTGTTGTTGTTGTTATTTCCTCTTACAGGAAAAATCTTCCAGTGAGAGCGTCGACAACTCTTGTTGTCAATGGAATTGTTTGGTTATAGAAACTCTTACACTGTAATTGATTGTTAATTGTTATTAATTAGGCTAATATTTTAGAATATAAAAAATGCTACTCCACATAACTGCAAAGTATTTGTTACTGAGGCCTATTCAGAATGTTTCTGCACATAAGAATAAAGATCGGAATTAAAATAGAAAATCCAACCAAACAGAGAAGTCTAAACACATAGTTTAGAAATGAAATACACTTCCCAGCAGCTGAGATTATCTACCGTTTCTTTAAAAAAACACATGAAGTGGCTATGAAATACCTTTTAGAAGAGTGTGGAAGCATGCAACAGAAACATTTCTGCACAGATTTTTGCAAATAAATGGAGCGTTGTAACATTATTGGTGTCATTTTAAATGGTTTGTGTGAGAATGCCGTTAATGAAAGAAAAGAGAAAATGTCAGGAATGAATGATAAAATAAGGACAGGCAGGAGGATGTGGTTACACCTCTGATGATGGTAGGTAGGAAATACAGCTGCTAACCTGATTCCTTACCTTGCCAAAGGTAATGTGGCTCTGTGAATGCATTGTGAGTGGCCACTCTTAATAACTTGACTCCTGTGAAACCCTGCAAGAAACTTGATGTTGTGTATAGTTGTATTATTGTCATTCCCTGATTGCATCTGTGGTCAGTTATTCAGAGAAGACAATTAGTCCAGTTGCTGGCCTTAGAAGCATGGTATTTGAAGACTCCATACCATTGGGAGAGGCAGATGTAATCTTGAAAAACTAAGAACCCATATAAAACCATATAAAATAGTTTTTTTTTGACTAAGGCAGAGGCCAAATTGGGTAGGTCTTGTGAGCTTTAGATATAAATATTGTGCCGTCAAAGTTAGGTTCTAAATTTTTGATGCAAGTGCTGGGTTATAGCTTTGCACTGAGGATTGGGACCCAGTTTCCATTTAAAGCAGGAATTTGGCTTTTATAAAAAATGGCCTTTTTGCAGTTGTTGTGCTTTGACTATGGGATACGTTTTTTCCACCAGAATTTTCAAATTAATTGATTGATTTATGAATTTAAATTGTTTTGAAGCTTAGGTATCTTAAAAAATGCATAACTTTTTTTTTCTTCTTCTTTTTTTTTTGTCCAGAATGAATGTTACCATAAAATATGAGACATACTTCAGATTCTCTCTATAAGTAAAATTCATTGAAAACCTATCCTTAGGCTTCATTTGAAGAAAATACTTCATAATTTAGATACATTTTAGATGTATCTAAAGGTAGCATACATCTTAGATCAGCGTGACGGCTCCAGAATTACTTCCTCTGAGAGGATGTGAGGAGAAGCACTGTTTCATTAAAAGACATGGTAGTTGAAGGGTTTTCTGAATGCATCAGAACCCTTCTTGACTTCATTGCTCTTCACAGCTTCCTGAGGAGGGGAAATAGAGAGGGAGGCACTCTTCTCACTGGTAACTGTTGATAGCACATGTGGGAATGGCACAAAGCTGTGCTAAGGGAGGTTCAGACCAGATATTAGGAAAAATTCCTTTACAGTGAGGGTGGTCAAACACTGGAATTGGTTTCAGTGAAGTGGTTGATGCCCCATGTCTGTCTATGTTTGAGACCTTATCCATTTATTTGGATAAGGTCATCAATAATACGCTTTAACTTTTGATTAGCCAAAAGTTGGACTCAATGATCTTTGTAGGTCCCTTCCAACTAAACTAAACCTATTCTATTCTATTCTATTCTATTCTATTCTATTCTATTCTATTCTATTCTATTCTATTCTATTCTATTCTATTCTATTCTATTCTATTCTATTCTATTCTATTCTATTCTATTCTATTCTATTCTACTCATTTTTATGGAAGGTCCTGGCAACAGCAGTCTCTGTGCTGCTCTGTGTGCACCAACTGCAGTAGGCACTGTTCAGCACAAATAGTTGAGTCAAGCACCACAGAGGAAAAAAAAAAAAGCATCACTGGCAAAAGACTTTGCCAGGAAAAACACTTTAAATCTAGTTTATCTATTGGAATGTATCAGACAACTTAAATGAAAACACATTAGTAACTAGTCGTCCCATAGTTACGCATAGTGAAGGCGCAGTTTTGCTACCTGAAATTCTTGCTCAGTTTTTATTCATGCAAAAGGAAGTTTTAAATGAGTGTATTGCCAGAATAAAAGTCAGGAAAAATTAATAAAAAAGACCCATTTCTAACTGACACCAGTTTTGACTTTTGTATCTCAGGATTAAAAATTCAAAAAAATTCCATTCCTGCCTTGCCTTGTAACACTCAAGTTTCAATAAACCTCAGTTCATTTTGAATTATATTCTTCCATTTTTATTAACTTAATTTTGATCATATGGCTAATCTCATTTGCTTTTTAGAAAGCATGTATAGTTTCATTTTTTCTACTTTGCATTTTGATGCATTAGTTTACTTTTAGATCGTATTTTCTATTTCTATGTAAGCTTATTTTTCTGGTCATTGTCACGGACCTTAAATTCCCAAATTTTAAGTTTTGGCGGACAAAGTGGAATGAAAAGTAACAAACGTAGCAGCTATGCTAAGAAAAAAGGCTAACATAAAACTAGTAGTGAGTTTGTTTTCTTATTCCCTGCTTATGTTCAGTGGAGAGAGTGGGTCTTTTCTAATGGACAGTTCTGAATACCTAAATAAGGCTTCAGCTTTGAAACACTGAGAGCACACTTATTTTCAATGTCGTTGGGCAAAGACCAGCATTTCTAAAGTTAATTCAGCTTTAATATTGGCAATGAATTTAGAGCTTTTGAATAAATCTCTCATACATTTGTTGTGCATAGTGCAATAGTAATGCCTCTGAGTTCTGTAAAAACAAATTTGTGAACACTAAATGTATCCCTCTGAAAGCAAAAGTACATTTTGTACAGAAACATAAATGTACATGTTTCCAAAAGTATTGCAAATGTGTGCTTCTGATGACTGAGCATTAGTAATGGAGTATAAGCATGTGGTTTGTTATTATGTGGATTACGTAAGTGTAGCTATGTCTTCAAATTTTCCTTGAGCAGACAGCTCCTACATTAGTCTAAATGTTTAATTATCTTGGACTAGCTCCATGTGAGAGTTCTGCTTATCCATGTGCTTTTTTATATCCAAATGAGATTTAAAAACAAACTTTTCCTTACAAAATAGTGTGTGTTGATTTTTGCTTGGTAAATATTTTCACATATAAATTTTGGGCCATGATTTGCTAAGAAGATATTATTCCACAGAACTCATTTTTTCTCTGGAGTGGAGAACACTCAGCTATTAATTTAAAGCCGTTCATGACAGTAAGGAAACATTTCCCAACAAAACCTCACTCTGACCCATTAGAAGAGTGGGAGGCCCATTAGCACAGAAAATCAGAAATGTAGGTAAAGGCAGGAGTAGATAAATTGTAAATATAGCAATGGAAAGTACGTTTTACATGTTAGTTCTTTAACTACTGTAGAAGGATGCTATATTGAATGGTACTTTAGACTTCCACAGTAGTGAAAAAATCAAAAGGAGAGATTGGAAAGATGAAACAAAGTAAACTTTGAAAGTAAAATAAGTTACCCAAACTTTGGATTGAACAAACTTTGAACTGAATTCATAAAAAGACTGGGTAAATTAGAAGGCTCTTCTGGTATCATCTTCTGGCAGATCAGAAAGAGGCTGCAGGAATGTATTTGTAAAGACCTCTCAGTATTTTTCCGAACTTATTTCTGGTGGAGTTATTGCTGTGGAACCACTGTTGTTGGATCTGTAACTCTTTTCTTGTTGTCTGGACTTCATGCAATTTCATATCATTTACTCAGCTTTTTTATTTTTTCTCTATATCTCACAAGAAGAAAGTGTGTATTTTCCATCAAGATTTCTGTTTTAATTGAGACTCTTATGAGTGATATGAGTGACTTCAGTTGACATGAATACTGATAACAGAAGGAATAATGACCTCTCTGACATGGGATGTTTATTGTTTTGTTTTTCCCTGGCTATATTCCTTGCAGGCTAAATGCTGTGGTTCATATCTTGTGGAGAGGGTGGTGTTAAAATTTCGCTCCTCCAAGTCCCGTTAAGGCATACATACACAGCTATTCGGACATCATACAGATATGTTCAGTTGTCCTGGAAGGTTCATGTACTTTTCTGTCTTACTGACTTGTGTCTGCAGCTGTCTAGATGATCCAGAGTTGTTTCTGACTGCTTTGTGTGAATCCTCTTCTCTTCTGTATTTTCACAGGAGATGGTGAGCTCTATACTTTTGGAGAACCTGAGAATGGCAAACTGGGATTATTGCCTGAACAGCTGAAGAACAATAGAGTCCCACAGCCTGTACTGGGAATTATGGAAAAGGTTAATAAGGTTGCTTGTGGTGGAGAACACACAGTAGTGCTTACAGGTAAGGTATTTAATTGCCTTTGTACAGCCCTATAACTTAGTAATCTCAATTTGCTTTAAAGAATGTACATCCCACTGTAAAGTAAGATTCTGTAGTGATGCTAACCAGAAGACCATTGTATATCAAGGAGGTAGAAATCCACATGATAGTTAACCTGAATAAGTGCAGGCCTGCGCTGAGCTGTGCTATCCCTTTTGCGGGAGGATAAACTTTGCAAGCTAATTGTAACAGAAAGCTTACAGGCAGCTCCTACTCAGTACCAATGGTTATCTCACCTGCGTGCTTTTGCTTTTATCTAAAACTTCACATTATTATGTCAATGTCATGACAGTGTAAGTGATGAATTGATTTTTTTTTTTTTTTCTTGTAAGAAAACTCTGTAAGAGCTCAATTGACCAAAAGGGATGATCTCATCCCTTTCCAGGGATGGGATCTGTGTGGCATTCTGTGCGTGATTGAAGGCCCATTCAATTCCATGTAGCACAGGATTCCCAGCATATGAAGGGATGTAAGATTATTTGTACTAAACTCTTTTTATTTATAGTGTTATCCCTAATAAATAATCCCTAGTAAATATCCCTAATAAAATATCCCTAATAAATAGCATTTTAAGAGATACTTACAAGTCTGAGCGCCTTCTTTACTGGGATCCTAACAGGCTAGCACCTCCTACTGCAACACCAATGATCAATGTTTCTTTCTTCTGAGGAGCCTGAAATTGGTGTTGGGAGTGTGGGGAGGAAGCCTTAGATGAAAGCTTCCAATCTGTAGTAAATTTAAATGACACAGAATATGCAGTGTTTAGAAAGTCACTTTTCAATTAGCTGTTTAAATAGCAAAAAAATTGCACAATCCAGTGGATGCCTAAATGGATTAAATATCTCTCGTAATACAGGCAACACCTGTGACTTCAGGTGAATTCTGTATTAAGGTGAGCAGAATCTTTCACATGCGTATAAAACTAGTACAGATACAGCATATTAAACATATCATACAAGTATATAAAAATCATTGAATAAAACTGTTATATAGTAGTTCACAGAGTTGAATTTATAGTTCTTGGAAGATGAAATATGGTCTATATTACTGTTTTACAAATCTTTTTTAGCACATTTTGAAATATCTCAACCAGCTGATTTGAATGGGAAGTTTTCTCAGTGATAAGAGCTATTTCCATCAGTTACAGAGGGTATCAGTGGGTGGGGTAAAATGGCTCGTCTCACACCTTTGAGGTGATGCCTGGTACGGTAAGTACCAGAGAAAATGATAGTTAATTACTTTGTGTGCATATAAGAAATACTTTTTAAAGTTTTGGGTGAGTGAGTGAGTAAAGGAAATGGGATGCTATACAGCACTTAAAACACACCAAGAATGGTACTGTATTTCTAGAAAATAGAATGAGAAACAGATAAAAAATGTTATTTTTAGTATATATTTGTTTGTCATAATTTGATTTGTTGAAATGCATTCATTGGCTGACTGCCTAGATGGGTTCAGAGTATGCAAAATAATGTTATGGTTTTAGGAGGTAGGAATTTAGGAGGTTCATAGCCATTGTCAGAACAAAAATTCCTACCATTTGGCCTCAAAATAGCTAAGTGTTTATTTTAAGCATTATTTTATGTGTTTTAATTTAATTTTTTTTTGTCAATATGGAGGACTGTTTTAGACAGAAAAAAAAAAGAAGTAAGAGAGAAAAGATTTTTGTAATTTTTTGTAATGTCTTTTGTAATCAGCTGTAATACACAAATAGTAAAATGGAAAAGGAAATTTGGAAAGAACAGAGAAATAAGTTAGATCTTTATTATTACATTGAATGTTTCCAAACAGTCTGGACCTAATGAAAACTCAACCTGAACAACTTCAAGAAATGAGACTATAGACATAGTCGATAGACATAGAAACATGCAAGTCTTGAAAATTTCGGAAGGAGGGATGATGAGTCTAAAGACCCTGAAAATTACAGATCAGTCACTGTAACTTCTTTAGTTGTGTAGAAGTGTTGAGAAAATTAAACAGCCTGTTCATAAACAACTGGAAGATAATTCAGACAATATTATAAGACCAATACAATTTCCTTCTATCAGAAGGTAATGGCCACTAGATTTTACTATCTTTTGAATTTCGTGAGGCTTTTGAATAGCTTTTAACAGGGATTCTCTGGGATCAGGTATGGAACTATAGAGGACTGCACGTTGCAAAGAAGTTCTGTTAGTAGTAACATTATAGATATGTAAAAAGAAGTTTTGTGTTGTGGTTTTACCCAGCTGGGCAGTCCCACCACAACTGCTGTTACTCTCTCTCCTCAAAGGGAAAGGGGGAGAAAATACGATCAAAAGGGCTCAAGTGTTGAGATTAACAGGGAGCTCACTAAACAATTATCATCATGGGCAAAACAGTCTCAGTGTAAGGAGATTAATATAATTTATTACCTATCACTAGCAGACTAGAACAGCGAGAACTAAGAGCAAACCAAAACCACCTATCCACCCATTCACCCTCTCCTACCTCCTCCCCCCAAGCAGCACAGGGGAACAGGAATGGGGGCTGCGGTCAGTCTCAGCAGCTCTCCAAGCACTGCTCCCACACGGCTCCGTCCCATGGGGTCCATCCATCCCCCAGGAGCAAACTGTTCCAGCACGGGTCCCCCACGGGTGGGCGGCAGCTCCCCCCAGACCCCCTGCTCCTGCGGGGGCTCTCCATGGGCCGCAGCCTCCTCCAGGCCACATCCACCTGCTCCATGGGGGCTCCTCCACCCATGGGGGGACTGCAGCATGGAGATCTGCTCCATGTGGGACCCATGGGCTGCAGGGGGACAGCCTGCTCCACCAGGGGCCTCTCCCTGCACAGGCTGCAGGGGAACTGCTGCTGCCTGCCTGGAGCACCTCCTGCCCTCCTGCTGCTCTGACTGGGGGCTGCAGGGCTGCTTCTCATTCCCCGCTCTCCCAGCCTCTGTGGAACAGCAGAGTTTTTTCCCTGTCTTAAATCAGCTCTCCCAGAGGTGCAAACATCACTCACTGGCTCGACTCTGGCCAGCAGTAGGTCCCTTTGGAGCCTGCTGAAACTGGCCCTTATCTAACATGGGGCAACTTCTGACCTCTTCTCACAGAGGCCACCCCTGCAGCCCTCCTGCTGCTAAAATGTTGCCACATAAACCCAATACATGTGCAAGACCACCAAGTTTACATTCCACTACATGAAGGACTTTTATGAGTTCTGCTGGGACAGCATGTACATTTTGATCATTGCATTTTTGAAAAGGCATAAAATGATGTGGAGAGTCCATAGTGAAACAACAGGGATATCAAAGGGTAAGAAAACATACCCTGAGAGAAAAGTTTTAAAAAAGGGGAACCGATTAAGCTAAGAAAGGGAAAACTAAGGAGAGACATGGCACCACTTTTTACTGGCATAAATTCCTCCATGGAAATAAGGTAATGAATTGTTCTCTTGGTGGGATCTCAGAGTAGGACTCTGGTTGCAACACAGGTTAAGTTAAGTAGAATTTTCCTTCATAAGGATGGATACATTTAGAAGGCATCTCAGTGGTTGTGGTATCTCTGTGAACAAAGAAGGACGCAGGGAATTATGGAACAGTCAGTCTGCCGTCTCCTTCAGAAAGCATGTTATGTTTTTCTGTAATCTGCTGGCATAGTTCTTTCCATGTTCCCATTACAGCCTTTCTTGTGGCTGTCTTGTTTTAATCTAATCATGTTTCTTACTACTGGGAGTTTCAGTAATTCAAACAGAAGACTTCCCTTCTTCTCCACCTTTCCTTACTATCCTGTTTGAGTTGCCATCTGCCTGTCAAAATTTCTATTCATTGGATTTAATAATTATAAAATACTATAGAAGCAGGAAAGGGGTGTTTTAAGAGATGAAGGGGTGTTTCATTCAACAGATGATTTCAAAATTATCAGTTTTAGCTTTTATGAATTCCACAACTGTATAGCATGCCTGTAATTAATCTTCTATCAAAATGCAAAAGCTATAAAAACAAGGAGGTTTTGTAAGTCCTTAAATCTGTATTTTGGAAATGCTAAGTAGTCATCTGTTGTCAATCTGGCAGAGTGTCTTCAAGGTTATGAAATCAAAGTTTCTAAAATATAAACTGAAAATCTATCTGGGGGGGATTTTAAGTAATTTGATGTGATATTGTACTGCAAGTCACTGGAGAGAATAAAGGTAGAAGTGATGTGATGGAAATAGTTATGTGTAATGGTGAGACAAGCTGCAAGATTCTGGGTAAATCAAAACTCCTTTGGGAAGAGTATGAAGAGGAAACAACAGTAGCCAATCCGGGAAATAATGCAAACATTTGTCTACATTTCAAAGGCTTTGTCTCTGTTCTTTCACTGACATACAGTCTCACCCTGGCAGTATTCTGTCATGAAATAAATTTCTTTACATGAAATCAGATTATCATTATTAGGAAAAAAATTACCATAAATTTAAAGCTAGCAAATATATAAATCCTAGCATTATTTTATGGGTTATAAAGTGAAGTTCAGCAGAAAGAATTAGATTATCATTATTGATTTTTTTGACCATAAATCTCAAACCAACCAAAAGATATTTTGTTTTAATGGTATTTCATGTGATAAAATTTCATTAAAACAAATGACTTCTGCAGAGTTTTTGTAGGAAGATGTAGACCTGGATGATATTTGCATTAGAGTTAAATTTTACAGGAGATAAAAGTAGAACACAGAGGCGAACTATAAATGTCAAAAAAAAAAAAGAAAAAAAAAAGAAGAAAACACCATAGTAAATCAGTGTCTTGCTATGTAAGATTTATTTGCCTATGGAAACAGATGATGGAATAGAAGACACATAAGAAATTCAGTGCTGGCTTAGCTGTCAGTTGATGATCAAAGTGCTGAGTGCCAGTAGTTCCAGTTGGGTCAAGAGAAAAAGAAAACAATATCCTCTGACAAAAATGCTTAAAGATTGATAGTTGCTGTGATAAGAGTGAAAGGTCAGACAGAAGATTTTAAATGTAATTCAGCTATTATTATTCAGTGCCTAGTAAAGTTATGGAGGAGATTATTCTGGGAGTTACTGAATAACATTTGAATGACAGGGCAGTCATTGGTCATAGCCAACACAGGTTCACAAAGGGAAAGTCCTGTTTAACTAATTCGATTTCCTTTTATGACAAGGTTACCCACCTAGCTGACCAAGGGAAGCCAGATGATGTAATCTTTTTAGATGTTAGCAAAGCTTGCAATACTGTCTCTCACAGTATCCTTATAGAATTGTAGAATCATTAAGACCTCCAAGATCATCTGGTCCAACCATCCCCCTACCACCAATACCACTAATATCATCCACTAAACCACATCCCTAAGCACCAGGTCCAATCTTTCCTTAAACACCCCCAGGGATAGGGACTCTACCACCTCCCTGGTCAACCCGTTCCAATGCCTGACTGCTCTTTCTGAGAAGAAATGTCTTCTGATTTCCAACCTAAACCTTGTGTGGTGCAACTTGAGGCCATTTCCTCTTGTTCTAACTCTAGTTATTTGCAAGAAGAGGACAACCCCCAGCTCCCCACAATTTCCTTTTTGTTGGATAGAGCAATAAGGTCTCCCCTGAGCCTCCTCCAGACTATACACCCCCAGTTCCCTCAGCTGATCCTCACAGGACTTGTGCTCCAGGCCCTTCACCAGCTTCCTAGCCCTTCTCTGGACTCATTCCAGGGCCTCGATGTCTTTCTTGTAGTGAGGGGCCTTGTGGACAAAACATCCAGCATACAGCTAGGCAAGTATATAATACGATGGGTGAACAATTGGTACACAGTTGGAACTCAAAGGGCTATAATAACTGAGGTTACATTTAAATGGGGACAGACAGTCACTAGTGGGGTTCCCAAAGACTCTGTTTTAGGGGCAGTTCTCTTCAGTGTTTTTATTAATCATTTGGACATGGGACTCAAATAACTAATACTAAACATGCTAAGTAAGTTTGCAGATGATACTAAATTAGGTATTGACTCCCTCAACAGGGAAGAGTAGAGGGGCCTTGCCAAGAGATTTTGACAAGTGAGAGGGCTGGGCAAACACCAGCTGTATGAAATTTAACAAGACCAAGCACAGGATTCTGCTCCCAGGATGAGGCAATCCTGGATACATGTACAGACTGGGGGATGAGAGGCTGTAACACAGCCCTATGGAAAGGGATCTGGAGATTCTGGTTGATGGCAAATTGAATACAAGTCAACAGTGTGTCCTGGCAGCCAGGAGGGCCAACCATCCCCTGGGGTGCATCAGGCACAGCACTGCCAGCCGGTCAAAGGAAGGGATCATCCTGCTCTGCTCTGTGCTGCTGCGGCCTCACCTGAAGTACAGTGTGCAGTTTGGGGCACCACAGTGTAAAAAGGATACAAAACTATTAGAGAGTGTCCAAAGGAGGACTACAAAAATGTTGAAGGGTCTAGCAGGCAGGATGTATCAGGAACATCTGAGGTCACTCAGTTTGTTCAGCCTAGAGAAGAGACAGCTTAGGGGTGACTTCATAGCAGCTTGCAGCTCCCTCACGAGGGGAGCGGAGGAGCAGGCACTGAGTTCTGCTCACTGGTGACCAGTGACAGGACCCGAGGGAATGGCATGGGGCTGTCAGGGGAGGTTCAGGGTGGATGTTAGGAAAAGGTTCTTCAGTGACAGGGTGGTTGGGAACTGGTGCAGGCTCTGCTCAGTCAAGGCACTGAGCCTGCTGGAGGTCAAGAAGCATTTGGACAACACTCTCAGGCATACAGTTTATTTTTTGGTAGTCCTGTGTGGAGCCATGGGTTGGACTTGATGATCCTTGTTGCTCCCTTCCAATTTGGGGTATTCTTAAATCTATGATCCTGTCATTAAATAGGCTACAGCTATGAAATTCTGCCTCAGGCACTTTGAACAAAAGAGTAAAGTTAATAGGAATATCTAAAATGAAGGGTGCATTGTCAGTGGTGTTGACATACAGAAATTTTTCTGACTCAAACTTCTGAAAAGTATTTGGGAAACAAGCTATATAGGGCCTCTGAAACCATTTAAAAAGCGAGTGTAGTATACATGCATTTTAGGCTTTGCACCATAAAGTCAACATGGAATATGTACTAGAGTGTGTGTTGCATCCCAAGGTGAAGTGGTATGACCACAAATTCAAAATTCTGGAGAGGGATATAGCTTCAAAGAGCCTCAGAAACATTTATATCTCTTTTAAGCTCAGTTTCTTAAATTAATAAATTCCTAAACTTCCAATTTTGCAGAAATCCTGAATTTCATGTCATGTACAAATGGGTACTGCTTAGCTTTAGTAACACCATGTATACTGATACAGTTTTCAGCTTTCCAGGGTCTTTCCAGTTTTTCAGGGTGTGCCATTTCAGTCTTAAACAGTAAGGAGTGAGTGTCTGGTTATTCTATATTCTTCTGTTTCATTTATTTCATTTAACATAGGAATAAGATAGGAGCAAATGTCATAGGGAGAAACTGTTGTACATCTTTGTTCGTTTCTTGTCATCAGTTCTACTTAGGGATCATCAAATTAGGAGAAAGCATAATCCAGTTATTTTATTGAGTATGAGACAAGTTTCTTCCTGACTCTCATGCATAATTAGTCTATTCCAAAGCACTTCATTTGATTTCTTTCTTATGACCGTCTTATCTACTCTATTGGTAATTTTACATGGTAAGAACCATTGTTATCTGGGTTATTAAATCAAACGGCTGTTTGGAATCTCTCCAGCAATGTATTGGAGTAATTGGTAGAGCCTAGACTGGAAAATAATTAATTTAGTGGTCTGAAATTCCAAAATGGGAAACTTTTTTTTTTTTTCCAGAGAACAAAAAATTAAATACCACTGTTACTTGATAACAGTAGTAAAGGGGAAAAAAAGGAAAAGAAAATGAAAAAGAAAAAAAAAAAACACTAAAACTTTTTAAATATACAAGGTTTTAGAGGTTTTTAATATGGGATTGGAAACCATCTTCTATACAACTCTTATTGTTAATTCTTCCTTTACTATTTGCATTTGTTCCAGAGAATAAACAGAAGAACAGTTAAAATTCAGTTGCTGCAAAAGTTTTCTCTCTTTATAGCAGCACAATCTTACTCATTTCATAACAGTCTTAGCAGCCAGTTCATGAAGCTCATATCCTCATTTCGGATGATTTCTTTCATTCAGACTAAAAAAAAAAAAACCTGTTATCCATGATTCTTGCCAAAGCTTCCTACCAAAAATGGAAGCTGTTGGTACCATCACCTTGAAAAGAAATGAGAGCGCAGCAATCCCGACTTGTGTACTTTTTCAATAAAGCCTTTTAAAAAGTAGCGTGAAAGCAACTTGTGAATCTAGAAGCTGAAGAAGAAACAGATGATTGGGAGTGGCCTCAGTATTTATTTATTTTTTTCAAATGATGACAGATCTTCTGGGAATAATCCTCTCTATAAAAGGATACGCTACCTCCTTTTATTCTTTGAAGGGAGGGAAAGCAAAGATATCTCTTTAAAGGAAAGAAGTGAAGCAGTTCTTGGAGAATGGGTCACTTGACATTACAATACAACGCATTAGTTTGTTAGCATGTAAAATGATGGATTTTTTTATCTTCTGTCTCAAGGTCTTTTAAAAAGAAAAGGAAGTCAAGATACCCTTTTGAAAGAGAATGAGAAGGATGAAAAAGCTCTACCTTTTTATGACAAAACTGAGAGACTGTTCAAACTGTATAGGATTATCGAGATTTTTCAAACAGTTCTTAAGACTGCATACTATTGATACGGAAATCTCCAAATCCAATTATGAGCTGTGGTAAAACTGAGTATTATGTCAACAGCTGATTTTTACGGTAACATTTTTCTGCATAAGCTGTTCAAAAATAAAGCTATAGTAAGACTGAATAGCCCATTGGCAGAGTAATAGTAATAATGTTCAAGGGAGATGAAGACATCTGGAGATCTGTGAGCATAACTGCTTTTGTTATTCTTCTGCACATTTTTAACTTTGTATGTAGCCTTAAATGTGTAGCAAGGAATGCACGGATCTTGGAGACTCTTGAAGCTCCTTCAGTGCTTTCAGCAAATAGCATGTGTTAAAATATATATATATACATTTTTGCCTAGGACTATTAAATTTATAGTGACAACTGTCATTGAGATTGAAGAGCTCTTAAGTACTCCAGAAGCTTGTAAAGGTGGAAACTCAAGTTCAGGATGGAGTTCAGCTCTGTCATTTTCTCACAAAGTCTGTGAGATTGCTTTGCTACAGACTCCTGTTTGTCCCCACTTCTGCTAAGTGGAATTATTACTGAGGCTAGGCCTCACTTTTACGCAAGAGATGAATCGTTTTAAGAACGGTGCAAGATTTTTGCCTTTCTATACCTTGATAATGGACTAATAAGCAAATTTTAAGAGGAGCAAAATTTAGGTGCCTGTGGTATAGAGAGGCAGAAGAGAAATTCATTTTTCTTATGAAGGTACTCTAAACTGGTTTTGGATTGATCTCTTCTCCTCATTGACAGTAGCACTGGGAGAAGAAAATAGTATCCTGTACTTTTGAAGTTAACATCTCTAAATACCAATGCCTCTAGAGGTCTTGCCTGTTTTATGAAAAAGGCATTGCATATTGCAACCCAAGATTAAAAATAATACGAAAACACTCCAACTTCACTCAAAATAATTATGTGAATCAGATAGAGACAAATGTTTTGAAAATTACAAGAGTTTCTGGTTTTCAAAGAAGTAAGACAAATAGCATGCTTTTAAATAGGACTTATGGAATCAGCCATCCTGAGAAAGCTGTTTACTGAAATGAAGATTAGACTTCTTCAGTTCACTTACAGTGAGGTGTCTTTCAGGGCTCATTTATTGATTCTTATCCAGAAAGTCAAAATGTCACAGAAAAATTCTGATTGTTTAAAGATCCCCAAAGATGCTCAGTGCTTTCTTACACGGAAATTTCCAGTAGAGGGAGCTTTGCTATTATATTTAGTAGAAAAATGACTTTGATGAGTATTTTGCATCTCCAATCTGAAATAGTGTGAAACCATTTTCTTTCCTTTTTTTTTTTTTTTTGTGATGCAAATTCGTGACATCTTCATATTGAAAAATTTTGAAAGGGACAGAAAGGGCAAACTGTTTTCTAAAAAGAAAATTTCCATATTTAGTGTTGCAGTATTTCATCATAGTTCCTCTGAAACTGGAGTTCAGTATGAAGCAGTAAGTGTGCTACTGTGGTGGTAATATCAAATCTGGCCCATTCTCTGCTTTCTCTTTCCCTGAAGGTAGTGAAAGATTAGTTTGGAGTGAATGGTAACATAATTTGTTTTTAATATTTCTGCGGTTTGTTGCTGGTCCAAGAACAACAGCAAAAGAGTTGCACAGAATAAATTACTTATGTGGCACTGACACTTATTTGGCTATTCCAGTGACCTTCTGTCCTTGACTCAAAGTGCTCAAAAAGGAAAGATTCTCCTTCGATTCTTTTTTCACACATTCAGCTGTAAATGCCTATTCCTGTCTTGTTCTTGAAGATGCTGAAGTTTTTGGTGTGATGGCATCCATGTGGCAAGAGCAGGCATGCTCTGCACTGTGTTCATAATAATGATGTAAGGATATATTGCTCCCAAGTCACAGTTCTGTTTGCTTGAGGTAGGATTTTTTTTTTGCCCTTCCCAATTCTTCACAGATTTTCATTAAGTTTTTACAAGTTTCAGTTAGTATTTTTCTAGCTTTTCCTTTGTTGCCTATGTGCAGAAAAACAACAACAACAAAAAAGAACAAACAAACGAACAACTAAATAAAAACAAACAAGCAAAACCACACAGGAAGTAAAATTACAAGAATGTCTTCCCAAAAATACGTAGTCTTTGAATTTCTCTTTTCATGCATCACCTCATCAAGATTTCTAAGCTTCTCAATCATCTCCTGTTGTGATGGAGTGCAAGGGATGGACACACCAACAATCATTACCGTCTTCGAGAACATCACATTCTTTTTCCTGGCACAGACAGTCCATTAAATGGAAAAAATATAAACGTGGAAAGATTATTGTTCTGTAACAAGATAACATAGTTATAATGTTCTCTGTATTTCATGCTGGGTTGATTCGGTAGCCAAAAACAATACTGAAACCTCTTCTGTTATTGTTCCAGGGTCTTCTTCCACACATATCAGTTGTGTTTTAAAGAGGTCTGTTCTATTACATTTGGGGTCATACAATGTATATGTAGGTAACCAGAATTTAAGATTAGACTATGGTACTTGAAAATGCACTAAACATAGTGGTCTTGAGTTAATTGTGGTGCATGAACTCCCATAACATTTTGCATTGGCTAATATTATGTGTGCATGTGGTCTGGATTATTTGCAGTTATGTTAAAAATATTCAATACTGAACCATTCAAAATTATTTCCTGCATATTGTTGCCTCTTTTCTACTTTATTTTGTTATTAACTGATAAATGTAATTGTTTAGGTGGTATTTTTTTTAATTGATAAAACAGTGCTTTTTTGGCGCTGATGTCATTTGGCTTTCATTCGGCTAATAGAAAGCAGGTTATAATATACCATAGAATCACTGAATGGGTTGGTTTGGAAGGAACCTTCAAGGCCACCTGGTTCCACCCCCCTGCCATGGGCAGGGACACCTCCCACCAGCCCAGGCTGCCCAAAGCCCCATCCAGCCTGGCCTTGAGCACCTCCAGGGATGGGGCAGCCACAGCTTCTCTGGGCAGCCTGTGCCAGTGCCTCACCACCCTCTTGAGTAAAGAATTTCCTGTAGCAGCATATTTATTGTTAACTTTGCCTGTACATTTTCAGAGACGGATGTATATACTTTCGGACTTGGACAGTATGGGCAGCTGGGACATGGCACTCTTGTTTTTGAAACTTCAGTACCAAAGTCTGTGAAACACTTGAGGAGACGTAAAATACATAACGTTACATGTGGGGAAAATCACACTGCTGTAATAGCAGGTATGTACGTGAAAAATTCAGAAATGCACTTGTCGTTTCTCTGTGCTGCTAAAGCTTTTGTTATAAAATGAGTAGTAGAAGAAGACATTGCAAATGTACTGGTTTCTAAAGGTGAAGGAGTTAGTGACAAATTCAGATTCAATATTAGGAATTTCAGATTCACAATCATGCATAGTTTTGTATACAACATCTCCTGGAGAATTGTAACCTCATAATCATGTATTGCTAACAAGTATGCTTGTTTAGAAGTCTTTTTTTTTTTTTGCTACACAGTTTCAATCCTATTGTTTCATTTTTTTCCCCAAATGTCTAGACTAACTCTAATCTTAGCCAGTCCTTTGTCTGAAAAAATATGTACTTTTAGATCATATTCATCTGTTGAGAATCTAAAAATAATTGTTCAGTTTTTGCTTTGGGAAGAGAAAAACTGCTTACTTGCATGGCCTGTTACTTTGTTCGTAATGTTTTTGTCCTGTTTTTCTGTTGAATCTTTGTTATTAATAACATCTTTTTTTTCTACATGCAGAGAATGGCCTCATGTTTACTTTTGGAGATGGGCGACACGGCAAGTTGGGCCTCGGAGAAGAGAATTTTGCGAATCAGTTTGACCCCGCTCTGTGTTCTAATTTTTTGAGTTTCACAGTCCTTTTGGTAAAACATTTTGTTATGCTTCTCAGACATCAAGATGTTTAGATTCTTATGAAATGTTATTAGTGAGAGCTGAAATCTCATTATAGAACGATTTTTTCCTGCAACGTTTAATTAGTTGATAGCTTAGATAAGAGAATTCTCAGGAATAACCTTATCAATGACTATAAATACCTGAAGGGAGGGTGTGAAGAGGAAGGAGCCAGGCCGTTTTCAGTGGTGCCTAGTGCCAGGATAAGAGGCAGTGGCCACAAACTAGAACACAGGAGGATCCCTCTGAACATCAGAAAGCACTCCTGTACTGTGTGGGTGATGGAGCACTGGCATAGGTGGCCCAGAGAGGTTGTGGGGACTCCCTCCTTGGAGATCTTTAAGAGCTGTAGGACGTGGACCCTGGGCAACCTGCTCTAGGTGGCCCTTGTTTGAGCAGGGCGATGAAGTAGGTTACCTCCTGAGGTCCCTTCCAACCTCAACCATTCTGTGGTTCCATGATAACACAAAGGGAAACACAAAAAGGACATTGTTTTCACTTATCACATACACCTTTAGTTTGGAATGTGTTTCTTTGGACTACACATATAGGCTGTTTCGGGGGATTTTATTCAGTAGCACTGGGCTATAGTGTTTTAGTCTGTAAAGCCGGTAGTAGTCATAAAAGAAAACACTAGTTTCTTTTTGGTTTTAGCAGTCGGGGCGGGGGAGGCTGGGAAGGACAATAAATTTTCTCTGAAAACACCAGAATGATATCTATTTAAATATCTAATTAATTTTAATGATTATTTGTACAGTGGGATATTTGTAAAATCTTCAGATTTTTATTATTATTATTTTTATTTTTTTTTTGCAATCCATATGGGATGAGAAAAGAGAAGTACTCTTTTCTTTTTAAGAGCATTATTCGTATATATTTCCTGGGGTTTTTAAGAAATAAACATAACAGAATTGCCAACATCAAAAATGCAAACATTACTAGAGGTTGAGCAAAATTTGAGACTTAAGTACATGGCTTTCAGTGCTGTTTGTTTACAGGACATAGAGTTTAATAACGTTTTGTTAGAAATGGTTCAGCTTTTATACTTTTTTAAAAGGGAAACCACTGATCTTCCAGCAATAATACCTTGTCTATTGGAGGTTGTAGGACTTTACATTACATTTTGTGGATATTGTAATAAAATGCCTGGGTTTATATTACTGTAGTTATCTGTTGCCTACATTTGGCTCACGGAAAATAATTAGCAACAGTCCTTTAAAATAAATAGCATAAACAGTCCTTTAAAATAATTAGCAACAGTCCTTTGAAAATCAGTGGAAATATCTTTTTTTTTTTTTTCTTTATCAGTAGTTTCTTAGCCTTATCTAATGTGTTGTTGAATACAAATATATTGTATGTTAGTGAGGAAAAATGAACATAGATCATTAGTCATTAATAATCATAATTATGTACTTTTATTTAACTAAAGCAACTAGATTTGAAGTAACTTATTATCCCTTACTTTTGTTTTGGTTTTCTTATGATCTAAGTCCCTGGGGATGAGATCTTTGTTTAGATTCTTGCAAATGAAATAATCAGAACTTTGTTTTGCTGCTGTAGGTGGCTTGTGGTGGTTGTCACATGCTTGTTTTTGCTACTCCAAGACCTAAAGAATCTGAAGAAATACTCTTAGAAGATTTATATGAGAGCCGTTTGATTGCTACTATCTCTAACGTGAGTGGAGAGTCACTAGTAACAAACACCTTACAACTAACATCAGCACGAATGCGACGTCGAGAGAGGGTAAATTGAGAGTTGTTGAGAGTTGCTGTACTTTTTGTGGGAAACAGTCACTTTTTAAACTGAAGTAGCAGCATATACTCAGCAGACAAATGTATCTCATTCAAATATGTGTTTAATTTTAATGTTTAAAAAGAAGAATGAATATCCACCTTCTTCCCAAAATTGATGTAGGTAAAAACATAGCTATTGGCCAGATTTTGCTTGTTTATGCGTTGAAAAACACTCCAATTGGGCTTGTATTTTTTTAATTCTAAAATATGTATTCTGTTCCTTTGCATTTTTCAAAATATCTTAGAAATACAATTAAATAAGAAAGAATCTGACTCCTTTTGATGTTTCCTCTGAGTCCTTGGATAGATTGAGCAAGTTTATAGCTTATACATTTTCACAGAGAATCTCTCATTATCATCTTAAAACAATCTTAAGATCCTCTTGCTACTTGCAACAGTGTTTCTTCTCCTTTATTTCCAGCTACATATTGCATGTGTTTTCCTTGAGCAGCACAGTGAGATGGTCATCTCACTTTCCTGCCTGAAATCCAGCTCAATCACAAAAACACAACAGAACACTTTCCTTTATTTTGTAAAAACGTAGTGATGCTGTGGATCAAATACCTCAATGCAATTGAGAAACAAGTATTTTTATTTTAAATAAAAATCAAAGTTCTCTTTCTTCTTTTTCTATATTTTAAGACTGCTTGAGATTATTGTGTAGAAACCATCTCAAATATCCCATTATACATCTCTCCAATTTTCAGGACTACAAATAATCAATATGTTCAAGAAATCAAGTTTATACTTGTATAACAAAGTTAGAACGGTGCGTCATCAAATGAACGAAAACATCATTCTTATGTATGGGAGGTTACTTATGTTTAATTTTTCTACCCTTATCTTAGGGATTTTCTCAATATATGTTTTTTTTTTTTTTTTTTTTTTTTTTAATGTTCTAAAGGAAAGGTCACCAGAACAGATGATTCGAATGACACGAACTCTGCCTCCACTGGGAGATCACTTCTTAAAATCTTCATTGCGCGTGTCTAGCAACACCACCCCGCTCTGTTTTTCTGCAACAAGTCATCCTAAAGCTGTGCCTGTGGAGGAGAGGCATCATGAAAAAGGTGAATTGTCACCACATTTTGTTACTCTTTTCTGAGAATTAATGAGTGTTTGGCAGAATACAGACACAGAAGTTGAGAAATATGCACAAGAAATGGCCTCAAACTTGGTTCATGTTTGGAAAATGTGCATAAAGATTTAGAGAAGGGATGTGTGAAGGAAAAACAATGCTCAGATTGTGGTTCCTGTGCTTATAGAAATACAAGCTTATAGGAATACAACTTTATAAAAAGATCAGTAACCACTTTCTCTGTTGTCATGATGAAAAAGAATTACAGAGAAAAAGTGATTAGGAAACATCTTAAAGACTCAGGGAGGTTTAACAGAGACCTTGGATAAAAAAAGAGGTATACTAATTCATACAGAAGCTTTCTTCCTCCTTTGGAAATGGAATGTACTGTTCACTTTTTGTGGTCTAAGATAATAAGGACTTGGAATATCCTAGCTAGTGCCAAAACCTGGGTAACAGTGATGGATATTGTGCTGGACTTGTGCACAGGTTCTCTAGAGCAGTACTGGAATTATCTGAGTTCCTTGGGGTGTGCAATTTCCTGGAAGAAGAAATGCTGAAGAGTGCAGAATGCAGTGTTTCATGTAAAAATTAGTTCAGATTGATTGGACAGTCAAATCCAATTTAACAGTAATTAATTCAGCTAAAATTAAAATGATTATTAGTAGAGTTACTAGCATGTCCAGGAAAGCATTGCAGTGAAATCTGAAGTGCATTTAGAGTCTTTTGAGGTCCAAAACCTAGGATTTTGTGCCATAAGAAACTAGTAATACACCTAATGAACCTGAGAATGTAGGTACATTTTCATAATGCTGTGTTGGAGTTAATAAACTCACTCTCCATCATCTACACAGATAATGTGCAATGTAGGTAATATGACTGCAGATAATTTACTCTAATTGCTACACTATTATTGAGAGATTGTCCAAAAAGAAAAAAAAAAGCTTTGTTCCATGTAACATTTATTCTTTGAAAGCCTGCAAAAATGGTCAGAGATTGGCAGTGCACTGAGGCTAGATTTTTGAGCTACCATTAATGTTAATACTGATCAAAATGAGGTGGAAGTGTTTCTGCTGTGTCTTAGGTTGGGAGGATGAGGAATCTCAGAACTTCAGCCCAATGTCAGTAAAATACCAGTAATCTCTTTTTTACAAGATCTCTCTTGTACTGCTTGATATATATCACTTACTCAAAAGATATTTGTTTACCTTGAAGAAAAGAATCGTCAAAAAGATGAACCTGGTGAAGGCTCCGCAGAAGATTCAGATAATGAAAATAAAGACAGAAACCTTGGAGATACAACTGACATCCTAAACATGGTAATATATTCCACTAATGAATCTGTGAGTTGTTGCTTTTGTGCAGGGGGACAACGCAGATAAGTCACGTTTCAAGTTTTAGTACAGAACTTTTGTGTAGCACAGAACTTTTATGTGGCATGAAGAAGTAATGACATACTGTTAGACAAGCATACATTTCATGTCATCGTTATACAATGAAAACATTTATTTTCCTTTTCCAAGTGATATTTTATTATGACATTGAAGCAGTTGTTACCACAACCCCTCCCAACACTCTGCTCTGGATATCAGAAAGAAAAGGAAAAGAGCACTGGATACCCCATAGTGATCTCTATCTCTGAACTTCTTCCTGTTGATGATTTCCAGGAGAGAGAACTGCAGGAAGAGAAACAGATCTCTGTTCCTCAGAGAGCTTTTTTAGTATAGGTGGAACATATTAGAGGGAAGACCAAAATGGAGACAGTGTAACATACTTGATCCTCAAGTATGTTCCCAGATATTTTTCTTATTTAAAAACTGTTCACCTTATCACTTGTGCATCTTCCCAAAACATTTTCTTCTCTCAGCAGGTAGGGCATATCCCGACCTTAACCCAGTGCAGCAGAGAGTTTTTGTTTTCCTTCAGTGGAATGTAAACAAATGTGCAAATCACTATGGACTCAGCTCAAGATATCTTGTCAGTTGTACTGGGGGGATTGCACATTTTACAGGAATTTGTTTGTACTTAACAAGTACTTAGTAATTTAACGATCTGTGCATACCATATAAACTTAGAAAACTTCGTTTACAAGAAAAAATTGTTTTCAGATGTGATGAACAACATGGCTTTAATTAATTTACTGAGACATAACATTGCACCCTTTATATAATAGACTTCTTTCCCCTTTTTATTTTTGTGTCCATTATGAGCCAGTTTCAAAACATCAGAATGAAACAGTAGATTTGAAAAACATCTGTCAGGTAAATTTGTCAAAATAAAAAAACAAATCCAATTGATCTTCATGAATTTAAATGAAAGTAAGCTGTTACAGCATAGATGTTTAAATTTTTCTGAATTGTGGAAACATATTTTGTTGACAAGTGTTTGAGCAGGAAAAGCCTTTAATGGCATGTTGATGATAAAGTTCTGGAAGTCAGAAACCAGAACTATCCATGCCCATTGTCTTGAAAAAGAATATGGTGGTTAAAGCATAAGCAGTTAGCTATCCGCTGCAGAGAGTATATTCTACTCATTTATGGTATATGGGAAAGGATGGCAAGAATCTCACTATTCTTGCCCACCTAGTAGCATTCTTCATTGCCTTGCCTTTTATATTTTTCTTGCTGAGACAAAGATAAAGGCATCAGATTACAACGAAAAAATCTGCTATAGTGCTTCTTTGAACATGTGCTTTCAAGGCTGTGGAATCAAACTGGATGTTAAGTGGAAGGCTGGGATGCTAAGGTAGTAAAGTGTTCAGTTTGTAACCACAACTTCACACTGGGTGGGAAGCGGATATAAAATGTGCTTGTGGGCACTAAGAGAAGGCATGTAGCTTTCAGTCTCCATAGTCTCCAATATAGACATATAAGCTGCTTACCACTTGCTCTTTGTAAGAAATAAATGAAGGAGTGGGTATAAAAGATATGAGTTTGAATAATCATACAGACTTCTTCTCAACCTGGCTATGCAATAGTATTACAGTGGTCATATGCCATGATGGTGCTGTGCTTTGCACTTCTCACACTTCTCAAAAGCTGTGTGCATTCCTGATTTAATCAAATAGCACCGCTTCTTCAGGTTTTAACTTACTAGTAATGTCATAATTGAAATAGCAGTTGTACATTTAAAAGAAAACTTACTCTGATTACAGTTTTTGACTACAACGCTGCTTTGCTTATTCGTGGGCTCAACAGTTCTTCACTGCAAGATCCAGCATTTTCTCAGAAGCCTTTTTCTGAAGAAGTCTGATTGTCCCTTAGAGTGTTGGTAGCTGGAAAAGCAACAGTTATGATGGAAGATAGTGCTGCCTAGTCATTTCTCTTGTTCAGGTCTCCTTTTGCCTCCTCTGCTCTTCAGAGGAGCAACTCACTGTCCTTTCAGCCAAGAACCAGATGACCTGAAAAGGCAAATTACCTGATCCCTTTCCTTCACTGGAGAAATTATTCATTTGGCAACTGTTTTAAAGAGGAAGTGCCAGTTGATGCAATATGCTTATGTATATGAGAACAGAAACAAAGCAATAACCTTCAGGTAGTGAAAATCTGCAGCCCACATAGTATTAATAATTGTCTGAACATAAGAATCTATGATTTTATTAATTTTTTAATTAAATAAGCTTATTTACGAAATGTATGCTCCAAAGAGGCCCTGCCATAGGTATAAGTTTCTGTTAATCAAATTTTCCTCTACTTGTTGGGGTGCTTTCACATTTTTAACATGTATGAAGGTGTTTACTTGTTAGATGTGTATCATCTAGTGACAACACAATGAGAAAATTGATAAATACTAAGTTTAAAATCAGTAGTTTAATTTCTAGCTCAGGGATTTTTAAAGTGCTTTTTGACTCAAAAGTTATCAGTTAAATAAAAGCAATAGACTAAGTTCATATAACATTTAGAAGCCTAACCTAAAAACATACATTTACCTATCTTCCTTACCGAATGAGACTGGTAAGGATACACAGGAACCTTTTTAAATGTTATACTGCATATTTCCTTTGAAATAGTGTGAAGATTTGAGTTCCTTTACAGAAACTATAGCTTTCATTTAACTAGCAATGTAATTGGCAAGCATGAGGCTTGAAAAATAGTCTAAGATTCTCCAATGAAAAAGTTTTTTGAAAATGTTGATACGATGTCATTGTGCAACCTTTCCTTACTAGTTATATTCATTCTGAGATCTCATTCTTTGCAGACACATGTGATGAAATTGAATTCCGGTGACCAGTCCTTAAAATTATCACCAATCCAAAAACAAAAGGTACTGTAACTAATTATATATTTATATTTATACTCATGTTTAAAATATTTTATATAAAATACATTCAGAATATTTTATATAAAATATTTTTAATCCTTGTATTATCCAAGTACATCGTTTTTTTCTGAGTTTTAACAAAAGCTAGACAAATTTTATAGGTCTTTTCTTGCTAATATTAGGAATATCCAAGAGGTAAAATTATAAAAAGCTAGCTGAAGGCAGGGAGGATTTGTGCAGGCACATAGAACTTGCATGTCCAGAGCAGTTTGAGAGTGTATAGCACTCTCCCAGTCTAAGGAGCAAGAGACTATCATAAACACTTTGTAATTTATTCCAGTAACATACATATCTTCTGTTGATACCAGAATGGTTTAACTGACTTTCAGGACAGTTAAATAAGTAAAGATTTTATTTACAAAAAACAAGCAAACAGACAAAAAACATTGTTGAATTTTAAAGGACCAATAATACTGGTCTTAATTATAAAATTAAAATATCTTGAAATTATTACTCTGCTCTACTTCTAAAACAATAACAGTGTTTCAGCATTTTAGTATATTTCATTATTTTTCTACATATCATTCTACATTAAAAAAAAACAATTTGCAGAATTTGTTAAATAAGAGTAAACTTCAAAGCAGAAAGACAAAAGATTTTCAAACTTAATAGAAAAAACATAACAATGTATCAGAAGATTTCCCAAGGGGACAGGTGGAAAAAGGTGTCTGAGAAGTGTTATTCTTCCTTCTGTTCACACTACCACTCTCACAACTTGCTGTTACTCTACCTTATGGGATGTGATAGTGGCTGAATAGTTAGTTTTGCATTCACGTTGAGTGCTTGGACAGTGAAAAACAGTACATTTGACATCAACAGGATGTTATATTCTTCTAATATGTATACATCTAAATTAATTTCATTTGAAATACTCCACCTTTTATGTTACCTTTTGTTCCCATCACACAAATTGTTTCTTTTCTTGTTCAGATGTTTCTGTAGTCTTTCTTTTGCTGTCATTTGTCCTTAATGTTTTCCTTCTTTCTTTTTAATTTTCTGCTTCTCATGTGGAATAGAAGAACAATAAAAATGTGAAACTTAAAAAAGATGGTAAGGGTGGGCTGAAAACCATTGATTCTGATTTCATGCAGAAAGGTCCAGAATTAGACTCTGGTTCTTTACAAAAGCAGTCTTCACTTTCAGAGTCACCAAGACAATATGCAGATTTAGAAAAAAGTAGTGCCTTTGTAAGGAAGCCTGTGGCCAAAAAAATTAGAACGAAAGGTAAATCTGAGCATGCACAAAGTGTTAGTACCTCGAAAAGTGGTGTTCAACAAACCAAGGACAAATGTATATTAGTGAAAAGGGAAAAAGAACATTCAGAAAATCCTGAAATTGCCAGAGAGGAAGTAACACATAGTTTTCCCACTGAAAAACAAATTCTGACTGAAAAAGCAAATTATTCAGATAAAAAATCAAAAGTTGTTAGATCTAAGCAATCCCTTAAAATAGATGTACTTCCATCTGCATCCAGTAATCAGCTCCAGATTGGTTTAATTGCAGAAAAATCCAATCTTGTTGAAAACCAAGGAAGTCGAGAAGCAGTAGAAAGTGAAAACAAAATAAAGAATGCTGTTGAAAAATCTAATAAATGTGAAAGAATCAGTGTCAGAGGGAAAGAAAATAATGTAGAGGGGAGGGAGTTTAAAAAAAAGGATCAGATTTTGAAACAAAGAGCAGTAACTATGTCATCATCTTCAAGTGAAGAAAATAGTAATGACCTTGCAAAATACATACTTAAAAGTAGGGAAAAAGAAGGGGACCATTATGAAGGCAGAGAGATCCAGAAAGCAATGAAAACAGTAGAAAATGTAAAAGATTCAGACTTAGAAAAAGAAGTCAGTGAAATTGAAGAGATGCAAGCTACAAACAACATGAAAGACTATGTAGAAGACACTGATATAAAAAGCCTAAATGAAGAAGAGACAAACTCAGAAGCTAAATCTAATGAAGAGAGACGGTTAGAAATCGAGAATGATGAGGAATCTAATCAAGAGCAGGAAAGTGAAGAGAGTGGAAAGGGTAAAAGTGAAAAAGAAAATGGATATCAACTGAATGAAACAGTTGATAGTGAAGTTGAACTAGGGGAGGAAGAAGAAGAGACTGAGTTTGAGAAAGACAGAGACGAGGTTTCAGCAGAAAGAGATGAAGATAAAGAGGAAAGAGATAATGAGGAAGAAGATGAAAGAGATGAATCACAGGTTGAAAGAGACACTGAGAATGAGAATGCAGAAGTTGAAGAAAATCATCAAGAAGATAGCACAGACCAAGGAGATGAGAAAGGCAGGTTGATAGAGGAAGAAGAAATATTAAGTGAGGGAGAAAAACAGGATATTGAGGAGGAGGAGGAGGAGGATGCAAAAGACAAACAAACTGAAAAAGAAAAGGAGGAAGGGCATGAAAGTGAGGAAGGTGATGAGAGTGAGGAAGGAGATGAAGATAGAGACAGGGAGCAACAAAAGGAGGTAGAGGCAGAACAGGAAGGAGAAGATGAAAATGAAGAAAAAGAAAGGGAGAATGAAGGAGATGAGGGTGAAGAGGGGGAGTTAGAAGAAGGATTGTCAGGGAGAGAAGAGGAAGAAAGAGATGAAGAAGAACAAGAAGAGGAAGATAAGAGGGCTAAGGAGGTGGAGGATGTTGGAGTGGAAGAGGAAGAAGAAGATGGGGAGGATGAAATGGAAGAGCAAAGAGAAGAGGAGGAGGCAGGGGAAGAAGCAGAGGTAGAAACAGAAGGGAAGGAGGGAGAAGAAGATGAAAACAAGGAAGAAGAGGAGGGGGGAAATGAAGAGGAAGGGGAAGAAGAAGAAGGAGAAGGAGAAGGAGAAGAAGGAGAAAGGGGAGTGGAAGAAGAGGGAGAGGAAATTGAGGAGGAAGAGGGAGAGGAAGTTGAGGAGGAGGAGGGAGAGGGAGCTGAGGAGGAGGAGGGAGAGGGAGCTGAGGAGGAAGAGAGAGAGGGAGGTGAGGAGGAAGAGGGAGAGGGAGGTGAGGAAGAAGAGGGAGAGAGAGGGGAGGAAGAGGCAGGGGAAGAGGGAGAAGAAAATGAAGAGGAAAAGGAGGAAGAGGAAGGGGAAGAGGAAGAAGAAAAAGGAGAGGAAAAGGAGGAAGACGAAGGAGAAGAGGGAGAAGAGGAAGAAGGGGAAGAGAAGGAAGAAGAAGGGGAAGAGGGAGAGGAGGAAGAAGAATTGGAAGGAGAAGATGAAAGGGATGAGGGACAGGAGGAAGAAGAGGAAAATGAGGAAGAAGAAGGGGAGGAAGAAGAAAAGGGGAAAGGTAAAATAAAAATTGTTAATAATAAGCTTCCGCAAAAGAAAAGCCAAACCAGGAAAACAGGGAAGACAGAAAGTTCTGCTGTACCAAACAGCTCTAAACAAAAAATGAAGTCCAAACAGCGTGTAGCAAATGGTTTGCATAATTCAGAACAATTTTGGAACAATGTGCTGCCTCATTATTTAACTCTAAAGTAGTACGGACTACTGGATATGCATTTTAAGCCTACTCAGGAAGATCTGGAACTGTGGTAGACTAATTTTAAAATGTAGCCAAAACTTTTTATTATACATATACTGAAGTGCCTATTTGTTGAAAAGGACTGAAGGAAATGTTTAGATTTGGGAAGCTCTTATGAGATAAGTCATTTGCACAGACATCTTAATCATATATGACAGTTGCTGAGGAAGGAAAGTGTGTATGCCTCAGATTATAACTTCATGCTGATAACATTAATTACACATTTTAATAGTGTAATCTTTGCCTTTGAATCAGATTTTTTGAAGTAATACATGAATTTTAGTTGCAACTTACTTGTTAATGTGCCTTATATGAAAAAGAATGTCAGTAAATCAAAGAAACACATCTTAAAATGTTAGTTTACCATATTCATTCTCACTACTTTTCTTCTGTTTATATAAAATGTTTGTTTGAGTATTCAGCATAAATTAAAGAAAGGACAATTTGCCAAATCTGCATGGATCAGTATATGGGAGGGAAATGGAAAGGCAAACCGGGGTAAATGGTAGCCTAGGCTTTTCCAAAGGCCTTAACATTGACTTCTTATTTTTGTGTGCACAATTATGTGCAAAAAGACAAACAAGAGCCTCAGAATTAGGCCTATATTGCAGTATAGTCAGAATACATTTGCTTAGTGATAATTTTTGACTATCACGTTAGGTAATTTGACAGAAAAGATGACAAAGATTCAGTAGCTGCCTACAAAAGTCTAAACTACATTAGTCATCTAACTCTCAACGTTCCCAAGGAGGGGAATGTATTTGTTGCAGCGTGAAGTATATATGTATGTTTTCAGGATCAGAGCTTAAGCTTCTTCTCATTGGAGGAGGTTTGTGTTTACCCTTCCTAAAAGTCACATCAGTGATCTCCAGAAAGAAGATACTGTAGTAAACCAAGAAACTAGATGGAGTAGTAGCAAAAGTGGTGTGAAAGTCTAAACTACTTTTGTAAATTACAAAGTATGCTAATATTTCTAAGGCTTCCTTAAAACGCACAAAAAAGATCTTGAAAATTATTTTTGTGATTTTGAAATACTGTGCTATTTCTAATAGTGGTTGAATCAGCAAAAGAAGGGAAATGAACTCTCGTCATTCAGCATTATTAGTTATTACTATGATAATAGGTGGTCTGAGGAAATTTTGTAAACAGATCTCAGTATTGACGTTCTCTGGAAGAATTATTATTTAAAACTTATTTAAAATGAGTACAGGAGAAGAAAGAAGCCAAAATGAGTAAACATCACTCAATAAAAATGTTAATGGATGATTATATTGAGATTATGAAACATTTTTAATGTTGTTTTGTAAGAAAAGTGACATTAAACAATCTTTGACACAGTGTCTCCTGAATTTATTTTCTCTAAAGACTGTGGTAGATTAATGATTTGCCAGTAGCTTCTAGTTCAGTTCAACCTTTCCTACTTCAATCACCCCTTTCATGTACCATGTTTGAAGGTAAGATCGATTTTAGTAACATGCTGTATGCAATAACTCTATCAAGAATACTTACTCCTGTGACTGTATTTTGTCCCTGTGAAATTAATTTCAACCTTTGGAACTTTCTGGAATATGTTATGCTGACATGAGTATGTGTAAGTCTTTGGAAAAGGGTAAGTACCCTGATATTGTGATAGACTGGAACAGACTGGAACATTTTAACAGTTAAATGCACTTCCTAAGAAGGCAGCTTACTCTAGTAACGGAGTGCTGTGAAAATACATACGTTTGAAACTAACTAAACTGTGTTATTTTATTTCTTAGGAAAGATTAGGATGTTACTGTGACTAAACTTAATACTATACTATTAATATTAACTATTAATATTATAGTAATAAGTATTTTTATAGACCTAAAACCATGTTTATTGACCACGGGCATCTTGGATACGATGCCTACTTGTTTGCGATTCTGAAATTCAGTCTTGGAAGAATGCTGTATGCTAAGAAAATTATGTTATTTTTTATGAATAATATTTGAGAGAGAGAAAAAAAAAATCAAACACAACAACACGAGAGCACTTTGAAACAAGTGATTTCAGGTTCCACATGGGAATAAATCTTCATTTACTGTTTGGGTGTAGTTTATAATCTAGATCCTTAGGTAAGTGGGGACCATTTGTTGTTGCTCTCTTAACACATGCTAGTAGTAAAAGTCTTCCCAGTGTTTTCTTGGAGTGTAAAAGAAGCCAAGTTGTGGGCATCTCCTCGTCTTTATTCTGTCTGGGTAAAAATTCTTTGAAATGAGAACTGATTTTATATTGCTTTGTGGATCATTCCTGTGGTAGGGGAAAAGCAGAGCATTGCTGCATCTCTTCTGATGGTTTTCCACTGAACAGTTACATAAATTGTACACTATGCCAATGTTTGGGGGGACTTTGGAACTCCATCAGCATAACTAGAGTGGAATTTTGTTTTATTTGACTCATGCGGATTTATAAAGCTTGGTAGTTGCGGTTTTATGGAAATTCAGCACATCCTTGATATTTACTATAGAAAAAAAGATTTATGTGCAGTACTTAAACAACATGGCAGAAGTACTCTCAAACTAGTTTCTAGTGGAGAAAAAATCCTGAAATATAGAGAGAAAACAACAGACATAATTGCCCAGACCAAAGGTCTATCTAGCCCAATGTCTTATTTCTGCCAGAGGCAACCTGTGAATGCCTGGCAAAAAAATAAATAAAAATATGTGACGATACTTTTCCTGTATAACCACTCAGCCTTCAATAATCTTTGCTTCAGAAGTTGTATCTGTTGTATATAATAGCCTTTTTCTTTCCTTCATTAATTTCTTACACTCACTTTTTGAACCCATGGAAGCATTTTGTGTCTGGTCCATGTTTTGGCAAACAATTCTTAGATTACCTTAAATGTTGTGTGAAGAAGTAACTCTTCTCTTTCTCTCGAATCTGTCGTGATACTTTCATTTGATGTCTCTGTATTAGAGAAGAGCATTAATTGTCTCATGATTTATTCCCTCATAGTTGTTACAGGGAAAAAGCGTTCAACTCTGTGGTTGAAACCAAGATGAGATCAAAGTGGTTTATTGATATGTTAATGATAGTTAACCAGCAATCAATGAACTGCACATCCAAGATCAACAGCAGTAACACAGCAGGTACCAACAATACTAGACCTCCATAACATGTTAATAAGCAGATGCAAATTTCTGAGCAGCCTTTTGCTGCTGATCTCAGAAACTCAAATCCCCACATACACCTTCATGAGCACGTTCACAGAATTGCACGTAAATACAGTTCTTCTCACAGCAGGCACAAGTTACAAGCACATACCTGATTTTCAGGGGGACGGGCAAATCAGCTATTGCCAAACACCTCCTGTTAGAGATGAGCGTGTTCGAGATTTATCTGTGCCCAAGCTGCTTCCTTCAATCTGCTAATCCCCATGCTGGTGAGAAAGCACCCCGTAACAACCCATACACATGAGGTGTGAGTCTGCTTCTTCACTGTAGCCTGTCCAGCAGCTGGCGTGCAGGCATCTGGTGGAGAGGCTGTTCTCTCCGGCCTTGAGGAAGTGCTGGTGGGGGAGGCCGTGGCAGTATCACAACCAGTTTTGTCCACTCATCTATTCCCACTTCCCTCCCCTAATGTCACAAATTGGTGCTTTTATACTTCTTTTCAAGCTGACTCCGACTTTCTTTGGGTTTTCAAGTCTCTTTGTTACCGTGTAATCCACCCAATGCTTATTTTAAACATATTTTGACATTGTCAATTTTCTCTTTGTCAAATTGAGGGCAAATGAATGCTTGAGTTTTTGGTATTCACCTTCCACGCACTTATATCTGTCAACACTGAATTTTGTCACCCATTCACTTTATGTAATGAACCCCCTCCGCAACTCTTCACCATGAGCTTTTGTCTTTACTCCCCAGAAAAACTACAATCCCTGTGATATCATGGTTCACTTCTTCCCAAATTGTTTCTGAATAAGTTGTACTATAAATTTTCCCTCATGCTTGCAAAATTTCAGCATTTAAATTTTGTCATGTTATACCTGAAAATATCAAACTATTCAAATAATTGTTCTCTTTGCGTAATTTGTACTGAAAAACAAAATTGTCTTTCTCCAAACTACAGAAAATACCTGGTTTGGATTAACTATGTTTTGTTCTGGTGTCTTATCTGGGTAGGTACATCCTTCTTCTTTAGTATGGGGCCATTAGGAATCATGCAGAAAAGGACGTTTAGCTTTTGTTTCCATTGCTTTTACATTTCCCCCCAAGCTTTTCTTAGCTAAAAGGTAACTTTCAGCTTATTTTCTCCATAAAGGAATGATACTTTATTGATCTTATTTCTCGGAACAGCAAACTGAATTTGCAGTGTGAATGTAGTCATTTGACAAAGGGGCTGAGATACCCTTGCTGGTAGAAATAAATAAATAACAATTAAAGGGCAAAGCATATTTTTATATTTCTTAATGCAATCTGACCTTTTTCTTAGGACATATAGACTAGATTTATGAACCGTGAACTTTTGTGTATGTCTTTAATTTTAAAATTAGTTTTATGGGAAGCCAAATCAAGTTCAGAAATAACAGGATCTTCGGACAAAAGAATGTTGTCAGATCTGTAGCCTGTAATAGACCACATGGTATCTGATACACAAGGGCAAATTCTCAACTCATTTCTAGGTATGCAATTCAGATAAATGGTGATGTTTAGTCCTGTAGCATTCTACGAGCAACCGAGTTAATGTTTTTCTTGCACCAATGGCAAACCTATAGTTCTGTCCTCAGTTAAGTTCTGAGCATGTTCTTGACCTGAAGTCACTCATTAAGTTATAATATTTTACACTTATAATATTTCACACTTTTTCATATGTTTTAATGCAGAGAAGAGAGGTTTGCTTATGCATAGTGAAAGATTTTGGTGAGATATCTTTGGCGTCAAAAAATTGCACTGCTGAGAGTTACTGAGGCTTTACTTTTCTATTGCAAAAAGACAAAGCAAGTACACTTTCCTTCCTCTGGGTGATGGGTAGGTTGCAGGGCAGCCTGATGGAATGTCCCAGGTTTAATTTTCTGGGTCTGGAGCTTCGTAATTTGTAATAAGTAGTCCTTTCACACAGAATTGTGTTAGTGGTTTGTGTGAAATGTAAAATATTTGTGGTTACATATTGAGAGTGAGCTATACAAAGGTAGCTGAAACTAGAATTATGTATTAAACAAAGCCTTCATCTGCATTTATACCTGAGGAGATGTAGATCACTCTAGTGTTGAAGAGTAATGTTTCCCACTTCCTCTATACCAGTGATGTTACAAGAGACTGCTGGGACATTCATCTGGAAAGTCAGCAATCATCATCATCGTAATACGAGTTTGGGGCTGTGAGCCACCCTGGCAGAGGCTGGATTTTCTTAAAAGGAAGTTTAAAATAATTACTTTCATTTTATCCAGTGTTCAGCCAAGTTGCAAAATGCCTCTCGTTATTAGAAACGCAGCAGCAGAACTACTGCAAAATGGACACTTACTGACATTTCCAAGAAAAAACAGAACAATGTAAACATTTTTCTATAAGAATTTCAAAAAAATGCAGAAAATGCATCCATCCATTCCCAACATACTTTTGACAGACCCTTTGTCTGTTAACATTAAGAATTCGTTTTTTTTTATGCAGCATAATATCTTTCAAAGACACACCAAATTTCTGAGATAATATATTCTGATTTGAAGCTGCTCATATTTCATCTGTTTTGCTTAGGTACCTAGGATTTGTTTTGGTATGCTTTTTTCAAGTGATTAAAGATTAAAGGGTATTTATGTAAAATGGTTTATAAGAAATTATATTCGATGTAAATAGTCTTCAACTTGTTTTGTGATTCTTCACAAAACACGCTACTTCTGCACAGTTGGTTGTTGGTTTTTTTGCTTGTTTATTTTTCTTTTCACCTTTGAAACTGATATTAGTTATTTGTTCTCCAAAGAAAGGAGACTTTTTGGAGAAGATACTGTTTTGTATATGAAAGCTGTAATGCATCTGAGCTATTTCACATGTTGACTTATCTTGGGAAATAAATAATAAAAATTTATTCTGACTTGCTGGAGAAAGTATCTTTTAGGTAATTCTATTTAAATCATTTTTGTAGTTAATAGATCAAGTCAAAATCTAAAGCAAACCTGAAAGTACAAATGCTGCCTTTTTTAGAAAGTAGTTTTACATTAAGGTTTCGTGCATTGTTAAGGAGTTGTTTATACTCAAACAAAAATTCAGAGAGGTATCTTTCTTCAGTTACTCCTACAATAAATAACAAGCCGGCAAGCCACAGACTAATTACATCCCAGCCAGCTGAAATAATCTGTAAGATACTGGCAGCAACAAAGGGCTGTCTAGTACTGTGTACTAAACATCACTGTACTGTTTCTGAGTGGTATCTGAAGTCCTGAAAATGCAATCAGATTTATTTTTAATGCAAAGTATGTATACTGCCAGCCTGCAACATAAGTGGACAGATCTGTGGAAACTTACAGGCCCTCTTGTTTGGTTTCTGGTAAGCAAACTGTTCTGTTTAGTAAAGTACAGTCAGAGATGACTTAGGAACACAACAAGGAAAAATGAGTCTGTTCAGTTTCTATCTACGTTGTTTACAGCTATTCACTATTTTACTCAAGGTTTCTCAAATGACACCGTCCTGTTAGAGGATGCAATTGTAGTGTCACAAATACTATTGCAGTAATTTGTCATCACATATTCATAGTAGTCATTGCATTACTGTGTGGGCATCAAATACTTTGAGACATTTTCTTCCATCATATTAACAAAAAAAACACAGCTATCATTAGAGTTCAGTTTTTGCGTGACATGTAGGAACAGAAACTCATGCCTTACATAAAAATTACTTTTGCTTGACTGTCTGCACAGTGTGCAGGAAATTACGAGTTCAGCATTACATTAATATTCCAGGACACTTGCATGACACAAGTCTTCCCTGGTAAGGGACTGTTAAAAGTATCAGATAATCTGTGTCAAATGCTCTTGACATAGAATTATCCAATTACCAAACAAATAAAACCTCATAGGATTCCAGATTTTAATTTTTAGACAAGGTACGGTGATGGGCTTTGCAGTTTACTGAAAATTCTTTTGGGTGTATTCAGCTGAGCTCCCCTGTTTGTCTTCATGAAAATATACACGGAAAGCCTACTTTGGCTTTTTGACTGCCTCACTGCTTGTAAGTGAAAGAATAAGCTTTTAAATCTCTCATTTGAGTACTCTCATTTGAATACTTCTATCTTTTATCTGTACAGCTTTTTCTTTAATAATCATTGAAGTGGAAAATACTTCTCTAAGGGTTAGAACAGCTGAGCTAATAGCTTTTCTATATTAATAGCTACAAAATGAAAGTCCAGTTCAAATTCCTAATGACATGGCTAGCACTATATGGGTTTTAAGATATTAAGCTTTCGCTGTAACCCCTAAATAACTGTGAGGTATGTATCTTAGCCTTATGAAGAATTTTGTAAGAAAGTATTTCCAATCACTTCACCTTATATAACTTGACATCCTTGCAAGATCAATATCAACAAAATGTTATGTGCCTACCCATCCATATATTTCTAACCCACAAAGGGTAAACAGAATGATTTTTATTGTCTTCTTCATCTATATGTAAATTAATGGTTAACATTGTTACTTTATATGCCTTGTTAGTAAAATATTAGCATAGTGTATTTTCCCAGCATAGACAATTCAGGGGTGACATTGACAAGCATTAGTGTCTCAGAGATCTTCAGAAGTTGTAATTCCTATACCTCTTCCTCCTCAATCCTGCATCAAAAAAGGATGGTCTGTAGAAGTGTATTTTGTCATTGTTCTTACCAGTACTTTACAAAGTGAGCATTAACTCCCGTATGACAGCATTATGTACTGTGGCCCATAGATCAACCTCTATAGAGCTCATACCCATCTTCCATGAGTCGTCTTCACAGTGAAACTCCTATTAGGTGTGCATTTAGTTCAGTTGTTGTACTATATAAGAGACCCACAGGATACTTTGGGGCATCTAAAGGCTAGACTGGTAAGGGGGGGAATCTGTTCCTTCCATGATTAAAAACTCTGATAAGCAATTGCAAATTTGTGGCTGCTTGGCAGAAGGTAGCCAAAGAAGCCTGTAGCTAACTACCTCATTCTCAGCTGTCTCTATAATAAACTCCTCTGTGGATTATGAACAGTTTCCTGGACAAATAGAAATATCTATTCTGTAGACCAGAACTTCCCAGAATTTCTTAGTGGTACACATAGGAATTACAGATTTATTTTTGTTGGTGAGTTTTCACAAGATTTTAAAAAGATTTGAGAAGATCCAGTTATATTTTGTCAGTGGTTCTGAGATTCTTCCCTAGAAACATAAATTGGTGGTGGCAAACCAAAAATATTTTGACTTCTTGAGGAGACTTGGAAAGATACCATAAGACTTCCCCTTCTGAAATGTTCAATATGGACAGCCAGGCTGCTAGAGCTCAGATTCTGTAAATTATGTGAAACAGTGAAGGCAATATCGAGAAACTTGGTTCCCAGCTGTCGTTTGAGCAAGGTTTACCATGGGACATGTCTTCAAGCTTCACTGTGATTGTTTTTTGGCTAGAGCATGACAAGAGGTCTGACAGCATTATGGAAAAGGTTATTTCGTAGTGCTGACAACTTTTTTGGCCTTGAAGAAACTGAAAACTCAGGCTTAACTGAAAGCCATTTCAAGTACTTTCCATGTATATTCTTTGCTGCTATTGACTTTCTGTGTGTGTCCTTGACCAAGTCATCTTTTCAGTGTCTCAACTTTAGAATTAAAACTATTGAAGCTATTCTTACAGCTTTATCTTTCTATGACCAGGGAACATAAAGTGAAACAAGAAGATAAACCTTCTAAAGCATGATGATGGAGAATAATGCAGTGTTTATGCTAGGATGTATATTTGCTTTAAATAGTACTGTCATACTATTCAGGTATTTTTAATGGCCTGACGTTTCATCTTTTAAAGAAAAAAGGATGTCTGTAGTATGGCATGCTCATCTGTTGTTCACTTACATTGGTAAAAACTCTCCAAAACATGCCTGTTAATGAGCATGCAAAAGTGACAGTAAGTAAACTATGCTATCGAGAGTTATCATTGAAAACGGGTTATTTTAGAAGTTGAAAAGATGAGGTGACACCTCTGCCAAGCTGCAAGTATAATCGGTGGGAATGTGGTCTGGCTGGGAGGCTGTTCAGTTTAACAGCAGGTATAAACACCAAGTTAGCTTTTCTTAGTTACCTCTGGTGGATATGCTGCTTGTCATTAGACACATTATCTGTGCATAAGAAACGGTCTTGAAAGAAAATATGCTTTGCACTGTTATATTATGTTTTGAATATTTAGATGAGGGAGAAAGCAGGTGTGAGTAGATGGAAAGCTGGAGATGAAGTGTGAATAAAGGTGAGGCCAGAAGTACAGGTGATTTTTGAGATTGCATTATGTAATTGAACAAACGAGGATTGGAAGAAGAGCTTTTTCAAATCAGTTTGGCTTTGGGAACTAATTTTGATGTGAATATGTCATGGCCCTTCAGAACTCAAATCCTAACTGCTTTTATTAACTACACTATACAGAATGTCAGCATTTTTGTTGTTGATTGCTTGAATAATATCCCCATGTCAGCACAGCTAGAGATCCTTATATGTGTTTATAGACTGGGATAAATGGTTTTGTTGGTTCAAAGCTGGACAAAACTTTTCTTTTAACTATCTTTACCTTATGCTCCATTTAGTAGAGGAATGTTGCATAGTGCATACATGTGCTATTAATCATAAATTTTCTCCAGTTTGCAGTGACTAAATGGAGTCTCTTCCATAGGCCATTAATATGCTTAATATCTCTGAAAACTGTCTTAATTGTAAAGGAATCAAAAATAGAAAAATATTTTTCACAGATGTCCATTCTAAGTAATTCCATGTCAATCCTACAGTCCTCTGGAAGATTGTGTGTTGGAATTTTATCTAGTGGAATTATTTTTACATTTTTTTGCAAATCTTGTGCATGCATTATCTCTAAACACTTCTGTATTTAATATTGCAGTGTCCTATAGTGGTACATTGAAGCCTACAGGTAAAGTATACCAATGATAAATAACACCACTTCCAAAGGAGTTAAGATGAAAACATTTTCAGTTTTTATTTGAAATACTTTTATTTCAAATGCTTTATTTGAATAGTTTTTTATTTGTTATACTGATATCTAAGAAACAACCTTTTTCATCTCCTAGAGAGGTGAAAGAGTTATTTGCTTTTTCTTTCCATCATAGATGTCTGAACATATTATAGAAGAATCAAGTGCATATAGAGTTTGTCATGTTTAGTTTCCTAATCAAATTTCTCACTAAAACAAACAAACGAAAAAATCAAGGACGTTTCAAAAAACATTCACACCCTTCCAGAAACCTGCTGTCATTTTCCTTATCCTTGTTCCAAATGCCAGCAGACAGGATTTTTGCAGTTATTGTTAGTGTTCTTTCGATGACTTTCCACTGTGCAGAGCCCCAGGGAAACCACAGTGGGATCTCCACATGGAATCTTTTTGCACTGCTCCTGGGAAACTTCCCAATAGCACACAAGGTCACAGGACCAGATGGCAATGTAAAAATGGTATGTCTAAACAGGATGGAGTGTGTCAGCGGTGCTGTTCAGTCTACACGCTGTGTGAAAAGATATCTCACCCAAACACTTTGCACTTAATTTCTTTTGTAAGACTTGAAATTTCCTTTTTTTTTTTTTTTTTTTTTTTTACTGGCATACGTAGCTGGCAATATAATATAACATACTACTAGGATGCTTTTGGTTTCCAGGTGCTCCCTGTAGCATCAGCGTGTGGTCTTTGCTGATAGCCCACTTTCACAGCCATTCACAGAATGTAGCTTGTTCTCCGCAGATATAAGACGCTGAAGGGGAAGCTGATGCAGAAGCATGCAGCTCATGAACTTTTTGCCCTTACATATGGTAACAGGAAATTTGTTCCATGCATCACGAAAGTTCTGGCTGAGTTAAACACTTTCTTAAGGTGAAAGGATCTTTGAAAATATTAACCCTTGCTTTTCAACATAGGCAGAATTATTCTGATGAAAAAGAAGTCTTTTCCCCATTTTGAAAAAGTAAGTCATGCAGTGGCAAAGCAGTTGATATTGCATATCAAAATGTAAGAGTTTGTGGTGTAAACATGAGCTAAGTCAACTGTGCTCACAGATAAGAGACATAATATTTCTTTTCTGAAGGCACAGATCTGAGGGCACAGTTATATTTCTGAGAGTCTTTGTTGAGAGTGAACCTTGAATAAGGACTCCTGTCTGATTTTATCTACCTTAGAACATTTTCTTTTGCATTTCTTGTTCTTAGTCAAGTAGTGATGTGTATGATGAATTGTTGTATGGTTAGCAGCACAACAGTATCGTGCAGCATGCATTTCAAAATCCTTTTTTGGCCATCTTGTCAAAGGAACAAAACTCATCTGGAGATGAGGAGACAGATGAAGAAGAAGATGAAGAAGAAGTGGAAGAAGTGGAAGAAATAGAAGAAGAGGAGAAGGAAGAGGAAGATGAGGATGAAGACGAGGATGAAGAGGAGGAAGAGGAGGAGGAAGAGGAGGAAGAAAAAGGAGAAGCAAAAGAAGAAGAAGGAGAAGCAGTAGGAGAAGAAACAGACAAAGAGGCAATGGAGGAAAAATCCAAAAAAAAGAAACATCATAGTAAAACACCTGAGGGAGAGAAAAGCAGTAATACCACAGTGGAAACTGTAGAGGTAAAATCTTTTACTCCTTTTAAATTATTGTCTGTGAAATAATTTGTTTCTTTAACTTGCATTTATTTTAATATTGCTATCTTAGAAATGTGAAGTTGTTTGGGGTGGTTTTAGTAGAGGGAAGAATACATAGGTAGGTGTTTATAGTTAAACATTTTATTTTTTAGCAAGTTTGAAAGTAGAAATTTCATTGTTTTGTCTCTCTATAGACAGAAGAGACTACTCAGAAAGAGACCATCATTGAGCAGGGTAAGAGTACAATTCCTAAGAACTGGACCATTGTATAAATTCTAAAAAAAATATAAAACTTTTCAAAAGATAAAATAATCTCTATTATAAAAATACTGAACAACACAGTTACTGTCAGTGGTTGGTTAAGACGTTCTTGAGATAAAATGAGGTTTGAGAGGCAAAAAATACTACTAATTGTTAATGAGTTGCAAGAAAAAACAAAACAAAAAAAAAACACAATGCTTTTCCCAGTTATGTTTTGGAGGGAGTCCACAAAAAAAGACTTTCTCTTAAAAGGATTGATTTACTGAAAAAGAGCAGTTCTAGTTGTGAAGTATTGGTAACTTGATTATTTCTCAAGCAACTTTAGGTGCCACGTTTCTTCATGTCAGTGGACTAGCTTGTCAGAAGTCTTGTAACCCCACCCACCAATGCCATTTCCTCATTATGTTTGTGCATAAACAGATTATTTTCGGTGGAACGTGGTAATTTCTGAACACCATTCAAAGAGGCTGAATATCTGAGTCTAGATGTTGCTTGTAGTTTTGAGGATAAGTTGAGCAGGCTGATAACAGATAGTCCTTTAGAAAGCAGGGGAGCATGAAGTTGGCTCCCCTATATGCAAGACAACTCAAAAAAGCTTCTTTCTCTAGAATTTTAGAAATTCTAGAATAATCTGCAATTGGTCTTTTGTAAGAAAAAATAATGGTGATATAAAAAAAGATAACTCCCTTTAATAATGAAGAAGCCATGCCATTTATCTTCAATATTATAACTGGAACAGCTTTCGTGGAATGGATGCTTACATATTTTCCATCATTCAGTGAGCTGGAAGTTTTGGTATTAAGTTCTAAATTTGTATCATTCATGCAGAGAGTATAGGAAAATTGAAACATGGGAATATCAACTCAGTTGGAAACCTTTTCCTTCACCAGAAGATTCTATGGAATAAAGATTAATGCTGAACAATAACTCTTGCCCTAAAAGTCAGCTTTTCCAAATTGGAATATATTTTCAAAATCTGTGTACAAGACATTGTGTTATGTCCACAATAGGAAACTATGAGTGTCCAAGTCAAAACATTTTATATCATCTTACTGCCATGTTTATTCTGTTCTGGAAAATCAAGCATTTGGAGAATAATACACGGGCCTTAATATAGAGAAATTAAAAAAATAAAAAACATTCTTGTCAGGCTAGGCATCAAGTTGAATTGAATACTCTGATTGCTTAAGATACACATTTTATTTAGTGACTTTTACTTCATATATAATTTGAATAAGAGGTCTTTTTGATCCAAACTTGCAAGAATTGGAAGGAAGTTAATATAAAGGTTTATATTATTGTAGAGAAAGAAAGCACTGGCAACCATACTGTGAATGATTCTTCAGAGAACACTGAGGACCAAATAGCTGAAGGAATAGCTGGGAGAAAGAAGGTATGCGGCCTAATTTTTCCTTCTAATTTTAGTAGTGACCAAGAAGTCAGTGGTCAGTTGCAGAGATGAAGCAAATGCCCACATTTACCTGAACTGCAAAACCAGTTACACTGCTGAGCCACCCATTGTTTCTGTTTAAATTTTGATTTTATTTTGTGATACCCGTGTGTGTTACTTGCTGTGGAAGTGTTTGTTACTATGCTCTGACCATGGATCAAAATTAAACATTTTGTCATCTTCATATTGGAAGCTTGTGTATTAAGCATGTATATCAACATTTTTCTGACAGAGATTGTAAGACATGCAGGTTGGTGCGTATTTTATACTTCTACTCCCTGCCCTTAAAATTATAGAGGGTCTTATAACTTTAGATGTGCCACATACCTCCTGGCTCTTTGACTCCAAAATGTTGATGACACCTACAGTTAGGGAAAGAACAGAAAATGCTCATATTGACAGCTGAGTGTGATTATAACATTAGTGGAACTGCACTGCAGAATGATGGGATCCTACTGCCTATGGATGTATCCAGACATTACAGCAGTGTCGTAATCCACTGTAGACTAGATCATAGAATCATAGAATTATTCAGGTTTTAGAAAAGACATCTAAGATCATCCAGCCCAACCTTTAACCTAGGACAAAAGTCCACCACTAAACCATGCTACCAAGTTCTTCATCGACACGTTTCTTGAAGACCCCCAGGGATGGTTACTCAACCACTTCCCTGAGCAGCTTGTTCCAGTGCTGTACAACCCTTTCAGTAAAGAAATTTCTACTAATATCCAACGTAAACCTCCCCTGGCGCAACCTGAGGCCATTTCCCCTCATCTGATCATTTAGTGCTTGGGAGATAATACATAGATTTAGGTAGATAGAGAAGATAGATAATGCCTGTAGCTTAATGAAATTTAATAGCTACTATTATGGAAAAAGGCCAGATATTTAGTATTTTTTGTTGGGATTTTTTCATGTGGTAGCTCATTATCTTCTCATGTTCTTAATGTGTCTCAAAGTATTACAAGCTGCTCTTACCATTGGATTTTTTTTTCCTTGTCCATTTGTAACATTGCCTTTATTTGAACATTAAAACAGTAAACTAGAAGGTAAACTGAGATAGTGGGAACTAATGTATCTAAACTCTATTATGAGTGATCAAACTAGACTTGGAAGTAATGCAGAAGTCTTACAGGGGAAGGAAAAAAGTTGTCAATTCTTCATTGGTAAATGAAAGTATAATGAAAGTCAAATGTGAAATATAGTCAAATAAAATAAATAAAGCTCAAATAAAGTCAAATGAAAGTCAAACGAAATATACAACTCTATTGCCAAAGCAGATTTATTAGGGTTGCGTGGTAGGAGTAAGTGTGCACCTTGCATGTGGACAATGGACACCTCTCTCATGAAATCCAAATTATTACACCCATCACCCACAAACCTTCAGCTGAGTTGTGTGCATGTCCAGCACATATCTATGCTGTAACTGTCGCTCATTTGTGACTTGACTGGACTCAGGTGTAAGCCAGGGCCTCATGAAGGTTTTGCCATTAGGAGGAGGAGAGAGAATGATAAGTCCCCATTTGCAAGGAGGAATGAATATATAGCCAACACACAAACACACACACCAATTGTTACAGATTTAGCTAAGATGGAATACGTTTAGGGATAGCAGAATTCCCCACTAACTTGAGTGTACCCTTTCAACTCACAAAAATATCTTCCAAGATTTCCTCTCAAAATGGAAATGTTAGTAAGGAAAAATACAGCATTGTACCTGGGAAGAGACACCGACTCAGACTACAGACTGAAGGGAGTTTTATTTATATTTTATATTTATTTATTTTGTTTTATTATATTTTATTTTAAAAGTAATCACCCAAATCTCCAGCACTCCTTCTTGCCATCTATATGTTTGTGCTGTCTTCTGGTTTTACACCAGCTTATGTGAGGGAGAAAAAATGTGAGGTTAAAAATAAAACTAAGTTATATTTCATAATAGGGAATGTAAATGGAACAGTCGCAAAACTGGAACTTATATCGTGAATAACACAAAACATAAGTAGCTATTTTAAGTATTGTGTTGTTGCAGTAAAAACAACTGTTTTGTGAAGCTATAAAAAGTTAAGAGGCAGTTTTATGACTTTAACTCATGTTAGGCTAAAAATATTGCAATATATTTCCTTTATTAAATTTTATTTCCTTTATTTTATATATTTTCTATGTATATGTAATATATAGATGCAATATATTTCCTTTATTAAAAAATGTCTTCTGTTGATACATTTGCTCTGATGAAGCTTATAATGGGGAATTCTCTAAGGCATATACCCAGTGGTAAATTTTGCAGTAAGAAATAGCAAGTGAATGAAAATAAGAAAGACGTTACTATAATTAGTTTGCAAGTAAGCCACATAACTACACTTTTGATGTTTCAAAGAACTTCTCTGCTATTCCCAGAGTTATTTCTGTTGCCCTTAAAGAATAACTGTGTGATGCTTGACCCTCTCATAGGCAGAAATCTTCTGATACAAAAAAGAGATTATTTAATGTATTGCAATTTATTATTAAAAAAAAAGTTTTGTGTATGTAACTGATGGTTAGTTTAATTTGGTTTCTTCTACAAGCAAGTATATAAGTCAGTCTGCAAATTGTTATACATTGTTTTAATTAGCCTAGTGAGAGTATTTTTGAACAGTGAATGGCTATTATGTATTAGTGAGAGTTAGCAAGAACAGAAGAAAAGATGTTCTATTAAAATAAATCATAGTATTTCTGTCAGTAGAAATGAGAAAAAGCCCATTATCACCTGATTGTGTACAGCACACCCATAAAAGACAGGTTGTTACTCACATCAGGTTTCAGTGAGGTGAAAGCTTAGGAGTTGATTCTTATGAAACATTAGCTAAATAATTTTTCTACCATGTTTCCTCTTGAAATCAGCAGTTCAGCTAGTTGATCTTGTATCTGTTTCCAACATGCACTGATTTAAGATATATATATATGTGTATATATATGTGTGTTGAGGTATACTCTACATGGAACTTCTTACATGTTTAGGACCCAAAGGCTTCTGCAGAGACTGGCTGCTGTGTTCCCTGTTGAACAAAGTCCTTAAGCACCAGTTAACTTCCAGCATGTGTATAGTCTCATTGACATAAAAAGATATTGTTCTTAACTTTAATGGGACACATGGTTATAATGAAGCATATTAAGCATTAACTGCTTTGGGGCTTTGCTGATCTGAGCCTTTATTTCTGGCTCTTTTCTCAGACTTGTTTGAAAGAAGCACAAATAATTTTGCACCACTTGCATTATTATGTACAAACTGTATAATGTGCAATTTGGCAAAATTAAATCATTTTAACTTCTTTTATTAATTTCTGCTACTTTAACACATTTCAAATGGTGCAGCAGGGTGTTTTTCATTAGCAGTTTTTAAATAGTCATATTGTTTTGAAAAAAAAAAAAAAAAGATTTATTTCACCAAGGATAAATTTGTGACCTAAATTGACCCTGTTATATACAAAAGGCATTTTTATTTATTTATTTATTTTTATACTCCAGTTTTCCCTGTTTAAGCGAAAGCCACTGACAAGCCAGAAGAATGTATGTAACAGAAAGGAGGATTTATCTGGAAAGCCATTCCAGAGTGAACAAGAAAAAGAAAAGGAAGATTTATCTGGTGAAGACAGTAAAGATGAAAATCAGAACCATACATTGGAGAATTCCAAGGAAACTGTGACTAACCAGGATAGAAGGATGAAATCTTCTACTTGTATTTTACTCTAACACTGTTATAATATGTAAGAATGTGACAGTCTTAAAGCACATAATACAATTTATACTTGAAAACAGTTACGAGTTACTGAAGCTGTTGATGGTTGCTTTGATTGATCTGATTGTTGTGATTTTAAACATGCAGACCATTTTCTTGGTATTTATTGGTAATTTTAATAGTTGCAATTGATATGTCTATCAGAATCTTGCTGGAGTTCTGTGGCCTTAACTGTTAGTGTTGTAAAACAAAATATATTTTTTTACGTGAAAAGTTGAATACAAGCATTTCATGGTTTTTGGTAAATAACTTTATTCTGTTTCAGTCTACAGATCACCACTTTCAGTTTGATGCTCCTGCAAAACTATAAATATTTGATGTTAAGATATTATTTGACTTAACAAACTGGGTGAGAATATTGAAGTTCACATTTTAAAGGTGTACTCACTTGGTACAAAAGACAGTACACACTTATATGTGCCTCTTTCTGTTTTGACTTAAAAAAATAGCAATAAACACCCTGTGTATATAACATGTAGGCCCTCGTTGAGGAAATTACTTAAGCGTGTGCCTAATTTCATAAATGGCAGCAGTTCCATTGAAAACGGTACCTCTAACAATGACATAAATATGTAAGTCAGAATCCTGCCAAACTGGGAGTTGCACAAACATCTCATCTCTGAGAGATGCTGAATGCCTTCACTCCTGCTGAAATCAACGTAAGGTGATGGGACTCTCTCCTCACAGAATAAAAGGTGGACATCCTTACTGTAGTTTCAGTTGGATCCTAATGCTATAGTCTTTGAGCATCCATACTTTAGTCAGCCTCCAGTGAAGCTTTTCTTACAGAAGAATGCAATAGTAGTTACAATGGAATACCTCGATATTACAAGCAGATTGCTGTGGGCTATATATTAACACTTTTTGCAGGCAACCTGGCTTTTCTTCAGATGGTGATTAGAAAGAATGAGTAATGAATCCCGTTACTGGCATGGATGAGCAGAATCTTTGTTGTTTTAATTAGTCCAAGAAGCAAAAGTGACAAACCCACTATTGTAATTACCAGCATTCCCTCTCAATGAAATCTGATTTCTGAACATTTAATCTAGATAAATAGGAAATATAACCCTTACCCTGATGAATCTGATCCAGTATCTGCTTGTCCCTTACTCAGATATGCATAGTTTTTATGAATATACACAAGCCCTAGGATAAATTATAAAATAAAGAATTAATGCTAAACTGAGTACTTTTCATAATACTTTGCAAGGGACAGGTGATCTCTTTAGAAAACCTAGGAATACTGGATGCTTGGGTCATGCATTGCCAGAGTTACTTAAAATCTTTTTGTTTTGAACTGTTACTTTCCTTTGGGCTATACTTGAGTTCTGCAACGAAATGCACATGAGATTTTTATTTTTTTTCCCAGTGTGCATTATATTTACACATTTTCTTGTTTTCCAAAATGTATATGTCATTTCTGCTCTGCTTGGATAGTATTGTGAACAGTAAAGTGGGAAAGGAGGGATAGACCAATAGTGCCCTCAGTAATTTAAATGAGCTTTAGTTATTTTTAAGGGGAGAAATTCAGTCACAGAAATTATTACCATAAGGACAAATACTTCTCTTAAATGTGAACTATTTAAGAGGAAAATAGTACGTTGGAGTGGTAATTATCCTTGAACTTAATGCTACCAAAGTTTACGCAATGGAGTCTAAGCTGATGTTCACCAAAGCTGGTTTCAGGAACTTGTATATTTATCTGGTCCGTACCAGATGGTCCAGTTTGCTTAGGAAAAACCAGCAGCAAATTAATCAATTCAGATATCTTTTTTACATGTCTTCCTCAGAAATAAAAAAGAATAAACAAGTAAAACAAGCTATATGAAACTGTGTATTAATTTAAAACGTCTTTAACAAGTTCACAACCCTTGTGAAAAAATGTAAAGTACTTTTATTATGAAAATAAAATCAACTTTCATCAACTAAACAATAACAAAAAGATGTAGAAACATTTGCGGTATATTTTTGTATCGTTTGGTACTTTCCCAAAGATAATTTATATCTTTATTCCTAGATTTCACAGCCTTTTTACAACTGAGATCGTGCTTCAGAATTTCTGGTTTTCTAAAATTTCATCATCGGAGCTACCACTAGGTGGAGGTTGTGTTCTTCGAAGGTGTAACTCTATCGTCCCAGGCTCTGCAGCCAGCAGTTTTCCTTCCCGGGGCCCCCAAAAAGCAGTTAACGATACTCTATCAATTCTGATTCAGAATTATCTGAAAGCTTTATCTTGTCTGGTTTATCGCTTTTTGCTTTAAGGTCCTCTAGTACCTTAACATTTTTATATAGTGCTATTTTTTTTTTTTTTTTTTGTAAAGTGTAAGAGCGAAATACATTCATAAACATTTAAAGGCAGAAAACACAAATCACTTGTATTTCTGAATATATACGTAGATGTTCAGTGGGGAAACTAACACAGAAGTTCAGGTAAATGTTTGGTCTGAAAAAAAAAACTTCATATATCTTGCTGATGTATACATGAATATATATGCTGACACATAAAAGTATGTGTATATATACTAAGATACATATATATACACATATGTATGTGTGAGTATATGTTTGTAAATGATCAATAATTTATATATATGACCAGAAATTACCATTTCATATGTATGTTGACATGTGTTTGTTTGCTGATTTCCAGAAGCACAGGATTCATTCCTGCATCTATCATTCCTATGGACGTTTGTGATGACTGAAATAGAAAAGGAGAGAACATGCTGTTCAGGCAGTACTTTCTATACCCAAAGGTTATACTAAAATACCGAATGAACTTCGTATAGCGTTTTCCTTGTTCTTCCAGGAAATAGTTATATAATAGGCAAGCTGTGTCCAACTTTTGTCCCTAAGGAAGGTTTTAAGTCATGTTATTGTCATTAGAGTAGTTGAAATGAATTAATATCATAATGGTAAACTAATGTAAGTCCCGATAATCATGTATGCACAACCTAATCTTATGTGATTATTGATTAATTTAGGAGGGGTTCACTTGAAATGAACTCATGAATAAGACGCTAAGTGCCAGCTTTTACAGGTGCCTTTTGACATCTAGCATTTTTTACATTTAGTCAAGTGTATCAGAAATGCTTGCTTGCACCCAAAACCCATTCTCATTCTGTACTCAATATCCATTGAAAGTGCTGGCCAGACTCCCTGCTGATTGAGAAAAGGGTCCTTCGTAAAGCAACATAGTGGTTACACAACCACACCTGATACTACTGTCAGGATGCTGGATGTCTACCTCCAGATGAAGTAATAATGCTTCACTCAGATTTACGACATCATCCTTGCAGCATGGATGCTAAACAACAGAAAAAAAAAGTTTCAAAAAATCTTAAGTATGTGAATTAGCAGTAGATACCTATTTGAATTGGCTATTAAAATCCAATTCTGAGCAAATTTAAAGATACCCAGATGTTGGATATGAAAATGATAACCATTCACAGCATCCCTGGAGAATTTTCTCTCTTCAAAATATAAACAATCTGGAAATGTCCTAAGAGTGTTTTTAAGAGCTCTGTAGTTCATACTACTTGCAAGGAAGGATTAGGATATTTTCATACTGCGTGATATCTGAATTCCTTTAAGAACATAAATAGTGTCCTAGTTAAAAGTGATGAGATCACTACTAGTGGTGAGAATTGGGAAAATTAATGCTTTGATAGTGGATCTGCTTTGCTCAATCCCTTATTACTGATCAGGTGTCACTCAAACTTCAACCTATTTGCTTCTAAGACAGTGCTGGAATTGCATTTCAATCACAATATAATTACCAGTCTCCTTTTCAGATAGTAATGACTCAACAAAAACATTGCAAAATCTAAATCTGGCTAAATTGCTGTTCTTTTATTTATACACAAAGAAATCTTTCATTTTCAAGCCCATTCTCATTTTATGTTGAAACAGTTTGGACACAGCTGTTTCCAATCAAACTCATCAAAAACTGAAGAGATCTTACCAGTTACAATTTTAAGAGATGTTAACAGCTTTAAAAAATAGAAAAATACAGAGCTTTTGTTCTTCAATATATCTATCAAACATTAATTTATGTATCTGCTGATACAGCTCATTCTATTCTTGAAAATATTCTACAGTATCTAACTAAGAATCCGATATTCTCTTCCTCCCTCCCCCTCCCTTCTGTTTTGTCACTGCTGAAAAAACTGTGAGTCATCCAGATGGAAGGAGGAAAATGCAACTGGTGTTCTTGGAGACTTGCTACGTATGCATACTACGTATATGCGATGTATGCGACTGACCCAGACCTCTTAGTTGAAATTTTATGCAGAAAAAAAAAAAAATCTTAGTGGAGAAAATGAGGAAAAGTCCTTTTGCCATTGCAGGACAGGAGAGCATGAGGCCACCAATAACTGTGAAGATGCAAAGAGACTTGGGTCAGATCACTGGCACGGGGTGCACTGTCGAGGGATGTGCTTGGGGAAGGAACACGCTGTCCTGAAAAACATTTCTTTCCCCTGAAGTATATAGCCAGAGCAGTATATACTTCAATATTTTTGTCAAGGAGTAAGCCATTAAATAAAGAACTATGTTGCATGCAAGAAACTGTTTGATAATTATCTCCATTATGAAAGCTTTTAGAATTTCCATTGATCTACATCCTTCTGATATTTTTATCAGTGATGAAGCTAAAAGTCTTCAAGGCTATTCTCGAATGTTCTCTTTTCTGTCTGTAGAAAACAAACAAAATCTTTCTATTAGAAAAGATGGATATGTCACTTAAAAATGCAAAATGAGCAAGGTGGAGAAGCCTTTTGCAAGCAGCACCGAATGAAGCACCTACTCTGTGTGAACTGAAGCACAGGCGCTGACAGTGGGGTTTCACAGGCATTTGTTGAGAGCAGCATTACGGTAAGATTGAGAAATTTTGTATTTCATTCTCAGGATTGATCTGTGTGTGACACATCTGCCTCTTTCTGGCAATGTCTTCCCCAGATGCTTTTTTGCCTTTCTTCCCTCCCGGTGCTTCCCATGCCTCACCACAGCAGTGCCCACCCCAGAACTTCTCTTCCTTCCCATCATCTCCGCAGGTCAGTCCCAATCTGTTCTTCCTTTTCCATCCTGTCATTGTCAGAGTCACAGAAACATCCCAACACCGGAATGCAGCCAACCAGCCTGCAAACACCCAGATTGCCCCCAGAGACCAAGTTCACGTGCAACAGGCTGACATCCAGAGTGAAAACTTGAGCCCCATGAGCTGGTAGGCAGAAGATGCTGAGAAGAGGGCCTGGTAACAGCAAACACAGAGCAACAACCAAGCATTTCAGACTGTTGCTGCGTGACAAGAGAGTCATTCATAAGCTTTCAAGAACTGTAAGAACTGCACAGTGCTAAATTATTGATATTTTAGAGCTTTCTGCAGAAATTAGCAGGAGTAACTCTAAGTATTGGAGCATTCTTGTTCACCAGGACAATTCACCGGGGTAAAAACACGAGTGTAATAGTTTCCTGGATTGGGCCCCCCGTTTGTCATCTTCTTATCATGACTAATAAAGTCTTAGCTGGGGCTTCCAAAGCTTAATTACATGCAGATGGGTTGTTGTTTTAGGCTTGTTTCATTGTTTTCTTATTTTTTTCTTTTGTTACCATTCTTTACTAATCAGTGAAAAACTTAAATCGGATTGTTAAACTTTATTAAAAATAGTACTTTACTGAATTTCTCCCCCCATCAATAGCTGTTTCTGTATTATCGTTGTAACTGTAGCTAAGTGACAGCAATTGTGGTTCAGACTAAGAAAATTATACTTCTGTACCTCTATTTAAAAAAGCATGAAAGAGGAATTATGTGCTTAAATTAAGTCACAGGCATATTACGAATATACCTGTAAGTCTTCAACAGCACTTAACTTTGCTTTGGGTCTTATTGTGCATTTACTAAGACATTCCCACACGCTTCCATCCCATACTCACGGCTAAATTATTTTTTAAAGAGCTTTATTTAATTGAGGACTGCATTTCATTTCCTCTAAACAGTCAGAAACTGTGAATCTTCAGTGAAAATCATGGTGGTTATTTCTTGTGCAGTGCCAGTAGTGCCTGGAACTGCAAATAACCACAAACTTAAATATTTGGAATTTTTTTCTATGACTGTGTGAAAGCTGAGCTGAGAAGAAAAATTGACCAAGACTACACTTTCAAATTCAAGAAATGTGATACTTGTTCAATACATTCCTAGTACCAAATCCATTCTCCTATTAAAAGCAAGAAAACGACTTCACAAAAATCTAATTTGTGTTAACAAGTTCGGAGAAGTTTTTTAAAGATGTCTTGAACTTGTCTTTCAAGCCTCAGTCTTCTGGGTGATTTTGCCTAACAGCCATCCTAACAAAGGCACAGAATACGGGTTGCATTGCACAGGTGAGCTCTGGAGCCAAATCCCATCTGAATGAATGCACATCTCAGTATCGCCATGTCTACAGGGCTGATTTCAACCAGTCTGTCAAGGATACACTCACACTGTTAGTTATGCTCACACTTGCATCTAAAGTTGAGCTGTAACTCCAAAGCTATGTAAGCCATTAAATCCTTTTGCCTTTCCCAGGGCACCTAAAACAACCCAAGAGCTGGACAGTAGCGGAAGAAGAGCATCCCAGACAAGCTCATGCACTAAGCTCTGCAGAAACCCCTGCAGTTGACAGCCCAGGGATAGTAAAAAGCAGCCAAAAAAAAAAAAAAAACAAAAAAAAAAAACAAAAACCATCACAAAGGTGACCCAAGAGTGGCTGTGGCCTCAGGGGTTTGGATTTTGTCGGGACAGCTGATGGAGAAGCAGCAGCTGCATTCAGAGTGGCAGTGGCTCCTTGTACAATGCTACCAGTCTTGTATAGACCTGACGCTCTTAAGAAGAATATCCTAAATGAAAGCCACTGCTTTGGAAATGGGTGGCTGGAAGGGCTCCCAGGGAGAGAAAGTGAGAGATAACTGCTCCATTGCGGCCTGCTTCAGGTATCCCAGCTATTCCAGCACTTTTTCATGCTGAACTGTTACCAAAGACTTGCAGCACAGATAAACTCCACAGATAATCACTATTTATTGCAGACTTCTAACCTTTTACTTTAATCTTTTCTACAATATCTGTGCCAATAATAACAGCCTAAGGCAAGCCTATTTTCCTTATTCTTCCATTCAGAGTAATGTTGGTCTTCTTAATCTCTCCTCACGTGGAAATCTGTTCTTTCCTTAGGCTGGTAAACTGTAATGGCTCAGATGATACTGCTGTTGTTTTTTTTGTTTTGTTTTGTTTTTTGTTTGTTTGTTTTTAAAAAAAAATAATGATGAAAACTGAATATTGAAGTTTGACCTAGTCCAGCTGTTTCTGCAGCAGTGGATTTGGGTGGGGAGGGCTGCTTTGCTCTCGATCTTGACTTCCATTTCCCCTTGAGATGCCATCCTCCCTCTGAAAACTGGTGCCTCGTGTTTCTAAAGGGATATTCCCCGACTTACTGGGTAGGACTCCTCCATCTGCCTGTGCTTTGCTGGGAATAGGGCAGCCCACGGGCGGGATGTGAGGAGCCACCTTGGGATGTCCCCTCCTGTCCTAGCACACAAACTCTTTCTTCCTCAGCAGCACAGCAGCTTCACCGCACCGCCGGCAGCTTTTGAACGCATAGATGCTACCTCTCTAACATGGAAAAATAACAGGATAACTAAGCCTCGCTGCAGTGGAGCTTCAGGGCTGACGGATCTCCAGCTTTAATCAAGCGCTGGAACACCCCATGCTCTGCCTGGAGCCCTCTCGTCTGCAGGCTAGGATTTGGGGAACTGCTTTCATCTGTCAGGGTGTGCGAGGAAGGCCTCCAGTCTTTGTGCTCCTGCCAGAAAGCCCACAGCCGTGACCCCAAGCACCCCAAAACCTCAGGGGCAAACGCAAAGACCCCGCACTTCTCCCTCATAACCCCGCGGCTCAGGGGCCCGCCTCGTGCTTTGGGGGCTGCCCTTCCTCATCCTCATCCTCAAACTCCCCTCCCCGCCGGCGGAGGCTGCTGGGGGAGAGAGGGGAGAGAGGGAAGAGAGGGACAAGGCTCCCTGAGGGGCTGCGGGTCGGGGGAGCCGGGACCCCCGGCTGTGGGGGCACGGGGCCAGGGCGCCACGTTGGGGTCGATGCCGGCGGGCCAGGGGAGGCGAGGCGGGGCCGTGCCGAGCTCCCTCACAGGAGGAGGAGGAGGAGGAGCCTCGGGCCGAGCTGGGGAGCCCGCTCCGAGGATGTCTCCGTCCCACTCCTCCTCCTCCTGCCCCTTTGCCGCGCAGCCCTCAGCCGGGAAGGGCCGCCGCCACCGCCGCCGCGCAGCATGGCGAGCCGCTGCCTGCGCCTGGCCGCCCTGCTCGCCCTCACCGCCTGCCCCGGCCGCGCCTACCAGGGTAGGGAAGGGGGCGGCAGCCCCCGGGTGTTTGCACGGGGGCTGGCGGAGTGTGGAGAGGGGAATTTGGAAGGGGACTGAGGCCCGGGTGTAGGCGGGGAGAGAAAGGGAGCCCGCCGCGCTGGCCGCGCCTCGTCTGGTGGGGACACACTGTGCGGGGACAGCCGGGGCTGGCTGGGGGGCAGGAATGGCTTTAGCAGGTGTAGGCAGTGAAAAGCCGGGGGCAGAGGTCTTGGTTCAAATTCAGGTGTGTTACACCGCAGAGAGGTGGTGAACAGGTGAGGAAGGTGCCTGGGGTGGCTGCCAGCTGTGTGTGGGGGCAGCCGCTGCTTGCTGCCGGCTCCTGCCCTCTGCACCCAGCAGCCAGCCCTACCTAAGCGATAGCCCTGTCTGCTTAGGGCCATAAAATATCCTAGCGGTGGTATTTGTGAGTCCAAGTTAGCTTTTCTTGGGTTTCTTGGCATGCAGCAGCAGGACTCCTTTCCAGCGTGTTAAAGATGCTGGAAGGCTCGTTCCTTACAAAGTACTAAGATATTGGACGCATCGGCTGCTGAATCAACAAGGACAACAGAAGTTTCTGTCCTGGCATTTCTCTGAGGACTGTTGTGCTGCCAAACTCGTTATTTTCTTAGGAAGATGACTGAATGCCTTCTTTTGCGGTTCGTGTGCATGTTAGTCTTCAATTAGTTTGCAGAGGATGCTAATATCCTGCTCTCTTCTTTCTTCTTAGAAGGCCAAATGTAACTTCTCCCGTCTCAAAAACACACTTTCTGTGTGCAATCTTCAAGCTGACCACACAATAGCCAACTTGTTTCACCTTTCACTCGTTTGAAAGTCCAATTTTCCTATTAAGCTTAGTGATAAAGGCTCCAAACTGTTTAAATCATCAGCAGCTGTATTTGTAAACCCTGATTTCGAGCTAAGGTCTCACATTCCATTTCTTTTGTTTGCTTATTTTGTTAAGAGAAAATGTGATATTCTTTCAAACCTTTATTCTCAATATGAACCCGGCCAAGTATTTTCTTTTCATCACACTGTATTGGTCTCTAACTGTGCCCATCAGGTGACGGAGTGCCTTTAGGTACACTGAAATAGCTTCTCCAAATAATTTCAGTAGGATGTATGTGTATGTGGCCCCCTTGAACACAGACTGTACATGCATGTACTGTAATGAACTGTTACTAGGAATTTAATGCTTTTTTTAATTGACAAAGCCAAAGAGCCTATTTCAGAGCCACGCAACATGCTTATTTTTGGTAGCAGATAGTCATTTAAACAGCAGGAGTAATTTAATCAGCTCTTGAATTCATAATTTGATAAAACCGGAGTTTTTATTGTAGAGTGTTTGTGCTTCATAACCCAAAAGCTATGGTGAGCGATATACTAAGTAAGAGTAATTTAGGTGCTATAAACAGAGTTCTATGATCCATATTTGATGTTAGGCAGTGAAAATCATCGAGTGATGAGTTAACTCTCTCCTTGGGTTTAGGAAGGTGACTGAAAAATACCTGAATTCTTAAAATACTGAAAAACATTTGAAGCAGCTGCTGTATTATATTATCTGTTACTGTAGTTTCATATCGTGAAAGATTTCACTTGGTCCTTTTACATTGTTCGGTTCAAAACCTGTGATGCACTGTTGGAACTTCTTTCATGGCACTACTAAGAGAAAAGTCCATTTGCTCTTTAGGAAGGTGTTAGAGATGTACCTTTTAAAAGTTAAAACAAGGGGTTTTGTTTGTTTGGCTTTCCCTAGGGAGTAAAGAGAAAACTAAAGACCTTTGAACTCGAGTGACTCTTTCCTCATCAGGTTCTTCTTGCCCTCCCCAGAGTTCTTCCCACCTCTTTTTTTTTTTTTTTTTTTTTTTTTTTTGTCCTAGTCTTCAGAGCTGTGGAAAACCAAGGTAAATCCTTTTTCTGTTGGGCTCAGGCAGAGCAATGATGACCTTCTGGTAGGGCCAGATGAGAGTACAGCTCAATGTAAGTGCATAGGAAATCACTTGTTCAGTGCTACAGGTACGCGGAACTGGAATCTAGTGATGCTGCATGGTTGAAGACTGTTGTACTTGAGTCTTTACACTTTTAGTAGACTTTTGTAAGGAAAAGCAGACCTCTGACAAAAATAATGGAAAGTGGTTGTATTACATTAAAAAAGAAGCTGTGTTTTAGAGGACAATATTGGTGTGAAGGGATTACAAACCTCGAGAGATGCCATTAAGATCACCTAAAGAACATGTAATACTAGAGAACTGTTTTCAAAACCTTTATGATATTTAAATCATTGAAAAACAATATATATGTGTAGTATGTTTGTAAACACGTCTATATTTGGATATATATTAAATACAAGCAGACAGATGTCTGTCTGGTTGCAGGAAGGGCAGCTCTTCTGAAAGCTTTAGAGGAAGGGCTGCATCTGTGCTGCAGCCTTTGAGAGCACAGCACTCCTTGCCCAACTGAGCTTATACTGCAAATAGACAAGGGATTGGAGGAGAAAACTGAAAGAAGTAAATATTTAAGATGGCTTAGAGTCCTATGGCAGGCTTTAAAAAAAAAATCTGGCGTTGCAATTAGTGTCTTGATTCCCAATTATAGCTCCTATCCATCAGGCTGGGCTGCAGCAGTCAAGAAACTGTCTCCAAGCCCCTAAGCAGCTGGTGTTCTGCATTGCCAAGGGTGGGGCCCGTTGTGTCAGCTGAGGTTTTTCTTGTTGCTTTTTTAATGCAGTTTGCTCTCTGCCCGTTAATCCTAGGTGACAACTTTCGTAGAAGTACGTACAGGACCCGCTCCTGTTCCTGGTTCTGTGTGTGCTGGTCCCCTGAAGCCAAGCACACCGATGCTGAGCTCATGGACGATGAAGACCTGGGTGTCCTTCAGGCTGTCTGAACCTAAACACAGAGCAGAAAGGCACAGTCTGCCCTCAAATAGCTTGCAGGCCAAGTAAAAGACAAAAAACATCACGTGAATACAAGCAGATAAGTATGTCCTAAGGCACAGCTTTATCCCAAGAGCTGTCCTTTGGACCAGTTGTCTCCTCCTAAATAAGTTCCAGATAGCTGGATGGCTGTATGTGGAGAAATGAGCAAGGCTCCCAGCCGCAGAGAGACCTAGCAGAAATGACATGTTAAAGTGACCTCAAATGCAACAAACGACCTGTTTATATCCATCAAGCACATTGTCACCCCTTGGTGCTGCATCTGTGCTTTCTCACGTGAAGTGGGCCATCTTCATGAGCTACACTAACTCCCACCGAAAGTTCCTCACATCACCAAGTGTTACCAAAGCACTGTGCGTTTCTTTTTTGGTAGTTCTTAAGGAATCTCATCCTCAAGGATGGATGTCAAGGAGATGGAGTAGAGCTCAGTAGCAGTTAATTTTCACCCCTGCCAGCTGCTGGGTGCCGATTGCTGCTGGTCCTCTGCAGTAGTCGATGTTAACAGATGTGACGTGCTGCCTGAGAGACTAGAGTGTATGAACACAGGTTTATAAAAACTAGCAGTTGAGGTTGCTATCAGTGCAGGTGAGATTCTTGGCTGCGAAAAAGTATAAATGAGCATGTAACGTGAAATGTCTAATACCCCAGCTCTTAAACAATTTGGTGATGTTGAGATGCGTTTCACTGTAGTCCCCTCGCTTCTCTGACAGTTGAAACCAAGAGAGGTCAATAAACAGTAGCGTTACTGAAATATGCTTATTTTTCCCCCACTATACAAATATGAATGGAATTGGTAACAACTGAGTCAAATTTGTGGCTGTTGAAGGTGCAAGTTAAAAAATACTTTGCATTCTTTGAATGGCCACTGGGTTGAAAATTCAAACTCTTTGACATAACAACCCTGTGCGGGTTGCTCAGGCTTGCTTGCTCTTCCTCGCTTTCCACATCTGTAAATTAAAAGAGCGGAAATGTGGACCATTGTGAAGTAATCGGAGATGCCTATGTAAAAAGTCCACAAGTTATGTCATATTTGAAGTACTTGCGATGTGCTGGGGATAGTTCGTTTCACAAGACCTTCACTTAAATTTTTTTTAGCGGGGTAAGTTGAAAGCTCAGCAGGCAGAGCGTTGCTGGCCGGCCATCAGTTCTCTGCCACTGCTTCTAACTATTAATTATATTTAAAGGAACACTGTTAAAGCTGTGCAGACTGAAAATTTATGCTGTGATACCTTGAAAGTGTCTCCAAATTAGAGGTTTCAACTTTGATTCTCTTCCCTGTAACTTGAAAGAGCCACTTGAGAGGTCTGCCAGATCTTGACACAACTTTAACTTGACCTTTTGCATATCCCTATGTGAAGAGAGAAGGGCGTTTTATATTCCTTCAGAGATGACAATGGAAATACATTTAATCTACCCAAGCTGGTAAATATGGAAATCTTAGCTTTACCAATGTCTTCTGTTAGTTTTACTGAACAATCTTGGCAAAACTTTGTTGTGCTTGGGGAGGTAAATGGTGTCTTTGCTGTGTACTTAACACACAGAAATGTGAAAGCAGCAGGTATGTGCAGAGTACAGTTCTAGCAAGTGCAACCTGAGGATGATTAGAAATCCTTCCCCCACCTCCCATTATCTTTAACTAGTGTTTCTTGGCAGCTGCAGGTTTTTTCCTGAGAGAAAAGTCTAAAATTATGTCTTCCCCTCAAGTTCTGTGAAGATGAAAGGAGAATACGTTTAGCATGGGAGCACTTCAATAGCCTGCTACCAGCATGCTGAAGTGAATCTGTCAAAATATCCTGGGGCTGGACTAGAGTTAAACTTCTCTGCGAAAAGGCTTACTTGAGGAGGAAGTGTTGCTTACTGGTTTCTTGTTTGTTTTGGGTTCTCTACGTGTGTCATGTACAGAAGTCTCTAGACTGGCTGTGCTGCTGTTTCCAGGCTCGGATGGCTAGCCTTCATCACCAGCTATACATATATATATATTTTTTTGTGTGCTTTCTTCTCTAGTGCTTAGGAAATGCAACTTTGCAAAAGCACCTGCTTTGTATTCCTTCACAGCCTTCTCAAAAGCATCGCTTTACAGGGTACTTTTGGAGTTTTGCCTTCCCTCCAGGAACCACTGTACCACTGTTCCTACTGATCAGCGTGGGCTCCTCTCCCCTGCTGCCTGGGCTTCCTTGTACCCGACTGCTGGCGTGTGGGATCTTTGGCAGGATCCCTCACTTTGGCCCCTGTTGGTTCAGATGCTACAAGGTAGGGTTTGGAGGCTCCCAGGGGCCTCTGCAGTACAGGAGAGGTTTCCCAAATTCTCAGCAGGGCCCTCTGGTGTGTCCTACACCAGGGGTGCCAAACTGCCACATGTTCTCCTTCACCCTCCCCTGCAATTTGGCACAAAATAAGCAGCAAGGGTGAGATGTGCTTTATTCTCTCAGTGGTGCTGTTCCTTTCAGCTCTCCTGCAGCTCTCCCCTGGGCTACTTTTCGCTGTGTCCACTCAGCAGCTGGGAAAGCTGCTGCCCCCCTGCACTGCACAGGGCAAACCAAAGCCTGGGAGATGGAAGCACCCCCACAGTATCAGGTCACCCAGCCCCTGCCAAAGTGTGCAACTCCAGCGGGGGAAAGTTGGGCACTTCTGGCAAAGGATTTTGACATTTGAGCAGATAACCACTTGTATAGCTTCGTGCATTTCGCTTTAGTCAGTGAGAAGGTGCTCTGGGTTGCTTTTGTGAGATGTCTGCAGGTCAGGAGCTATCTTTAAGGAGCAAAAAGCCACGACCAAAACATTCAAGATGCATATTAAAGATTTTTGATTGTGTTTGTATTTATTTGAAACTGGTGAGTGAACACCTACACGTGTGTGTAGATTTTTGAGTTGTACAGTGCTCGAATTGTGATGTGCAGCTTCAGGGAGGCACAGAAGAAACTTCCGCAGCTCTGCAAGAAAACATAGCAGTAAATTTTATGCTATCATTTGCTTCAGATCTTGCGGAAGATAAAAATATGCATATGTGAGAATACTTCATGTATGTAATTTGGATGATTTAGAAGCTTGTGTTATAATGAAAGTTTGTTTTGAAGACTGAAATTACTATGTTGCCGTTACAGAAAGAATCCCTTTTTTCAGTCGTGACAAATCTTAAATTTCACCCGGCTCTGTACAGACAGGTTTCCTTACAACTGGAGATGTGATTAAAGACGACTGATTTTAGTCTTCCCTACTTCTTGCCCTCTTCTTCTTTTCAGGAAATGCCATTGCTTTTCAGGGTACTGGATTTAGGCATGCCTAAATCTACACACTAAGAATAGCAGCAGCACGGTTTGGAAGCAGTCGTGTATTCAGGCTTCTCCAGCAGTGCCTTGTCGTGCTGCATGGTTTACCCGAAGCCTGCACTTAACCAGCGTGGGCTGGCCAAGTGAGTCACTTTGCAAAGTCTTTCCTTCGTGGCTGTCCCATGAGTTTTAACCTAGCAGGGTCTGTGGTCCTTGCTGGTGTCCCTCAGAGGTCTTCTGCCAGACTTCCTGACACTGCCTTGCCGGATGGGGTGAGATGCTGCTTCCGACTCCCACACCAAGCTAAAAGCCTCTGCCAATTATACTTTTCTTCAGACTTTTCGGACAATGCACTTAAAATAATGGCTTAATTTGAATCTCCCTGTCTTGAGTCTGTCCGCTGTGGCTCTCTATTTATAATGCGTTGCTCATAAGTAAAACAGGCCAAAATTTGCATGCCTCTATCCAGCTATTCTTGAAGATTAAAATCAGGTTGGCTCCCAGCCATTCACTGCTCTAAGCTGCCCAGAGACAGATACCAGAAACAATGTACCAGCCACCAAGTTATGGTGGTAGGGAACATTTAAATAAAAATAACAATAATAAAACAAATAATAAAAAAGTCTTTCCCATACTGTATTTTTCTGGGAAAGGAGTGGATGTGAGTGCTCCAGAAAGCTATTACTTGCTGAAAGGAGGTATGTTCCTTATTAATGCAACAAGAAAGAAAGGACACGGCTTGTTGAAGGTGTCTTTTCTGTGAAGGCATCTGGCTGGTAATTTGCTTCTACTTTGTACCCCTGATTTCTTTTCAAGACATTAAGGGAGCTGGTTAGCCTGTGTCTGCTGGATCCCTTTTGTAAATGGTTTATCTGACCAGAGAGCACACTCGGAAGGCTTTGGCTGAAAACCTTCATATAAGGAGCAAGCACTATTACATGTGCCATGCATCATATTAAGTGAAAACATGTGGCTGTGTTTAGTTATGGGACTGCTGCAGGAAGCTCCTGCAGCTCTTCAAAACTGGAAAAGTATGAGCTGTGCATGACTGCTGTTTGGGGCATATCCATACGCTCGCCTGAGTAGTCTCTCCATCCACCACAACATCTGGATGAGTTTCCTTTTTTCATAGGTATCAGGAACCACGTTCTGAGTATCTCACTGCTGCTGGACGCACCGTAAGTAGACAGGAAATCCGTGTCTGGGAGAACCAGGAGATAACCCTGACTGTCACCATGCTTTGACTTCTTGTTTAAGAGGTTGTATGATCACATTCTGAGCAGCTAGCAGTGCTCTTTGTGTTATCACCAATACGTTTTTATCCTTTCTACTGGCACGCTGAGAGTTTGCAGCAGTTAACTGCCAGAGAACTTGTCAGCGATGTGTCCCGTGGTCTTTTCTGCAATTGTGAATGCCTGAATTCTTTTATTTTTGTTTCTTCTGGTTGATGATTCTGCGTCTAGGACTGAGTGTTGAAACCAAGAATATTAAACAGCATCTGTAGATGACCTCAAGGCATTTCAGACCCCTTAGATACCAGCACAGGCTGCACGTTGCTGCCCTGCAAGTTCTTTGGTTTTTCTATTACTCAAAATCACCTTTTTGTAATATTTCTGGCTGCAGGTTTGTTTAGGAAAATCTTAAATGTGTGGCGTATTTTTAAAATGCCTCAGATGTTTTTAGCTGTAAAATACATTAAAACCACATACGTTGCTTGTGAGCAGTAAAAGACAACTTGTAGCTCATCAGAAAGATAACGTGATTGATTTATGGCTGCCTGTTTCCCCTGTTGGAAATGTAAGCCAGTTTGTCAAAATGAATCAGTACAGAGGAATTGAAAATAAGTCTTCTATTTCATGTATGAAATATTTTCATATCTGTAAGCCCCTCACAGTGAAAGCAGCTTTTGATTTATTTGCAGCTGATGAACGTTGTTTCTGAAATACAGTTCTGGTCTTTCTCTACTCTTTTGGCTGTAACAAAGTTTATTCTTTATAGAGTTGAGGCAATGAAAAGGAGGGGGACAGGGAACAGAAAGGTTCCATATGGCAGTATGTGGCACAAAATGCATTAATTTATTGCTAATGATTTTGGTGGTGTAAAGGCTGATGCTTCTCAGGGCTTCAGTTCACGTGGAGCTGTCTTCTCCAAAATATTTGGAGTATGATTTAGGCAAAGGTAAGAGGGACAGACGAACAGCAGAAATGCAGGAAGGGAAGGCATAAATAAGATCTTGTGGCTGCATAAATTAGCTCTTGCACAATTTAAATAAACTTCGACCAAAAAGCCCAGCGCACCAGCACTGTCAGCAGACTGCAGGCTCTTCTCCTTATCACACCCATCCCAAGCTTTTGTGAGAGCTGATGCAGCAAGTTATGTTTTGGGTTATATTTGCTTGAACAGTTCTTTTAAAACCACTGTATTTAAGTCTTTTTAGTCACTTTTAGTTTCCTCTGTGGAAGGAGCTGCGAGGAGTCGCTGCCGTCACAGTGTGTGAGTGAGCAGGGGAGGAGGAAGGCTTGGCAGGCTCCGCCATACGGCAGTTTGCAAGTTCATACAGGATTGCATCTCTTCCAGGCCTGTAGTTCTCAGCTGTCTGCCGTCGGCATACTTCAGCCCCATAACAGGCTCCTGAAAACCACTGAAGATGGAGCGTGTTTTATATCAGGGGCTGGCTGCTGGATTACTGCTACTCATGCTTCTTGCTGGGGCAGCGGGTTGTCCAAGGGTGGTTGAAACCAAACCCCAATGTTAATGCTTTTTCCCAGAATATGTTTTCTTCCCACAATGCTGGCTGGGTTAGGGATTTGGTGCACCGGGGTGTTTTACTGTCAGACCTCGTTTGAGGCTGCCCATTTGTCTGGTTTCACGTTGGCAGATGTTGGCGTGTCCTAGGCTGCTATTGAGCTGGCTTCCCTGCAAGGAAAGGATGCCAAGGAGCCCCCTGCTGCTGAGGGGCAGCGTGGTGAGGGGCAAAGGGGGGGAAAAACCAGCAGGACATGGCTTGTGTGACCCCTGGCCTTCTGCCGGGACTATGTGCTCAGCGCCACATCCCATTTTATGTGTGTAAAAACGCCAGCACGGGACTTCATTCTATGAAATTTCATGGTTGGTTGAGCTGCATAGGAGACTGTAGAGTGTGTGTGGACATATATAAATAAAAAAGGTATTTTGGATTTCTCATTTCTGTATAGCAGTGTATGGTCAGGGCCATCCTGGCACGGCGAGGGCCAGCAGCGGGGCTGAGGCATCGCCGAGCGGCCCTGTCCCGCCATGGCCAGGCCGTCAGCAGGGCCAGGCTGGGGTGGTGACCAGGCCCTGCTGGGACCCTGGGGCTGGATTTTGGGTTAAGTTTCACCTTATTTAGGGTGAACCTAAATACCTAAATAAGCACCTTATTTAAAAGCAAGCCCTGAAATCTCATGACCAAGTCTTTCAGGCTTTGACACTTGGGTGAGGAGGAAACCTAGTGAGAAATGCGATTGGGGCCCCTACGCTGTCTTTAAAAGGCAAAATGACTGATCTTTGCTGTATGCCCATTTTATTAGGTAACAAAATATTTTGATGCTCAGAGAAGAAATGTGTCTGGTGTGACTAGAATGCAAACAAACACATAAATCTGTTATATAAAAATGTCTCGCTTGTTAAGAGCCTCTAGTTTCTGTCTTCAGGGTGTTTATAGAACTTGAGCAGTTTTTCTGTACTAAACTGCCTCTGTTGGCAGCTAAAATTGGTAGCACTAGCTGTTAAATCCCAGAATGGTTTGGGTTGGAAGGGATCTTAAAGATCATCTAATTCCAACCCCCTGCCATGGGCAGGGACACCTCCCGCTACACCAGGTTGCCCAAAGCTCCAGGACTATAAAAAGGACTGTTAAGGGCTATATCCTAATAAAGGATCTGAAGGACTGTATCCTAATGAAGTAAGGTGAACTCTGACCTTGGTAATTTCAAGTTGGTCGTTCCTGTGTTCATCACTCCTTTGTTCATCAGCAGTAGATGTCAGCCTTCCCTCAACGAAAGGTTGCTGCCCTGTGGGTTCATATTTTTCTGATTAACCCCACTGCTTCCCAGCAATGCTGCCCAGATGTCAGGAGGCTGAGCTGAGCTTCCCACTCTCAGTGATGTGGTGGTGTTTCCAGATGTCCTTCACAGAAGACCTGGTAGTCCTAGCTGTGTCTGAGGAGGAAGCGAGCAGGACTGCTCCTTCTGGTGTCTCCTCCAAGTTGCTGGCTGAGCTGTGCTGAGTGGTTCTGCTGCAGGTGGGACACGGTTACCAAGAGAGGATGGGAAATCCACAGCATCTACTGCAAGGACTGGGGAAAATTGTATTTCCCTTCTGTCTTCAAGCTCATACATTTTGGAAAAAAAATGGATTGGCTTTACACATCTTTCTTTTCTCTATAGACCATTTTCTTTCAAGTCCATCTGTAGCTGCGCTGGCCACCTCTGCTGTTTCTGGTAGTCACAGTGAATTTTCACTGCCCTTTTCTGTGTCCTCAAGGAGTCGGGTGTAAATTCTGGAAAACTGGCTTTGGTGCATTGAGGTGATTGATTTAAGGGGTTATATTGGTATTGTCAGGTTTCTCTTTGCCTTAAACCAGTAACTAGGGTTCTGAAGATTGAGGACATTCATGTTGATTTTGTATTTATCTTCTAGTTTGGGGCATTTGAGGATGCAGGTATTCTAAGCATTGTCTTTGGAAGTAAAGCTGTATTTTTATTTTTTTTTAATTTGTTTTAAATATAAAGCTAATGTTTCTCATGTAATTTCAGGTATAGTTTAGAAGAATCACCAAACGATCAAAGTCTGTTGTATCAAAAGCCAGTTTGATATATAATACAGTTTTTTGTTTGCTTGTTTTTGTTTTGTTTGTTTGTTTTATTTAATACTCCTGTCACTTCTGTGATATGCAGGTGTCATAAGTGAAGCTGAGATTTCAGAGTCAATATCTTCACAAATGACCTTGGTGACCGCTTTCAGAAGGAAACTTGTTTATTCTCTTGCTCTCAATGTGAGAACTTGGAGAATATTTTTTCAGTTGGGACTTCTCACTGGAAGGAGTATTAATGAAAAGGAGTGATGGTTTGGAGAGAGCATCCCAAATGTTCCTTTAAAATCTGCATTATTTTATGCTGGCTGTAGCAAACTCCTTTGAGTATCCCTGAGGATATAATTAGCATTCATTCATTTAAAAAAAATGAGCAAGCCAGTTCTCATCGGTTGCTTTATACACCTTCTGTGCTTTTGGCTGTGAACTCCATGTTAAGTATTGTTTGTTTTGAGGCTGTTTTTAATACAGGTCTTCAGAGATGAATTAAATTCCTACCTCCTGAATTTTGACAGCAGTTGTTTCCTTTTCTCTTCAACTGATTAGTTTGCTATTTAAGTTCCTTGCTACCTATTTTTTTTCTTCCTTTTAAAGTTCCACCTGCTTTTCCATCTTGTTTCGAGAGTTTTTGACCTGCTGACTGCCATGCATGGCTCTGAGTTTTATTTTTATTTTTTCTTTCCCTTCATGCTGCCCTTGCAAATGGGTGACAAAGTGAGTAGTCGTGGAGTCCTTAGAAGTCTCTTTTGTTTTCAAGGGGTCCTCCACTATTAATACCAACAGATCTTTATGCTTTCATCTGTTCATGGTGTTTTTGCAGGTGCCATGGATTAAATAGCAAATCTTCTAGAGTATGGGCTTTGTAAAACAACGTGTACGCTTCCTGTTTCTCAGAAAAAGAAGTTCCTCACATAGAATTGGGGCTCTGTGACAAACTTCTGGACTGCCATTGTATTTATGCATAAGATGGGAGAAAAAGCAAGCTAACTTGGGAAGATGTCCTGCTTGAGCCACTTATACATTGGATCTTTGCATCGTTAAGTATATATTACAAAATATATATATAGCGTACACATATGTTACTTTTTGCAAGTAGTGACTTAAGCAGAGGAGGTAAGGAAAAGTAGTGTAGGGGAGAAATCCTCGAGGGAGCTCACTGCCAGCATGGAGTATACAGTAGCTCTGTGTTGCTTCAGACACTGTGACTCTGCTTATTAAGGAGTAAGGTGAGATCACAGTCAGTAACTTCAGTCATTAAATTTATGTTTTTCCCCCTCCCCTCCTCCTGTTTTCTAGGATCTTGATATAGGGCTTCCTGTGTAGTACAGATAGCTCCTGATGCTGGCTTTCAAATACTGAAGTAATGTTGGATACCTGAAACTGGGATTTTTTTTTTCCCTAGGGAGCCTTTCCTTTAGGCTCCTTATAAAATCTGAAAAATGTTTGTAAAATGGCAGAGCTTCAGAAATAACACATGAATTGGGGATAGAGAGAAGGCAGGAAAGTAGTATACCTGGTGCTATACTATTAAAAGTTAGATATTGAGATGTGCCAGTTTCCACTGTCCGTACTTAAAAAAAAAAAAAAAAAAAAAAAAAAAGAAGAAAAAAGAAAAGAAAAACTATTTTCTTTCATCTGTCAGGATGCAGGTGGGAAGTTCTCCAGTCAGGCTACAAAACCTCTGCGGAGCACAGGGCCGCAGGTATGTAAGGGGTAGAGGCGCTGGGAGAAGCTAGCGTGGAAAACAGAGGGCAGGTGGAGACATGCTGCAGGGTTATAAAACTGCTGGAATTTCCTCAATTGCTGGGAACTTTGTGCTTAGAGGAGGTTATTGCAGTCTGCTTGAACAGCACCAAGGCTGTGAAAGACTGAGATGAGCTGGTGCCCGCCAGGATGGGGCAGATCGGGGCTGAGCTGTAGGCAAGCGTTCCTGACGGCCGATGTCGTGTGAGAGCAGCAAAGAAACACTCAGGGCTTGTGGATGTCAGGACCACGGGCAACACGTGGACAGACTTCGCAGAGCCTCCTGTTTTAGTTTGTCACACGGTGTGTATTCCTCTGTATCAAGAGCCGTCTATATATTTTCCACACACAGCCCTCTAACTGCTGTCAGTCACTGCCTTCCTGGTCTGCTTACACTCACATGCAGAGCGTATGTGCTCAGAATAGCAAATATATCATTATCCAGCACGAAGCTACGGTAGTTGTGTTTACATAGATGTGATGCAGTGTGTTTGCTCTCCACAAATACATAGGTTAAAGAATGTGCTTTCTATTCACCCAAACTGATTTATGTTACGGTGTTCATGACATACTTTTCTCCTCTTTGGAAGCAGTCTGTGGTATCGTGACCATCCCTGATCATGAGAAGAGCCTTTATTTTTTATTGTTTTAACCATTATTTATTGAAGAGGTCCTTAAAGCCCTTAAAATAAAAATCAAACTTGAAGTTCCTCGCAGCCTGAACAAAGGGAATGTTTTTCTCCCAACTTCTCTCTGTTGGCTTCCTGCTGGCATAGTATGCTGCCATTCTAAACATTCAAGGATGTCGTTTGTTCCTCTGTCCTTTTGTTTTTTTTTTTATTTTGTTTTGCTGGATTTCAGCTTTTTAGCCAGCTCATCATCAGATGCAGCCTTTTAAAAGGGAAGGGCATACGCTCTTGGGCCTTCTCTTGACAGCTGAAGAAAAATCATGGAAACCAACTTCTTCCTCTTTCTCTGCACCTAGTTATTTAAATGTTTCATTTGGCAATGAGTCAATGACAAAACCTAACTGGCTGATCTGAAAATCAGCGTTTTGTGGGGGTGCTGTTCGTGTGCGTGATGTTCTGATTTTTCTCTGTGAGCCAGGCTGCCAGCCTGACCCCCGTCGCCTGTCTGCTTGATGAATCCCTGTGGTACCCTGGGGGATGTGCTGTGAGGCACTCAAGGGAGCGTGGACCGTGTGGGAAATGAAGAGCAACACAGGAGACGGGTGGTATTTCTCTTGAAGATATACCAATGTCAGCTCCCAAGTATATCTTTATTAGCTTGTTTAGCTTTTTTTTTATTAAAGAGAAATGAACATTTGTTTTCCATAACAAAGGCCTTTCATCCATGTTTCCCCTCTTCATCTAGGTTTTCCTTAAATGAATTTTCTGTTGAAAAACAGCTATATGTATGAACATACATTTTGTAACTGCAATTGTATTTGAAGCAAGATGTGATAAATTCCTTTTTTTCCATTGAATCATTTGAAATCTCACAGGAGCATCCAGTGCAAAGCATACATCAGGATGCTGGAAATCCCTCGTTTGTTCTTGGTGAATGTAAGGACACAATTGTAGTGAAGGGTATTCATGAGGTTTTTTGGCTTTATATTTTCTGCTTCAACCATATAGTATTTAAACAGTCCCCCAAGGCCTTTGGTCACTTTATATGTATGCTATAAGCAGTGTGCACTCCTCGTCCTGGCACTAAATGCATTAGTATAGTAAAAGCAGATACATTATCAGGGAGCACTAACGTCCCTGCACGGCATGAATGTGTTGGCAAGGGTGTTTGTAGCCTCTGGTGAAGTCTGCCAGCCTTTCCCTCGACCGCCGCGTTGATAAGGGACTTCTGCCAGGGTTGGCGTGGAGCCACCTGCACAACTTCCACTCCTATTGCCAGTCTGGAGGGGAAGAGAAAAATAACACAAGCCAGTGGCAGAAAGCGCTCTGCTTTGGATTTACTGTATCTAAGATGTCTACGTGTATGCACAAAAGGGAGCAAAGCAAAATTGTTGTTCTGCAGAGAGTTCCTCGAGCAGCACTAACTTCGGAGTCCTTGCCACTTCCATCCCACTGCTGACTTTTGGGAGAGTAAGGAGCACGGGCAGGTCTTGCCTAGTTCTGGGTATGTGATTTCCTTGAAATAAACGAGACCGTATGCCAGTGTTAATTGTTTTCCTTCTCGCTCAGTAGTTGGCAGCACATGAAAAGAGTCTGTTTTGTAAGCTGAACGGAGCACAGTGATGGTTTTCTCAACATGTGTAATTAATCTCCTCCGCAACACCTACATTGCTTGGTGGCAGCTGCAGTTTCCTCATAGTCCCGGTAGGTCACAGAAGGCAAGGAGAGAGGGAAGAGACCGTCGTCGGGGACAAAAACCTGCGCCTGCGTTTTCCTAATCGGATTCATGGTTTCTGAGTAATTGGGTGGTTTTATTCCACAAAGCAGAAGCTGCTGCTGGCACGCAAACTTCGGGCCTCTCCGACCTCTTTTGAACTTGCTAATTTTGAAGCTTTCTGTTCCACGTTTGGATCGTGCTTTAATTACGACAACTTTGAAAGAGCTGTACTTTGATGGGATCACATAGGAGGCGTCTCTCTAGAAGCAAGTTAAAACCTGTGCTTTAAAGCAAGCCATTTGCATCTTAATCAATGCTGAGAGGTAGTGAATTAATGCACGTACAGCCCTGAGGGGGTCTTCCTGGTATAGGATTACTTTCTGAGCCTGAAAGAGCTTACACCTGCAAGAAATAGAAGCAAAACAGCGGCGTGTGGCTTATGGGTGTGCACGGAAGCTCAAATCTGAGCTACCCACGTGCGTATTTCCATGCATACAGGCAGGGAAGCTTCTAGACGTCACTGGAAGTTAATCATTGGGGCTTACAAAACTGTGTAGAGGTTTTTTGAAAAACCTGGTAACTTGGGCTGGTTAAGTCAGCTGGATTTGCTTGCAGGAATGCACCGTGGTTCTCAGGTCAGCACAGCTCTTGCTGAATGCAAGATCGTCAGGTTTCTGTTTCAACGTGCTTCCCCCTGCATTGCACAGACCCTTGGGACTGTTGATTGAGGTAAGCAGGAGGCTGAAAGGTGACATGGCCAAGCAGGAACATCCTTCGAGGAAAGAAGAGGCAAGTGTTGTCTTTGGAGTTACTGTCCATCCTCAAGGCTGCTTAATGCAATCAGTCACCATTAAATTCTCTCTGTTTGAACGTGTTCATTGATACAAGTTGCACTTGGCTGACTCCTGTGCTGCTCTTTGTTCTCCTTTCATTTCTGTAACAAAATAAATTTTACGTTTGTTGTGTTTTTTATGCCTTATGGACCGGATGCAACCAAACAATTGAGCGTGCAGCCAGCTTTTAAACCAATACTGAAATCCTACCGAAGCCAACGACATTGAAGCATGAGTCTTGCAAAAGTGAGGTGTAACATCCAACCAGAAAAGGATGAGATCAAAAACCTGGCTTTCTAGCTTTACTATTGTCATAAAAGGAGTGCAGGTATTTTTACACCCAAAGTAAAGCCCTCTAATATGAAGGTCGTGACCATTTTCAGTGCCCTTTCTGGCTCCTGATGGACGTCTTCCAGACTTCAGAGGTCCTACCGTGCCCCAGCCCTGCCTCGCTGCAGCAAGCTCTGCGGTCTGCTGCACGTAAAGCTACGGTTTTCTTCTTTCATTCATGTATTTGATGTGGCTTTAAAACTCTGAGGCAACGTGTTGGAGGAGCTAAATGCAGGTGGCATGAACTTACTGGTGGAAACTCATTATCTGCTTTTTACATGTTTAAACTCATCAATTGCTTGAATGTGGAAGGAATTCCCAACTACTGTGCTCTGTTTCAAAGGACAGAGGGCATACGGGAATGAGCCTTTCCTTTCCTCTCAGCACCAGGAATAGCTGGTGTCTGTAGGCCAGACAAGATGCTATCTAGGCTCCTTTAACTTGCTTTATTTTTCTGTGTGCAACCCAATGACATTACAACCGACCTTTTTTCCCCCCACACTTTGTTTTTTATTGTTATTTTTTCTCTCTGAGATTTGCCATACAATTTACACACTGGAATTGGCCTTAGCACTGTATTTTTAGGGCTGTGTTCTTTTTTTTACATTTCCCAGCAATGTTCCAGAAATTGGAAATGTACTTATCTTCTCTGAAATACATACTTAAGTAAATTGGTGCTATATTTAAGACTTCAAGCTTCAATAGAAACGCAAAGCTGCAACTGGCACATTGACTTTAGCTGCTGATTTTTACAGCACAAGTTACAATCTTAGGTAGTCCTGTAAACTCTGAGCAAAAGAGCAGGAGAAAGGGGATGGGTGAAGAAAAAAAAAAAAGGCTTTAGAAATTTTGTGGTGGAAAGTGACAAAACAGAGTTGCCTGAAAACATCAGAGCTCTTATTAATCTACAGGACCGTAAGTGCAGCAGATGCAAAGCTTTTCAGTTTGCCTGGTGCTAAGCGAGGGAGAACAGAGCTGTTTGGGTTGAAGTCCCTTCAGCCAAAGTGCAGTGGCCTCTTCTGCTTCAGTGCCTGACCTTGTACTGCCTCAGGGCAGTAAAGTGTAAAAGGTTTCTCACTGGTTTCATGAGGGATGCTGTCGTGGTCTGCAGCTTATTTTCAGCTGATCTAGGGCAAGAAGAGTTAAGAAGTTTGTTAGTCGTGGGAAAACCAACTTTGCGTGCCTAATCTGCCTCTCGCAGCCCACATTCCTTCCTTTTCTCAATTATCCAGGATTTGTAACACAATAGCACGTTAAATGCTGTTCATGTACGCACCTGCATATGCAGTGTCTGCCCTGAGATTAGCTCCTGGTGCCCTCCCTCTGCCAGCAGAACCGCCTGGGTGGACGTTCGCCATGGGGAGATCATTCCTGGGCACGTCCCTGAATTTGTACACATGGCATCGCTTACAGAGTCAGTGGCATCAAACAGTGGGAGCACGAGTCCTCCTTCCCTTTGCCCGTGCAGGTGATCCCGGTGACCGTGTCAAGGTCTTCTCCTGAATAACTCTCCTAACATTTGTATGGAGCTGAAGGCTTTCGTGTTCTGGTTATCATTACTGGTTCTTGGGTTTCGTTGTTGTTGTTTTTAAGAAACCAAAATGATACTGCTTTCTCTTTTTGTGCAGTTTGATTATTTTAAACCTCGCCTTGTTTTCAAGGCTTTGGACAACCTGATCTAGTAGAAGGCATCTCTGCCCATGGCGAGGGGGCTGGAAGTAGATGGTCTTTAAGGTCCCTCCCCTCTAACCCAGGCCATTCTATGATTCTGTGATTGCTGCTTGGCAGAATGAAATGATCCAGTGAGAAAATGCCTGACCTCGGCTTGGATAATCATAGAATTATTCAGGTTTTAGAAAAGATGTCTAAGATCATCCAGCCCAACCCAGACTTGCTCTCCAGACCCTTCACCAGCTTTGTAGCCCTTCTCAGGACACCCTCCAGCACCTCTGTCCTTGTAGTGAGGGGCCCAAAGCTGAACACAGTATTCAAGGCATAAATCCTAGTGAGGCTCACCAGAGCCGAGTACAAGGGGACAATCACTCCCCTAGCCCTGCTGGCCACACTGTTTCTGATACAAGCCGGGATGCTGTTGGCCTCTTGGCCACCTGAGCACACTGCTGGCTCATGTTCATGTGGCTATTGACCAATGCTCCCAGGTCCCTTTCCACCAGGCAGCTTTCCAGCCACTCTCCCCCCAGCCTGTAGTGCTGTATGGGGTTGTTGTGCCCCAAGTGCAGGACCTGGCACTTGGCCTTGTTAGCCTTGAGAAGGTGCAAAGTTCGTTGTAGGATCAAGACGGCTGAGCAATTTATGATAACTCTGACAGTTCTGGAGAACTTTGAGGTGGTCACATCCAAGAATATAGCAAGTGGTTTTTCTCAATGCATGCTTGGCTGATTGTATTTAATTCATACTTCTTGCATTGTTTTTAGTTGTGGGGCTGACACTGGAATCTGTGCGAATTCACGAGTGCAGCTGTATGCTCTGCTCCCCTCCATCTCTTTTTCAGAGGACCAAAGTCCCAGGCCAGGAGAGCAAATGCTGGGCTGGCTGTAAGCATGGAAATCAGAGCCATCGTCAGAAAGCTGCCTTCACAGGGTCTAGACTGCGGTACAAAAGCAACAAAGTACTTCGTCAGGTGACTGACATCAAATGTCAATGTCTGCAAACAATTTTGAGGGGATTTAGGGTCAAGCATGTGGCCTCCCTGGGGCTGGTGAGCCCACTTAAGGAGATACTTAAACGCTTTGTTGGAGGAGAAGCAGTGAAGCCTCGACAGCTGACATCTGTAGCACACTTGGAGGAGATTTGGCAAGCACAAAAAAGGCAGCGTTGCTCTTGAAATGTTCTGGTTCACGTTCAGTGCAAATGAGTAACTACTGTATGTCTGAGTGTCTCATTAGGTTGCCAGTTTGAGCACTAAATGTAAATACTTGGAGAAAGGTCGTATTTCTTTTCACGAATTCTAGTTACACAAGGATTTTTACATCCATCAGCAGGCTTAAATGCTTACTGCTGCCACTTGTCCTGCTCTGTTTTACAGTTTTATCCGTGGATTTCTTAATTCAGCACAGACTACTGAGTGGTCAGTGACCGACAGTACCACATACTTTCTAGTAGCTTGCCTGAAGTTTCATTAAAACACTTTGCCCTAATAAAATATAAGAAAAGGTAAAGCTTTCTTGTAAAACCTCTGGTCATAAAAACGTAGCAGTTATTTTGTGGATGAAGAAAAATTGTTTTTCCTGACAAAAAGAGGATCAAGTTCCGTGGGTTAATCTCATGGTAGGTTCATGATGGAAGTGTTACTTTGTGGGTCTTGCCTGTAGTCTGCGTGAACAAAATCTGCAGCCAGTTTTTGTAGGGTTTTGCTACACGTCCCGTGATGTGAGATGTCCATCAAGTAGCTTGTTGCTCATCCTCCTTCCTTGAAACACCTGGGGTCTGTACGGTGATAATTTCAGCACTTTGAACTTTGCTGAGTACTTTGTCTCCAAATGGACAGCAAGGAAAAGCTCCTTAGCAATTCCCCAACCCTGTCCTGCTATGATTATTAACAGTAATGAAATGTTGCTCATTAGAAGAGCAACCTGACTGCTTTCTCATTTCCAGCTATAAAATATGCTGGAATTGGATGTCAAATGATAGCTTTCTGGGTATGTTTATTTTATTTGTTTTCATCCACAGTATATGGCAGCAAATCATGAAGAACACGGCCTCATTTTAGGGCAAGGGATTTTAGGAACACCTCTGAAGGCCATTTTTTATTAGAAGACTTATAAGAGCATTTAATTATTTCTTGTCTAAGGAAAGATAAATATGTAAGAGCTCACATAGCCCTAAGTTATGCTGATGTTTATATGCACAGGAAAATTCAGACAATTATAGAAATGTTACCTCACTGTTTTCATTTTTAACTCTCAACCTGAGTAATTAGCCAAGAGGATCCCAATTTCTGACAGAATAATAGATGCTGAGAGAGGTGCTCGTTTACATATCAAGGTCTTCCTGGAGTCCTCGGGGATCACAGCTTGCTTTTTTATATTACACGCTCAGACTTCAAATGCGGCAAAGTTTATGTTGAGAAGTTTTTAAGATATCACTGTTTAGGCATCAAAAATTTGACAGCAACAACAAAAATTAAAAAAATCCAGAGAAAGTGCTCCCAAGCGATGGGAAGTCTGTGCCGCATAAAACCCCAGGTTTCAGGGGAGAAACTGGAAGTGAGCTCCCCAAGGAGTGAACTCAAAGCCTTTGAAAGCTGGCAGAGGGATCCTCAGTGATTACAGTAAGCTTTGAGTCAGGCTTTGAATCAGATGAATTGCATTTTTTTTACTGCTTTTATTGTAGGCACGGCTCTTGATTTTTGTTTTCTTATGCAGGAACCTAAATGTTTTGCACAGCTGCAGTATTGGTGCAAGGTTTTGGTCTGCAATGGGGTGCACGCATCCCTCTCTTCCCTGCAGCTCCCAGGAGGTGCTGCTGAACACCAAGCTCATGACTCCTGGGCACTTGTGCCTGACATCCAAGTAATGCAGCAAGAAGGGTCACAGGCGATGCAGAGTCTCATCTTCAGGTGGGCCGAGCCCTGGTGAGCAGTGCTGCAGCTGATGCTGTGCAGGGACCTGCCCCGTTGCAGAAGGAGCCTATGCACTGTAACTTCTCGCGTGGAGCAGCTGCAGATACATGGGCTGGGTTTCTCTCCTGGGTTTTGGGTAAAATGCTAGGGCAGTAGGTAAGGGAAGCTAGGTTTGCCGTGGCTTTCAGCTCCATGGCTTTCAGTCTGCTGATTGCTTTGTGCTGCTGTACAGGGAGGGGAGGGATTGCCTTTGCCTGGCTGGTGGGGCAGAGGAGAATGTGTGCTTCCTTCCAGCTGGTGGCCTAGGCTGGAAATGTAGGGACGGTGGCATAAATGGAAACGTGTATGGAGGGAGGCAAGGTCAAAAAAGCTGTGATGCAGGAATGATGCATTGGCTGAACAAAAAATCCTGAAGGAACAAAGCTAAGTTCGCCAGAGGCTGGTGGGGTGGTGTGTAAGGTGTTACTGGTTATCTAGACTTATCTAGGATTCAGACTAGACAGTGTGCTTCTGATTTTAAACCAATGGCACTTAATATTTGGAAGGCTCTGTTGATGACCACCTTGTTTTATTGATGAAATACTTGAATGTTTGCACTCTGAACGGTTTCTGATTGTTGTAAAATGGTTTCTACCTTTGTTACGAGCTTATAGCTGTTGTGCAGCTCTTTAGAGGTGCAGGAATGTACAATTTATTTTGAACAACCACAGAAGATTGCTTGATTGCAAACAGTTTTGATGTGAGTGTAACTTGTGTTTGCAGGTAACGTAACTCAGTGTTCTAGTTTTCATGTGAAGATCACACAGGTTGTAAACGAGGGTTGTTCTTGAGTTGCACACATTTTACTTCTGCTGTTTGGCCTGATGGCTGTTAACAATGGCCTGAGAGCCACTTACACTATGGAACCACTTTATAGTGAAATCTTTTGGTGTGGCCCTTCGCTTGTGCCACCTCTGCTCAAGAGATCACCTCCCTGATGGGTGGGCTTTCCAAAGCAGAGGAGCTCTGACTTGAATTGTGCAGCACAGTATTGCACGACATAGCTCTGGGAGCTCTGAGATATTTTCATTTCACTTGATTATCAAATCAATTATTTTACTTGATTATTAAATCAATTTGCCCCTTCCAAATTCACTATAAATTGGGTCTGCTGTGAATCTGAGCTTCGGAGAAGCCCATGCTAATGGCATCGCATAGATTATTGCATCCTAATCTTGCATGTCTTTTGGCAAAGCTTTCTTTTAGCCTTAATTTATATTTCCTTTCTTGCTGTAGTTTTTCTCTCTTTATTTTTCTGTTGTAGGATCGGGATATTCACCCCTTGAAGACGATGAAGATGTGTATGCACGCAATAGATATAAAGGTGAATGCTTCGCTTACATGCTAATTGAGTATCAGCTGGTTGCTGGGGGCTTCCTTTTTCTTTTCATGGATTATGAAATCTTGCAGATCCAACTCCATGTTTTTTTTTGTTGTTTTGTTTTGTTTTCAAATGGATTTGATATCAAGATTTACATTTTACCTTTTTTTAACAATGGAAATTGGACCAAGTCTTGATCACTACTCATGCACAGAATAAGTAACTTCTGCACTGCCGTGGCTCTTAGTAGTTCAGGCTGCAAGATCATGAAAATCTATGAAGAGCTTCTCTTCTTTCTCTTCATGCATCGTAACAAAACCATCAATGATAAGCTGACTAAAAACCCGGGCCTATTGATGGTAACGTATGGAAGTACATGCAAGAGAAGATGATTTTCATGACTTTTTTCCATAGAATTGTTTTCATTTCAGGTGAACTTGCTACCTGAAATGTTAAGTGAAGTGTGTTTAACAAATGAACACGTATGTTGTAAAACAAATTCTGTAGCTGGATGAATGAGTGAATAGGCTTGCATGTTTATAAAGCAAATTCAGGTTTTATTCCATATTCTAGAAGATTTTGCTGTTCAGCAAGATTGAGAAACTTTATGCCACTAGTTGTAAATCTTCTATTTGCTATGTCAATTTTCTTTAAAAAGTCCATCTCAATATTGGTCTCCTCTGCCAAAATCCATCAGAAGCCCAAACAATAAAAAAACTTGGTATTTGTTTTGTCACTTTAAATGGCAGCTGTTGCTTTTTGGTAAACCGATCTGTGAACATTCAAGAATTGTAATGTACTTGTTTTGATTACTTGAGAACACTGGATGTTGGTGTCGTGTTGTATGTTAGTGCTACTTCACAGAGAATTAATGGGCCTTAAAGATGAGGTAAGTCATAAAGTAATTCAGACATTTATGAGCAACAATCATACTGTGGTTATAGTGCTGTTTTCAGAAAGTTCTTACATTCCTCCCAGTAAAATACTTCAGTGTAAAATTTTGCTTTAAAACAGATGCATATTTCTCTAAAGCTTTGTTTGTGTAAACTCATTTTTCTTTGCCTTTTAACGCGTAACCCTCTGTGGACCCTTAGAAAAAGAATCCCAGAGATCACGAGGATAAATCAGTGCCAATTCATGCCAGGGCAGGCAAGTAGTTAAAATGCGGATTCTGTATAAATTCCTTTTGTACGGTGATCCAAAATGGATTATATTAATGTCAGCCAAAATGTCACTGGGGTAAGTGAAACATAATGACTCATTCACACAGATATTAAAAACTACCCCGAGCTTGGAAGCTCTACTGCCAAATGTTGAAGATCAGACAATGTGAATCTAAGAGTATAAAGCATGGAGCAGAAAAGGCTCGCTCTTCATTAGCATATTTATTTCAGTTGGTAATGGGGGGAAGGGGAGTAGAGAAGGACAAAGCGAGGAAAAATGGCCTAAGTAGCAGTGTTCAGAGCAGCTCCTTGAATGTGCAGCCCAGCATTTTGGTTATGGCCTATTCCTTGGTCAACAAAACTCCCCAGTAGCAAGTAACTAAATGAGGTTGCTTAACTTGTGTTAACGTACGTGAGCAGTGCTGTGCTTTTTTCTTTGCACACATGCACACTAAACAGTGCACAAGCAAGCACGTGGATTTGTCCATACTAGACACATGCAAACAAAAAAGAAAATGGCAGTTTATGGGAGGGAACTGACCTCCTACCAAACCCTTTTGTCTCCCTCTGGATGTTTTTCAGCTTGCTCAGCTTTCCAGAGAAACATTGCTGAGACTTTCTGTATCTGCAGCATTTTTACAGAGCTTTTCCCTCCCTCCCTGGTGAACCTGCTGCTCTGCTGGCTGGTGTGCCCGCCAGTACAACAGGTCATTTTGCATGCTGATTATGAAGGAAAACTGAGACTGGTGTTTAAACAGAGCTGAGGGGCTGGGGAAAACGATGCTCTCAAAACTGCTTTCCTTCTTGCCACTTGGCATGGCTGTCTTGGATCGCGTTTTATGAGGAAAAGCTTCCCGAACACAGCAGTTCCTGTGTTCATCACTGCTCTAATGCCAACCGCTCTGATGGTCCTGGTTCTCCTAACATGTTTTCTCAAATACTATAATGAGCAAACTGTAGCCCAGCTGTAGAGGCAACATAGTGGCTTCGGCCATTTCTGCTTGCTGTCTTTTTTCCAGTGATTTCAGATACAGCTGAGTCTTTGAAGAGTTTTACTACTAAATGATAATGCAGCCTATAGTATCGCTAAGGAACGGTGAGAACTGTCCATTAAACAGAAGAACACTGTAAAGGACTTGTACCTAAAAACTCAAATTTCATTTGCTTGAACAGAACCCCATGAAGCCCCAGAAGAAATGTCTAGGAAACTTGGAGCCTCTCTTACTGCCAAAACCTCCATGAACAGGGTTGATCTTGTCTCGAGGCAGGGAATTGATGTGTGACCTCTCCAGGCCTTATCCAGCCCTAATATTCCAGAAATACTACATGTAGCTGCTTAGCCTTTGAAAAACAGTATGCTCCTTCACTTAAAAATAAACAGGCTTTGATCTGAAACTTTGTAGTGTTGTTTGATGTGCTTTCAGGCACATAAAGCTTTTCAAGTTAGCTGGTTTTTATTCGGTGATATCAGTTGGTCCAAACCCAGATCCTTGCCCCCTTCTGAACCCTGCCTCACCCATTTTCTCCTAATCGCTTTCAGTTTCAGAGTAAGCATAATAATGATTTAGATCAAACAGATGTTCCTCCTAAGCTCTTACAGTTATCTGCATCCAAAAGAATGCCTGTTTTTGTTTTTCATTTCTAACAGTATCATTTGCTCCAGTAGAAGAAGTTCTGCCCCTCCCTAGGAGCCTTGCCCTCTTTCTCTCTGTAGACCACCATAGCTGCCACGACACCACAGCAAGTTGTTCTTTTTTTTCTTCTTCAGCATTCAGTTTGTGCATTTTTTAGCTGTTAGCCATTTTTTTAAATACGTGTAGTTGCTTACTCAAGGCAAGCATGTTTGGAAAGCCACAAAAATTCTGAGGAAAGCTCTGGCATGTTTGCAGTACCTGGAGCAGCTGCTTTGCCTTACCGACGGGCCTGCCGATCGTATTGCACAGCGCCCTTCATGAAGGAAATTGGTCATGCTTGTTTGCAGTTTGTGTATGCAGAAAACCTTAGGCATAAGGAATTAGAGCTGATTAGCAAAAAAAATGCCTAGCTAGCCCAGCCTGGCACACTCTGCATTCCCCTGGTTGAGCCCCTTCAGTCAGCGGCGTTCCCCTCCTGACTTCAGGCTTAGGCCCTTCTTCTTACTGACGTTTGGGGCAAGAGAAAAGTAAGGGGGACAGAAAGGACTGAAATTTGGGGGGGAGGGTTAGTCAGCCCACTGAAGGGGTGATTATACAAAGGGTGTTGTTAGCTCAGGAGGAGGAGGAAGGTTTCTGCAGGAGATGGAGGAGGCAGAGGCTGACTGTGAATCCAATGCGCGTGGCCTGCCCTCGGGTCTGAGCTGAGGCTTGAGGCTGTGCCCACTGCCATCGCTCACGACTTCAGCAGTAGCTGATTGACTGTTAATTCCTGCTAACTCACGCTCCCTGTGGGCTCTTCCAGTTCTCATTTGGTTCACAGCAAGCATTGTGAGACAGCCATGGCAATACAGCCCTCCAAGAGAGTAGCCAGAGTCACAGAACGGTTTGGGTTGGAAGGGACCTTAAGGATCACCTGGTTCCACCCCCCTGCCATGGGCAGGGACACCTCCCACCAGCCCAGGCTGCCCAAAGCCCCATCCAGCCTGGCCTTGAGCACCTCCAGGGATGGGGCACCCACAGCTTCTCTGGGCAGCCTGTGCCAGGGCCTCAGTCAGTCGATAAATTTTCTTTTTTATTTTTTCTCTTACTTATTTATTTGTTTTGGTAGCTATAGCGTACAGAATAGGGTGAAGAGCAGGGATTAGTGCTAAAACAAACCAAAAAACCCACCCTCCACCAAACTAATTTTTCAATATTGTGAGGTAAATAGTATGTTTTTGGCGTTCAGTACTTTCAGGAAACAGGATAGGTGGAGAAGAAAAAAAAGAGATGGGATGGTTGTGTGGCTGGGCCAAAAAGCTGAGCTGCACTCTGCTCCAACCTGCTGTTGGGCTCCTCTGCTGATTTCCCCCTGCCTCAGTTATGGCACATTTGGTGATGATGCAAATAATGCCACGTATGTGTCTTTGTCGAGAGTTTTCAGATGTATTGGTGAAATTCAAAAGTAAGCACACAGTGCAGTAAGACTTCTTCAGAAACCAAATAGCCTAGAGCTCTTGGACTAGTCAAAACCCTGATAATGAGTCTCTCATTTTAGTCCCCAGGTGCTCTTACTGCTTCTTCGCGACCAACACAGCAAAACGTGGGCTGTAAATCCAGTGTCTGTGAGGAAGGAGTAAATATGGCCTGGAGACATTCTACACTGAATGTAAACTGTAGCAGCCTGTGCTGATTTTTGCTTTTGTATGCGAAACTGATCCCAATCGTGTAGAAAAATGTACATAACTACTACAAGAATTAAGAGTTAGAAGTAAAAATCTGCCAAAGCGTTGCTTTTTTTCCAGAAGTTATTTTTAAATGTCTCCTGTGACTTAGTAAGGATGAAAGCTAAAACTCTTTGCCTAGGGCTTTGTTTGTTTGTTTTCTCTTTTCTCTTTTCCCATCTCTCTGGCAGACTTCTCTAGGACCTTGAAAGTTTTGTTAGCTATGTCCCACATGTCACACAGTGTCACACAGGATCTTCGGCCCTGTTGTCTCTCTCTCTCGCCTTGCAGTCCCTCCATCCCTGTAGACATGTCCTTCTCAAGTCTTGGAGCTGAGAAGGGGCAGGCTTAGTCACTGCTTGTATAGGAAACTCCAGCTGAAAAGCTGCCCAGTGCAGAAAAAGGCAGTGCTTTCTTAGTGCACAGTGTTGTCAAAGCTCAACACAGATTTTGAAGCTTTTCCCGTGAAGCAGAGATCTATCTGATACTGCACCCATCGGTATGGTGTTAAGTACTCACAAGAAGACAGTATCTACATCGTGACTACTTTAAAGGGATGACTAATTATTAAAAATTTAGTTTTACAGGCATTTAGGTTTCCCTTTCTCCCACAAATTTGGCAGAAGCATTATTCGGGAAGTCCCAGCAAAATTCAAGCTTTCCTCTGACTTGGCAGATGCATCCACAGGCTGAAGGAGCTGGGGCTGTTCAGCCTGGAGAAGAGAAGGCTGTGGGGACACCTTACAGCGGCCTTCCAGGAGCTAAAGGGGGCCTACAGGAAAGCCGGGGAGGGACCCTTTGTCAGGGAGTGGAGCGATAGGAGAAGAGGTAATGGCTTTAAACTGAAAGAGGTTAGGTTTTGACTAGGTACAAGGAGGAAATTCTGTACTTGGAGGGTGGTGAGGCACTGGCACAGGCTGCCCAGAGAAGCTGTGGGTGCCCCATCCCTGGAGGTGCTCAAGGCCAGGCTGGATGGGGCTTTGGGCAGCCTGGGCTGGTGGGAGGTGTCCCTGCCCATGGCAGGGGGGTGGAACCAGGTGGTCTTTAAGGTCCCTTCCAACCCAAACCGTTCTGTGACTCTGTGATCCACGTCACTGTCCTGCATCCAGGAGCAACTAGAAAGTGGTTCTCCTACTCCAGGCCATGGGTCCATGTTATTAGGGAAGGTGGCCCTCTGCCCATCTTTGAGGTGAGGAGTACAACACGTGAAGACCGGACTTTTGAGAACTGGATTTAGAGCACGATTTAGGTTTTTGCAGCTTGGGTTCCTTTAAGCCTGGGTGCTAACTTGCAAATTAATTTTGAAAAACTGGAGTCAAACCCTGCGTGGTTGTTCTGATGTGTGGAGTGTGTGTACCTACAGACATGACACGCTGGCAATGTGATTTGTGCAGGTGACATCCTTTCTAAATGGGGGAGAGCTTGAAATGACAGAGATCATCCAAGGCGATGTTCTGTACTACTCACATTATTATTATGCAGGATTTTATTTAATGGGCAGCAGGAGAGCTAAATGTAAAGATCACACCTAAAGCTAGACCAAGTAAGTTACTAATACAAACTTGTGTTACCAAAGAAAAGTTAGATGCATCCATTTAAACACCAGAGGGGAAAAAAAAGCTCTAGCTGTCATCACTCTGTCCACACGGTGGCACACTTATTCCATGGACAAAAAAAAACACAACAAGATTTCCCCCTTTCACCTCCCCAGTATATTGGCTATGGTCTTTAATGCTTGTAATAAAAAGGAGCTGCCAGGCTTTGAAGGCTTGACCTTCTGCTGTGTGAGCACTGTTACTTCTCCACTATTGAGGATAGGGGGCTTTTTAAATAAGATTTTTTTTTCCTGTTTCTTCTCTGTGACCTTGAATAAAGAAAATGGATTTATATTTGTGTCTGACCTTTTACATTTTGTGAAGTACCGTGTGTGTTGTTTTTTTTTTTTGTTTTGTTTTGTTTTTTTTAATTCTCTGTGCTAGAAACACCATGGTGCTCTCCCATTAAGGTGAAACATGGTTATGCAAACTGCAGGACACCTCAAGGGGAATATTACAAGAACGTGCTGGGGACGAGATGCGACATTCGTTGTCAGAAAGGCTACGAACTGCACGGCCCTCAGCAGCTCATTTGTCAGTCAAGCAAACGCTGGTCCGGGAAGGTGCTGTGCAAACGTAAGTAGTGCCGAGCTCCATGCGTGGGGGCTGATCCTCAGGATGGGCAGCCACTGGGCTCTGCTTGTCTTTGGGCTCGGCGTAGCTGCAGCCTGCGAGTGCTAAGGTGTTGAAAGGGAACAGCCATCTCCTGGTGGTCATTTGTGTTATAGACATCAACAATTTAGCTACGTAGACTGGCTTGTCACCTGAGGATGTTGCAGGGGTACATGGCATGATAAGTATCATGAGAAGACATAGATAATGAACATTTTATGAGTGTGGGATGTTGATTTGTAGGGAGAGTTTTATGACAAGAGCCATAAAACCTCTTTAAAATGTCATCCCTCATGGGTTTTGTAAGCTGCTATTCGTATCGGGTGTCTGAGTGGGCTCTTGCAGTAAATCATTTTCTGAGAAGACAGTAGCTGACTGACATTACTCTAAAAGGTGGGATTTCCCTAAATCTGTGTTTCCCGTTGCAGAGAAGCGCTGCCCCACCCTCTCCATGCCAACCAACGGGGGCTTCAAGTGTCTGGATGGCGCCTACTTCGGCTCGAGGTGTGAGTACTACTGCTCGCCGGGATACCAGCTGAAAGGCGACCGCATAGTGACGTGCATGGACAACAAGGTGTGGAGCGGCCGGCCAGCTTCCTGCGTGGGTGAGTTTGATGCTCCCTCTGCATCTTGAGGGCTCCCTGGACCTGCTGCTGCTTGGGTCCTGCAAATGAATTCCAAAATGTGCTTCTGTCCGGTTCCCGGGGGAAGAAAAGCAGCTGTTCTTTTTGGAAACAGGGAGCAGTTTTCCAAGGGATGCAGTATGCACTCTGCCCCTCAGGACTCAGTCACAAGTGGCTGAAAGTCACTTACCTGTCTAGTGCACGCGCTGTCAGCTCCAGGCATTACCACTTTAATAAAGCTCACAGAATCCTTAGGGTTGGAAAAGCCCTCCGAGATCATCTGGTCCAACCATCCCCCTACCACCAATGTCACCCGCTAAACCATGTCCCTAAGCACCACGTCCAGCCTTTCCTTAAAAACCCCCAGAGATGAGGCTGCTATCAGTGGTCTGTGCTTTACAACACTTAAACAACCCTCCCTGATCTCGTGGGTAACTCTTTTTTCTAGGTTGTAGTTACTTTGCTTGTCTAGCAAGGTCTCTGTGCTGCCGTGCTGTCTGTCTGTCACGCTGCCTGCAATTTAATGATAAAACAAGTTGGAAACTAGACCCTTTTTCTGACCTCCCTTGTTGCATTCGAGTTTTGCTATCAAGGTCTCCAGCCATACCTGGTGAATATGGGTGGACTGTAGTCACCAGCATGGTTGCAGTGAGCTAGGCTGAGTTTCAGCCGAGTTCACATGAGTTACGCCAGCAATCTGCATTAGGTAGTCAGCAGTCTCCCTGGAACCCTGGCTGAAATAACTGTTTTTACATCCATACATCGAGAAACAAATGTTGAGATTTAACTTTTCTTCTTACTAATGAGATTTCAGCAGATACCGAGGTCCCAGCTGGTGTTCTTTTCTCTGGGAAGTCTCTGATTAAAGGGTCAGCAGCTACCCGCAAAAGAAAGCACTTTATGGCCATCTGAATTGGCTACCAGTAATCTAAGCTCGTGGATGGCAGGATATTTATGCTCTTTTTTTTTTTGCGTATGATAATTTGGTTTTCCTCAGAGTGCCTGTGGCTCAGTCTAGGTTAGTAGATAGCTTTGGAGTCTCTCCACTGTGGCTTTCCATTCATAGAATTTTATTTAGTTTTCCTGTTACTTGCTCTTGTACAAATGTATAAATGGTCCTGCTGCTTAGGTCCAACCTGTTTGTGCTATCTCTTGTTTTTATTTACAAATACGAGCCACATCCTTCTCAGTGGTGTGTGCAGAGGAAGAAAAACAAACCCTTTTAGGTTTGGGAATGATAAAATGTTGTTTCTCTGTATTTCCTGGAACTTTCAGAACCTCATCTGTTTGCAGCAACAGGGTGCTTATTGCAGAGGATGCTGTCTTGCAGAGTAGGGGGTAAGCAAATACAGCTTGATCAAAAAAAAAGAAGCTAGGGATAGCACTTACACTTCTTTTTTGTTCCAGAAATGCAGGTTGGTTGTTACACAGGATATGATTGCAAGTCCCAAGTAACCCAGTAAAAGTAAGGCCATTATTTAAGCTCTGACAATACCACACAGTATAGAGAGGACCCCTTCAAACCCTGTGTGCACATAGCAAGTTAAGCACTTAGCAAACTGTTTAAGGTTATTTTTGACCTGTTGGCAGGTAGGAGGGGGACTTTTTTCTCACCAGACATGACCGTAACAGCATAATGCAGTTCGTGATTCAACACACATCCCTCACTGTAATTCAGTAGGACAAAGACACCGTCAGTGAATTGGGCCAAAGCTTCCCATGGACCAGAAGAGAACTGGCTGAGCAAAGGCTCTCCCTTGTTTTCAATTGAGGATTAAAATTAAGGTGAAGGGAGCAATGAAATGCAAAGGGGAGAGGGGGTTAATTCTTTATTTATTTGTTACTTTAACATATCAGCAATTAGTTGCACTGTGCACGGTTGGGATGTTTCACGTGATCACAGACAGAGGCTGGTAAAGTTCATGTCACTGGGAATGGGTAGGGAAGAGACCTGGGGACACCACAGGCATTACCATCAAGTATGGATAATTTCTCCAGACCTGAATTTATAATCCTCTTGAAAACATGGGGCTCTCCTCTACCCTTTCATACTCTACTTGCACTGCTTAGCATGTTTGCACAAAAGTACTTGGGGGTCACGGTGCAATATCGAAGACCCATGTAGGAAAGGGATCAGGCTAGTATCATTGCTGAAACAGGTATTCATTAAAATGGGAAATATTATTTTTTCCAAGAAAATTAGGTATGTTTTAACAGCCACTTATGGAAGTCCTTATAGAATTCCTATAGTATTCTGTCCTAAAAAAGCAGCCTGTCTCCTGTCTCTCCTATGAGGAGAAGGATGTCCTTCATGACACAGAAATAACTTTGACTAAAAAAGCTCAATGTATAGCCAATTCGGGTACCAGTTAGCTAAAAATGCCAATGCTCACTTGAATATTGTATGCATAATGCACTGTAACATAGATTGAAACAGGTATTTTCCTCCAGAAGATTGGAAAATGTCGCCTTTTTTCCTTCCACGAAGGTTTCATTTTCCTGCAGATTGTCAAAGAGAGGTTGTGGTAAATGTCTCTCACTGTGCTAAGTCATCCTTTTGTCACCTCCTCGGAAGATCGTATCGATAGGTAGTAAACGAACAGCTTCCAGCTCGGATGCCTGAAACACGCTCTGCACTCTGAGTCATTAATTATACAGGCTCTGATAATGGATGTTTTGAGATACAGAGCAGTGCCTTGTGGAGGGGGTGGGGAGAGCAGAACAACGTTTTTCATTCACCCTTTCATGCTTTTGAGTCTCTTAATCTCCTTATGCTTTTGACGCAGAGTAATGTTTTGAATTAACTTCCAGCCATCGCTAACATCATCAGCCAGCAGCAATGACAGGGTTTTTATGGAGCAGCAGGCTGTTTACCTACCCCACACGGACTCTTGAGCAAGCATTGGCCATTCAATACCATCCCCTCTCCTTCTTTCCTAGTAAGACATCTCTCTCCTCACCCCAAGCTCACAAGCAGCTGTGAGCGAGGCAGTAAGGGCCACTCCCAGAAGTATGTAAAAATGAATCAATCCAAAAGCTATTTAAAAACTTAGCATTTTTTCTCCTCAAAGTTCAAAAGGCTGCTTTAAAATTGAATATTCCTCTGCTTTAATGCTGCCATTTCTGCAACCCCGCTGTTGAGCATGGGACAGGGTACCAGTCGCTGCTGCTGAGGAGCCAAGAAAAGTGACATCTGACAAGAACGGAAGAGCAGTGGCTGAACAGCCTTGATTTTTTTTTTTTAAGAAAACTCCTTTTCCCTGCCTATGATGTCAACTTTGCAGGCAAGATTCACCCCTTGAATACACAGCTCTGCCAAACAGCTTTAACAAATGGATCTGATGTGTCATCGGTCTTTCAGCAGTGATGCTGCAGTAACAGCATTGGAAGAGCTGCAGGGAGCCGGAGCACCTTGCAGAGCGTCCTGGCTCCAGCTCTGGCCAGGAATTACGTGCTAAGTGACAGTCTGCGACAAGCCACAGCTTCCAGGATCTTTTTTCCCTCTTCTAAAAACCTCCCCAGCAGTCAGCAATCTCACCTCCGCTGGGGTTTGTTTTGGAATCAGCTTAATATCCTAACCTCCAGGTGGCACCTTGCTCAAGTCGCACACTTGCATTGAAGATCTGGGGGGTTGTGTTTTGGTTTTGTGACCTATGTGTGGTCACCGCCTCTGCAATTAAATGATGATTTTTTTCTGCCCTGTCTTCCCTCTGCCAAGCAGTGGCCAAGGTGCTCACGCTGCAGGAGGGCGTGCAAAAAAGGACCTGAGAGCTGGAGCTGCTTGGCGTAACAACTCCAGAGTTCAGTGCCTGTTAAATGCTAAGAGACATTGGAAATGACCAAAGAAAATACCTTTTCCAGGATTTTTTACATTTGGCTAACAAGGCTTCCTGGGCCCTGGCTGCTCGGTGATGTGGTTCCCGCAGGAGCTGTATTTCTTGTCTTGGTGGTGTGGAAGTCCAGGCTGGGTCGTACCAGCCGGTCTTCCCTGTGCTAAATAATGCAATGAGCTTTCTAGTGAATTAAGTGCTTAAAGCGCTGAGTCCTTAAATACCACTCAGACTTTTGTTCCATCCTTACATTTATTTAATTCACCCTGGCAGTGCTGGGGTGCTGAGCTGTAGCCACAGCAAATTGGCCAGGCAGGAAGCAGACGTGGTGAGATCTGGCTGGTTTTCACCCAAATTCAGCTGTGCTGTGGGTTACTGAGAGCAGTGCAGTTTTGCAGAGCAGGGCAGAGCCCTCGGCTACGGTGTGAGCAGGTCTCCACACATAGCAGGAACATATTCTGAAAATTAGGGAGTGAAAAACACGAGGGAAGGAGACAAAGGGCTCCCTGCAGCTGGAGTGGGAGCTTGGAAATCCTGCTGGTTCATCCTACAGCAGGATCTGTGCGTGACCTCACCGAGTGAAAAAGGTGGAGAAAAGAAGCAATAGAGGAAAAAATAAGGGCGTTAGGTATCTTTAGTAAAGGGTGTCAGTGTGAAGAACAGGAAACTTCAAAAGCTGCTCAGAGGACTCTGTTGTTTATTCTTGCTGTACTTTGTGTAGTGGGAACCCACTGCTAGCTCCGATTTCTTCTATATTTGTAGGTGAAGAGCAATCCTATGTCATTGCTGATTTGCAAAGCCTGGTGCGTGACTCCGTGGATTTAGACTTCATTTTGGGTATAACCCAAGAGACGGTCAAAAAACTGAGACTAAGTTATTTAAAGTAGATGTTTTAATGCTTGTGGTGGTTTTGGGGCTTGATTCGCCCGTGAATTTCTCCTCTGCTAGCTGTATTGACAAGGAAGGACCAGTTGCTGTGCATCACCTTTATCCTGCACATCAGCCTCTCTTATCATCACCACTGGTCTCTTTCTGCTGAATGACAGTCGCAGCATTTTAGCAGCACTTAATCAAACTTTCCCTCAAGCTCTACATTTTGCTTTGCATTACCTGTAAGGCGTTATTACAAGAATTACTTGAGAAAATCAGATGCAGCAGCAATTCTCAGCAAGATGATGACTTTATCCCCTGCAGAGATCCACAATGACAGGCAGAGCAGATGAACAGAAGGTCCGGGGTCCTTGGGTACAATCTCGGGCATCCTTCCTTAGAGTTCAAAGCTAGAGGCACGTAATTTTTTGACACTACATTTTAAATGGTGACTATATAAGAAAAGTTACGAGAGGTACTTTGGCTCTGCCTGCCTTGGTTGGATCAGCTCTGGTGCTGAGGAGGCCACCTGAAGGTGGCCCCGGGTTACACCGACGGTGGGGAGCTGTGAAGAACGTGAGTGACCAGAACAGATGCACGGGTGCTCATTTCTCTGGGGTTTATTTCTACAGATACAGAGCCGCCAAGAATCCAGTGCCCGAGCGTGAAGGAGAAAACCGCAGAGCCCAACAAGCTGACGGCCAGAGTCTTCTGGGACACCCCAGAGGGAAGGGACACCGCCGATGGGATTTTGACAGAGTAGGTGGAAATCTGTAATGCCTGTGTTTTCTCTCTCTTTTTTTTTTTTATTCCTAGGATCCTTGGTTAGTAATTCAGCTCATCAGGGTGGCCAGGACTGTTTCCTCTTCGCTTATTAACGATGTTTATTTCTAGCTGTCGTGTATCAATGACCTGTAAAGAATTGCTTTGTTTAACTGAAAGAGAAAAATCTGACAGCTGGGAGGTGAATCCCCCAGGACCTGGCATGTAGAACAGTAGCAGATTGGTGTGGTTATTGCAGAGCTGATGGAACAAATAATGGTAGCATTTTGATTGCACCTGTGAAATTTTCCAGAGCTTCTTCGTGGGTCTCTTCTCATAGTCAAGAAGTTCTGTTACACAAAGCAATGGAAAGAGAATACTGCACTGGAGGTAGAGAAAGAGACAATTTTGACTGCCTATAAAATAAAATAGTGTCACAATATTTGTGATCATTTTTTAGCTTCTTCCTGAAGCAGTGCTGGCTGTCAGAAGTCTCTAACTGCTGTTAAAGAGTTCTTCGGTTACCTTTCAAGCAATGCTTCTCATTTAAAACTTAGGTAGCTATAAATATTTCATTTAAACTTAACACTTTCTTTAAAAATCCTGTTCATCTTTATGGTTTCGCAGTTATACTTTCCAGAAGAGCAAGGTGCATATGCAATGGTACCGATGGCTCTGATTTCTTGGGCATTACATGATAGTTAGCTATGCTATGAATTGTTTCTTAGGAAACAAGCAGTCCTTGACTGCTCTGCTCCCTTCTTGTCAGCAGGACAGGTCCCTGTTGTTAAGAACAGGACCTGAATATTTGACTGCCCTGGTCTCTGCTTTGCAGTTTCTTCCTGTGCTTGCTCTCAGTCTTCAGTCATGTAGCACAGACAGACAAGCTCAGCATGCCCCAGACTTCACTCTTTTTAGGCTTTTACAGCTTTGGCAGTAGGACAATCCTGGTGAATTTATGAATGTTTGTCCCATTTTATCTCCTGTTTTAGTGTTATTTTGAAAGGCCTGCCCCCAGGGTCACATTTTCCAGAAGGCGACCACAAAATCCAATATACTGTATATGACAGAGCTGAAAACAAAGGCACTTGCAAATTTCTCGTTAAAGTCAGAGGTAAGATTGATGTTTTACACTATACCTACACTCACTGATTTGCTTCTGGCTTAGGAGGCAGTGTTAGAAACATCCTCAGCTCTATATTTGTCTGCAGAAATAGGTGTATATAAAGTTTATGCTGACTCTGTAACTGAGTGCACCATCCTGCTCCTGCTGGGACCCTGGGGACCCAGGCTTGTAGCAGAGTGGGCACCAGACACTCTGCAAGTTGGGGAAGGGCTCTGCTGATCAGTCCTGCTGCATAACGTTGAGCCTGTGGGCTGCTGAAACAAATACCTGAAGGAGTTCTTGCAGCTGTGCCTCACATCGCTCAAGAAGGGTTGCTCTTTCACAAGGTGTTGCAATCTGGAGTCAAATCCATGGAGAAGCGATCTCTTTTTGCACCATGACCTTTTGTCACCCTAAACCACAAACACATGTACACACAGATGTATCTGCATCATTTTAATTTACATATGAGGGCTTTTTTGTTTGTTTTGTTTTGTTTTTGTTTAGTTTTTGTTTAGTTTTTACATCCTTTAACAATAGAGGTAGCAAAAGAAAAACATCTTCCATCCTGGTATTCCACTGGCCGTGCTACCCTGGTAGCAAGGTGATTCATGCCTTGTTTTTCATTTTTTTTTTCACCTCTTTGATGCCTAAAGTCAGGCGCTGTGTGAAATTAAACGCCCCAGATAATGGCTACATCAAGTGTTCGGGTGATGGAAATAACTACGGTGCTACGTGCGAGTTCTCCTGCATTGGTGGCTACGAGCTGCAAGGAAGCCCAGCTAGAGTGTGCCAGTACAACCTGGGCTGGTCGGGAGTGGAGCCAACCTGTGCACGTAAGTGAGTATTTCACCACTTCACTGGAAGGGCTACCAGAGCAGTGGTTCTCACGGAAGAGAGAATTTGGGAAGGGAGCCTGGGGAGGAACAGTTACAAACTCTAATGCCCTAGAGATAAGAAACTCATCATCTTTGTCTTCCTGCCAGTTCGCATTTACACCTGAAACATCTGCTACCTCTGGCTGTTCTGTCCTAGGAGATAACGATGGTGCCTTAAAACTGGCAGTGTGTTTCAGCCCAGACCTTTGTACAAAACTTTACATACTGGAGTTGATCCATCTTCTAAGACAGAGTACAGCTTAAGATAAAATTGTTGGCTTCTATGAGGCCAGTCTTTCACCTGTATCCTCTTTATTATTCTCTTGTTCCCGTGCTTCTGGCATCTAACAGTTGTTTGTCCTATTAAAACTAGATCTCTTTTCAGTTCTGCTCTGTAACTCTTGTTTTAAATTTAATTCTAGCCATGAATATTAATGTGAATGTGAGGACTGCAGCTGCGCTTCTGGATCAGTTTTATGAGAAGCGGAGGCTGCTAATTATTTCAACTCCTACTGCAGCCAACTTCTTCTACAGGATGCAGTTGGGGATGCTGCAGGTAAAGCACAATTCAGGGTGGGTTGCGGGGGTTGTAGCAACCAATTTTTCCCTTTTAAAGACGCAGGAGAACAAGCTCCACTGCTGGTATAAATCTGTAAACTTCAGATGCTGCACTGCAGCCAGAAGAGGATCTAACTGAAGTGGTGGTGGTTCTGGATTAATCCTTTTAATGTTTGTTTTATTTTAAACATCTCCCCAGTTTCTAATTCGGCTCTATTCTGGATTGTACTGCCTCTGACTGACCAGTTACTCAATCCCAGGCGGTTCTGGCCCTCTTCCAACCTCCTAAGATTAATTTAATATTAACTTGTGCTCTAATAAGCATTCCCTAAGTCAGTTCCTAGGGGAGTTAGGAAAAAAAACGCTCAGCACTTCAGTGGCTACACTTCATGCAAACCAGGCTTACAGGCGTTGTAACTACAATATGAAAATGTGAAGAAATAGATAGAAACAGAATAGAAATAACTTGTGTACCAGCAGGCTCAGCACAGAAATCACCCAGAGTGAAACACTCTGGGTGATACTACTGTTGTATTTTGTTCCAAAAAATTAAAAAAAAAACCTTCAGATAATGGTCCTTATGTTTTTTGTTTTTTGTTTTTTTTTTGTGTTGGGTTCTTGCTAGACTAAGGGGTGTACCTCAGAAATGTATCTGTGTCCTGGGGAAGCAGCCAGTCCTGTATTCTTTCATAGTGGCAAGTGCTTGCACGTTGCTTCTTTTCCCACAAGTGGAACAACGTCCAGAAAGAATAGTCATTGTGATATGAATGTGATAACGTTTTTAACTGCTGGCTTCGGTCACAGGTGTGTTAGAAACAAAATGAAAAGCTTTTCTTTTCCCACAGTAGATTACTCGGGCAAGAAAATTCAATATATTGATTGAAATGAGGTAGTTTAAAATACTATTTTAATGGCTGTATTACTTTTCCCACTGCTTGGTCAAACAAGTTGGCATGAAAAAAACAACTTTCTGCAGTTGCCTTCCGTTTCACATGCTTGCTTTGATTACCAAACGAGATTACTGGCACAAAGCTCAACACACTGATACGCTGGCATCTTTTCATGTCATTACAACACAAGTACGCATTTCTCCAAGGTGGTCCCCGCGTGGCGGTGTTCTCAGGGTAGCTCAGAATCCATCATTTAACAGCCCCTGGAGCCCTGAGGCTGTAGTTGTTTGCAGAGAGAATGAGAGAGACCCTTCAAAGTACACTCATTTCAATTTAAACCATTTCACTAACACGAGATTAGACCATTTATGAGCAACAACCCAATGTTCTCTCTAACATCTCTCTTCTCTTAACCCTTGCAGCCAGCACAGTGTGGTCTAGACCTCCGGCACGTTACCGTTGTTGAACTGGTTGGCGTCTTCCCCGCACAGATAGGAAGAATAGGGGTAAAGCTGCTGCCCCCATCACTTGCACTGCAACTCAGGTAAAGTAAGGTTTGACTACTGTTGTGTGCGCACTGTAGCATCTGTAATGTATTGCTTTTGCTTTCCTGCATCTTATTATCTAAATAGGGATATTATATTGTAGTGTACTTAGCTCAACACTGGAAGGTAGGTAGGTGTTCATGAGTAAGGTTCAGCTTTAGTTTCCTCTCTATTAACTGTGCAATAGCTGCTGAAAATTCATAGGCATTTGGGATTTATGAAATTAAGAGTATAGGCTTCAGTCTGTTTCGTATTTAAAGGGGCTGACTCTGTCAAGTGCTGTGCCTTCTTTGCTCAAACCCAATGACACTGAATTTAGGTGAGCCCTTTGTGCAGCCCCTTATGTCTGTATGGGTTCAAGTCACTGAAAACACCTCGTGTTTGTATTTGTGCTGGAGCTGGGCAGCTGCAGTCCTGCCGGCCTGCAATCACTTTGCAAGAACAGCCTTGGAGCAGCTGCCAGCGCAGCCTCACACAGCCCCACCGCCTCATCGTGGCTGCGGCCAGGCCAGAGGAGAAGCAGTGGTTGCTCTTTGAAGTCCCACATGAAGATATGATACAGGCAGCATTTCAAAGGGCAGATGATCTCAGCCTCCCCAGCCTGACTGACATTCAACGGTTTTACTGAAATCTAAACTGTTTTGACTTAGTTTTGGACAAGCAGGGGGTTGGTTTTCACTTGAAAGGAAGACTTCAAGTGCCAGCACTGCCTAGGGTTAGGACTACCAGAGCCAAAAGTGAAGGCCTGTTTGGCAGGGAAAGAAGTTGTTATTTAGGAAAGAAGTCCAGGAGCATTTTAGGCAGCATCTTCTGTGATATGCCTAAGAAAATGGTGTAAATTTTAATTTGGAACAATAAAAAAGTGCTCTTCTCTCAGGCTGCTGACATGTCTGAGAGTTTTTTGGATTGAAAAAAGAGATAAAAGCATTTGTTCCCTATAAAATGAAAGAGGGAACACAAAGAGCTTCTTTTTACTTTAGTAAATGTACTTTTTTTTTTTTTTTTTTTTTTTTTTTAAGTTGAAGTGGTTTTCTTGTGGCTTTGTAGAAAATAACCTCTGGTAATAACCCTGCTCCCTGACTCCTCCTGCTGCCTGCAACCCCACTCCCCACCCCCAGCCTTCAATTTCAGAAATTGGGATGCTCTAAAACCTGCCCTGCACTCAGTGGAAGTTAGCTTTCCTTTAGATTTTATTTTATTTTTTTTACCTAGACTCTGTTGCTACCATGGTGTGAGGTAGTATTCTGGTTCTGGAAGGCACTTGAATCAAAATGAAACACTCCCTGAAACATCTTGAATAGAGATGCTGCCCAGAATTAGTACTCTGTAAACTAAACCAGTCAAACTAGTTAAAACTTCAGCAACCTCGAAAGGGTTCGTATTTGGATTTGTAGAGGGTAAACATTTTCATTAAGAAACCACATTCCTCCTCTGCCTTATCTCACCACCTATCACCATAAATTAGCTCCAACATTGTTTCAGTTTGAAATCAATGGCTGAGCTCTCTCACCATAACAAAACAACAACTAGAGAACTCGAACCCAATGGAAGGCAGAGGAAGGTCAATTTTTATGCTTCAAACCTTTCTGAAATTCAGCTCCCAAGAGACCCTCCTCTTCATGGCAGCTGTCCTGTCCTGACCCCATTCCATCACAGATGCCTGAATTTATTTTCCCCACACCAGTGATGTTGACTGCATGCATGTCTGAGGATCTTATAAATTATAACTCCTCCAAGGATGAGTTAAATGAGCATCAAGGACATACTTTTCTTGCTGTTGCACCTCCAGAGGAGCTTGAATGGCCCATTTCACCACTCCAAAGGAAGGACTCTGCCCTGATTAGTGGTGGCTTTTTTTTTTTTCTGCTAAATTGGAGTTGCCACCAGGTAGGTAGTTACTATTAGGAAGCAAGGAGAACTGACTCAAGTAATTTTGTTCTGCTCTTTATCATTGTTTTTTCTTTGTTTGTTTTATACTGCCTGGCAGCAAAAAAAGAGAATAGCCTACCTGTAACTCTTGAGCTCCATCACAACGCTTTTTCTTTAGGCAGTGCATATAGTCCTGTACTTTCTTTGTCTTTTTTTCTGTTATGAGAGCAATAGGTAGGGCATGTGCCATACTGCCAAATCAGACGTCTGAGAAGAAAACAGCGCTGAGTGCAGTTACCCTGACCCTTCCCTCCTGCAGAGGTACAGCCTTGCAGCACGGGCAGACACCTGCTCACTGCTGACTCCCTTCTTACAGCTGAGACAAAGCAGACCCTGTGTAGCCCCCTCCGACCATCCCCAGAGTCCTCTGCCTGGAGCCAGCAGCCTGGCTTTGCCATTTATTGCTGTCTGAAGTGCCTGGGCACATGATGGGCTTTCACAAAACGACTTCCTTATTTTGCAGGCTGCTGCTGAGGATCCCCCATTATAATTTCAACATCGTGGTGATGGACAAGCACGGCATGGACAAGGAACGCTATCCTTTCCCAGCAACGCCAGCCGAGCTCTTTGCACTTATTGACAATTTTCCCTTGAGAAAAGAAGAGATGAAACTGCAAGCAGAAATTGGCCAGTCATGCCCCTAATTGAGAATTGCAGGGCTTGTATTTGCCAGTGATTTTTTTTTTTTTTTTTATCCACGTAATTCTCCCCTTGGTGCTACACAAAGCATGGCTTTTGTAATCACTGATGTACAGATTTTTTGTGTGTATTGTTAGGTCTGTCCAGCTGTGTAGCTACTCTGCATAGACATATGCATGATGCTTTTTTGTACTTTCAGCCATCTGTAGAGAAACGCGTACGTAGGAATACTACCCAGTGGAGTTTCTTGTACAGACAGCAAAGACCTGAGGCACGTCTCTAGGAGTTTATTTTGGATTTTTCATTCAGTGTAAAATTGGGGTTTCTTTCTTACTGTTTATAAGTCTTTTTATTAATAAAATATTGTTTTGCAAAGAAATAGCTGTCTAACCCTCGGAGATAAAGTTGACTGATTTACTCAAAAGCTGAATCAAGCTACCACCCCTCTGTAAACCATTTAAATCAAAGGCTAATGTTTCTGTCTGTAGTGTACAGTGACCCAGAGGTGTCTTTCAGACCCATTATAATACAGTCAATCACAGACACCAAGCATAAGCCAAAGGCAACATGAGTACTTATTCTGAGCAGAGGCAAAGAAAATAGGTGGTGGCAGGAGTATGGAAATATTTCCAGAAGGAATTCAGTAACAGAAGGGTGAGCAACACAAAAAATGGGTGGTAAGTTACTAGAGGCTGTGTACTGCAATACTTGACAGAAGATCTGCTCATACCTGGTGTGTGTCTGCTTCTGGCATTACGTGTCCAGTGACTGGTAGTAACAGATTTATTTCCCTTTTCATCTTGGAGACAGATCAGGCTCTTGATTTGATGGCAGGGGAATACCCCCTCCAGGGAAGCTTTATCAAGGATTTGTCGTTTCCAGATCTGTGAAAACAGTTTTTTGCAACGCATCATTTACAATCTAACAACAACAAAAAAAGTTCACTGCTTGGCAAGAAGTGTTAAGAGGCAATCAAAAAAGGAAATAGTTCTCTAGTGTTTTATTATAACCCACAATCTTGACAATCCATTGCAAAGAATATACATCATGCATGAAGAATACAAACCCAAAAGGAATTAAAATTGTGAGTTAAAGCTTTGGACACTTGCTTACAGGATCAGGTGCGTAATTTCCCATCACTGAACAGCACTTCAGTGGCTGTGCTGTTCATACTGTTCAGAGCAAAGCCTTTTTTTTTTTCAGCCAAATGCTTGTTTGTCTTCAACTGCTCGATTTTATGCTCCTGTGTCAGCAGGGGAACAGTTTATCAGCATCCTTAAAGCAATCCTTACCAAAGGATACAACCTTTCACACTCTCTGAAATTAGGGTATTTTTTAAAAAATGTTGCTCTTGCAAATGAATTAATGAGGGAGTGAATGTGTGGATAGGGAATTCAGTCCTGATACTAGCTAAGAAAAGCTAATTTGCAGACTGAAGTGCAAGGGCATCGAGGCAGAGGGATCTTCTGAGCAGAATGGTCTGCCTGCAAGATCGTTAGGAGCCTTACTGAGCACCCGAGAGTAGTCATGAAAGCATGATGCACCCAAGGCAGTGACCCCCTGCAGAGCTGATGCCAAAGGCAAAGAAAATCCAGATACACCCTGGCCTCTGCAGGTGGTGCTGCCAGGTCTGTGAGCATGACCGACTGGAGGACAAGGACTGAACTTCCTTTGAATCAACTTTCCTGGCATTTCCAAGACACAAGGACAGCTTTGGCAGGCATGCACTCATAACGAGAGTGGGCAGGTGGTTTCCCCCAGCTCTCTTCAGTCAAAAAGCACATCCACTGATCCCCAATGATTTTACAAATAAATACGTAAGTCTGGAGGTCTGATGGGTCTGATTTTTCTGTTGTATTCCTGCAGTTCCAATCCGCTGCTGCTCCGTTTCGATTTGGGTGCAGAATCAATGCATCCCATCATCTTTAATGACTGGCTGAACAGGAGTGGGGCTTTACAATCGCTACAACCAGGAAAGTGATTGCAATCACCAGGCTGTTTGAGCAAATTGAATTAAGTGGATGGAAGTGCATAATGATCGGCTTACTGCTTATAGTTCTACACAGAACATCTCTTGAAATCTTGTGATTAACAAAAGCTGTTCTTGATTGCAAATATAAGCTTTTTGGCATTTTCTGTTGTACGTTTTTGTGGGGAGGAATGGAACAGTGAAAAACACCATGTGCCATCTCTGTTTTGGAGTCAATCATCCTGCAAGTACGGTATGCAGGAACGTGGCAGATTTGCCTTTCAGGAAAGGACTGTTTGAACAAGAGACTTGGTATTATTGGCATTAGCCCAGCTTTTGTGTATCTAAATAAATTCCAAATATTCAAATATATTCAAGTAGTTCATCCTGTAGACTTCTAGTCCCAAAAAAACAATGTTGTGTAAGCAAGGTGCAGTACCTACACTAGTGCCTTTTATTTTATTTTATTAAATGTTTAACAGAAAATTTATCTCCCTCAAAATCACACAGGCCTGAGTCTTTGTTGTACTTCCAACATGGCTCTTCTTGCCACAGCTGTTAATCCTACCACTGCTGACAAAACACAAATCCTGTTTAAAGCACAACTTGGGTTGGGAGGATTAAAGGCTGTTTCCAAGAAGCCAGACCTGCAGCGATTCTTGTCCTTTCCTCTCCCACTCCAGGCTATTCACTGCACAAGTGACAGATCGCAGCGTGCAGATAGCACCACGGGCTCGAGGTTTTTGCATCAATCTGGAGATAACGTTTTGTTTGTGAACATGTTCTCAACAACCAAAGGAGCTGGATCATTTTAGAACTGAGCAGAAGTAGTTTCTGTCACGTAGTATCTTTTGCAACAAACCCACTGTGATACATTATCATAGAATCATAGAATCATAGAATATCCTGAGTTGGAAGGGACCCTTAAGGATCATCAAGTCCAACTCTTGACACCGCACAGGTCTACCCAAAAGTTCAGACCATGTGACTAAGTGCACAGTCCAATCTCTTCTTAAATTCAGACAGGCTCGGTACAGTGACCACTTCCCTGGGGAGCCTGTTCCAGTGTGCAACCACTCCCTCTGTGAAGAACCCCCTCCTGATGTCAAGCCTAAATTTCCCCTGCCTCAGCTTAACCCCGTTCCCGTGGGTCCTGTCACTGGTGTTAATGGAGAAAAGGTCTCCTGCCTCTCGACACCCCCTTACGAGGAAGTTGTAGACTGCGATGAGGTCTCCCCTCAGCCTCCTCTTCTCCAGGCTGAACAGGCCCAGTGCCCTCAGCCGTTCCTCGTACATCTTCCCCTCCAGGCCTTTCACCATCTTCGTAGCCCTCCTCTGGACACTCTCCAATAGTTTCATGTCCTTTTTATACTGTGGTGCCCAGAACTGCACACAATACTCAAGGTGAGGCCGCACCAGCGCAGAGTAGAGCGGGACAATCACCTCCCTTGACCTACTAGCGATGCCGTGCTTAATGCACCCCAGGACACGGTTGGCCCTCCTGGCTGCCAGGGCACACTGCCGGCTCATATTCAACTTGCTGTCTACCACGACCCCCAGATCCCTCTCTTCTAGGCTGCTCTCCAGCGTCTCATCGCCCAGTCTGTACGTGCAGCCAGGGTTTCCCCATCCCAGGTGCAGGACCCGGCACTTGCTCTTATTGAACTTCATGCGGTTGGTGATCGCCCAGCTCTCCAACCTATCCAGATCCCTCTGCAAGGCCTTTCCACCCTCATTCGAGTCCACAACTCCTCCAAGTTTGGTGTCATCAGCAAACTTGCTCAAAATACCTTCTATTCCTACATCCAGATCGTTTATAAAAATATTGAAAAGTACCGGCCCTAAAATGGAGCCTTGAGGGACCCCACTGGTGACCGCCCGCCAGCCTGACGCAGCGCCATTCACCATAACCCTTTGGGCCCTGCCCATTAGCCAATTGCTCACCCATCGTATGATGTTTTTATTTAGCTGTATGGTGGACATTTTGTCCAGTAGGATCCTATAGGAAACCGTGTCAAAAGCCTTGCTGAAGTCCAAAAAAAAAAATTATAGGAGGCAGCAATTTCTCATGACCCCAAACAGTTCTCCAATGGCCTGATTTTCCCCCAGTCCTACCCAAGGATCCACCTATTTGATGAGAACAATCCCTGCCATCGCACACCACACAACCACTCCACATCTACAGGGGCAGGGACTAACGTCAAAGTTGCATGTGCCTGATTCTTAAAGCTCAACCCTTCCCCTCCGGGACAGAAAGTCTCACATTGTAATGAAAGCACCGACGACCCCTGCAGCCCCACAGTGCAGCTCTGTGCTAAATGACTGCAGTGTGTCGTTTCGTTACAGCTCAGTACTTACATAAAAGCATGAGTCAGACGGCATAGCATAATTAATGAAAACACAGGGGCTAAAAAGTAACCTGAAGTGCATTTAAATACTCTTACAATCACAATCCGCTTTTTAAATTAAGGCAGTGAAATAATGGAGCTCGGGTTATGCAATATTGGTGCTCAAGCACTTCCAGCCACTCACCTCGTTCCCAGCCTCCCCTGGCAGTGGCTGTGGGGCTGCACGTCCACAGCAAGGACGGTGCTTGGATTTTCCAGGTGGGCAGGAGCTTGAACTAGATAGACATTGGGGAGGAGGTCTGGAGATGGAGGAAAGGAACTGAAAGCACGAGGTTAAGGCACAGGTAAAATAATTCTCTAGCAAGGTGGAAAAGAGTGTGTTTCCAATATTCTTAGCTAGAAAATAAATTTAAAGCTTATGAAACAAAAATAAAAATAAACATAAAAATGATGTAAGCTGTAGAAGTGAAGACAAAAACAGCAGAGGGCAAGACTATCAATGGAGTCCCATCTCTGCAGACATGCCAGGCCTCTGCTGTTATTATAATATAAATGGAGCAATGTGCTTACCTTATTTAGATAATATGGGATATTCCTGAAAGACATGCTTATAGTTGACTGCAATGAATTTTAGAAGAGACGTGACACTGCAACGTTTCATTATTTTAATTTGAAAAGATAGAACAATAATCTTGACAACAGCTGCAAATGTATTACCAGCCATCTTTGTCCACAAAACTGAACATACAGTGCACAGTACAAAAATGTTCTGGGCAGGAAACATTCTGTTTTGTCTAGATTTGGGCAGAACTTAACATACTGCGATGCCATTTACTGCTACTTCTGTTCAAGTCCAGCAGAATAACTAAACAAATAGCTAGCAACAGATTTTAAGCAGAACAAAGGCTGCACGAGGGATGCATGATATTCTCTATTTGCTGCAACAAATGACTACAGTTGGCTTGAAGCAAACCCTGACAATTAGAGCTACCCTCAAAAATACACACCCAACTCTCAGGAGCAGTAGTACACAGACACAGGCGTGTTATTGCCACAAAGCAGAGCTGTCAAAATAGGTAATCTAAATAAGGGGCCAATATATAGCAGGGGTGAGTTTCAAAAGCAACCTAAAGAACACTGAAAAGCAAGTTGAGATTCACTTTCCAGTGTCAATATACATGGTATAATTAACACTGAATTATTACCACTTACCAAATGGCATTTGCAAACATGAAATCACTTGGCAGGAAATTCAGGGGACACAGTGGTAAGGTTCTGCTAGCAGGCTTCTCAGTATCTCAGGCTGAGTTAAGGTAAAAGACATCTCTGCAAATAAAAGGCTGCATCTTATTTTGGAATTAATTGCATGTATGTTCGTACAATTAATTGCAAGTTCTCTAGGATTCTCAAGCGGTCACATTTCCACGTGTAAAAATAAATAAATTAAAATCATCTTTAAAAAATGTATCCAAAAGTGTTTATAAAGTACACATGGAGGTGGCTGTTTCTGTCCATCAAAAATCAACATCATGTGTTAGGGAAGGATAATACCAGTTTTTACCTCATACAGGTGAAAGTAAGCGGAGGTATCGCTTAACTACTGGGTACTGGAGATCCATGTTTGGGTGGGACATGGAGTCCTAGTTTAACATACTGACAGAATCTGTGGAGAATTTCTTGTTGAGGGTTGCTGAACTGAAGAGAGGGATGGAAGGAAAAGGTCCTGCAAGGATTAAGGTACAACCCTTAATGTCTCATGTGAACCCGCAGACTGGCAACTGTGGTGACAGGACTCAGCTCTTTTTTTAAGGTGTAAGAGATCCAAGGAGCCTTCATCGACTCAAGCAAACCACAGGCTTTACATGTCTGAAGTTGGCCAATGTGCATACCTCTTGTGAAGCCAAAATAATGCCAGTCTTTATGCAACCCTCCTGTTACCTCACCTTATCAATTGGAACCAGTGGATGCTCAATGGCTGCTCTGCTGTTGTAGTTTAGTTCATATTTGCAGAATACAGCCTTGGACACTTGCACCTGACAGGGCTTAACAAGGAAAATAAATAAATTAAAAAATATATATATATATCAAAAAAAAAAAAAAAATTAAAAATGCCCAGAGCAGAGCTACAAAGCTGGGGAAGGGCTTGGAACCCAAGTCCTGTGAGAGGCGGCTGAGGGCACTGGGGTTGTTTAGTCTGGAGAAGAGGAGGCTCAGGGAGACCTTATTGCTCTCTACAGATACCTGAAGGGAAGGTGTGGGGAGCTGGGGGGAGCCTCTTCTCACAGGTAACTAGTGATAAGACTAGAGGGAAGGGCCTCAAGTTGTACCACACAAGGTTTAGGATGGAAATGAGGAGACATTTCTTCTCAAAAAGAGCAGTCAGGCATTGGGATGGGTTGCCCAGGGAGGTGGTGGCATCACCGTTCCTGGGGGTGTTCAAGGAAAGGCTGGACATGGTGCTTAGGGACATGATTTAGTGGGTGACATTGGTGGTAGGGGGATGGTTGGACCAGACGACCTTGGAGGGCTTTTCCAACCCTAATGATTCTATCATCATGGTCAAAACGTACTCACCATCCCACTGCCTTTTCTCATAAACCATCTGCTAAGCATCCAGCTGGGAAAGAAAAATCAAAATGCAGTGTCTAAAAGGCATTTAAAGAAGGCAATGGCACTTTGATCAGCACAAGAAGATGGCAATAGCCTCACTGTCTTTCCTCCCACCCTCATTCAAATGTAATACGACGGAGGTGGAGGAGACAAGGAGGCCATTTTAATCTATTGTAGCATCTAAAATGTAAGCAAGAACATTTAGAAGCCTAAAGACCCTGTATAACTGATAAGCTGAATTGGGAAACTTCCAGAAAACAGGTCGAGATACTCAAGTTAGATAACAGGGCTTGGACAACCCTCAGCATTGGCTCTTCCTGATGGATACTGGCAACAACTACACTGTCAAGAGATTTACTTAACACTTTACAGCCAAAGTTGTACTTTTGTTTTTCTTTAATGGGTCAAACCCTCAGAATCTAATCACAAGGAGGGAGAAGACAGCAATGAAAGCCCTGTAGTTCCATTGCTAGTAACATGCATCATGTGTCACATTTTTAAAAACAGTGTAGAGAAAATTTCTTCTCCATTGAAGCATCTTAAGTTATTCAAGTCTGCGTGGAGAAATATTTTCGAAGCATCAGCTCTTCTGTGTCTAATTACTTAGGACAGGAGTTTATGAATCAGTGTTAGAATTGTGGCTATTTTCTCCTAAAAGTTGGCCTTAAACCAGCCATGCATCCTCAATATCACAAACATACATACATAAGGAAGGTTTTAGTCTGACTCCTGGCTTTCCATCTTTTTGTGCAGCCTAGTAATACATGGTACACGATGACACACAATTACAGGCAATTTGTTCAAATATCTGGGAAACAAGAAATCACATCTGCAGTTAATCATCTCATGCTTTTTCCAAACCATAAATCATTTTTGCAAAGGATGAGAACAAGGATATAAGAGAGATAATTAAATGTGACATTTTCCACAAATCAAATGCTTCCCGTCGATAACATCACAGAATAGCAAAACCTTCCAAACTGCTCTGGTGTTTACACCAATGATCGTCATCTCTCTGAGGCTCATTTGAGACAGAGCATGATATGCATTGCATGTTAACATAATGTAGAATTGTCACTGCCAACCTAAGAGGTAATTTCACTGTACATACTCCAAATCCTATCAACGCAAACAGCACTGCCTTGGCTGAAATAAATACCCACTTGAAATTGTTCCCCTCATATGCTGAACTGCAGGTGATGCCTAGAATCCATTCATAGCCTGGTCTATGCTTTGAGATGCAGGCCAAAATAGAAATTTTGGCTCTTCCAAAAGCCCATGAATGAGCCATGTGATGCCTTCCAGGTGAGTACATTCATTATAAACTCTAACACAGGACCTAAAAATGGGAGTAAACTGGGCAGAAGCTAAAGGTAAAGCATGGACTACTTCCTTTTGAAGCAAGACTAGAAGTAACTACAACACTAATGCTTAGAAGGTTAGAAAATACCCATCAAAAATTAGATAAATGCTTATGCACCATTTTAAGTAAGAGGTTTAGTTCAGTTCCAAACTATTTTAAGGTTTTCAATCTGGTGGAAGAACGGTTTTCACTGTGGGGTCCAACACAGAAGATTTTTTATGTTACCGCGTTCCCAGCTTCAACATCAAAATGAAACAAAAACAACTCATCAGATTCCCTGCTGTTCCTCTATAAGCCTAGCTGGAATTTTACCCTGAAGAATCATTTCCTTTAGATTTAACAAGCTTTATCTTTTTCAATCAACTTACGGCAAGTGAAAAATCAAGCATGTGGCTCCACATCAACATATTATTACTCCCCAAATAAATTCTGGTTTGTGGTGCAAACACGCAAGACAACTCAGGCTCTGACTCTGTAAACAGAGACAGAGTTTAGGTGCCAGAAGTTAGGTTTGGTTTCACTTTGTGGATGCTGATAGAAAAAGTCTATTTAAAGAAACTTTATTTTACCATAATAAAGGTCATAAAATGTGATTGATATTTGTGCTCTACTTCATCAGCTCACAGCATCTGTGGCATAGGATGAAAAGTAGGCTAAAACTAAAGTAAGCTCGCTTCGTTGCCCAATTTGACCAGGATTTCAGATGAAAATGAAGAACAGATGAAGAAGGAACATGAAATCAACTGGAACAACTCTTGACATTTGATTCCCTACTTGAGTTTCTTTATGGAAACTCCAAAGATGACTTGGCAGTTTCTAAAAACTGGGGGGTATCAAACTGGGCAAAAGCATTACCTCCAATAGCATATCATATTTTTAACCAAAAAATATTTGAAATCAATCTGTTTTTATTAAAGCTAAGATTCTATTTTTAACAAAAATAAATAAACCAAATGTATCTAATAATAACGGGATTTTTAAAGACTGCTTGCAAACTTCCCCACAGTTTCAAGCCACTCAAACCAAAAATAGTATATTTTGGGGAGAGGAGGGAAAGAGGGGAGCAGTGGGAAGGAATGGATATTAAATGTTAATATTTTGGATTCAGCTCTAAGCACATTTACTGACTATACACTAGAACAGCAATGGATGATAAAATCTTAACCTACACTTAGTTATCATTTCTCCATATGTTGTTCCATCTAGAATTCCTGTGATTTCTACATTGTGAAGAACAGCATTTCTATCTCTCAAACAAGTAAGATTTTATGGCCTTGATTCTTCACAGAAATCTTTAAAACCCTGGTGTTTTGATGTACAGGGAATGAAACATCCTCTGAAAACTTTTTTTTTTTTCCTCATCAGTATTTTATGTAAGGATTATGTTTACAAATATTCAAATTTGTTTCCATGGTACTAATAAGATATTACTTCCAAAAGAGAAACATTTGTAGAAAAATAAGGGATAAGTGTAGCTATAGATTAATTTACCCATTCAAATAGTAAGCTATGTTCCAATTCTGAAAGATTCAGAGGACTTTTCATTCAGTTTACCAGTCTTCCTTTGTTTCATACCCTGAGCAATTATGTGTGATGCAGTTATATTTTTATCCAGACTTGTGCTGTCCTTGAAAGAGATTATAATCCTCTCTTATTACGGTACTACTGCTGTTTAAATGCTGCAGTAGCCCATGACTATACAAAACGGCATGTTCTTCACAAGTGACCTGACTAAGTCTGCAGAGGATGACAGATCTAAGCAGATACAAAGATCACTTTACGAAACCAAAGAGCAAAATTACCCTTGAACACTTGTTGTGGTTAATAAGGTTAATGTCTGAATTGGCCCAAACCTACAGGATCCCAGTCCCTTCAGAGAAAACTCCACTTTTTTTTTTTATGCCCCAAACCAGTATGTGTCTCATCTCAGCGACTCATCAGGTGCGACAGGCATGTGAACATACTCCCTCTGTTCAATGACATTGGAAGATCGTGGCTAGAGTTGTCAACTGAATGAAAAACATGGCAATACCACATAGCTGTAGAAATTTTATAGGGATTTGTTATCATTTATTTTCATTAGAGGCTCTTTAATCACATTGAACCAAACCTGCCTTATATACAGTGCACTGAAATAACCCAGAGAATGCTGCAACATTGGCACTTTATACCCCTTCATCTGCTGACTATTTCTAGTGTGCAATGATGAGTGCATTGGCTTTCCTTAGAGGGCTGCTTGGTTCCAAGCCTGCCTTCCTGCACACTGCATAGCCCAAAAAGCAAACATGAAAAAAAAATGTTGTTTGTTATCCTTCAGAACATTATGGCTTCTCATTTTGCAAATAACAAAGCACAGACTCATTCTGAATCTGCTTGTACTGTATCACTACTGTCTTCTAGGCCATCTTTGACCCAGGAGGAAATATGTAAAGCAAACTTTACTTACTAAATGACTACGTAGACAGTTGCTAGCTCTATGTCCCCCACCAGCAGAGGTGTTCATCATCTGTACACCAGTAACCAGAAGGGACAGAGAAAGCCAGCCTGATCTCTGTACAAGGTCAAATACTCACGAGCTTCAGGAGAAACATAATCTGTCCAAGAAGCCTGGGTTAAAAACATGTGCATGAAAGTGCAGAATGCATTAAAATTTCACTTGGAGCCTTAATATCCAAGGCAAAGAGTACAACCCTTCACCACTTTCCAATAGGCAAAGTGCGAGGAGCTGAACACCACTGAAATCAGGAGTACCTGTGGTACCCCTCAGTAGTTGAGAGTCTTTCAGAGTCTACGTTTTCCCATGCTGGATCTCAACATTAATATCCCCTCCACAGATGCTCCAGGACTGTCAATCATCTTTTGCCAGAGGTGCTGCTCTTCTCCTTGAGAGTCCATCCAGTCAACCTCCTTGCCATTACTTACACCTGGCAATTGCAAAACACAAACCGTTTTGGCATATTAGCAAACAGTTACTTAATATTGCTCATTCACTCCAACAGTCTATAGAAAGATGGCAAGCACTTTACGTGACTGCCTATGTACGGATTTGCTCCCACTGAGTACCAGTTATTCAACTCCTTTGTGGTACATGGATAGATGCACATAAACCCCCCCACTCTGCACCACAAGCAACCTTCTCCTAACTGAGGATTCACATCTCTTCCAGATCATCCCACTGTCAGCAGAAAGGCTGCTGCTGGTTAAAAGTAGTTTCTTCCTCCTCATCAGGATTCCGAGAAATGCTTCCAAGCTATTCCTGGTTCTTCTAGGCTGCTCAGAAGTGCAATTGGGCACCACATTTTTGTGTCTCACTCAATGAAGGAAAGAACTAAATCTTCTATAACGATGACATGTTGCCTTCTCTCCCTTTCCAGTTTCTCCAAATTGGCATATACTATCCACACATTCAATAACGTTTCTATCCCTCATGTACATGAATCACTTGGGGTGGGAAAATAAGAGCAGGATAAGAGCAAAATAAGCAAAGCAATCACCAGTTAGATGGGACCTTACCGCTTCCAGTGCTCAAACGGACACCTCCCAGAAAAATATTACTGGAGAGTGACTCCTTGTCCCACACAGTTAACTCTAGGCAGACATTATGTATATCCCGGGAATTCAAGCCACTGAAAGCAAATGTATGATTCCACTGGGGGTTCACATTCTTTTTTATTATGGGAGTTTTGTGTTTTGTAGCTTTGCTGTCATCTGGGAGCAGGTATCTGGAACATATAGAAAAGGAAAGTTGAATATGTCAATAGGATGTCAGATAATATCAACAAAGAATAATAATCGTGATGAGATCTCAAATAAGATCAAGAGCCCATTTCCCACTGTAATTAAATTAAGGGTATACCGGAAGTGCATATGCAGTTGTGCTCAGTTTGTTACAATGTCAGTTATCAGAAAATGAAATTACGTCTCCTTGTCCCATACCTTTCATTTTTTATAAAAATACTTTTTATTTCAGTGAGACTAAATTCAGACAGAATCATAAAAACGTTAGCCAGAAGGAACCTCTAGAGTCACCTTGTCCAGCTTTCCTCTCAAAGCTGGTCCTCCAGAAAGGGAAAAAAAAAAAAAAAAAAAAAAAAAAAAAAAAAAAAAAAAGATTGATAAAGAAGGAACTTCAGAAGTTTAGCACCAGTACTTTGAATTGCTTGTCACCCTGCTGAGAGCAGAAACACTAATACCATAAAGCCTGACATGCTTTTTCACATTTGATTTTTTAGTGAAGAATTCCCTTAGTGAAACTAAGAAAAAATAATACTCTGGTTTCAAAATCAGAGTTCAGTCTGTACTTTCTCAGTCTTTTTCACAGTCTGTACCTTCATGTTTTTCAGCAATGTTAATAAAGTAGCTATGCAGTTGCACATGAATATTAAAGGGTCAGGCATACAAACAAATTATATCAGTAGACCTCAATCAGGCTTCCTGTCCAGGCTTTTACTTGAGAACAAACATGAGCTATTTCACTGCAGCAGGCTATTAAATTACTTTAATTTAGTCTCAAACTAGCTGTGCGGATCAGACTACTGCTGTACCTCTATGGGTTCACGGCGACGTTGTTATGCATTTAGCCATGGCACGACAGACAACCAATCAATAGTCCCAGGAAAACAGACGCCTGTTTCACCACACTGAATAATCCATGTCAGCAAGAGCAGATGCCACTAACTAAAAATACTCCACAGAATTATTGGCCACACGTTGCTACTGCTAACATAAAAAGGCTTTGAAAACATTTTCTCCATGAAACCTGTTGCAAGATCCAAGTGGAAAAAAGCCACAGCGAGATCAGACCCACTATTTTTCAATAAAAGGAAATGCCCTCACATGTAACAGAAGAGAGATGGCATAGGAGAACAAATACATAGTAAGAATAGCTCAAACTTTTTCTATATGATGTGTATGAGCTTAGTGATTGTTCGAAGCACACTAAAAATTAAGACAAAGTCTCAACTTTGCTTAGGAGTCAAGGGCAGGATTTCTTGTACGGTCACTATTTAGTAAACGAGACTCAAACCATTACTGATAAACTGGAGAATATCTAAAAATCAGCAATTTTGAAAAACAGCATTGAGACCAAAAACTGGCAAAGAAAAATGCTTCAAACTCATTATTTTCTTAATTTATGAAAAATCCAATATGATGAGGTATGCAGGAATATGCTCATTTTATTCAAATGTAAGTATGTCCTACATGTAGCATTTTCAATAGTCTGGATTTTCACTGTCCAACAGAAATGCTGCTTATTGAATAAGAAGATGCAAATATATATTTAATAATATATATATATATGTATATATACTTGCATATAGGCATACAAGTGACACAGACCCTACATTTTTCAGAATGATGCATCTTTAAAATCAAACCTCAAAGCCATTAGAGCAGAGTTTTTAAATGTCTTCTGTCAAAGAATATTAAATGTTAACAATGAGACACAATTAGTGTTAAGACAGTGTTTGAAGTCAGTGATAGACTTTCTAGAAACCCTTAGGACTTAAACGTGCTCCTTGAAAATGTACCGCATGACAAAGATCTTTCCCAATTAAACACACAAAAAAAATATACTTATTGTAAAAGAGAGAAAAATCTTCTCATTTAGCATTCTTCTATACTTGACTAAGAACAGATTTTCCTCACACACATGAGTTTTCTCTTTCTGCATGTTTCAGTTGACATCCACTAGAAAGAACCTCAGCGTGATGGAGCAGCCATCAAGCTATTTGCAGTTTTATGAGGAATCCAAACAGACTTGTTTCTTCCTGAAAACAAGGCTCCTTCTCCTAGTCAATATACATATATATATACACACATATAGTTTCAATTTGCTGGAAATGTAAATGTCACTGTCGGTACAGGTGTCATCTCCAATGTGCAAACCCCAGTTTACATCTTCTCGTGTTCAGGAATCATCAATGTTCACCTACCTTTCTCTGCCAACTCAGTGAAAGTGTTTTGTTTATATTCTATAACAGTGTGCACCTTAGCACACTGAACACATATGTTTGAATGGAGTCGGTGGTACAGATTACATACTCTTTCTTGACTGAGTCCAGACATGCTGGTATTTAACCACTAGGACAACTCACACCTCTCTGCCCATAGCCAACAGCATCCTTTGCCATACCATTTCAAAGGGCCCGTTGCTTTTCAGTACTGACACCCCCCCCACACACACACACATATATACAGACATATTGAATAAAATAGGATCAGTCAAAATGCTCTTCAAGTACAGCCATTAAAATGCAGAGGAAAAAAAAAACACTGACCCTTTCACGAAAGTGTCTGATGTGCCTCCCGATTTCACCGCTGTTAAATTCTTAGCTTCTTTGATGAGGACTTCTAATATACCCCCAGATGGCAGATGAGTCTCTCCCTTTTTTCCTTTTTTAAAGCTCTTCTTTCCTACATACACAACAGAGTTGCAACATCGTTATCATAATCAGAAACTATACACTACAAAACTGATTTGGACATCTAAGTTCTCTTGGCTGGATTATTTCACTCATTTCCTTCAATGGGATTAAAACATTTCTTATAAACAGATCCTTATTGTCAAGGGTATAGAAACTGAAAAGGCAAGGGCAGAAAATCACTCCATATTTGATAAAGAACTTGACTGTATAACCAGATATCCATTGCTGCAAACAACTGGATGTCCTAACTGAAGTCCTTTCTGAATGTAATCATTGGTGTGTTACTATGCTGAACAGAAAGAACTGCGCATCCTGTAAGCCCTGCTCTCTTTTCAGAAGCTAATTCCATCTCTGATGCTAAAGCAGTCCAACACCACAAGCAAGGTATGTAACATCTGTCCCAAAATTTAAAATGCAGAAATATACTGTGTATATTCCTTTTGTAAGGACAAACTGCTCCTCTCCTCATACTCCATGGCAAAGGACACGGTGCTCACTGACATGTTACCGCATTTGAACAGCTACATGAGGACACATGTACTTGTTGACGCTGTGGATTCTAAGGGAGGTGTAATCAGGGATCATGCACGCTGTTTGGGACTGGAAACATCAGAAGAAAAAAAGGATGAAGAGTGATGTTAAAGTGTTACTAATTAAAAAAATGCAGTGTATGTCCATACTTTTCAGACAGTGATTAGCTTTCAAGAGAAAAAACCTTGGGATTATTTCAAGCAGAGGGAATATCATTTATCAAGAAAAGAAAAAAGAAAGAAAAAAAAATAAAAAAATATCTTTTATACCTATCTAATCCTAATGCTAAATAGCAATATTGTCACTAAGAAAGAACTCTTCTTGGACTACCTGTACCTGGTACATCTCAGGTGCTATCCAGTGACTGATTTCTCTTTAGATGATTGCTGTTCCTCATGCTACTACAATGCAAGGAGTAAGTAACTGTATTATCCATTGCTCACTACTAATGAAAATAATGGCTTGCCCTAAACAATTCAAATAACGTTTTACAGGATTGAATTAGAAGTGTAATATGGCAAAACTGAACAGAAGTTAAAGAAGCATGAAAAAGACTTAAAATGAGGAGATAGGTAAAGTTATAGACAGTTAAGCAAGAGGAACTAAGGGAAGTCTGTTACTTTGATCAGCTATACACTGTATGTAGCCAGCTGAACAAAGAACACAGACTACAATTTAGAAGATTTATTTGTATGTGGCTGTCCTTGATCATATTAACTAACGTCTGAGCATTTTTTAATTAGGTCAAATCGATGCACCAATACTTGACTATGGCACACTCCTCTTTCCCTTCCCTCTCCTTAGGTCCAATGTAACAGAAGAGGATAGAGGAAGAGAAACATACTCACGACTCAAAAGTTACACAGATAAAGACAACTAATATATTTAAGTCTAATTTCAATCTTCTCTAATTCCATTACTTCATACTAGTTGAGAATTTTTAATACTCAGGGGGATGGTATCATAAATTACCATTAATGTTTGCTTTACCTTGAAACTGCCCTAGAGGAAGCATTAGGTTTCTGTCTGGGGGAATGTAACGTAAAACAACTGTCAGTTCTCCTTTATACTGAAGTCCAACATCTGTTGCAACCTCCACCTGAAAGGAAAAAAAATAATGAAAAAACCATAAATCCAGCTAAGGTTAATCATTCACTTTCTCCATTTGATATTTTATTGTACCTATACTGTTTGAAATGTTTCTTAAATATATCAAGACTTATCTTCCTACTTTCACATAATTTAACATTTCAGATTGAATACAATCACATTTTAGAAAACTTTATGAATCAGAGAGTTCAAGCTCTCAGAAGAACAAAGCTACATGGCATTAGACACAGTGCAGAGAACAAAAGCAGGAAGGAGAGACCTAGCATGAATGAGTGACACAAATAAACAAAGAACTCGAACTTATTTCTCAAGAAATAAACTGTAGCTAATTTAAGCTGACATTCTGATGGCCTTTTTTACCCCAATTGGGTTTTAAATCCATAATTGGTTTCATTTATTTTAGAAGTGTCACTCCTGAGTCACTGTTGAAATAGAGATATGAGGAACTATGACAGCAGAAGAGAGCAGAGTCCAGCTCTGAAATAGAAAACTAAAAACTAAGGTAATTCTCAGTGTCCTTTTCCACCCAATAATATTTCAGGTTCCTTTTCTTTTGAAATGTTTGAATTTCGCCCAGAAACAACACACAATAGTCTTTAGAAGTAGCACGATGGCACCAGTGACTGATGCCAGTTGCTACAACAGAGGACAAAATAAAAGCTGTAGCAAATGGCTGTGGAATAATTTTAACAACAAGAAATCATCATTTAAATCTTGCTAGTTAGGCAGTTCATTTAGGGCCTAAACTATGTAGGTTTAGCATCAAATTTCCCATAAAGTCAGCAAGGATTATTTTTTCTGTTTTACTGGTAGACAAATGACAGCATAAGTTCTTACATCAGGAACAATTTGCCAACCTTCCCCTCTCCAAAGCCGCATATACCGTGACTCTAGACTCTGCTCCCCTCCTTAACCACAGAACTATTTTCTGATTTAACCATATTCCTCTTGAAAACAGGCCACGCAGTGCTCATAGAAAAAAATAGGTCTTAAGTCTCCAACACTTTCACTAAGGCAGCTAAATGATTCATGATAAAACAAAGCAATGTAGTAAAACACAGGGAACATTTCATTGCCATTCCTTTCTATATCATGCAATTCATATGGGAGAACAGCATGTAACTTGTTTGTATGCTAACCTGTACTTTTTTTTTTTTTTTAAATTTCAAAATGCAATAATTTATCTTTCAGGAACAATATTATCTTTGCCAGACAACAATCTTAGCAGCATTTTAAGTTCAGAAACATAATTTGTAACAATGTAGGAAGCAGACAAGACCAATTTTGTGTTTGCTTTCTTTGGTAAAAAAGAAAAAGTTTAAAAGTCCTTTTAACAGCTTTGGAAATAACCAGACAAGACCTTCCAGTTGGAATGGCTAAAATGCTTAACACATCATTACTATTTTTCCTGAGCAGGACTGTCTCAAGACATTTTTTTTTTTTCTTTCCTGTTAGATTAAAAGAAACCACCCATAGAAAGCCCCCGGAGATTGAACGGAGAAGACAGATTACTGCATGAAAAGACACTCAATTTCAGACCAATGTTGCATACAAAGTGTAAGCAAAACAAATACAAGATACATCGACCATGGTAGAATGCTTGGTACTAAATAAGAGCAACATCCAACACCAGCCAAGGACACAACAGAGGCGCAGCAGACATTTAGTCTACCCCAAGCATAGACCCAACAAAAGCAAACTACATGATGCAAGTTGGGTGAAAGTTCTCCACGTTATCCAAGAAGGATAGTATAACCCTCGCCTGGACACAGCACTGACTGGAGTTTTTTTTGTCTTCATTAGCCACCTTCTCTTCCTGGTATTTCATCCCCCTTTTGGGCTATGAAGGAAAAGCTGATGGTCACTCTCATTAATAAAGCTCAACGAGGAAACTAGGAATGATCTTCCATGCCAGTTTTAAAGCAGGAGGTGTCTGAGTGTTAAAAGGAGGCCAGTTTCCTTATGTATTTTCTGGCTAATTATTTACTGAGGTATAAATTTGTGATGGCTTAGCACCAAAAAGGGCTATACCAGGAAATTATAAAGCAATCAGACTCATCTGACATTTGAGGATAAGACACAAATCAAACAGTCCCTCCTAAACCCTAAATATAATATTTCTTTAAATATAATGAACACAGAACAAAGGAGTCATCTGAGTCTATCTCCACGTCATTTGCAGTACAATCTTCAATTTTTCTACAACAAGAAAAATAAACTTTCTGAAATAGCAATTTAAGCCCCTGAAATTCCTAGGGATTCCAGCTGCTGCAGAAGCAAGCAACTGAGAAACCTTTAATCCTCGAGCTTACAACAGCTCTTTGAATCTCTTCCAAAAATAAACACCTTTGCCAAAGCAGGGGGTGCCTTAAAGACGGAAGTCATCCTATCCTTAGCTAAGTACAGTGAAAGTCCTATTTCATAAACCAACTGATTTGCCTGATGAGAAGCCTCATCTTACACCTTCCTAGTCATGGTGAATAAGAGCTTAATAAGTCATTTTGTTACCACTGAAAAGTGTGAAACATATTGAATTGAAACAAGAAGGGTCTTTTGCTTTACTGAACTGCTCAGTGTTGGATAGGGGGGAGTGGCAAAGAAGCTCCTTGGTTCATCTGCTATTTTCTGGAAGAAAAAAAATAAATCAATTTCTTTACAAGTTCATTTTTCCTCTGCAGTTTGTTGCAAGACAAACTTATATATTATTTAAAGTGCTGGGTTTTGTTTGTTCAAGTGGCCAACCAGATAAAAAGTTTTCATGAAGACTTCAGGAATGGTGGGTTTTGATTGAATAAAACACAAAGATACTATTTTTATTGCTACATTTGACAATCACAAAGTCACCATTTTACAAACGTGTTCCAAAGGAAAAATAACTAAGCCTTGCTAAATTTGCTTCTCAGCAGTTTCATTGGCCCCTGGAAATCCTTACCTTGGGCTGGAGCACAAACCACTCATCGCCCTGATTTTCAAAGTTCCAGGAATCGAATGGAATTTCCACTTCTCCAAGAAAGCTGTTGCGTCCAAATCTGTCATAGTGCCAGACAGAAAGCTGCAGGGTCCTGGTTTCTAGCTGTGTATGACTGATGACATACTACCAACAGAAAAACAGAAAAAAGAACCCTCAGAATAAGCACAAATAATAGTTTCCATGGAGCCTTTTACAGCAATAGCTAAATTTCATGAAACCCGCAGCAGTTAATAAATGGAGCATGAAAGAGAAATTTGTTTTCGTTGCAAATAAGCTGTCTATAGCTAGAAATCTCACAGGGAACTGTTAAACCTCTTTTCTTTTTTTTTTCTGTATTACTTACTGGGTATTTATGGCTATAAAGTAAATAATTATGATTAAAACAATCATCCCGTTAATTCCTTATAGCTTATGTAAAAGAAGTAGATCAACACCAAAGTTTATTTTGTAAGAAGCCCCACTGGATCTTTCATCCCTAAAGAGAGGTTGCTGTACACTGTTTTCTTCTCCTATTCAGTTTTATCTTTGTAACTTGTAAAAAATTATTCTGAAAACAAGTAAAATCGTATCTGCAAAGCATTCACCAAAATGTCTCAGTAGCACCTTTCATGCAGTTTGGTTGAAAGCTATTAAAAACTCCTCTGAGGTAGCAACATATTCTAGCAAATATATAGAAAATTATAAACATCTGGAATTCTTGCTCTGCTTTCAGGGAAAGGCTTACTAATTCCATGAAATTTACCCTTCTTCTAGTGTTAATTGAGGAGATCCAGATGTCTTCTTTTCTGTTTGTTCTCAGGAACAATGTCTGGACATAGACGTGTTCTCCAGAAGCTGAAACATTCAAGTCAGTTGGCTAGCCACACAAGTAGGGTATTAACGCATAGATATGTCTGCAATGCTCATATCTTAGATGCCAACTGTGAGAGCTGCACTATTCAGCAATACTAGAATACAAGCCAAAGATGGAAGATATAGATGTATTTTTTTTTTTTTAATGGTAATACCAGTTGCAGCAACTAGATCTAGCTCTCATTTACCTATCAACAATACAAGTAAGCCCTCTTTGACACAATCTGCATTTTTAGCAAGCTGCTAGGTCCTATTCCTGCAGTTCCCTACTAGCAAACATGTTCAGTGCTAACTACATTCCCTGCTAAAAAGAGTCTAACACTTTTTTTTTTTTTTTTTTTTTTTCCCCTCCAGTTCAGGCAAATCTTAACTTTACTAGAAACCGTTTAAAAATGAGGCTGTGCAGGATACTCTCCCTTGGAAAGCAGCCTGGCCAGACCAAGTACATGTATGTGTAAGTTTGCAAAATAGTTTTGTAGCCAGGTCAGGTCAAGTACACTGGCCAAGGAACATCTATTAGCATCTATTATATGAAACTTATTTACTTAATCACTGAATTTCCCCTCAGAGTCTTTCAGGATAATACAGGAAAGTTTCTGGCTTCGTGACAGCTGGCTGGGATGACTCTTGTTGGTTGACAGCAAGCAGAATCACCAGGAGCCTGTGGTCCAGGTGCCAGGCAGTGAGCCGGGCATTCACACTCTACCATTCCGCCCTACACCACAAAGCCAAGCAGATAAATAAGCGGCTTGTGAGGAGCACAAAACCTTTCCAGCCTCTGTAGGCTGGACATGGGTATGAGAAAAGAATGGAAAGATCACGGGCACTTGGGCTCTACCAGTCAAGGCAGTAGTCTATCATTTTCTTTTGCAACATAAAATGCACTTCAATCAGCTTTTTAGGAACACAGTAAAATGCCAACAACAGCTTTGCTAGCTATCAAAGAGCTTTTACTGCTAAAGGTTATTTTCTCTTAGAACTCAGTTAGACAGGATTTTTTAAGCTAGTTCTACCTCAGTACAGTTGTAACTTAGGGCTTTCAAAATCTTTAAGGTATGTATAAGAACTCTGAGCTCAGGTTAGATGGGAACATCAACAGTTTTGGAAGAGATCTGTGGAAAGTAATGTAAGTTTTACCTGTAGAGGGGAGAACCAAACAAAAACAATTCCTCAATGCTGAAAACCAGAAATTAAAACTCATAGGATTGATTCCTAGATGTTTTGCTTAAATACCTTCCCTTTGAGGCATCACTTCCAAGGTCTAATCCCCATACTGGAGCACTTACAGAAAACGCCTGTGAGCACAAGTAGGACATTCATCACAGCCCATGAGAGAGACAGTGTTCTCACCTTCAGCGTTTCATTAAATTCTGGATTGGTGCTGTTGCTTTTAATTTTGGTCTTGCGTTTACTTTGGCGGGACTTATCAGGCAGGAGGTATGCTTTGACATATCTGCAGATCAAGTAGTAAATTATTAGCAAGGAATAGAAAATGACTAGTTTGAGCAAGGATGTGCCATTCCTGCATCAGTAAAATATATGAGGAAATTAATTTTTGCAGTCTAAACAACACACACATGTAACAGACTTTGTGAAACATGGAAAGGTATGGACTTTATCTAGAAACATTGCGATGTTGTTCTGATAGGCTCCGAGTAACAAAAGGGCTAAATTAATTTACAGAACTAATTTGCAGAAAGCTTTCCTAGCACTTCAGCTTTTGTAGTATATGATTATTGACTGATTACATCTGACAACACATACACTGAAAATACAGGAGAATTAAAAACTTTATACCTTACATATAACAGACATGATTAGAGATATAAATTATTAATTTCTAACTATGAAAGAGTTTACATTATATTCTGAAAACTAAGAATACTCGGAAATCTAAAAGACTCTCACAAAACACAGTCCTTGCAAAGTGAATCTATGGATTCACAGCATGAAAACCACAAAGCTATTACCCTCCCTCCCTCTGAAACACCATCATATACTTCAGTGTTGCTTCTAAAAGTAAGAAATCAATTCAGTCTCCCTATGCATTCGTATTTTTTGTCCTTTTGCAGAGATTGCTAGCAAACAGGTTGATAATTTAAGTATTATTATTATTTCCCCAGAATATGTCCATGCTGCCCTAAGGAATATATTGGAAATGCATTTCCCACAGGGAATCCAAAACCAACCATCACCCAAATGCTGGCTTGTAGCAACTGGATCTTATGAATTCCCAGGTTTGTACCACAACCCCAGGCTACATCACTGATGACTACAGAGAGCAATGTGTCAGAGGACAGCCATAGCGGGGCCTAAAAAGGAATTTTCTGTGCTTACGGATCAGTCCTTTGCTTTTTCTCATCTGCAACAGCCAGGTTTCTGCAACTTTTCACCAAGATGTTGAGGGCACCTGTTTTGTAGCTGTAGTTGATTTGGAGAAGGATTTCACCGCTGACCTTCACGTTACCATAGTCACCAGTTTCACTATATACGCTCAGCATGCTGTTTATGCTTGTCTGGAGGGAGAGAGAAAGGACTTAGAAGCTTAAACAATTTTTATTTCCCGAATCTGCTCTTTCATTCAGCCACAACCCTGCAATACTGTCTCCCTTGTTAGGACTTGCTATGAAAAGAGACATAGGATAGAAGAGAAATGTTACCTGAGTCTATTTGATGTAAAGGGAGTAGGAACTGCAACTAGCATAAATAGCATAAATGTCTAGACTGCTGATGTTTTTTACACACGGGACTCAAATCTATTTATAAACATGACTTAATCTAAATTACCGCCATTTAATTCATGCACGAGCTGAAGAGCAGTCAGGCTACATAAACCGTAAGCTCACATAAGTTCTAAACAGATAAAAATGACCTCACTGCCTCCACTGTCCACCTGATTTTTACTGAGTCTCATGAGATAACTGCTGACAGAACCATTAGAAAAGGTTATAAGGATGATTCCTGTAATGAAGATGATAAAAAACATGTTTGGTTAAAGTGACACCAATCTCTCATATAAGCAAACTTCCGATATCCATTGTTTATGCAATTTTCCTAAAGCCAGAAAAGGTTTAGCAAAAATCCCACAAAATTTTCCACTGTGGCATAATATATTGCAACCCAATCTCTTTTCACTGATACCCTATGTTATATTGCTATGTGGATATTCTCTTTCAAAAGATGACAATCAGGAAAGAACTAAATGTTTTTAAAGAAAATTGGAGCAATGTGCATACCACTGGAACCAAAGGCATTCTAGAAATCTGGTGTACATTTTGGTTTGAGTCCTTGAGCAAGACTGTTCAAGAATATGCATAACCATATAAATCCTATCACACAGGAAGCTTGCAAGACAGACAGGCACAGTCTTGAACACAGAGGGATAAAAGAGAGAAACCTTCAAAGCTAAGCAGAGGATTGAGGAGAACTCACAGTATCACCATCTGTTTCAGGCACATTTAAGTAGGTCCATTTTCTGTCAGAGGCTTCTGGGAAGTTCTTTAAAGAAGGCAGTGGAAAAGGTCAAGAGAAAAGAGCATTAGGTAGCTGTAATAGGAAAGAATAAGTGCAGTGAAAAAGCTTTACTGATACAGACAGGTAAATAAAGTTTGCATTGCAAAGCTATAGTGAGAGAAATGGAAAAGGCATGACCAAATCAGAGGAAATGCAAAGTCTTTCCTATATACATCAAGTATTGAAGGGCACTGAAGGGCACGTGGCTCAAAGTAATAAAATCGAAGTGAAGTATCTGCTGTATCAAAAAAAAAAAAGTATTTTAGAACACCAACTCAGCAAATTTGGGTTTGTATTGGATTGTATTTGGATGTCGTCCATTTATGTCCCCATGAACTTAATTCTTTTTTAATCTCATCAAAAGGTGAGCATTCATATATTGCAGAGTTGGTCCCTTTGTAAAAAAAAAATGTAGTTTCTCTGTGGAGTTTGTAATGATATGTGAAAAAACACATATACATGTTTAAACATGTCACTCTGGGGGAAAAAAAAGTATGGTAACAGAATGATGGGGAAAGCATTTACCCCCTCTGCTCATTTGAGCAATTTATGGCAGTCTAACTAATGAATTCATGGGAAATTAACTACATCTTGGGCTACCTTGTTCCCTAGCAGCTAGAGGGAGGAAGGAAGGACAGAGTTGAAAGGAAGGGCAACACAAAAAGAACTGGTCTGTGACAATGCAAATCTCCAACCATCTTGTCTAAAGACTCAGCAGCAAAGAAAGCTGGAGTGATAAGCAGGCTTGTGTCAACATGGTGAACAGCAGGGGAGATTTTAAAACTAAACAAGCAATCATTCTTAAAAAATACAATAAAAAAAAAAAATCCAAAAATGTTAATTTCATACATAATGTAGAAATAATAAACAGCAAAAATTTCATAATTTTTGTATTTTTCTTTTTGTTTGTTTTTCTAATTTGGGCTAGCTTTCTTTATAATTTCTTTTAAACAACAACAACAACAAAGAAGAAGAAGAAGAAGAAATAAAGCTTGCTCTTTTATTACATTGTATGGTCGACTGAGATTCCGTGAACAAGACTGCAGGACAATTAGCAGCACACACTGACAAATGTGTCATATTTCTTCCTATTCTTATCACGCCTCAAGCTAAATTTCAGCCTTTACCATTTATGCACTCCCACCTCTAGCATAAATAAAATGGGTATCCTTGGGCACTGTTAGTGAACTCAAAGATCCCAGTATATGCTACAAAATGCCAACATTATCCCTGTAACAGGAAAATAACAGTGCTTGTGCCCACCTCAGAAAACTAACAAGGTTACACCAACATGGGGAGGGAGAATAGTTATTAGAATAGTTATTCTTCTGAATCCAAGTATTCTTTTTCTTTATCTTTAGGTACATTGGTAGTAAAGGGGCAATGACCGGGAAAACAAACAAACAGTTCTAAACAAATAGCTGACCTCTGATGCTAGAATTTATGCAAATGCAATTTCTGAATTACATTCAGAAAACAAATCCACAAACAAAACAACATATATTCAGTAGAAATATTTGACATATTTGACTTCTTTCCCCACAGACTCTGTTCTGTGGCATTTACAATGGCCTTTACACATGCTAAATGCAATATCCTTGGGAAATCTACCTATTTTCCACTTTCACAGTAAACAACCACTACATACATGTATGGAGGTTGCTGAGCCTCGCTTTAGCCCCTCACTAAGAATTACATTTGTTTTGCATCTCTTATCGGTGCAGTAAGACACTGGAAAAACTCAGATTTACTGACGTGATGGTCCTTGACAACAACACGTTAATGTGTTTAGGAGAGGAATCAGTGAAGGATGCAGGGAAAACGCAATACAAAGTTCATGTATTAGCTTTGGGTAAACGCAGGCAACAATACGCTAATGCTGAGATGCAATTCCTGTTCAGTGTCACTTTTCATTCCCATTTTTAGCCCACACACAATACAGGCAGATTTAAGTGTCTTTACCCTCTTGAAATAACCTCAAATAACCTCAATAACCTCTAACCTCAAATGCTCACTGTTAGAATACCTATGCAGTACTTCAAATTATCGTATTTAATAAAAAAAGATGCAGTCAGAACCTACTTTTAATTAACAACATTACTTCAATGTGACATAATAATGTAGAGAAAATTCTCTACAACACAGAAGGCTCAAAGGCATACAACAAGCAGAGAAAAGGCCAAAATAAGAGAGAGAGGGAATAACTAGTAAAACACACTTAAAGAAAGTCACAAAGAACCTGTAAAACTGACCTGCTCCAGCAGGGAGCAGCAGCTTTGCCATTCAAAACTTCTCCATTAGCATAGGATGCAAGGACATGAACATTCATTTCAGGGTGAATACAAAGAAACAAGAACATTGAGATCTGAGATTACCTCAAACCTACAGCAGAGGAAAAGCTGTGCTCTGCTTAAGAAAATGGTCGAAGGGAAATCTACAGAAACAGACAAAACCCAATGCAGAGCACTACCTACAGCACGCAGATGGAAGGGTCTCCAAACACCGTCCCTCAGTTAATGGGCTAAACTGAGAAAGCACTTAAGCACCTGCAACCCTCATATTAATTTTCAAAGGAAAGAAAAATAATTCTGCCTACAGAATCAATGGGACCAGCAAGGACTGAAGACAGTGAGTCACAGTCAACCTCAAGAAAGTGGGTTATGTTAGACCAATACCAAAAAAGCTACATTTGCTCAGGTCTGATTTGGTGCGAGGTGCCACACATCCCTGTTGCATCTGTTTCTGTGAATTACAGAAATTAGAACGGAAAACAGTCTGGACATGGTCAGATCTAAAATACCACAATGCTCTTCAATGCTCTTCAATGGCAATTCTCTCAGCTCTTTCTCCTCCCCAGGTAAGCTGAGCTTGCGTTCAGCCAACACCATCTCTTTGGGATTGAGAATTGAAATGAGCATTCCCTGGGTGTTACCTGCATGGAGACTGATGCAGATACAGTCTAGAAAGGACAGCTCACTGATTAATGTCATGGACTGTATTATCTCTTTCCTTTTAGCATGAAACTCCTCAGGTCTCTTCATCCTCCTGAACTCTCTCACCTTCTTCGTGTTTGTTGCAGCTTACTGGTACTCTGTGTGCTCACCAGAGCTATTCTTAGCACAAGGCATGAAGAGCAGTGGCCAGAGAGGGCTCTGTGACTTTACTGAAGATGCTATGAGTTGTTCACATCCTGCATGTCAGGCCCCAGAAATGTGCAACACAGCAAGTATTTATAAGCATGTTAAAGGCTATTTTTATCAATTATTTTCTTTCCCAGTGAATAACAGACTGTAAAAAGTGCTACAGAGGGCTTGTTACACCACTTTTGTTGCATCTCAAGCACCTGTAACAACCTGAAAATGCAACCATCCTTTCAAGACCAACACTAAGCTGCAACAGTTAGGTAACCATGCGACTCGAACAGATGATTTACATTATATAGTTTGTGGGCATGACAAAAGGAAAAAAAAAAAAAAGTATGGCAGAAAAAAATACAATTATTTCAGGAAATAGAAAAGTTGTCACAAATCCAACCCCCCCCCCCCCTCCCCAACATCTCATGGAGAATGGGAGAAGCTAGGCTTGGGGGGTGGACAGAAATGGCATGCATGCAAATACACAAACAACTATTTGTGTCCCAAGAAACTTAACATTTAGAAAGTTAAATCAGATGGCATATCACACCACAGCCTTGCTCTCTTCATTTCAAGTAAATTAAGATTAAGTGCTCCTCTGCAAAACTGAGTAGTCACATACTGCAAACACCTATGGTTTGCCTTCCCAAATATCAGCTTGGTAGTAACTTGAATATGTAGAGAAATCTGCAAACACGACATGGTTCTTGCTTTCCATGTGCTCTGCAGAACAGCATCTTAGCTTTGAATAGCATTAAAAATATAAGAGTCAGAAAAACTATCTAAAAGTTAAAGGATGTTTCTCAAGTGCAGGATGAAAAATGATCTGTTATAAATTGTTAAGAAAACTACTAAAATATAAAACAGAATGCTGCTAAGTGGTATGACGTTAAACTCCATTTTGGAAGAATAGTCTTACATAAGATGAAAAAGCATCTGTTTTCCACTCAGGAACTTACTCTTGACAATGCATTTGTCAGATGTCCATGTTTCCTTGAATAACGAGAGGCCACTATGTCATCAATATCTTCTTCTGTTTCATCTAGGTAATCCTATACGACAAAAAACAACAACAGGGAATTCAGTCATTGTGTTCTGCTCTATATTTAGTCAACCAAATTGGTTTTGTTTCATGTATTTTCTACTTCAGGAAGATGGTACATGATGCATTCAAAATTCTAATCTCTAGAGGGATTTAGATTTACATTTTCCACATCTTTGCACATAGCAGAAAGGGAAAAGAGGTCACCAGGATTTCAGGTTTCGATTGCTTAAAAACTGAAAAAAAAAATATGTCATGCGTGTTTCCTGACTTCTTCTGTAGGCATATAACTCTGTATGCCCAATAACTGTACTAATAAACAAAATCCACTTCCACACCTGCTAACAATCCCCTTCAAATTACCTTATTTTACTTAGTGCTATTAGCATTCAGGAGTTTAGGTTTGGAAATGTTAAGAGGGACATAGTCAGCATTTTTCAAATCTTAACAAAAGGAACCAGTAAATTAAGCTCTGATACCAGTCAGGGGATCACTGATACTGGCTTACCTGAAGCCATTTGTAGTCAGAAGCTACCACCAATAGATGACTGATGTGGTTACAATCCAGGTTCCATGTTTTTATTGGATTTATTTTTACAATCCAGTGATCCAGCTTTCTGATTATTGTCTACATTTATATCAGTCATGCTCTCACACACTAACAGACAAGCTCACAGTTAGTATTACACTTGCACCTTTCCATGCTATCTTTGGTGACAGATGACGACTCTACAAACACAATCACAAACGTGGACATGCTTTCTAACAGGCAAGGCTGAAAGTCCCAGGTTATTGTCAAACCACATGGAAAGAAACTTGTCCTGACATCATACACACTGAATATCTTTGAAGTGCAAACAACAACAACAAAAAAAAAAACAGATGTGTAACAGATGTATTTTTTATAATTATTACTTTCATGTACTATTTCAATAATAAAAACAGCAGAAAAATCAGTAACTGCACACCTTCATATATATGCTTTAATTTTAATAACACTGAATTCTAACACCTTTAGATTATATCCAGGGAAAAATATTTTCATTTCTCAAACACAGCGTTAAAGTAAAACCCAACATGAAACTGAAAGTCCAACTGACAGTCCTAATAGGATTGTTAACTTGAAGTTACATGAAAAAAATCAGACAGCTGTCATCCTATTGAAAGTAGCTTGGAAGTTTCAGGTTTCCTGAAGCCTTGTGGCAGGTATTTTGAGGCCTGCTTTCAGTTTTAATTGAAACTGAATGTTCAAACCCCTTATATCTGCTGTGCAGCTATGAAGTCCCATGTGGTGACCTGCCTCACTATTGCTCACTCATTCTCTCCCTCCCTTAAACTAAGCAGAGATGTAGTGTATTTGAAGTAAGGGGTCTTGGACTTCTGTGCTAATCAGAAAAAAAAGAACAGAAAATAAATGCTGCAGGAGAGTTGAACTGTCACAATTTTTGTAAAGATCTGCAGACCGTTCATTATTAGTATGCATAAAGCTAGCTGTTATTTCTCTTTTCCTTTCCTCCAGTGACTGTACTGAAATAAAACCAGCTGAAAGCGATGCAAAATTTTCTATTACTACTTTCCAATTGCATTTGTGCATATTTAATGTTGAGCAAGAGGAAATGAGGACAAGCCATCACTTTATTTGGGACCAAAATTCACATACGGAAGCAAAAAATCCTCTTAGCTTCATGTTTTGCAATGAGCCTCCTCTGTCGGTCTCTTTCCTTTCTGCTCTGAATACGGCACCCCACAGAACAAAGAAAAGTCACGGATACTTCATACTCTAAGGAAAAAGTCCATGGAGATGCAGCAAACTATTCTGGGGAGACAGGTTGCCAAACCCTTCAAAAGTAAACAAATAAAACAAAAACAAAAATAAAACAAAAACAAAACAAACAAAAGAACCACTTCACTTCTACTCTCCTCATTGATTTTGTTCCTGCCAATACATCAGGAAGAAGCAATTCTGGTAATACATCCCAAACTTTTTCCTTTATACTGCGTGGACTTAAAAATAAACAATGCTACAATTTGATTGCTGTATAATTAAATACAGGACAAAAAAATTAAGGTAACAACTTTAAACTGGGGTGTTTCAGGTTTTGACACTCAAATACTGACAGCACTTCACAGAGACAGCTAGTTGATCACCGATTTTTGTCTTCAACCACATATATAACATAAAGACAAATGGCTAATATTTAACATAAGCTCTTAAATCATTTTGCACTACAGTGATTATGCTTCTCGGGAGGTGTTACAGAACAGCAGCGACATAATTGGTTAGTGTTATTAGCTTATAAAAGCTTATTAAAGTTAGAGCTGGTAGGACATTAATCTCGAGGTCTCCAGCGGGGGGTTATAAAATGCACATTATCCGATTACTTCTAATACAGCAGCTGAGCATGTAATGAACACTACTTGGTCAGGAATTTGGCACACACCTTTCTAGATAAGGTGCTCGCTCTTGAGAGCAGCCCTATGTTTAACTGTCTCCCTGTACTCCTTGAAAAACACTTCCCACAGCATGCGGGTTTCTGAGCATTGTCCCTTTTCCCTACCAAGACTAGTATCAGTTAGAGAAGGAAAATACCCATTCAGTCCTCCAGATCATTTCTCTGCAAATTTAAGGGGTTTTATTGATAAAACTGGGAGCAAAGAAGCTAAAAGGCTTTTCCAACCCTTTCAGCTGACAAATTCCAGCAATCTGCTTCTCCTATTGACATGTGGCACCTCCCACACCACTGCTGCCAACTCCCATCACCCGGGAGTAAGAGCCTAAAGGACCTCGGCCGCATCCACCAGCCAGCCAGGAGGAAGGAAGGCATAACTTTTCCCAGACCAAAGGAGCTGTTATTACTTTCATCAGACATCCTCATTTTTGTCTCTTAAATCGAGCACCACAACACCTAAACTCCAGCAGGAGTTCAACCTTCATCTCAAAACATAGTGAATGCCAGAAGGTATGACAATGAAGGCAAACACTGAAGGAGTCCCACGCATCAAGCTACCCTAAAAAAAACCATGGTAACACTGAAGAAAAAAACTTCTTACCAAAGGAGTTGGAGAGCTGCTGAGATGCAATCTGAAATTGCACTTGGAGTCAGCAAAAAAAAAAACAACACTGAATACAAGGAAGACAAAAATCAAAGAACAGAAAACCACTCTGGACTCGGCATTTCTGATCTCTGCTTCAGAAAAATCCCTGAGTGATAACTATCACGCTCTGTACAACTATAGCAGGAAACCAATGTTAGATATTTAAAGTTTTTATTTTCTTATCGCATGCTTTTCTTCTTCCATCTTTCCCAACTTCTTAATAAAGAACACAACCTTTTACTAAATTACAACCCCAAACATTTATTTTTGAAAGTTTATTTCAACATAAATCTGACACATAGGAATGGATTTTTCATTTCCTAAATAATGAATCCAAAGAAAGCAGTGCTGCAGGAAAATTCGCTGAGTGGTTACAAACCAAAAAATAGATGGGAATCCCAACATGTGTTTTTCCAGCAACTTCCAAGTATCAAATGCTACAAGAAAGGGAGACAACCCCATGGCCAATGCCCCCTTGAAAAGATCAGATAGGTAGGGAAGTACTATGAAAACAGACAAAACATTACTGTTGCAGCAGGTAATTTTTTTTTCTCTTCTCTTTCTTTTTTAGCAAAACACACACATTCGGAAACTTCAAAACAAACTATGAAGAAATACTTGAATTACTCCTTTTTTCTCCTCATGCATATTTAACAAGCTGGTATTTTTTTTATGGAATTGATGCACATCTGCAAATTGTGTATCCTGAATATATGCATAATATGAGGGGGAAGTTGATAATCAGTTCAGGAAAGGCAGTCCATACAGAATACATAGAAAGAGGCATGAAAATGTATGGGAGAAAATGTTAAACAGGAAGAGATCAGCAACAGTGGTGGAAAAGAAGGATGGAGCTTTGTCTGCTAAAAAAAAAAAAAAAAAAAAAAAAAAAAAAAAAAAAAGGAAGCTGTTTAGCTGTTTAAAAATACATTAAATATTACCCAAATTATTTTTTTTAATTACTTTTTTAATTACTACAAACAGGATTTCTGCTAGATAAACATTCATATATTTATAAACTCACCAGGTCCTCATCTAAGGCACTAGGTACAGATTTGCTTCTTATACTCAGGGTATCCTCTTTTCCTTCAGAAAAAGATTCACTCAAATCAATTTCAGATCGACTACGGTCTAGAAAAATAAAAATAATGAAAATGTCCATTATAATTTGTATTAAAAATTCTTTCTATTTCATCTTGACACTCTTTTATAAGTGTTGTCTCAAATTTTCTTTTTAAGTAAAAAAAAATCAAAACTGTATTTCTGCAAGTATCAGTCACAAACTCTATGACAACTGAACGTCAAGATGAAAAATGGAAAAATGTATTTTATGATGCTACTTGGCCTTCTGGCCAACACTTTTTACCCTGCACTGTTCTCTGATGTAATTGTCTCTTACAGACAACACTATAAATCAAGCTTTTGACTTTGTCCATCAGACCTATTAGCTTGGAATATTGCAAAACCTGCAGTCCAAGCATTTGTAGTGATGATCACATCTCCCACCACCACCAAAACTCCCTCCACCATCTCCTTCAGAATTAAGCAGCTAGAGATACAGCTGGACATAGCAAGTGCTTCTGCCATCACTGGTGTTTGTTCCCTGTGCAGAAAAGGACAAAGTAATTAAGTCTCAAATCCCACACAAGTTTTTTCAGCCCTACAAATCTCTCATCCCATAGTTAATGGCATAAGAGATTTTGCATGTCTTGTAGAAATATGTCCTTAGTCTCCCCCATTAAAATATTTTGTGGCACTGCTCAAGATATTGAGAAAGAAAGTGAGGGAAGGGAATATTTTTAGATCCTATAGGTAGGAATCGGTGAAGTTTCAACTGTTTGTTCTCTACCTGGGCTATAGCAGACATGACAGGAAAGGTCACTCTCCTGAGCTTTATGTCCTTTAAGATCCTCCAGCAAGAAGACCATGAAGAGTCTGAGGCATGCTCCCAGGATGTCTGCAATTTTGCTCAGCATTTATCTGCTTTGGTAACATGAGGCCAGTTCTTAATTACTAAGAAGCCCTTTAATTTATAAGGCAGCAGAAACAGGAGAATCAATGTTTTCAGAAAGAAAGGAGTAGTCGGTAAAGCCTGTCGGGAGTTGCATAATGCCATATTCTCAAAGAAACCCTGATGCTTTCAAGTAGAAAAAAAATCTAAGGTGAAGAATGTAACTCCTTTGATTAGCTCTGTGGGATACACCACTAGGCTTCTGCTTTGGGCTAAATTCAGCTGAAACCAAGTAAGCTCTGCTGTCTTTCACAGAGAAAGCTATAAATCTGAACCCACCTTTCAGGCCTGAAGGAGATGACTGAGTAAAAAACAAAAGAGTGCATGGCACTCCTGCCTCCTATTTCAGGTAGAAAAAGGACGATCTCCAGCAACTGTTGCAAAGTGGCTCTGACAGCACCTTCCTGTGCAAGCCTCATTTCCCTAACAGCCTCCAATGAAACGAGGTAAATAACAGCCGAATCAACCAGTTCAGTGCATCATGTGCAAAAATGAAATGACATGAAGGCTATAAGGGACTTGTTCTCTGACAGCTCATTGTTTCTCAGGGTTATCTGTTTCTGGGCAAAGTGGGTGTGAAACATAATTGAAGAAGCATAGCAATATTTTATACAGATTGCACACTGGTAGTATTTTATACAGTTGACCACACAGGGAATGATTTAACAAAGTGCAAACACGAATTAAATCTAGTAACAAAACTAAGAGTATGTGATTCACTCAAATACTAACTTTATGCTAACATTATTTTCAATTTTTTCAAACACAAAATATAAAAGAGTGGCATAAGCTTCATTGGTAAAAATGAAGAATTTGCAGAAGGAATATCAACAAGTATATGAAACACATTTTACTGTACAATATGAATTACAAACAAAAATTGCAGAGCTGTGAGAATAGGAAATATCCTCAGATGATAAAGGGTGGCAGAAAAAAAAAGGAACACGTAATACTTGCCTGATGACAAAGATACTCTAGAAACTGCAATGGAAGGTGTTCCAGATGCTTTCCTCCTATGCTGCTTCTTTACTAAATCTTCAGGTACACTTTCACTTGCTGGAATAACCATGCCATTTCCTAAGCCAGTGTTCTGCCCAATAAAAAAAATGTATATCCCATCAATACAAAAAGCAAATTTATTCACCATCAGTCTACAAAAGCGTCATTTCTATTAATTCACAGAACTCCAAAGCTCCTTTACAGAATTACAGTATTACAGAATATATCTTGATTATGATCTAATCTGTGTTGCTTAGCACTGATCATGAATAAAATTTGTACAAATATGCAATTCATGTGTACTTCCTGTGCTTGCAACAGAAGAATCAGAGCAACACATCAGAAGTGACAGAAGGAAAGTAAAACAAATCCTTTCGATGTTAACTTAGCCTAGAAACTAGAGGAAACAAAAAGAATAAAAATAAAAACTATTGGCTTTATACTAGCATAATAATTTAAGACGGGGTAAAACTAAGTGGACTTGAACTAATTAAATTATGCCAGCATAACTACTTAAATAAAGCTAATATGCTTGATATCATTATGGCTTTTTGCCTTCCTGTAAAGGAATAGCTAACAACATAATTGAATCTAAATTAAATGGATTTGTCTTTTTCAACCAGATCTAATGTATCTGAAATCAAGTCAACCCGTGTGCCAAGAAAAATATAAATAAAACAAGTATTAACATATTTACAGCTCCCAAAGCTGTCCTTCATATATATTGATTTGTTTTTAGGAAGGATAATATATTAGAAAAAGTATTTGGAAGCTGGAAAAAATGGATGTGCTCTTTCAATGAGGGTGTGAGCAAAAAGGCTCATCTACTTCTGTCCAAGCATTAATGATAAAAGGCATTACCTCTGACTATAAATTTGACTTTCCTTGTACACTTAGGTCATGGCAACTTGAACAACCCTCTAGAATGATCCTGATTTATTAGGAGCGGTGACTGAAAGACATTCAGGGTGCCCCACCCAGCGCACAGCCAGGAACAGCTGCCTGGCAAACTGGCAGGCTGTCCGGGAATGAAGACGGCTTCTGCTTCTGGCTGAGGTGAGCCACGTCCTTCTGCTTATTATGAATCAGCCAAGGATGCTGACTCAGACATGGCTATCCACATCCTTAGAGACATAACAGCAAGTAAGAGGAATCCCATCTTTCAATTTGATAAAATATCTAGTGCATATTAGATGCTATGCCAAAATTTACACAGAGTCCAGTGTCCAAATCCAGAAAAAAAGCTAAAATTGGTATGGCCTGATTTTCTACAAGTGCTGATCTCCTTCCTTTGGAAGTCAGTGGGAGCACGCTGGACCCTATGTGCTGTAAAGTCACATCCTTAGTCACAGCACTTACTCAAGACCCTGCAGTGCCAAAAATGCTTACTCCCACCCCTTGTGCTTCCCACTTGAAAATCTGTAACTTATTATTTAATTCTGGACATTAGCAGCAATTTTTAGACATAAGAAAAACGTCTGCCAAACCACAAACCACACCACTGATAGAGCGTGACAAATTCTCTTCTAGTAGATAACTTCACTGGACCCAACAGAATTAAGGAAGAAACAAAATCTTCTCTGTTGAGCTTATCCCTCCTGAGCTACAAATTGATCTAACAGGGCAGATACCAGCCAGACCATCTTGTTTGGCGCCAGCTGTATAGCTGTATTTGGTGTCAGTCCTACATCAGTGAACTTACCCTGCTATAATCTGCAGTCATGCTGTGTGTGCTCAGCACTAGAGACCTCGGGAGGGTAGATACGGAAACACTGCTTCTGTTTGAAGGGCCCACAGCCCCTTTCAGATGGCCTGCGGCAGCTTCTGTATCATTGCTGTTCAGCGAAAGAGTGCTCCCTCTGGGAAGGAGATAAGAGTAATAAAGCATTATTGCTTTTAGCAGACCATGTAATAAAACAGTGATTAAAACAGTTTACTAGAATTACATCGCCCTGGATGAACTGTGATCCACTGCAAGGAAATGGTCACCTGGAAAGACAAACATAAGCAAGGGTGAATTAATTACTTTATACCTACACCTATTTTCAGCACTTCTGCCAGACATGTAAATAGCCTGTGCAGGCATCTCTTGTCCAGGCTGCCCTCTGGGCTGCAGAAGCTGCATTCCTGTGTGTTCGTTTCATGCTCCATTCACATCCCAAGAGTAGGTACAAGGCCTCCTGTGTGACACTTCCCACCAAGCTGCTCCTCCTTTTGAAGGAAAACTACCAGACCATGATAGTTCTGGCCATGTCTGCAGCTGATGGTATTGCCTGCACTAACCCCACAGAGTCTAAATTCCTCAGCTGTACACTCTCCTTCCTCTACAGAAAAACAACTGTCCTCACTCCTGCATAGAAGAGCATTGTCCTATTTGTATTGTGATAACGACTCTTGACCTAAACTGGCTGATTATTTCAACTAGCTTGGAAAGCTGTATGACACTCTTTGCCAGGTTTCCTGTTAGTCAGTAAAAGTGACAAAAAACAATCTATCATCAGCATACCAGAATCCATTTGCTGTCTAATGCCACAACAGGTAGATTGTTTTCCATAGGACATTTTCTATTAGAAAATATCAAGTACTCTAGGTGGACAATTGGTGCTAGAAAGTATAGGCTGCTGGTTTTGTGTTTATAAGTTTGGCCTCTTGAAACAATGAACATTACTTTTAAACGTATTTTAATGTTCCCAGTGGAAGTTCTATTTTCATTTCAAATTTGATTTGCAGCAAAAGTAGAACTTCCTGGCTAATCCACTTTTCTCTCTTTCTCTGCAAACATCAGTTCAGCCATTTTCATTTTTCTTCCTAATTTGGAGAATTCTCAAAGAGTCTTGCAAGACAGTAACAGTTCTGCATGAACTCCTACTTACTGCTTCAAACAATTACAGGTCAATAGCAACTGAGGCAGGAACTGCAGTCTTTACCACATGGAAAATACAGCATCAGAGGATAGGGGTGCTGCAATTTTGCTGTAAAAAAAAATGCTATTGAAACTTAAAGCACACTTTCAGCAAAAATAAGCTTGCTTAATAAATATTTCAGATCTGCAGGCATCTTCATTGTGCTAAACAACATCTGAATTTCACGTTCACTTGGCTTAGCCTGTCATATAATGTTTAGGGTAATTCCAGTAAAAATCTTATCTACCACAATGGAATTTTTTTTATCAGAACTATTGCTGAACTGAGAAAATATGTTCAACTCTCACCACTACACTAAACAGTGAACACAGATGCTGAATTTGCTGAATTCACATCAGTGGAGTTACTGAAAAAAAGGAATACAGAGGAAAACCGCAAACACCAGGGCTGTCTATTGATGTTGCACAACCATATTTTGTCCCTTAGTGAACATACAGTAACCTTTTAAGCAATTGCTATTCAATTTATTGTATTAACAATAGTAGATTATGCACAATAAACACACTCCTACGCATGTGCACTTTACATACATGCACTGCTACTTTTTAATCTGATGAATCAGTGATCAACAAACCCTAAAGAATGTGTTTTGATTGAATTTTAATCCTATCTGCTCACACAAAGATGTGCTTTCAGTGCTGTAAAGTCAGAAAATCAAGGCTCCTGACTGTCATCTATATTTTGTCAAAGCTCCTGTATTTAGCTACACTAAATTTATTTCTAAACCTGTCAGCGCATGACAAGTAGCCAAAATGTTGAAAACATGAATTTTATTGCACATCACACCACTTTTGATGGATTGTTGTGACTTTCTGTTATGAAAGCTGTTGTTACAGTTTTTTTCCTCACTCTGTAAACTAATGTAAATCAACAGAAGTGTTCAGAAGTCATACTGGACCCAGGATAAAAAGCTTTCAAAATGTGTTACAAGGGATTCTGTAGTTATCAGTTATCACTTGAGCATCAAATCTACTGTACAGACCTCTCTAGTCTTTTGTTCTTGTTCCAGTCTGCTATTAGAGAGAGGTTGATCTTATTTTATGCACATATTAAGTAGACAACAAAAGAAAAAACCTGTTATAAGGTGACTATACCAGGCATTTCCATGTGGTAGACAAGACCTCAGCATGATGGATGGGGCAGTGTGCTTGTGTAGACAAGTCTGAAATTCCTATACTATTCCTCCAAAAAGCATCCTGATGCAACCACCTAGTTCATTCAGTTGCAAAACCAGTAAACATTGTTGCTGGAACAGAAGTCCAAGAGATGAACTCATGGCCCAGGCCTCCCTGTTCACAGCTCAGTACAGGTTTTCTTAAACCAAAACGTTAGGAAAGAATAAGAATTCTTTTTCAGTCTCCCTGATGGTAAGTGAAATACTTCAGTTTTGGCAGAGCGAAAAGATGAGGGCAATTACAAAGATCAAAAATATGCAAAAAAATCTAAGACAGCTGCAGTGTCACAATATACTGTTATATTCCTTTAACTTTCAACTCCAAAGAGTTAAGGAGGTTAGCCTGGGAAAGTTTTTTGTTATTTTTAATAATTACTACTCAGCTCTATAAATTAACAATGGAAGAACTAAAGCATGCATCTTTGTATATCTTATTATGTATTTAACCACACATATACAAGGCAGGAATTTTCATCCCTCTACAGAAATCTAGATTGTAAAATTTCTAGGTGTGTACACCTCACCAACATGTATAGGTCTATATTCCGTATAGATTATCCAACAAGAAGAAAGTGAGACATTTTTTGCCTTCATTTTGGAAGTGGGACATGAGAGGAATATTGCATGTAGCATTTTATAATGCAGTTGACAGAACCAATAACAGAGATTAGGCCCAGAAGAATGATAAATGGAATTCTATTTGAAATAACTGTGACAAAAATTTTGGAAAAAGAAGGGCAAACAGAGCCTTTGAAAAAGAAAATATAAATTACAATCAATTAACATGTCATTACAAAAGCAAAACTTTGGAACAAAGGGCCTCAGTTCTGTACCACGAGCACAGCTTGTTGAATTGAACAACAGAAAACAAAACCCAAAACACTGACAGCAATCAACATGCAAATATAAGGCAAGAAAAAAATACAAAGGGGGATGGACAGCAGTTTTTTGTTTGTTTGTTTTTAATTATTAACATAAGCTCTGCTTCTCAGGTAGGACTCACGCTGGGCATTCAAAGCCAAAGCATGTCTGGGGACTGGAGCATCCCTTTAGGTCACCCCACCATAAACTGTAACAGATTTCTGCTGCTTACCTCTCAGAACAAGGTGTTGACTTGCCACTGCACAGACTTCGGCTTTCAGCTTCTGAGCCTATGTTCCTTCCACTTTCATCTTTTGTATATGTAATTTCTCCTTTGGTAACTGCCTTAATTAGCTTCCTGATGAAAACAGGGAATAAAAAAATAATGTTTTACATGTCACAAGATCTTTCCCAGAAACTGCAAACTGGCTGAAATATCACAAAGTGCACTTTTTATTCATTTCATGTCTGAACTATGAACAACTCTGGATATAATGGTCCATAAAGTACCCAATCTAGATATCAAGCTGATTCCTATAAACAAAAGCAATATTATATTTACAATAAACAGACAGGACATCAAAACATGGTGACTTCCAGCCTTGAACCAAAGTGCCTTTTGTGAAAATTCTCATATTTGTATAGAATATACACAGCAAAGGATTTTTGATCAAATGTGCGTATTTTCTTGTAGGAAATCACACGATGTGTATTTTCCCTTAAAGATCTCTTTGCGGTTTCTACAATTATATACAGCAATGCCCCAAACATACTACTTTCCAGAAACATAATGTCACCCCCTTACCCTGCACTATGTGGTCTAAAAAGCCAGAAAGGAAAGGAGGTGTTGCAAAGTAACAGTATGTTTCACAGACTTACAAACAACAATAGTGTGGTAGGGTTTCTCATGACACTATATGTCAGAAGTTGGTCCCAAACTGGCTTTGCTAAAGCAAATCCTCTCATGAGATATATGAGCATGGAACTTGAGTGAGGAAGAAGGAGCAAGGAAGGAAGAGAAGTAATTAATTACTTCTGAGAGAAGTGGCCTATATCTTGTAGGATTACTTTTATGGGGAATGTCACATTTCAGGCTGCAAACTAAAAAAAATGCTGAAAACCACTAAAATAAATAGCAGACAATAAAAAAGTTTGTTTTTCATAAGTAAATATGACTACTAGATCTGTACAATGAATTTAAATTAAAAGAGGATTAGAAAAGTAAATTTTATTGCACTCTCACTATTGCTACTGATTAGCATGATTTAGAGCAACGTCAAGGTTCCACTAGAGTAGATTCCCTAAACCAGTTCCTTCCTCACCTTCACTTGAGAAGGCAGAGGTTTTCTGATGCTCTTTTTCCCACTATTAAAGAGAGAAAAATTACTTGTGTAGTCAAACGACTAGAGCAAGGAACTCCATATCCAGAACTCCTCAAAAATCAAAAAGGTGTAGAAAGCTATCTACCTACTCTATGTTTGGGAGGATCCATAGCTCCAGCCACAACAGAAACATTCTTCCAATCTTCCTTTCCACTCACCCAATAGCCTCAAGTTATGTCCAGACACCACCCACAAAACCATATATTCACTGCATCTGTTATGTCCTCTAAGGGCATACCCTAACTGGCGTTACACACATCACAGTCTGTAAAGTGACCAACAACATATCTGGTTATTCAAAATAAAGGGGCACTGCTTGACTTTTAGACTAAATTTGCACATATGGAAGCCAAAAGGAAAACATGACTTGTAAACTAAATCAATCAATCAAAACAGGCCTTTCAAGTACTGTTTCTTTTGTTTGCTTCCTCAGCAAAACTGCTTTTAGAGATCCACTGTTGCTTCAAAGTATAAACAGGAAAAATCACAGGGTAAAATTGCCTTTTTTCTGCTACCTCTATAGCTGAAGGGTAATTACGGCTGCATTTCCTAGGAGACAGCAGTTTACTTATAGTAAGCAGATTTTAAATGAAGATTGTTTCTAACTGCAAAATTTGGGACTGATGTGGAATGCTGGAGAGACTCAAAAGAAAATCCATCCAACATATGCAGCTGATATCTGATTTATCAGTTAAAAAAAAAAAAAAAAAAAAAAAGTGAGGCTTTACCCTATCTTTCTGTGTCCTCCAAAGACTGATTTATGCCCAGTTACGGAGGAGGTTGATATATCTGGCCCTTTTTCTTCATTCTCTTGGGGTTGATCTGCGAATGTTCTTTCTTCATCCTTACTGGAAACTGTATCTTCAGTGGAGGGGGAAAGAAAAAATAAAATAAAATCAATGTTTGTACAAATAAAGGCAGCTCACATCAAACAACCTGCAAAAATAGATTTTCCATTTTTCAATACTAAATTAAAATGTACTATAAACCATCATACAAAAACTGCTGGGGAGGGCTTTGGTTTCTCTTTTTAATAGAGGAAAATTAAATTTTAAGTAGTTTGAAATGTTTTTCACTATCAGCTTTACTGAAATGTTTTTCACTGTCAGCTTTACTGCTGAACTATGCTTCTGAATTTACCAACGAAGTTAAAAACCAAAGGACCCAATATACGATTTTGCAGAGTAAAGCATTTTCTGTGTTAAATGAAAGAATGTTTTCTTAATTAAAATGTATGTTCATCTGGAAACAAAATGTGGGGAAAAAAAATGGCTTATTTTTTTCAACTATGTACATCAAATGTAAACATATAGTAAAAAATTACAAAATACCCTATTTGACAGGTTGCATAGTGTCAAAAAAACAAGAACATTAGACACATGCCAGTTTGACAGTTTCTGAAGCACACTAATAGAAAGATGAGCATTTTGCCAATCAGTATACTTGCACCAGAATTTTTTCCAAGGGCAGTAAGCCTGTCCTTCCCCTAAAAACTTCCAGTAACTACCACATTCCTACTCAAACTAATGAATGATACCTCTGAAAATAGACTACCTAAATACCAGATTCTGTGTTCAGAGTGAGGTAGTTACGTGAAGAGAAAATCATCAGGATTCAAAAAAACCTCTCGTTTATTAAACCAGTGGTCCTGTGATACCAGGCAAGGTACCACAGCAGCTCATAACCATGGTATGCTTGCTTCACTCAGAACCATGGACTTTTTTCTGTTCCTTAATTTGCAGGTGCAATTTATTGGAGATATCTGGGTAAAAGGTACCTCTTCATTCTCACTTGGCTTTCCAAGTAGTTTGGATGTAGCTCGTGCTGCAGCATACAGCACAGGAGTTAACATTTATCTTTCCTATTCGGAGTTTAAATAAATAAATAAATAAATAAATAAATAAAACGGAATCATACTTTTTATGTATCACCATTACAAATAAGAGAGGCAAAGACGAAAAACGGCTGGTTTTAGATCTTTGCATACAGCCAAACTTCCTGGCAAGAAATGAGAATGAATGTTAAGAGCCTCTGCTTCTGGCTTTGCAGCTGAACAATGGTGTCCATCTGATAGGAGAGTGAGATTTTCAGCAGCTCTCTAGCCCCACTGAGTTACTTCTTCATTCATCTATAGCTTACCTCTCCTATATACTAATCATTCACAAACCAGTGCATAGTAATACCAAAATGTGAAATTAAGATTAAAGTATTTATTATACCTTCTACAGTGAAGAAGGAAATATAACACAAGTACAACACTCTGAAAACAAGGTTTGAATGTATTATATTAAACATATACAACAAATCTCTCTCTCGAGGTCCCTACCTGGGGATTTGCGTAGGATAGACTGTCTGACAACATCAGTTCCAAGATTTGACTGTCTGAAGCGCTTGGCTCTCTCTTCAAAAAACCATTCCCCTGTCACAATCCTTAGCTGTCTATATGGGGAGAAAAAAGTAATAAGCCAGGGAAATGTGCACATTAACAAACTTAGTCAACCAAAACTGCTGCTTAAACCCACATATTTCATCACTGACCCATTATTTTCACAAACTCTGGACACCATTTGCACAGTTCAAAAGAAGGAGTAAAAAGACCGACTGAGAAGCTTGAGATAGGAGGACAGGTAGCAGAAGAAATCCTTTTGCTTTGTGAATTAAAAGTAATTTTCATCACATGGAAATTTACTTAGTAAAAAGTGTTTCAACCACATTTACCAGATTTCCATAGAAAAGATTAAAAGATAGACAAGATAATACATACTATCTCCCTTGTCCTTTGGATAGGGAGCTACCTAACTTCACAGTTTTCAGCATCTCCAAAAATGTAAGAGCTGTAGAAACAACCACAATGTATAGAGGGAAAAAAATAAAAACCACAACCTGCCACCCAAGTCAACAGTTCATTGACCCAGTCTGGTTATATACCAGCAGTTTGCTGCAAGCTCATCCATATTTTTCATCCAGTACTCCAAGTTTCATATGTTGCCACAATATATACGGTTTCTTCACGACAGCACTGTTATGAATTAGCTACATGTCTGAGCTTCAGAGCAATGAAATTTTGTTTTGCTACTGTTTTGGATAATGCTGATTCTACTGGAGGCAACTGGAAAATTTTCAAGTTCTTCTGCCTATATTCACCAAAAATAATCTGGTATTGTCACTGCTGATTTCCATAGGTATGTTTTTGATGCTAATTGCTAGCCTTTCCCTGAATGAGTTTCATTATGCGAAAGCATCACCACTTCTATTGCCCCACTCTGTACAATTGATAGCAAAAAGCTAAATGAATACTTAAAAAAACAACCAAACAAAAAAAAAAACTTTAGCTCCAGGCATGTTCCTGATTACTTTATGCTCAGTAAGAAAAACTAGTTACAAACCAATACCAGAAAAGAAATCATCTAGTCTTCTGGGCATGAAAATTAATGCAGATGGATTTAGAGCACTGATCAATATCTCCTCTATTAAGTTCCTTGCTTGAATGAAGAGTTTGACTTGGGAAAATACTAAAAATTATAGAATAGTATTCTGCCACTGCTAAAAAACTACCGTTATATCCTTGGTTCTTCCTCACCTATTAACAAATTATGCACCTTCACATTCCTCTAAAAGAAAATCAAAATACAAAATGTGCACAAATGAGATAATAGAAGATTGTCTTATCTCATTGTTGCAGACTTGCAATGACAAAAAAACATACAATTTGTCATCATCACAATCAGACAGTCATTATGTTAGGCATTAAATAAAATCTCTACATTTTCACACAGAATTTTTAAAATACTTTTTATTTTATTTTAAAGATACATAGATTGGAAAGGATTCATTGCATTAGAATCTACGCTGTATGAAAAATGTTTGCAGAATGTGTATTTTCACAATTCATTTACACCACACACTTCTCTGTGCAGTTATTTTTATGCTGAGGTTTACAGCAAGATTATTGCTTTATATCACAACATAAATCTGTCATAGCCTTGACTAGGACATCACATTCTACTACAATATAAATGACAGTTTACATGGTGTAAGTGGTTGATTCATTTTTCCTCAGTTACTGCCAGGTTTGACCACAAAGCTCCCCAAGTGCCATTCTCCCCTTGGATACAGATCTTATTTATGTCTAGTGTCTCACTAGCAATGCTCAGCTTGACAAAGAATATTCCCCACCCCCTTATCCAGGCAAGCATTTTCATCCTTCTCCATACTCAGAACCACCTATGATCAGGGGTTTTGAAGCATGGAAGCTTGCACCACACAAAGCCACAGTCTTTTACAAACAGGAACTTGCAATTATTTCCACACCCAGCCCTGAATGGTCCCACCAACCCATGAGGAATGACTGTGGAGAAGGACTTTCTCTTGCCTGTAAAAGTAACGACTGACCCCACAGTTGCCTTCTTTGCAGCCTCCAAAAGCCACACCAGATCGGTTAGCCTATTCAGGCAACAACAGTTGATTCCTGTGTTTCCTGGCAAAGGATAAATCAGCCATCTACTCTCAGTGATCTCCCTCTGCAGGCTGTAGCCCACTGCCATCAAATAGCCTCTAATTACACAGCTGCCGCCCTCTTATTCTTTAGCCAAGGAAGCTCAAGGCCATCGCTGCCTGTTGTGACAAACACAAACAGGTCCCTCAAGAAGATGAAGGTGTCAGCCATCCCCTGTGCAGGTCCAAGTGGGCACTAGAGGCTGTGACAGCCAGTACCACGATGGAGCTGGACTACGTGCGGTTCAGCTAATGATGGTAAAATGAATTACAAACCTCCTTCAGCAGGCTGATCTTATTAAGCAGTTAATACTGCATTGTGAATAGTGATGCACTCCTTCAGATTGCCAGCTCCTCGGGCAAGTTTGCCCCGAGGAGGCCTGCGCCCCTTCTGCTCCAACCCCACCAGCACAACCAGGTCTGAGGCACAACACAGCTGTGGCATGAAGCAGCAAATAAAGGGAGAACTGTTTTGCTTTAGACAAGAGCTTTACCCAACTTCGTTACCCACAGTGAAGGGGGAAAAAAAAAAACACATGTCAATAGCCATCCACTGCAAGTGTTCCCCGGAGCAAGCCTAGAGGCCTCAACTTTCACATCAGACCTTTGTCCTTATCATCACCAATATCACTTTCAGTCTTGGGTCCCCAGCTTCTGCTAGGAGTCCTTTTTTTTTTTTTTTTTTTTCCCAATTTTTTTTGTGAAAATGTCCATTTCCAAGACCACTTCTACAAAAATACCACTTACCACTTCTAATGAAATAAGGGGGTGAAAGAAAAAGCATTGTACTTCTGACTTTCTAGCACACTAATATTGGTTGGGATATGTGTATATATATTCTTCATGGACGCTCAACAATTCATACAAAGACTAGTGTTTATATCATCTTAATCACTCACATATTTTGGGAATACTACAAAAATAATTTGTGCTCTACACAAATGGAAATGAATTCAGATTAAATGACTGTCCTAGTTTCTGGTTTGAGGTTTGAACTTCATAACTGCATTGACATTCTGAAACAAAAATTGAAGAATGAGACCTAACCATCTTACATTAATGTTATTTTTTATGCATTTATAGTTATTATTGTCTCTCCTACTGAGCAAATCTTTCTCCTGTTTCTGATGCAGAACTTAAATGAACCGTTTCCATCTAGATAATTGTTTTAGTGGGAAGAGAATCAATGGCATATACACAACATTACATAAAACCAGTGTTTGCAGGTTTGTTTTCTCTTGTTTTTAAAGTGGGTTCGAGTTCCATGCTGACTGTAATCATGGTATATATCTGCATTTTCTTTCCTTTTTCAGTTAGCATGTAGCATGCAAAGTAAAAGAAAAAAAAAAAAAAGAAAAAAACAGTCTAACAAAAACAGCCAGGAAATTTTTGAAGAGAATCACATGGAAGTAGCTATATTTAATACAAAATACCTTAGATATTAAGATATTAGGTGAAGTCATTATATACATTAATTAACGAATGAGCTCTCATATAGATATGTGAGAGGGACTACTTTATGGTTCCATGCTTCTTCTTCCTCTATGATCTCCCAATAAGCAGATTAAGTTCACCAACACAGTGCTCAGTTTCAAAACAGAACATAACCTGTGGAATGAAATACTATAAAATACTCATGAGTTTGGGGCATTCTTAGGATACTCACTAGAAAACAACAGGTTTTTTGCTAAATTTATGCAGGAACTCAAACACTTCTATATTTAGGTAAGTTGTCCACAGAGTCTATTTAACTTGTAAGCTATTATGTTCCTAATGATACTCCAAAGAGCTGGATGAAGTGGGGAATTTAGATTAAGTGGGGAATTTAGATGGGTAGACCTTAGACTCTAGAGAAAAGCTAATTAATGCAAATTCTTTAACTGTTTTCTGGAAGCACAAATTAAGAAAAATGTTGGCTTGTACAAGTATGTTGTACTACAGGAAAGCTGCTTGCAGCATGTGTTGACTGACCATCCACTAGACTAATGCAAGCCAATGGTAGAGCTTTTATAAACTGAGTATGTCTATTTAAGCTGAAAGTACTACTTGGCATTCATATCCATTTGTCTCATTCAGCCTATAGCTCTTACTCTGGCTATCAGGTAGGGTTACAGCATGGATGATTACGTGGGTATTAGTTTTCAGTAATAAATGGTCTTGATAGTTAAGCTGTAGTTGGAAAGCTCTCAGTGTAGCATATCATGAGCACAGTAATGTGGATGCATCTTCGTACGCCTTCAGCTGTTTTAAAACAAAGTGGAAAATGACAGTTCGACCACATGATCTTAAAGGTCTCTTCCAACCTTAATGAGTCTATGATTCTATGAGACTGTGTCCCTGACAAGAACTCAGCTTGTGATCATGCACTCTCATTTTTGCAAGACACTTTATCATTAAACATCTAATTATAAAAATTCCATTTAAGATGGAAAGTTCCAATTTTTAACTTTAATCTTTTTCTTTTCTTTTTTTTTTTTTTTCCCTGTAGAAAACAAACAAACAAACATTGGTCAAACAGTGACTGAACATCCAACCTAACACTTACAGTAGAGGAAAGAGATTCACTCCAGATTCCTTTCCGTCTCCCCTTGTCCAAGTGTTTCACTTCTTCTTTGGGAAGAAAAATTTGGAAAATATGGCAAGACAAAAGCCTGGATAAAGTGTAGCCTATAAATAAATACACCAAAACATACACACCCATCTTTGCATGCATTCAACTGAATGGAATATTTTCTATAACATAAATTAATTTCAGAGTATTCTCATTAATTAGGGAGACTTATTAAATAAATAGAAATCTGTGACCCTATTAAAAGAAGGTAAACTTGCCTGTAAGTTTTTGTTTTGTTTGGTTTTGGGGGGAAAGGGGAGAATCTGAAGAACACTTGTATTCTAAAACAATTGAAGTATCTATTATCAGGCTCCTAATGTGCATAAATGTTACTAAGATACTGATGAATTTTCATGACGTGTTGAAACAACATAATTATTTCAAGGATGAAGACAAATTTCCCATTACTGCTTGTTTCTGCTGTAATAACTCAGGCCACCTAAGCATTTTATCTTGCTGAATAATTCTAAAATTGTTTGTAGATATCTAGACACATTCATAATGAAAAATACGGACAGCATTGAGATGCAAAATTGGTTTGTCAGCAGACTGCTCAAAGAACATAATTTCCCTCAATCTATCACTGACCATTTTTCAAGTTAAATTTAAAACACCAACAAACCACATTTTAAGAAGGGGGAACAAAGTGACCTTGATGGCAAGTTTCTCTTTTAGCACCTATGTTTGAAAGCTACTGATGACCACTTTTGTTTCTTGTATGCAGGGAATAGAGTAGAAAACTTTCTTTTTCATCAACTGCATCACTGCATACAGGTTCGATTTGCCTCATTAAATACTACAACATCTCATTTCATCTTATTAATAAAGACTATCTTATTCTCTCAGTGACAGCAGACCTTAGAATTTGGGAGAAGACTTAGCTCTAACCTTTCCTGACCTTTGAATGATTCATCTTGTAACTTTATATTCTGGTAACAACTCTCATGGGAAAAAATAAAAACAAAACAGTAATATTCTCTTTATGTACATTCAAGAATATCCTTCTTTAGTAACTGGAAATTGTAAGGCAATTTATATACAAACCTCAGTCCATTATCCTTAAAAATCCTGAGAAACATCTCTCACTTTTCATGTTCCAATTTCTTTCCTCAAATTCACTAAATCTCTTTTTGAAAGTGTTTTTGAATGTAATTACTGTGTTGCAATGAACTTCTCCATCACAATAAGGTGTTCTTCAAGCAAGTATGACTTTAGTGAAACAGGAGAAAACAGGTTTTAAATATTATTTGGCAGTGAGGAGATAATTCAGAGTTGCTTGTGGCCAAAGACACTTGTTGAAAAATTATCAGAGAGAGATTTTAGTATTAAACCAACTGGTATCTTAGTCTTTCAGCTACCATCACGCTATCATGCAATTTTTTAATTAGTTCAGAAAATAATACACACCCTTAAAAAAAAAAAAAAAAAAAAGTATTTTGAAATGACCTGATCTTCGAATCAAATTCAGCATACATGCAATTTGCCTTCATCTTTTTTTTTTTCAGATATTTTTTTTTTTTTTTTGGTAGCTGGACATAAACCTACCGTAAATGTTAAAGCAATGATGACACTTCATCACAGGCCACGTTACAGAACATGCTGTACTACAGATATCCCAACTTCCTGTCCTGTGAGTGGACAGGCAGGACTTGAGATGCTCTGAGGAAAGATCAACATGCACTAAATGAAGTAACTGACAAAAGCTGGCTGATATTATCCACACTTTCCTTTATTACTTGATATTATTTGTTTCAGCAACAATTTTGGATTATTATTTGTGTAATTCAAGGGATTTCTCCAGCAAATCCTGCAGTACTTGTCAACAACTTTTTTGCTAAATACACTCAATACCCAGTATCCAAATTTCTTTAGTGACACCAGATGAAACGCAGCAGGCTTTCCAAGAGCTCAGAAATGTTCTGAATGTATTCCTGCAGGTAAAAGAGATGTCTGTATAGTGTATTGTACCAGTTACTGCTACCACCATCACCTTCAGTGGAAGTTAATAAGACATTATTGGGAACAATTTTGGCAGAACAACCAAGAACTAGTATAGCACCAAAACCAGAAAAAGTTCATCAAGGCCATGAATCCTTCCCAGTGTCTTTTAAGGGTCTCACAGCATGTACAACAACATACATATGTTATATCAGGTGCTAGTGTCTATGCTGTTATCAATGTGAACCTAATTCATCAAGGTTGCTGAAAGAAAAGGATGAATTAAAAAAAAAAAATAAAAAAAAGGAAAAAATTCCTAGCACGCATTCACATATTGCAAAGCCACTAATAGAGTAAAACAACTGAGTTTAACAGACTCACACCATATCCAAATAAATGCTAAATAGCTAAGTTTTGTTCCTTCCCGTCTTTCATTTCCTACTCATGAAACATAGCTAAGAATCTCTTAACACGATTTCCATTTTCTTTTCCTTGCCTTCTGCCTTTCGATCTTGCTAAAGGCCCTCTTTCTATTCACTTAATCAACTCCTTTTTCAAATGTAATTCAAAAAACCTAAAAATCCCATTTTTCCTTGCATTTCTCACTTAAGTGAGACAGAGGAAAGCAGAAATGAAAGAATTTAAACTAGAGTTATGCACAGTGAATAGATTTAACTGAAATACCCGTCTCCAGCATTCACCTCTACACTGTCCATACAGAAGATAATCTCTTTGTGTTCTCCTAGGAGCATAAAAAGCATTTTAGAGATCATTAACTTCCATTATGGCCCTGCAAAAGCACTAGATATGAAAGAAAAGAAAGGACAGGAATAGATTTCAATTTAGTATTGATATCAAACACCAATGATACCTTAGCACTTTAAACAAATCACTCCACAGTATGTAATAACTTAGATGCAGGCTTCTAATGGAATTGGTTTCCAACATGATTGCTAGGACCATTGCTTGGCATACAGAATGCAACACAATCACGAGAAACAGCTGTGGCATATATTTTGAGAAGTTTCCCTATCCATTTTTCAGCCACAAAACAGGATGTACTTTACTGATGTCATCATTCCTGAAAAAAGTTTAACCAACCGGTTTTTAAAACAAGATTCTGCAACCTGTCCAAATTATATCAATAATTCTTTTTCTTACCACCTAACCTAATCTTTTTCACTGCAATTTAAGTATCTCACTGCTTTTCTTATCCATAGTCAGTATATAGAAAAGCCTACATGCATCTACAATGCAGCTGCCTTTGTACATTCAAAACTCAGTTATTTTCATTTTTTTTCCTTGAATACGCCAAACATTTCTGACTGCCTTCATTACTCTGTGCACAGCATGTCCTAGGCTTGTGATCTTTATTTTCTACTGAAACTTCTTCAGTTGACCAGTATGATGTGTGCTACTGTGCTGGGTCTGTCTGGGATGGAGTTAACTTTCCCTGCAGCAGCCCACACAGTGCTCTGCTCTGTTCATATAGCTAGAACAGCACTGATATCACTCCAGTGTTGTGTCTATTGCTGCATAGTGCTGGCACTGCAGCAGGACTCCCTCCAAGCCCCCAAGAGCCGTCAGGCTGGGGGTGGGCAAGTGATGGGGAGGAGACATCACCAGGGCAGCTGACCTAAACCGACCAAAGGGATATTCCATACCATGTGGGGTCACACTCAGCAATACAAAGAGGGGTTCTCGTGGTGGAAGGCCCTGTCCTCCTGAACAACTGTTACATGTATTGAGGCCCTGCTTCCCAGGACATGGCCGAACATCGCCCAACGATGGGAAGTAGAGAGGAATATTCTTCCTCTCTCCCTGTGCTTCTGCACAGCCTTTTTTTCTTCTTTCTCCTTCTTCCTTTTCCCTTTAATTAAATCATCCGTATCTCAAACCTTGAGCTCTTTGTGTTGCATTTTCTCCCCTTTCCTCTTTGAGGAGGAGGAGTGAGAGAGCGGCCATGGTGGAACTCAGCTGCCCACCCAATTAAAACCACCACAGCTACACAAAATGGGGCAAAGTACTCCTAACAAAACAAGACTGTATCATGTATTTTGTAGACTGTAATTCTGTTTTACATCCTGTGTGATGGAGGACTTTTCCACAGTGGCAGAAAACTGTTGATTCATGTTCAGCTTTTTATTCAGTACAACATCCAGATTCATTCTTAAGGAACAGCTGCATAAGCTATTTTTATTTTTCTCATTCTGTGTTGCTGCAGCTGTCTTTGCCCAAGTGGTACTTGCACATGCCCACAGGGAGCCACCATTTACTTTTACTTCAAATATCTTCTCTAAACTGCATCATTTTGAATCCCAAGTCAGTCCTTCAACATGTCTGCAACACCTCACAGTTTCATGTCACCAGCAAATGTAATTGGTAAACTCATGTGCTGCATCATCTAAGTCCTAAACTAAAACACTGACCAGTAAAAACCCAGATGAGAATTCTGCTCTGTATCACTGCTTATTTTGATAATGAAACGCTCTGAGAACAGAGCTTCGTAGTTCTCCAGGCAGGACTGCAATCACACTGACATAATTTATTTTGGGGCACAGTCCCCCTTGTTTATGAGCTTTTGAGAACAGTATGAAAGAAGGTTCACTAAAGTCAAATTATAAGACATCTACAGATCCTCCTCTATCCATGAGGTCTGTCATCCTATCAAAGAAGGAAATTAAATTGCTTTTGACATTATTTGTTTTTGAGCCAGCTCTTACTCATCGTTCTGTCAGCTTCTCTCAGCTTTCAGACAGTCATGATGTTTCAGTTTTTTTAGAGAAGTTAAAGGTAATCTGACAGGGCCAACAAATCCCTTGTTCTTCCTTTCTTTGTATTTTAAAGAACAGCATTATATTTGCCATTCTCCATTCTGTCATCTCACCTGAGCCCCATCATTTCTGAAAGGCACAACACTCAGGTCACCTCAGGAACTGACTGAAGCAAACCACAAGGAGTAGTTTTTCAACATTTCACAAAATCAAGTACTTGAACATGGTTCATCTTAAAAGAGGTGAAACATTATTCTCTTGTTCTCTGGTTGCATCCCCTACTGAATGCAAGAGAAGTTTAAGGCATCTAACAACCCTTAGAGGTTAGCCTTCTAAAACTGAAGTTAGAGGACACAAACCCTAAATTCCATGTCCTGCTGCGTTAATTCTTCATTAACTGTCTATGTAGCCAAAGTCTGACATAACTACTATTTTGGATTCACTTTTTGATACAGCTTACAAAAAGCTTTACCTTCCTGATATTAGTTTGATATCCTTTAAAAAATGAACAAACAACAAAAACCCCACTTCCTCTGTGACATTACTGATTCTTCCCCTTTTAACATAGTTATTTTATCACATCTTTTCCTGATGTATGTAATTCCCTCATGGATGTAACAACATCCAGTTCCTACATCACGATACTTAACTAAGTCCTATTGCACAATACACCTCTCCTTTCCTTCGTGGTTATCTTGCTGAGTCAAGCTACGAAATTCCATATTACTATCCCAATCAAGGGCAATATTCCTTCAAGTATATATGACGTAAATACACATATTTTTGAACATATAAAATCTCTGTTTATTCATTTGATATCCTGTGTTAAAATACCAATTCTATGCTTTTTCAGCACTGTGTATCCTCCTCCATTCTCCATACTTAACATTCTAACAGTGAGAAATGTGAAGATTAATCTACCTCCTTTTGTTTTACCTCCCACCGTGGCACAGCTTACTTGAGAACTCTCTCTAATTCTAAACAACCAGGGGAAAAAATATTGTAAATACACCCTTCTCCCTTTATGCAGAAATGCTCAGTTACTGTAAACACAGGAAAAAGCAAGGATAAAACCATGCCTTGAAATGTTTGGACTCACGATTTTTACATCTCTTTCTTTACAAATCCACCTACCACATCAGTCAGAACGTACCATCCTCGCTTATTCTTAATTTTGTTTTGTTAATTTTCAATTACAAGATTCTTACATTTCTGTCTTACTGTGAATAGACTGTCACTGTTTTGTAACTGATTTTCAGAGCACTGCACACCAACGACCTAGTATATGTGATGCTTGCAGCTTTCTTTAGAAAGCAAGCTAGTTGAAACTAACTTGGAACTAGAAAAAAAGATACTGCAAAATAGTGCAGCAAATCAAAACACCAGAAAGCTTCTTACCTTGTTTATCTGCTATGCATATATTTGTATGCTAAGAGGAGATAGAACTAACACCAGCGTAAAATTACTCACAGAGAATTAATCTTTAAGTGTATCCATAAAAACTGCACAACTTACGCAATTTTAGCACACACCGAGCATTTCCAGTGCCCATCAGCTCCCACGACACGACACTTAGTGCACACTCTAAGTTTGCAGGTTTGGCACAGGTCTCCTCTGTCAAAGATTAAGCCCAGGCTTTTCTGACAGCGAATACAGACTCTGCTGTTGTCCTGTTGACAGTGTCGATTTCCACCTTTCCTTCTCACTTCCAGAAGTTCATTTTTCAATTTCCTAGAAGAAAGAAAATAAAGGGCTTGAATTTGGAGATACATCTGATTTTTGTATGGTATTAGGATGAAACCTTTTGGAGATCAAGCAACATTTCCATCTTCCTGTGATTTGTAAAAACTTTCGAACCGATTAAGATTTAGCACTAAGAACTACAAGACACAAATAAGGACAATGTAACTGTGTTTTATATATTAACTGTATTTCTAACACATACGTGGCAAAGAAGAATACATCTATCCTCAACCTCTCAGACATAAAGCCAAGAGGAAAATATGCAGCCTTGAGGTTGGTGTGCAGATAGCTGAGCAGTTCTGAACCACTGGCAAACCATCTTTGCCTGTCCCTCATCAATAATTCAAGTCATGCTGAGCCCAGGTTGACTGCAGCTCAAAACTGGGACTATTCTGTGCTTCCACGGTAGAAAAAGAAAATCTTTCCTGTAACTGGTGTGCATTTAATACTCTGCCAGAGTAGAGTTAGCTAGGAAAACAGATGCAATTCTGCACTGGCCATTCAAATCTTGAAAGAAAACAAAAGCAAACACCTAAATAGATGTAGCATCACAGCATAACACCACTAAATTGAAAAAAAAAAAAAGGGGGGGGGGGGGGGGGGGGAAGAGAATATCAGTTTAAATAACGCAACTTGAATGCTACCAGTTCCAACCACTGACCCTGAAGGATAAAGGTATCTGCATTTAAGACCTGCTTTATAGACTGTAATTTCAAGGGTGCATAAGTCAAGTCCTTAAGGGAAAAATAACCTTATGTGAAAAATAACTACTACAACATTCCCAAATAAAAATAACAACAACAATAATAATATCTAGGGACTTAAGCAGGACTCCGTCATAACCCAAACCTCTCACTAACAACTCCTTGTACCTCAGTTCCTGACCTCTGCTCCAGAGCTTTCCCTCCCACACCAGAGCCTTGAGCTTTCACCCCTCACACCCCAACCCACAGAACTATCTAGGTTGGAGGTCACATAGCTTAAACTGGTGCTTAAGGTTGGAGGTCACATAGCTGAAACATGGCCAACAAGAACAGGTTGCTCAAGGCCCTGTTCAAACGAACCTTGAGTAACTCCAAGTGAAGAGAGCACACAATGTCTCTGGGCACCGGTCCCACAGTCCGACCAACTGTATGATTTTCTTTACAAAACAAGGAGTGGAATAAAAAAGCTTCCATAATATCTAATCAGAATCTCCCATATTCCAGATTGGTCACAATGCTTCTTGTTCTTTTACTGTCGTGGAGACCAGAACAATTTTGTTCCACTACAGGCCTGAGAGGAGCAGTTGAAGACAGCCACCAGGTCTCGCCTTTGCCTTAATGCTGAGCAAACCCATTTCCTTCAGCCTACAAGACGTAGAAGGGGCTCCAACCATCCTTATGGTCCTCCATTGAACACGCTCCAATGTGTCAGCATTTCTCTTGTACCAGGGAGCCCCCAGATGGAAATTCTCTTCCAGTTATGGTCTCACAAGTGCACAGCAGAGGAGATAATCACTATCCTCAACTGCTAACCTACACCCTGCATGGGGTCAAATTTGCTTTGTCCTCTCAACACACCTCAGCAGAAGCTCTGTCCACTCAACCCCCAGGCTCCTATTATCCTCTCAATTTTCTCAATACATCCCTGCCCACCTCAGACTCTCTCCTGACTTTCCCTCTGTCGAAACCTCTCTCATTTCAAGTTCCTCTGCCTTTTCAAACCCTTTCCATGCTCCAATCTACCCCAGAAGATCCCCTTTCCAGGGCCCCAGTTCAGCAGTGCTTAGTTCCCTTGGCTTTATGCAGCTGGGTATTGCTGTCTCCCCATCCCTTTCCTCCCCTATTTCATGCACTGCCACCAGCCTCCAGGGCCCCTCTGCCATGAAGCACTGCAGCTAACTGGACTCACCATCTCCACACATACCTCAAGAGAGATTTAAAACACCTGGTTACCAGTTTCACTTAAGGATCAGTGAAAAGGTCAGGAAGAAAAAGACCTTGTGAAAACAAAGCCAATAAAAGATTACGGGCTGCAGCCCCAGTGAAGGAGGCTGAGTGCACTGTGTAGGTCACCAGGGGCTAAGCTCTGACAGCAGTGGGTTATTTGTGGCTACGTGGCCTTGTTACAGGGATGGCTGGCATTTTGCTTCCCACTGGGGTATCCAGGAACGAGAGCCTATGGACACTGACGTTATCTTTTTAGTACCTAGCAGTGTGTCCTGCAGGCTGGATCCTAGCACCTAATGTCAAAACAAAACCTTCGCTGAACTCCTTCCTTTCTGGCCTCCCTGCCTACTCTCCACCCCAGCTTTCAGGTCCCTCCTTAACAAGAAACATCACCGGGCACAACATATGTGTTTTAAATAGTTACAATTTTAAATAAGGAAATCTCTCTCTCCCCAAACCAACAAGCAGAGATTTTTAAACAAGAGCTTTCTTTGAGAGCAACATGTTGAGAAATACTTATCAATGTTTCAGAGTTCCTTCGGCATTACAAAGGCATTGCTTCTATTATCCTGTTATTATTGATGGTAGCCACAACGGTATTTTCCTCTTTTCATGCAATACAAAAATCTCGAATTCTTATCAGATGCTGGTTGATCTACCAACACCATGAATTTTGAAAAGTGTGATTTGTTGGTTTTTGAATACAGATCTGCCTTCAAGGACTATCGGGAAACCAAAATAAAATAAATCAATCCACAGCTTTCCTGTTCACTGAAACATGTAAAATATGAAAATCAAAATGCAAGCAAACAACGTATGGACAGGTATACTGAATCTGAACTATGGGATTCCCTAAACCACTTACTGAATTGAACTACTGTTTGACTGTAACAAATATGTTTGTGTCTTATGAAAATAAAGAACGAAATGTCTTGAGGGCCAGAAAGATTAGAAGGCAGTAGGTGAGTCATCTGAAAAAAATCCATCCTCGTAACAGCCACGGCCTAGTTGCACCAGCTACGTAATACTGAACAGGGATTGCATGTGCGTAAGTATGTACGTGGTAATCAGGCACGTAGCTGGCCTGACTTACCAATAGATACCCTTTATCTCCCCAGTATGGGAACCATCTGTATCGTAAACATCCAATTTCCTTTTGCCATTCAACATTTGAGCACTCCTTATTTTTAAAGGAACCTAATTAATCATGCAGTTAGACATTTTTAATCTCAAATATTAAACAACAATTAATCTTTATTGATCCTCTCCTAGTAATATTATGAAATGAGAGAATCACAGAATGATTTGGGTTGGAAGATCACCTGGTTCCAACCCCCTGCCATGGGCAGGGACAGCTCCCACCAGCCCAGGCTACCCAAAGCCCCATCCAGCCTGGCCTTGAGCACCTCCAGGGATGGGGCATCCACAGCTTCTCTGGGCAGCCTGTGCCAGGGCCTCACCACCCTCTGAGTAAAGAATTTCTTCCTAATACCTAATCATAGAATCATTCAGGTTGGAAAAGATCTCTAAGATCATCTAGTCCAATCTTTAACCTAGTAAAGTAATTTAAATCTACCCTTTTTTAGTCCAAAGCCATTCCCCCTTGTCCTATCACTACTCTCCCTGACAAAGAGTCCCTCCCCAGCTTTCCTGTAGGCTCCCTTTAGGTTTTGTAAAGTAGCTGTAAGGTCTCCCTGGAGCCTTCGCTTCTCCAGGCTGAACAATCACAGCTTTCCCAGCCTTTCTTCACGGAAGAGGCGCTTCCACCCCCGATCATCCTTGTGGCCCTCCTCTGAAGACTGCTTCTAATAGGTCCATGCCCATAGTAAACAGAAAATAAACTCTGCAGAAGCCAGTTTAATAAGCTATTGGAGAAAGAGTCCTATAATACACTGAAGTTTCTAAACCGTCTATAACAATAGCTGTTTGATGGATGATAGATATTAAGAATAAAATTGTTACTGGCAAGGGTAGTAGAATATTTTGCCATTCCTCTAGCTGTGAATTTATATTAAGATCTCTCTCCTGTTTGACAAAATACAGAAGTGCATTGAAGAAGAGTTTTGTTGTAACTAGTATTCCAGGCAGCACTGAATGACTTAATCTGAACTCTTCCATATGGGGTCTAAAATACCTTACTTATCAAAGCGGGAGACAAAGAAGACAACCTACAGCAAATTTAAGAAGTGGCTCATATCCCAAATTAGGTCCATCGAAAAAGTCAACATGAAAAGCTGAGGCCTTGAAAACATGAGGAAAAAAACATGCAGGCAGCAAAGCCAAGGAACGGCGAGCAGTCACAGCTCCTGGCTCTGTCACCGACCGCCTGCAAGAGGCACAAAACAGCCCCTGAAGGAGCCTGGCCCTTCCCTACCGACTGCCTCCTGGCTCCAGCCTTAAGAGAGACATTTTTCTTAATGCACTTTACCTCAGAGAACATTTATTCCCCAAGTTTAGAAAAGTTGAACAGTTATACTGCTCCACGAGGTGAGACAGGTACTGCTCAAGCCATTCACTTAAACAAATGTCATCAATGTAAGCATGATCTACTTGCTTTGACTCAGGTAACTCATTTCTTTCAAGCCCCCACTCTCTTCTTTTTTTGATAAGCACTATAGGAAACATGGAATACGTGATTCCTCAGTTTGATTTTTCAGATTGCTCCTGCATCTTCCTTCTCCTCCCCCTTTAAAAAAAACAAAAAACAAACAAAAAAAAACTTAAAAGATATAGAGCAACAGAATTCAAGTATTCCTAATTTTATTTTGCTATTCTAAATTTCCCAGAGTTCGAGCAGTGTAAAAAATTTCATTAAAAAAATAAATAAAAAAATAAAAAACAGAAACTGCTCTCACTCAACTATAATTGAAGACCGAAGCAGGGAAAGAAAAAAAAAAGTTTAAACATATGAAATTGCTCCAATCTTTGAAATTGCTCCAATCTTTGCAATGGCTTTAAACTAGAAGAGGATTTAGATTAGATATAAGGAAGAAATTCTTTACTCTGAGAATGGTGAGGCCCTTGCACAGGCTGCCCAGAGAAGCAGTGGGTGCCCCATCCCTGGAAGTTCTCAAGGCCAGACTGGATGGGGCTTTGGGCAGCCTGGGCTGGTGGGAGGTGTCCCTGCCCATGGCAGGGGTTGGAACTGGGTGATCTTCAAGGTTCCTTCCAACCCAACCCATTCTGGGATTCTATGATTCTATGAATCTTGCACCTGTTCATCAGAAAGTTATGTTTCCTGCATTAGTGGGTCCCCACATTCTCCATCTAGAGCTCGGCAGCTGCTAACTCAGATGCAAGGTGATTTTTTAATTTTTTTTCTGAGCAGAAAGTGGTAAAAACAATTCCTGGAGCTGTGGAGAAAGGAAATTTCTTCACCAGACTGATTCCAAATGCCTTCTGTAAATGCAGCCAGATTCCCTTCACTGTCTGACATGATATCTGGAAAGTAACAGTAAATATTTTTGACAATGCAGAAAATGATGAGTTATTACCAGTTTACATTGGCTTCTCCTTGCATTATAAAAATATAGACATTTGAGTATCTAAAATGTGTTAGGCACTTGTTTTACAAGCAAAGATTTCTACATTTTGCTTATAGAACAGGGATTTTTTTAATGATAAAAACTGTCTTAAGGATATCTGAGTATGGAGGTGTACTGGCGACAATGAAAAGGGGGTGACAAAGAGTGAACGTGCAAAGGAAAAGAACTGGAGTGATAAATAGCAGAATGGAAAGGAGGCATGGGAACTGAAATTACATTGGAAGGGAGTAAGAACACCTTCCACAGATGAACCTTTTCATGACCTTTCTTCACCCTCTCCACTAAAAACTATTACCAAAATTAAAACAACAAAACACACACACACCCCAACAACAATACACCACCCCAAATGCACAAATTGTCTGTTGGTTTCTCACTTACCCTCAATAAAGTCAACTGCAAGCAGAGTATAAGAATATCAGAGTTAACCACCATCAGAAATTCTTTCACCAACAGAATAAAGAACAATGGAGAGCAAAACAGGCACCTCTACCCTTAGAGTACCAGCAATAGGAACTACTTTACATGTATTTTGAAAAGTCTCTGGTTCAAAGAGTAACAGTGTGTTAAAAAAAAAAAAAAAATCACTTTTCAAAAGTCACAGATGCCAGACACACAACTTCCCTTCTTCTCATCCTTCCCATATGGATGAACAATATGCTTTAACATATGAACTCTTCCCTTAAGATATTATTTATAATCAGTGTTACAAAAAACACAAACCATCTACCATACTATATACTGATTTATAATCATTTTGTGCTTACAAACAAGTCCAAATATATAATCAGCAGGTAAGTCACTTACCACTCCTGTTACTCAGACTGAAAAAAAATAAAATCGCCAGAGTATTTGCCTGTAGTTACCACAGGGTGGTATCCATGCTAAGTTTCTCCTATGCTGTAATGGAGTTACTATGTTAAATTGCTTCTGACTGATAAGGAGATGCCATTTTAGTTAACTGAAGAGAAAGGAATGTCAACTTTCTTTGGCAATACAGAACTGAGGTTGATGCAATCTTTGTACACCTTCTGGAAACCTAAACACTGGGGAAATGATTTAGGCTATTACTCAATAAGGCCTTACTCTTGGAAGAAATTGGCATGTTCCTTCTTTGTTTTCTCAGTTCAGCAACTGTTAGACTGGTGTCTCCTCTTCTAAAAGCCTGGCAACTCACAGCTTGGCTTTGTAAACAGTGACACGAGCCTTTGTATTTTAAAAGCTGTCTAGGATCACAGTCAAGGTGAGAAAGCAGTGTACATTAGCAGCAAGCGTGTCACGTGTGTTTGCTCTGTGGTAGCATATTCATATTGAGGCGAAGTGCTAGCTCCAAATGCTCCAAGAGTCACAGCCATCAGACCCAGTTGCTTCCACAACACCACAGCTGGGGAAGATGCAGCAGGGCACATAAGTAAACCAAGAATGCAACGAAACGCAGCTGCTATAGGGCACTCCTCCCTTTCAGCACATAGATCCTTCTAATGGCTTAGGTTTTGTTTCATGATGTCATATGGGTTTGCATAAAAAGGGTCTTAAAAGAACAAAACTTCAAAACCAGTAAAACAATAGGAAAAAATATACATTTCAGTCAAGAATGTTCAGTTCAGAGTTTATTCACTGACATACTCTGGATGCAGATTTCACTCTGGATACAAATTGCTCCCAGCAAGTCAGATGTTCAACCCTACATTTTCTCCCCCACTATGCTCCATTTCACTATTTGTAGCTACTTTAGCTCTGTGTGATTGAATGATTTGACCCTAACAATCTTGTCTTAAAAACCGTCATGATGACTACTCAACTGATATCAGATGCATAGTAGAACAATATTTAAGACACTGTAGGCTATTTTCACAAGTAACCTGCAACTTTAAATCCATATTCAAACAAAATTTCCATGACATACAACACACACTTTAAGAACATAACTAAATCCTAGTATTTATTAAAATGGGTTACTTTTTTATTACATTTTTTATAGTATCAAAACTAGACCACAGAAAGCATACGCGTTGCCTTCTGTGTTTTTCTCACACATAGGTGAAATATTTATACATCTTATCAAAATATCAGAACAGCCACCTGCATTCCAGAACACAAGCATGAGCAGAGTGAATGTAACTCCTAACAATTTCATTACTAGGACATCCTCCTACACTTACTGTTGCTTTCACACTGAATAGAGACTTGTACAGAAAGACACTGTAAGGAGTTGATACCGCTTTTTTGTTTGTTTGTTTTAAGAGGAATCAAGGTATTACTGTGTTGTGTTTTTTGTTGTTGTTGCTTTGTTTTTCCTGATGGCTTTTGAAGACATAGGCATAGAAAAATAAAGTAAAATAAAATAAAAAGTTATCAACACAGATTCAGAGTACAGCAGACAAATAAAAATTCTTCAGTATAGACTAGGAGCAAGTATCTTGCCAGAATGAAAAAAAATGCATTAAAAAAAATAATACAAAAGGGCTTGTTCTTCTGAAAAGTACTTCAATAAAATATGTAACAGATTGCACCAAATGGAATTTCAAAGACAACACATGTTCCTCTGAAGTATACTTATGAGACATAATTAAAGAAATCCTTGCCAAGTTGTATTCAGAAAGAAAAATTATGAAGCCTCCCAGGAAGCAGTTACCCACCCAGCCTTTTATAGTTTGCATATCTTGGAAGCCATTTACAGACTCCATTCCACCCTTATCAGACACAATATGTTCCAGTGACAATACTCCAAAAATGCCCTGAATCTAAAACCAACTGGTTAATATAGGTGCCAGAATTATGTATGAGCCTAATACCAACACCTGAGTTATCCTAATCAGCATTGCATTTCAACTTAATTTCCAACCTTTTCTTAAGGTGCTCTTTCCATTTGCACTGAAGCACAGATAACCCTAATGCCACCGGTCCCTTAACTGAACCAAGTCCTGCAGAAGTGCCTTTGGTTCTCACTAGGTTTGGCAGAGTGATTTTCAGTACCACAAAAGAAAAGAACAGGTAAGTAGCATTTTTTAAGACATCATAAAGAACAAGAAACAACAACAAAAAAACACACAAAACTTTTAACTCACCTATTACTGCCACGTCCCACTTGAGACTGGTAAACAGCAATAATAGGAAATAAAGGTTTGGGAGGTTTGGGAAAGCTGGTGACCTGTTACACTCTTGCTCTTAATGCCGAAGCCTTTGATAGATGACTGATACATGGCATACGTTTCTGAGGCCAGTGCCTTCTAAAACAAAAAACTTACTTTGAAATGCTTATCCTATTACAAAACAGAGCACAATGCCTAGAACAAACAGTGCTCCATCTGTTTTCCTGTGTTCTGTTTTCTTCTTCATCTGACAAACGATGAAGGAGGTTAAACAATTAATTTGCCCACTCCATCATGAAGAAATTCCCTTTCTTGCCACTCCTGCACCAGGACAGGCACACCAGTTTTAGCCCACTCCATTTAGATAAACCACTGTGCTTGCCCAGTTCAAAGGGCTCCACACCAGCAGGGTCGCTGCACTTAGACTGGGTATCTCAAGAGAAGAAGCCTTCCAAAACCAGTGGCTAACTCTGCATCTTTTCCCAAATAGTAGTTTTGTACAAAAGAAGCCTCAGCAGCACATGTCTAAAAGGCTTTTTTTTAGGAAATCAAAGGGAAGAACAATGCAGCCTGGCCTTGGAGTTCATGGACAGAAACCAGCAAATGCTGGAAATCTTCCCTTTGTAATCCATTATGCTTGGCAGCCTCGAGTGCGACACCAAGTGCTGCACATTATCCACACTGAGCCTGTTTCTCAGAACCGACACTAGATAAAAGGACAGCAGAGAGAAGTGATGGGAAGCAGCAACAACATACTGGAAAAGCATTTGAACTTTTGCAGAACTGGTACTTCGCTGAACTAACTGAATTTGAGTCATCATCTGAAATAACTGAAGCTCATACTGCCTCCACACGTTGTTCTCTCAACTCTGATTTTACCTTTTTTCTCAGAAAAGAACACATGAGCTCTATTAACACCCCCTGAAGTCTCTATGTCGCCCATCAGTTTGTTCTGAGCCACACCTGAGACCTTCAGTTTTATTCTTTGACTTATTAGTAAATCTAAGCCATGTGAAAAATGAAGTGTCCCTCCTCCTTCCTGCTTTGTAAATACTGCAAGAGAAAGAAAAAGGTTGTTATCACACATTTCCTCTGTGTTGTATGGACTCCTGTGTACAGCCACACGCACACACACATTCGCTCCCTGTGACACCTCACAGTATCCCCCTCCCACACAACGCATACAGCTGCTCTCAGTGGACAAAGCTTCAAGAGCCTGACTAAAACCTTCCATTCACGTGGGATAAATTTAGCCAAACCAGGCAAAATCTACAGAGTCGGAAATTCAAAAACCATTGCTGTATATTCTCGCACTTGTTGCCAGCATGAGTGTTAAGCTCTCAAGGACACTCTGAACATGTCTACTAGAAAATAAAGTATTTCATTTCTAGGAAAATTAAACCATCTTTTATTTTAGTGAAACACATTTCTAGTATTTGAAAGATGTTCTTGAATTCAGGGCATCCATGCAGAAACCCAGTTTATATATTCATTTCCTTGAGGCTAATTGAACATTTGAGAGAATGAAAAAGAATTCTGGGATTTTAAACGTAGTACTAAAATCAACCAGGAGAATTTGGATGTACTTTTAGAGTAAGCACTCAGATTTCATTACACCGTATTTCCATTACATTTTAAGCTTTCTACAAGTTTATGAAAATTGAATGGCAGCTTTCCAAGAAATACTGTAGTTCTAAATGTTATTAAATTTGAACTACGAATAGGCAATACATTGCAAATTAGACTTATATGAAATGATTACCAGGACAAAATCACTAGCCTTCTTGCAGTTCCCTACATCAGTACATAGCCTGGGATTCAAGTTTGAGGTCTATTAGCTTTCTTACTCTTTTGCTTTGAAGCAATGGACACATCACAATCTTCCATTGACAGAAGGCCACACAAGCAAGCAATTTTCTTTCTTTTAACACATTTTGCCTTCTAATTAACTGTGCCACCTCACAAAACTGATCATTCTCCCAAGACATTTAGAAAATCTTCACTGAGGGCCATATAAATATCTACACCAGAGAATTATTTTTTAAAGAACAATAGTAAAAAGGGTTACCTTATCCTTTTATCTTCAACTTTTTTCAGATATTCATCTCTCTTCAATACTCCCAATATCATTTCCCTTTCGTGTTCCAACAAAAATGACAGATTGATGATCTCTAAGTGCTTCGCCATGATTTTTCAATGAGTCCTCTGTCCAAGCAATTCAATTCCAGTGAATTATTTGCACAAGTCCAAAGGCACTTTTGTGTCCCAGTTACAAGATTCACAGTCAAGGTATTTTGAAAAATGCTTCTTTAAGTTAACCAGGTGTCAAAGCTGTATTGTTCTGCTTTCCAACTACACAAGAAATAAAGGTTTCCCCTTTGCTTCTTCCTCAAAAAAAGCCAGTAATTTTCCTGGTTGCCTTGTGTCCTGGCCGATGCTTTCTGGCACGCCGCAGGCCTTCAGTCTGTATTCAGAAACAGCTGCAGAATCAACTTCCTGGCATAACTGTAGTTCGGAGCCACAAAACAGCTGGGCATAATTATTTCAAACTATCTGAAAAGCAAAAGAAACAAATGGAAATCATCTTGACATTACCATTGTGGTCTGACTTAAGGCTTAATCAAATACTAGTTTGAAAACCACCAAAGAAGGAATGCCTACTTGCACTGTCAGGTTGTCTCAGGGAATGCATATATCTCCTGTTTGCTATGTTGTTGTTTACTTACTCTAATGGATGATTATCATACTCCCACGAGGGCTCTGTCTAGTGCAATACAATTTACAATTACTTCCCTACTGCAATACACTTAAATGACTGTATTCACCTTGTAATACTTACATCCTAATAGTAATAAGCATCAGGGGTGGAGGGGATCTATTCATTCTTCTGAAATCACGTTAAGAGAAAAGTAACAATTAAGAAGTGGAGAGACTTCAAAAGGCTGCACTGAAGGTAAGACTCGCCCAACAACATGTATTTATCTGCGTCTCAGCAAGTCGCCCATCACGCTCAATTCACAGTCAATTCAGAGAAACAGGAAGGAGTGATTTATTTACACTCTTAAGGAGTGATTTATCCACCTACTGTAGACATTTAGTTTCAGATTACAAGTCCTAGAAGAGCCCACTAAATACAACAAAACCCAAGAACTTGTTAATGTGCAGCCACCCTGAAAGTAAGACAAACTTCACTCTGTATGTTTTGTCATATCTAAGCACAAATCAACTTCCAAGTGAAAATAGAAGAGGCACCCTACCCTGCAGTGGAGCATTGAGCTTGACCCTCTTTGGAAAAAGTCACCAGGAAGCTGCTTGAAAAAGCATCTAAAACTTCTGGTCAACTAGCTGGAACATCCATCCCTCACAGTCTTGTAAGTACACATCAAGTTTCATATTGAAACAATGCATGACCTCCAAGATAAATAATAAAAAGTAGTTATGTGAATAGATACTGTACTTTGAAAAGCACATGCCTGTTACGTGTAATATATAAACATTAAACACATTTACACTGAAAAAAAAGTGTATCTACATTATCGTAAGAGCAAATACGACTATATGCAAATATAGGTGCACATGTGCTATGGATAATGCAGGTTTATTTTCTGTTACGAATGCTGGAAGAACTAAAACAGCTTTTAAGAATTTTGTCATTTACAGGAGAGTGCCCAACCACAATGCTCAATACTGTCACAAAACCTGTTAGCGTTCTTCTTCATTTTCCAATACATGTTTATTTTAATGGCAGCCCTTGCTTCCTTAGCTTTCAACAGTTTGGAAAGCGTTTGACAAAGATAAATAGCACAGAGAATTGGAGCAACAGTGCTCACATTCTAAAAGGGCTATGGGCATCTGACAAAATATCCTTCAGTTTTCATTCATAACAACTGCTAAAGAAGCAAATGTAGTTGCCAGTGGCATTAAATTTAATTCTTGTGTTGTTTTTCATTAATATACCTCAGAATCTTGGTTTTGATTAACTTTATTCCCCAGGTTAGCCGAGTACTTAATAGCAAAGGATACCAGAAGTCAAAATTTAAGTTTAAATGAGATCCTTATGGTATTCTTGCATGGGAATTTCTTTGGATATTTCCTAAAGTCTATTTCAATTAACCTTAATTTTTTTCAAATGAATGAAGATGATAATAAATTATACACAAATGGCAATGTATGTATTTTCATCTAGTTTTTCTTTTATTTCTCCCCCAGTACAATATTAACATAAATCTTGGGATTATTTCAGCAATACAGAACCATACTGGTGTCACTTCAATCAGGTAAGAAAATGGGACAGAAAAGTCACGGAACAAGCAGCACACAGTCAATGCAAGTCAGAAATACAACTCAGGGCTGCCAGTTATGGACTAACTGTCATTGAAAAGTGGGAAGCAAACATGAACCACAGAGTGCTAACTCTGGCTAGATTGTAATATTAAACATATAAATGTCATGGAATGAACAACACGTGGAAAAATTCTACTTTGTTTCTCTACGCTTATTTTTGAACAGAAAGGAAAAAAAAAAAAAAAAAAAGGACCATTATGCTTATCCTTAGATCCTTGAAAATAGCATTTTTTCAATACCATCCCTAAGGCCAAGTTATTTGTAAGTAAAGGGAGAAATCCAACGTGTAACTTATACTATCTAGAAGGGTAAGTTTTTTGTTTTTTGAACTGCCTAACAAAGGGCTGGTGAAAGCAGTACTTTCATCCCAATCAGGTCTTAACATCACAGTGGGACAGGGGGCATGAGGCTTTGGCACAGAATGGAGACCCAAGCTCAGTAGTCAGAGAAGAAGCTAAGTTGTTTGATGGGTCAGGGTGCTCTGAATTTCTGATTGCAAGCTTGCCTTGCAGCTGTAGAGTAGGTGGCATATAGCATAATTCCAACAATTTTATTTTTTTGATGGAGAAAAACAAGTTCTATTGGAAAATGGAAAACCAACAGGTTAAGGGTAAGGAATGAGCAATGCAATTAGAATCTGAGTGCAACAAAAGTGTTAAAAATTGCTTCTGATAGCACCATTTCTATCATGATGATACCCTGCAGGTAACTTTTTTCTTTTTTTTTTTTTCCCAGGAAAACAATGCAGCAGTATGACAAGCAGGCTGATAAGAACAGTATAACTTGTAAGATATATTCAGGTATTGGGAATTTGGGGTTGAGAAAAAAGGCTCCAAAAGACCCTTCTGACTGCAACTTACCTTGATATCTGGACATATTCTCTTAGCTTTTTTTATTTAACTCTAAAGAAGCTAGAACTCTTAGAATATCTGGAAGCCTCAAAAATTTGCTCTGACTAAGCATAAAGCCTATCCTTGGATATCCTGGGTGATCTTGCCCTCAACAGGGGGAGGCAGGTTTTTCCAAAATATGAGGTCCAAAATTACTAAGGTGACATGCCACAACTGTGTATTGGGCTTATGCAGCAAGGTTTTGGTAGGGGGTGGGCTGCAAGGGCAGCCTCTGTGAGAAGAGATAAGGACAATAATTGGGAGAGGTAACAGGCAAAACATGGAACGGACATTATTAGAGAATATAATAATGGTGAAGAATTTGTGTTGTAACATGGTGAAGGGATGGTGGGTGGAACGTGTAGGAATTGTCCACCTTTGTCAGTGTTATGATGTTATGTTCATTTTGGTGTGGGGAATTTTGTTGTTGTTGTTGTAAGAGAAATTTGTGAAGACTGCATGAAGAATGCCAGTGAATGTACTTTTTAATGATAATTGCTAAATGTGTTTTTCACAGAGGTGAGGGGTGTATAATACAGTGCTTACACAGCAAGGATATGGTAGCAGGGTGGTTGTGGGGTGGCCTCTGTGAGCAGAGCCCAGCAGCTGCCCCATGACAGACCAGAGCCAGCTCCAGCCGGCTCCAAAAGGGACCCCATGGGGAGCAGGGGCAGAGAGTGACCATGAAGGAGCAGCGAAGATGAAGCGGCAGGGACTGACTGCAGCCCCCATTCACCATTCCTCTGTGGTGCTCAGGGGGAGGACATAAAAGAGATTAGATAGGGGTGAAGGTGTTTTCAGTTGGTTTTCTTTGTTTCTTGTTTCTCTAGCTTGTTAGTAATAGGCAAAAAAATTAAATTAATCTCCCTATGCTGAGTCTGTTTTGCCCCTGACAGTACCTGGACAGTGATCTCCGTGTCCTTATCTCCATGCTTGGACCCCTTTTTCATCATATTTTCTCCCCCAGTTCCTTTGAGGAGGGGGCGTGAGAAAGTGGTGTGCTGGAGTTCAGTTAGTCATCAGTGTGAAAACACCACAAACTTAGAATCCAAAGTTAGTTCATTTGTCACTTGGAGCATAGGGTCAAAGATGTAGACTTTGGAGCAGAACTAAGCACCAGTAAGGGCGAGGGAAAGCAGTTGCTGGTAGAAAAAGCTGGTAGGATCTGACGTCCACGTGAATGGAGACAGTTCAGAGCCACAGATCAACAGGCAGTCACTGCAAACCCCAGCCATGGTAAGGAACAGGCGGGGAAGTGGCTGGAAGTGCCAGTGGTTTGAAGCCATGGAGCACAGAAACACACAGCAAGAGGGCAGTGAAGGAGAGACAGGAATAACGATGGCTATTGCCCACAGCCACAACATAACACTGCAGTTGATCTCCAGAGTACCACCGCCTGCCATGCCAAATGAGATTGGCTTACAAACACTAGAGCAGACTCAGTGGACAGTAGCCTAGTCAAAAAAATCCCAGTATCTGGGAATAACAGGTCCTTCAGTCCCATAAGCTAATTTTTTTCCCCACTTCTTAGTTAACGTTACAATGGTAAGGACATCATTAAAAAATGTGTTGAAATTCAAACACTGTCTTCCTTGCTCCATGGACTGTAACATGAGGTGCCATGCATGGGTACATGCAATACATCACCTACTTTACAGCAGCAAATTTTGGTTTAGCTCCCATGCCTTCCGTGGTTTTGTTTAACAAATACATATAACACAAAAGAATAGCAATTATGGAAACAACAGGGACACTTTCTCCATAAAACAGGAAGCTAATAAATAAATGAGATACTGTTTCTAGCACTTAAGACTTCCCTGCTTCAGATAACACATGACTGGAGACCGGGCCTGTGTTTCACATTAAGATTTAACAAAAAATATGGCTCCTCTCCTGCACTGTCTTTTGTTCTCTCTTCAGAATAAATCAGCTGACAAAAGCTGAATATATGAACCAACCTAGGGCTTGAAAGCTTGAAAACAGAACAAACCAGCTAACTTTCAGAAACTGACAATGTCTAAGTACGTCCTCCTTTTAACAGACCTTGATGTTTTATTAAGCAGCCCTGTGGATAGTTAGGAACTGTCATTGTTTTCATCCTAAGCCAAATGAAGATCTCACACAGCAGAGCATTTGGTGAATGCTAAATCACAAATTAGGGCACATGGACAAATGCAAAGCCCCCTAATGGGATGGGGTTAATTTTCATCTACATCTAATTCTGGCCAGAGCATTGATTTCTTCACTCAGGGTAAGGCAATGACCCACAGCTGGACTTGCAGTAGAACTAGTGAAGGATTAGTGAGGAATGAAGTGGCACAATGGCAAGACTATATATAACCAAGCCTTTTGAGTATGGGTTTGTTTTCCCTTGCCTCATGGAAAGTAGGTAAAGAACCCCTCAAGCGGACTATTTGTGTACTTTTCCCACTTCTGTGATCCCTGTGGGAATGGTATCTCTAGAATAGAGACTCCCTTTCTGAAGCTACTGTTGAGGGAAAATGGATTAGAAACAATACTTGTTAGCACAATGATTGCAAAGTTAGACACAGCTGAACAATAAGGAGCACTTTATTCTCCTGAATCCTATGTATCCACTGTATACTCTCTCTATCCCTACTGTATGTGGGTACCAAGCCTATCCAGAGAGCATTTGTTCACTCCCCCAAAGCAAAAGAATTGGTTAAGGCTTCTTTAAAAAGAGGAGAAACCCCAGCATTGCTGCATGGAAGAATGTGCCATTTCCTCTTGCTAATGGTTAGCACAGCTGCTTGTGACAACTAGAAATGTGGTACCCCTGAAACCGAGTCTCTGTGAGGGATGCTGATAAAACCAGAGGAAATACAGTGAACCCACTGCAGCCTGCTACACCGCTTGTCACTGCGGGCGCAGTGACTGCTACTGTCCCTGCTGCACGTGCCCTGAATGCAGCAGGTCGGCAGCTCCCTGACACCTTCCCTTCCCCATCTCTCCCGTGATGGGGAAGCATCCTGCCCCAGGGAGCGAGGCAGAGCTGGGAGGCAGCGAGACGAAAGGTGAGGACTCATCCTCTTTTCTTCAGTGGTGTTATTATCAAGAGGCTTGCTGCAGGAAATTACTCCTGCCACCAAGCCATTATGTTTACTTAGTCAGAAGCTGGTACGAGGAACCATTTCGTGACTCAGCAACAGGGGCTGTGTTTTCCATGCGTACTGCAGCAGCAGGGGGACCATGGCATCGCCTCATGATGCTCCACTGAGGCAGCATCACCTGCTGCTGGCTGGTGGGGATTCCTTTGCCAGCACAGAAACGTGGTCTACGCTGCAGGTAGTTACTATCGCAGGAGTATCTGGGACAAGCACAAACAGGATTTCCATTCTGGCAAAGGAACTCTAACCAACAGCAGCCGAACACAGCACAGTGTGGTGGGCAGTAACTGACCAGATGACAAGTTGAGACGCGTTGTCTCTCATAAAGATGCCGACCACAAATTGAATCGAAGTTGCCCAAAGCATGATGGCAAAGCTGGAGGAGGTATGATGGCACTGCTGCCTCTTGCACATCTTCAAGAGGCCACAACTCCAATCCCAGTGCGGCCACGATGTAACACAACGTGTTGGACTCTGATCTGATGTACCCAACTTTGGCAAACAAATGAAAAGGGGCACATTTCACCTGTGCTGCTTAAAACACTCCAGTCCTACAGAGCCTGAGGTCATTCACACAGGGGTCTGAAATGAAAGACAAAACTAAGATGGCATTACTAGGTAGCCATCAATGCTCGATGTCCAGTTCTCTCTTCTGAGGCCCCCAGCTGCATACAAATCTCTGATGGGAGAAGGATGGGAAGGACTGTTACTAACAAGTTTCATAAAATGGCAGAAAGACATAAAAGGCATTTCATATCAAGAACCTTTAGCAAAGGTAAAACTTACCACGTTCAGAGGGTAATGCCCGACTCATATCTCTTACTGTTCTAACAAAAGCAGACTGCTTCTAGCACGCCATATACAGGAGCAAGAAAAACCAGCTACCCTTCTCAACAGTCTGTTTGCACAGCACACACACCCAAGTATGCTAACTAACCAGCAGGTATGGAAACACCAGGAAATCTTTGTTGCATCAAATGAATAAATATAAAATGTAAGGAAAAGCAACTCTTCCTTCTTTGTTAAATGCTAACGTCAAGTGGCAAGAGAAGAAAACCAAATTTGATCTCTGTTAATGGCACACAGATTAGCCTCAGAGCTTTACTCAATATCATAGTGCAAGTAGTAGGCAAATGTTTTTTGTTATTTTTTGACAATGACCAAACTCCACAGATCTTTAGATATGAGAGTAAGCTGAGAGAAAGGCCAAAACATATGACTTTCTAAGTCTCAGCTTCCTTAACTCATTTAGTCTGTGTTTGATTTCATAGTAATAAAGATTCAAACAAAAACAATGGATTCAGAAGCAGGCTTTTTTTTTTTTTTTTAGGTCAGGCACCATTCCAGCTTTCTCATAATCTCTTGGCAAAGCTCATATTTAGCTACAAGACTGCCGCTTTTTCTCCAGCCACAGTCAATGCCTTCAAGTTGCATTTAATTTCCAATACGGCTGTAACAAAATCTCAAAATCAAACCCCTAAGTTTTTAATGTCTAAAGCAATAATGTTAATGCTTAATAAGCCTATGAAGCATTCTACCTTATCATGAAAGAAATCAGTAAATTAAAATGCCTAACTTGTACCAGGAGCGAGTGACAAGGAAGGCTCAGCACTGCCAGTGATTCATTCAAACCATGCTCCTAACAAGAGACGTCCCTGTGTTTATTTTTCAGCCCTTAAAAAAAAAAAAAAATCTTCAGGTAACGTGGGAAAGCATTTATATCTAAGTAAATGTGCCACATTTTCTGTTTCCTCGGCATAGAACTTGAGGCTCACCATGCTCCCCAAAGGGTCAGGCTACATACTGCATCCAAGAAGTAGCCTGACTGTCCAGTGAAAACTCCCTGAAGGACACACAGCCTGGCCACCCAACAACTTTGTACTATTTTTTGTGTACATTATGACAGGGGAAAGACATGCGCAGAGGATTAAGTGCAGATCTGGCCCACAGGTTGAAAGTACAGCAGTCACTTCTGAATATAAGCCCACACCTCCTAGAGATCTTACAAAAGGATAAAACTGAGTTTAACCCTTTAGATGAAGCTTTGGGATAAACAAGTCTCTAGCATACTAGGGAGTATGCTTTAGCTAATATACTTACAAGTCGAACACGAGGAGGGGGAACAGGGTGGCAATCTTTTCCTTTTGCTTTGCTCATCCTTCAGTAAATGCATTTTACTATCCTGGCTGAGTGTTTAACCAGAAAAGACAATACCTCCCAGGGTAAGAATAGAAATAAAATTCAGTATGTCAGCTTGCAAAATTAAACAAACAAACATAAAAAAAAAAGAAAAAAGATACAAACCAAGGAATGAAGGAAGTGGAAATATATTTCTATTGTTAAGCAAAAACATCTGTGCAATATTAAATCACCCACGAAGATATGACTTAAGGCTTGAGTCATCTCAATCTTAACGCTTACTCACAGTTTGTATGAAAGCAGTATTCATACAGTACGGAATTTCACATTTATGTTATTTCTTGTGCCTACACTTTCTGTGATGAAATGGAAGATAAAGCAATGAACTGAAGTCTAGAACAGGACAACTTCATACACAGCTGCAAAGTTTTAATATGTACCTTACATGTGTCTTCTTCGATAACTGGGTAAGTTAGAAATTTAAATTCCATAGATGTGAGTTTTGGTTAACTAAGACAAGTTGAAGAAAGTCCATTAATTGCTTATTTTTAAAAATTTGTAATACCCTTTTCCAAGGCATGACCTTTGGGAGCAAGAAATCTCTTTTTATTATGAAGCTCTCCTAGAAACAGACAGCAAAAGCAATGCCAGCAAATCTCCTAACCACCAGCATTTCTTACAACACATCCCTCCAGCCATCCAATGAGTTTAGAAGTTAAGCTAATACATACTATGGTATGACACAACTGTATTTGATAGCAAGACACCTGAAAGGCACTGACACCTCCTACAGGCCAGCAGCTGCTGCTCTGTGGTCTAGCCTTGACCCATCTCCATCTGTCCTCCTCCTTCAGTGCCCTCTCTGCCGTTCACTGAGACTTGAGGCTGCTCTGGCAGCAACCACCATGTGTAACTGCGTGAGATCTCCGGGGTGCTGGTCTGTGCCACAGCATTACTACAGAAGCTTCAACTGATATGAAGTAAAAGACGTATGAAAAAACAATAGGGTTGTTTGGCAGAGCACCTTGTTAAGTATGAAAATAAAGTATATTTCTTTTAGCTGTGGCAAGAGATAGACAGAAATATCAACAGATTTGCCTTATTTTTTTTCCTCCAGCAGAAAAGCTCCTCAACAGAAAATCCCAGATTCTGCAGAATCTTATGAGGATTCTTCAAATATCTCAACAGAAGCTTCTCCATATTATAAATCTCAAATGTTTTCACTAGTTTGCTGAACTAAGAATACTCCAAAGCTGGTGCTTTGACTTTATCAAACAAAGCATTTTATTTTGCAGATAAACTCAGGACTATCAATCTGAGGTCTAGTCCACATGATAATATTCTGTCAATGACTTCTCCTTCTCCATAAAGGAAAATGAGGTGATCTCTGGGCTTTGCAGTAGGGCAAGGCTGCACTAAAACTGCTGAGGGGCTGAAGCCAAGCTACGGAGCCAGAGAAGAAGAAAACAGCATTTGGAAGGGAACCCACCAGAGAAGCTGGGGAATCCTCCTCTTGGTTTTGGGGTGATGGAGAAGGGAACCACGGACCTCACACGAATGCTTTGAAGGAGAAAACGTGTGGTGTGGTTGTGCAGGAGGTAAGAAATCCAGCCCTCCATTATTTCAGCCAGTGTGATGCTAAGCGTTCTCCTTTCTGCAATGTCCATTAAGCATAGTAACACACAGCCATTATCATGCACAGTGGATAGTATTTGATTTAATAAAGCAACTGGATTCAGGTTTTAATGAAATGAAATAAATTTGTTTTCATGCACAGCAAAGATATTGAACATAACCATAGATTACACAAGTTCTCTCTATAGAGGCATGAAAAGATCTTGAAGAGATTCATCTCTCCTATTGACTCCGACCTAGTCATCCCAGTCTCACTCCACAAGCAAATGAGACAAACAGGCATTTCTGGGGCATGACTCACCTCATCATGAGAAGATTTTAAAAAGGTCAGAGGAGCCCCTGTCTAGTAGCATCCATTTCTCTCCACTGACTGCGAAGGAGATGCAGCATGACTACTTCAAATGCAGGCATACAAAACGTGTGAGCAAATGTACTCATTAGCAGTGTAAAACATGACAGAGCTGCTCAAAAGGACGCTTGTCCAGAAACCTTCCAGAGGATACAACAGCTTAATCATAAAGTGGGAAGAGCTTAGACTGCTGCCTTGTTTTTGTTTTTGTTTTGTTTTTTCTCTATGTACAATGCCACAAGGCTTTCGTGAGCAGAGAGCAAATAAAGCCGGTCATGAAATGCATCGGTGCATTGTCCCACTGCATCCACCTCGAAGTGAGCATGGGTGGGAAGTCTGGACTTGAAAACAAATCAGTTAATCCAATTAACAGCTTCAGTAAAAGGCTACATAGTCTACCTGACAGAAGCTTAGACGATCAGCGTCTTTTTTGTACACTGTGTAAAAGCCAATAAAAGTGACAGAGTTCTCCAAAAATACTGCTCATCAAATGAACGGAGCATCTGAGATCATTATTTGTTGGACGTTTGCAAGCTCTTCGCCCTCTCAGCACAGCCAGTGCCTCAGTTTCACCTCTCCGTGCAGCTGAAGCTGCCAGAGCTGAACAGACTGCCTGCCTTCAGTCTAGCTTGCACAATAAAGCAACACTGGAGATTCAGCAGCACAGTTTTCAACACTGGCCAGCAAGTAGCAGTCAGACACAGAGCTGGAAGAATAAAGTTCAAAGCAGCTCAATGGATCATTGTGTGCAAAGTGCTCCAAAGTAGAAGGAAGCAGACATAACTGCCGAAGATGACTTTAAAGGACATGACCGAAGACACAGATTTCCACTGCAGAAATACTTTGAGACCCAAGGCCTCAATCCCTCGTTGTTAAGCATCTAAATTTTTCAAATGTAAAAGGTACCTAAAGCACACTACACTCTGATACTTCATGCTGACTGCAGGGAAGAACACAGATAAATAAATCATGAGCTGTTTCATATATCCTCCTGGCCATGACCCATCAAGTCAATTCCACAATCTAATACCAGCGGGTGCTGTACAAACAGCAGGAAGGCACAGAACACCTCAAGAAGCTGCTCCTGCTCTGACACAGCACAAAACCCACCCTTATTCAGTTATCTTCACATTCCATATATTACCATAGCTTACACTTCTCTCCTTCCCAGCAAGCTATGTAATTCCAACAGCACTACAAATGAAAAGCTCAGGAACACGGAGGTGGGCTTCCAGAATTCTTTCTGGTCCTAGAACTACTCTTATAATATTTGGGAAAACAAACAAACAAACAAAAACACATGGTGGGCACAGGTGCCATATTACTGGGATGCTAGATTTTAGGATAGATGGCAACAGAAATTATTCAGAATGATGGTGCAGAGCTGTGCTCGCAGGATATTAATCATTACTTGACCTTTCCATAGCAGCTTTCTGCCGCCTTTTGGCCAAGCTTTACTTTGGCTCTTTGCATAGTAAATGTTTTGCCTTCTGCCTTGCAATACATGCACCTTATGCCACTTGGTACGATGCTAAAATATATCATTATGTGAAGGTCAAACTACCTCATCGATCCGGGTTTGAAATGGACAGCATGGTTGATGAACACTTCCGGAAGGAAAAATCTACCAAAGATGTTTCAGAGAGGGACGGGTCATCTCCAAGATGGTCCGGTGGACACAGAGCAGGCAGCTGAAGTGTGCCAGCATGGAAGGGATCCATGGCCTCACCTGGAGGGCACACGTTCTCCAAGACAGTGGGCACAGACAGGGGACGCCAGCAGTAGCATCTCTTGCTGCTGCTCCTACCTGTTTCTAAATTACTACCATTGGCCCGTCACCACCTGGCCTTTGAAGCCAATTTCCTTATTCACCAATGCAGCTTTGGGAAGTTAAGCATACATCTATGGAAGCCCGGTTAATAATTTATCAGTGTCAGAAGTGTCACTTTTTTTTTTTTTCCAGCACTCAAATGCTGTATACCCGTGTTCCACAGCTGAGCATTTCTCCTTGCAGATGGTGACAGTTCTCTTTACGTATCATGTACAGCATCTACAGTTTGATAGATGTCCTCGGGGAGTATATAGGAGTGATAAGGACAGTTTTTGCTTGGGAATACTGAAAGGTTAATAAGATTTATATATTCAATCACTGCCTCACGCAGAGATTTGGGGTAGGTTTCATTACTTTTCAAACACTTATTAATATATCAGCTTGTTACACACAGCTCAAGCTCTTCAGCCTAGCAGACACCCTCTGAAGGATTAGCACAGACAAGCTTATCTTCAACAAAGCCTGGAAAAAACGCCTCCCTGCATGATAAACCTAGATAGCAGAGCAAGAGAAATACTTCCCTCTCCATCTTGCCCAGAGAAGTGGTTGAGTCACCATCCCTGGAGGTCTTTAAAAGATGTTTAGATGTAGAGCTTAGGGGTATGGTTTAGTGGAGGACTTGTTAGCGTTAGGTCAGAGGTTGGACTTGGTGATCTTGGAGGTCTCTTCCAAACTAGATGATTCTGTGAATCAAGTTATTCCCACTAGATCAAGTGACCCCATCCCACTGGCAGTAAAACAAGACTTACCAGCAGATACTGCCCCACATTTCCACGTGCCGACATTTGGCTACTGAAAACCATTTGGGTCCTCTGAGAGGCTGCAGAGGAAGAACCTGTCAAGACTGAAAGTCTTATTTTATAACAGAAGAGCAAGCTTCCACAGATAAATAGGAAGTGCGTGATTTCGAGTATTTACTACTTTTTTTTTTTTTTTCAAAATCATTATTTCAAATCAGTGTGTTCAAACACACCTTTTCCTCTTTAAGCAAAGCCCCTTAAAGTAACCTTTCCAGAAAGCAGAGTGAAGGCAAACAAAAAAGACGTCTTGAAAAACACTATCTCGCCATCCCAAATTAATAAGCTGTAACAACTCCTGCCTTTATCACTTGGGAGTATCAGCAGCAGTCCAACTCTAAGCAACTAAGCTTGTATATGCACAAAATTTAAAACAATTGCCCAACTATGAATGCTATTCCTGGAATTCTTAAACAAGAAACCCTAAGCCATGAAATGTCAGACACTACCTTTGGTCCAGCATCAGACTTTTAGCTGTTCAATGCCTTAAAAGCATATGTAAATTTTTTTATTCTACTCACTGTGAGCATTAAGTTTTTAAAACACACAACCACAAAAGGTACTTTTCCACAGAAAAGCAAAATTCTTTAACTTGATAACATCTGCAACATGAGAAGGGAAAAGAGAAGGGAAAGAAAGGAAAAGAAAGGAAGAGACAATTCCGTAACCCAATGCATCCCAATGGCTGGACATTCCGGTCACAGAGAGCCTGATTTTTCAGGTATACTGAGCATCCACAGTCCCATATTATTTTAAATAAACATAGGGACTCCCAGCACCTTTGAATGTCAGGCTCTGAAGTATAAAATACTTTTTGCACTTCACAGAAAAAGCTTCCACCCTTTCACAAGCCTGTAAAAAGGATACAAAAGCCAAATCAAGTCAAAATAAAGTTAGAGCAAATATTTATCAGAGCCATAGTAAAACCCAACTAATAATGGTCATTACGATTTCAAACCAGTGTTCGAAAGCAGGAAACACAACCAGAAGCTAACAAACAATGGAGCTTTATCTTCACCAAATGATCTACTCATTGAACAGCCTGGGACAGCCTGGTAAAGAAACACCTCAGACTACTGAAAATATATCAGGAGCATAAAACACCCTCCCCTCCAATTAACCAGCTTTTGAGGGAATTACACATGGTAAAAGATTTGTGAACCTTTTACTTCTCAATGGCTTCAAAAATAACCCAAAAAACCTCCAGACCAAATGTAACAACAAGAGGCTAGTTTGATCCCTTTTGTAAACCTTCATGTTCTCTGCAGTGGTAATTCAGGACTAAATACTGGCTTAAAACATTATCCAAAGACAACATTGTTAGTAGAATCATAGAATCATTAAGGTTGGAAGAGACCTCCAAGATCATCTGGTCCAACCACCCCCTACCACCCATGTCACCCACTAAACCATGTCCCTAAGCACCATGTCTAACCTTTCCTTGAACACCCCCAGGGACAGTAATGCCACCACCTCCCTTGGGCAACCCATTCCAATGTCTGACCACTCTTTCTGAGAAGAAATGTCTCCTCATTTCCAACCTAAACCTCCTCTGGTGCAACTTGAGGCCATTCCCCCTTGTCCTACTTGTCCTATCACTAGTTACCTGTGAGAAGAGGCCAACCCTCAGCTCCCCACACCTTCCTTTCTGGACTTAAAGGGGAACTAACTGCACTAGTAACATTCCCTTCAGAAATGGAAGCACTTCACGTTTCAAAATCCCATGGAATAGCAGATGGAAAAGCTTTCTAATTGAGCCCAGTATTGTACAGCAGCCTGTTTGATCAGGCACCTCTGCAGCGCGGTGATGCCAGCCCATAGGTCAAACACAGTATGAATTCAAACATTTGAAGAGAGCCCACAGCACGCAGAGCTGTTTGCACGGAACATCCTCAGTAAGGTTTCCTGCCGTAGGGAAACCTGTGGTGTTCAAGCAGGGAACACCACAGCATTAAACAACACTAATTCAACTTAAACTTTTTTCAGTTAGAGTTTAAACCCTTTCTTCGGTGTACAGCAGAGGGAAGAGAAAAGTAATGCAGATTGAAAATGTAATTTCCTAGGAAATAAATCTATTTTTACATCATTGACTTTCATGACCAAGACATGATGAACTTTGATATTTTATCCATTTTACCCAGTACATTTGGTAAACTCATACACAGATACATTTATTACATGATGGTAATGATCACTAGTCAGAGCAAAATGGCTGGATGGTCTCTCTACTGCATCACTCAACTTTGCTGGCAGTACATAAAAAGAACGAGTGCATCAATATAACGCAGTTCAATCAAGTGCCTGGTAGCTCATCAAAGTCATTCAAAGAAAAAAAAATTGAATGATTTGAATTTGAATGATTTGAATGTCCTACTGCTAAAATGGGCTACGGGCACTACAGAAAACCTTCAGGAATCGCTTATTTGTTTATTTTCACTTGCATCAGGACAAAAAGTTACCCCAAAACACAGCCTATTATGTTAATGGAAATCCAGAACACCATCAGGGAGCTTCCTATGCCAGGCTTGCTCAGTCAAAATTCCTCCATGCAGTACAGCTTGAATATAGACGTGACAAACTACCACAAAAAAAGAAGTTTCTTCTTTATACAAGTGACCTTATTTTTTATTTTTTTTTATTTTTTATTTTTTTTGAAGGGAATTCTTATTGCTAGCAATGTAGACCTGTCAAATCTCATCTGTTAAGGTTCATTCAGCCCCTGTTGTAGGCTTCCTTCTTGTCGTGTATTCATCACAGTAGCACAAGTGCTTTCCCCTGATCTGTGAGCTCCTGAACCAACGTAGCTGAACAGTTCATCACACACCTGGCTGATGAGATGATAAGAGAGGATAAAAACTACAGTGCTGCCCCATAACTCGGCATCTCTGCTGGTGTTCCCCCGTGAGGATGTGACGTCCACAGGTGAGCAGATCCTTCCAAACAACCTGACGTGCACTGGAAGCATCCACCACAAGGCCCACCCATGGGATGTTCTCCTCCTTGTTAGTGAAGGGAGTAAGCCAGGCAACTGTAAAATACTTTGTTTAAACAGAAACCAAACTTAACTGCTTTTACACAGTCCAAATGTTTGCAAACAGGGAAGTTCTACCCATGAATACAAATCAGGAGAGGGACAGTTACATTTCCAGGTCTCTAGGTGTGGACTAGAATTGGTTTAATAATGAATCCACCATCCCCAGGTGTACTGGGTGGCAGACCTTACTGCTGTGACAAACTTGAGAAGATTACTCTTGACCTACTGTGGAGGCAAAGAGAGCAGAAGTAGATGGATGCTTTCAGAGCCTGGAAGATACCCTCCAGTGTGGGGAGGCAGATGAGAAATCAGGATTAATCGACCATCTAATTGCTAGGCACAGATTACTCAGCACCACTCATCTTTCGTTCTGCTGCAAAATTGAATAAGTAGGACTGGGGCCATCAAATTCAAGAGAATGCTGGGGAATACATAACGCTCATCTTATGTGCATTTACATCTATAATATCACATGAGACTATTCTCAAAATTCAGCCATCAATTTGTCTGCTCATATAGAGCTCTCTGAAGTTTTCATCAATTTTAAATATTCTCTCCTGCAGTAGCAGGCAAAGCTGCCCTACAATTCATTTAAAGGCATTTAAGGATAAGACAGTTTTAATGTTATGTGGCTCTCTAACACTTAAATCAATTTTTGTCTGCTTAGTAATTTATTATAGAAACTTTTAAAATAAGTGCCAGCCTTACAACTAATTTTCATGTAAATTACCCTCAAACACCATCAATCTTGAGACATTGTCATGTAAGTGATCAGTTTACCCCTGCTCATGAGAACCTCTATCACCCTGTAAGAACATGAACAGTGATAATCCCAGAGAGGAACAGCAGACAGGCACTGAGGTGAGACTGTCTTCACCATCAGTAACGCACAGCGTATCTCCTGGTTCTTCTTACTCCAGCTCCCAGCTGTACAGGAACCACCACTTCTATCCTCTCAGGAGGCTATTTGGAGGCAAAATATATGCAGGGATGCCAGGCTCCCTGACATCATGAATCTACCAGACTTTTCACTAAAATATACACATTGTTTCAAACTGAAGTCCCCCATTTATTTTCTGTGCCAAATCAGGTCCCTTCTTTCTTGACTTGCCTATGAATTTCAGTGGACCAGGAAGCCTCCCCATTGCAAACTAACAGTTCTTTCCATTGTAAAAGGTTGCTTTTCTATCAGCTTTGCCAGGTTGCCTATCAGAGATGAAATTTTCCATGGCACTCAAGTTGAGGTCTGGGGACAATCTACAGCCAAATTTTCTGAGAAGAGCTAGAAAAAGAAAACCACGTTATTACATCTATGACAAAGTAGAAGCAATCTTCATTCCCACTAATTCATATAAAAGTTGTAGGCTGGGACTTAAAGCTTGAACAGGAGATGGGATATTTTCTTTCATGAAATATGTTATTGTGGAAGATGTTAAAATGTATCGAATTAAAATACAATTTTAAACTTGTGAAGGAAGACATAGCTCATACAAATTTGATAAAGACTTGCTAGAGTGACCAATAACATGAAGACAGACAATTTTCAAGGGTCAAATTTAGACTGATTTGGGGGGGAACAGAAAAATACAGAATGAGAAAACACCCTAAGTGTAAGACATCCTGGGCATCCTCATCTATAAGCATTCTTATTTATGCCACCTAGAATACATTCAGACCAACTAATAACCTCTCTTCTCACCCAAACAAGAAGTGAGGATCTTTTGAGCACTTTTCCATAATCATTTCTGTCTGCACTTACACAATGAAAATGAGGTTTTTGAATAGCTGAAACTATTTTGTTATCAAAAAGAAGGGATACTATGTATCAAACTGAGTAATTCATTTGAAAAAAAAAAAAAGTCATGTCTAAGTCTCAAAACTGTAAATGATTTAAAAGTTAATTAAATGAGTAGATTGATAGAGAGGCACATAAATCTTAGATTGTGGTCTGCCCTGGGCTGATTAAATATAGGAACAACACAACGTAATAAGTTTCACTGAACTTAGAAAGCTTGTCTTAATTTTCACTGTTATCAGGTCTGTAAATTGCAGTGGTTCAGATGCAAACTTGAATAAGGAAAAACAGGGGCAGTGTTTCAACAATAAAATTGTTGGGAGTATGTGGAAATAAAGGCATTATTCCGTATTTGCCCCATTTCTTCCATCCTTTCAACAGAAGTGCCAGCCTCTCTGGACCTTTTTATCTTGACCCAGTGCAAGTGTTTTCATGTTTTGCTTTAAGAGATCATAAAAAAACTGCAGTAGCATGGGTCATGAAATCTCTGTGCAAAATATCATGGTTAATGGTTGTAAGCCTAAAATACCTTCGGGCTGTTTTCAGCTTGGCTGACTGCCCTCCTCCAGGAAGTGGGTAACCACTATCCTCCTGTCCCCCCCTCAAACCACAACCCCTTGTTTAAATAAATAAATAAATAAATAACCATTTTTCTATGCAGTCTTTTAGAGAAGTGAAGGTATAACAGTGTTTAGGTACAGAAGTCATTCTGTCCTTAGTATTCCACTGGAACACAAGAGTGAAGAACTATTCTGTCACGGGTTGGAAGAGTGACTCTTGTTGCTTTAGAAATGGGAAAAGTTTTGATTTTGTTTGAGCTTGAGGCAATTATTTTCTTCCGGTTTCATTCAACATTACAACAGTCATTCTGATCAAATTCAACCTAGGATAAAACTTACTCAAACGCATTTTTATGGGTTTCAGTATAAATTTTATTCTAATCCAGAAATACCACAAACCTTGGAAAAGCCTACTTTAATTTTCAAGCTTGTCATTAAAATCTGCCCCCATAAACACACACATCTCAATTTCATATAACTTAGGTTTCAGTAGAAGAATGTGAGAGCTGACAGTTCTTCCACCAGCCTCCAAAAGTTTTCCAGATGTGCAGAGGCATGCACATGTGTGTCCAAATGCATGAAGGAATAAACCATTTATAAAAAGAGTAATTGGTAAAACTTCAGTTTATTTCTAGAGAAATAATCCTGGACGTCAAGTAATGTACAAAATTTCACTAGAACATCATGAGGACTCTACTGTTCCTATACATTGTCTCATACTGATCTTGCATTTACATTTATGTGACAGGGTTTTAAACCAAACCAGTTGGAGAAGTGAGTTTCTGTTACTGGAGATCATACCACTGTAGCACAACAAAGCCCACAGGCAGGAAGCCAAAATCATGCTGTACTACACTGTTTTAGAATTGATATCAGCAAAACACCAACAGGTGTTAGCAGGAGATGCAGCAGGAATAAATAAATAAGGTGGATCAAAACTGTGAGATTCCTCAGATAACAGAAAACTTGTAGTGTATTAACAGTCATTGCAAATAATTTGATCGTGCACCCTTTGTTTAATGACAGGAGAATTCCACAGTACAATAATTGGCAACTGGCAAGTTCAGAAACAACTGCTTGAATGTCACCTCTGACCAGTATAAAGATTTCTCCTTATCTTTAGGGAGTCGTGCATGAGGCCCGTTTTCTCTTTGCGTTTTCCATATTCCCTGGTAAACGGAGAATATCACACAACAGGGAGAATGCATTAACCCCAGCCATATTTTCCACTGCTATTTTCAGATTGTCTCTCAACAGAACTAGTTTCTGTCTTTGTGCTGTGTAGCTTTGAAAACAAACCACAAGCTGCTCAGATATACTAGGTCCTTCAAAACCAAAGGGACAAACACACCGGGAGGTAGAACAAAACTCCTTCTAAACCACAAAGCACAGACTGCTAATTGTCAGTGGCTGCCTACTTATTCCCTCCCCTGCCCCTCGAGACGTGATGTTGCATAACCCTGCTGCTTGTATTTTTCCTAAAGATTGCTATTTGGGAATGCATATTGGGTTATACCAGTAAAGGAAAACCTTTTACAATGACATAAAAGAGTGCCCGAATTACTTGTCTCCAGGAAACCCAACATAAACTCACTTTTAAGACCTTGTATATGTATTTTTACTGCTTTTCTTCACAAAATGCTATTCAAATATTAACTTATTACTGAAAGAAGAATGCCTTGTTACATATTTAATCGTTTATAGTTTACTGGCCTTTTGATTTTCCTCCCAAAACAACAACAAAAAAAAGTAAGTGGAAAGATAACAATGGGGGATCTTACATTCACAGCAAGGCTCAAGAAAATATGCAGTAATGAAAAGAAAGCTTTCGGTCTCCTCACTTAATTTATGCACTAACAACTGAGAATGACTTCGTTGCTGTCCTCAGGCATAAGCTATCTGAAGACGTATTTGCATAGTTATCTAATAAATTTTGTTTGTGATTTAGGGTTTTCTATGTATATGAATATACACACATTTATTCTTCCTGAACACATCTCCAGCTTTTACTCTACGCAGACTACAGTTAAACTCTGATGTTGAACTTCTGAGGGTATTTCATTGTCTTGACCCATTTCACACTTGTGCTCTCTTCCCTCCCAGGAGCAAGCCACAGGTGCCAGACACCTGAGAGCATGCAACAGTCCCCAGCATATCCTCTGCCAACTACCACAGCATCTTCACCTGGTGTAATGAGAAGACAGGATGGACAGAAACCCTCCAAAGCTAAGAAGGAATAAACAATTATTTTTCCTCTGGCTTCAGCTTGCACTTATGTAAGTGAAAAGCATCTCCCCTGGAAAAACAACGATGACAACAAGACAAGAAGCTCCCCTCCATTTAGTTATCCCTGTCTTATTACCAGCTATTTTGCCATTTGGATTCCCAATTAAAAAAAGCCACATCTACAACTACTTGAGACCTGCACATGGTGACATTGTATTCCTCTTATTCTGCCTCTCAAGTACTACAATGAAAAAAACATCACAGCCTAGTCTCAATACTTCACCAAGAACTCTTCTTACCAAGAACAGGAGGACCAAAAGGGGTAATTTTTGAAAATGTCAATAATGAAGGCAGTTCCAAGTAAGTGCAAGTTTATACACCAGCTGCAGTCTACTTACAAGCAGAACCAGAAGAACTGTATTGAGTCAGAGGACAGCAGTACCAAACTAGGCTCTGATCACTTCTAGTGTTAGGGCACAGTTTGATTGTCCTATGTACCATGCACAGTATTTACAATAAACTATTCCACAACAAATAGTTCATACAGTTAAAGATCTTTCATTTTTCTTCATTCGTGGAGTTTTCAAATTTGAGATCTGCTTTTCCTGCGCTAGTGATGCAAATGAAGAAAAAAAACTTGCGATCGATGCTATATTGTCTGATAGCTCCCTTTCCAGTATCACCTGAATCTTGCCCAGATTTAAGGTTAAGGAATAGTTACTGCTTTTCTAACATGCTTTTTCAACCGAAGGGAGAAGTATGAAGGGAGTATGACGATGAAGGCTAATGAAGTATTTGTGAAATTACTACACATTTTAAAGTGATATTCTACAAACATTTAGCATGTCTCTGAACCAATGTGTTAGGTTTAAGGTGAAGTTTAATAATGGTATTAATCTATTAACAAAGCCCACTCAGAGCAATCTCCTCAGAAGCCACCATATGACTGACTGTGGAGGTTCAGTGGCTGAAAGCCAGAACCTTCACGGCGAGAGCAGGCACACAACAGCCCAACAGAGAAAACAAGCGTCCCTTCTCGTACGGCCTCACCTCAAGCACTGCATGCAGTTTGAGGCACCACAGTATTAAAAGGACATGAAACCATTAGAGAGTGTCCAAAGGAGGGCTACAAAGATGGTGAATGTGTATGAGGAGCAGCTGAGGCCCCCTGGTTTGCTCAGCCCCGAGCAGAGCAGGCTGAGGGGAGGCCTCATGGCGGCCTGCAGCTCCCTCACGAGGGGAGCCGAGGGGCAGGCGCTGAGCTCTGCTCTCTGGGGACAGCGACAGGACTCTGAGAAGTGATCAGCACAGTACTTTGTTGCTGATTTACAAGTTCTGCTACAGTTTTGTTACTGTTAATGCAGATCATAACAGAGTTTGTTCTCCTCACACAAAAGGCACAGAGCTATACAAACACTGATGAAATCAGAAGCAGGATTGCACCCAAGCTTGTGCCTCAGCTAAAACCATCTACAGTCTCACTGGAAGATGGAGGATGCGGACAATGAGCACAAATGTTTTAGAACATTTATTTCTCCTCATCTTCTCAAAACACAATTTTACCCTAGCCATCTAATCATCAGCACTATCTTTGCTAAGTTAGTGAGAAGGCTTTTACATGCACCAGTACTCCACCAAGCCTAAAGCTGAATGCTTAACTGCCTTTACTTCCACACGTAGTCTTTTTATGGCTGGAAACATGGTGTGGAAAACAAACATTAAAAACACCCCAAATTAATCAGAATTGAGCTCATGATTTCAATTCAAAGTATTTTTTATATATAACTACTGCATTATGTATTTTAATTCTTATTTGAGAATGTGGATTTTCAGAACTCATTTCCCACAAATCATTCTGAAATGTTTTTGCTGCCTTCCGTAACAGAAATGAAATATCATCAGCAAGATCATGATTCAAAGTGACTTCAGGGTAAACTACAAATTCCTGGCAAACCAGACAGTTTCTCAAACACGAAAAAAAGGGCTGATCAGGTTTGACTTGCAGCTTACTACAGATGCTAGTATTTGAACAACGCTCTAAAAGATCATCGCAATCATAACCAGAACAACCCCCTGCCTAAAGGCATTCAGATTAGCAGGAAATCCAGAGGAGTGTTATTTCTTCTGTGCAAAACCAACACCCTGGGTATTAGTAGAACGTGCAGTTAAATTGACCTAAATGGTCTCCATTCAGGCCCTTGTTTTTGAAAAGCCGAAACCAGACAAATGTTTACCAACGAAAGTACAGTACCTATGAATATACCAGCTCCACCACATGTTGAACTTGTCACGCCCTCATCTGTCAGTGCATTCCTTACTCACTGCAGTGCAAGCCAGATGACACCCGTGTTTGCACTGGTTACTCATACCTCTCCACCCTTCTTTGCTGCCATACTCACTTCACTGAAGGATGTACACCTTTGAGCAGAAAGAAAATACCAAGAAGGCATATCCTTCTCACTTGTTAGTTTTCAGTTGCACCTAGTGAATCATTATTCTCCAGTGCATTAATGTTTTTTCCTCCATACAACATCCATCTTGTTCATATTTCACATTTTTCTGAGAGTGAGAGCTTCAAAACCAGACAGTGTTTATACAACACTCCCACTATAACCTTAGCTTTGGCTTCTTTCTTTTTCCACCCTCTAACACTGGTTACACTAACAATGGAGAGGGCTGTACTCTAGACAAAGATGCCGATAGTTAACAGACGTGCTCACTAGTATATCACCTAAGCCTACTTAAAATACATCTATAGATTGAAGGGACAGCAATACTCCTGGAGAGAAGCATATATTTATACCTTAACTTCAGAGCATGACAAATGTCAAGGAACCGGCTTCATAGTTAGCAGCCGTGAGAAAATTTGCAGGTACAACAGTCAGTGTACAAAAAACTGCTAGAAAAAAAAAAAAAAAGCGCATTCTGCGATGTTACATAACACTTAAGCCAGCCATATTGCCTTTTTATTATTATTATTTATCTCCAAAAATTCTCTGAACCTACTGCTTTGAAGAATACTCACTTTCATTATATTTATGTCTTTTAAATCACTCTACACAAGATGAGATTTCTGATATTACCTCCCCCCATATAAAACTCATTCTCTTCCATCCCTCTTAACAGACTCCATAACGCAGCTAGTACTATTTCTGCACTAACATGAATGGAAGGTAATCTCATCACCAGATCTTTATTTAATTGACAGTATGTTTGAGTTACACTTCTCTTATCCTTCTGAAGTTATGTCCATTTGTAAGCACCTTTCATGTTTCAGTTCATAAGCCTGTTTATTATTTTAAGCAGGTTTAATATTCTGAGAACTACAATTCATTTCCTTTTCCTCCATTTTTCTCCCCCCAAGCCTATCAAGCCCTAGCAATTTTGTGTTGAAATTCAAGAAAAGGAAATGAGGTTTTAGATATTGTCTCTTCTTAAATCTGACCTACCTCTTCCATAGTTCTGAAATGCCCCTGAAATGAGGAACCAAGCTCAGCTTCAACTTGTACACAGTTGCTCAAAAAGCAATCAATCCTGTCGTGTAGTAACTGCAAATGAAAAATATGGTTGACAAATGGCTTGCTTTCAAACAGTGCTTTCTCCCTTAAGTCTGTCAAATAATAGAATCCTTGGAAACAACGTTCCCATGGTCATGGACATTTGCTTCCATGGTATTCAGATAACAACCTGGAAGTTCAATACCATATGTACAAAAAGCAATTCCCTCAAGCTCGACTCCGCTGTTCTAGCCATAGAAACGCATTGGTGCTATGTACAATCCTTACACTGTCTCCATCTCTACAATATACGTTAAAAAAAAAAGGTACGTTCATGCTGTGGACATGTTTTGCTTTCATCTGCTGATGCACCACTGCTTCCACTATTCATAAGGCATACAGGTGAAGGATATTAGTCTAACCCTAAACCCAGCGGAGTCTCAGTGAAGAGGTACTAATAAGTTCAGCTGCATTCAGATCACAAGTCATCCCAATGCGTAATACAATCAATCCTAAAAGCAGTCTTCCTTGCAATAGAAGTCTGCAGTGAAAGGTAATTTCTCACACACACACAAAAAAAACCTATGGCAAATTCATCTGGAACCAAGACACAGACCAACTGAAACAAGAACTTACATGTCAACAGCAAGAGATGCCCCTGAGAATATAAATATTCCAGAGATGCATTGAAGTGAGGGTGCAGAGCTAGTCTCTTAAATAAAGAAAACAAACAAACAAACAAACAACAACAACAAAAGCAGCTCATTTAAGGACATTCCTGTTAATACTCATTTGCAGAACGTAGTGTGAACCACTGTGGAATTTTGTTTCATCTCTAAATTTCTAAGCAACATAAAAAGCATACCCAGGGAAGAATTACAGTGAAAATGAAAAGGTGCAGATTACAGTAATTGCATTATGAAGTGCAGGCCAAGGTAAAGACTGAAGGAAAAAAACACAACCAAGAACACACAGACAAATTCAGCTCCTGCACAATTGGCTCTGCAGCTATGCCTCAGCATACTGGGAGGGACACAAAAATCCCAACACACAACAATAAGAATAAATAAATAAATAGATACGCCACAGAACTGGGCCACTTTGTCACAACCCAGGACAGCCCAAGATACAAGCTTAGACAGATCTTTCCTGTTGCAGAGCAAGGTTGCTCTGAACAGAAGGCTTCATTGCCATACACTACATGTATATGTGGTTGTCCTGCATAAATAGATGGAAAAAATGCTCTAAGGATCCGAAGAGAAATATACCTGTATCAGCTTCCTATATCTACTATGCCTATACCTTTTACTACTCCCCTTGGATCCAGAGCAATGCTGTTCTTCAAGGTTCACTCTTCCAGCCATTCTTGTCTATTCTGCTTTCTTACCAGGCTCCAGGATAACACATCAATACATTAATCCCTGCTATCAAGAAAGTTTGATAAGAAGGCAGAGTAAGTGTAGGCAAGGCAGCAGCAATAAAGAACTGGGAAAACAGCGTGCTCAGTCACTCAGCAATCCTGCACTGCAGCTGACTTCAGCCTTCGCTCTGTCAGCAGATTCCCTTTCTCCTCACCTCCCCAAAGCTGAATCTTACTAACAGAGTTAATCATCAGATAGGAAACTCACCTCTCCCCGATAAGGAGATTTGGAAAAAATAGCATTATGTAAGAAGAATATGTTTTGTAGATAATGCAAACAAGATGACTGCAACATCACACCGTGAACTGCTTATTAAGATCCTTCATACCTACTGTCTTTCTACTCTAGGAATGCAGCACCAACCCAAAAAAAAGGCTTTTCACAATGAATTTTGATTGAATTATTCCTCCATCCCAAAAGAACTTAGGACTTCAACTACCGTGAAATGTATAAGAGTCAAAGCATGCTGATAAGCATCTCTTCAGAGTACACAGAGCACTAAAGGCAGCTTAGAAACATTAACATATTAAGTTCCCTAAAATGTTTAAGCACACTGATACTGTCCAGAAAGCATAACCATACCTCCAAGCCAGACAAAATGTGTTCCTCAAACCTTACTCAGATCCACAGGCAACAACTCTCATCGTCAGAAATTCACTGGAATCACGTAGATGCAAATCAAGCACAGAGTCCCCTGGCTGTAATTGCACATGGGGGATAATTTGATTCGGAAACACACAGACAAACATACAGCCAAAAGCTAGCCATCGGTGTTACCTGAGCAAAAACAAAGAAAGTTAGGGGAGTAAAGGGAACGCAAGGGAATTATAAAGAGCGTGCTCTCTGAGACAGCACAGCTCTCCTGACTACGTGTCCAACAGGCAATAAGGGGTTGTCACCATCACCTGTTCCAGCCTCCCCCCACACTCAGCCTATAAGATCTCCCCATACTAAGAACTGTTAAAAAACAGACATGACTTTAAAACAAGGATGCTTTTTTGATTTATTTATTTATTTTTAAAATGAATAATAAAAGAAGAAGAAATTACTGGTCTAACGAGTGTTGTTATTTGAAGAAACTGCACTCCCTTTCTAGTCTCCCGATGTCAAACTTCCAATTTCCAACACTGGATGTTGTTAAACCTTTGCCAGCTTGACTTAAAAGCCCATTATTCCTCACCTTTACACTCCCAGGCAGTGAGCCGATCACTTCCCTCACCCTTTTGGATCCCCCCAGGACCATATGCTCCGAGAGGCCAAACGACAAGGGGTCTGCAAATGTTTCCTACAGCGGGGTGGGCTGCACCTGGCACCTGAAGGGCATGCAGCAATACCTGCGGACCCCGCAGGCAGCCTCCCCTGTCCCCACACCCAGTGAAGGGGTCACCCCCGGCTGCCGCCCACCAAACTCCCCGCACCCTTCCCGAGTCACTTGAGGTGCAGGGTCCCCAGCCCCACTGCGTGGTGCGAGTCCCCGCTCGCTGTGCCGAGGCACGTATTTGGCTGGGCACGCTGGGCAACTACCAAGTAACCCAAACTGCTGTATATAAATATTATTACATCTAACAGCCAATAATCCGTTTCTCATGGGGTCATCTAGGTGGGGAAAGACCCTCCCGGTCGTGGTGACTGATTGTCCTCCCGACCCCCATCGCCACCCCACGTCCCTTAGGGCCACAAGGGACGAAGCAAAACCTGGAGGGGCCACCCGGGCGCCACTCACCCGGCTGAGAGACGGAGATGGGGGGAGATGGAGGGAGATGAGGGGAGATGGGGGACGCAGCTCCCCGCCGCCCCTCCTGCCGACCGGCTCCCCGCTGCCTCCCGCTGTCCGCCTTGCGAGAGACGGGCACACGCGGTCCACGGCGGGGATGGCGAAAGAGAAGGAAACCCAGGGATCTAGAAAATTAAAAAAAAAAAAAAAAAAAAAAAAAAAGCAGCAGCTGCGATTACGGGAGACGGGCGGGCACGGCGGCAGGTGCAGCCCCGCGGCCCGCCTCCCTCACCCCTTCGCCGCCAGCCCCAGCCCGGCCGCCCCTCAGCGCCCCTCGGCGGCGGGAAGGGCCGCCATGTCGGGGCGCCTCAGCCGGCCGCCGGCATGGGGCAGGGGCAGCCCCCTTCCCCTGGCTGTCAGCCCCCAGTTTTCGTCTGCAGCTGGGTTTTGAGCCCAAAATGGGCTCGGGAGGGAGAAAGAGGTGCTGTTGTGGGCGGTGGGTGAGGGAAGTGTCCGAGGGGTGAAACAGCACTGCAGGGCGTAATGTGTAATGGAAGTCCAGCTGCCCTCCCCACGGCTGTGGGCAGCAGTTCGTCAGTTTTATTGTAAGGGTTCGAGTGAGGGAGGTTTATCAAGTGGCTACAGGTCTTACAAAATATCCCCCAGTTCAAAAGGAACCACGCAAAATGGTATCTGGGTTCATCCTCGTGAATCAAACTATTCATTAGCCCTTGCTGGCATCCCCAGGCACCCAAAGAGCACATGTAGCAGGTGCCTAAAAAAGACAAGGAAACTTGCACCTGTGTGTATTGCCTAGTGTGTTACAACAGGGTTTCAAACTCCTACCATATGCAGAGGTGGGCCACAGGAAAACACTGAAGAGCAGATCTTTTTCACAGCTTTAACTGATTTTGAAATGATGCCGACATTCATCGCTTTCAAAAAATTGTCACGCGCAACCAAAATCTCCCGCTCTGTTCTCACATGTAAAATTGCAGTGTAAAAATTGCAGCTTGTGCACAACAGCGACTTAATGTTACTTGTTACCTTCAAATTCCTAGAGTCCTGTTTTTAAGAAACTACAGTGCTAGTGTTAACCCAAACAACACATATGTTGCGAAGTTTATACTAAGGAGTTACAATGTTTGCTGGCTTGGTATACAAATATAACTCCTTTGAAAAGTAACTGGTGTTTGCTGCCTGTTAGACTCACACCAGCATTCTTTCCCTTGTTCCTGGAAAGCTCTGAATGGATCTGCTCTAAATTAAATGCTCAGGTACATCATTTGGCTGTGTTAACCATAATACACTGGTCTTTATAACAGTGTGAATTGGTATCAAAAAAGATACACAAACAAATATATTCTGTAATTCTTATTTTTGAATACTAAAACACAAGCTTCAGATTTATGTGATTTTTTTAGCTTCAGCTTGTAAATACTGTTTGGGGGGCTGGTGAATGGAAAGAAGGGCTAATAACCACTTGCACAACAGCCTGATGGCTGACATACAGCCATACCCACCAGAATAACCAAGTAAAAGGAGAATTTCTGAGAAATATCAAAGACTTTTTGTGTTTCCATTGCGATAGAAAGCAGCTGTCCATAAAGACTGGAGAACCATAGTATTCTGGTAGCACCACCCCATGCAAATCCATATTCATAATTATTAAGTGCCCTTCGTGATCTGTAACAGACCACATGAACAAAGGGCTTTATAAATCATACTTACAGAAAATAGATTTCTAAATACACCACAAGGCCTATTTAGAAGAAACATAAAGTATTTGTGCTATGATTTCATTGGTGACTTCAATCTCAGTTGCTCACACATCACCGTAAGGAATTACCCCACTAGGGGCCCTAGCTGCAGCTTTGTTAGGAATGACTCTTAGTATTCACGGCCCTTTTCCAGAGTGCTATGGCAACACTCTTGCCCTCTGGGACAGTGGTTTTCTGGTAGGTTTTCTTCTCTGGATAAGCAACTGCTAACTCCACACAGCAGAAATCAACGAACTTTGACATTTATTGATATCCTGGTTCACACAGCCACAACATCTTCTAAACTCACAGAACTGGCACAAACTAAACACAGTTCAATAGCATTAATAAAGAAAACCTAGTTTTCTTGCGTTTCAGTTGGAGTGCTCTGCAAGCTTTTATTTCTCCTCACCTGAATCTAATCTATCAGTAAATATCAGAATAGTAGACTACTGCTGCAGTTTGCCAGACTAAAAAGTTTTGAGTAAGAGATCATGTGGCATGGGATAGAAAAGGGAATTTTTGAGAATCACTCATAGCTGTTAATAGTAAAAGCTGCAGTGGGATAACTAGAATCATAGAATCATTCAGGTTGGAAAAGACCTCTAAGATCATCCAGCTCAACCTTTAACCTAGTACTGACAAGTCATGCTACGAAGTTCTACTACATTTACACATTTCTTGAAGACCTCCAGGGATGTTGACTCAATCACTTCCCTGGACATCCTATTCCAATGATGCACAACCCTTTCAGTGAATAAATTTCTCCTAATATTCAACCTGAACGTCCCCTGGTGCAACTTGAGGCCATTTGTCTTCTTATCGCTTGGTGCTTGGGAGAAGAGCCCAGTCCCTACCTCACTGTAGCTTTCTTTAAGGTCCTCATAAACTACATACATTTCACTCCTAAATAACATACATGTAAGGAGCAGAATTTCAAGACAAATTTGAAAAAGAAAGTTTGGTCAAGGAAGTTGAAATGTGCAAGTTCCCATCATCCAGTTGATCATTCCCTGGGCTATTTTCCAGAAGTGAAATTGCATCTCCAACAAAGAGGGACAACTGCTGTTTACCAACTCTCTTTGCTCAAGGTTTTGAGCCATCATAGGTCTTCATTAATAAATAAATAAATAAATAAATAATCAGCAATGCCTTTCAGTGCTCAGAAAGTTATAGAAGCTACTGATTTTGCAGTTTCTTATTTCTGCCTATTATTTTTTTTTCAGTGGTTTGAGTTCTTGTACAGTCTGCATTTTAAATGATGAACTTTTTGGTATTTCTGTAAAAAAGGGTCCCTGGTCAATTTTTAATGGTGTTTGTGACACTGATGTGCTTCACTCTGTAGCCAGTACAAGATGAGGGAAAATATTTTAATTTTAAAAAAGAAAAAATGTCTGTTATGATGCACTAATGAATAATGAGGCAAAATAACACTTCAGGAAATACAGAAACTTCTGCAGAAGCAATAGCATCGCTATGTTTGTTTAGACTGTTCATCGGCTTTTTTGGCATTCCTCCTGAAAAGAAGATAGATTTATTTAAACAACATTAATAAGCCATGTCTTACGAATTTTATTAAAACATGCACACATATTATTTACACTGAGCCTGTTCCTTTTCAATTCCTGATTGGTAGGTGTATGACATGCAAGGCTGGATGGAATTCCACATCACCCTGTAAGCTATGGTGTCTTCAGCGTGCATCAGAAACGTTTGTGAGATCAGTGTGGACAAGTAACCACCCGATCTGGACCCACCTGCCTTTCTTAAGAATTGGATTTTATTTTTTCAATAGTATTGGGCTGCAAGTCAGAGTCTTATTCCTGACCTTTCTTGCCCTACCATTTTTACTTACGTGACACAAAGAGGTTTTCTTACTACAAAGCCAAGAAACTTTCCTCTGAGAGAAAAATAATATTTTTCAAGCTTCATTCCACTTATCCACAATTTTCCTAGCTTTCTCTTCTTCTCCATGCTGAGCAAGTGATATCAAAAGCAGGATGGACATACAAAAGGTGTTCTACAAGAAGAATAAAGCCTTCTCTTCTACAAAAGAGCAATATTTTGAAAAGGCAATTATTTAGGGTTTTTCTTAATGTTAGTTACTACAGGAACAGCAAAATTACATGTCACAGGCTTAGAAGTGAAAAAGGGGGAACTGCTGTCATTAGCTGTTCTGAGACAAGGCCATTTCTGTTTCATCCAGTGAAAAGATTTAGAAAAGCAGGTATTTACAAAAAGCTTTTCAGGGTAATTACAGTGCCTCCAGTTCTTTTTAAAGAAGGCAGACTTAGAGACATATTGAATGCAGCAACACATTTGAGCTTTCTCTCTCAAACACCATAAAATGAGGAATTTGTCTGCTCCTGCTTCAGTACATCTAAAACAAAAAGAATAAAAGAATACAGTTATGGGTGTCTCACTGTGCTACGTTAAGCCAGTACTTGAATTACTCACGGCCTAGAATGAATTCACACGAGCTAACGTAATGGTCTTAGAGCCTCCATTACTGAGTGAACTATTTACTCTAGACAAATATTTGATATTAGCTAAGGCATTCTTCGCATGAACAAAAACTATGCAAAATGACTTAAAGGCGTAGAATGATGTCTTGCATAAAGAAATGTTAAGTTAATATCCAGGCATGCTGTGCTCCTCTGCAGGACATTCAGAAGTATTTTATGAGGGAACAGCGAAGAAACTGTTAAAGGAATCTGAAAATGTATGAATTATGAATTGCCTGCAAAGCCTAAAGTGGTAGCACAACAAATAATTTCATCCTAAGTGTACCAAGATACTTCTAACATTAATTACCATTTTACTTCAAAATAGCTAGCTACAGTTCTATCAGTTAGCAAATCCATCTGTAAATATCTATATTTTTATGAATGTTTTATTGCAAATAATTTTAATGAATGGCCCCTAAAAAATACTGAAACATTTCATTGATTTCATGAAATCAATCCATTTCCTATACAAAATATATTTGTGAAGTTCAGCAAGAAGATAGCTTATGTCACCTAGTAGGTTTTGATCATCTATTAATAGAGAAACTGTAGGAATTTTTAAGAGATGCAGAGGGAAAAACAAAAACACCCTTAAAGTTCTGCACAATACAGAATAAGCAGAAGCAGTCTGGTCAGAAATTGGAAGGACATTTTAGATCAAATACATTGGTTCAGCTTGTCCTTGACAAGAAAATAGCTTGGGAAGTGAAAAGCTGCATTCTGCATTTGAAACAGGGCTTGGAAAAACACCTTGGAAGGCTAACTTCTATCTTCACAGAAAACAATCAAGCAAAAATCCTGCCATGTATTTAATAAGAGAATTCTTCACCCTTCGGAAGCTCAGTGTCATAGTGAGAGTCACTAACTTGTCTTTCTTTCATTTGCATTATGTTTTGCTCAAAGTGCTTGTTCATGGTTGTAGTCTTACACGGTTACTCTTGATAAGAGAAGAGCTGTCATCTCAAATGAAGTGTTTTTCCAACATGGTTTAAGTGACTTACAAACACAGCCCAACTGTGTTTCCTTGAACACTATAGAAAGATAGTATTTTCTGTTGGTACTTTTCCATGCAGAGATCCACTTTTCTCCATGTAGAAAGCACTTTTACCAAAATAAGCTCTGCTGCTTAGAGTCCTTAGGGCACAATCACGTCTGTCTTCTGGCTATCCCTGCCTCAGCATATGAAGAGCACTACTGGTCCCTGTATTTCCAGTTCAGAGAAGCCCTCTAGTCAAAAAAAAAAAAAAAAGTTTATTTCCATGCTCTTCTGCAGTATGTTGGACAGCACTTTGGAAGATGTTTTTATTGTCTTGGCCAGAATGACAAAAAGGTATTATCAATGTCTCTTTCTTTTTAGCTGGAGTAAATGTTCATTACCTTAAACCACAACTCTGACAGACAAGAATCATCAAGATTTCTTGCTGCCTGAAGTAGCTTCTAGTACAAATAGACAATTACAATATACAAAGTTTATTAAAAATAAATAAATAATAATAATAATCTCCTGATATCAAGGGAAAAAGAATTTATGTTTGAGTTTATGTTTGGTTAAAAGGCAATGTTAGTACCACAACTTGCAGCCACTGAAAAATGAAACCCACTGATCATTACTTTTTCCTCCATGGTGCTCTGCCTTCTCCCTTGCTCTGTTACCTGTCAGACCTCTCAGTAAGGCAGCTCAGTCCAGCAAACCGGCAGAAAGCTACTGAGTTGTTGCTGTTGATTTAGTGAGGTACATCCTGCGGTGGTTTTCCTCGGGTGGGCAGCCGACTTCCACCACTGCCGCTCTCTCACTCCCCCTCCTCAGAGAGGAAGGGGGAGAAAATATGACACAAAGAGCTCAAGGTTTGAGATAAGGGTGATTTAATTAAAGGGAAAAGGGAGAAGGGAAAAACAAACAAACAAACAAAAGGCCTTGTGTGGGCTGCTGCAGGGAAAGCTAACTCCATCCCAGACAGACTCAGCACACGTCCCCAGAGCAAGGAGTTGGAGCAGCACCAGAGCTTCTGCCAGGGAAGGCAGGATTGTGCTGCTGAGGGAGAACATTGAGGGAAGAGAGGCTTGAGTGCTCCTTAGGCCAGCACTGAGCCATCAGGTCAGCTGTCCTGTGGCCTTGTGGTGTTTGCTCCACCTTAAAAATAATGTGGTTTGGTGCTTTTGTGTTTGTTTGTTTTCCAAACAACAAAAAATAATAAAATCACCAAAATGCAAATTTATCTATGTTTGGATCTAGTACTTAGGGACATAGTTTAAAGGATGACATGGGTAGGAGGGTGATGGATGGACCAGATGATCTTGTAGGTCTTTTCCAACCTTAATGATTCTATGATTATTGATAGTTTTTAATTCATCATCTAGTAGTATAGCATTTTACAGCTGCTGTAAGCTGCTGTTATTAAGTACAGTATCAGGAATGCATCCCTGCAGTACTGTAATTGATATTTTCACCTTAGAAAACCAAATAACAGCTTAAAAGATAGGTGTTCTAGTCATGGAATACAAAAAGATTTTATCTGACTTAAAAGGTTACCCATGTAGCCATGTAAACCAAATAGGAGTTGAGAATTTCAGGAAAGGGATCACACACTGTTCATGAACCATCTGTAGTGGATTTTGCTTTGTAGGACAAAGTCATTCAATACATTTTGAACAAATAGTTCTGGAAACATTCTAAAACTAAAACCAATTTCTGATTAAAAATAAATAAATAAATAAGCTTGTTCAGTTTATTTGCTTCTGGGTATTTATTTTGAAATTTTAATCATTAGCAATTCCCACTAAGTTACAGCTGTAAAAAGATCTTAATAAAGAAAGCTTTATAATCAATGTAAAAAAACTAGTAATACATCCTAAAGAGCCTAATATCCAAGGGTGGGTACATTGCCTTTGACCAAGTAGATATATTCTCATTTTGTTATCTTACTGGAACAAAGGCATCACTTTCAAAACAAGGAGGAAAAAAAAAAAAAAAGACATAGGATGGAGAATGCCTAGTCATATCATCTATAATAGTTTTTTGCTTCAGCTTTCTGCTCTTCAGTTGTTCCTGCTGTTACTGCTGTGTATTTATCAAATCATAAGAAACATGACTGAAGTGGAAGAAATGATAAACAGAGCATGTATCTTCCTCTCCTGCTCAGAGAAAGTCAAAATTCAAAGGCTTCCAAATAACACTGTCAACCCTCCTGTGTGTTCTGCCTCTAATTGCTGAGTATTATTAAATAAAACCATGCTGACAGTTTTTCTGTAACACTTTCAAAGATAGCTAGCAGCTCGAAACATGTTGCTTTCAGATTTACAGGGGAAGCCTTGACAGCAGCATTTGGGTCTTTGTGGCTGTAGCCAGCTGACCTTGGCGGGCTGACAGACTCCAACCCAGCCAGGCTCCCACTCCCCCTACTCAATGGTATGGGGGATGAAAATACCATGAGAAAGCCTGTGGGTCGAGAAAAAGACAGGGAGATCCCTTAACAACTACTGTCATGCGCAAAAGGGACACAACTTGGTGAGAAGAATTGTAATTTATTGCCACTTAGAACAGAGTAGGATGGTGGGAAAACAATGACAAATCTAAAAACGCCTTACCTCAACCTCCTCTTCTTCCAGGTACACATCACTACTTAGTTCCCGAGGCTTCTACCTCCTCCTCTCCCACCAGCAGCACAGCGGGATAGGGAATGGGGGTTGGGGTCCATCCTTAACAGCTCATCTGTGCTGCTTCTTCCTGCTCAGGCTTTTTCCTGCCCCAGCACGGGTCTCCCACGGGTGGGCGGCAGCTCCCCCCAGACCCCCTGCTCCTGCAGGGGCTCTCCATGGGCCGCAGCCTCCTCCAGGCCACATCCACCTGCTCCACGGGGGCTCCTCCACCCATGGGGGGGCTGCAGCGTGGAGATCTGCTCCATGTGGGACCCATGGGCTGCAGGGGGACAGCCTGCTCCACCAGGGGCCTCTCCCTGCACAGGCCGCAGGGGAACTGCTGCTGCCTGCCTGGAGCACCTCCTGCCCTGCTGCACTCACCTTGGTGTCACATTCTCTCACTCCTCTCTCTCACAGCCGCTGCAGTGTTTTTTACATATTCTTACAAATACTTTCACAGAGGCATCACTGACTTTGCTGGTGGGCTCTACATTGGCCAGAGGTGGGTCCCTTCTGGAGCTGTCTGGAACTGGCGTGGGGGCAGGTCCAGGCCTCTCCTCACAGTGACCACCCCCACAGGTCCCTTGCTGCCAACATCTTTCCACATAAACCTATTACAGTGGGTTTGTGACATTTTGAGGGACCTCTGTGGCAGTACAGTGTGCAACAAAACAGCAAGACGGATACCCTTGTTAAGCTGAGAACAGGTTGCAAGAAGGGATGCAACTTGTTTTCTGTGCTAGAACATCTTTCATTTTACCAGTGGGTTTCACAGGTATTTGCTGGCAGCAGAGACATTTTGAAATTCACGTTATGGTGGGCTTCCTGCTCCAAAATGCCCCATACAGGCTGTCAAATGCTCGTCTCATCCTCACCATGCTTCTCCTCTCTTCTCATGGCTCCTGTTTTGTCTGTCTGCCTCAGACCTACCCTGTCCATACCATCTTCAGAGGTGAAACACTCCCTCAAAGTTGTTTCTCTGATTGATGGATTTTCTTTTAAAACCAGTCAGGTTACTCCCTCTTGGCTGCCTGAACACATTCGAGTCTCCAGGAGAGCTTGAGAAAATCAGAACTCTGAGTGGTCTCTTTTAGGACAAAGTGCCACAGATGCAGCAGCGCCCTGTTGATGAGTTGCAGCACCTCACAGGAGCACCAGTCCACCAAATACACAGACCACTGCCCCATTTATGATTGCCACAGTTTTGCCTGGGCAGCGTGTCCATGGTGCTGGCAGCCAGGGCATCTCAGCAGGGGACAGATGAGGGAAGGCCCTCCCTTTCTCCTGAGATGAAGTAAGGATGCTGCCAACTACACATCAGTATCTGGAAAGCAAAAAGCATTCCCATGACAGACACAGCCCTGGTGGCCATCAGAAGCAGCAGCTGAATGCAAAGCCCTGCTGTGTTCATGTTGCTAAAGGATGTAGCACAGACAGGAAGCATATTCGGTGCAAATAACATTTTTAATTAAATTACGGTGGTGACCTCTAACAAACTTACTCTAAAAAACTGTGCAAACAATTTTCCTGAGATTTATAATTAGACTCATTTGGGTGGGTTTTCATAAAATTCTCATAAGATTTGCTCTTAACATTAGGATGAACTCCTTGCCAAATCATTCTTTTTATTCTAGAATAGAAGGGTGTTAGACATTCTAAAAATAAAATGCTGTAAAAACTGTCAATATTTCCACTCCAGTGAAAATCTAATATTTTCATGTAGCTCATTTTAGGAAATATCCTAGACAGTTTTGCTCTAATCTTCCAAAAATATTGAACATGAAGTAGACAATTACACAGACAGTATTTGACCAAATAACTGAAGTTTAAAGCATTCTAAATAATGAAATAGAGTCTTGCAGCTAAAACTCCGAAACAACTTGCAGTTGTTTGATACCAAATGATTCATAAAAAAAAAAAATAGAACATTTTTCATATGAATTCATTAAGAAAGAAATTGTTATTCCTTCAAAAGCTCGTAGTACCATACTTTCAAAGCCAAGAAGCACATAAAGCAACACTTGCTGCATGATGCAGGTAAGCATTTACTTTAGTTTGTGCTTTTAGTTTGTTCTTTTGAAGACACATAATTAGCTGGCTGACCATTTACTTTTACCAAGTATGTTGTTATTGCACATTTAAAAAATGTGTAGCATCAGAAAATTCTATGTACTTGGAAATCTAACTTGAGTACACTGTTGTTGCTTCACTCTCACACCAAATACATCATGTAAACTTTGCCTACAGAAAAAAAGCTTCCAAAAATACAGATAATATTAACCATGAAACAGAATTAAAACGTCATATGCATTTATTTATCTGATGTCATAATGCTAATATTATTGTTCTGGATCATTTAAATGGGTAAGTCTCTACAGTGGGTGCTACACACACTTACCAACACTGGAAAATTATTCTACCTTGATGTGTATCTTAAACACAGACTACAAACAATAAATACTTAATGCATATAACACAGTGTCAGCTGGTCGAGGTTAACCCTAAAATTTACCGTGTACATTGTCAGATTACAAAGCTCATCTGAACTCAAATCAGTCTCCAAGGGAGCCAGCAAGTGATTGCAATGCAGCCACTTTACTCAAGCCTTTGCAACTCAGCTGTGCCAGCAAACGCCATGCTCTCTGCAGCTGAGCTGACCAGCAGCCAGCAGCAGGCTGATGCAGCAGCAGCAGTTCCACCTGTAGCAGTTGTTGCTACTGTGCTGCATGAAGCAGCTTGCCAAGCTCTGCACTGCACTCATGTTCTCAGTCATGATCACAACATGATCTCCCAGTACCCCGAAGATTCCAAAAATACAGAATCCGCCTTGACAGACCATTTGTAGCTATGGAAATAGTGATGTCTCTGACAATTCACTGAGAACTTTTTAAACAATTGTTGAGTGGGCATTTAGCTCTCCGGAGGAGTTCGAGTAAGTCACTTGCAGCTATCATTAAAACAGCTCTCAGGAAAAAAAAAAATCAGGAAAGTGAATCATTAAAACTACAGCTAGGACCAAGTACCCATGATCTGTCCAACATAAAAGCTGCTGTAGAGATCAGGCCAAACGTCCATCTGATCCACTGCTCCATTCCTGCAGTAATGAGTAGCGAATGCGTAGGAAGAGAGCAAGAACAAGAGCAGCACATGCTGATTCTCCCTCCAGCATCCAGCCACATGTAGCTTAGGAACTCAGTCAGAAGAATTAAATACCAGTATTCAACTGATTTTGACATCAGTGTTTTAAGGTAGATGAAGGTTTAAGATGTTTACAACAGCTGAAGGAAAAATTTGCTGGAAGTGAGAGAGAAGCCATACAATTTTAGCTGTATGGGTATTCACATTTTTTACTGCCTTTGTACAAGCAGCGGTGAATCTTCATAGCCTGCACAGCCTGCCCTCTTTCCAGCAGTCCAAATCTTCTTCAAATATTTGCTTTTAATCAAAAAATGTCTTGAGCTGATCTGTTTATTTCCAGTCTTTTAAGAGCTCCTGTTCAGCATTTGGATGAAAGGCTTCAGTGCTTTCAAATTTCGGGTTGCATTTCTGAGCCATCTCTTTCAGCACTTTTCACATTTCCTATCACAGTTCACAGAACTAATTACACTGCAAGCCATTTGCATTTTCCAGCTTTCATTTTGCAGCAGTGTAATAAAGAATTGAGCAACATAATCAGGTAACTCCCCTTGAAAAGAAGTGTACGGCTCCTTATTACAATTTAGCATTACTCTTGTAAAATCAGTAATAGCATTAGTCATTCCCAAGGAAAAAAAGAAAAGGAAAAATATTGGTGCTTTTGGTAATTGATATTAGGTGAAAAATGAATTGGTTCAGGAAAAAAAAAAAAAAAAAAAAAAACAGGAAGAAAAGAAAGAAGAGGAAAATAACCACTCAATTGTTATGAAAGCTAAAAAAATGTAAGTCTATAACTATCTCAAAAGCTGATTTAATGCTCTCTAAAGGAGAATGCAGGCTAGCTGGATGCCTGGTAGATGTTACCTAATGTGTTATTGATCCAGAGAAGGTGATTCCAAAACCAGGTCTGCTTCAGTGCTTTATTACTCATACTTGGATTTCCTCCCCCCCTAATATTTAACAAAAACCTCTCTTACTCTCTTAGTTCAAATTAAACCCATTATTTCTTGTCCTATCTTTTGTCATATATTGGCCTGTTAATCATTTTTCACTAAATTGCTACACACTGGGACACCTACAAGAAAGACTGGGGAAAAGATATAAACCAAATGCAGTTCCTCCACAAATCACATTTTCTAAGCTTCCTTTCAGTCTTGCTGCCTTCAGGAGGAATTGTTTTTGTGTCTCTGTCCTGACACCACACTGGGCAGAGAATTACATTTGATGCCTGGCAAACACTGAGAACCACATAATTGCCTTCTGTGCCTTTCATGATATTCTTCAATGTATTTAGTTTTTTCTAACATCATACTTCGCTTCCCATTTACTGAAATTCCTGCAACATTACTGCCTAGCCAATTAGTCCCCATTTTGCATCTGTGCGTTTGATGTTGGTTTTAGATAGTAGTTTTTATTTTTTATGAGATTCCTTCTTGTTGATTTCTCCAGCCTATTCAGTATTCGTAATTTTGATCCTGTCAGTCAACATGCTTGTAACTTCTTTCAACATGCTGTCATTAAAAAGCCTTCATAAGCATCATTTTTATTGCATGATTCCAGTTATTGCTGCTAATGCTGATTAGCTCTTGGGGAGGGGAAAAAAAAAATAAAAGGTCTTCTGGTGTTTATTTCTCTTACTTTGATAACCCTTCATTAGGGTTACCTTTTCCCTAGATGATAGATTCTTACTTCAAGTGAAATTTACGTGTGAGAGCATAACAAGACACATTCACTACATAATAACATGCCTACTATTTACTTCCCCCTCATCCATTAAACCATTTGTCCTCCCAAAGATTACAATCAGATTGTTTGACATATACTCTTGATAAATCTGTGCTGGCTGTTTGGGGGTGACATTGGGTGTTTATTTGTAAACACTTCCTGGATTAATAACTTGTTCTGCCATTTTATAACCTAATAGCTCCCTGGGTATTGAGCTGAGCCTGACAGATCTCCTGCTGTCCTTCTGTCTGTAAATGGCAGAGGGGGGGAAGAACGGGCCTTTTTTTTTTTTTTTTTTTTTTTTGCATTGGGACATCAACACAAACATGCACACACACGTCAGTCATTCAGGAACCTGATTTTTCATGGAATCTGCTAAGATGATTGTTACAAAGAAGGTATTTCTCTGAGTATTTCTAAAGAGAGCTGAAAATGGTTAGCAGCTGGTTTCATTTGATAGTGTACTGCACGTCAAAGATACAAAGATCTCTGAAAATACAGAGGATAAAAAAAATGAACAAGATCCAAGGCTAAGTCCTTTTTAGTGCTGTTAGCTTTTTCTCCTGGTTGCCAGTGCAAATACAACATGGGCTTCCACTAGCTTTTATTTTTTTAAAAATAAACACAAAATTTTATCCCTAGTTTTGAACCAATAACACATAAAAAGATATTTTGTTTTACTTGTAATAGCTGCATATCGTGAAAGCCCAGGAAAATATTGTGCAAGTCAGCACAGAAAAAACTTTATACTGAAGGAGATTTTTTTATGCCCCCCCTCCCCAATGATTACATCCATGTGTGCTTCTTCATAAAGATCTGCTTTTAAAGAGATTTACTCTTCATGTTCAGCCTTCTCATCCTACTATACCCATTAGCAAAAATTAAATGTGAAAGCCACCTTCAAAACAAGGCAATATAAAAACGTTTAGCTTTGTTTCCCCCTGTACTGCCATGTTTCAGAGTTTTTCCAATTAGCGTACAATTAACACTGAACAAGAGGCACTCTTTTATGCACGTATATTTCCAAATATATGCCACCAAAACTGAAAGTAGAAAGGATGCAGCCTTGGCCTCCTATCTCACCTTCAGTCTGGTTTAGAAAGACGAGAACAGTATCAGAGGGGGCAATAAAAAAACAAAGAGCTTCCCCCCAAATGGCAGAATAAACCCCCCGTAACTTGAAAAATCTGCACTGATAGTAGGCCTCTTTCGTGTTCCCCAGGCAACTTCATGGGGAGAGAGAAGACCCTATTTTTTTACACCTGTTTTTATAGTGAGTATTTCTTTATTATAAAGTGGAAGAACCGCTCATTGCAAGTCACCATTACTAAAACGTACTGACAGCTTTGTGTCAGACACTTTGCACTGATCCACAAACAGGGAGGGGGCATAAAAACACGATTGCTCCTCAGCAGGAACTTCTCCTGTTGCATGCCCTGTGCCTCGAGCTCCTTATGTTCACCACAAGGGGGATATAATATATATAATATTAGAGCTAGGAACAAGTATTTCACTGCCTTTATGGCGAAGGCACCAGGATGAGGCGTGCTGCCGCCCTGTATGGCCGCCGGGGACACAGCCGGGCAGGGCAGGGAAGGGCAGAGCAGGACATGATATGTTATGATATGTCGAGATATGTCGTGATATGTCATGGGAGGGCAGGACAGAGCAGGAGAGCTCCAACTCGCCCACGCAGTGCCCCTGCAGCCCCTCAGCCACCTCAGGCCCCGTCCCCGCCCCGCCCCGCCATGCCGCCGGCCCCGCAGCGCCCCCCGCCGCCCGCCTCATGGCGCCGCCGGCACCGCCCCGCCGAGGCGGAGCCGCGCAGGACGCGGAGGAGCCGCCGCTGCCGGAACAGCCGCCGCCTGTGCCGGGGCCATGGAGGACTTTCACCCCCACAACGACGAGGTAGGGGTCCCCCTGCCGGGGCTCGGGGCTGGGGCTTCGGCTCGGCCCTGCCCGTGCCGGCTGGGGTCTGGGGCTGCCCTGCCGGGGGTCCCCTCTCGCCTCTCTGCAGCCGCCCGCCTCCATTACGGCCGCTCTGGCCCTGAGGCTTCTGCCCTCGCCCGGTTTGCCACCTAACTTCTTGTTTTGGGGAATATCCTGACATATGGCATAGGCAGTGGTGGTCTTTAATCTCCGTGGGAAGCGCAAAATCAAGTGGTTTGTGGGCACGCTGAGGAGCTTTTTGGACCCACTCAAAGGTCGCTGGCAAAACAACGCTAAATAACAGGCGTGTAGTGCTGGGACTAAAGTGGGGCTTTAAAACTGCATTATGTGTTTTCTTCTCTGTCAGAAATAAAAAATAATTAATTTCTGTTACAGATGATCTTCAACGCTGACGAGGCCCACAACATAGTTAAGGAGGTAGGTGTTAGCCATTTAACCAACATGTTGTGATTTCAAAGAGACTCTTTCCCTTACTTCACAATACAGTGAAAAGAGAAACTGTCAATTAACCACACCAGATAAATTCAAATTTACACAAAACATAAACTACTATTAATACCAAATTATGCAGAGCTTCATTTGGAACTGCTTTAAGCTTCATCTAGTTACCATCCCCAACTACCTAGTGGGGAGAAGGTGGCAGAGAGAAGGGAGAAACAGTTTGCATTACATTGGAAAGACAAGGGATGACAGCCACAGGTTGCATGGGGAAATTTATTATATTTTTTGTTTTCCTTTATCCAGCTAGAGAGTAGATAATCACTAGGGCAGGATGCACAGAGCTTGTGAAGTCTCCATCCTTAGATACTATAAAAACGTGACTGGACAAAGCCTCATCAACCTGCTGAAACTTGGAAGTTTAGCCTTGGCTTGAGCAACAGGTTGGTCTACATGAGGTTGTTAACTATCAATTTAAAAAATATATATATTTTTACACGAAAAGAGCAGGCTGAGAATGAGTAGCCTGATGGTCCAAAATAAATGCCAGGTAACTAGAAAGTGAGTAATGAAGAGCCCTTGGCATACAGATGATTGTCAGGTTTTACAGGGAAATACCATTTTTATAAAGAAATTTCTAGAGGGACCCTGCAGGTCCTTTCCTACCTGCCCTGTCAGGAAAGGAAAGGATTGTATTTCTAGAGCTGCTCCGGGTCATAACAGCAAGCTCTTAGATGTCAGGTAAATGACAGTTCAACCCCTTATATAACTGTCCCTGCCTTGAAAGGCCAGACAGGTTCTCTTTATTTTTACATCTGATGCTGGGAGTAAAGCCAAGTGTTTGTACCTCTGATTTAAGGCTTAACTGGAGCTGGAGAGTTCTGGCATTGGATACATTTCTGGAAAAGACCAAAATACCTGAAGGGATCACTAAGCATCCTTGTTCCTCTCTTACCTTCTGCTCTATGTTTGTTTCCATTGAGTCATTGTCTAGCTTTATACAATGTGATCAGAATTAATTGAGGTTTGTGGGATCTGAGGCACAAATCTCTTACACAGCCTGTTAGTGGGTGGTGAATGCACACGATTTATGCTACTGAATCAAAGGAGAACATAGTTGTATTTTACATACCTATTACAGATGTACATTTCTTTACACTTTCATATTGAGAAATTCATTTTCCACCAGCATGTAATTCTGAATTTCTTTAGGAGTAAAGAATGAAATTTAAGAGTTACATTTATAGTGCAGGTATTCTGTTGTTTGGTCACTTTAAGTTTAAGCAAGTATATTGCTTAGAGACTCAGACAGGTTGGCCTGCCCTAGTGACATTATTGATTAGGGTAGTACAATTTCCATTACAGCAGCATCTGAAAGCTGAGCTGCAGTAGGCAGTCATTGAGAATGGTGGAATGTGTTGGTATTTTCATCGGTAAATGGATCCAGTGGCTTAACTTGGCACTTAAAGCATATGGCTGAGGTCTTTCCTACACAAAATTTTCAGTCAGAGCCTCATTTTTCTCCACATAATAATGTAGTAAATGTATATTAAAAATAATTTTCCAAGAAGGCTCATTTTACTTCCCATTCAGTAACTGATATGTGATGAGCTGAAGTGATTTAAAGTAATCCAATTGCCAGATAAAATTCTCAGATTATGTGAGGCCTTTTAAACCTTTACGTTTTTAAGTATCATATATTTACTGTAACTTTTTTTTTTCTCTATTACAGTGCATAGAAAGTGTCTTAGGCAAGGCAGATTATAATCACAACAAAGTCAACCAGTGGACTGCAGCTATAGTAGAACAGTCGCTGACACATTTGGTAAAGCTTGGGAAAACATACAAGTACATTGGTAAGTAGAAGTAACCATACTTTTATCCCCATACAATCACAGTCAGTAATTGTGGAAAGGTTTGTTCCAATGTAGTGCTATATTCAATAAATAACATAACCTGTAAACAAAGAACAGATACTTGAACTCTTCTGTTATACAGATTTTTACTAATTGCTGTGGTAAAACTACAGCAGTTTTATTTGTGCTAAGGATGCTGTCAACACTTAGCACAGAAGATGCTAAGGTGTTACATGGTCTTCCCTGACTCTTAAGCAACCCCAGAACAATTATATCAGTATTTTGGTATCAGTTCAGGAAATAATTGCTTTATCTTCAGTTAATTTTAATGTGATTAAGCTTCTTAAAAATACAGACATTTAAAAGATTTTCAGTTCTGTAAGGTACTTCATGTCCCATTATTTTTATATGCATTTCCACAGAAGAGAAATTGAGATAATTGCAGGTTCAAAATGCTCTGGTCCTTTTTTGGAGTGTTGATATAATAGCAAAAGTTTGCCCTGTGTTTTGGTTTTGAAAGTCATGAATTCAGACTGTCATTGGTTTTACAACAATTAGAGGTCAGTTTAGAAATGCTTTATCACTGGAGCGTGGTTTCAGAGAACAGACAAAAGTAATTTTGGGAAACAATTCTCATCAGGTGTGACTTCTGTTGTACCTGTGAGGACAGCACATGCAATCCAGTTCTGAGGCACACCTGACATGAGCCATGTCTAAGCAGTTTAAAAGATAAAAAGCATAATCCTATTAAGAAGCATTTTGTTAAAGCTATTGTCTTTATATGAGTAAAGATAATCATGAAATGAATACCAAGTTCTTGAGGAGAACATTGGGAGTGACAGAATTGTCAAAATAGGTGTTGACTTAGCTGAACGCTGACTGCCAGTCATTTAAAATCATAGTGTGAGCTTGAAATTGTAAATAATTCACCTCTTCTGCTTTAAAGTCCTGATTTTGTGACTGTATTTTTCAGTAACCTGTGCAGTGATGCAGAGGAGTGGAGCTGGTCTACACACAGCAAGCTCATGCTTCTGGGATACCACAACTGATGGTAAGCTTCCTCACTCAGATGAAAAAAGTTGTGGCAAAAGAAATGCTACCTGTTGCTCAACTGTAATAGTTCAGCTGAATGTTTTGGAGGAGTGTTTACAGAAGCAGTAGCTTCCAGAACTAGACCCTTGTTTACGATCCCAGGGGAAATGTTTTGTTAACAATCAGCGCTTGCATTAGGAGTGACTGCTTTGCAGATGGTACGAAGCAAATGTAGAAATGCCTTCATTGTGAAACAAACCAAAAAAAAAAATCTCTTCAGTAATTGTAGATCAGTTGAAGAGGCAATAAAATGTTCAAGGTAAATGTAAGCATGTAGTCCTAAACATATCTGACTGCTGTAAACAGACAGTGCTACTCTGAAGGAGAACAGAAGTTGGTTTAAAAAAAAAAAGTTTAACTACAGTGTGTGTTTCAACTGCCTAACTATCAGGTAGTTTATAGGCTTTTGATGCTCTTCAGTGTATCTAAAATAGTTCTAAATGCATTTTTCCCAGGTTCAGGGTATCATGAGGAAAATAGATTAAAATAGTCTTCTGTCTGTCATAGACTCAGAATGGTCTGTTTAGAAGAGGATACCAATATATAACTTAAAAATAGAGATTGAATTAGAAAGTCAACTGTGGTTAAAACAAAAATCATTGAGTGAAATTATGTGAACAAGTAGTTTAATCTTCATGTTTTCTTGGTTTGTAAAGCTAAGATATGTTGATAATTGATATACATTGAAATAAGAGGAAAAATACAGAAAGTAAATAAACTAGAATGTATTGGATCCAGACTTTTCCTCTTGATTTTTTGTGAGATTATCTTGACAATTTCAATATCAGATTTTCAAGGATTTTTGCAAATCCAGCTTTTTAAAAAAGATACTGAGATAGTTTGGTTCTCTCAAATTGTTTTGAGGCTCACGTTAGGTAGTAATCAATGTCCAAGTAAATGAAAATGTTTTGAGGAATTTAGTCTGCTTATAGCCATGATGATATAGTTGTAATCACCTTAAATCATAGCTGAATTATTTGTACTAATTTGACTTAGATTACTTAGAGGTAAAATGAATATAATAAAGAGACCGGAATTATTTTATTTATTTTTTTTGTAATAATCTCTTTTAGGAACTTGTACAGTGAGATGGGAAAACCGAACAATGAACTGCATTGTGAATGTGTTTGCTGTTGCTATTATCCTGTAGCTGACTGGAAGATAAAAACAAGCAACACCGAAGCCTTTAAAAAAAAAAAAAAGTTCCAAACACATGGCAAAATATTTCAGACAGTTATATTTTTATTTTTTTCTTTATGAGGAGTTGTAGCAAATGGAACTTCTCTACAGAGAGCATAGTCTTAGCCAGTTCTCATAGATTAATTATCTGAAATCAAGCAAAAAAATATTTATATATAGAGAAAGCAAGTTTAATAATTTAAATATTCAGAAATATATTAATAAGAAGATGCCACAAAGATCAATAGAATTTATATCAAAGCTAATATCAAAGACACTTTATTCAAGAGGAACATAAAATATCTAATCAAAGAAAAGGTCAAAGGGCAAGCAGGACCTCTCGGGATTGTGGTGCATTTGGGAACAAATTATGAACACAACTCTGAGTGCATGTGCTGTAAGCAGGATCAGCGCTTCGTGTCTGGTTAAACAAAGCTAACTGTCATGTTGGGTGCTGGTGCTTCTGAAATTGCACAAGCATTGCACTTCAGTCAAGTGTGAGCTTCTACATTGAAATTAGATCCGTTAGAGCTTTTCCCCTTGAGACAGAGGATGACTTCACTAGGGCAAAGGTGCAATATACCTGGGCCTAACTAGAATTCCAGTTTTCCTTCAGAATGAAGATCATATTTATTGTCAGTTCAGGGAATGTCATGGGTCAGACATTAGCACTGAACTCATAATTACTTCCTAAAGCATTCTGAAAAGACTTGTATCTGATTTTATTCCATGAGTACAAATTTGTGACAAGCACTTTATTGATTCCTCCTGCAATGCAAGAGTAGCCAGGAGCTGGGGCAGTAAGACTGGGCCCATGTTTCTCCAAGTAGGAGTAAGTTGTTCAAAGAGAAGGCACGCACATTTGTAGAGGCTCCTGTTACCTTTGAGACCATTTATCTTGAAGCAACATATCTGCCCTTTATAGGAGTATCTCCTATATTCCCTGAATCTAGAATCAGACCTTAATCCTATGAAAAAATACAGTTCAGTTTTAAGCACTAAGATTTCCCATCCTATAAAGATTTATGCAAGGTCTTTGCTCATTGGATGAGTTTTAACTTGAACTATTCCACATGGAAGGAAAGCATTTGCACACACAAGTATTTGCTGGATTGGGGCCTACCTTTTTGTTGATTAATGCACAAGTTATATGATAAAGATGTATCAATACCGAAAATGCCTAAATGATTGCTGCCACTAAGTGGCAGCTACATTGTTTTATCAGATGCTGCTCAAGGATAGAATGTTTTCTTTCTTACTGCATGTCTTTGGAAGAGACTGGTGACTACCTACAGCTACTGTAAGGCTGCAATTTTAACAAATGAGTATTAAAGCACTATTACACAGTTTTGTTTGTTTTTCTGATAACTGACTATGAGGACATGTAGCAAATGTCCTGTACAAAGAACAAACTGAAAACTATGTCATTGCTTAAACTGTGTATACACATAGCTAGTACAAGTAGAAGGAACATGTAGGTGTAATGTACAATGCTGTTCAAAATCTCTTGCTTTGCAGACAAATAGAATTCTGCTTTTACCTAAGTGCAAGTGAAACTAAGCACTGTAACATTGCCTTTGCCTTACAGGCAGGTGTAGTGCAAAGATGTGTATGTATGTTGTACTGACCTTCAGGTGCGTAGTAGTTCAACATTATTTAGGTGAGGATAACAATTTCTGAACTAGATCCTGACTTTTAAGAGCTGAGTTGTGAAACTGACAAAAATCATAGAATTGTGTGGGTTGGAAGGGACCGTAAAGATCATCTAATTCCATCCCCCTGCCATTGGCAGGGATGCCTTCCGTTAGACCAGGTTGCCCAAAGCCCCATCCAGCCTGGCCTTGAACACTTCTAGGGATGGGGACAGAGTTTCACTGATGTTTGGGATTGCACAAAGTGGAAAATATAAGTGGAGTAGCAGCTGGAACAAGCTTTGGTAGGTTTGATGCAGCATAAGATATGAGCGAGTAAAAAATAGTTGTGGTTGTTATCCCTGTTCAATGGGTGCCATGGTTAGAAGGAATATTCCAAATAGCTGTTCATAACTCTTTTGGTGTCTTTGCTTTTCTTGAAAATACGATGCACTGAGCAAGGCTATCAGTTCGATGAGACTTGGTGAAGTTTCCACTGAGAAAAAAACTTGGAAAATACTGCTTAACTGTAAGACTGCTTCATTTTTCTTTCTACCAAAAACAAATAAAGATTTGCCTTAGTTGTATTTTTGCCTCATGTGTGCTTGATCAATACAAATAGCAACTGAGAACAGTATTTCTCTTACTTTCCTTCACTTTTATACAATAGTGAGAACTTGGAAAATTTATTCAAGTTTTGTGAGCATTTTAGAGAGAAGACTAATCAAAGGCTAATTCTCAAACTTGGATTCATTTCCCACGTCTCTTCTCTGATCATACTGATTCCTTGTACTGTTTGGCATTATGATGCAAGTTACAGTTTTTGTTAGTCCAGAAAGATTATTATGAAACACTGGGAAAAGTACTTGCATTCTGCATCATACTCTAGCAAATTTAACTAATTTTCCGTCTTTCTGTTCCCCCATCATCTGTGGTACAAACAACTACTTGTATTTAATATAACTCTCAAAATGAATTCTGACCACCAGTGCTTTCCCAGTAGATTTTTCCAAGCAGTTTGTTTTCAAGGATAAAATTCTGGATTGTAGAATATGAAAAAGTGCAATAATATTTCAATAGTGCTTTCTATCAGTACAATATTTTCCTTAGTTCTTGCAATCATGGGGATGAGTTATGTGTTCTGTGAATGCAGCGATAAACCCAGCTGCAGAGTGGCTCCAAAATTATGTAGTGGGATTTACATTGTGTTGCACTTGAGTTGCTGTAGCCCGTGGAGCCTATGCAAGGTGAGGGGGCTGCGTGCCTTGGCTTGTAGATGTGACAGTTTCTCTGTTTCCCTCATGAAAGAAGAAAGGCAGCAGTCTAACACCGCTGAAGATTTTTCTACTCTGGTATGTCTAAGTTACTATTGAGTAACAGGAGCCTTTAGCTCATCTGTTTGGAGCATTTGTTTTTAAACACGGGAAGAATACTGTGACAGCAGGTTTGTTTGTTACACAAAAGGCTTTTAAAAAGGGAACAAAATGGTGCTAGAGTGACAACTACAAGCTTCCATGTAACTCCTATTCAACAGCCTAACCTACAATTACTTGAAAACAAGAATCAGGGTTACAGTAGCACACCTCACTGGTAGTTACAGTTCGAGTCAAGCAGACAGACGTGCTTACTGGGCCAGATAGCACCAGTGAATGAAGGAAAGACAGCTGAGTTTTGTAGTGACATGATTTTAAATAAATGATTTTTTTTTAATTATTTTTATTTTTTACTGTGTCTGAAACTTGATCACAAAGTTTGTAATCCATGCTAGGTAGGTTCACAATGTGGACACCACACAGCTCAGAATCAAAAACCATTAAAATCCCCTAACTTGCCCCTAAGGTGGCAAGTTGGACTGTTTAGCTGCAAGAAACTCAACCTTCTTTCTATTCAGCAGGTTCTCTTACTGGCTATGATCAGAATAATTTCTGAACAGCTCCTGTTGAATCAGAAACAAGCATCAACATTTTTGCAACCCCCTCAGGAAGAAATTATACATTCTCTGCTAACTTGTAGTTTGCTGAAGTTTTTGGGGCGGGCCACCTTTATTCAGTTCAGTGATAATTTATTCAATTACTCAGTTTTCACCAAAAAGAAGGGTAATCTTTCTATATATACTCTGGCTCGTGCATGCACACACAACACGTGTACTTTTTTAGATACATTCATCCTTTCTGTTTACCCACTTCCCTTATAATTAGGGATCATACATTAATAATCTTCATTTAGGATTTCGTCTCTTGTTATTTATTTCAATTTCAGCAATGTCAAGTTATCAAAACAAGGGTTCCAACAGCATTCGTACACGTAAGTCTCCTGACTGGAGGGAACCCAATTTTGCATCTGGATCCTAGCTGCAGCAAGCCAGCAGAAGTGGGAGGGTGAGGTAACAGCAGCGGTACCCTTGCCTTTTTGTAGCTCACGGTACTCCTCTTTGAGGTGGTCATCACTTCATCCAATTTCATGCCATAACTCTGGGGGCTGGTTTTCTGTATGGGCTTCTACAGTGGCTTTGAAACTGGTCTGAGCAAACGGCACATAAAACCTACTGCAGGGTTTCAAGCGATGTTGTTTGTTAGTTTATAACTAAATGCCTTCAGAGACATGTAAAGGACCTCACGGATCCTTAGAGCTAAATAGTGTTTGAGTATTTTAGGACTAATTCTAAACCAACGCTCACGGGCCCGCCGCCTGCCTCACGCCGCGGTTTCCCGCCCGGCCGCCGGCAGGGGGCGCGCCTCGGGCGGGCAGGGGATGGCGGGCGGGCCGTGGGGCCGGCATTTCGCCTCAGCGGCCCTGCACAGGGCCCTGCCGGCAGCCACGGGGCTCCCCTCGGGGCTCGGCCCCGATCCCCCCTTAACAAAGCTCCCCGCGGGGATCTGAGGTGGGGGAGAGCGATCCCTGTCACCATATAACAAAATATAACCCTCCCCCCCCTTCCCTCCTCCCCGTGCAGTCTTAAAAGCACTACCACGTAACAGCAGATCTCTTACAAAACAGCGTCGGGCAGTTAGGGTTATGTCACCCCTCTCGAAATGTGTGTTTTCTGTGAAGTTGTCATGGCCTCCAGGAAGCATGAGGCTGCAAACCGCTGCGAGCCTGCAGATAGCAGCCCCCCCGGGCACTTCCCCGTTGGGAAGGCAGGAGTTGCTGCAGCAGCTGCTGCGGGCTCTGCGAGCTGCAATCGCCTCTGCGTGCTCTGCTTTCAGCTATTTTTACACCGTCCGTAATGCCCTCCTGGCCTCATAGGTCCTTTTTTGTACACGTTCAACTCTATTTGACTTTTAATCCCAGTGTTGCTACCATTAAAAATACTTCTCCGTGACCAGAGAAACAGCACTGACATATTTGTATTACACCACAATAGTAGCAATATCTATTGATAGCGAACAGATGTTGGGGAAGTAAAAATAGCCTTGGCATTAGGTGCACGTATTGCCAGCCTCCTTCATTCAGCTGCTGGAGCTGGTCAAGGGGCTGTACAATGTTGTAAAAATTTGCATGATGTTTTCTCAATGAGAAGTCAAAGCTGAAATGGAGAAAAGCAAAGAAGAAAAGTGATGTGAGAGGGCAAGGGAAATGCCAACAGCTGAAACAGAAACTTGAGAAAGAAGACAGGACTCCAGCTGTTTTATTTTTGATTTTTCTCATGGGCAAATTTAAATGAGAGGCAAACTCCAAATCACTGGGCCAAACCTGAAATGCAGCTGAATTTACAAAACCCTTTTCAATATCTGTTCTTTCCCGTAGCTCCTATCTCATTTCTCTAGGAAAAACAGATTAACCAGGTCATTTTGGAAATCCAGCTTAAGAATTACTTGAACAGTAGCAGTTGGAATGTGTGATCCTGGTTCTCCATAATAATGATAACAGTAGTGGTAGCACCGCTGTTACTATGTCATTATCACTGCTCCACCTAGAAGCATTAATTTGGGAATGGTGCCCCACTGTATGTTATTCGCATGTAAAACAAAAGCATATCCATTGTCTGAAGGCTCTTCAGATTGACTGAGAAGACAAGAGGCAATTGATGGATGCAGACAATCCTAGGGGCACAGAGAAGCAATATTACCCCCCAAAATTGGGGTTCCTAGAGAGGAATTTGGGTCCAACAGCCATCTCAGGACCAGGGCAGAGAGTATGCAGATGGGGACAGAAATGGAAAGAGATGGCTGCACATCATAGCAGCAGGGAGGAGAGCGGAGGAGAGAACAGGGCCTCCTGGCCAACCCACCAGCAACAATTGGGTAGGCCCAGCTGGTTCTGAAGCTGGCTGGTGGTTTTGTCTGGTTCTCCTAATTGCAGCTGGACTGTCTCCAGAAAACTGCTGAAAACAGCCAGTAGCCTAGCTGTGGCCAGAGCGGTAAGGGAGTATTTGAAGCAGGTAATGAGCTTTGTAGAGGTTTACAGGGAACTTAAAAGTGATCAGAGCATCAAAGGATACCTGCTCATAGTTTAAAACATGGGACTGGGAGGATGGTGTCATGATCTGAGAGTTTCTGACTCTCACTTTTGAAGGCAAATAGGAGGTAGGGTATGAACAGCTGTGAAGCTAATGCGAATTGAGTGTATTTGCCACACTGGAGAAAGGAGACCTAAAGGAAGATGTAAAACTGTCAGAGATGGACTAGAAGTAAGACCTCTGCAGCAGTGTGTGGGAGGGATATGATGGGGGCGAGATTCAGCAAGATGGAAGAAAGGGAATGACAGTAATCAGGGAGGGGGATGATGAGAGCCCATATATGAGTCCTGGCTTTTGAAGCTGGATAGGAAAACCATGTCCCCATACTTACATTGGAAAAATAATAATCTGCATGTCTCAGGCTTACAAGATGAAATACTAGATGGTCTGACTCAAAGATACCACCGAGTTACAGGTTTTGTCTGCAGTCAGTGAGTGGGAAGGTGGTGGTGCCGGTGGTTGGGGTTGAATCAAGAGCTCTTCTTTTAGTAACTTTGAGGTTGAAGCGGTGGTGACAAATCAGGAGAAACTGTGCCTGTGCTTGAGGTCATCCACACCACAGTTCAAGCCATCTGCCATCACAGTGGCCCTGATGAGACAGACTCAGCTCCACTGATGTTGTCATCCCTCTGGCCAAGTTACCCTACCTGGTAAATGAGTTGATTTTCAGCTCAACTTGCATGTTAGTGGGCAGGTAGCATGGATATCAGGGAGTTTGGGCTGGGGGTCAAGCACAGACCCCAAGCTAACCTGATGTGGTGGTTTTACCCTGCTGAGCGGTTGAGCTCCACCACAACTGCTATCTCACTGCCCCTCCTCAAAGGAAAAGGGGCAGAGAATATGATGCAAATGGCTTAAGGATTGAGATAAGGACAGGGAGATCTCTCAACAATTATCATCACAGGCAAAGCAGACTCAGCATAGGGAGATTAATGCTATTTATTACCTATAACAAACAAGCTAGAGCAGTGAGAAACTAAAAGCAAACTAAAAACACCTTCCTTCCATCCACCTCCTCCCAGTGAGTGACACAGGGAAATGGGGGAATAGTGGCTGCGGTCAGTCCCTGAGGCTTCATCTCCACCGCTTCCTCAGGGTCTCTCCCTGCCCCTGCTCCCCGTGGGGTCCCTCCCACGGGATGCCGTCCTTCCCCAGCTGAGCCTGGGGCTGCCCACAGGCAGCAGCTCTTCAAGCACTGCTCCCACACGGCTCCGTCCCACAGGGTCCATCCATCCATCCATCCCCCAGGAGCAAACTGCTCCAGCACGGGTCCCCCACGGCTGGGCAGCAGCTCCCCCCAGACCCCCTGCTCCTGCGGGGGCTCCTCTCCACGGGCTGCAGCTGCGGCCCAGGGCCTGCTCCTGCGGGGGCTCTCCATGGGCCGCAGCCTCCTCCAGGCCACATCCACCTGCTCCACGGGGGCTCCTCCACCCATGGGGGGGCTGCAGCGTGGAGATCTGCTCCATGGGCTGCAGGGGGACAGCCTGCTCCACCAGGGGCCTCTCCCTGCACAGGCCGCAGAGAAACTGCTGCTGCCTGCCTGCAGCACCTCCTGCTGCACTCACCTGGGGGGCTGCAGGGCTGGTTGTCATGCCTGTCTCCCAGCCACTGTGGCACAGCATTGTTTTTCACTTTCTTCTATCTGCTCTCACAGAGACACAAACAAAATCACTTATTGGCCTGGCTCTGGGCAGCAGTGGGTCCCTTTGGAGGCAGCTGGAGCTGAACGTTGTCTAACATGGGGCAGCTTCTGGACTCTTCTCACAGAGGCCACCCCTGCAGCCCCCCGCTACCAAAATCTTGCCATGTAAACCCACTACACCAGACAATATTGATGTGGTTGGTACCAGGTAAAGGGAAATGAAGATCTTGGAAAAAGGTCATGGCTGAGCATGTTGGTGCTGACTGATACATCAAAGAAAACAACACCAGAGGGCTGGGGATCTGCCTGCTTAAAAAGTTCAGTCACAATTTGAGAGTCACACTGAGTTAGAAGTCAGGGCAGAGAATGTTTAAGGTGAAATTGGAAGCACCAGCAATTGTTTAAAATACTTTTTCTTGGTAAAAGATGGAAGAGAAGGAGGGCTGGTAGTTATATTAGCAAAAGTTTGTTTTGATTACTTTTTTTTTTAAAGATGAGAATGGGTTGGGTAGAGAAAGACAGTGGCATTTTCACTATAAACAAAGCTGGTCCTGTGCAGCCTTTCCCACTGACACTTTCTCTGATGAGTAAAACTGCACGTAAAGCTGCAATACCTGCTAGCTTGGCCCCGCAGCGTTTTCTCTGATGATGCTGTCCCCTCTAGCTGGTGATGGTCAGTGTTTTCGTCCATTGGTAGAGGGAGAAGGGAAGTCCCAGCACCTTGAAACAAACTAAGTGGCTGTGGACATTAGCGACATAACATCTGTTACTTCTAAAGGGGAAGTGGCAACCTTAATGTGGTACAGCTGAGTCTTTGCAAATGACTTGAAAATAACAGGAGGACTTTCATAATTTTCTTGGGTTTGGGGCTAGTTTCTGTTGCTTACACAAATGCAAGTGTACCTATTAGATCTTCCTCATAGTAAGCTGTATTACCCTCTGTCTAGCTCTGAGAAATGCAGATATTTCATTTATTGATTGAGTGAGTGAGTTTAACAGCTTTGGGCTGATGTTTTTCCCATCTAGCTTCACAAGACAAGACTCTTTTATGGACTCTCTTCAACTCCCTTCCTGAATACTACTGGTCCCTTTCCTCCAGCCTCAAGATCCTCTCCCCAGATGTTGCTAGAGAAATCTTATCTCTAGTCTATCACTAATACATGAATTTTAATAGCTTATAGTTCACCACCACCAACATCATTCTAGAGGGATTTAGGGCATACAGGTTCCTGCAGAGGGAATCAGTACCTAAAGGACTTAAATAGGATATTGCCTTCTTGCAAGAAATCAACAAGAACACTGGCTAAATCCTGTAAATATGCTGACGTATTGGCCTTGTTATGAAAAACTGAGACCAGCACTCATATCCCTATGGTTATCCTGGAGGAGAGACGATATATTCAGAGCAGTTGCTTGGGGAAACGCTCATCACACATTGCAGAGCTGCTGGAGGGCCCCAGGCGGTGATGTGGCTGGCAGTCCTCCGACAGTAACTTCATTCATTGTGATGGCTTCTGCTTTGGTACCAGCTGAACGTCTGACAGATTAATGCAAATAAAGGCATCGGGGCATTTATTAGCCCAACAACAACAACGAGTAACTTGAGGCAAGATTCCCCAGCTGTTTACAACACGGGTTTTGCTGCCAGTCTCTGAGGGTGTGAAATAGCAGTGAAAGGACTCACTTTCAGCTGCAGCAGTAATTGTGGCAGAAGCTAAAATCTTTGAAGTGTTTCCTGTAAATTGAAAGCACAGCAATATTGGGTGACTGGGCATCAGTTAGTACTCTGCAAATAGCATTTTGTTGCAACCCGTGTTGCTGTTATTTACACACTTCTTATTTTTTATTTTGACTTGTAGCATTAGGTTTTGCTGTTGACTGCATTACTTTATGCACATGTGAGACAGACAACAGTGATAGAAAATGATCCAAATATTTATTTAACCATTTGCAGTACTAGTACAGTGAAAGTATTTCATGAATTGTTAACAGACAAGATAAACTTTAATAATTCTGGAGCAGAAGGTACCTGCTGCTGACCTACAGGGCTCTTTACCTGTATTTTTGTGGGGATTTGCTCTAAAAAAACTTTCCCACAATTGGTTTGACAACCTTTTCTGATTATATCCTTGCTGCTGTCTGAGGAAGGTTCACGTCTCTGAGGGCTTGAGTGAATCTGCCGCCTGAAAATAGGCTTGACCTAGCATTACAGATGAAAGGGAAGTATGAGAAAAAGGCCAAGAGGGTGGTAAAACCGCAGCAGAAACTGTCTTCACTAGCTGCTTGTGGGATCTTGCCAGCCCTGGGTCATCCTGCAGAGGCATTCACTTACACCTTGGCTCCTTGGGCTTGTAGGGTAGAAATCTCTTCAGTTTAGAAAGGTGGGAAGGCTGCGATATGAAACCAGACTCCTGCTGTGCCGAAGTGCTTTGGTGTTAACACTGGTATTGGTGATGTTTTGGCCTCTTAGCTGCAAAGAGATGATGGCAATTGCCCTGTCCCAGTTCTTCCCTATGCCATTTCTGCACCCAGCTGGTGCTGAGGAAAATTCCACCTGAATTTTTTCAGCACTCTCAGTCATATAAAGAGAAAACAGTATAGAGACCCTGGACTTTTTCATGGTTCACTCTAACTCACAGGCATGTAAAATGGCAAAATCAGTGTAAGAATCACCTGCACTTTGTTTCAAAGTTACTTGACCAAAGATGTCTCTGCAGTCCACTTGTTCTGAAGGCCATGAAAGTCACGGTCAATGGTGTTTTTGCATTTTCTGGTCTTAACACCTGTCCTGCTTTCAGCTGGGGCAGAGTTAATTTTCTTCATAGTAGCTGGTATGGTGCCCTGTTTTGGATTTAGGATTAGAAAAATGTTGATACCACGCTGATGTTTTGATTGTTGCAGAGCAGTGCTTACACAGAGCCAAGGACATCTTGGCTTCTCACACTGCCCTGCCAGCGAGGAGGCTGGGGCTGCCCAAGTTGCTGAGAGGGGACACAGCTGGGACAGCTGGCCCAAACTGGACAGAGGGATATCCTGTACCATGTGGCATCACGGGCAGCAATAAAACTGGGGGAGTTGTCAGGGAGGACTGCTTGCTCAACCACTCCTGGGGACTGGCTGGGCATCAGTCAGTGGGTAGTGAGCAGTTGCATTGTGCGTCACTTGTTTTGTGCATTCTTTTATTATTATTATCAATATTTCTCTTCTTTTTCTGACCCCTTAAACTATTTTTATCTCCAACCCACAAGTTTTGCCTTTTTTTTTTTTTTTTTTTCTGATTCTCTCCCCCATCCCACTGAGGGGGAGCGAGCAAACGGCTGTGTGGTGCTTAGCTGCCTGCCGGGTTAAACCACAACACTACTAATTGACCTACATATGTTTTTTAAGAAGTCCAAAACAAAATCAACCAATGAGTTATTTGTAGGGCACTTTGCTTTGTGAACTGCTTTTATTATTACGAAGTGTCTGTTCCAAGGGAGAGAGATGGTCTGACTCCCCGCCTTGGCTGACCTTCCTGCCCTCCCTCTACCATAGTGCTCAGTGAGGTGTGTGGGTGTTGGGGATGGGAGCAAGTATTGTTCTTTTTTCCCCATTCCCCTCATTTCTGAACAATGCAAATGAAATGCAGGGCTAAATGCAGATGTGTTTTATGAGGCAAAAGTGCAGAATTTGACTCACACAGGCTGCTATGCTAGAACAGAGCAGCTCATAAACCTCCTTCACTGTAGAATTTAAAAAGTTAAATGTGTGGAGAAAAGCCTACAGAAGCTGTCCGTCTAGGCAATTCAGAGCTGCAGCCTTGGTCTCTTTGCAGTGACAGGGAAGGTGGCAGCTGGATCACATTATGCGTGATGCATAGCACGCACTGCACCCCGTGCTTCTCCTTGCACTTGTAGGTGGGCCCGAGCACTTGCAAAAGCACCAGGAAGCCTGAGGGAACTGGAGGTTCTCAAGAAACTTGCAGAGCTGGGGAGCAGGAAGGAGTGGGCGAGTGAAGGTGCAGCAGCAGCAACTGGTACAAGAGGATGAATGGGGATAAATCGCTGGTAGCTGAGCGGGCAGAGATACTCACATTAGTCAGACAGAGGAGTACCAGTGGAAAAGGAGGGCTGGAGTTAGCAGATGTGCAGAACACAACTGGAAAGCGTTTGTAAGCTTTCAGCAATTCTTTCACGACTTCTCCACTCTCCTGCTATTAATTTCTGCTTATCTGGGCTGGCTTGTGTGTTGTGAATGTAAATGAGCGCAGTGGCTTGCTGGGGTCTCTGTGAAATGCAAAAATTAACGTGTGGTTCATGAGAAATGACTGCTCTGGTTTGCATCTGTGGAGCTGTCGCTGTTGTACACAGTCAGACACGAGGATCTTGATCCTGCGAGCTCTTGTAACCATTAACATCTTAATAAATGCTACTAACTTCCTTTGAGCATTTATACGTGTGTGTTTGAGGTGCGAGAGCTTACACCTGGCTACGAGTTCTACAAACAACAGCAAAAACAAGCAAACAAAACCCACTGCAAGATGGAAAAAATACACCATTAGTTTATTAAGAATACCCAAATTAGAGCAGGATTTTGTGACAAAGTGCCATAACGAGACCCTAAATTAGTCACTTGCTTGTTCAAAAGTGTCTTGTGTTTGACAGGCAGCTTTTTGGCTGTTTTTCTGTTTCTAATTTGGTTTAACCCACCATTTGAGGACTGAAGTGCAGAAAGTCCCCACCCAGCAGAGAAAGTCTTGCAAGGCTGAAAAGAGGAAGGCCTATTTTGCAACCGGGGTGGTTTTCCCCCGGGACATGCATGATGGTGAACAGGCAGAGTAGCATTCTTATCGTAGGTTAAAACTTATGAAAACTTGGATTTCCTTTCCATGTTTGCAATTTTGCAAGTGTTTACCAGGGAAGGAAGGAGGGCGAGATGAATCCCAGAGCATACTGAGGTCTCAAATGTATTATCTGGATATGAGCAGGTGCCTTGCACCCTCCAGAACCACCGTCCAGCTTCCAAAATTAGGATGGGAGCAATGGAAACTGGAGCTGCCCAGCACCCCTGAGGATCAGGGTCTTTAAGAGTGAGACAAACTCCAGTGGCCTGCAAACCAAGGACACTGATGAATTCATTAACATCTTAGTTCAGACGACTACATGTGGAAGACAAAATATTGTGTAAGAACCTTACCTCTTCTAGAGTCATCTCTACAGAAGAGGCCGCGCTAGGACTGAAGGCTCCTGTAAAAGGACGGCCTTAGAGGGAGAGCCACTTGTGGTGTTCAGACCCTACTGGAAGGGAGGGTGCTTCTGGAGGGGGCCCCGAGACCTCCACGAGCATGGGCAGCAGCAGAGCTCTGCCCCAGCAGCCCTAGTTGCTCATTTACTTCGGCAGCCAGCAAGTTGGGAACTTGGTAAAGGTGGGGGAAGAGTTTTGGGGTGGGAATCAATCCTTGTCAGTGAAACATGGAGCTCTGTCAAGTCCTGTCTTCTCCCACTGGCTGCCATCCCCATCCTCCCTGGCACTGCTCCCCTCAGCTGTCCACGGGCACAACCCTGACATGTCGCTGCCTTCCAGAAGTCCTTGCTGGTGCTTCACATTAAGGTCAGGGTGGCAGGCAGCGTTGCCCACAGTGCAGAATACCATGTGCAGCTCCCCGAGCAACGCTGAGAAGCCAACCTTTGTTTCCAGGACAGGCCCCTGGGAGTCAGCAGCGTGACAGCAGAAAGAATCTGTTGATTGTGAGAGCTACCCCTGCCACTGCCCCCATGGCAGAAAATCCCCAAACACACGGAAGGAGGAAATTTTCAGCAAGGGGCCCGGCCTATAGCAGCGATCTATTTCCAAGCAGTGTCATCGGGACACCAAACAGGATCGTCTGTGGGCTCACCTGTAGCCTGCTGCCCTGGAAGCAGTGGTGTTGTCACAGCCATGATCATCTAAGACTGGCATGTCTCAAGCGGCTCACAGAAATGCCACCTATGTGGGGAATGTCTGTAGACCAGGCAAGCATTTGGAAGGAGGGCTTTACTCCATTAGCGAGAAGACAGCAGCGTTGAAAACAACACCACTGACATCCCTCCATGCTTTGCTGAAGAGCAAGGAGGACTTGATCTAGTTTCTTTCATATGTTTGTGTTTCAGTGCTATCTGTCTCACTCACATATCCTAGATTAAAAAAAAAAAAACCTTCATATTTCATATTCAGACCATGATTCATAATGCACATCTCATATTTCAGCAGTATTTAATAAAACAAACCTTTGAAAGAAACTGAGAAGCTCTTGCTTGCTCTTTTACATGTTTTAGGAAGACAGTGGTTTATCGATAAGCACACAATTCCTTTTTTCTGGCCAACAGTCCCTGGTATAAACGTGCAGCAGGTCAGGGAGTGTCATTAGAACTGGCTGTGAAAGGAAAGATCCCTGGAGTTGTAAGAACAAAGGTGACAATGTTTAGAAAATGAATAAGTGAAGTAAAATGCACCCCCTCCAAGAGTCTTCAAATGCTTAGAGTCTTAAATATGCTGTATTAGACCCCTTCTTCCTTCTTCTGTATCAATTAGAAACCAAACTTCCAGTTTGCTAGCTGACAGTGTGAAAATCCGATCATATGTCCATTAAAATCAAAGCCAAATATTTCAGTGCTCTCTGCAGGGGATGAGAGCCTTCCTATATTTCCATAGCAATTCTTTTTATTCCAGTGAAGAAGTTTATTTAATTCTGCTTAAGCTCTGTTCTATTTTAATAGGCATGCTTCAAACATTATTTGTGTGGATTTAAATATGCCCCCTTTGAGAATTGAAGAAAATAATTGAAAAATTCCTCACCAAGAGCTGATCTTTAGTTGTGTTTACCAGCTTCTGCCCTTCAGATGGTGATACAATTCATGTCATATAGGTAAGTTTTATATTAATAAATAAAAATGGTAAGCTGTCCTTCTAAAGTAGCATGAAGTGCTTGGATAACATTTAGAAATGGTATAAAGGGAGAACGCATCCCATCTGGCAAGCTGGGGTGTAAAATACGCTACATACAACCAGAAGGTTACACAAACTCGTGTGAAGTTACAGAAGGAGGTCACCACTTTTTTTCTGCCGACTGCAGGAACCTGTCAGCAAGGTCTAGTGTTGTGTAGGAGCTACCATAGGGCTTGGCAGAGGAGTTTGGAAGGCAGTAAGCAGGTGACAGGGTGGAACTGGGCTGAAATAAAATGTCTGTTTCAAGGTGTGTTGTTTTTTTTTTTTTTCTTCTTTTCCTGCAGCTGGTATTTAAAGTGTCTTGGTTCCTTTTTTTTTTTTTTTTTTTAATAACCTGTTACCTGTACTGTACATACAGAAGCACTGTGCTTTGTATGGGTTTCCTGCACACATGCAAGCTTTATTCATGTCTCTTCCAGCTACTGTCCCCATGCCATGGTATTTGCTTTCTCAAACCTATCTCACTACAGTCAAAGAGGAGCAGCTGAACAATAGGGCCAACAGCCCTGTGTGCATTTTAAAATGCTTCGCGAAAGACCCATTAAACCATTCAGTGAGGAGTCCTTTCAGCCTTGAAGTCAGAAATTTAGAGATGTGAAACTGAAACAGTTCAGAGCAGCTGAGCGATGGCTCACAGGCCGAGCGGAGGACTTGGTTTGGCACCGGCCTCATGGTCCCCGCTGCAGCTGGGCGATGGTGGCAGTGGTGCTCTGACATCCAGGTGGTTCCTTTTCACTTCTCTGCTTCCCTAAAGAGAAATGGCTGCTTTCCAGCTGCCCATGCTATCTCTTGGACGAGGCATTTAGGCTTGTACCTAAGCCTGAGAGATGCTGGTGTGCAAAGCAGATTTCCTGTTCTAAGGTCCAGTTTTTCCTACACACCTTTCCCTAAGTCTTCCCTCATTCCAGAGACTCCCTGTAGCCAGGATAAGCTGTCTCTTAATAGCAAGGATTATGCCAGAACGCCTTATAGTTTAATAGCATTAAGCTTTCTCAAAGCTTGGTTCCCAAATGCGTATGTCTGCCTTGAACCTTCAGCAGTCATTATGAATAACAGGAGGATAAAGACAGTTGAGGGGAATTCCCCTCACACAGATGAAGAATAAATTCTTGCTAAATCGCCAGCGTGTTGGGGGGTGGGTGGGCAGGCACTGCAAACTTTTAAAGTAAAACGTGACTTCTACTCTACCACAGCGCCAGAATAATTCCAAAGAAGCAAAGGGATATGCATTTATGCAACTGGGATTAGAAGCCGGGCTGCTCTTCCCACAGAAAGATCCAGTCTCTAGGCTTTGTATTGAATGAACGACTGCCACATATTTGGGAGTTAGAAATTTTCCTTGTTAAAGATGAAGTGTACTCCTCGTGGGTCAGCTTCCGAGTTACTGATGCTCTGCTTGTTGAGCGTGTCAGCTAGGCCCTCAGGTCCACACAGAAAAACACCTATTCTGGAACTGTGAAGAAAATGAAAACATGGTCAGGAACTAAATATAGAGCAGCTGGATGTTGTTTGTGCATATCAACCTTATGTTCTGTAGCTGCAAGTCGTTTTTTTCTCAGTGACAGAACTTAAAAGAGAACAGCATGTCTCCCCTTTAAAACTTATAACCCCTTCAAACTTGTAAGGCATCTACTACTGCTTCTAAAGCAGATGGTGGGCTACATCTCAGCTCAGCAGAAGTCAGTGAAGACAGTTCTATGGACCTCAGTGGAATAAATAAAGTGAAGCCTCAGAGTTTATGACACAAATTGTTGAAAGGAACTGTTCTATTTTTTCCTACAAATTTTGGGTGCTCAGCCAAAGGCCATCAATATTTAGTTTTATTTATTTATTTACTTATTTATAGGTAGAAAGCATTACTATTTGAGGTATTTAGAGGTCAAATGACTTTCCTATCTACTTCAGCTAGGAAGTTGTGATATGTGTTTTCTAAAACATTGCTAGTAATTGCATACTGCATGAAGTACCTCACCAAACATGGATGATTTTTTTTTTTTTTTTTTTTTAAGCTGTAGGTCAAGACTCCAGGTCATGTCCATGTCTGAAACCAGATTAGAAGATACTTGGAGATTGTTTTTTAAATACTCTAAAATACTCTCCTCAAACATTATTGGTCAAAGGAACAAGATTGTGCTATTATGGTGTTCAGACAGAGGACTATCAGTACAGGTTTACCCTGGATGCTGCCTTGCAATGGTTTTGAACTCGTTTTCCCAGTTAGGTCTTCCATACAAGGTTTTCTGCTTAAGGCCTGTAATCACATCCTTCTCTTCTTCATGATGCACTACAAAATGAGTGGCCTGTGGGAAACGAAAGACAAAGGACAGCAGCATGTCAATATGCACTGAATTATTTGCAAACTAAGAACATTCCTGAAGAATTTATGGTGTTTAGGAAGGAAAGTTACATGGGTATAGTCCTGACTAGTAGTGTCCATCTCCCTCTTTTCCCCTGATTGGTTTATCTCAAGACTTAAAGCCATAAAGTGTTGAACACTGAAATGACATTTCTTTTGGAATGAACTGTTTTAGTCCAAGAACTGTAATCAGTACATAAGGCAGTGATATTTTCTGCAGTGTTTTTACCTGAGATTCATCCCAGCCTGTAAGGTAGATGTTATAGCTGAGAAACTCCGCGTTATTTCTCTCCTGCATTTGAGTTTCCAGAGACTGCAAGAGGTCAGCAAACCATTCAAAGGCATGAGTGTCCCTGCAAAGCCAGTAAAAATAGATCTGGAAGAGACAAGAGTAAACTGTCAGGGGACATAGTCCTTTAGGTTTCCGGGTTTCTGTCTGCTGACTGAATGAGGATTTCAGAGTTCTTGTAGAAATTTTCCTGACCAGTTCAGCTAATGGGTAGGTAGTACTGAAGCTATTCAGGAGTTGTGACACTGGGAGGGTTGTGAAGCAGAATGAGTGACTGCAAGAACAAAGAAACATCTTTCTATTTGTCTTTCACTAGTGGGTTACATTTGTAGTTCAGGATGTTTCCCTAGTTGTAAAACAGCTTGTTAGGATGTAAAACAGTGACCTGGAGGTAGATTCTATCTCCCTGTCTGCTGGCAGGGAAGTTAAATTAAAGCAGGTAACGAAATCAGATCTGTCCTCTGGATATGCCCATAACTGTGGAGTGTGGCCCCACATCTCTGCACAGGGACTTTCCAGGGGCAGAAGGCAAGAAGAGGATGGCAGCAGGGTGCTTCCACTGTCAGAGTTGCTCTCTTTGTTGTTAGGGAAGGCACACAATGTTTGCATGTGCTGGGGAAGTATGGCATGTCTTTTTGTATCTAGCATGGCTTGAATGGCACTTCCACCACAGGTGGAAATCCCCAAATCCCCAGGACCACAGCCAGGATTTGCGTATAGGACTTTGCTTCTAGGGTTTTTTTCTTTTTTTTTTTTCTTTTTTTTTTTTCTTTTTCCATCCTTTTGCTTCCCTACCTGCTCCTCTTGTGAGACAACTGGGCTCTTCTTTCAGGATTTATGCATGTTTGGAGCCAGATCCCTTTTCTGGGCCTGTCTCGATTTGGGCTGTCAGCCCTCCAACAACTACATGAGTTCTGGGAAATTTCTGTGACAAAGAGGACACGTACCTTCTTAAGTTTTAGGTTGGTCGCATCGTGGCAGTATTTGTACCAGACAGACTTGAGCACGGATGCAAATGGTGTGACCCCTATCCCAGCTCCAACAAGCATAACAGTTTCATAACTGAACACGTCCTCACTGGCGGTTCCAAAGGGGCCATCCACAGCTATCCTGAAATCAAAAGTACTCTTAAGAAATCAATAGTGAATATTTGTTAGCACCATTTAAAGTAACAGTAGAAAGGTAAAGTATTTGTCTGTTAAAATGCATGTTTGGGCTGAATGCTAGAAAGTAGGAGAAAAGGTGGATTTGATCATAGGAGGGAACTGGAAGGAGCAGTCCAAGGTCAGCATCTGTGATGGAAGTAGTTAATGACTGCATCGCAGGTGCCACCAAACTGGCTGAGTACAATTTAAAGTGTTTAAGATTTTGGTTGGCTTTGTGGTGGAGTCTCTCTGTACATACTTGGGCAACTTCCAGGCCTCCTGGAATTCTTGCTTGTCACATCCGCAGGCATTGAACAAGCCCTCTGTCCAGTCCCCCACAATACGGACATGAATACTGAAGTAATCCTCTTCTGGGGCAGAGGTTAGAGTGAATGGATGCCATTCCAGTTTAGACACTGCTGGACATTTGACAAAAATATATTGTCCGACCTCCATCTTGAAACCCTTCTTCATCATCTGGAGCTCAATTGTCTTGAAAGGATGAATCACCACCTACAGCCAGAGGGACAAGGGGAAAAAAAAAAGACAAAAGGAAAAGGCTGTCTTCCCTGATCACTGGTTTTATCTGTCCTTCATCATCCTTTCCTATGAAGGCAAGGAAGGCAGGTGAAACTTTGTTCCTAGTAAACTGGGAGTGAGAAGCAATGCCTGACAGCCAGGTGAAACACTGCAGAAGATGCTAAATTGTTGGCTGAGGTACCTTTTTCACACTGCACGTGCAGTCACTCCAAAAGGGATAGGTCACACTGGCACATCTTGTGACACATCACCAGATCTGTGTATGCACATTGCTAATTCTAGGTGCACCTTACACAGTGGCACAGTGTTAATGAAACTGGGTGTATGTATCAACAAAGAGCTATCATAAAGGTAGGGAATTAGACAGATAGTACCACTGGAAACTGAAGTTTTCGTGTTATACCTGGGTGGGAACTATAGTTGTGCCTATTGTACCTATATTTAGCCAAGAAGTAACAGTAGGAATATTCTAGAAGCAAGGCGAGTATTTCAGTCACTGCAATTTTTTAATCCCAAAGTTGTTTGCCAATGTTATTTTCAATTTTTAGAAGAGAATCAGGTCTCTCTGTTTATTAATGTAGGTATCAATAATAGCACTCAGCATTGTGGAAGAAGCTTCCGGCCAACAAGGAACCAAGTAGGCACAATAGACATATGATGCAGAAATAGAGAGATTTTGGTAAAGTTACTAGAAAGCATGCTAGAGTACAGGAGCCTTCCAATATGTCAGCATGGTGCCAGGAACAGTAGAGGCATCTGCTATGATCCCCCAGATCCTGCTATGACTTGAACAGGGTAGGTCCATGAGATGCAACACACTGCCCGTGAAGAAATTATGTTGGGAAAGGCCAGGGGAGTTTTTGTATTTCTGAGTTTGATGCCATGATAATTTGCCTATCATACTTTCAGAATCAGCATTAACATCTCTGCAACACACCATGGGGACCTACCACCTAAGCTTAATGTTAGCTTTGGCTGTGCAAAATAGGACCCCTTAGCTCTCCTACTCAGAAGACATTTGTTCTGCTGAAAAATCAGAATTCCTAAATATCCAGGTAGTTTTGAAAAGAAAGATTTGTTATCCTAAATTACTCTTTATGCCGTGGAGTATTTACATTGGTGAGCATTTCGCTAGATCTGAAGAAAATTAATTCTCTAAGACTCAGTCCTGTGCCTTAGCTAACTTCTTCCTGCACTCTTTTAAAGAGCATCCTGGGGACAACTATCCTTGGATGTTAGAGGTTAGTATTATTTTTGTGTGTTAGCAGCCAGGACACACCTGAGAGGTCTTTAATTGACCACATTGTCTAATTTGTAGGGACTGCTGGCTTTGCTGCACTGTCTGGAAAAATTGGTAATGTTTTGCCCAGTGTTAAGCATACCATCAACACATACCTTTGTGATAACAACCTTCTGCTGTGACCTCCAAAACCGCACCAACCTCTCACAGAGGTACAAAAACATGGGACCTACTACCCACTTCCATGTCTGTTAACAGAATAAAATGAGAAGTCAGATCATGAAGATGGCAATTGACATTACACTGAGTTCTGGAAGTGCTATTAACAGGAGTTAATTTAAGTTACTTATCAACCAGAGAAGGGAAGCCTTAAAATATATGACACCTTCAAAATAGCTTCTGCTCAGAGAAAGAATTTCTTTCTTTGTTGAGAATTGCAGTTGGATTTTTAATGGATACAATAGTTACAGCAATGCACTTTCCTATGGGTGATTTTGTCTATACCTTAAAACTAAGGTAGGTAGGTGTAATGAGGAATACAACTCTCAATGTGTTACTGACTCAGGTCTGTATTACTGCAGGGAAGTTTTCTGTTAACAGCTCTGTCTGAAACATAAATGAAAGCCAGCCTGGTTAGTCAGTAAGAGCTGAAGTTTCAGCTCTTGATGTCTGGAGACAATCATTTTCTGTTAATGATTATCGATCCATTAATAATATGAAACTATTATGTGGATTATAGCACTTTTTAGGAACTGCCACAAGCTGCAAAATACATTTCGTAAACACGTTTTACGTAAAGTAAGCCGCTTTCTGAAGTGACTGTATACATTATTTAACAAAAAGTGAACTCTAAACATTTTTGATTGACTTTACACTCAGAACAATTGTTCTTACCATAGGAGGATTCCCTGAAAACTGGGGGATTGGGCAAGCTCCTTTTCTCCCCCACTCACTGAAGTTCTTATAGCAAATCTCTGGTTTATGTACAGCCAGACTTTCCTCAGTCTGTCCACGTACAATACGCCTGAAAAAAAATTGCAAAACATTAAGGGAATGAAATGTAAATGAACTTATTGTCATGAACTGTCACTTATTATTATTCTGTTTATGTACTAATCTATTTCCATGAAGTTATGGACTTCTGCAGTGCTGGTGTTCCTTTTGATTCAGTTCTATTTCTCTGACCAACCCACAAAATTCCTATTAAAATGATAATAATGAGGAGGAAAGTTTGTGGGGGAAAATACCAACAACAAGATCAGATGAGGAACTAAGGGGTATGTTCATTATCATTTCCAGTACATGGTCACAATAGGAAAACTTCATTCTTTTCAAAGCAATCCTACTTTTTCCTTCAATAAGAAAAACCAAACAGGGAGTGGGCTCAATAATCAGTTTCCTAGCGAAATTATCAGTTTCCTAGTGATCAGTGCAGAAATTATTACTGTTATTTAGCTTAGAAATCATAGAGAACCCATTCCAAAGTACCTCCTTTGATACTTTCTCTCTCTTTAAAGCTGCACAGTAGATGTTCAGTTGGTGTGAATGGGCACAGGTTCCTCTGGCTCAGTGGAGCTACGCCAGCCTGCCAGCCAAACCAGTTGATGTCAGCTGATGATCCTGACTCTATATTTCAGCTTGTGTTTTGGTTTGGTTTGTATTGGTTGTTTGTTTTATTATAGAGAAGCCTGATTGCTCCAGTTCTAGCTTTCTAGTAGCAGAGCTGGTGCTGGAAGAAAATTTCAGTCTTGAGGACGAAAAACATACTCAGAACTTGTTCGCCATTTCCTGCCTCTGTGTGGAGTTCTACCAGCCTCTGGGGCACGTGAGAGTCCCCAGAATGACAGTAATTAATAGGATGATGGTGATAGCAAAGAAATGAAGATTTAGATCTGATGACTTTCCCTGGAAATGGTCTGATTCTGATTGGCTTCATGCCAATATGATCCTGTTGATATTTTCTTTCCACGACTTCTCTTTCTGCATTTCAAGATTGGTTTCCTTGAACTGAACTGTGTTTCTGATGTTTCAATGAAATTTGGTATCTAAGTTAAATGCGTATCTGTCTTTAAGTGACAAATGTATCAGAGGATTATTGCAGTGCCTGTGCACTATCTTGAAAGTTAAAAGATTTCAACGCTGATAGATACTACTATCGAATCGCTTCCTCATTAAGGGTTTCATTGTCATCCTGCCTGAAAAATAAAGGGAAAGAATGACACTGTCCTAGGAGCATCACGAGTTGCAGTTTGCAGGATCACCAGTTGCAATTCACTTCCCCACTAGTGACAACGGCTTCAGCGGAGCCGCCCTCTGGGGTGATTTACAGGAACAGGAGGAGCCCATTTTCCGCCTGTTTTCTGACAACCCTCATCCCCATCACTTAAGGGAAAGAGTGGGCCTGGTGGCTTTTGCCCTGCCCTATAATCCACTCAGAGTTTGACAATGCTGGGAGCTTGTACAAGAAAAGGGAAACAATTATTTTCACTTACTGTGCAGTGTAGATGCTCTTCCAGTACTGAAATTAAGCGTTCAGTAATATAGCCTTATCATTACTTCTTTTTCTGCTACAAGTTTTACTTTAACTTCCAAGGCAGGGTGATCTGAATCTCTGTACTCTTTCCTCTTCACATTTACTACAACAGGAGGATTTGGACTTTTGTCTGTGACATAACTCGCGCACAGAATATCGGTGATGGAAAAATGCTTTAACAGCTTGTAACAGACAAGAATTTGCCCCCTTCATTCCATTAACTATATTTGCTTCAGTTTTCTGTATATACACGCATATATGTATGTACATATACCTATGTATAACACAGCCTTTTCTTTTGAGATACGATGACATCTATGCCTCTTTCAAACATACAACTTTGAGAGTGTCAGATCATACTTATTTTATAACATCTGTCTTTACACATCTAAGATTCCTTCCCTGAGCATAAAAAGACCATCTAATATTTTTTCAGTATAGTATCATTTTCTCTAAACTCGAAATGTCTTTTGCTTTTAAGGCAAAATAGGATGGAGCTATCTTTGCCTGAAAGTGATCTAACACCTATCCTGCATACAACTAACGGCCACTCTGAGTTCACTGCCAGAAATCATTCTTCCATCTACAGATAATAATATTCCTGTATTTCTCTCCTCCCAAAGTCTAGCTGAATCTCTCTGACAACACGTCAACCTCTACTGCTGCCCAAACTCTGTCTTTTCAGTACTATGTTATTAAAATGATGAAGATATAGTCCACATCCAAGTAACCAAAAAGTCAGCTTTTATGAAATATATGCTACTCACTGACTGCTAGAAAGAGCAATGCTTGCTTTCTGACAGCATTGTGTAGTAGCTGTTGACAAGTCTGGACATTTTGTTGGTAATTATAATGTGTTTGCTGAAGGAAACATGACCCATTTGTTCTTTTCCTTCAATGTTTTACTCAAACATTCTTCTTGTTTTGGAAGTTTAAATGGACTATCGTTGCTGGTGATCCTCCTCTGCCTTCTATTTTTGCTGTTCCTGTTGTAGTCTCATTTCTGTCGTCTTTTTTTTTTTTTTTTTTTTTTTTTTTTCTAGCACTACTGGACTAAGAGGAAGTGTTGTTGAATAGTCATTTTGGTTGGGCATTTTTAAAGGACGCTTTCTAGTGCTCTGAATCCTTAGCTATTTTTAAGGTAATAACACCTAGAATTTCATTGTAAATGGATAAAATGGATAAAATAGCATAATTATCAACTATGAAATGTGGCTTGGAAGATTTAGCTTTTTTTTTTTTTTTTTTTCTCTTTATGCATCAGTTCTGTAGTTTTAAAAAATGAAACTAAAGTTCATTTTTCTAAGCAGTTAAATTGCTTATGCGTAGTCCTAAAATTGTTTCAATAGGCTATTCAGGTAATTCAGAAGGTATGGAATGAACTTTCCAACTGAATGTTGGAAAAGAAAATGTTTGGCGTTTAAAAGTTACAAAAACTTACAGCTACCTGTATTTGAGCTGCAACAGCTAAAAATCTATTATGAAATGCTGTTGATACTAAAAGCCCCAAAAGTCATCCAAGTCTGAAAGATAAATGCATGTTGTTGTAGTTATCATTTATTCCATAAAATCCTAGGCCTTATGTTATTACTATTCCTTTTAGGACACAAAGATAAAATACAAATTAGAAACCAGAACCCTGGGAAAGAGCTTTCCAGTTTAAGTATCAGAAAGAGTTGGTTATCAGTGAACTGATAGGCTTGACTTTCATAAGCCTCATGCATGTGAATAATGTGTTGCTTGTATCTGAGGGCCTATTGGCCTCAGAACCCATATTGGTGCATCATTACCATAAAACTAACCGCTGTTTAGTGACTTAAGTCTCTATATACATCTGTGGGTAGAGAACTTTAAGCTAAAATATAGTAGTTATCTATAGTAGTTATCATGTATTGTGCGATAAATGAGAATACTCACCCAGCACCATGGATGACAAGGCCAATAAAGAAGATGACAAAGAGATGATGTGTGTACCAAAATACTTCAAAATATGACCTTCTGATGGTTTTGGTGGACGACGTGATGATTAGTATGAGGGCCAAAGTGATGATAACACCAGTGAGACCAGCCAAGTATGTGAAAGCCACATATAAGCCCCCCACGGGATTCTGTAAAATAATTGAACACATTGGTCTAAGGACGAGGCTGCATCAAAGCTGAGCCAGCTGAACCACCAGTCTGTCTCCCTTGCCAAACTCTTTATCTTGTTGCAAATCTTTAAGTCATTTTCTATGAATTTGCCAACAATGTTTTGAAAACCCACTTCATTTTTGTTTTACTGCGAATGTACTCTTACTAAAGTAAGTGGAAGTGGAGATAAAGGATTTTCCACATATTAGCACACCAAGGATTGTTTCTTACTCTGCCACTGCTCAGCACTACGGGCTTGGGGAAAAGCAAGATTTTTGAGCAACTCTGTTTCTAGAGCTGAGGTCCTACATCCATATTTAGGAAGCTAAATTAAAGTTCTCATTTTCAGTAGTGTTGTGCAGCTGTGGTTCTCAAAACTTATGTCAGACTCTTGGTGCTTCTGAGGAACTTTTGCTTTGATTTCTGTCTGCCTAATGAGAAGATTTCTTTATGGGGCATTTGTTTTTATGAAACGGTTTAAAGCTAATGTGAAAACCTCACGTGAAAAGATATAAAGTATTACCAAAAGTCAGCCACGTTATTATTGACCAACATAAGGGAATTAATTACAGAAGACTGTCCTGCAAGATGGTTCAAATGCAGATTGTGCACTCCAGAAATAGGAAATCTACTGGGATATTCTTGCATGATTATCTAGATGAATGGAATAATGATTCTTCACAGCCTGATGTCACTTACCGGAATAGTTTGCCTAAAAAAATTGACATAGCTTTCTTCTGGCTTATCACCAAGTTTCGAGAGTACAGATGCGAGAGTGTTTTTGTCCTCAACACGTGCTTGCACACTCCACTCCACATTGAATAAGTGTGCAATGGTGTGAATTGCTAGGAGTGACAGGAAACAAATAATTAGGGTTAAGCACAGGGTAAGTACTCAGTGTTTTGGGGTAACATTTGAGTGAACACTGTAATGCTTCTCAACAGCAGCTTAGAACCTTTGCCACTCTCACCCTCTTCATCACAATTTCAGATCACTGATGTGTGTTATTGCTAAAGTTTCACCATCTGAAGTTTACACCTTTTACTGGGTAGAGGAAGGAAAGAGGTAAAGGGAAAAAAAAATCTAGAACATCTTTGTTCAACAAAGGTTTTCAGCAATTCAAGTTGAAGAGCAGTGCCCTAATTTTATACTTGGGATGGCTTAAGTTATCTGTCAGGATCATACAGAAACTATGTAGAAGACTGAAGCAGTGAATCTGGATCTCTTTGGTGTTAGATTTTTTAGGGCTTCTTTGCCCTAACAAAGCTTCTTTGCTTTGTTTGGCTAGCAGTTATTAGAAAGTTTTTGCTGGGCTGGACTTGTCCATAAACTAGTTCACCTGAAGTATTTCACACTATTTTCACAGTGTGTTATTGCAGGGGTAAGCTATACAACACTTCTCGAATATTTTCCACTTTTATATAACTGGATATTTACTCACATGCAAATCAGGGCCTGAGTGGCCTTACATAAACTGAATTGCTCCGTTCCTTTCCTGTGAAATGGTGAGCTCAAGTAATCTACTGATGTTACTACTGTTCTAAGATACATGATTTGTTAGATACTTGAATTGAGAAGTGACAAATTTGTTGGGGGTGGAAAAAAAACAAAAACCAAAAAACTTTAGTTTACCTGATAAGAGATAAAACATGAAAATAATTCAACAGCCTGCCCTAGTTTTTACAATGCTTTCTTTAATTATTTCTATTATTTTTTCAGATGTGCCAGCCAATTTATAAGCCTAAACAAAAAAATTGCTAAAGTACCAGGTTCTCAAGGCTTTGCTAAATACTCTTTATTAATCAGTGTCATGAATTCTGCTAACAGTGCAACAGAAAGGTATCATTTCTTACTTATCTTTTGCTCTCTGCCAGTTGCAGATCAATGACTGAAAACTGTTCTAAGCCTTGATACATGCTGACTCCTTTAGGTTAATGAAATCAGCTCTCTGCCCATATCCATAAGAACTTGAATCCCACCTGAATTTTGCCTAAAATGAAAAAGCAAGTAATAAACAGAGAAACATTTGAGTACCAACCAGTATGAAGGGCGATCATCCATGCCACCATTTTGTGAAAAGTGAGGTTCCTGTCCAGCTGTCGTCTGACACGGGTAGAGCAGCACTTTGGGGTTGAAGAAAAAAAGTATTTGTGGACTACTTGTGATGCCTTTGCATATTTATTTAAATGCAGGGAAAACAAAAAAGTGAACAAAAAATAAAGGCCCTAAGCATAACAATTGCTCACATTGGTGGTAAAGAATATTTAGGAATTCAGAATTCCTAAATATAAACAAAAATATATCACTCCATACTTAGAATATAATCATAATATTATATTTTACTATGTCCCATTGAAACAAAGTATATGATAATGAGAAAAAAATAACATGCAGTATGGCAAGAATATATGCCTTATCTGTGTTAAATTTAAGTTACATGTTATAAATGGACGGGATCATCACACTCTGCCATGCTAGGACAAGGTGACTGTTTTGGTAGGGATTCAGGTTGCCAGCTAGCATCAGAATCCTGTTGTGGTTCACACTGTAGAAATGGACTGCAAAACCATAACTGTCATCTCAGAGAACTTCCACTCCAAACGCAGCAGGCACTTATGTTCCTAAGTGATTCCTTCCCCAAAACACTGGGTGTACTTGCCAGACATTCATTTGCAAATTGTCACTAATGTTATCCAACGGGAAACAGGAATAAAAAAACCTCTCTGCTAATACAAGCTGAAGAACTTGGTTCTTAAGAAAAACAGAATGGTATTTTCATTAACGATTATGACAGGTGCCTGAGACCCTATCTAAATTGCGTTGTAGTCCGTGGCTGTTCTCCTATAAATTGAAGTTCTTGTAAACCTAGCATTTGTTGCCTCCACGCAGTAGAAAGCATAAATATCCTGTGTTGTGTCCTTATATTGCTTTTGCTAACTGCCAAAAGTAACAGAACACTAAGCAAGCTAAAACATTATATGCCTTGGAGCCATATAAATGTTTCACACAAGAAATTAAGAGAGATCAAAATTTTCTTCCAAGTGCTTGCTGAACATTAACTTTGTAGACAGCCAGGTAAAGTATCTTCCCATGTAACAGGGTGGATCTGATCATTCCAGATCATTGTTTTGTTTTGTTTCATTTTGTTTTGTTTTCCAGCTATGACTTTGATTAAAAGGCAAACTTTAACACTACTACAATGACTTCAGCAGACTATAACAACAGCCAGAATAAATTTCACCTTCTCTGCATCACGTGCCTTGAGATATAATTAAAAAGCTTGTAGAATAAAGAGTAGTACAGCATGGAAGTGCCCATCCTGCTTTTCTGCCTTGCAAAAAGCAGGTAGGAACACTAGATCTTGCTGTTTAAGAGTTTAAGACCAAGTGATGGCAAAATGCTGTAGTGAAGTTCGGTAGTGAGGCTCATTAACAAAAGCAATGAATATAGCAAGAAAGGGCATGTAAAGACAACACAGCTGTTCTTTCAATTAATAATAAACAACTTTGTGGTGTATCATTTCTGGGTGGCAGAATGTAAAGGGCAGGAGTTTCCATCACATTCCTATTGAGCAATTCACCCTCTGCCTAACCCCAATGGCATTGCTACTGGAAAGGCCGCTGCCCCTTCAGTAAGTAACATGACATTTAAAAATCCTGATTTTCTTAAGAGATCCTCACAGGTTTTACTTCCAGAGCATAGCTAATTAGACAAAAGAGTAGAACAAGCACAAACAGCTGCACCACTGCACCATGGCCACCACAGTCCTGTCCCTACCAGTGGGACACTAAGCTGTGCATGTTTTGCTTAAGGTATACAATTCCTTCCTTCCTGAGGTAATACAACACATTGCTACATTGCTATAGATATATTGTATAAAATTGATTTATGTCTATAAATACATTGTATATGTAATATATAAATAAACAAATGTAAAAAAAAAGCTATTGAGATTTATTGAATCAAGCAACAGAAGTTAAAGAAACTCCAAACAGTCTTAAAATCCTATTTTATGTCCCTCCCTCATGTCCTTATTCATCCTCAGAGTCCTGAGCTTCCTCACACAGCCTGGTGCTGTCAGCTGCAGGCAGGCAGCAGAAATGAAGCTGTAGATCTCTACATGGTTCAGACTCGCAAACTGGGTAAAAGATGAGCAATTCAGGACAAGAAGCTTTAAGACCCAGTTGCAGTACAATTCTCAACCCTTGGAATCAGTTTTTAGCATTCCAGTAATGTTTCTGAAAATGTCTTCAGCTCTTTCATTGCTTTGAGCTCAGAAGACTTCTTCCCAACCTGCTTACAACCCAACTTTGGACAGCATTGGAAATACAATTTAGGAGCTTAATGTGGCAGAAACAGTTCACTTTTTCATCCACACTGATTGTCAAACCATATGTACTGGATGAGTGTACAGTGTGGGTTGTCTCTGATTATTTTCTTACGTGTTCCCTCAGCTGACAAGGGTCATCCATTTTGTATTAATAAGGTTTGCAACTTGTAGATGCTTTTGGAGGCCTAATCATCATAGCTGTGGAATGGGAGCCTTTTCTAGTATGCCTGAATAAAATCATTTAATCTTTCTGTCTGCATTATTTCTGCTGTAATAGAGATCTAGGTTTCAGTAATGTGATACAGTCAGTGCTATCAGAGGAAGCCACTCCAGATATCACCTAGAATTGGTTGTCCTTTTTCTTAGTGGTGGTTCCTTGGTGCTGTGCATAACGTGTGTATTTGGGAGCTAGAAATGGTCAAAAGGCTAGTGAACTATTTTATCCTGAGATAGAAATGCAATGCAGAAAAGAAAGAATGTAACTTATGAACCACTTGAAAAGTCCCATTCTAAGTCTGTGAAAGGATACGTTTGCTGTAAGAACTGAACATGCACAGACAGAAGACATGGGTTAATTTCTCCTACTATAAATGGGCATTGTATCATTGACAAATGAGGCAAATATGTGTAAGCATCACCAGTGGTGTCTGGCAGACAGAACAGGGCCCTTGCATCCAAGGCAGCATGATGCCCAGAAGGAAACAAAAAAGGGAAGAAGTCTAAGTCAAGGCTAAGTACCTCAACAGAGCTCTAGGCATGCCATTGGCATAGAGACCTCAGTCTTTCTCATAGCAAAACTTTGGCCTTCTCTACTTCTTCATAAAGGACATCCCCAAATAACAGTGTACTTGGGGAACTTGGGCTGTCACTTGGGTGTATTTGTAAGGCTACTTGGGTTATTATCTTTCATAAATTTTGAAATTCTTTCTTCATCTTACCGCACTTGATCCTCTGAGGAAGGAGAGCAAGTTTCGACATACTGGCAGCAGAATCAGCATGCAGTTGAAATTCAGACAAGCTGCAGGAGCCCTTGCCAGAGCCAAAGCATGCTGTAATTGGAGAGATGCTATTATTAAATGAATTACCTAGGACATTATCCAGGAGACACATAAGCAAAGATTTCATTTATGTATTATATCACAAGTATTAATGAGTGTGAGATCTAGAGTTAATTAACAATGCTTGCATTTCAGAGTAGCCATGCTCTGGCCTAGTTAGGGGCACATATGCAGAAAGAAAACCTTCCTTCAGACAGACACTTTCCATGCCCAGTTTTGAAATAATATGGTTGTATGAAAAGCTCCCTCTCAGACCTGACAGTTCGTGGCCAAGCACAGATGCAGCTCTAAGCCATCAGGAGAGTTTTCTGTCCCAGCGTTATAAAGAAAGAGGCCCTGTTGTGGTTTCAGTTGGCTGAGGGTTAGGACAGAGAGAAGGACAGCTAAAAAGGGAAGTGGCTGAGTGTTCCAAAAGACAACAGGACTGGATCAGGACTAGTCTTTCGTGTAATTAACATTCATATCACAGAAGCTTTGTCTTGCTCATAAAGCTCATGTTATCTTCAGAAGGTTAATGTCTAAGGCTCCTGCTCTGACCTGTCCCTTGTGCGTGCACCTTTGTTGTCAGTAAAGAGAGTCTAGGGAAATTCATTGCCCCGTCTTTTAGGCATGTGTTCCCTAGATGTTGATCTTCACATCCTGAATAATTTCAAATTTCGACTAAGACAGTTTGGAAGGAGGGGTTAGTGACCATATTAATACAAAAACACTGAAGGAAAGAGAAATATAGTGTGTGCTCTCCTTGCATTGACTGGGACCCTTTCAAGTTTCAGATCACAGTAAGAGTAACTTGGGATTACACTGAGTTATCCACATACAGATCTGTGCCCTGATAACAAAAGGCAGAATTTGATCCATAGATCTGAACCCTGCATGATCTGAAATCCTGCATGAGCAGGATTTCCTGCTTGGTAGAATTAAACCATTGATTTGCAGAGCTTCTACAAAAGGATGTGTACTGTAATGTGAAGATGAGAGTGATTTTTGAGTCTGTGATCAGGCTTTTAAACTATATGAACAAATGAATCTCCTCTATTGGCCATGACCCTTTGTAGCTTTGGAAACACCTTCACTGTAAGACACCTAATGTTGCATCAACCAGTTAGGTTATATTGAATAGCCCATGGTCCAGGAGCACGTGGCTGCTTGAATACTATCCACACACTTGATGAATTATGATTTCTTTTCAGAGCTGATAACTATGTAAAATATTCAGGCAATGAAAAAGGGAAAATGGTTGCACAATAGTTCCAATGGCAATATTTTATTCACCTTCTGCTAAATAAAGCGGCAACAACACGCTTAGTTTAATTATCAGGAGAATAATAGTTACCTGGAAACACCTTTAGAATGAGATATCTCTATTTTGCATACCAGCTTTCTATTCAGAAGCACTGGATGTCTGTCTGCATTAAGTTATCTGTTTATGTGTGAATTTAACTCCTACATGAACCTGCTGCTCCAGCAACTTGATCCTGTTTCAGTCACAAAAAAAATAGGGAAAAATGCTATGTCTATGCTCAGTCTATGACAAGATAATGTATGTTTTGTACTTACACCAAGGAGTTCTCTGGTGTAGAAGAATTTTTGTGGGACGTCATATGCAAGATAGAACCACCAAAAGAGGAAGACATTTAACCCCAGCCACACAAGCTGAAAGAGAAACAAAGAGGAAACTTTACAGTTTGTTGTTACAGATCATATAGCTGAATTTACACAGTTCAAAAAATCTTCAATTAGTTCATTGTGCTTCTATTTGCAGAGTTAGGTGTGCTGCAGGTGGAAATGGGAGCACAGGAGTGGCAATAAACCAAACCACAGATATTGGTAGCTGAAACTTTTGCATAGTCTAAAAGACTTACAGTTATGTAAGGACTGTCATATTACAGGTGTCTAGCTAAGTCTGTGAGTCTAGATAAATCTCCAAACATCATGAAAAGTTCCAAATGGCAGTTTGCCTGAAAATGTCCTTCCCATGCTGCACAAGTCCAGGAAAGTGAAGGGATTTCCATCAGCATAAGGCAGGATATGGGAAATCCCCAAATCCTCATTATAGAATTAATCTAATCTCAGGATTAAATGCTCTTGAATACACATTTAAAGTGACAGCATGCCAGTCCCATGTAGCCTGACAGCATGCCCAGGAGGCCAAGATGTTTGGTGTGATCCTAGATGGATTCTCACATTCCTTGGTGCTGACCCATACAGAACATGGACCCTCTGAAAAACACGGTGACACTCTGGCAACTTGTGCTGAGTGGTCGAGTTAGGGGCCATCCATGCTTTTCAGCTAGGGCCAGTGAAGATTGAGCATGCTGGAGTTAAGGATGCTATGTGTCTGTTTTATAGAGGTAAATCAATACAGACTGTGGCTGTCCTGTTCCTATCAAGCACTGGACATCCCTGTAGCTAGTCAGTGTATAATAAAGCCATAGTGAATAATGCAGAATACTTTGGTAAGGAAAGTGAACTGTGTGTTCACTTAGTTGCTTTCTTTATTGGTGACTCCTTTAGTTTGTTTCCCTACTAGATAACCTTGTATACCCCTGAGACTAAAAAAGGAAATAAAAAAATCCTACTTAAACAACCTAATGGCCTCTTACTTAATTCTGTTAATATTTCAGTTCTGATGCAAAAAATATGCCCGAATTCACCTCTTGGTAGTTTCAACTTCCTCAAGTCACTGAGGGTGACAGCAAACGTAGTTACTCCTTTTCAAAGTACTAAAGTGCTAATGCTTTATTCCTAAACTAGAGATAAGCATCTACAATGTTGTATGTAAGTATCAAATGTGCACGGCAGCAGCAATACGTTTTTTGAACAAAGACATTCACATTTCAGTCACCACAAATATAGATTGTCTATGGCTTTTTTGCATTACTTTCACTATTTACATATACTAACCCCCCTTGGCAGAAATCCCATAAATGGCATTACATTTTTATTGTATATATTATGTAAAATAATATTATCATATCATATCATATCATATCATATCATATCATATCATATCATATCATATCATATCTACACATATTAAATGTTATATATGCATAGCACTTGTATCACAATTATGTGGAAAAAAGTGAATGTTGAAATACTTTATCGTGCCTACATTTTCTTCAAGGAGGACTGCCTTGCCTTACTCTTCGGCTCTTTTAAATGGGAATGAGATTTCTGGTACTTTTAAATCTTGCTTGGAATGAATTTAACCTACTTCCACGGCTACTCCATGCAAGCTATATACAAACTCAGTTCAAATGCTAGTTGTCCTAACAAAGCATTCATGAATCTCTACTCTAAATTCTGGAATCTGACTCTAATATAAATTCTCTATCCTCAAGACACATCCACAGTGCTTTCAGTTACATCTACTTTTGTTTACAAAAGTGCAAGAAAGGCTTGTTGTTGTGATTGCTTTCTATTTTTGAAGTGCACATGGTTTACAGTGATATGTAATGTTATTATTTCCCCTTAAGTCACTGTTGCATTCAAATAAAATAAATACTTACATTTATTTCTAACAAATAAAATGACAGTTAACATAAGATCATTTCTAAATTGACAATAAAGCTGATAGCAATCAAGACACCAGCCAGGGCTCCTAAAACATCGTGTTCTTGAAGTGTGTCACTGCACTTGCTGCCCTAGTTTCAGAATAATCAGATAAATCATTCACTGACACAGTGAGATCTGCTTATTAAAACCTTCTGTAGAACTTTCTAATGGATACAAATCACAATAAAAATTGTACTTACAACAACAAAGATGGACAGTCCTTCATTCTCCACCCAGTTACCCATGATTGTCTGAGACGAGAGTGCACAACAGCCCTGCTCTTTCTGGGATAGTGTCTCTGTCTTCTCTCATAAGGAAGTGAGAGCAGAAGCTTGCAGCAACCTGTTTCCTTTCTCATTCATTTAGGAAATAAGTTAACCATTGAATCATATCCATAGTTCAATTTCAAACACGTTTCTACCCCTTTTTCATAGAACTTTTCATAACTCATACATATATAAACCATTGAAATACACTTTTCCTCATGATACAGAATTTGGATAAAATAAATAACGTAACTGGTGAGGTTTTATGCTGATAAAAATATTGCTACTTTATGTAACTTTTAATGCTGAAGTATAATACACAAAGCACAGAACAGTTATCTCCTCTCCAGTCTTGTCTTTTTTATCACCTCAGCTCTGAATTGCCATTCCTGCAGATCCCCTTTGATAAATTATCAATAGAATTATTTATCTTTCAGTAATTTAATGTTCACAGAAGCCTTCAAATGTAATCTAACACTCCTCTTGTCTGGGACATACATGCAAACCTTGCCACTTCCTCTTTGCTTGGGTCAAAAGCGAGGACGTGTCACTTGACAGTCTGTTTTTCATATTTGGTACTGTCACACAGTTCCAGTCCTGAGAATCCTGTCACTCTATAAGAAAGAAAAAAAGAAAAAAGAAAAGGAAAAAAAAAAAAGTAAGGTAAATATTTTTCTTCTGTGATTAGAGAGAAGAAATGGAAAATCATCCAAATGTATTTTAGAACTTGCAAGCCCATGGACATTTATCCCAAGTGTATTCATTTAAAAATGTATATATATGTTTGTGGGAAATTAATGATTCTGAATGTTTTGCCTCTGGTACCACAGTTCCCATACCTACAATAAAGATGGCAAAAAGATAGACTGGAGGAGGCTTTGGGATTGAGAAAGCACATCTTTTGGCAAGGTACAGTCCCTAGAGAGGAGAAATCCCTTTACACATGCCTCATGCTCACTTTTTTCTCCAATTCCACCTGTTGCACCACAGAAATACAGATCTCCTCCCAAAGTGACTGACAGAAGTCTGATTTCCAAGGAGGTGAGATGCATGTATGGATGATGGTAATGCATTCTACAAAGATCTTTTTAAACATTAAAAGCTATGTTCTTCCCTTCCCTTCCCTTCCCTTCCCTTCCCTTCCCTTCCCTTCCCTTCCCTTCCCTTCCCTTCCCTTCCCTTCCCTTCCCTTCCCTTCCCTTCCCTTCCCTTCCCTTCCCTTCCCTTCCCTTCCCTTCCCTTCCCTTCCCTTCCCTTCCCTTCCCTTCCCTTCCCTTCCCTTCCCTTCTACGGAAGAGTTTGGCTTGTGATCTCCCTCTGCCAGAGCCATGCCATGTGGTTCTGCTTGCTCCCATCCTGCAGAACTTCATGGCTTCCCAGAAAGAAATTTTGGGAGAGCCTGGTGGGGCCTAGCACAATACTAACAGCTATAGAGAACAGGACCATTTTCAGAGGCTTGATTCTGCGCCTACTGTAGTAAATAGAAAGCATCTTATCAAGCTTGTATAAATTAATTTCTTGGAGCCTGATTCTGGCAGTGATGTGATATTTGGTCAGGATGTAAAACTGAAGATGAGGGCACCCAGCATAATTCCCGATGCTCTTGCTGTTTTCTTCCTGTCTCTTCTTCCAGCATACTACCCTTATTAAACTTCTCCTGGAATATGGCCTCTGTAAGGTGACATAACTGGGTCTTGAACAGAAATCCACTGCAGAAACAACCTCATTTGTTGATTTTTTCATTCATTTTTCTCTCTCTCTCTTTTTTTTTTCTTTTTTTTTTTTCTTTTTTTTTTTTTTTCTGCAGAAGCAACCTCAAGCCTTTGGGAGCTGAACAGCTGGGGTGATCAGGGAAGGAAAGGAGTCAGAAAGACTCAGGGATGTCTGTTCTTGCTGTCAAGACTAGCCAGTTCTCCCCACACAGAAATAGCAGTGCTAGCACTCCATTTTCTTCCCCTGTTCAGGCCAAGTTACTCATGGCCTTTACAAGCAAGTGTGGGCAGCCAGGATGCTCTGAGCTTTGGCAGCCCTGGCTTGCCTGGCAGCTCCTCAGACACTGCAGCCACTGAAATGTGGGCTCACTGCTTCAGGAGGTTTCTCAAGGGCCATAAACCCAGTGGGGGCTGATCTTAGATTTGTCACAGTGGTCACAAACCTTAATATCCTCTTAGCAGTCTGACTAGCAGCCATGAAACAGAACATATTTTAGCTGCTCCAAGCCTAGCAGTTATCAAATACTTATAGTTTATCTCACTGCCTGAACTCAGAAGAAGAGGTGGAGGTCTTGGATCTCTGGATGTTGTGTTTTGTGTCTCACTGATGTTTGGAAGCTTTGCCATTAATGTGAAAAGCAACAGCACTACATGCAGCTGGCTTTCCCTGGCTTCCGTACATAACGGATGTGAGTAGAGCTGGTATCAAAACCACCCACTCATCACCCTTGATTTAATTCTGATGCTTGAACCTTCTGAACACGTTAAATATCATTGGTGTAGTATTACCGAGACTTTCTGGTTTTGTACTTTGGTCTAATTAAAAAAAAGAAAAGAAAGCATCATGTACAAGAAAAAGCATCACTGGCAGCTGTGTATTAACCATTATGTAGGAGTGTGTGAAACTCAAGTATGAGAAACTTAAACTCTTTTTTCTTACTGTGTTTCTCAAATTTCTTTCAAGGTCTTTGATTACTCACATCATTTTTCATCCTACTTTTAAGTGAAAAGTTCAGTGAACAGTGGTCCTCTCTCAGTGAGACAGTTTGAAAAAGTAAGTCTCAGGCTTCTTCATTTCTTTGCAGTTATTTTACCTCTTTGCTTAGGAGGTTACTTCAATTTCTATGCCGATCTGTGCAACAGTATTCTGTTTGTAGGCTGAAATCTTTGTTTTGAATGCTGTGCAGCCCTTGTCTCTCAACCTTCCCCTGATTCTACACCAAAGAGGTAGAAATGGAAAAAAAAAATCTTGTCAAGACGCCTTACCTGAAGGCTAAAGCCCCATCCTTAACCTTGTATTTGTTCCCAAATAGCAGAACTTCTGGAGCTTTCTCTGCTCCACCACACTTAAGACCTGCTTTCACACACAGTCTGAAGTTAGCACTGTATTGACTTCCCTTCACTCAAGGGAATGACATAGTCTGAAATTCTTTCCTTTCTGTTTTGTTTACAAGGTAAATTATTCTATGCTGAGTCCAGGACAGAAAAGTGCATAGATGTGAGCCAGGAAAAAAAAAGCCAGTGAGACTTCATAGAGGATTGGCAGATCCTTCCTTATATTTGCTTTACGCCACAACTGTCAGTGTTGCTCCCTGCTCCTGTACTTCGCCATGCTGCAAGTTGCAATGACCATGTCAGGCCCCTGTTCTAGTATTCAAAACATCCGAGTGTGATCAATACGATACTGGCCATATCAGCCCTGGCTTGTAGTCAAACAGCATAAGTCAAAATGCCTGCACACTGCTATGTTGGAAGGAAGAGCAACTACCAGTGATGCACCTTAAGTACAGAAAAAAAAGTTTATCATATTAAGCTGGCAGTAGTTTCCGGGTAGAGGCTGTAGTGAGCATAGCATTAGGATATCATGACCTCCCATGCATAAAGCCAGAGGCCAAAAAAAAAAACAGTTTTCTGTGGGACTGAGGAGGAGGGACCCCAGCTTGCAGCCTTCAGGCAGGCTCCCAGGCGTTATGATCTACCCGTCCAGCTGTGGGACTGGAACGTGGCCAAAACATGTTTGCTGCTCCCTGTGCAGCTACTTCTCTTCACATTTTATCCCGTGCTCCCACCACCCGCTGCCTAGGAGGGGTTCAGCCACCCAGGGCTGGCCGGCCGAGGGCCTGCAGGCAGCGGGGAGGTGGCAGGCACCAGGGGCCCTTGGCTGGGCACCGGGCCCCAGGCCCCTTCCCTTCTGGGCCTTGCCACCACAGGCCCCTGCCCTTTGCTGTAACACCTGCTTCAAGCCATGCTTGCTTTCCAAAAATCCCTCTCCAACTCCTAGAAGTCAGCCCTGGGATGTCATCTCCCATTTTTAACTAGCGGCTCACAGGTTGGGAAGGGACCTCCAGAGATCAATTGGCCCAGCTTTGTGCTTCCAGGCAGAACCGTGCTGCTCACAGCGTGCCTGCCTTGCCACATTTAGGTGCAGAAATAACTGAGGTGCTGAGCCTGTGCTGGGCAGAGGAGTTAAAAATGTCTGAGGGAAGAGGACTGCTCCAATTGTGTCAGTGGAGCAGGCCAGCACACCACTTTGTTCGCTGGATCTGTGTGTACAGCCTTTTTCATGGTCCCTGGATTGATCCCTACAGTGAATCTCCCATAGGGTTAGGGATGTTAGGGTTAGGGTTAGGGATAGCTCTGAGGAGAGATCTAATCTTTGCTGGGGCACATTTTCATTCATAAAGCTAACATGCAGTCTTTATTCAAGACACTGGGGAGTCCATGAAATTTTATTTTTTTAATCCTTTTATCCTGTAAAAGTTATATTAGAAAATGAGTCCACTAACAGTAAATGTAAGTTTACATTTTGTGTTAAATGTGAACTTACCAGTCAGGGATCTGCACTTCCACTGGGAAATACTCTGGGAGATGAGAAATCAGAAACAAGCATGAAAGTTACGGGTGTGAAATTTAGGTAAAATATCAACACACAGCGTCATTTCACTGCCCACTACGGCCTACAATCTCCAGGCAGCAGCTTTTTTTCTCCTATAACCAAAAATGTCACTTTCTCAGTGTTTCCCTTAGGATTCCATCCCTGGCTCATGTGGGCTGACCTTTGCAGCTGTAGATCTGATCCTAGAGGGATCTGAAGGACAGGTGAGTGGCTGAGCGTTAATCATGGGAGCTGGCCTTTCTAGCCTTTCGCCAGAGGAAGAGGCTATACTGAAACTATTATTTCAACTACTAATAAAAAGGGGAGTAAAATATGATCCCTTTAAGATAAAGCTACTATTGAAATTTTTGCAAAAACAAGGGCTCCCCTCAATGGCTTCTGCAGTATTTGATGTAAAAACGTGGGACCAAGTGGGGGAAAAAATATGGGAAGCGGCGTCTAGGGGGGATACTAATGCTGCTGAGGTGATGACTACGTGGCGGCTGGTGACTGAGACTTTTAGATCTGGAGGCAGAAAAGCAAGTACAGAACACTGCTACCCAGACAGTAACAGCAGCCAAACCGAGATCAGAGCCTGCAAGGTCCCCAGAGCGGTGCAAGTTGATAGACCTGGGGGATGATGACAAGGAAAAGGGCAGCGGACCTCCACTGCTGAGCCCCTCCCCACTGACCCCCTCAGCTCCCACCCTACCTACCCCTGATAACTCCTTCCAATGGGTCCTAATTAAAGAATTAAGAAAGGCTGTGACTACACATGAATTACGCGCACCATTCACTCAGTCATTATTAGAATATGTTATGACTGGTCAGTTGTTGGTGCCTTACGATAGCCGCACTGATTTTAACGCCAAAACAAAAATTGCTCTGGGAGCAAAAATGGGAAGAGGGGTGATAATTAGCTGCCCTAGGTAACATGGAGTGGCAGCCTGGCGACCCCCTCCGGGGGGCCGGGATCCCACAGCTGATGGGGGACGGAGCCGTTCCTTGATCCGAGATTGCAGGCTCGGCTCAACGATGCCATCCTGCGGCAGCCCGCGTCTCTGGCCCTCCAGGCGATGCTGAAGCTGCCTGAAGTTGAAAAAGCCGAGCCATCATTTACCAGCATCAGGCAACACGTTACGGTGCCTGAGGTGCTGGAGCAAGCACGGTTATCCCATGCCTTTCTCCATCAATCCGCCAAAGTCTTGACAAAACAATTCACTGTATCGATCACTGACGCCAAATTGATTGTCCAAACATGACTGTTTGGACAATCAAACTGACTGTCAACAACATGATTCAACCCCGTCTTTAATGGTAAACCATAGAGGGCTACGGTCCTTACAGTTATGTCAGACCGATGTAACGCATATTCCAGAATTTGGTTGCTTGAAATATGTTATAATAATAATAACTAGTCACCATGTCCAGGCTCACTGCTGTGTTGCTTTCTCAGGGCGAGGCATCCCAAAGGAAATAAAAACTGACAGTGGCCCCGCGTATTGTAGTCTTCATCTTCTTTCCCTCTGTATCTCTCCATCCCCACAACTTCTAATCCTCTTTCACTCCAGGAGCAAGAGGTAGCAGGTGTATCACTGAGCGTGATACACCGCCTTATCACACCTAAAAAGAGTGCTGATTGCTTGGCAGGTGTGGGCTTGCTAAGTGGTCAGCCAGAAGGTCAAGTAGGTAATTTAATGCTGAAACGTTGCTTATCAGTAGGTTCATTCTGTCAATCTGCATCTTCTCCTGGTAGATGATTGTCTTCACAAATGTGTATAAGTCGTTTATTTTTCCCCTCAGATTTCTACCTTCAGAAAAATTTTAAGTTGCCAAATGAATTTGGTATGTTCTGGGGAGAATGGGTAGGCAGAGAGACAGGATGGTTACCCAGACTCTTCTCTTTAAGAAACCACATTGAAGACCAAAAGCAGGGATTCTATTGAATCTGTAGGCAGATACTATCAAGATTTTTTAATAAAACAACCACAGAAATTATCAAAACTGTGCCTGAATCTGAAATATTTCATTTAGTTTTAAATCTCATTTTTTTAAAGTGTAGTTGTCATTCATTTAAAAATCATCCCCTGAAACTAAAACCAGTATCTGTAGGAAAAGATTAATTACTTTCCATGCTTTAGGGAGGGAAGATAGTGGTGTCCATCACCACCAGTACCTTTAAAATTCTGTTCATCATTTAGGTGGCATGCTGACATTTTAAGCTGATATATGTATGTATAAAATAGATATCACATGACTCCACCGTAGTTCTCAGTGAGGATTTTGCTGGCTATTACCAAGATCAGAGACGAGCATGTGGTAAACCCAGATGAGCATGAAAGGAGTGTTCAGGAAAATGTCACAAGGTCCTTTATAAGGTAATGACGATTTCTTTCTGCTTCCCAATGTAAAACAGTTAAATACAAAATGAAATCTTAACAACAAATAATCTAAATTGTTTTTTTATGTCACTTCTTTTAAACCACTAACAAATTCAGCTGAGATCCCCACCAGCTAAGTAGCATTAAAAGCACCACTGGATTTAGGTGAAGAACTCTCAGATCAATCACAGATTATTCTTCTGTCCGATTTACTTGAAAACATTTCTTCTGCTGTGTGGTACCAGATGACAGCGTGCTATATAACCTTTAACTTGGATTTCTGAGTGCAGTATACTAAGAACCGACACCAAAACAATGCAAGTTAGTGTTTCAACAATTTAATTTGAGTTGTTTTACAAGTATAAAAGACGTACCAGATCTTGCATACTCATATACATGAACAATCCTTATTGAGCAATCCTTTGTGTGACTCAGGACTACTCAAGTGAGTTAAGTTTTTAACATTAGCCCTATACCCTGAACATATACACCTCTAACATTGAAAAGCCACAGTAAACTCACAGCAAGACATCACTCTTTCATATACATACATCCTTCCTGGATAATACTACCCTTCTCTCTGTGCAGCCACAAGGTGTATTGATGATAATACTATCTAGACTGTCACTATCCTGGGAAAATCTGCATCTCCTGGCATTATAGCACACTTCAGAAACATAAACTTGTCCTCCAAAACACTGGTCTTGATGCAACAGAACATGTCTGTCTCTGACTCCCTCTCATTCCTTCTTTCTACCAACAATGACAGCACCGCAGGATCAAAACATACACAGAGCAGTGATATGGCTAGTCAGTCAATCTGCATGTGATGCTGCGGTGACACGAGGCACAGAAAAAGCAATGGCACTCACAGTTAATGAGGCACAGCAAAAAGAAGGACAGCAAAAGCAATGGCACTCATGTTGATGCTGTGTTTAAGCTGTATTTGGCTAGTATATGGCGAGTCTGTACCTAAGGCAAAACCATATGACAGTGATATAAGCCATACAATCTTATTTTCAAAACAGTGATGTAAATATTCAGGCTCCTATGCATGCACTTGAGAAGACTAGTATAAAAATAGGAAGTAATATGGTACATTCTCTAAAAATATGCATATACATTAGTCTTCATCGTTAGCATGTAAAGTTGAATGATACTCACTGCATATATATACTGGACTCCTGACTTGTTTACAGTTCCCTCCTGTTGACTTCCCTGTAGCATAAGCATTTAAATAGCTGAGGTTTGTGAAGTTTTCACTGTTTTCAAGTGGCAAAATCACAATCAGACCATCACTTCCAGTGTCCAAAGTCTGATTTAAAGACTTGAGAGCTCTATTCTTAGCTGTGAAGTACTTCTACACATGAAGTCAGTTTGTTCTCAAAGACTAAAATTTCTCACCTGGGTGCATATGTAGTTAGGCAATGACTTTAATTCCCTGATCATCAATGACCGTCCAACTATGAAGTTAGATATTCAGTTCTAAGAATACCTGAAAAATTGTCCCCATGTGCTGAACTATGAAGGTTTGGAATCAAGGGGTGACATTCTCACTTGCTCCTTTAACTCACCATTAAAAAACAAAACAAAACAAAACAGATACTCTTCTATATCTAGAAAAGTGAAAGGAAATATTATACTGTACCTTTACGTACAGAAGTACAGAGAAATACTGTATTGTCTTCAAGGAATCACTTCACTATTCTAATGCTACTCAGAGAGAAGTTAGAGATGTTGGTTTTGGGTGCCTTCCCCAAATATATCAAGTACATTCCCATAGTAAGCTCATGTCAAAAACTCCTATTACCACCCACCAATAATTTAATGAAATCTACATACACATACCACACACATACACACATCGAGCAAAATGAAAAACATAACTCCATTATAAAACTGAAGTAGGAAGACATTCATTCACAGTGCAGTAAAGGAAAAAATAAAAAATAAAAAATAAAAACAGCTTAGCTCTGTGCAGCGCTGCATGTGAAATCTCATTACAAATGACCTCAGACCCCAGCTTGAGACGTTTCCAATAAAATGGTGTTGATATCATCCCTACTGAAGAACTTCTCATCTTCCATAAAGTAGGATGGAAGTTAAGCTGAGGACACAAGAAGGTCCTTTGAATCATGAATTGCTTTTTTTCCACTAGCAGCCACAATGTGCCATGCACAGAAGAAACCCAAGGTGCTAAGCCATCAAAGTGCAAAAAGCTTTCACTTATTTTTTTAAAATGCAGTTGTTTTTGTGTATTTTACTAAATTGTACTTCTTACCTGTCCACCTGCTAAAGTTTTCTCAGTGATTTGCAAAACACAGAAACACTTTATTTGTGGTGGTGATATAGTGCATTGAAGAAAAAGTCAACAACTTCAATTTTCTTTCAGATTTCAAGCCTGTGGTAATTCTGAGGTATAAGAAGCCTGAGGTTTTTGCAGTACTGATATCACCTAGGCATAATACATCACAGCCTCAAAAAGGACTCAGTCTTTTCTGTCTCCACTTAACAAGTTACTGAGTTGCCTGCTTGGTGTACTATCAAACTGCTGACAAACACAGTAGCACTTGTCCCTACTAATTTTAGCCATCTAAAATGGAGACATGGTCAAGACTAGTGGTCAAGACATCTGGTTAACACTGAGAAATAGGTCTCCAGAAATGATCTGTGTCACCCAAGACAACATTTAAGATGCGCTCAATCACTCACTGGAGATGCTCCCTGGAGAGCACGTACCTGACTAGTTCATACAATCCACCCAGCTTCTAGATATTTCAAGTCATGTAAAGCGAACCCCACCCTAACAAAAATAATAAAGTATTATTTAAATGATTATATCAGAACAGTGAGCTATTCCAGAACATTACAATTAATGTGTTAAATTTAATTCCCTTACTAACAAGCAGCAAATATGAAGAGTAAAACAGTGCGTAAGCCAATAACCCCTCTGTCCATTCTCAGTTAACAGTCACATTTCAGTATTAGTGCTGTCTAATTAGCTGTTCCTTGGCAACCTAGGCTCCTGTGCAATGTAGAAGTCAAATTCTTATGCCACAGAGAGAAGAATTATTTTATGACATTGATTAGAGTGTAAAAAAAGTCTGCCATCTGAGGAAAGCAGACCACAGCTACAGTCAATATATAGTCAAAGACTATACTCTGTTTCCATGCTAGGGTGGCATGCCTTAATGACATCCTATCTGAAATAAAATGCATTTCCTTCCATTCTCAGATTTCCTGAGTAAGATGAGAATCAGGTTAGTTTTTGAAGGATGTCTTCTATAACGATTTCAAATTGAGCACATGATAATAAAACCATGTCAAAAAGAATCTGAAACAGAAATCTGCAAACAGTGACTGCTTTCTACATTCTACATAATCACGCACAGGTACACATACCCATAAACAACGTTTTCCATAAAGGTAGGCTTGTCAGTCTTCATGCAGTGTTCACCTGCAAGAAAGAAAACCCACCCACAAGACACAGTATCCAAGATGCCCAACATTCCCAGCAGGTGACCTGCAACCTTCCCAAGGCACATACTTGTTTCCAGTTACACTAGGCATTGGAAGAAACACTTTGATGACGATTCCCATTTTGAGAATCTGTTGTCTTGTTACTGCTCTGTGATCCATCAGCATTTTCAGATGATTTCAACTCTGCCTTGTCTGTTACTCTGGTGGACTTGGGAGGCTTGCAGACAAAGCAGAGGAACTTGAAACAGGAGAGCAAACCTTCGGTAATGCTGGATGAAAAGAGTTTTTTGCATGGGTGGCAGAACTGGTAGAACACCAACATGAAGAGGATAGCCATGCAGTAACCTATCAGGAGCTGCAAGACCAACAACGGGGCACAGACGTACAAGTAGATATCAGTTTTATAGATGTACCACATCAGCAGTAGGAATGCATTTTCAATGAATCGCAGCATATAGTATACAGTCAGACGATACCAGTTTTGGGACTTGTTAATTAAGTCAGGATCATTGAGCTTCACCTGCACTGCCGACCAGCAGAACATGTTAATGCCTGCGTACAAGAAGGTGAGAAGGCACAAGACAATGGTGGTGCCGACTCTGCTCAATGCCTTCTCTATGTTCTCGGGAAATGGGGACTTGCTTTGCCAGAAGAGAATCCACGGGTAAAAGAAAAAAACAAAGAAATTCACTAGCACAACAGGGAGAGTCCAGATCTGAAGGACTGAGCTGAAAAGGACCAGCACTATAACCCGTGTAGCAATCTCAAAGCTTCTCCACATGAATATGCAGAGGTAGGCAGCTGGTTTCACACTGATATCGTAATCATCATACTTAATCTTAATAGCCAGGATGTTGCAGCGTAAGGCGCCATATACAATTGATAGGAGAGAAAGGACCATAAAAACACCTACAAAGAGAAAAGACAAATCAGAACCATCATCTTCACAGAAGACATTGCATCAGAGTAACACAGAGATGCAACTAGTTGTTTTTACAGCACTTCTAGGGATTCCCAGCAGGGTATAAAACCAAAAAATCCATTCTTTGTATCCACTTCTGGGTTCTTACTCTAACCCTGTGTCCGTTTTGGTTCCCATTTGTTACATTTCCAAGTAGACAGGAAGAGAAAAGGTGGTGAAAAAAAAATCACAGGTGTCTCCCCACCACCTGCCCAGGACTCTTTGTGCACGTACTGTTCTTGGTGATTACACAGCTCAGTTGTAAGAGTATGCAAGTTGCTCTCAAGCAGTACTCTCACAGTACTCCCTAAGGCCCTGGGGTGCTACTCACCCTCTGTACAGATGAATGACTGAGCCACAGAACCGAAAACTTTGGAGTTAGTTGGGCACACAGACACCACAATGCTTTTGATGTTTTATGTTGAAGCAAATTGTCTAAGCTCACAGAAGGGTTATGGCATAGCGCTCAAAACTGAAAGTCAAAGCAGTTTAAAGCCAAAAGCATCTGTACCTTTTTTTTTTTTGGCCTTTGTAGACAAGTACTTGCTATATTGTGATTTCCTATACGTGTATTTTCCTTATGCAGCTATCTATATCATGCATTTAAAAACATTTATTTTAAAAATGTCTTAACATTTAGATCAACTCTCAGTATCTCCCATCTACCCAGTATCCCTCATGTGAAGGTTTCCCTCTATTAATGTTCTGTAGGAAGTAAAGCCAGGGACTGGCTATTACCTGGCTTCTACTCCAGAAGCAGCAGGGCCAAGCTTTCTAGCACTGCAGGAGGGACTCCTAACTTGTCACATGAAGGCTCACCCTGCTGTTTTGAGAGTCCTCAGGCACATTTAACAGCTGAGTCTCGCCAACAAGAATGAAGAGAAGCAGAGGACAGAATTCTGAACTGCCCCATAACAACCAAGATGCAGCAATGCACAACCTCTGGGCTACAGCACTCTGTCAACTGCCAGGTAGGAGATGTGCAAAATACAGTACTGAATTAACAAGTGCACTGAGATTGGGAACAAAGTAGGAGAAAGTTATGACCTAAGAAGGTATGGATGCATAAGAGCCCTGGACATCACAGAATAAACACAAAAGCATCCCAGTGTTCAAGAGTGCACTCTTTTGTCAACATCTGCATAGCTTCTACACAGTTTTTACCAACATGCTGAACAGCTGATACAGGGGGCTAATTTCAGGCATCCTCATGCAATACTTTGACTTTCAATCTGCAATCTGCATTGTTTCCATGCAAGGATCATTTCCAATTTAAGTCAGTTATGTACAGTAAAAAAAAAAATATTATTTTTTTTAAATTGTGTGAATGAAACTAACCAAGCTAACTGGTCATGCTACAGAGCATTATATTACCCCAGATAGAACCAGATAAACAGAGTTGGCAATTCTTGATTATGTCAATTACTTTTGTAATGCTCAGCTGCTAGTTCTTGCTGCAGCCTTCAATTAGTTCATGTCATTATCCAATACATGAACTGGATTACCTACTTTGCTATAGCTATTTAACCACGACTATCATGTTTTTCTAATTAAAGTTGCTAATTTCTGAGCATGACTTTGAAAGAAACAAGTGTATTTTAGGATCTCGAATAAGTTTCTCACAAGTTATTCTCAATCCTTTTAGCTAAACTCTTTCCCTCAAATGCTTCTGAATTAGTTTGGAAAAGAAATAATTTTTTATATCTAAATTTTGAATAGCTCAGTAAATTGGAATACTGAATTTTGAATACTCAGTAAATTGGAAAAAAAAATGCCATTTTATATTGTAATTTTGTACGTGCCAGTTTCATGTTGCATATATTATTTGAAAATAGTTATTTATTTTCTTGTTTCACATTTAAATTTTTATTGTGCATTTTTAAATATCTTTCCTACAGCCCTACACTTGATCTGAGTTTTTTTAAACATTAGAAAGCATTGCCTAAATAAGGATGAGCAAGTGAATAGAGTCAATAATACCAATGTGGTTCTTTCCAAAGTCACTCCTGTGGTTCCTTTCAAAACCTTTTCCTGTACTTTTGTGTTGAGTCTAGAACTGTGAGAGAACAGATAACTTCAATGAGCTAATTAAGCAAAATAATGCTCTCAGAATTTTAAAAATAAAAGCACACAGAGCAAGTAAACCACATACACAAACAAATCCACTGGAGAAAGAGTGCTTCTATCCTGGAACTCAAGCTTGTCTTCTGCTTCTGATTCCATTTTAGGGATTGTCAGTGAATCTCAACCTTGCCTTAATAACTCAAACCTTCAAAAGTAGCACTGCTCTACTGATAGGAACTACATTCCTGCTGACTCTGGTTTAGTACTGTAATCCAGTTCAGCCGCTTTTCCAAAAGCTCAGTACTGCCACCAGACTACCAGTTCAAACATCACTTCTAAGCCTGTGATAAAGATGGTTTTAATCAACCATATGCAGAAATGTGGAAAGGTGATGTCATTGTTGCTTTCCCTTATGAACTGTCATCTCTTTGCCTGCTCACGATAAAGGAAAGTATCTTCCTTTGGAGAGTTTAAAATCCTTTAGCAGTTCTTATGAAGGTGGCATTTCTGTTCTTCCTTCCTACTCATAGAAAACTATATTTTTCTCACAGATCAGAGTTGCACAGTCCCAGAATCATTCAGGTAGGCACTGTTTTACTTTTTGGTTTTATCACTACTACAGCTTTTAATGGAAAAAATGCATCCTTTTCAGCAGAATGATTTTATATTTAAATGGCTGGAAATCCCCTTTTTGGGATTATTTCATGTCTGTAAATGACTTTACTGCTGCTAATAGAAATTAGAAAAAAACAAAAAAAAAAAACAACAAAAACAAACAAAAAAAAACAACCTTTAAACTAACAAAGGAAACAGATCTTTCACATTTGATACTGCACACTGAGAACTGGCCTTTTTTCAACGATAGTAGGCCAAGTCATGCAATCCTTCTACCTCCAGCCAGCTATTTTTGTCATTTAAAATAACTCAGGTCTTTTCAGCACCTCCTGGCCTTGAGCTTCACCAGGTGGTATTACCTAAGCAAAGCAGTCCTGCTGGCTGCCCAGCACTGTGTAAGCAGTCATGAGCCGAGCCTGATGTCAGCCATACCTTAAATGCAATATTTCAGTTGGCTCTAAGACAATGCATGATAGTGACAGATGCGGTAGCGTTTAGTACAAAGTGAAGCCCAAATGCAAAAGAGAGATTGTATTGGATTTACATGGCAAGGTTTTGGTATCAGGCAGCTGCAGGGGTGGCCTCCATGAGAACGAGCCCAACAGCTGCCCCATGTCAGAAAAGGGCCAGCTCCAGCTGCCTCCAAAGGGACTCACCACTGGCTAGAGCCAGGCCAACAGATGATGTTGTCTGTGCCTCTGTGAGAACAGATATAAGAAAGGAAAAACAAACAAACAAACAAACAAACAAACAAAAAAACCTGCTGCACCACAGCAGTTGGGAGACAGGAGTGAGACCCAGCCCTGCAGCCCCCCAGGTGAGTGCAGCAGGAGGGCAGGAGGTGCTCCAGGCAGGCAGCAGCAGTTCCCCTGTGGCCTGTGGAGAGGCCCCAGGTGGAGCAGGCTGTCCCCCTGCAGCCCATGGGTCCCACATGGAGCAGATCTCCACGCTGCAGCCCATGGAGGAGCCCCCGTGGAGCAGGTGGATGTGGCCTGGAGGCAGCTGCGGCCCATGGAGAACCCCCACAGGAGCAGGCCCCGGGCCGGTGCTGCAGCCCGTGGAGGGCTTTATTCTGCTTTTGCAACTTTTTACTCCTCCACATCTTATGTTCTTGGCAGACAGTGAAATGATAATTTCAGACAATGACAGACACTGGCAAGAATCTGATCATCCAGAATAAAACATCCAGGGAAATCCATTAATGCCATGAACTACATAAGAAAGACACAACATGGCACGGCTCTGGTTAACAAAGGATTAGTGAAGGTTGCACATTGCTTTCAGAACTGTTTGATTCAATACTGGAAGTAGTGATGAGTTTCAAACAGATCTAAAAGGGACAAACCATATTACAGAATCATAGAATCTCTTAGGTTGGAAAAAACCTCCAAGATCACCAAGTCCAACCTAGCACTGCCAAGTCTCCTGAGTTGTCAGGAGTGGGAGGTGGCACGATGGTAAACAGTTTTAGATTCATGGATGTTAGTGTCTTTATTACCACTGACCAAGCAGAATCTACACAGAATAACAGACGAGGTAATGCAGGGATCCAGAAAAATATAGACTTATGAGAAGACAAGACAAAAACTATCAAAATCAGAAGACAAGAAGAAAAGCATAACAGCTATAACATGGACAGATGTACAGGAGTATGTCAAAAAACAGGGAAGTTGAAGACATCTGAAGTGTGGAAGAAGAGCTGGACTGGCTGCTGATTACTTTGATAATGCCATGAGATCCAAAAGGCTGAAGTCATGTCTCTGTACATAAGAATCCCCATGTACACATTACAAACAACAAGCTGATACTGTGCTATGTATCATTCCTGCTTGCTGTGTAGGCTGAATAACACTGCTGGACGAAAAGATATTACTGCTGAAATAAGCTGGCTGAAGAGCAGAGAAAGTCTCAAGACTTCAGAAGGTAAGATATAAACAGAAGTGGTTATGACTTAAGATACAAACAGATATTGTTACAACTTAATTTTTCATTGAATCATAAAATGGTTTGGGTTGGAAGGAACCTTAAAGATCATCTAATTCCAGTCCCCCTGCCATGGGCAGGGATGCCACCCACTAGATCAAGTTGCCCAGGGTCCCATGGTCTTGAACACCTCCAGGGATGGGGCATCCACAGCTTCTCTGGGCAACCTGTTCCAGTGCCTCACCACTCTCTGAGTGAAGAATTTACTCCTAACCTCTAATCATCTCCTCTTCTAGTTTAAAACCATTACTCCTTGTCCTATCATTAGCTACCAAATAAAAAAATTGCTCTCTATCTTTTTTATAAGCCCCTTTTACGTATTGAAAGGATGGTACTTTTCTTTTTCAGGCTGAATGTCGCTGACTCTCTCAGCCTTTCTTCATAGGAGAGGTGCTCCAGCCCTATGATCATCTTCATGGCCCTCCTCTGGACCCGCTCTAACAGCCCCACATTCCTCTGGTGCTGGGGGCCCCAGACCTGGATGCAGCACTCCAAGTGGGGCCTCACAAGGACAGAGCAGAGGGGCACAATCAACTTCCTCGTCCTGCTGGCCACTCATCTGTTGATGCAGCCCAGGACTCAGTTGGCCTTCTGGGGTGCAAGAATGCACTGCTGGCTCATTTTGAGCTTTTTGTCCATCAGAACTCTCAAGTTCCTCCCAAGACTTCATCAGAACTCGTTTTTCTGGTGAATGAGTTCTTATGGACACTGCCATTGTTCTAGATCATGGATTAAGAAAACATATATATTTTTTTTTCTTTTGATTTTTGTATTTTACAGTTACACAAGACCTGCTAAACAGGTAGCTTCTGGGAGACATGAGGTAAATACTGCATTTTCTGGTAGTGTATTGCCCTCTACTTCTATTCATACATATTCACCGAACTCCCTGGTGAGCCACCTTAGCTCTGGCTGTTTAACTTCACTTCACCCAGAGAAGATCACTCATCAGTCTGTGAGAAAGGATTTACCTTGGCAGTGACAAATAAAAGTCAAAAGTAATAGGGAGTTACAAATCATTGTTAAATATGCATTTTTCTAATGATCTGGAACTCAGGGCTTCTCCTTGGCAATCATGACCAATAAGGTCAACACTAGTAATAGAAGAAATACAATAAAAAGGTGACCTTTCTTAAGCAAATGCCATATCCAGCAAAGTGCTTGGAAACTGTGCTAATTACACTGCTCAGCAAAGGATTCAACTGCTTTGTCCTTATCCCAAATCACAGATTTCATGGTTATTTGAAGAACCTACTTTATCTGTGAAGTACTCAAAAACTCAGGAGCAATATCTTTCAAGTATCAACTGCTACAACATTAAACAAGTACTTTTGTATGAAGACCTTCACCTGTTGTAATCTCTTTATGCTGACTAAACCTTCAGCATGCTTTTGTCTTCCACCCTGAGTTGTGAGGAAAACCCTGACATCACTATAAAGGCTTCTTCAAAACAAACAAACAAGGCCTTCAAAAGACCTGTGGCCTCTCACAGTGTCATAGCTACAAGAGCTGTTTTGTATTTCAGAGGAAATCCTGCGAGTTCTCACAGGTGCCAAAGCCCTTTCTTACATCAAAAAGCCAACTGTCCTACCACTACATGGTACAGGTCCTTTTTCTAGCAGCTCAGCCACCAAATCAAGATTGTATTTCCACACAACTGGATCACATCATGGAGCAAGACGTGAAGAGTCCCATGGTAAGAGAGATGTGTCCTGGTAAGTCCATGTGGTGCAGCATTGCGTGGTGAAGACTTAACAGCTTGGGTCCAGAGATGAGATGGTAACATTTGCATACTAAGTTATGCCTTTTGATTCCAAATTCAGATGCTGGCACAAGTAAAAACAGTTTGTGGCCTCAGTTACACGCATTCCTGAAAGTACACCTTTCACAATGTATTGTGACAAAATATGCTCTGCATTGTACCCCAAGGAATTTTCTAGAAAGTTTGCTCAGAAGCCAAAAGGAGTTGCGTTTTTTTTCTCTTCATGAAGACAGCTCAGTCCCTTCAGCTGCCTCCCTCTCATGCCATAAGGGCCACTTATCAAATTAATACTTCTACAGCAACCAAAGTACACTAAAGGAAACGATAGTCTAAAACATGATGAAATAAACTTTGTCAGCAACACCACTGTCAAAAGCTAACAGATGAAACCATCTGCAATGTGTACAGCTCTTGTCAGAGGCAGCTACTCCTGACTGCTGACCCTCCTCCTCTCCCTCCCACCAAATTACGGAGGCAATGACAACAGCTCTACCTACTTCTGGCGGCCGTTATCTCCTGCTGCAGGACACAGATGTAGAGCTGGAGCGTGAGCTGGGGGGCTGAGCCGAGGAATGCCTGGATCACAGAGGCCCTGCTGAATGCAGACCTGTGCGTACACAGCTTGCCTTCGGCCTGGCCCACTTCCTTCTCAACTTCTTCTGAGTACCCATCCTTGGGCATCTGCCTCTTCTTCGTGATGCTGACATACGGCTCTTCGACTCTGCCGGCATGGAAGTAAATGTAAAAGACCTCCACACACCTACAAGCAAATCAGTAAATAGAATAACAGGAACAAATGAAACCACAGCATAGGGATTCCCCTTGCTTAGCATTTTAAGCCATTTTGTACAAAGTCACTAAGTCTTTTGTTTACAGAGCAAACCTTGCACATTTTCTCCTCTTGGTACATTTGCAATAGGACAGATTTTGTCATGCAAAACATGACCTGTATATGATGTTAGGGCAAGAATCTGGGAGCACTATTGGGGCTGCTTGTAGGAATACTTGGACATAGTAGGAGGTTTAGCTTTTTCTATGAGCTGCCCATGTCCTCTGCTGTCCTGTTAAAGTTCTTAAACTATTCATCCACCACAAGTTTCCCAGCCTGGGACCCAAGCTGAAAGTGTTTCTTTAGATTCTTTCACCTTCTGGTGTTATCCATACACCTATGACCAATTGGACACAACAATAAATTCACTTCTCATACCTTTGTCTTAAGCAAAACATCTCAAGACATCAGAGAGAAGCTCAGAGTACAAGTGGGTGCATGCACCTCAAACACAGCTGGACTCAAACCCTTGCTTGCTCAAATCCTTGCTCAAACTCTTGCAAACCCTTGGTCCAGAAATACGAGTAATAAGCAATAGCAGCAACAATGAGAACAAGCAGTTTAGCACCTCACAACTCATGATATTAGCTTGTTTTAAAAAGATACAGAAACAGCACCTTTACTTCTTACATTTGCTTAGCTTTACTGAAACACTTAAGAAATATGAAACAATCTTGCAAAACTATTCTAAATTAAAAGGTGAATGTTTCCAGTTCCTGCAGTTATTCTTCATTTTAAAACATTGCTGATCCAAACCTTCTTGTTTATGTAGCTCTAACTTGCCACACATTAACTTCCAAGGAAAAAAAAGTTGTGCCAGTACATACATTTTTATTCACAAATTACATACTGTTTTAACATGTTTTATTACAAGTTGCCTCTACCCATGCACAGAGAATAACCTACACACTAGAGTGGGAATGGAAAAAGGATGAAGGGGTTGGCATCAGCAAGTGCTACAGCAATGAGGATAATACGGCTCCCTGAGTACTGAAGAAGATAATACAGCCTCAGGCAGACTTCTGAAAGGAAAGTTTCTAAAACTTCCTTCCAACAATCAATTTTAGACTAGCAAAATTTTTACAGACACTATTTTAAGAGAGTTCTGTGGTATGAAAGTGTCAAGGTTGGGCTTTGGTGTCAAGCAGGAACTGAAACACTTAAAGGAACAGTCAGCATTGTCTGAAAAGTAATAATGAGCAACTATCTGCTGAGGTATAGGCGAAGTTGCAAGATGAGGGGGAAGAGAGAGGAAAGAAATGCTCTATTTCTGTCACATTGCATAGGGTCCTGAAGATACAGAGCCTGCTGTGGAGAAGTCTATATATAGAAGAAACATAAAGGATAAACAGTATTGGCTACTGAAAACAAAAAATCCTCTGAAACCTAAACCCAATGTGGACAAAAACTATTTGGTCTTTTACGCCTAACGCTGCCACTTCAAAACCAAAACCAACTGATGCATGAGCTGCACCATTAATGGCGGATGGCTTCCACTGAAGTTCTCTCCCAGCTGAGAGATGACTTCAAGGGGAGTGGAAACCCCAATTGCATGGGCACCCTGTGACACCATGTCTAGTCACAGCTCTTCTCATGGTTGGACACGTATGTCATCGTCCTCTTTTGTAGGCATCATCCTCTGATGAGGACTCAACTGTCTTCTTTCTCTCCACAGTGCCCTACTGAGGTTCATCTCTACCCGGTTGCTTCCATAGATAACAGCTGCTGGAATGCAGTAATCTCTGAGTCTTTTCTAGGCCAAATTTGGCCAATGTGTTTTTGCAATATGCAAATAAGGCTTGTCTTCTATTTAAAACTATCTCACAATTACAAAGCATAGACCTATGCTTGCCTGAAACCATTAGCTTCCATTACATTTTAACCTTCCCCCACTCCTCCTCACTGCCCCCCTAAGAACTGCCAATTCAGTCTTTTGGAGGAAAGCCTTTAGAGGCCTTTTAGAGGAAAGTCCATAGGCTGATCAAAAAGCAGCACTGATAAAAATTAATTTCCCCCCCTAACTGGACCACTAGCAAGTTTCATCTGGTCTAGATGGAGAGCAGTTTCAGTATACTGTAGTACTATCCTTAACTCAGTAGGCTTCAGCTATCATGCTCACTAAAAATATCTGAAAGGCCTGGTGCGCTGGAGGCTCCATTCACAGTGGTGACTTTCTATTTTCCCTTTGTTAAACTTTTCAGTCCCTGCCAGCTTTGTTCCATGTGAAAGAATCCATACAGCCAAAAATAAAGTGTGAAGAATTAATAAAGCACAATAGCTTATGAAGCCAATAGAGATTTTGAAAACAACAAATTGATTTTATTCCAAAAGAGAGGTCCCAGAACATTTATGTCTTGCTTAGTATTCAGCACCATCTATTCATCCTGAGCTGAGGGCAAGTCTGAAGCTATTATGGAAAATGAGATCTCAGCATCAGCCTCTGAACTCTTGCAGTGTATGATTAAAAGCAGATATAGCTGAGGGACCCATCCAACAAATTTGAGGTAATCCCATAAAAGAGGCGATAAGATTCACAGTATTTGCTACAGTCAGAAGGCCTATTACCAACAAAAAGATGGGTTTTGGAGCAAGCATTTGATTTGTATTTATTAGGTAGGTATTAAGTAACGGGATATTGGCTCCACTTTTATGATGGGAAACGTTTCCAATACAGTGTGAAATGAATGTTCTGATCAGCACACCTTACAGCCAGAGGAGACTTTAACCAGTACAACAGAGCAATACAAATGATATCTGCAAGCACTCAGCCTTCATCAGTAGTGATGCCCATCTTCTCTCAAGTCCTAACCACCACATACAGAAGTGTCTCTGGAGATGATGCCCTCTGGGGCCCACAACAAATACATTCAAGACTGCACCTGGTGCCACAGCCCATGCAGCAGCTTCAAGCTCTTCTACAGAATGGGGAATTCTGGAGAAGACCCCACTGATCACCGTTCATCCCTGCTCTGGAGGAACAGGAGTGGGATGTCCCTAGTTCTGCAGAAACCATTTCCTGCAGTCCAGGGACATTTAGGGCCCTTCAGCAGATCCTCATACGGAGTCAAGCTGAAGGCGTTCAGCTTGGGAGTTACACAGGATGCAAGGCAATGCCAGCTGTAGTACAGGCTAAGGAGGAACTAAAATTAATTCAAAGGAAAAAAAAAATCAAGCCTACTCTACACACTGGAAGTTAAGAGGTGGGAAAGAGATGTGCTGCTTTCTCCTTTGCTGCCGAATCTTGGCAGAGGGATGAGCTGTACTTTTTCAAGGGTCCTGATGGTGCTTGCAAAGAGTGATTCAGCAGCAACACATACGTCTTCCACACTGTCTGTAGGAGGAATAATCCTATGCCTGTTAAGAGCAAGCACCTCATTCCCTCTTTTAATCATGGATGCGTGGAATTTAAATACAGGCAAAATAATGGTGCTATGGAGAAGGAGCAGGCCATGAAGACATGGAGCTTCCCACATCCAACAAGTGCTCCAAGAGCAAACATCCATTTGAGAAGCCTACCCAGGTAAGTTCATTGCAAATGTACAAATGGATTTCTCTGATGCTTCCATTTTAGTAAATCCTTTCCTTTAGTGCAGCGTGCAAAAAGACTGATCACTCCTGCAGAACTACTTATCTGTGTCAGACAAAGACTTGTTCTCACTCATCTTTCTACCTTCCAACTGCACTGACTTTCTGTTCATCGCATCTTGGACACCTAACACATCTGCTCAAGAAAAAGGGAAAAATAAAAACAAAAACAAACCTGAAGAGGGTCTAAGGCATATTCATCCCATCTGGAAAAGAGGGAGATGCACCAACAGTTGTAAAGCTTAGAGCTAGCTGAATCTCCTAAAGTCACGTCTGCCAATGGTAGTCCTACAAGGAAAAGAGTTTTTTAGACCTGTGCTATTCTGAACTATAAAGCAGGTTGCTAGGAAAGAGAGACTACCCACAGGAGACAATACTTCTGCACAACAAGAATTATTAAACTAAAATGGTGAAGATAATGAGTATTATATTTCAAACTGTAGAATTAGGTGCCCAAAACATTAATAACTGATCATTTCAGCCTACCAGTGTCTTCTATTATTTTCTACAGCTCACAGATATCCAACATCAGCCATAACAACTGCTCCTCTGGCAGTTTGACTCAAACTTCCCACTACCTCTCCTTTGCTGCTGTCTGCATGGTACATACATGCACATCATTTTGTTTCTCCTTACGAAACAAAGCCTGGTCCCATTTAAAATCTATACTGTATATCCTTGTCCCAATAAAATCTGAGGAAAACAGTCATTGTTGTTCTTTATATGGGTCTATTTTATTTGCTTTCATTTTTTTTATTTTTTTTTTCACAAGAGAAATTCATCTGTCAGACAGAGACAACTCCATGACCACAAGTCCTTTCTGTTCAAGTCTGATGGAAATCTATGTTCCTTACTTCACCCCCCTCACCTACCAATAGCTTGCAGAATAGAAAAGGGTAAATAAGTTAACAGGGGTTTCTGTGGCACCCTTCACAAAGCGTTGTTTGTATTCTGAACAAATCCTTAGAGCAATACAACAGCAAAACCACATCCAGTGTTTTATTGGAATTGTTGAAGCATCTGAAATCTTGAGACGATCTTGGTGTTACAGGTGTTGTCTAAATGGACAGAGAACAAAGAGACAACCCTTGGTCCAGGAAAAGCCAGTAATAAGCCAAAAACATCCTTGTAGTCTTTTCCAAATAAAATAAAAACGTCTTCAATCTCTCATTGAACTTGGCTATCATATTAAGTCCTCTTTTGTGTCGTAATTTATTTTGCATGGTAAAATAATCTCATCTGAGAAAAAAGAAAGAAAGAAAGAAAGAAAGAAAGAAAGAAAGAAAGAAAGAAAGAAAGAAAGAAAGAAAGAAAGAAAGAAAGAAAGAAAGAAAGAAAGAAAGAATAGAAAAGAAGACAAATATCCAAACATTTTCTAAGTATTCAGATGCATTACTGCATTCACGAGAAGTGGCACCAACATGAAATGCTGCAGGACTCCCTCCAGTGCCCAGAAACCTGCAGTCAACTTGTTCAGCCAACTACTGCAAGCTGTTTCTGTCAGCCTATGCCCTGGAGATCTGCGTCAGGCCATCAGAGGGGATTAGGAATTTTACTTCACAAACTGCTCTGACTTTATAGAGACACTGTTCTTAGGGGGAGAAGGAATTAAGAAGGGCAAGCAAACAGTACTCTGCAGGTACAGCACGTGACTTCCGCAGGAAGAGGGGAACATCCTAATTTTAGTGCTTCCAGCGGCAGGCCAGTGAGTGCCTCAAGAACAGGTGGAGCGTGGGTGTCTGGGGAAAGCAGTAGCATGTAAGAAGGTTTCGTAAGAGAATATGTTTTTTTTTTTTTTTCTCCTGTAACACAGAGGATTCAAAATAGGCCGGACCATTTGGCTTGCTAAGCTAAATACACTCCCTCCCCTACCAAGATATTTCCATGCTGTTCTCCAAAATTCAGTCTGAATTTTTAGGGGAAAGAGAAAGGGGAGAAAAACTTCTTCATGATCATAAAGGTAGACATCTCCCACATGTACAAGTGCTGTCTGTCAACCAGTGTGCTGATGTTTGAGTATTTGACCAGAAGAAACACTAAATAACCTGTACCACGCCACAAACCCAAGAGAGATGGTTAAAAAGCTAATGCTGGCTTTCTTAAGGCCAGCCAAAGCAGACCGGCCTCTATTGAATTATACCAAGCTATTTAGGCTCCAGGCTATTTAGCATTTCCTTCTGATGTCGCAAGTGGACAAAGTCTGTGACAACTCTACTGCCTGTGTCCTGTTTGAACTAATTTGACTCAAAAAACATGCTGGGTGTGGAAGTGTGGAAGTTTGGGCCCACTAACGAGGGCCCAAAAACAGGAGGTGGCACGAGGCTTTGTGCTGTGGATGCAAATTCTTGGGGTCCAACAGAGCTCACTGTGCACCTCAGCTGGCTCTGTTGTGTGTCCTGGTGTGTATTTTGGATAGATGTGATAAAAGGCTATCATTCAGAACAGATCATCCAATTTTTACCCCTTTTCTTCAGTCCCTAGGAACTAGTGGGTATAAGTAGTTTTGAATAAAAAAAAAAAATAATTAAATACAAACAACAACCAACAACATAGGACAGAGACAGGGATAAACAAACCAGCAGCCTTTTTAAAACAAGGAAGCAGATGACTAACAGCATCAGGGCTCTCTCATTCAAAGCATCAAGGTTTGCCTAAATGGATGGGACCAAATGGCCTCAGGGACATTGTTTCTCTTCATCTCTCAGCGGTAAAAGCCACAGTGAAGTGATAATACAGCAACATGTTTTGCCTTCTAGCTATCCCCCTCCACTTGTGTACATTCCAGTCCACACAAGACAGAAAGCCTACTGTGCAAATCGGGGAATGGTGACATATTTCATAGAATATCCTGAGTTGGAAGGGACCCTTAAGGATCATCAAGTCCAACTCTTGACACCGCACAGGTCTACCCAAAAGTTCAGACCATGTGACTAAGTGCACAGTCCAATCTCTTCTTAAATTCAGTCAGGCTCGGTGCAGTGACCACTTCCCTGGGGAGCCTGTTCCAGTGTGCAACCACCCTCTCTATGAAGAACCCCTTTTCACGTGCTGAAACACTTCAGCATTCCCAGCTTTGATCTACACTTGCTGGGAATTGACATATTTCCTCTCCGGCCACACAACAGTGTTTAGTGGCAGCAGAAAGGAAGGCAAGGCAGAGTAACACAAAGTCCCTCACTGTCCATCTCAGACCAATCACTTCACCTTCCCAGCCTCCTGTAATGTATCCTACGAGTAGATACATTTCTCTGAATCCAAAGAGGTCGTTTTCTCTGAAACTTCCTCTTTACTCAGTTAATTTGTAGAGTCCCTGCAGCCTTTAGCCGGAAGCAAGTTTTTCAGGTGGCATGTGTACCACCCTCTTTTAATTAATTAATTTTGGTTATCCCGGGTCTAGAGAGAGGCTGATATGCATCTCCTCATGCTGCCTACATGATGCCATAGGAACTGTGGCACAGGCACACCACAACACCTCCAGACTCTCTGGAAATGCTGAGGTAGCAGATATTGGAGGAGGTGCACACACACTCACTGCAGCCTTCATGGACACGAGAGGGCTCCCAGATGCCCACTGGTTTCACAGCAACGACTGTGCCTGGGAGTTCACTGACAGCAGACAACATTTCCTATGTGACATGTGGCTCGTGTTGTAAGCAGATAAGCTTACTGTTGAGGTGGAAAAGAAAAGTGAAATCACACTTGGTTAAGGTTGAAGCAGAAGTCTGTGTCTCTTCCAGAAAATTAGAAAGAAAAATTACTAATTTGTTGTTGCTGTTTATGTCCTTTGTTGTTTCTTTACATCTTGCAGCTTGACATGACAGTCATTTCGGGTTTGTCCTCAAGCAACTGTTTTAGAAGGGCAAAAATCCTGAACAGCCTCTTTATTTTGGGAGTTCTCTTTGGGTCCACTCCTGTTTTCCAAAAAAAAAAAAAAAAGTGCGCAGGTATTTTGTTCTTCACTTTTAGAAAGCCAGAGCTCTTCAAGAACCTGTTATGCTGTAACACAGTAATTGTTATGCCATAACAGGGTAATCTCTTTAAAGTATTAACAAAAACAAACCAGCCAGAGTTACACAGGAATTCAATGTTGTTGTTTTTGTGAAGTGTAAGACGTTCTGAAACACCCAAGCTGTTCACCCTCCTTAGTTTGAGCTTAACAAACCTTCCATTTCCACACTGTCTGGGAGTTTCAGAAAGCCGGGGACACTTCTCCTAACCTCCGCTCCACAGATACCACATTTATTCCTCTTGCCTTTTAAAGATTTGACCGTAAATTGGAAACGAAAATAAATTCCCAAATAAACTGGAAACGAATGCCCCCAGCCAGTGTTTTGTCGTGGGTTTTCACTGACTCTCTAACTTTTCACCTGCCTTTTTTATTTTTTCTCCCTAAGGACGTTTTCCATCAGCTGGACTCGGGCTGTACAATTCTGCGAGGCTGATTTGGGGCAGCTCGGTGCCCGAAAGAAGCGACGGGTTAGGGCGTTACCGGCATTTCCAACAGGCTGGGACCCTTGCTGTCCTTTTAAAGGGGAGACTGAGCAAGCCTTCCCTCCTCTCGTGGAAGTAACCTTGGGGTGTGCGGCCGGGGGATGAAGCGGCAGCGAGCAAACCCAGCCATCGCACGGCTTATCTCGCATCCACCCGGGCAGAAGCTACGCGCAGAAAGCACCGAGAAAAAAAAAAAAAAAAAGCCAGAAGGACGGAAAGCAGCACCAAAACACGCACCGTAGGGGCTCTGCAGAACCACAGCACCCCTGCCCCCAGCCCCCGGGCAGGGTCTGCGCCTCCTCCCCCTCGGCAGCTCGCAGGCACCGCCGCCCTCCGCCTCCCCCCCCCCCCCGGGGGCTCCCCTCCGCCCCCCGAGCAGCAGCCGGGGGGGTCCCTCACCGACCTGACGAGGGGCCCGAGCTGCAGGAGGTGCAGCAGCAGCACCAGCGGCCGGTCTCGGCTCACGTCGCGGTGGATGAAGACCAGGCTGAGCTGCACCAGCGCGCAGGGCAGCAGGGCGAAGAGCAGCGTCAGCCACTGCCACATGCGGTCCCCCGCCGCCCGGTACGCGCCGCTCAGGCACAGCGCGGCCGCCGTCTCGGCCACGAAGAGGACGACGGAGACCAGGACGGAGCCGGGGAATTTCATCGCCGCTGCCGCAGCCCCGGCCCGACAGACGGAACGACAGACGGACCGACACACGGACAGACCGAGCGCCGCGCAGCGCGGCCGCCGCCCGCCAGAGGGGGCCGCAGGGCCCGCGGCCGCCGCCCGCCGCCGCCGCTCCCCCCTCAGCCTCGCCTCGCCTCGCCTCGCCTCGCACGCCCCCGTGGCCACAAAACCCAAAGGGTGGACCGCGAGAGCCGCTGTAGGGCGGTGTGCGCATCCCACAGCCTCTCCCCTTTCTCCTCAGGGGCCAGGAGACGCGCCCTGCCCCGTCCCTCTCCCCTGCGGAGCTCGGGATGTGGCTCAGGGCACCCTGCGGGTGGCAAAAGGTGCAGCCCAAGGGGCAAGGCTGGCCTTTGCAGGCTCTCCGTAACACCCCTGGAGAGATGAAACACCCTGATTATAAGCACCTGGCACGATGCAAAGCTCCTGGGGCATCAGCTGGGGCCTGCACACAGTGCCAAGGAGGGGTCTTCAGTCACTGCCTCTCGGCGCAGACCCTGGGTCCGTGCCCACCCGGCTCTCCCCTCCGAGCTCATCTTTCTCCTGGCTGGTGCCCAGGTAGCTGCGGACCTGCCCGAGCAGGTCAGCTAGGAACCAGAGACCGATTAGGAGTATGCAGGAAAGGCGAAGATGTGGAGTCTGGGATCCTTTTAGCCGATTAATGGCACAGCACTAATAGCTACTTCTGCATGCCAGCTAATAGGCTGTAATGCTACTTAGGTTGTCACCAGATTTATAGAAAAAGTGCCAATAACACTTTGTTTGGGATGTTTCTTGACTGCCTTTGCACTGGCAAATCGCAAGTCCCATCACTCACCTCTAGCTGAACTCAGCTGCTGATGCCAAAGGGGAAAAACCTTGCTCTGGGTGCACCTAGGTCATTGTGGTGCTCTGGTACTGGGAATGGAGGGCTTTTACTGGGATCGAAGCAGGGTGAAAATAAACAGCCGAGCGGCAAGCTTCAACCCACAGCCCGAAAGCAGCCTGTTACCTCCTGTGACACGACCATGGGACAGTTCTGCTGAATCACTAAATGCAGCCTGGATGTTTTGCCTAATTCTCACATAAATGATTCTTACCTCCGATAACACAGTACTGCTGAGAGCCCTGGAGCACTGAGTCACTGCTCCAGAAAGGAAAGCTGCCGGTGATAAAGAAGATAAGGAATTGACCGGAAGATGAGGAATTAACCAATGCAACACAAAATCATACTGTTCAAAGTTGGGCTTTTATTTAAGGCAAAATATAGTCACAGCTTTAATATTAGTATTACGGATATACACAGTTTGTTCTGCCACTATGAAGCTTAGTATTATCTCTGCTTTTAAAAAGCTATAAAATCTATTTTCTATCATAATCTACAATACAAAACTAATACAATAAACACATTCTGAAAGATCACAGTGTTTAAAACATCAGAGGAGCAGGGGTCCTGCTTTTAAACAATAAGGTGCATTTCTAAAGAATCAAATCACCTTGATTCTAAAGGGACTGTACCACAGTATGGCTGCGGATGGCTATTACGCTGAGACATGAATCTAGGGTGCAGCATGTACTCAAATCAACACTATGTTGGAATATACTGAATATTCAAGTGTCGCCAACACAAACTAGATGTGAAATTACACCCTTTATTGGTAATGCCATTTAGTTCCCTGCACTTCTAATTGGTATTGGCTTTCATGCATATTGCAGACATACTGAGTAAAAATGGGTGTAAAACTGCTATCAGATAGGGCCCTGCATATACAAGCACGTGTGCTTTCCTCTTACTATACGAACAAGTCTCGCTAATACCAGGGACTCATGTTGAGAAAAGCCTGCAGGTTTGGGGCCCAGAATGATGCAGTTCTGCCCCAGTTTCACACATGTGGAAGGCCCTAACCTCGCATGCCTGAAATCAAGTGGAGGTTCACCATTGACATCAGCGGGTCGCATATCTGGCCCTGAAAATGAGAGCATGAGGCCAAAACATTAGCAAAATTAGACTGTTAGAAATATTTCTTCTCTTGTGTGGTCATGGTAATGAAGACAAAAACAGAGCCCAGTTTCAGGTCAGACAGCCTTTCTCTTCGGTATGAAGTAGGACTAAATATTTTAATAAGATTTGTTTTCTGTTCATTACAGGTTATCATTAACTTCGGGACTTCTGGTAGTATGTGTGAATCATAGAATCACAGAATGGTTTGGGTTGGAAGGGACCTCTCAAAGATCATCTAATTCCAACCCCCCTGTCACAGGCAGGGACGCCGTCCATCACACCAGGTTGCTCAAAGCCCCATCTAACCTGGGTATGTATAATCATGCAGTATTGTTGATGAATATCACTGCATTACAAAAGATCTTTAATTCAAATACCATTTTACCACTAGTCAAAATAAGTTTTTATTGATTTTTCTGCCATTTTAGTTGGTATTGCTGTGTTTGACCTAAATGCCTTCACCTTCTTATTGGGTCATGCACTGAACAAAGCCAAGGGACCCTCCTTGTACATGTTAAACATAAATGCAGCTGTATGTATTTTCAAACAGATTGCTGTTTATGGATTTTTTTTTTCCAGAGCGTGATGTAAAGTTTTAAATATACAGAGTACAGGACTAACAGTGACATCATTGACAGTATAAATATATCAGAAAATTTATTAGGTGAAAGACAGGTCAAAAAGTTTGTGCATGTTGGCTTTTTTTTTTTTTTTTTCCACTTTGTAAGCATTGATAATGTACATCCCTTTTATTCCATTGAATGATAGGGGTAGGCAGTAGGTTCAGCTACAGGCAATTCCTTCTTAGGCAGATTTTTTTTTTTCAGCATATGATGACTTTGCTGTAATGACAATGAAGAGTTCAAGGCAGCTATAACCTGTTAAGTACAGCGCATACTGTACCACAGCAAACTGTGCTATTCTCTTGGAAAATGCCTATTCACATCCCTAAACTGCTGTATTGTTTTGTGGACCCTGAGCATTTTTGGGTTATGGCTTTGAAGTATGTCGTTCTGTCAGTAATGTGATTTTTGGTCATTTTCTTATTTATTTTTAATTTAGTTTTATGCCACTTCCTACTTAATCCAGGACATCTCTGTATAAACTCAGAGCAATCTGAACTGTGCTGTTAGACAACAATTGCTCATCTGTGTAATTTTTCACAGGAAGATTACTCTTTAAAATCCACAGAGCAATTCTTACTCCTGATATACTAGTTTTTCCTACAGATTAGAATATGCACTCATGTCAGTGAATATTCAATGTATGTAGGAAATTACTGCACCTGAGATTTATTTGGCAGACCTTTGAGATACACTCTGTCCATGGATCTTATAGGACAAAATTTCAAGACAAATAACAAGGTTATATTCTCCAAATGCATGCATATGCTAAAATAGTTTGCTGTTTGCATAAAACATGCAATATCTTGGCAGATGCTATAACTGTATATGCAGGTAATGCTTCACGTACAAAAAACTGATTGATCATGAAAGTTTCCATTTGTATACATTGCACCTGTACATTTTTGAATATATCAGATACCTACATTTATTTTTTTCCATGGGATTAAAAAAAAAATCAATATTCTTATCATGCTCACTTAATGTCCGTGTAATTATTATTAGAACACCAGAATGGCATTACTTAATTTCACCGAGTGGCGATGAGGGTGACCACTTCACTTGCATTCACTTGTGCATAATTCCTAGAACTATTTCAATGCGTATTTGGGGAGGTTTGGTTACTTCCCTTATTTCTGATTGAGATCCTAGATAAGTGAATGTGTTGCCTAGAGTCTTCCCCTTTTGTTTTATTCAATGACGCATATCATCAGTTACAGTTATTTTACAATATAATGATTTTTCCTTAGCAGTTGGGAAACGGCCAAGCCAGTGAGAAGAGACCACCTGGGAGCGTAAAAATAATGTAATGCAAATAAGTGGAACACTCCTTTTCGGCAAAAATCAATTGATCTTATTTTCAAGAATAAAAGACCCAGGCTGCTTGTTTAGCCTTCCAAAGTTAGAAGTCTTTCCGTAGACTGGGAAAGAAAGGCAGGGAAACCGAAGGAAACAACGGTGCAAACAAAGCAGATATTGAAAGCAGTGGCACAAAACAAAATCATTATCATGCTGGGAAGTTGTAAATGGCAGGGAAAAAATAAGATGTATGCATTAGAACCGTACTGTTGCTGAAACGGATTGCATGTGGCTCTATGAATGCTAAAATCACTAAATCTTGACATCACAGATCTAGTTTCCCTCAAAATTATTCTATGACAGTAATCTATGGATGACCTACCAAAAGTCATGGATAGCATATAGGTCCTTAAACTGCTTTGTAATCTACAGCTTTACTCACAAACAGCACCACACAAACACAGGTACATCACAAATAAGCACCAATACCAGCACAATGCATCCCTTTTGCTTTAACTGCATAATCAGAAATACTATTATATCACTTAAATTCCTATTGCCTACGCTTTAGAAACTTAACACAGTAGAGAGACTAATGTGCAAACGTGACTCAGTAACTTGTGTTTTACACTTTTAAAAGAGGCTTCTCAAGTTTCTGGTATCACAGTCTTTTGTCACAGCACCATGGCACAATCTGTTCAGAAGTACAATTTTTCAGTCTATTAGGCTTGGTTTTGGAGCAGGAGGAAGCAGCATCCAGCTGAGAATATCTAGCGAAGGACACGTAATTGATTTCCCCGAGCAGTACGAAAGGAACACAAAGGACCTTATTTTTTATCACACCAAAAAGTGCCAATGGCTCTACTCAGGTTGCTGTCCTGTCCATGCATTTAATGCAGCAAATAAAGGTTGCAACAGCGTATGTGTAAAATAGTAAGAAGGAAAAATAGCAATTAGAAGATTAAAATTAGGAAAAAGATAGAAAACCGTGCCCATTTAACGAGTGGTATTTTCAGAAGAGCCCTAGGGTATACTGACATTGTTCAGAAGCTGTGACTACAGCACATACCTTAGTCCAATTGGATCAGATAAGAAAAGCAACAAAGCTGTAAGAATGAGCTCAAACTGACACATACAATGTGACAGATGAGTCACTATATTCCAAGATTTTACACAATGTATCCTATGAGACTGGATGTCTATGTTACTATGATTTATATCTTAAGTTTCAGTAAACACACTTAGTGTGTTGCTCTTGCTGACCTCAGTGCTGAACTTGTGGAACTTGCAGAGAGAGAGTTGGGACCCAGATTTTGAAAACTGGGTGGTTGCATGGGTTTTCTCATTGCTGAACCTATCAAGTGAGCATTTTCTTTCTCATAGGATTAGTATCAAATGACGCCAAACACATGGCTTCATATACGGAGAAGGGTAGCAGACACAGAAGATTGTTTTGCTGGTGCTGCAGAAAGCAACACAGAGCAGATCTAAACCTTCTCTGAACCTAAATCAGAAGAAATGAAATCTACAAAGAGACGTGGAGTGGGGTGGAGGGAGCACCAGAAAACTGGCACTGAATTCTTCAGATAGATTTATATTATTATAGAGTTATATTAAAAGATAAACGACGGTTGGAAGTTAAGCATAATAAAATGGAGCGATTTTATCTACTACTGTTATGGTAAATTTTAACATATATGTGGTGTAAGTTACAATATCAGCATTCATGACCTGGTCAGGGTCTAAATTACTGTATTTATTTATTGTGCTCTAGACTTACTGAGGTTTTGGCAAAGGTTTTCTCCTTCAAGCATCTCCTGACAAATAAACAAGTAAATGGATGCAATTAAATGCTTTGGCATAGTGAAAATTAAAAAGTGCGTGCTGGGAAAATCGAAAGGTCATGATTACTCTGTTGATAGGCGTAGATTCTGTTAAGGCTTAATTTTTGTTTGTTTCTTTGTTTTTTGTTTGTTTGTTTTTTTTTTTTTTTTTTTTTTTGACTGTGTAGTTATCCGAACACTAGGCTTCTTTTTTTGTTTTGTTTTGTTTTGTTTTTGTTTGCATCTATAAATAAAATAATTGGCAATAAATGTAGGACTGCAACATCCTGTGCCAGATTGTGGCAGAACCCATTTATTTCTCTGTCTTACGATAAGATAAAATGCAATTGCAATAGCTGTCTAAATGCTCTGACACAAATGTTACTTACATATTTTAGCTGAGTGCCACTACCCTGCAATACAAATTGAGACTGACATGTTGTTGGTCATGGGGAAAAAGTGGATAGGCCACATTTACCTTCCTTCATCTTTTGTGTAAAAAGGTTCCGGTTATGACATAGATTAGCCCTATGCATTACAGTAAGCAACTAGAGGAGAATCCCAATGGGCTCAGGATCTGCACTGCTGAAAATGGACTTTGCTCTGATTTAACACGTGCTTTTAAACATGGCTGGGCAGAGCACATGGACTTCCCATTCGCTTCTGGATTTAGCCTCACATGTGTACCTCCCTATGAAATACCTGTACACAAAAATCGTACACATCTCACTGCTCACAGTGATGAAGTGACAGTAATGGCTTCCTTAAAAGACCCTTTATCCCACAAATGAACCTGTAACAAATGTATATTGAATTTTAACATTCATCAGAAGATTCCCAAATACTTGCTAAGCAGGTACAGAACTACATTGCTTTAGTCACCAGTGAAATATGGTTACTTCTATGTTTAAATAATTAATTAGAGCTGCACAGTGCAAGACAAATAGCAGAAATCCCAATCTGCAGCTCATAATAATGCAAGTCATCAAGTTAAAGTAAGAGTGGCATGAGGAGAAATAGGATTACAATATTAAAATATGGAAGGATTGCAAGACTTGGCTCCATGTTATAGCCTGACCAAGGCCCACTGAAATCAAATGGGAACTTTAATCCATTAGGCATAAAAAATAAAGAAATTGTAATCTCCCTCAGTTAAGAATGCAGGAAGAGAGACTGCAATGCTTGGCAGTGCACAGAGGTCAGGTTTTTTTCACTCTAACTGCAATCTTTGACGTACTGGCCTTCCCAATCTATCTGTAAAAGGTAATTGCATTACATTACTCCCATATAAATAAAAATAAATAAAAATATTTAAATATAGGTATTGGCTTTATATTTTTAGTACAAATTACATATTTTCTTTAGTTTTTAATTATCATAATATATATATATATAATACGTATAAAACTGGATATAATTGCAACCTTAAGTGCTAGTGCAACTAGTGATGAGGAAATCATTATTTCTATAGAAATAATTTGGGCATATATATTATTTTGTTAACCAGAAGAAGCAGTTTTGTTATCATTTTTTTCTTAAGCTCAGTATGCCACCAAGGGTTTGCATTCAGTTTGCAGGGTCTTTAATGAACAATTCATCAGGAAAATAGTTTTTCCATTCTCTGAACTATGTATGTCTTAGTTCAGAAGTGCTGCTATAGGTAATTAATTTTTAAAGGGAGCTTTTGTATCGCTGAACAATACCTATCTAGCAATGCTGTACTGTGAAGAAAGCACCTGCCTGCTGTGTCTTTGCTATTTAACTTCTTCATCCAAGTCTCCTCCACGGCTCCACTCATCTTCCCTGTGAAAGGGAAGGTATTGATGAGTGACACTGTTACGATAAATCAGTAAAGGAGACCAGCTCCCTACCACAGACTGTGCTCTGAAAAGAATGGTCAAATTCAGTCCTGATTTACATACGTGAGACCCCACTCACTGAAATGAACCTGTGAAACTGCCAGCTGAATATGTATCTACCTACATAACTGTCATTATATGCATATGATGATGAAAGAGCTCCAAGATACAGTTATTTCTAATACATGGTACTAGTACTAGTAAACGTGGTTTAGGTAGAAAATCCCAGATTTTGCCTTTGTGCAGTGTAGTGACATATCTACAACACCCTCCCCGTTAAGTGCATTGCTGCAGAAGACTTGCTTTTACAGGTCTCTTTTTAAAACATTCTGGATGTATCATTTTCTTCCTTCTTTGCGTGTCCCTGTAATTCCACCTTGCCTTTTCTATTCTCCTGTGTAACCACCAAATTAAAAGTTTGATAATGCCCCTTTCTCTCTCACTTGAATAATTAGATTTTACTTCTTATTACAGATAAATATCTACCCCTGTCAGATTTAATCACTTCCCCCCTTTTTTACTGACCCATTTTTTTGGTCACATGCTTCCCTCCCAAAGCCCCAGAGTATTTACTCCTTCACCTGACTCCCAGCTACATTAAGGCTAGCATTAGTGGTACCACTGGCTTGATTTTTGTAAATAACCTCTCCCGACACATAAGTGAAACTGCAGGTGCCCTCTCCCGTTGCCAATGGGATGCGGCCCAGAAGAATGCTATTCTCTAGACAAAGACACTGAAGAGAGGAAACTCAGCTTGGTTGGGTTGCAGCAAGTCAGTCAGGAAACACACGGTTCCCGAGAAGCCTTCATACAGACTATATACACTTTCTAATGCCCGGGAACCAGCCTTAAATTCTTCTGTAAATAAGAACTCTGCAAACCTAAGAAACAGAAAAAAAAAAAAAAGAATTTGTTATTATCTGATGTCCCTGTATATCTACTTCCTTGTTGCTTGAAAGCATCTTTTTAATAACGTTCAACAATTAAAAGAGTTAAAGGTTCATTATTTAACCTTATCTTCAATTTTTACACTATTTGATTTCCACTCTAAAGTCAGGTCCATTAGATTTAGAAGACTCAAGCCTTTGTGATCTCTGCATGTGCTGTGCTTCAAGAGCCACACATTGTTCTGATTTCTATAATGCATAGCATTAAGCAAATACTTTTTCATAACTTTTATATCAATTGTTTTTTCAGCAAGACTCAAGCAATGTTTTGAATTGACACAACAAATTATATAAAGCTGAAATAACAAACTTCCAAGAACATGGCTGAAAATAAGTCAGAATAATTACCAAACTACTTCTTCTCATTAAAGAAAACAGTAACAAACACAGAATACTATCATATTAAATGTATAATAAATGACAGAAATATAAATCAAAGATAACTGCAGCACTATGACAATTCTCATTGGGCTGTACTTTCCTGCATCAACCAAATTGGGCTTGACTCCACCAGGTAAGCTGGATAGGACAATGTCAACTGGGCATGGTGAATTAAAAAAAATGTGAAATACACAGCACAGCAGGTCCTGCACTTCTTTTCCACTTTTAGTGGTCAGGGGTAGCGTGAAATGCTCTGAAAACCAGAACAAATCGATACGATGAACAGTATCTCATCCCACCCTGCCTCTGGCCTTGTGTAGGCAGCTTGGCAGGTTTCTGACCTCAGGTCAGGCCGAGGCATGGCTGTGGGCCATTCCTTCTTTTCCCTCTGCAGGGATCCCAGGCTATGGGCAGGGAGGAAGGCGAGTCAATGCCGCCACCTCTGCCGCCACAGGCAGGCTGGCCTGCACCCCAACACTCCCATTACACCAGAAGGCTGGGATCACAACCCCCGAGCAGCTTTAAATTCAGTTTCTGAGGCTGTCTGGTGCTACCCTCAATCCAGACGGGTAGTAATGCTAACCTTTGTGCCCTGTAGATGTATTTTGAGTTCCCAGTCAGCCTATAGAGCAGCAGGAACACGTAAGCACTACCAGCCACTCCATGGCATATGCCAGGTCCCTTCTTCAGCAGGCCTTTCTGCCAGGTTAGCTCTCCGCAGCGGATACAAGTGTCCAGATACTGAGGCTTCTTGGAAACCAGATAAGCTTTGGCAAACAGATACGCAATGCCTAGGGAAACAGCAATAAAAATAGTCTTGTTATAAGTTGTACACATAATAAAACAAAGATAATGCATGAATACATAGTAGATTGACATGCAATACACCTACAGTCTCATGCTCTACACATGTCAATGTTACATGTCTACATGTGGAGGGGAGAGTATCTGCTACACTAAAAAGCGCAAGGTAAGATGCACTTTTGCACTCTGTGTGAAAACACCGCTTTCAGTCTTTTCAATGCTGTACTTAATTTCAGGTTTCCCTCTAATATTCCCAGTCCTTCAGCAATTTAAAACAGTAGCCACATTTCTGCCTTGAAAACAATAAACTCTTACCACTGCCTTCTACCCGTTTCAAATCCCCATTCACCTCACCAGTTTACAGTGAGAGAAAAACAAGGATGGGCAGGACAGGCAATATAGTTTCCTGCATTAGCAACAGATACAATTTTTCTTGAGAAAAGAATCTTGTCTTCTCTTCAGTAGGGCACACGTTGCTTTACTCTGGTTATGAACAGTAATGAATACAGACTTTTGTAACAAAATGCTGTTCAGCTTATTTTTTGAGGGATTCAAATAATTTAATCATAATCTTCAACAGAGCATTGCACTGTTTAGTTCATGGTAACCCTAAAAGAACGCATATGACATATAACCAAATCAAGCACCTGAGGGTATATTTTGAATAGCTCATTTGTGGTCTGAATATGAAATACACCGAAGTAGCTAAAAAGCTACTTGTAAGCTACATGTGCTTTATTACGCACGAAGAATGATGGGATGAAGGAATTTCTGGGAAAGAACAATAGCAATTAATGAATTTAGATGTCTCTAAATGTTTGCTAAATTAACTTCTTTATGCCCTTTGGGATTTTGTCACCTTGGCTGAGTCTCACTACGTTTCCACTAATAGTTAAACCCACATCAAAGTCTCAAGAAACTGAAACGAAGAGGGCATTTCCTCACAGATTTAATCACTAGGCCAGCCACACCATAGAAGTCACTTTTTCCCTCTTAAAAAAACCCGTTTTCATTAGAGTGCAAGAGCAAGAACCTTGTTCCTTAATCATACCAATAAAAATATAATGCATCAGCAGAAAGCACATTTGAGGAATATTAATTATGATGTACTTTTTGTAATTTAAATAGAAACCTTTAAAAGAAGTGCCTCAATGCTTAAGGCCATTCTTGAACAGAAGTCAGCTTCTCTGTAACCTATGTTCATGTTACAAAACCAATAGGACTGGTCAGCAACAAAATTCTGCCTGGGGTTAAAAGAGCAATTTCTACATACAGCATTACTTGCCAAACTTGGTAGGGTATAAGACTAGATTCTGATCAGCCTTAACTCATGAACCCAAACTAAGTCTTAATGGATCAGGCCTTTTTCTGCATGTCAGTGCTCAGCATTACAACCAGATCCCTAGAACTTTTTCAGCTACGATCACATACATTTATAAACTAAAGTAGGATGTATGCCTACCCTTCCAGCTGCTTGAGCAATATTTAAAACACTATTAACTGCAAGAAAAAAGATTAAATAGTTCACCTCCATCTCATAAAATGTCAAAATCAGTGACATTTAACCTGAGATTATCTTCTTCATGGCATCACCTAATGTGGAAAAACAATGTGATCAGAATCTGGCTATGCATAGCATCAATGGGGAAAGAACCTGGAGCTCCATGACACCAGTGGACAAGCTCATTCTCCCTCTCGATCGTCTCCCCCAGCTCAGGAGGCCAGTTGCTGTTCTGCTCTTGGTCCATGAGGAAATCAACACTCTGCCACACAAGCTCCTGATCTGCTGGCTGCAAGTACTCGTAGTAGGAAAGTAACATCTGAAGGATTGATGAAAGCCCATGTGCTGCACCTGCAAGGAACAGCAACAGTCAAAAGGAGAGGGTAGATTTAGGTGCCACCTCCATCCCCCTGGATCTTTCCTTCATGACTGATTTCCTTGTCCAGAGCATGGCTCTTTGGTCTTCTTTATGCACGTTACAATAGTGCTTTAAATGAAAGCATTTCAGGTGCATGACATGATGCTTCTGTCTTTTCCAGTTCTCCGAGCTAAGGAAAAATATGCATGGATTTTGTCTGCTCTCTCTCTGGCATGACTGACATTCTGTGCATGAAGTTAAACTGAACATTAACTGAAAACTGTTTTAAGATGTCATTTTTCTTGATACAGTGCTGAGTCTGAACCATTGTTCTGAAGTCTCTCTTGAACCCAAATTGAAACTGGGCCAAAAAAGGCATTTCCAGTTACTGACTGAGAGTATCATCCAGCTAAAACCTGAAGTTCAGCACAAGAACTGTCTGTACCTGCCAGAGTCCGTGGAGCAGTATTGCTCCGTGACACCTCTGTCTGCTCCCCTGCCAAAGAACTCACTAATATCTGCAAACCAGTCTCGTTTTCTGCACTATGGCACAGCGCCTTGAGGACCCCACTAGTGATATGCTCAACAACTTTTCATCAGTGCCTCAGAGGTGCTCCAGCTAAGCTGCTCATGATGGTGACCATATGCTTGAGTTGCATGGCAATTACCAGAAATGCTCCCCAAGTCCCTGCCTGGCAGCATCAGCTTACAAAGTACCTCCCCTGACACTTCTCTCCAGAATTCTTCTCCACATATGCATGGGGACCAGAACCTCTCCCTGCCTCCACCTGCCAAGGGCAAACGCACCAGGGCAGAAAGGAGGGAATGAAACTGTTCTGTTGCTGCATAGGCACCTTTTGTGCCCTCTAGCTCTAGAAATCAGTCCTTCCCTCTATCTCCTCGGTCCCATACAGCCAATTTAGGAAGCTTGATACGAGCCATGACACTAGGCTGAAGCTGCATTTGGTGCTGGGTTCCAGGAGCTGGGGGTCAGGAGTGTTAGACACCCTCCTGGGCTTGAGGACACTCTTATTGTGCTATCTGTTAAAATATCTGCTGCTACATGTTTTTTCCAACTGGAGCTGATTGTGCCTTGTTAAAACAGTTAATGTACCCGCAGAGAAATAATCTCAGTCACAGCTAGACCCAAACTGGAACCAGACGGAAAAGTATAAAGGTTCAATTATCCTATTTTAGAATAATGAAAATTAAACTTTTTTTTTTCTTTTTTCACACACAGGAATAAGCATTTCACAGCTAGAAACACTACTTTTAGGAAAGGAAAAGGTCCCAGCTCAGTCAGGAGAAATCCCACACTGTAGATTTTACTTATTTTATTTCTGAATCATCTACTGGCTCAGTATCTACACACTGCATTGCTTTGAAGTATTTGGTGTGTTTTACTCACCGAGATACTCTGTTCCATAGTAGGAATACATGAGTGGGAATGGTTTCCTCTTCTTCACTGCATACTGCTTTCCTGATTCCAATATGGCCAGGCAAATTGATTTTATTTGCGCTGGGGTCAGCACCTAAACAGACACACCAAAAACAAACAAACAAACAAGTCTATTATAATAATTTTGTATTTCAGACATTTTTCAGGACTGTGCTATTTTCCTGGTGCACAAGACAACGTACTGCCTTTAATCTTATGAACATGCTGTAGTGTACATTCCTGTTAAGAGTTCCTTACATAATACAGTAAATGTACATAATATTTCTCAAAAACAGAGTTTGATCCCATCTCAGGAAAGTGAAAGTCAAATCTTAGGTGCACAGAGGTGAAAAGAGGCCCACTAAGAGCCTTTCTTTCCCAGAGATACTTGAACCTAATGAAAGCAAACAGCAAGTATCAGGCAAGCTGCAGAACAACAGCTGTGAGACTGGAGGAAGAGACAAGATGGGAAGAAAAAAGACAACATACCTAGAGAAGAAGTAAATGTTACAGGCTTTATTGGGACATACTGAGCAAGGCAGATTTTTCTTCAAATAAGATTAAAAAAAAAAGAGTAAGCAAGGAAGAGGGTATTAGACTTTATTGAAAATCAACACTACCTATGTGGGTTCAGAAACATCTTACTCAAGAATCACCCCTTGTAACTTTACAGAAATGCTAACAAAAATGAAGTGCGGGAGATTCCTATGAAGGGAGGCTAGCTATGTTTACAGGACTTTGTCATCAAGAACGAGTCAATGCTGCCTTTGTTTTAATGGAGTGCTAGGAACTGTCTAACGCCTCACTTTTAGGTGTGTTGAAAGGAAATAGGATTGACAAATCACATGTTCCACCAGACATGAACTTTGTCAAGTTGCTGACCTGAAATATCCAGTGAGGAATCTGTTTTACAGCTTTTAACTGCAGCTCTAACGATACATATTTCACTGCAATCATTTGCAAGTTCCTCCATGTCAGCCACTTGTGCACATTACTGACCAGTAAGTACCTAGGTTGTTGAAATAATTCAGCTCAGCTCAGCAGCATTTTGGCTTTCGAGGAAAGCCTGTATGTCACCTGTGTTTTGCAAAAATACACTTCAACTTGTGAAAAGAGAACTGGGAAAGAAAGGGAGAACAAGCAAAGTGAGACACATAAAAGAAAAAGGTTGTAGGATAGCCTCAACAAGATAGATAAAAATCCTAAAACTAACTGGAATAACAAGATAATGTATTTAAAATGTTTTTGTACACATTTGTGCTTGTAAATTGTATTATCAGAGGTCTTACAATTACTTAAGTTTAAAAAATACCATTTGCAGTAATTTTGCAGGCAACATTTGTTATAAACTATACACTTTGGCAAGTAAGATATGCTACAGATAGTTAATGTCACTTAGAACTTCACTGAAAAATCTTGTTTGTCCATCTTACTTTACTCCCTGACAACAAGGCTTTTTATTACTGCTACTCCAACAAATTTGTACAACCTAGAGAACAACCCAGTTCTGCTCGTGATTAGTGTTCTTTCATTTAACTGCAGCAGAAGTAAATAAGCTCTTAACATCTGGAGACTTCACTCATTTCCAGTCATTTTAAGATTAATTGTTTCAGCTTCACTGAATTTAATAACAGCTTAAATCCTAAGCAAATGAGAAGATCACAGACGTAGAGAGACACACTGCACTCTCTCCAGGGTTCTGATTTATGGTCTTGTAACTTGGGACCTAATTCTCCAAATCCTATACTTTGTACAGGATCAGTAACATAACCCTTGAAAAATAAAAGTAAAGGTTAAGATCTCCTCTTTGTAATGCTGGAAGGCAAATGCATGCGGATTAGAAAACTCAAGATCAGTTCATTTTCTATGTGCAATGGTTTCTTTACTTAATAAATGAACTGGATTTCAATATAAACCATGTTTTGATCAACTTATTTTCATGTTTGGCACATTTAATTTTTAAATTGAATTAATGACAATTTCAAAATGCTGATTGTATTTTTTAAATGGAATTCAACTTCTACCCAAATCCAGCCTTACATGACACTGTGTAAAGAAGTATCAGCCACTAATATGTGTATCATCACCATCTTCTAATGTAAATTAAGAGTAAGAAGCAGAATGCTTAAGCACTACGTGTACAAACAGTATACCCTTTTGACTGGGTTAATGAAATTATGTCAGCTAACAACTTGAGAATGGAAAAAAAAAACAAAAAACAAACAAACATGAAAAGCCAGATGAAAACTTAATATTTAAAATCATGACTAGAATGGATGTTAGAAATCAACCTATCCTGAGGCACATCCGCGGTACTGAAGAGAAAATGGAGAAGCAAATAACCTGTATATCTTGAAAGCAACCTTCTTCTCTTTGGCCACTCAGAGTGGCCTGTACGCATGAGGTAGGTGGGAGATGTGTACTAAGAGCTAAATAAGAATTTTGTGCTGACTCCAAATACTTCTAGCCAAGCACCTCAATCCACATGTTCGAATAAGGCTGCTGGTTTTCAAAATACTTAAATATGAGACATTTGTATTTGCTCCTTATTCAAGAAAATGATTCACTGAGATGAGAGACTCTCATCATAATTATTAGAGGCCTTCCAAAGGTTTAATGATCTGATACCACCCTTAAGATCCTCATTGGCATGCTACATTTTATTTCAACCAAAAATTTGTATTAAAAGTATATATTTGTATATATTTGTATCCTCAAGAGATCTTTCATCTTGCCAAGAAATAAAAACTAAGGGCAGTATCTGTATGCTCCATCTCAGCATCTTTAAAAACTAGCAAAAAACATATCACCAAAACAGCAATCAAAGAATACGCTAATCATAACCACAGACAGTTTAACTGTGATGCCATGAAGTTCATTTTCATTTCAGCGTAGTCACAATGCCTACTTGCCCCTGGGAATTACTGAAGCAGTATGTTTAATTAGAGACAGCAAAGAAATAGACTGATCGTCCCAAGGTCTTTAAAGGATAAGTTGCATATTGCTATCACGTCCTCTGGAGAAACCTGTACAGTGCTTTAATGAAGAATAAAGCCAATATGAGAATCTGTTGCCCAGAAAACAAACAAACAAAACCCCATACACATCAAGCTATCTCAAGCTATATTTTCATAAACTTTGATGTCATTTAATATGAGCTTGCTATGGAGTAGGTAAAATTATTCTTTTTTACGTCAGTACTCAGTCAAAAGACTACTGATGTTAAGAGATATATTGCTAATCCTTTAATATTTCAGCGCTTCTTGTATTTTTAAAGACATCACAACCTGTCCTGTCACATCAGAAGTGCTCATTTCCGTTTCCTCACTAGATCATAATTTGAAATATATTTCCATATGTATTCTACATTTCTTCTGCAATTTCCATATCAATGGGTTGGTGGAGTTCTTTATTTTCTGTTTTACATCATTGCACGGCACTGCTGTGTGCTGTTAAAAACCCTGTTCCATTCACACTGGTGACAGCTGCATTCCCACACGCTTTTTACTTTAAGCACAATAGTTAAGCAGTGCTATGAGGCTTAGTATTCACACTATATTGTCAATGCCTTGGAGCCCTACTTACAGCCAGAAATGCTGCTGTGATTGCTTCTAGTCTCTCTGCTTTTCTCCTGTGTCGCTCCAGACAATATGCCTTCTTCTATTAAGGCATTCCACAAATATGTGAATTACTTAAGCCAGGTGCTTTATTCAGTAAATCCTTGTTACAAGTCAGCAAGGAAGGGCTATGTCTAGATCAATCACAGAGCATCAAGCTTTTTTGTTGTTAGAGGTCTTTCTCGACTTGAGATTGTTTAGTTGGAAGCAAATAATTTCACAACTCCGTTTAAAGTAGTGAGAGAGATATACTAATATATTGATTATGACAGTGCTAGGCCCTACAAATGTGCTTCAAAAACTGCAGACAGAAATCTTCACCTTGGGGAGTAGGCAGAAAGAAGCAGCAGAACTAGCTTCTCCTTGCTGCTGATTATAATAACATTTTCAGCGCCTCATCATTCTTCTGAATGCTTGATACAAACCCCTTGGCTCATGATTTGCCCTTTGAAAAAACTATTGCATACAACTGCACACGGTATTGAATATATTTGATGGCTGTAAACTTTAAATTCTTGTATCTCTATTTATTTCCTTTGAGCTCTTTTTTGTGTGTATGCCATAGAAGGCATTACTGAATACTAAGCATCATTATGTGCTTATAGATGCACCAGTACTTTTAGGAGGTAACTTGTACCCTTACACTATTATGGAAAAAGCCTTACTCAAAGAATCACAGAATGGTTTGGGTTGGAAGGGGCCTTAAAGATCATCTAATTTCCCCTGCCTCCCCTCCAAGTGGGCAGGGAAACCTTCCACTAGATTCTTCTATGCATGTAAAATTTTTTGAGCATGTATGCATCCCATCAGACCTCTGACAAACTTCTAAAAAGCCATGTACGTGAATTTGATCATATGATTCTTCTGATGCTATATAAAGCGTCAAAAATAAGCTGAAAGAATTGGGTCAGCCAAAAAACCTAACAGGAGCTTTGCCACTAGTCTCATATTTTGGAAGCCCAGCAGAGGGAGCTTGTGAATTACTTATGACACTGAAAAATGCTGTCCAAAGATACATCTCTTTTCAGCTGACTCAAGCAGAAAGGTGCTGGAGCCATCCTGGTAGTTCAATGACACCTTACTGCACTGCGCGATGTCTAAGTTCACTTCCTGAACTTGATCTTTTTCTACCAAAGACAGGGCTTGGGATTGCTCAGGGACCTTTCCATGCAGTGTCACAGACATTTTTTTCTTTCAGATGATGTTAACACCTGATGCCATGAAAGAGTAGCGGGCACAAAGACACAGGGGGCTGCCTCTCCGTAGTGTTATTCCAGTTTGACTGATGTGGGAAACCCGGCTCCAGCTCTACAGCTGGCTGCATTCCCTATAAACAGTGTCGAATACACTAAACAAAAAACAAAACAAAAAAAATCTCCTGAAAACATTTTTTGATGAATGAGATTAGTTCCTGATGTGCTAATGATCCTGTTGCTAATGCAGCATGTCTCATGCTGTAGTATCATCGAAAGTACTTTCTAGAGAGCATAATTTCCCAAACTTCTCATGTTAACACAACTGCAGGACAATACGTGTAGACTCAGCACAACTACTATTATGATGCCAGTTCACTGCCAGTGCAATCTTGAGTTAAACAGATTCCCCTATAGATCCCATTGCTGCTTATTTTTAACATGTCATTTTTCAATTCTTTCAGTCCTGTTCTTTTTCTTAGCAGCATGGAAATGGCAATGTCAGTCCTATCCTGTTTTGCGGGTCACTAATCATGACATCAACAGAAACAGAAGGGTGCATTTACTCCTGATGAATTATATTATTGGCAAAGAAGACAACACAGCACTTTTATTATTGCTAACAGCATAGAAAATTTTCCACAGGTCTCACTTGTCAGGGCTGTACAGCAATAAAACTGTAAAATTTTTGCAATTAAACCTCTCCTTTAGAAAAGGAAAAATTCAGACATGGCTGCAAATGAAGTGTTGCAAAACAGGATGAAGCACTGCTGTTATTGTAGCTAGCAGGCTGCCTGGGAGCAGCTGGTGCTGCTACAGAGCTGGCCAAACGCAATGAGCATCGTTACTCATTGTGTCTCAAGGTGAACGTTGGAGAAACTCAAGTTAAAAGAACAATCAGCCTTTCCTCAAGCTCTCCCTACCCTGGGTTAATGAAAGGAGAGGGAAGGTGTCAGTTTCTCTGGTTATGCCCTGTTCCTCTTTCCTATCTCCCTCTCCATTCATGACAGCCCCAAACATCTCTCACTCGCTGCTCCTTCCACAGCAGCTCTCCTAGATCCTGGGAAGGAAACAGAAAGTTCCCGTCACACTCTTTACTTGAAGGCACCAGGGAAGCACAACATCCAGCTCTGTTGTTGCAGAAGTGAAGCAGGAAGGATGCCATGAAGAAGATTACTGAGTAGTTCAGATAACCAATGCAACTCAGCAGGTATCAGCCTATCTACTGAGAGATTACGCACCATGTCCGATGCATGTCCTGTGCTACCTAGTGGGGTTAGAGTTACCAGAGAGCACAGAGAGACAGCAACTTCATTTTATGCACCTGTCCCTGGAATTGCACCCGAAATTCAGAGCATGAATTAAAGAGAATGCTTAAACCAGTACAAATGTAAGACTTGCAAATTAACTGAGAAGCAATCTTCGCATTGCTCGGAGAGGCTTCTTTATACATTACACAATTCTGCCCAAACTTTTGGCAACATACAGGTAAAATTGTGCTGTGTTTAGGCTCAGTCAGAAAGCACATCCATACATGAGTCCTGTAATTAACATATGCCAAAACTACAGCACCAAGCTGTCATAGCCTGACGGGGGGGTTTATGCTGCGCTCAAGGTAAGTGTTCCTGACAATTATGCATTATGAGTATAAACATCTTCCAAGCTGGGCGCCTTGCACTCAGGTTTGAGGAACAAGCTGCCCAGTGCGTTGTAGCTGTGCTGCCCCAGGATCCTTTCCCATTTTTTAACACGGCTAAGCAAGGAACATCTGCTCTACCCATGCATTTTGGATCATCTTACTTCCCCTCAGCAGTGGGTCTTCCAGTTCATTGGAAGTCAACCCGTGCCTTCATCTGTTCCACAGGTACTTTGTGTAGTAGCAGAGCTGTCCTGGTGCTTGAGTTGGCTGCTGCATGTAACCTGTGCTGAGACACAAGAACACTGCCAGCGCTTCCAGCTCCAGAGCAGCAGGAGACAGGATTCATGAAGCAGCCTTTCCAAAAGATTAGAGCTTTGTAACACGGATGACAGAGCCTCCCCAGACACCGCAGTAACCTTGGCAGTGCCTCTTGTCTGCACTCAGAAACGATGCAAGTCCAGTTTAATCAGGTGCTCCCATTTGTTACAGGCAGACCTCTCATTGGAAAATAATTTGTTAGTGTTGGCACATGTCTGCAAGTCAACATGAGATGGACAGAATGTCATCTCAACATACTCAGTAAAGGTTAATACTTTTCACTGGGAAGTTGACCTAAGCGTAGACCTCTGCACAACAGAAACCAAAGAAAGTTGACAGGCCATATTTTAAGATGTCCTGAAGGTCTCTAGAAAGAGCAGAAGGCTTCCATTCCTTCTTTCATTTCTCTGGAAAGGAGAGCACTCGGCATCTTGCAGGTAACTGGTCTAATAAAATGTAAACTGTTTACTTCTGAAGAATATAAATGTGCAAAGAGAAATGTTCATGCTAGGAACTCTTAAGATTATGCATTGGACCAGTGACAAGTACATGAAGACATAATTAATTTTGAAGGTGCCACTAAATCTAGACGTTAAATCAGGCACTGGAAAACGTTTTGCAAGGGGAAAGAGGAAATGAGGACACTTCCAGCTCACCACCAAATTTTAAACTCTGATAAATTTAATGCAGAAATCTAGTTTTCTATGGGAAAATAGTAAGTTATGTGTAAAGTTCCTTCAAACTGGTATTTGGTTAAAAAAGACAAAGACACAATGGCATTGTGTATCACTTCCTACACCTGGCTCAACTCAGCTTTGCTGCTGTAGTGTCCTGTCCCTGTAGAGGCTATGGGCTCTGTGGCTGGCATGCTCCAGTACTCTTCATCTCTGCTGGGAAGGGCCAGCTGGGTGCTACATTGCAAAAGGTACCACAAAACTCAGACTTGCATAAGGTTGGCATAACTCTTTCTGGGAGAGAGGGGAAAGGGGGTAAAGAGAGAGGCAGAGAGAGAGAAAAGAAAAAGAAAAGCTCTGCCGTCCACAGCCCGTGTTAGCTAGCTGTTCCTGAAGACGGTGCTCTACACACAAATTCATTGCAGTATTGGCCCACGGTCAGAAGTTTGCATATAGCTTATTTAAATGGTTTAATGTTTTGCTACTGCACCCTTCAATAAAGTATCTTCGTGGCCAAGTTACTGTATAGAACATGTATGGTTCAGACCTAATTTCTGGTTATCATAAATACTATTTTCATGCTGCAGTTGTACACATCATTAAAGCTTCGCTAATTTCAAGAACAGTGATTTCACTGCTCATGTGAGATTGCTGAAAAGAGGAAGGAAAAAGAAAATATTACACTGGAGAAAAACTATGTAATGAAATAAGTAAAAACTACAGGATGGGGACAGAAAGATTGATAGTTAGTTCCTTGACAATCTTTCTAAAGATGCTCATAGTTCAATTCATCATAGGCAATACGGTCATCTTAATCATCCAGGGTAATGGAAAAGAAAAAGAGGCTTTTCAGTCTCATATATTTTATTTTTTTTCATTTTGCCAAAGTCATTTCACCTATTAGATCATTCATATTGCTTTTAATATCAAAGTCCTCATGGACCTGAATGGGTTTTGACTTGGAGGGCGTTGCTCTTGGCAAGAAATGCTGGAGGTTTTTCCAGTTCACCTATTATCTAACAGTCTGAAAAATGGAGTAATTTCATGACCCTGGGAATGGAGTCCAATAATTCAATTAGCAACCAGGTCAATACACTAGAGTTTCTATGCCATATAATTAATCTTCTAAACTATTGTTGTTCCATGTCATACCAATAAAACTACTGGGCAGGCTCTCAGTTTGTTGAGAACGATAATAATTTTGCCTGAGGCAGCCTTTAAAGACTGAGACTACAGGAATATGGCTTACTTGACAGAGTAAAACGCTGACCTTGCTGGCAGAAGGTGAATAGAGAATCCCAACAGATATAGCTGAGCAAACACACAACGCTTCAAGGATTTGATCCTACTCTCCTTTTCGGCAGTTTGGAGGGAAGTTACTAGACAGATGCTTTCTTGTACACTGCTCTACACCAATGCAGAGTGCGTGGCTTATATGCAATAAAAAATAGTTATCTTTTTGACACTTTTTCTTCAGTTCAAGGTTGTGTACAAGCTAAGCCTCTATTGACTAAAGATACATGTACAAACAGCAGTTCTTGCTGGAACTCCTGGAAAAGCTTTACTTTGTGTCAAATATACTCAAGGACATTGTTTCCTGTGACAGGCAGGACATTATACCTTCTCCCTTACTTAAATGAAAGAAGCTTAATAACTTCTGCTTAGGCATGAGTCACCACCCCACTGCAGCTAGAATTCCAATATATAGTTTGCATTTTCTGTTGAGGCAGACAGAGCCTTGCACTCTTGCTGTAAAGCTACTGCAAATACTTTAAGGAACTAAAAACCTAGCAGTAAAATGAAAGATTGCAGCTTCTATACCCAGCATCAAAATGGATACCTATATTGGACATTACACCTATCTGATCTCATTCAATATGCAGTTCAACAGCAGGAATTTATTTGCCATTTGAACTGTTATGTTAGGTCTTGGTTTGCAGATGCAGCTATGATTGTAGTGCAAAGGTCAAATTTCCACTGTTTTCCAGGGGGAATTTTTTTCTGTAGGACTATAGGATTGGGTCTGGAGTATACCTGTCAAAAACATTTTATCACTTTTCAAATAATCAAATATAACAAGTAAGCAACTGCACATGCAGTTATTTAGGAATATGAAGCATGCTGCTGGATATTAAATGTTACTCGTTCCTCCTTTTTAGTTTTTTGTCTTCCTCGGTGTTTTGTTTAGCTTTGTTTACATGGTTGCAACTCACAAAAAATGCTGTGTACATTTGAAACACTGGAAGATGGAGACTTCATACTATAAATTATTATTTAGCCTTATGTTTTTTTCTCTTTGTGTTAAAGGCACTGAATTCCTCACCTTTCATCTTCATATAGTCCTCTTACCTTCCCCAGGGATCAATTCCTAATACATTCCCAATCCAAATGTTTGGGCCCTCCTTCTATACAAGTGAACATACTTCATGCACAGGCTTAGTGAATGGAGTGGAGAACAGATAGGCCTCCTCAACTTCTCATGGCAGAATTCCTCCCCCCCAGAAAAAAAAGTCATGCGAGAGGCTAGTAGCTCAGAGGACAGAGCTACTAAAGCAGAGCACTCCATTTCATACTCTTCTGCCCCAACCGAAACACCAATTATTTTGCTCCCGACTCACAACCAATAGTGCTCATTGCTAATGAATTCTGCTACAGAAGGTAGCATTTGGCAAACTACCCATAGAAGACTTTATGGCTTGTTACTGTGCTAAATTTAGAGAGGTGATCTACAGAAGCACAAAAGACCACAATAATATTATTTTTTTCATCTGTTTCAAATTAAGGTTCAAGAAAGAGAACACGGTTGCAGCCACAGTTAAAGGCTCCCAAGTGCAATGCTTTCAATTTTATTTTATTTTTCATTTACAACAAAGGAAAGCTTGGTTTTACATATTAAGATGCTACGTATGGATGCACAAAACGCCATAATAGTGGCTGCACAATACCTGCACAGTGGTAACAGTTTAATACCTTAGAGGAGTCCTTGACCTAAAAACTCTTATAGTCACGGAAGAGTAGGTCTGAAGCTGTATGTGACAGTTTCCATAGTGCTGTGAACTGCTTGGTTAAAATCTCTCCTAAGTGTACTGCATCACTGTAAAAAGCAAACAAAAACTGTTAAGAAGCATGAAATACTGAAATAGTTATGAAAAAGCTACTTTATCAGCCACTGTTTGGTTCTTTCTCCTGGTATTTTTCCATGTCTGTTCTCTCACTATCAAAAATACATGTATATATATCAAGCAGAAACATATTTTAGAGACAAATAAGAGATTCTTCTAAGAAGTGAAGCTCAAAAGGCTGCCATTCATTTTCTGGACAGGACGTAATTAATGTGATAAAGAACACAAGAAGTTATTTTATCTTTCAGCATAAGAAAAAAAAACATTATAGCTTATGATAACCAGCAAATTAAAAGACTAAATATTTCTCTGTTCCCCTAAGATTCAAATAAGCTAGGGAATTTATTCCTGCCAAATTTAGCTGAGTCCACGTGCACCGTGGATTTAACAAACTCGCTGAACTGCTGTGTAACTAAGGGGATAATTTTTTAACAGATTTTTTGGTTACCTGCAAGGAGTGCCCCACCCCTCCGACTGAATTAAATGACAGTTCTTTGGAATATTGTTTAAATAAACATTTTATCACATTTCAAATAATCAAATCTTACACTGTAAGAACATTTAGGCCTGATATCTGTTACAGGGCTACTTCAGGGAATCAACTCTCAGAACTCAACACAACAATGTAAAAAGAAAGGTAAATCCTTGTTCTTCAGAGCATAAAGCCAGTTCTGACAAAATGCAGGTTAGTAATGTTACAGGCAACATATTTCAAAATTGCCTTTCACAATGATTTGTTCATCTACTCTGAGCCACCTAGTACTGGTACAAGACATCAAACCAGATGGATCACTAGAAAAAAATCCTGAAGAGAAAAAAAAAACGTTTGTGTACTCCCATGAAAATGTTGCCAGCTCCTCACTGCAAGCAAGAGGAAGCATTTGACTGCTTGGACAATGTCCATGTTGTGCTGTACGCAACACAGTTTGCAAACTGTTGCTCAAAGCTCTTCTGCAATTAGTGTGCCTCTGCCATGCAGGAACAGATTCTCTCTGTGCTTACACTTTGGGTGACTGGGACACAGAATGACTTTGGAAGCTGGAGTTCGGGGCATTTCCCTCCAAGCACTGCCCTAAAGAATATCTGACTACTTTAGATAAGTAATTTCAATCAGAGCTGCAATAAGGGATACTTGCTCTAGCAATCAGCACACTCAGCTTAGAGGTGTCAGCTTCAATTCGTGCACCATGTCAGAAAAAGAAGGGATGTGAATTTGAAGTTAGTGATGAAATCTCAAGGTCATTCTGTATAGGAAGGAAGAGACTACAGCCTCCACTCAGACTGTGATTTCCTCCGAGTCCAATTTGGTCTTAAAACCTGTAAGGGTAACCAGAGATGATTGCATCCTGCCCTTGCTAGTGGGAAAAGGTAAGATGCTTAGTTTGCTTTTACCCCACACCAGGCCAGACCCTACCTGGGTTTCTGTGAGAAGAGCACCTCTTGCACATTGGGAGACACTGCAACGAGGAGACGGGAGCTAGGTGGGATGTGTGCCCTAGCTGCTGTTCAGGGCTGCAGCCCAACAGCCTCCTTTGCAGGATGTAGAGGAGAGGATGTAGTTACAGCAGGTGAGACTGAATGCACAATGCCACTACTGTGTGAGGGCAACTGGAAGCTGGTGCTTTAACACCATGGAGAAAAGACAGCACTGTAAATCTGTACTAGAGCTGCACAGACTGTCAGTGATGCAGTGGCTGATAAATTCTGTCAGGGCTGAAGTGCCCCTCAGTGCAGCACTTGGGATTTGCATGCCTATCAAAAGATGCCCAGGAGAGTTTAAGCACATAAAATGGGTGCCTTGCACATTTAGGCACATCCAACCTTAGTCAGCAGCAGGGGAACATTCTGACTACAAATCTTTTGGGTCTTGGCATCCAGGGTGGGTTTTAGGCAATGGGAAGACCCACAGAATCACAAGGAGCAAACCCATAATGCCTCTGTAGGGTGGTAAATCTGTGTGGGCAGTCCAAAATTTCACTGGCCTTCCTGATGCCCTACTGTGTTCACCTCTGTTAGGACTGGTTATGACTTTTCACTTGTACTAGTTGTTCATTCCTATGCAGAATAAATGCAAAGCAACAAGATGTTGATTTACACAAAAGTGCTACGCAGGTTCATCCAGATGTACAAACGGAGATGCGACAGCCGTGCAGACAGTATGCCAACACAACCACTTCAACTGAGTACATGAGTAACTCAAGCCCTGTCATGTTCAGCTTACTTCAATCTCAGCTTCTTCCTAGCAGAGAGGATAAGTATTACAGATAATTCTCCCCAGATACATGTACTTGTACTGCTAAAAATAAACCTTCTTTTAGCTCATTTTTTAAATCTCTTGAACTGTTTTCATACCTTCCTTCTTCCTGCATACAGTATTTGGCACTTCTGTCAGTTTAGGAGCCAAAGCAATTCTTATCCAGTAAGCTGCCTCTTCTGGATCATTAATGAAGATAATACATAAGGCTGGTTCCTACATCAGCCTTTTATTAGCATTTATGATTAGCTTTGCTTGTGGTCTTTCAGCCAACTCTAAATTTTCAATGTCCCCATCCAAGTCAGCATATATTAAGTTTTCAAGGAAGATTATATTTAACACTGTATCAAAACCTTTATTCAAATGCAAACAGGGTATTGGCTACTGCTCTTTCATCAGCCACTAATTTTATAATTCTGTTATTTACAACAAGAGATCTTGTTTGTCTCACAAGACCTCTTTGTTCTTCTGAGTCATGCTGCTTTACACGCATAGTCCAGTTATGTAGATATTTATGAGGCATGTGACATCTAGAAGTATGTCTAAATATTTGCTGTTGAGGAAAAACACTGCTACCTGCAAAATTAGTTAAATGAGTTAAACCACACAATAGGATAATTCACTGGCTAATTGAAGCATAAATGGATCGCTTCAAAGCAGCATCAGCACTGCTTTCAAGCAAAGGTAATTCTAGAGAACTCCACGCTGGCCTCACGCCACTTTTACTTTCTGTGATGATCTGCAATTTGTGCCACGCCAGTAAGCCGCTGAGTAGAAGTATCAGCTGAAACTACAAGAAGAATGCTGACAATGTAATGGAGGAAAACCAGATGAAGGTGATCAAGTCCTCTGAGTCATCTGAATTTTGCCCTGCTCTCAGACCATAGGAACTGACTGAGGTAGTAAAAGTCCTGGTGATCTCCGTGCTGGCTCCCAGATTTTCCCAGGCACATTGACAAGACAGTTCTGAAAAAGAAGACAGTAGCCTAAGAGCTTCCAGTGGCATTGCCTGGCAATACGCCCACAAATCCAAATGCAATTCTGGCCATACATCAGATACAGCCAATTGCTTCTAATTCAATACTGCTATTCTTGAAGGGCAGAGTGAGGGTCATGGGATTACTCTGAGGAAGTGTGGAATACCATGCTCTTCAAAAACATAACTAAGCTGGGAAGTAACAAGATCTGCATTTTTCTCCTTGTTAAAAGGTTGCCATTTGATGCTGTAATAAAATTAGGAAATGCTACCAATTTTCCCTTTGTGCAACTTCTTCTCCATTGTGACTGCACGTACTGCACACTCTGGGAGTACAACTCCGCTGTGCCGCAAGACATGGACGTGGTTCAAACTTCACCAGGAAAAGAGTACGAGGATCAGCACCCGTAAGGCAAACCATCCCACCGCCAACAAAAATTAACAAGCATTCCCCGCACTTAGCTGTTACCTTGCATTTGAAGATGTCAAAGCGCTGTGTAGTTAACTAATGGCAATCACTGTTACCTCATGCCACAGGCTACATTGTGTGATCGCTGCCCTGGGAGCACTCAGTGCCACACTTCTCTGCCACCAGATTCGCCGTTTTACATGATTATTCTCAGCAGCTCTATAGAGTAACTGTGTGACATGAGAGAGGACGGCCTGGGCAGCTATTTCTGCTCAATTACCTGGAAGAACTGATAATAATTTTGTCAACCTTAATATTTAGCTGCTGGCAGAAGAGTTTGTCTTTCCTTGATACAGCTGAGATTGACAAGGAGGGACGTGACTGGTATTAAAGGCTGCATGGCAGCTTGTGGTGCTGAATGGCTGTTTTTGACCTTTTTGGACTTCACGCAGGATCTTCCCTGCTGACAGCTGCAGGGGATCGGACATGACTGAAGAAACTGCAAGGCTTTGCCCACCGAAGTCCATAGAGGAAGTCAGAGTAGGTGCAATAGTGATGAGAACCTGGTAGTGGGGAAAGAGGCAGGAATGACTGCAATTTGTACTTAAAATTGAATTTTTCTGCCCCTCAACAGGTGCTTTCCACATACTAGCTCAGGGATTATTTAGCCTAGAGAAGAGAAGGCTCAAAGGAGATCTTATCAATGGGTGTAAACACCTGAGGGGAGGCAGTAGGGAAGGCAGAGCCAGGCTCTTCCCAGTGGGACCCAGTGGCAGAAAATTCTGCCAAAATACGAGAGAGAGCTTTTCTGCTGTGAGGGTGGTCAAACACAGGAACAGGTTGCCCAGAGACGTTGTGGAGTCTCCCATCTCTGGAGATCTTCAAAATCCAGCTGGACATGGCCCTAAGCAACCTGCTCTGAGCATGGGGTTGGACCAGAACATCTTCAGAGGCACCTTCCAGTCCTGGCCATGCTGTGACTCTACGCCTCTGAGCCAAATCCAAATATAAGTGAATACATGTCATTACACTGCTCAGCCACTTGTGGGGATTTTACCCCTCCAAAGATTTTCAGATTCAACTCTGAATTTGAATCATCTTACCTGTGTTGGTTTTTGTTAACATTTACCTCACAATATTGTTTACCAAAATAAGCTGACAGTTCTGTAGTTCTTAGATAACAAAATCAAAATATGAATGCATTCCTACTATGACTCCATCTACATTTTGTCTTCTGGATTTGTAGAAGTACATAAGCATCATTCCCAGACATTTTTGCTGGCATTATCAAAAACGTGTATGTATGCAAACAGCAGCCTGGCATAAGCACGCTCATGATTGATTCAGCTCTGCAAGACCAAGAACAAACAAATCAATATTTACTTAAAGGGTCTGAAGAAGTTTGTTTTGCTGTTCTAGTGCAAAGAATTTTCACCGAGTACATATTTGACTATCTTATTTCTGATCACATTTAAACAGGTACGCGTGAAATGTGTATCTTGGGGGCCATTGCTATTATAAATGCAATTTTGACTAATCTATCTGTGGTTTAGCCTGAGAAAACTGAAACAACAAAGTGTAAGGTTAGCCTTTTCAAAGCTGGCAAATAGAAATACCTAGAGATCCAAAGTCAGCTTTCCAAAGAAATGAAGAACCTAGAGAAAGTGGCAAGCTTAAAATACTATGAACATCTGCAGCAAGGGTGATGCTTCCAACCCGACTACAGTATTATTTTACTACAAGACAATCTCTGCTTTTGTTAGAACACATTTCTGGTGAGCCAAAACACCTTTGGTGATGCTGGATGAAGCTATAAGAAACTTTTATCCAAATAAAAGGATAGATTTCCATTGACTCATGCTGCTGGTGAATCTAAGAATATACAAAACAGTCCTCACCAAAGACAAAAGATGCAAGATAATATGGCGCTTTATATCTACATTAGCAACAAAAGCAAATCACGAGAGCAGAGTAAGTTTAAATTCCAGACACTTCTTCATATTTCATTTATTCCTTGATTTCTAATGTGGACTAAATAATGACTTAATATGGGTCTCTGAAATATATTTTCAAAACTTTACTTCCAGAAGGAAACCTCACCACTGCCTGATGTCCCCTGAATATGTGATGGTACTTCTAGTATTACAGCATTGAGTAACATACTTCCATTTTTGTTCAGAGAACAAAGGAAAAGAGATTATCTATTTGATATTAATGAAACGACCCCCCTGTAGTTAAAGAAACTTCTCACTTTGCTTATTACAGCACAACTTCTGTGTCTTGGTGATTCCCTGACTTTACTTGACCTCCTACCTGCTTCGCTTATTCAGTGGTCCTACTGAATACCCATCCACATAGCAGCAACCTATTAAAAGTCTGCTGGATTATAGCAGGTCATGAGATGGATGTGAGTCAGTGTCATGCTGGTGCAAGATGCAAACACCTTACTGAGCTGTATAAATAGAAACACGACCTGGAAGAAACACAAAGTTAAATCTCTGCTCAGTTAGAAAGAGCTGTGCCAGAACTACATGTCCAGCTTCTGTCACTCTTCAGGAAAAGCTGGAGGGAGTCTGGCAGAGCACATGGGAATGACTAGAGGTGTAGAAAACATGATGCACGTGGGAAGATTAGGAGGAACAGGATGGTTTGTTTAGAGAAGAAAAGATTATGGGCAGAAATAGAAGCACTCCTGAAATATATGAAGGGCTGCTGTAAAGAGGAGCAGAATAAACTTTCCTTAGTGTTTCTCAATGGAGAGGACAAGGAATATCAGGCTTGAATTACAGCAAGACTCAGATTAAGCATTAGGCTAGACTTTCCAATAAGCAAGGTAACAAAATAGTGCCTCTGACAGCCAGGGCAGACTGCAGAACCTCCACCACTATCAGATATTTGGAACAGGTTGGAGAGAGGCTGTCAGAAATGACACAGGCATGGGTAAACCTGCTTGGGGGCCAGGCGACAGCCTAAGCCACCCCTCAAGGTCGCCACCAGTTCTTTGGTTCTGTGTTATCACTGTCAAGACTGAGCAGACAAATTATGCAAAATTGCCATACAGAATCTGCAATACCCACCACATTCCAGTAAGTTATGCACTGACTCATCAGTGGAGAGCTGCTTAAACGACTGTCCTGTGCTGCTGCTAGCCCCAGGCACACACATCAGGAAGAGCAGCTTCCACTTCCCTGACGCCGAAATCTGAATTGGATGAGTACGCTCCCAACTCACCATCCCCAATTACATTACTAACAATTTATTATTCTACATGAAATAAAAAATAAATAAAAATGCACCAATGAGAGGACAGAAGTATTCTGTGAAGAAAAGAATTAGCCACACAAAATAACCAAATGCCTTGGACAACCGGGTCTCTCTATCTGGCATAATTCTTTTTTCCTGGACCATTCAATGCTGATATCCATTCCATCTCACTCGTGCTACACCAGTCTTCTACAAGAGATATTAAGCCTTTAAAATGAAGAATTCAGGAATGCCAAACTGTGGCAAAAATAGATTTATGTTTCTGTTCTCACACATCAAAATACACCAATCTGAGAAACACGAAATGACTCAGCAACAGCTTGGACTGCTATTAAGACACTTCTGATCATGTTTGCCTGGAACGAAATACCTATTTCAATTATTTTGCCTTCCTACTCCTTGAAAAAAATTAAGCAGCTCACTATCACTTGAAAATAATCCTACAACGTAGATAAGGAATAATTGGTTTTGACTGTATTTAGCTGAGCTCTGCCATAACGGAGTGGACAGAAGGTTACACAACATCACACAGTGCTAATCTAATTCTTGTCAATAGTCAAAGAACTGCATGACAGACACAAGACAGAGGCATCTTGACATAATGCCTGAGCAAAAATGGTGACCTGACTGCATATATTGAATTTTGATTAAAAAAGGGGGGGGGGGGGAGGAGGAGGGGATATTGAAGTTAGCTGACAAGACCCCAATTTTTAACGAATGCCGTACGCAATGCTGTGCTAGGATGCTCCTGCAGCAGCAGAGCAGGCCCATGGGACTCAGATGTTTTAATTGCCTCCAGCTCCTTTATACATAGAGCTCCTCTGCTGCCTGGAGGCAAGGCTGAGGGTAGTGGCTTACTGGCTGAGCATCCACAACCACAGGACATCTGCTCTGCAATCTTTACATAGGCTGTCAATAGGGTGCTAGGTCCATTTTAAGACTGTCCAGCTGAATTAACGGAGAGAAATTAATTAACAGAAAAAAGAGGGTCTATCGACTTAGTGGAGGAAGGAGAGAAAGGGATGGTTTCTACACCTGAGCCCAGCTAGTTGTGGTGCACAGCTGTGCTGTGATTTATACACACACCTAATATTTTAACAACGTGTACTAAATGACTATCAAGAAATGCAAGGCTTAATTTTATCCCTTAATCTCAGTGCTGTAAAGTGCAGAGGATGATACTTCTTCATTGGTGTTGTTAGCCTGGAGCTCCTTTCTTCTCTCACTAGAAGCTCAGTCTTTCATTTTTCTATGTCTTTAGTCTTGTAAATAAGGTTTCCTAACAGAATTACTCTTCAGGTTACACAGTAATTTATGATACTATGTGCATGTAGTAAGAGAATTTAAGTGCTAGAAGCAAATAGAGGAATATCCACGAACATGTCCGTATTTGCTTCCAGGCATCAGGTAGTTATCTCAGTTATTCGTTACAGAAAGAAATCATGGTATAAGACATAATGTTGTGTTCTGAATTTGCAAGTGCTGAATTAGATGACAGCTATTTCTGTAAGTGTGTGTGCTTATGCAAAGAGAATGAAGTAACAGAAGAGTGACAAGCAAAAACCACACAGACAAAAAAAGTATGTTTCCTCAACCTAATGCAGTGATTAGTCATTGACCCCCTCCATAATCCATTTTCTCCCTGTCCATACTCTTCCGTTGTATGCTTGTCTTCTAAATTGAGTACATTATCCATCAAAACCACAACAGTTTACCAGATAAACTGGTTTTGTTTGTTTGTTTGGTTTTTACTTTCAGTTTTAAATCTCCCCTGCTCCAGGGCCCAAGCTATTTCTTGCTTTTTCTTATCCCATTCATCTTTGAGTTCTACTCCTCTTCAGACTTCGGTTTTTACATTCTGCTAGTATTTTATCTCCTTTGCTTTTTAATATTTTTAATTGACTCTTTTTTCTCCTCTCCATTCAGTTTCTGTGAAATGTCATTTTTTTCCCATGCCTCTACTGTTTCTCTGCCTTTCCATACTCCCCCCCCTCACACGTTACCCACACACACTCCTTCTGCTGTGTCATTCAGTGCTGCCTGACACCTCACCCTTGCAATTAACTGTGTCACCTGGTCTTTTGTCAGAAGAAAGCCAAAAAATCACTATTAGCCTCTGTCATGGAGAAAAACATAAATGTCAAGTATAGCTCTCTGTGGAAACACAATTATAATAGCATATACGACATAGACATAAAATACAACATAAAAAATTTTGAAAAATATCACGCAACGAGAATGAGAAACTTCTTGCAGACTGCTAGCAAACTGTCCATAACACACACTTTGAAGATCACCAGCTTCCACCCCAAGCCCTGCGCCTCTGCTGGCCCTGGTTTGCTGATCGAAATCCCTAGGCGGCTCTGGGTGCTTCGGGAGATTCAGCCACTGCATGCACTCAGCAGAATGGACACAGCACCTTTTCTAGAAAAACGCCCTCATTCTGATTGCTTTATTTTACTCTTCAGACCCCATTACTCACGCTAGGAGCACATCAGAGGCAGCTCTGCAGAGGGCAAAGACACCGTGCACTCAATACCTCCGCTTCCCGCAGGCCAAGGAGAGGTGCTGACAGACTCCAAGGGGTGACCTGAAAGCACTCCATGGCGATGATGAGCATGATGACTGAACCGTCAAGGCTTAGAAGTTAACTTTGAAATTTAAACTTTGCTAACTTTGAAATTTAAAGGAGTTTGAAGGAAGATGGCAAAGTAAGGATCTATTTTGGATATAAGAAACTCCTCTGGATATGTGGTTTTTTTTTTTATTAAACACAAATATTGTAATGTCAGTATTACAGCTTGGGTTGCTATTTCAGCAAAAAAAAGATGATGCTACACTGGGAAGCAATTTTCCAACAGCACAAAAAAGTGCAGAGATATCTGACACTGCCTTTGTATAAAATTATTTTTAGCAGACAATGGCAGATTACTACCACTCTTTAGCCATAAGCTTTTGAAATCCGTATTTCTGCAACAGAACATAAAATGTCTGTGCACTGTCAAACCTGCATCAATCAAATCTCCTGCCCTGGCAGGATCCCCACCAAAACCTCTTTACTACAGCACTATTTACTGGCAGTTAAACAACGTGCTTGAAATTCAACATTTTAAAACCTCTGCTTTACCTCTGCAATTGGATATTCATCTCCTACCATGTTGAGCTGATTTCTGGTGGCCATTATTGAGGTGCCCCGATCTCTGGATTTGAAGGCTGCTTAAAAATAAAGATTTGTGTTGCCTTGCTGAAGAGAAATGGAGTGGTTCTGAAATGTAGACCCAAACCATTTCAGAATGCTTTCTAAACAAATCCAGGTTTAAATAATTCCTTTTGTTTCACTTTTTATTTTAGAAAACTCCCATTTTCAACTGCCGGTTGAAATTCATCAATTTAAGCAAATTAATGCAAAATCTGTCCAGTGAGGCTTGGGAAAGCATGGACAGAAAAATGTACATTTTCAAGAAGCTGGCTAGGATCAAAAGCTTTTTTTAAAAAAATCTTTACTGGTATCTCATTTAAATCCTCTATGGCAAAATCTGACATCCTGGCTGTGTAGTGGCCTGTGTAAAATGAAATAATGAAATCAGTAGAGCTCCAGCTAGCATCACAGTGTTTAACATTACAAACACCACATTTCAGATAAACAGGCAAATTCTTCCATAGATGACTTTAATGGGTATAGAAAGGGAATAAAATCTCACCTCAAAGGACAACCCTTCCATTTCAGGCATGGGTTGGATAAAAAGCCCAACATAGGTACCTTGAACTCGGGGGTGCACCTCTTCAGTGGGTATTTTGCAGATCCCCCCTTTGTAAGACCAATCCATCGAGTGTCTTTCATAAACAACATGTTCAGCATGAATAATCTTACATTGTGCTTTTAAAAGTCCTAAAGGAACACGTTCTAGGCAGGATTTAGGAAGCTCCTTCCTCTCATAATTTCTCTTTTTCTAATAGAGAAGTAACATACAATAGTGTTGAAACGCTAGGTAGAAGGAAGACACCGAGGAACAAGTAACGGCATCCAGAGACATCTGAGGATATGAATGAAAAATATGAGGATATGAATGAAAAATAATTTTCATTCTCCCCCAGAAATACACTGGCTGGACCTGTCAGTTCCCAGGCACTACATGTCATAGCATCTCATTTGTCTGAAAAAGAACCCGAGGCACCTCTCTGCTACAGAGATAGAAAGGTTACCCACACGTGGTGGGTAAACTCTTATGATGCTCACGATGTCTTTCAAAACTGCTGCTCCTGCTTCTCGACTGAAACCACACCATCAGGCGGTGATGCAGTTTTGCCTCCTCAGTGGTATGTAGTGCTGTTGGTCACTGCCTTTCTTGCTGCAACCCAGTTAGTGAACGTCAGTCAGGCCCATCGGTCCAGCCAGTTACTGAAAGAAACCCTGAGCTGCGCTAAAAGGCCGTAACATCCTAGCAGATGGTGATGCAAGAAGCCGCTTGAACTTCTGTACCTTCTCCTCCGTCATCTGACAGTGACATTGCCGGAGGCACTGCAACTGCTGAGGCACACCATGCTCCATCGGCCATGAAATGGGACAGAAACATCGCTGAGAAACCATGAGGAGAGGATAAAATACTGTCTGAACAGGGGGGCAAGACCACCATTTTAATGGTCTCTTACTGCTGTTTGCACGAGCAAACAGACTCAGTGAGCTGAATTGAAAGAAGAACTGACGGATTTCCCAAAGAATGCATAATGAAGCAACACTGGAAACATCAGAAAAAGAGCCACCTGGTGAAGACAGAGCAGAAACAAAATTTCCCCTTAACAGTGAAAACACAGGGGCTAAGGACTGCTCAAGTACATGCACCTTATCTATGCCTACCTTGTACAAATGATGTGTTGTTTCTGCAGGAACAACATTTCACCTCTCTCTCTCTGCAAAGTACTGATTACAACATAATAGAGATTAAAGAAAGGATGAAAACAACCATCCTTCCTAACGCACGGTGTCTTCTACATCAAGAAGGTCAGCTCCTCTTAATTCTTGCCTGAGTAATCCTTACTCATGCAAAATCTCACAATTAATTCATTGGGGAAAAATGCTGTATTAGCCTAGAAGTCTGAAAACCAGCAGAATGCAAATGCCTTCTTCACAGGAGGGCAACGTTATTCAACTGACAGCTCCTTTCAGGACAGTCGGTCAACTTTCTTAAGAATATGTGAAGCCTTAAAACCCTGAAACAGTTTAGCAAGGACCAAAACATCACAGCACAGCAGCTGAGCTAAATTAGTATTGACTGAAATAAAGCAGTCCCCTTCCTGCCCTGCCCGGAAAAGATAAAAACCAAACCCACAACAGTAATTGTAAAATTTGCTCAAAAAGCCTTTCTTCAAGGGCAATCGATTTCTCATATGTAGGTTACAATTTGACTTATTCAGAGGAATAAATACCCATATGGGCAGCAATGGCCAAATTTCAATGTGAATGGATTTCACTTTGTGTTAGAAATATTTGCGCAGCAGCATCAGAAGAAGAACGTGGGCCACAAGAAAACATGCTGCAATGAGCCATGTGAGACTGTGCACAATCAAATTACAGGAGGTAGCATTTTCCAGCAGTTAGAATCACAAGGCGTCGCTTCTATTCTGGGATGTACCTGGCCTTCTGTTTGACCTTGGGTAAAAAAAAAAAAAAAAGCATGCACTCTCTCTGGGCATCCCTCTCCTCATTTGTTAAAAGATGCAGGATCCGGTTTGGCAATGCACTAATTAAAATAACCCTGTATTAGGAAGGGAATTTTTATCAGCACACCCAAATTTTGCTAAAGCACGGGTACACAGGCTACTGATCATTATCATCTTGCTCACTTAAGGAGCACAATATTTTATTTAAAAGTAAAAAATGAAACTTTTATTAATACTTAACAGTTTAAAACATTTTGATTTATTTCTTTCACTGAACATTTAAAATTACAGGGTGGTGACAGAATAAATAATACTACGGAAGGATGTGTAAGTAACTGATTGAAACATCCGCAAGGGGACACAGACTACGTCTTACTGCAACCATGGCAAAATAGAGCCCCTACGGTTGTCCTTAACTCACCTGCCAGAGGGATTCCACCATATGTGCACACCTGTGCTCACCTGTGGGGAAATTTAACTCTTTCCAGCTGCAAAGTATAATTTTTCAGCAAGCAAGCAAAGAGGGAGAGCTTTTCCCCTTCTTTGCTTTGCCCGCTAGAAGGCTTCAGGAGGTTGCACCTGCTCTCCCAAGCGCAAGGACTGTTCAGCGATTGCTCTCAAGGGTGCAAAACAAAGAAAAGGGGGAAATAAATGAAGCAGCGGGGTCCAGGGTGCGATCTCATAGAGCTGGTATGTCACAGTAACACCAGATATATAGGATATAGGTACCGGGACACGGTCCCCCAGTGCAAGCTGAGCTACAAAGGTGGCTTATACCTCTGTGAGGAGCCATCATCCCCTCAGACCGGTCCTGCCGCATCTACAAAACTTTCATCGAAAATGGTGTTGGAATGAAAAGTTTGGATATGTTGATGGATAACACAACCATTTTTTCGTTTACAGCTCTCCCGGGAGGAAGCAGAGCCAGCAGCACACCAACCCGCGAACCGGGGGCTGACAGAGGGAGCGCGGAGCGGACCTAACGCGGGGCGAGGGACCCAAACCTGACGAACACCGCGCACACACCGCGCTACCCACCGCGCCGGCAGCCTCCAGCCCCGGTGCCGTTAACCCCGGTGCTCGCTCCCCGGGCCCTTACCTCCATGCCCAGCCGCTGCTTCAGCACCAGGGCGGCGCACAGGTACCCGGCGCGGCCGACGAAGAGCTCGTCGGAGCCGCACTCGAGGAAGGAGAGCGGGGCGCACACCTCGCTCAGCTCCCGAAACTTGCCCAGCGGCCGGGCGAAGTCGGGCAGCCCCAGGGCTCGGTAGACCAGCGCGGCCACCGCGTAGACCCCGGCGCCTCCCAGCAAGAAGGCGGCGCGGGTATCGGCCTCGCCGCCGCCCCGCTCCTGGGCTCGCAGGCAGGCGTCCACCAGGCGGCGAGCCGCCCGCAGGTAGGCGTCCCGCGACGGGGCGAAGAGCGGGCACTGCGCGACGTGGTACAGCATGTAGGCCACGCCGGCCACCCCGCCGTACAGCCCGCCCTGGCAGCTGCCCCCCAGGGGGGGCAGCTCCCGAAGGATGCGCTCGATGGTGGCGGTCACCAGCGGCACGGCCGCCTCCGCATCCGGCCCCGCCGCCCCCGCCGCCGCCCCCTGGTAGTCATCGAAGCGGTTGGCGAAGCAGCGCTGGCTCGCCATGCCCCGGCTCTGCACAGCGGGCGGGGAGGCGGCGGGCGGGGAGGCGGCGGCGCGGCAGGGAGGAGCGAGGGAGGCGGCGAGGGGCCGCCGGGGCGGGCGGGACGCGGCCGCCCTCAGGGGCGCTGGGGAGGCAGCGCCCGCGGGGCCCCTGCCCGCGGGCCTTCGGGGGGCAGCCCCCTGGGATGAGGGGAGCGGGCGCTGGGTGGATCGCTGGTTAACACAAGCAAGCGAACAAAGCCACCAACGGTAAAGGAAAAGCTCGAGGCGGGCGCTCAGGGCCACTCCTGTGTGAGGCGAATACACGGTTGTCACGTCTGCCCCTGGGTACGTGAGCTGGTGCAAGCAGGAGTGAATTTATCGTCAAAAATCCGTGACTGCTGGTCAGCTGGCAGCCCCTGGCACTTCCTCTGGTAGGTGCAGCTTCAGTGATTCAGGGCCTCCCCATGGATGCTGGAAAAAGCGTCTTGCCAGAGGCTCCAGCCAGGGCTGGCACAGCTTTTAGCAAGACCAAAACCACAGTCCTCTAGACGCCAAAATATTTTCCTAGAGCTGTGGCTCCATAGCTCCTTTGCACGTAACACCTTTCTTCCAGTTCCCCATACACTACAGCAGAACAAATAACGTGGTTTAGCTCAAAGAATCCCGTTGCCTCTGGTAGGCTTTGGGTTAAGACACTTAGCAGAATCACAGAATCGTCTAGGTTGGAAGAGACCTCCAGGATCAGCTAGTCCAACCTCTGACCTAACACTAACAAGTCCTCCACTAAACCATATCAGCAAATATTTCAAGCACCATGCTGTTGCTGTTGGATTCCTTTGAATTCACCATGTTCTGGTCAACGTTTTCTCCTCAGATTAGTTTTTTCCTACATTTCCCTAACAGTTCCCTACATTTCTCAAACAGATATTTCAGTGGCTTATCAGCAAATGCTATACATTTAAGCTTAATAAACCAAATAAGAGTTGATACAAATCAAAATGTTTCTTATAAAGTCATCTCTTTTACATCCATTTTTGGAAACTGTGATGTGCTGAGTCATAACAAAAGATGACACCATTGGCATAGAAATGTAAGTTAATAAACAGAAAATTAATGAAGATGCTTGGTTGTCAGTTTCTGAAAGCAAAACTCTTTATACCTCTCTAAAAATCTTCGTGGTACTTCTAGGCTTGTATTAGCCCATTCCATAAGCACTGATATGGACAGACTTTTGCCCACTCCATGGGTATACATATCTGCACTGTTATGGCCAGCCTTGGGTGTCCAGGCTTAAAAAAATGATCTTGTAAGTGAAATTTTGGAATTTTTGTTTTTCATTCTGACACATTTTTTTCCCCACGTTTTGAGGATGCTTGCTTCATATTTTCAGTCTTATTCACATTTAAAGGGCTGATAGTTTCCTTCAGGCTTTTTGGGTGTCCCAGATAGTGTTGTCCCATTGATGATGAAGGAATCCCTTTACTGGAGGTCCTTATCTCCCTGCACTGAAAGAAACCAAGTGAGTCTCTGTGGTTTAGGTACATCTTTTTGAGAATCTCACCAAGTGGAAATGGATCTTTGCCACTCTCAGCAGCAAAGACATTAAGAAAAATAAAGACTTCACAGGAAAATCAGTGCATTAGCAATGCTATTCTTAAGGAGGGTCAAGTAAGACTGCTACAGTGTTATTCAGAAAGGAGTCAGTAATCACATGCAGAAGAGGAATGTCTTCAGTGCTCTCACGAGTCTTTTGACAAAATGAAGAGTGCTTAGACACTGTAGGGTTAGCGGAAGACATGGAGCAATCAGCAAGAAATGAGAATGACAGTTTCTGCTGTACCTTTTTTGTACAGGAGTATTAAACTGCCAAAGGCAACAGAAGAGTTGAAGAACAATTACAGAAATGCTTCTTATAGCTGTATACATATTTATTTTTTAAAATAAAGGGCCAAGTCTTAAACTGCTTGTGTTTTCATGTACGAAAGTTTCATGCTTACAGATAAGATGTGTTCTGTATCCTTTTCACTCAAAGCATGCATAGATGCACTCCTGATTATGACTGGAAGAGAAGGAGGAATCATAGAGTCATGGAATCATCAAGGTTGGAAAATCCCTCCAAGATCATCTGGTCCAACCACCCCCCTACAACCAGTGTCACCCACTAAACCACATCCCTAAGCACCACGTCCAACCTTTCCTTGAACACCGCCAGGGAAGGTGACTCCACCACCTCCCCGGGCAACTCATCCCAGTGCCTGACTGTTCTTTCTGAGAAGAAATGTCTCCTCATTTCTGACCTGAACCTCCCCTGGCACAACTTGAGGCCATTCCCTCCAGTTCTATCTTTAGTTACCTGTGAGAAGAGGCCAACCCCCAGCTCCCAACCACTTCCTCTCAGGTAGCTGGAGAAAGCAATAAGGTCTCCTCTGAGACTCCTCATGTGTCTCTCATCAGATCATAGCCTGAGGTGTACCCTCCTTTGTGGTCCAAGAGGAATTGTTGGCCTATGGTGTGTGGCTTCAGCTTGAGAAAAAAGTGAATTTCCTCTGTTTCACCCCCTCTGCACTGGTTTGTGCCCCCTAGGCATACTGTGCTTCTGGAAGCCACACAGCTGGAGGCAAGCTGCATGTTATACTAGGAAAGGGTGTGACACAGGTGTGGTGGGTGGAGGTATTGGGGGAGGAGGGACTGGAAGCCTCGAAACTGTTCTTCATCTGGGTAAATCTGTCCTTACAGAACGCATATTCTGGGTATGTGTTTGTAGCGTGTTGATAAAACGTGCAACGATGGAATAACTGCAGTTATTCCATGGCTGGGAGGGTCCCCAGGAGGTCATCTAGCCCAAACCCTGCTCCAAATAGGGCTGACTACTTGGTGGTGTAGTTGTTCCTGCGTGCTTATTCACATCCACTTGCTTATTTACATATTCCTTTAGGGAATCAGAGCCATCTGATATTTCCGACAGAGCACAGTAGTGTGTCCACAGTTGTAGTGTCAGGACTGGAGGCATCCCCTAACAAATACCTTAAAGTGTAGTCTGTCATTTGTCTCACATGCTTTTTTACTGATGTATCAATTTAGTGGGCCTTTAGGGTTTTTGCATTCCCACATGGTTGCCAGTTTTGTTCCTACTCTGTATTCCACCTCTCTCCCGAGCTGAAGGTGAAACATTGGGCTCACATACCCAGGCTGAGCTCCAGCAACAGATGTGTGATTAGTGGTGTGAACTGCCACGTAGCTTACATGAACAGGGTTGTGCTAGTGGCTGTTCAGGCTGGTTTGAGCACACCAGCTCTTAAATTCAATGCTAGTTGAATTCCCACGCTGCATATGGAAATCAGCTATCAGTACCCTGTACTGCCTAGTGCTGCTGTTCCCTCTCAGGAGAGCTTTGCCACTGTGGGTCACATTTGCAGCTAGCTCCTCTCCCTGCCTGCTCAGGCTTTGTTCTGAGTATCCACGCTCCTACTGAGTGGCTCTGGGGTTTACAGGACCATCTGTGGCCCTGCCCTGCAATCAGTGCGTGGTTGATAGGCAGCTGGATTTGAGCATTTGGCAGAAGTGGATGAATTAGGCAGAGCGGTTTCATGTCCCCATTAGAAAAGAAGTACCCATTTTCCCCATATGCCTTTCATCTACCTTCCCTGCCATGGGTTCTTGAAGAGTGAAATGCCACTGTGCACTGCAGAGACCGTGCTAGCAGCCAACACACCGAGAAGGCTGAGCAGGAGTGACAGTCACACAGCAGGGGTGCTCCCAGGGGCTTCACACCACTGTCATTCACCAGCCACATCCTTGTCCTGGCAGTCTCTGGTTGCTCAGAGACTTACACTTATGGTTTCTTACCATAAGTATTTTTTCATTTCTCAGGTTGAGCTGTCCTATAGTATATGGACTCTGCTCACCAGCCGCACAAAAGCTTTTGAATTTTCATTCCTTGACAATAATGGACAGTGACGTGTGAACCTATTTTGAAAATGAAGTACTTCTTGGCATCGCACAGTGGAAGCTCTTTTCCTAAGCCAGCCTTTTACTCCTTTACTTGTGCATGGTCGATAATACAAACAAGATCGCTGCATGACAGAAGTGATGTTTTAGTGCACATATTGCCATTTCATCACAAGGAAAGTTGTCTATCAGAAGATAAAGCATGTCATTTCACAGAGATTATGTTAAATACTGTGTCAAATATTTAAATTATCCCACATCATTTGAATTCCAGTGGGATTACACTGACTGCTCTTGCTGCTTTTATGCAGCAGACCTACGTTCTGGGACTTGCATGTATTTGTTGTTAAACAAGCCAGGCTATGAACAGTGAAACTAATAAGATCTGGCATCTTACTTGTTTGTTTTCTACTTTTCACAGTGGCCATCTTATTCCCAGGCCTGTCCTGTGTCTGCATTTCTCACCATGGTCTCTGCCTCCTAGCCAGGCTGTTCCCATTCAGTTGGTGGGTGGAGTTAAGTTATAGCTGGCCCATGCAACCAAGGGGCTGCATTGAGTTGATTTTTGTTCCAAGGGGGCATTAAATTGCTGTACACAGCCCAGTGTCATGAAATTTAGGAGTTGAATAGGAATTTAATTTCTTCAAGGCTCAGTCTTTATTACCAAATTTGGATGAAATTGGCCAACAGGTGCAAAATTACAGGAATAGTGTAAAGCGATGAAAGGTAGATGGGCAGTTATGCATGACCGTGTATGCCTTATGCCTTGCTTCCTTAGGAAACAAGGCTAGAGAGGTTTTGTTTGGTTTAGTTTTAGTTTTTTTTTTTTGTTTGTTTGTTTTTTTGTTTTGTTTTTGTAACAAGTTACTGAAAGTGTGGGCAGAGGTACTCATTACTTACAGAATTACTTCTGGTTACAGAATATCACATTATCAGCTTGAAAAGGCAACTTTACTTTAGAAAGGGTATCGGGATAGATAAAAACATAGCTACTGGTATGAAGTCTCTGAAGATTTTTCATTGGGGAAAAGTATTACATTTTCTCAGTACCTCTCTGTATGCTGATTTGCCCATTTATAGACAGGTGAATCACCACACAGTTGTTGTCAAATGCTGAGGCTCTCTGTGGAGCAGGAAGTTTGACATTCTAAGTTTGGGCTTATCTGGCAAAAATCTGTCTTTAAAACAGCATATGCAGACCCCATCCTGAGCCACCCACAGGCATGGTTATTCCTAGCGTTCTTCCCTTGGCTTGAACCTACTCAAACTGGCAGGGTGGTAGAGTTCTTTTCCGCAGATACATCTCTCACAATCTTCAGTTTCTTTGTCATGCAAATTGTGTCCGATTTTGTATGTTCAAGGTGATTTCTAATGAACCAAGAGTACTTTTGTATGCTTAGAGAACAGTAGTTAATTTGCAGTTCTCTGCATGGTTCCAGCATTAGCCAACACAATAAGGAAGCAAAAAATCCCGCTGTGCACTCCATTATTGATATTAAAACAAACTAGTTATTTTTGTCTGACTAATTAGTCTGTCAGTACAACATACATTGTCAATTTTAAATTTCCTTATGTGCATCTATTCTATCATTGATGTTAATGTGAGATCTGAGATTTTAATTGTAACGTTTTTGTCAGATCCAGAATTTGGAACCATTTCAAAGTACAAGAGCAAAAATCAATACCTGAAATCAAGTAATGTTTTTACCTGAAAGCAGCTAACATTTTTATCTGTCACATTTTACTTCAATTTTCTTATCTGTACATTTCGCTATTCCCTTTGTGCTACCTGATCTCAGTAATTGTTGTGATAGAAATGTTAGCCTTTTATTAACAAATCATGCTCCTGCTTGGCAGGGCAGGGACCTCACCCAGCAGACCTCATCCTACAGCACCTGCAGGTGATGAAGGAAGCTGGGGACGGTGACCGAGCTCATCGCAGCCCCAAGATCAGGCACAGCCCCAAGCACGAATAGTAAAATAGTAGTTGGAATTTCAGGCTATGTGACCAAATCTGATAAGAAAATGTCCTGGGGTCTTAAATACAAGTAACTATGAAGTTGCTTTTATGTCCTTGAGAAAAGGTAGCACCTCCAGAAACAAGGCACCCCTTAACCGTATGCTAGGAAGTTGGATTCATGCTGATTCTAATGTGGATAGAAGATTTCCAAGTCCCGAGTCATCAAAAACAGCGCAGCATTTGCACTTTTTAAAAAATTTCCATCTTGGCCACACATACTGACCAGATCCAACATCTCTTAGCTTGATGTGTTTGAGAGGTTCAAGTGCCGGGCAATACAGCATGAGTTACAAGATATGTACTCCCACATAGAAATACTCTCTTACCCAGAAACAAAACTTCTTTGAGGTGTTGCTGTTTCTGTTTTTTTTTGCCTTTTGTTTTTGTTTTTGTCAAACTAGTGAAACTTTTTTGCAAGGCTGGGTTTGCAAAACTGAAAACTTTAATATGAGACTTCTAAGAACTTTCTATTCCAGCTATGTTCAGCAGACCCCAAGGAGTAACAAGGCCTAAGTTAGGGCACATGAAGTCACACAAAATTGCATAGGTCTAACTTTGTGCAAGGGGGAGCAGCCTGGTCTAGGTGCTTTCATGAGTTAGCAGAATGCTGACTTCTCTCCATGGGATCCCAATCCGTTATACTTTATGATGGCAGACCTAGAAAAACAAGATAACCTGGCTTAGCGTGTATAGTTATTTCCCACTCAAACAATAAAACAGGTGACTTAATTTAGGACATTGAAAATAAATTAGGTTGATATTTAGAATCATAGAATCATAGAATATCCTGAGTTGGAAGGGACCCTTAAGGATCATCAAGTCCAACTCTTGACACCGCACAGGTCTACCCAAGTTCAGACCATGTGACTAAGTGCACAGTCCAATCTCTTCTTAAATTCAGTCAGGCTCGGTGCAGTGACCACTTCCCTGGGGAGCCTGTTCCAGTGTGCAACCACTCTCTCTGTGAAGAACCCCTTCCTGATGTCCAGCCTAAACTTCCCCTGCCTCAGCTTAACCCCATTCCCGCGGGTCCTGTCGCTGGTGTTAATGGAGAAAAGGTCTCCTGCCTCTCGACACCCCCTTACGAGGAAGTTGTAGACTGCGATGAGGTCTCCCCTCAGCCTCCTCTTCTCCAGGCTGAACAGGCCCAGTGCCCTCAGCCGTTCCTCGTACGTCTTCCCCTCCAGGCCTTTCACCATCTTCGTAGCCCTCCTCTGGACACTCTCCAACAGTTTCATGTCCTTTTTATACTGTGGTGCCCAGAACTGCACACAGTACTCGAGGTGAGGCCGCACCAGCGCAGAGTAGAGCGGGACAATCACCTCCCTCGACCTACTAGCGATGCCGTGCTTGATGCACCCCAGGACACGGTTGGCCCTCCTGGCTGCCAGGGCACACTGCTGGCTCATATTCAACTTGCTGTCTACCACGACCCCCAGATCCCTCTCTTCTAGGCTGCTCTCCAGCGTCTCATCGCCCAGTCTGTACGTGCAGCCAGGGTTTCCCCGTCCCAGGTGCAGGACCCGGCACTTGCTCTTATTGAACTTCATGCGGTTGGCGATCGCCCAGCTCTCCAACCTATCCAGATCCCTCTGCAAGGCCTTTCCACCCTCATTTGAGTCCACAACTCCTCCAAGTTTGGTGTCATCAGCAAACTTGCTCAAAATGCCTTCTATTCCTACATCCAGATCGTTTATAAAAATATTGAAAAGTACCGGCCCTAAAATGGAGCCTTGAGGGACCCCACTGGTGACCGCCCGCCAGCCTGACGCAGCCCCATTTACCATAACCCTTTGGGCCCTGCCCGTTAGCCAATTGCTCACCCATCGTATGATGTTTTTATTTAGCTGTATGCTGGACATTTTGTCCAGTAGGATCCTATGGGAAACCGTGTCAAAAGCCTTGCTGAAGTCCAAAAAAATCACATCAGCTGGTTTCCCTTGGTCCACCATACGGGTGATCTTATCATAAAAGGAAATCAGGTTAGTTAGGCAGGACCTACCCTTCACAAACCCATGCTGGCTGGGACCAATGACCGCTTTGTCCCCCAGGTGCGCCTCAATACGTTCGAGAACCATCTTCTCCATGATTTTACCAGGCACTGACGTGAGACTGACAGGCCTGTAATTGCTAGGGTCTTCTTTCTGACCCTTCTTGAAAATCGGCACAACATTTGCCAGCTTCCAGTCTACCGGGACCTCTCCAGACTCCCAGGATCGTTGAAAAATAATTGAGAGAGGTTCCGCGATGACGTCCGCCAGCTCCTTCAGCACCCGGGGATGAATCCCATCCGGACCCATGGACTTGTAGGGATCCAGGTGGAGTAGCAGATCCCGCACACGTTCAGGGTCGGTCGGGAGTTTGTCATCCCCACCGTCCCGGTCCTCCAGCTCGGGGCACCCTGGGTCCCGAAGCCCATCATCGGCATTGAAGACAGAGGCAAAGAAGGCGTTAAGCGTCTCTGCTTTGCCTATGTCATCGTCTGTGAGAAGACCTTCCCTGTCAAGGAGCGGCCCTATGTATTCTTTAGTTCTCCTTTTTCCATTCACATATCTAAAAAAACCCTTTTTATTTTCTCTCACAGACACAGCCAGCTTCAACTCTAGGTGTGCTTTAGCCACACGAATTTTCTTCCTACAGACACGAGCAGCATCCCTGTATTCTTTCCATGTCACCCGGCCCTCCTTCCAGTAGCGAAACACTCTCTGTTTCCGCCTAATCTCCATTAGAATGTTCCTGGTCAGCCACGCCGGCCTCCTGCCCCGCCTGCCTGACTTGCGATATTTAGGAATCGCCTGATCTTGTGCTTCTAGGAGGCATAAGAGAACTCCAGTTACCTTGGAAATTTTCCAGATGGATACGTTTCAAAACACAACTCTCAATGTATTCACAGCATGGCTGGGTTTGTAAGGGAGCTCTGGAGGCCACCTGCTCCAAGCCCTGCCCAAGCAGGGCTACCCAGAGCAGGCTGTCCAGGACCATGCCCAAGTGGCGTTTGGCGTTCCCCAAGGAGGAGACCCCACAGCTTTCTGGGCAGCCTGAGCCAGGGCTCCTCACTGGCACAGCACAGAAGTGCTGCCTGCTGCTCAGAGGGGGCCTCCTGAGCTCCAGTTTGTGCCTGCTGCCTCTTGTCCTGGTGCTGGGCATCACTGAAAAGAGCCTGGCTCCAATCTGCACCCTCCCTTCAGGTACTTATGGACACTGATGAGATCCCCCTGAGCCTCCTCTTCTCCAGGATGAACGTCCCCTGCTCTTTCGGCCTCTCCACACTGGAGAGGTACTCCAGTCCCATAAACATCTTTGTGGCCCTTCACTGGACTCTACAGTAGCTCCAGGTCTCTCAAAAGAGAAAATGCCAGAGGTCAGAGTTTTTAATTCTTAGGAACCCTGAAGCAATGTATGGAGTACCTTTTTCTTAATACAATGATAATGTTTTCTTGGGAAAGTGCTAAGAACACTTCAAAATCAATTTCTGTTCACTTTTATTTACAGCTCTTGTGATTAGTACTCCGTCTGTCTTCATTTCATTGCTATATGTTAGTCTGATGGGATGCATAGAAGCTGTGATGAAGATTCATCTATCAGAGTTTATGCTATTTTGCTTGTTCAGCATCCCAGGGGGAGGTAACAGAAATGTGAAATACATCGTAATCTCTGTTGCTTTTTTTTTTTTTTTTTTGGTAAAAGCAAGCTACAAAATCATAAATTGCAATAGTATGAAGTATTGGACTTTGAACAAAAATATTTTTGCTTTATTTTTTTTTCGCCCTCAAATGTGTAAACTGTGATGCTGTAAATGTTTACACCTGGGATTTAGCTTATATACATGAATGGTACCTCACTGTTCTCAGTAAATAATGTGTGCAAGATCATGGTCGAAGATTGTTCCAGAATGCCATTAAACATTTTTGTTTTTCTAGTCTTCAGTTTGCAAATGCCTTCAAAAAAAAAAAAAAAAAAAAAAAAAAAAGCTGGAAGATGCATAAAAATAATTCACAGCGTCATGAATTATGCAAGAAGACATTCTTGTTCCCTGTAGATAAGCAAAATGTTCAGGTACTGAAATATAAATTTTGGATTACAAAATTGGGCTCTGATTCAGAAAACCATTTGGGTCAGAAGTACAGCTAACATCCTTAAAATAAAAGATGCATGTCTGTGGGAAGCCCCTGCAGGATCGGTTCGGGAAGGACGGCATCCCGTGGGAGGGACCCCACGTGGTTACTATAATTTGCCTATAAGCCAGATGTTTGAAGTTTGTTAATTAAAAAGGCAATGTAGAGAAAAGAACATATAGGTATATGATAGGTATACACAAACAAATTCTATATATGTATGTGTAAGCTCATTTCAAATTCGAAAATAAAATTTGCTCTGGCAAGTCTGCAAGTGGTTTTAAAACAAAGGCGCTGCTTTCTCTGATTATTACCTTTATTTTTACACCTTAATAAAAACAAACACAACCAAACAGTTACACCTACTCATTTACCCTATGGTTTATTTGCTGGTTTCCTCACTGCTGTTGGTGAAGTCAGTCTGTTTTGCTCCACTTCACTGCTTTCAGCACTTTTGCAAAAGAGATGAACCTTGACACTACCTTTTAGAGTCACAACCAGTTTATATGAATTTGCCTGCATTTGCCTTTTTCTCTGGCTGCCCATCCTTCTCTGTTCCCCTTTGTCAGATTCAAAACCTGGAAAAAAAAAAAGCCATCAGCTTTCTGAAATCAGGCACTGAAATACAGCTTGGTGAGCAGCCCCTCTGCTGAAGAGGATGCTGGACTCAATCATCAGAAGTCCCTGCAATAAAAACTTCTGTCTTTGTTCTTGTAAGTGCAGCTGTGATGCTGGCAGGGCTGGACTGGCTGGCTTTCTGGATGACCCACATTTGGATTCTTGTTCTTCAACACACAGTGGCTTTCACAGATGTCAGTGCTGGCTACCTACTGTGGAGAAATTAAACCTCTGCATGTTAGCCAATGTACAAACTGTTCCCTCTCTTTAACATCACTTCACCTTCCAGTGTAGGAAGGCTCAGAGGCACACACTAGGGTACTTAGTCACATTTTCCCATATGCACCTTTAGATTTCGCTGTTGTTTTGTTCAGGAGATGGATTTAAGTCTAAAATATCTCTTCTGATTGGAGCAACCCTGCATCAATAGATCAGACCAATGTTTTCAATGGGCTTGACTCGTGTTTGTGGTAAGGTCCTGGACTTCCATTTGTATCAAACTCTTATTTTTGCAGAATGTTTCCTGGAGCTGAGCCTGTATCAGTCTTGGCTGTCACTCCAGTTGCTTGGGCTGTTAAAAAGATGGAAAAACGATATATCCGACCTTGTTCAGCACAGGAATTTTCCACTGGCTGCCTCCCACCATTGCCATAGAGAGAGTTTCTGAGTGAGAGGGGATGTGTTCCAAGCATTATATGGCCCAGTGATGACCTCTTCCTAAAATAGCACCTGAAGATCATTAGCTTCTGGAACAAGATAGTGAGCTCCTACTCTCCCACCCACATACCCCTGCACGTATATCCTGGGGAGTGTGGGCGCCCCCAGCTCTCTGGCAGGCAGCTAACAGTGTGAAAGGAGCTCTGTGGCACTCAGGATATGTTTTGCTGCCAACATATGACCTTGTATCGCTGTTCCTGACCTTATGGCCCACAGGCAGAACTGTTGAATATATGAGGTGAGGAACAGAGGTTTACACTTGTTGGCCGTGAGATTATTAGTTAATTCACCCTAATTCTCACTCCAGCCCTTGGCTGAAAACAAAGATTTCTGAAATGTCTTCTTCCTCCAGCAAGTAGCAGAGAGAAGACAAGTTTTATGGATGGTGCCTAGCTGGATGTGTTTTTTTCATCACCAAAAACACGCACTGCCTTACTTTGATAAATGTTCATCCTCTTTGATGCTTGCCTTTCAGGCCCAGAAAACTCAAGTTTCTCTTCTCCCAAGTAGTAAGATCCCACACATGAGGTGAGGAGGCACTCCGATCACCAGGCAGAAGAGGTGGTATAGCAGTCAGGGAAGTGTGCTGTGATATAAAGCTCCCCCGCTTACTCGTCTTTTTCTCTTCCCTTGTCCTGCAGGCCGGAGGAATCAGGGCAGGCAGTTGGAGCAACTGGCTGCTTCTGGGAGGTGGGTTTCATCCATGAAGAAGGAGGGCATGGTAAATCATTGCAAACGAATCAGATGTAGATGTAGCCAGGGGAAATGTGAGGTGAGCCAAGTGCATTAGTGTCACTCTCACTGTGTGGGACTTTACAGGTCTTCGTATCAGAGGCATAAAGGTCATTTGTGGTTTTGGAGCCTGTCCCTTAAGGCAGCATAGGCATGATTAAAGACTTGAAATTAAGCTGGGTTACTTTAAAATCATTTCACAAGATGCTTCCTTCTCCCACCTCTTTCTCCTCCATGTAGGTTTGTTTTTAATGATGCTAGGCATTAGTAAGAATAATATCGCTTCCAGCATGTGGCATAACTGAGATTAGTTAAGAATTCATGAATGCATCTGGAACAAACAACCCCATGTTATTGAAAATAAGACCAGTTATGTGATTAAAATGAATGCAATCAAATTTGAAGCTTCAGACACTGCAGCTAAACAAACTGATATATCTAATCAGCAAACGATGCACTTTTAAGGAACGTATTATAATTTAGAAAGAAGAAACTACTTTAAAACTGTCTTCCCCATACAACGAATGACTGTGCAGCACTATTTATACAGTCATAAATAGAACCTTTTAAATGGAAATCATGAAGATTTTGTAATTGGACTTTACAGTTAAAAACTTTGCACCTAAGAACTTGATACAAGGGAGACATCTGGTGAGGCATCCCCGTAATGCCATGCCTCAGCACAGAGTCACACCCGCAGAGCAGCGCTTAGCTTGCTTCACTAGAGACTTCCTCTGTACCCTTCAAACATATGAGATACCCTTAAAATTCTCATGTCTTGGAAAAATCTGACTTCTTTGTCATAAATTGTCAGTTGAAGTATTTATAATATCGGCCTCGTGGACTTACGGAGATGGTATTATTACAGAGAGCTAAGTGACACTACGGGTGTGCTGTTAACCTTGGTAAGTGAATAGGAATCCAGAAAGGAGAGGTGAGGTGAGACGAGGTGAGGTGAGGTGGCGCAAGGACAGGAGAGAAAAAGAATTTCTGCATATGCCATATTTTATACTTCTCTGTGACATCTGCATTCACAAGCAATTTCTTATGATTTTTTACAAGTTCCCTGTCATTCTTTCATCTGAGGCCCTTTAATCAAAATGATAGTGATGTTATAGGGTAGTAAACGCCTTTTAGAATTACTGCGGCCTGCCAGTACCTGATCAGGGCCTACAGGAAAGCAGAAGAGGGACTCTTTGTCAGGGAGTATAGTGATGGGACAAGGGGGAATGGGTTTAAACTAAAAGAGGGGAGATTTAGATTAGATATGAAGAAGGAATTCTTTACTGTAAGGGTGGTGAGGCCGTGGCACAGGCTGCCCAGAGAAGCTGTGGGTGCCCCATTCCTGGAGGTGCTCAAGGCCAGGCTGGATGGGGCTTTGAGCAACCTGCTCCTAGTGGGAGGTGTCCCTGCTCATGGCAGGGGGCTGGAACTACGTGATTTTAAAGGTCGCTTTCAACCCAAACCAGCCTATGAATGTAGGATAATTAAAGATGCATGTTGTATTTTGTTTAACGGCTGACATGTTAAGTGCTCTAGATTCTACATACAGACTCTGCTTGTCTTGAAATTGCTGTGTTTAATGGACGCAGAAATGAAAATGCATTTCATTTATTCCATGCTAATGCATTTTTACTCAGATACTGCTGAAAAAATGATGCAAAGCATCCACGTCCTGCTGTGGTGGCTGTGTGATTGGCTGTGTGCTGCTGTTTGGAGGGTACTGGCTGTGTGATAGCCTGGCACCTTCCCACCAGCTGCCTGGTGCTGGGCACCACATGGAAATGTCAACTGTCCCATGTGGAAATAATGCATTTTGTGTCATATTTTCCTATCTGTAATCCTTTTTTTGATCTTTCACAGAATGTTTTTCAGGCCTGCAGGAACATTTCTGTTCATGCAAGGGTGTCTAGGCCACGCTATGTCCATGAATGAGAAGGGTCAGGAACATAGACTGCCTCTCAGGCCTGCCCTTCAGCATGTCCTGCTTTGGGAAAGGGTGGTTATGTTGGTGGAGTCATTGGACAGGACTTTAGTGAGTCTTGGTCCCACTACCAGCCCTTCTTCTCATCTGCAGAGTTAGCAGAGAGGTGAACTGATCCTAGGCAGGAGGGCAGCTTGCCTGGTCAACAAAGCCCAGGTAACTGATGTGCCTGTTCTTCAGAGCTGACATCCATGAAGATGTCTAAACCATGCTCAGGTAGCTTGATAAATGAGACTATAAAAGAAAGGTATGAAAAGCTAATAGTAATTTATTACCATGGCATTTTATTATTTTATTCTTATAAGCATTTATATGGAAGGGGCACTTTTAGTGTGCAAAACTGTGTTTTAATTCATATTTTTGAATGCACATATTTGTCTGTATGCCTCAGTGCAAGCACAAAGCAAGGGTGGTCTGAAAAATTAAAGCCATTCCTAAGTTTGCTGTCATATTTGTGTCAGAGACCTAGATAACTGTTGTTTTTGGTTTGTTTATTTGTTTTGCATTTCCATTTGCATTTCCATTTGCATTTGCATTTGCTATTTTTTACTTGCTGGAAACATTTCTGGTAACCACATGTGAGAAATACTGCAGGCATTGTTATTTTTTTTTTTTTGCACCCACAATTAGAAATTGAGCAACTCAATAGAAATTCATTAGACCTACTTACTCTGTGCTAGGGACAGATTTGTTCTGAGATCATCTGTGCAGTTCGCAGCAGCCTAATGTTAGACTGCAGGTGAATCTTTACTTGAGGCTCTCTTGACAAATCTGGTGACTTTCCAGATTTCTTCTTGTGTATAGACTTCAAGTCTGGGTGTAGGGGAGATGATTTTAAATGACCCGTTCTGCTGTCTGTTTATAGTGCTGACTCTCAGGCTCTGGCTGTGGTAACACAACCCTTCTGCCTACAAGATTTCAGTTCTCCTGGGATGCTGCCCAGCCTTCCCTTTCCCTTCCTTGGAGTAGCACTGTTTGCACTGCTTCTTCTCCTAGCTCCTCTCTTCAGAGCTCTGAACATCCTTAAGGTGTAATGACACACACTACTAAAGGTCACCACAATGCTTATCACTAAGCATAACTTCAGTTTTCACAACGAAAGGTGCTGGTCCCGGCAGATAAGGCTGGCTATTGTATTTATACTGTTATCTATCACAGGCACAGCAAAAACTTTCAAAAATTAACAGAACTGTATACAGTCTTTTCATTATAAGCATCTCATAGACCCTACCGAACACAGCCTGCAGAGGCAGCCTGCAGAGGGCTTCTAGGAGTCTTGAGTCTTTCTTGAGTGTTACAAATGATGGCTGAGACCATACTCTTTAAATGTAACATCAGAAAAAGATTTTAGACTTCATCCTATAATTGAATGATGTTCACCTTTCCAATCATTGCTGATTTTGTTTAGAAGAGTGTGAAGTCAGCACTTGTGGTTCTGTTGCATGTTAGGTACTGAATGATACTTATGCATGGCAACTACTTCAGAAATCTTATTTCCTTGCCACTTTTCTGAAGAACAGAAAGAAGGCTATGAGGTTGTCAAATTCATCTTAAGGCCATTGTACTAGCCAGAATATTCAGAAAAACAAAGAAATAGGCCCTCAATAAAAAATACACTGCGATGCACTGCTCTTTCATCAATCATTTTCTCTGCTAAGCTATATTTTCAGTTTGAGTTTGTAGGCTGCCCTAAACAGTGGGTTTCAGCTCCCTGCCTGGAGCTTGCTAGATTGTGCTGCAGTGCACATAATAAAGATTGAATACTTGCTTCTGCAATAAAAGCTACCTAATCAGGTGGTGAGGACACAGATTCACAAATCAGAGAAACTCATCTCAGCTCTTGCCTTAGCTAATGACCTACTCTGTGCCTTCAGTATCTGTGGCAATTTCTCAGATATAAAGTAGGGAGAGTGGTACGTGTTTTCCATTATAAAGAGAAGAGCTTCTTAGGTTAAAAATATTTTTGAAACGTTACTGTGATTTTATTATGTTTTAATTCCCCGTGATAAAGAACAATGATATCTATAAATGAGAAGTGAAACATTACTAAGACATAAAAGGGAAATGGAATTTTTACAACTCAAATTAGGACCTGTATGAAAGCCTGTGGGCTTCGGTACTGAGCTTTTTAAAATTAGATAAATAAATCTACCATTTTAATTGGCATATTTTTTCTCTTCACCCTTCATGACCTCACTGAGTAATGAGTGAAACAACCAAAGAATGATATGTCATACCAATATGCAAATCATCTTTAACATGCTTATTGTAAGAGATACAAAGATTTAGAATTACTACAAAAAGAAAATTTTACTTACTGTGTTTTTCAAATGCAGGTACATATATGCACACTGACCTTTTAGAATTACTGGTGTTCTGAATAACCACAAGCAACAAACAGTTTGGAAATCTAGAAAAAGTTAAACATAAGAACCAAGACCAAAAAAAAAAAAATTGTCTCATCTTCTATGATTACTTAACTATTCCAAAATAATTCCTTTAGATATTGTTCTCTTCACATCTTCAGAGAGCACAGCACTGTTTATCTTCTCACAGGGGTAAAGCCAACTGTCATTGTTCTTTTTCTTCTGTATAAGGGAGATGAGTTAATATTTCTTCCAGATGGGGAATTCTGCCTCATATGAGGAAAGTTGTCAAAAACAATCAAATCAAACAGCAGTATAAAGTACATAACAGAATCCCTCTGAAAAAATGAAGAGAAAATCTTTTCTATATTCCTACTCTCTTTTGATTAAATGCAAGTTGAGAGTTTCCAGCCACACTTGTTTTTCCAATGATTGATTTATCAATGAAGTGGCCAAACAATGAAAATACTGCAGATCAACCCATCTCCCCAGTATTTTATCCCACTGGTGAATGACGTGATTTGTTTTCAGACACTTTTCATAATTTGGTTAATAGAACTGAGCCAGACCTAGATCAATAGTTGCTCTCTCTCGCAGGACTCTTTGCTCTCCACATTTTATTGTATGACTTCAGAAGCAAGTGCAAGCATCATCATTAAGGCACCTTATGAAGTTACCTTGTGAAGTGAAACAATTCATCTTTATCACTGGCCAGGAAACGGGACTAAGCATACTCGTAGCATGGTGCACCAACCTGCTGACAGAACAAATGACTTTGAATCATTTTGTCCATTAAGTATTTTATATTTTTTATATGTATATTATATATATATATAGTATTTTATATAAAATTGGCCACTTCAGTGAGTTTTCAAGCCTTGTGGCATACAAGGAAGCACACACATCTACCTCCTTCAGTTCCTTTCTCACTTACCATAAACCCTAGAGCACAAATCAAGGTCAGATCCAAATTACATGCTATGTGAATAGTGCCAAGTGAACCCAAACTGCCTTTTCAATCCATGATGTATTTATTCAGTTACAGCTAAAATTGTAAAATATGATTTTTTGTTTATAATGTTGATAATATACCCTTTTCATTCTCTTACATATATATTAGGGAATGTTATACCCACTCACAAGTATGGCTATATGCTAAACTATAATGAAAGAAATAACTTCTCCATCTCAATCTGCTGGAAGCCCGTTTGACACTACAACCATCTGTCTAATCCAAATGATAGCCATTACAAAAAAATATTTCAAATTTTTGTTCTGCTATAAATCCCTACTTTCTCTCTTCACATCCATCTACCACATGGGAAAATTAAGTTCCTCAACATTACTTTCTTCTAGCATTCAATATTCCATATTGGACATGTATTTCTAGGAGGATCAATGCAATGAAATTCAGAACTGTGCAACTGTTGGGAGAAGAAAAATAAAGTGCCATTCTGTGGGAAAGGTGACTAAAGCTATCAGATACACGTTCAACAAACTAAGGGAAAGCTTCATGTTCTCAAGTTTCAGTAAATAGTCTAGGATCATGCTAAATTATCCCCCTATATTTCACAGGCACATTTACAGTCTCAAAAACCCAGTCCACTGGCCTTCATTCAGATCTAGTAGACTCCTTTGTGCTCTTCATGCAGAGGTTTCATTCTAAGCAAGATCAATCATACTCTCACCCCAGGAGCCTTCCAGACTCAATGCTGTGAGACACAGGGATCTGAGGTTAGATGAAACCATTCTTCCCCAAATCCCTTTACTGGAAGTCTGGGACCACTGATTGAGAAATCAGAAAGAAGTGGACAAGAAACTGAAATAATCTCTGCCACATTACTGCAATTGAGATGAGACACCTTGCCTTCCTCAGAGCTTTGGGAAGAACAGGAAGAAAGACATCTGGCAGGTATTGCCACCTCCAAAAGACAGGCAGGCTCAGGAGCAGAGATTTGTGGCTTACCTTCCCAAGTCATAAGAAAATTGACCATGGGATGTCCCTGATCACAGAAATTTTTGTGCAGATAATGTTTTGAACTGCTTTTACTGAGTCAGGCTGTCTGTAAGAATGGTAGCATGACCCCTGGTTGTTGTTGCTGTTGTTGTTTGCAGCCCTAAGAGAGAACGTGCAGTTGCAGGGTCTGTTCTGTCTAGTTTGTGGGTGCTGAGAAAATGTGAGCTCAGCAGTCTGCCCATGCTCACTGCCAAACAGGATGCAAAAGAAGCTACTGCTAGAAGGACCGGTGTGGGGGAGAGAAAGGTATATATCATATAGCCACTACTCCATAACGCATCTTGGAGGAACTTAATAACTTTATACATACTTTTCCTAGTATGTATAGTCTTTATTGTTTTACAGGGTCTGGACAGGTGCTGGGAAAGATCCTGACTTGAGACAGGGGCCCAGGTTTGCCACCTGACTGGTGCCCAGAGACATACATGGGCTCTGTAATCTGAACTCGGCTATGTTTCTGATGAGCCAACAGCCAAGGAAATAAATCCAATTGTTAAATAAAATAAGTTAAGAATGAAAACAAGCTCAAAAAGAGTAAGGTCTGTCTGAGGGCAGCATGCCAAAATGTAAAAAAAAATAAAAATAGAAGCCTCATTTGGCTGGCAGATAGGCAGTGATGAGTGTGCTGCTCTCTTATGATTATTACCCAGCTAAGCAGGAGATACATCAGCATGGATGTTGTTAGAACTAAAAATCTTGTCTTGCATGTTTGGATATACGCACACCACAGTTTGCATGCTCATATGGACAATCACTTGAAGGGAAAACACAATCTGCTATAATGCCTATCTGCTAGACAAAATGTGCGTGATTACTTCCATATGGCTTTTCTTTCTGAAACAGTAGAGCTCCAAAGTGAGGGAAGATTTTAAACAGAGGTGATGATGTATTTCAAAATCCCAGTTCAATAGTGCACTTGTGGGGAAAATTGGCCTTCAGTGGGATGTAAGCACGCATTTCTGTGCTTTGCTGAATAGTGATGTCCTTAAACATCTGCTTAGAGATGTATACGTACTAAGACATGATCTTCTATGGGTGAATTTTTAATCAACTCCCAAGTGATCTCCTGGATGAGGATTCAAAAGGAGAACTCTGTATTCTGCAGAAAATCAGGATCTGTTCCCTAATATCACTTTTTTTTTTTTTTCTTTACTGCTGTGCTGGATTTTGAAGATGAAAAGAGCTAATGCTATTCATCATCACACAGTCATGTTTAGGAAATATTCACACCACTTAATGGAAGGAGGTCCCTAGTTTAATGTGCCTACTCTTACAGTTGGTGGGGAAGGAGTTCTTCAGATGACAAATCAGAAAATCCAGATGTTGCACTGCATTTTAATGTAACCCACCACTGATCTGATGTAACTCACCCCTGACCTTTAGTTCCAGCTTTGGAAAGTTTCAGGGTGAGCTTTTCTTTCCACACACCATGCAAAGGAAATGAAGCAGGCTATTTTCCTAATTTCATGTTTAAAATCTAGTTGCCTAGATTTAAGAGCTGTTAATAAGCAACGTGAACGATCTTTTCCAACCAGAATATTTGAGGGGAAATAGGCTCTAGGGTCACTAATTGCTACAAATGCGAGAAAGAAAACAGAGCAGCCTGTTGGTTTACACATTCAAGAGCGCTTTAGCAGGCCTGCAGCGTGGGGCTGTAGGAGCTGCAATGTACAGTGGGTGGCATCACTGCTGCCAGCACCTGCCCTGCCGCTGCCCTCCCCAAAGGGGACTCGCACTCTCCAGCAGAGACAGGGAAATCAGGCGTCCAAGTGGGAACATGCAAAAGCCAAATCACTGAGCGCAGGGGAGTTTTAAACAAGTCAACCAGAAACACCAAGAGAGCTATGTGTCTAAAACCTTGTCTTTGATGTTTCCCCAGGGATGCAGGAATTCACAGCCCTGAAACCACTGCCTGTGGTGTCTTGCCTGCTCTCTTCCACAGCCAGGGATTAGGAAATGCTCTCAGGAGGTGAGAGCTAAATCCCCAAGCAGCATCACCCCTACAGAACCTTGTACTGACGGATCTGCATTACACTAAAATACGTTAGCAGCCAGCTTATGGGGCATTTTGTATGGAGGTGATCCTTGCCTCTTAGTGAGCTCAGTCCACTCCAGAATCAGAAGTGCTGACTTTTTGGGAGCAGCAGGCAAGGGGCCCCATGGGTGAGTGGGCTTGGGATTTAGTCTGGAGAGGGACATTCTGCAGTTCCTCAGACCGCTAAGAAAATTGAAACTCAGTGCTCTTAAAGCAGAGAAAATACTCTAGAATAGGAGCCAGACTCCTCATCTCAGGATATTCACTGCCCTCTGGGCTCCAGGTCATGGCTGCTTTCTTCTGATGCTAAGGTCCTTCCATTCTCAGATGCACAAAGGCTCAGCTTCAAGAGTCGTAGGGCGTATTCCCACCCCAAATATGCACAGCCTGATGTTTGGGAGATTTTTATAAGTTCAGGGAGCTGGGGACTCAAACTTCCATGACTTTAGAAGCGCCTAGGATTTGGGTTTTGTGTTTTCTAGGTTACTGGACAGAAGAAAGCCATTGTGTTACATGATAGAGTCATCTAAATTCTACTTCAGGATAGTTCAGGCTGGTGCAATGAATTCTGAATGCATGCAGCAGGTCAATCCCCAAACAGCCTCCTTAAACATACACCTGCTTGGTCAGCTCAGTGCAGACAAGACGACATATATTGTGCCTGTTAGCACTGCAGCAGGCTCTCAGGGACATTTTTCCTCTCGGGTGGTAGATGTCATGTGCATCAAACAAGCAAGGCAACATTTTCCTCAGCTAGTCACAGCAGGGTAGGACAAGATCATATCTTGATTCTTTCCCCTCTGGGAGCTTCCTAGGCTGTGCCTCCTCCTCCTCCTCCTCGATGTGACTGCTAGCAGCACAGGCCGCATGTTGAGTCCTCTCTGAAAGCAGTCTTATTTGGGAGCTTCTACTTCATATACAGAAATGAATGGCTTGTACCAGGGAGCTGAACCACTGTCACTTTCTGTCTCCCTCAGGCAGAGAAGGGAACTCGCTGTAGCTTTCTGTATGCCAGCAGACATCTCTAGCCATAGAGAGGGGCTTTTGACAATGCGCATTTTGGATAGAGACTCTTAAAGCCTGCCTAAGCACCACTTTATATGCATAAATCTCTTTTTGGATCTGAGGATTAATCTCTTGCCTCACTTTGTCATCTGCAAAATGGAGAATTTCCCTACCTGACAAGAGAATTGAGAGGATAAATATTTCAGAGACCATGAAGCACTCAGACAACTCTCTCAGTACGGGTGACAAAAGCACCTCGGATAGACAGGAGAATGCTGCTTTAAAATTCCCAGGAGAACAGCGCAGAATAGAGATGAGATATAACAATGTGGGAGGCAATTGTAGCAATCTAAGTGATAGATAGCATCATTCACAGGAAAGCAAGATGGATCTGCCTATAGACTCCCATTCACAGAGTTGGACTCACTTCTGGTGTGCATTTCAAGGCACGCACCATGCCACAAAATAATGATGTTTATCCACCTGCTTTTTGATTGCTATTTCCCAGCTTAACTCCCATGGAAAAAAAAAAAAAAAAGCTCAGGATTGTTATCCTATTTGGGCTGCTTAATGTTTTGGCACTCCAGGATGATCTTTGCAATTCCTGAGGTCTGTGGACTTTTTGATTACCTGTTTAGGATGTACAGGTCTCTGAACACTCTTCTCAGGCCAGGCACCCCTGGGTGCTTGGCTCAGGCCAGGGAAAACCTCAGCGACACCGAGGAAGGAGAGCTTGCAGCTCGGGCATCTTTAGCTGCTATTTACAGGCTCGCCCCACGAGAGGGCAATATGGCAACATCCACTGTGCTTCCACTCCTTAATAAACCTTTTAAAAAAGGATCAGGCTCTTGAACCGGGAATTTCATTCTACAGTGTATGCACAGTATTTATAGAAAGAGCATTTTCTCTTTTAAAATGTTACTATTTTGCTTCTAGCAGTAACATATAATCAGTATGCATTAAATTTCTTTCATCTCACAGGCGATAATGTGACCCTCTGCTGGTATCCAGTCTAGAACAACTAGACATGGGAAGGAAACTTAATTCTGTTCGTATTTCAGATATTCCATAAGAGAGTGAAACTGGAGGCTCAGTGCCACAGCTCATCCTCAGGGAGCAGCCCATTTATCAGTAATTTTAAGAGGATTAATAATATGAATAACATTATCTAGCCTCATGTCCTTACGTTCACTGACCCTTATGCAATTAAATATCTTATTTTGTGTCTTGCCCTCAGGTCTGTAACCTGCCTTGTTTAGCTGTCAAATTTCTGCATCACCTCCCAACCTGGCTGATCTGAACATGGTTTTCGAATGTGCTGTTGAAAGCAAATCACGGCAGCTACTATAGTCTATAAAAGGTTTATCTTCCACTTGAGTGGAAACTGCTAACCATATGCTAAACATTTTTGATAATGTCATCCAGAAATGTTTTCTCTGCATATTTCGTATTCTGTTTTATCCTCCAAAAGGCCATGCATATTTTGCAGCTGTCTTCTCGGATGCAGCTGAAATATTTTTCTTTTGATTTAGTTCTGTATGAATGATTTGTCTTAGCTTTGTCTTACACAGAAGTTTCTCGCCAGCTCCCGGCTCCGCTAGTGATTTGCAGTGTCACCTGCTATCAGGAAGGAGAACACAACATTGTTAACCAGATCTTGACAGGTAAATGATAGACAAACCACATCAGAAATGCTTTGAGTAACGCTGTTGGGGGGAAGGAGACACATTCTTACACACAACAGCTTAAAATGAATAAATAACTGAGGTGATACAGAGCACACAGGCTGTGCCAGCACGCGATGAGGGCAGGAATGTGGGGAGGATGCTGCAGCCACCCTGGGACCAGGCAGGGCTGCCTCCTCCAGCCGTCAGCCCAGGGACTGAGGCACGGCTTGTGCCTTACTTACAGCCACAGAAAGGTCAACGTGTTTAGCATGGTATAGAAATTACTGTTTTTGCTTCTCCCACATATCATGATACCTAATTGCTGTAAAGCATTGGGCAGCCCTGTGGAATGGAGGAAGTAGTTAATTGAATTAGTGATTGCTCGTGCAGTCATTGCTCAGACACGTGGCCCTCTGCACGCACCGCGTTGGACACGTGTGCTGCGTGGCCACCAGTCTCAAGGGTGCGCCCCTGACATCTGAGCTCAGAGGTAGAGATGATGAAAAGCAAAGAGGCATTCATTGCACGGAGAGGAGGACGTGGTGTGGAGGGTCAGAAAAAAAACCTGTGCTTTGAGAAGTGCTTGGATGAAGTAAATTGTTTTGTACAGATGAGGACAGGGTTGTCTATAATAATCCTGTAGCCTTTTGTGAGAAGTGGCTGTGCTGCCATCATGAAAAATTAGAAATTAATTTACTCTCATTTTCATTTTGTCTTTACTTTGGACACCACCATCAAGCAATGAGCAATGTTACTGCTACACTTCTGCTGCCAGTAGCTTTTCTGACATTCACAGAAAAATCTGATTTTGTGCCTGTCCTCATGATATGTATTTGGAAAGAGATCTTTTGCAAGTCTTTGGCTTCCAAATTTACTTCAGAAAAGATGCCAGGAGGCTCTGCTCAGATGAAAGGTTTGGGGATGCCCCTGGCAGTGCTGGTGCTGGAGCCATTCACCCAAATGCGGGAGCACCGAGCAGCTGCCAGCACAAGAAAAACAAGCCTGATGCTGCCAGAACAGAGGGAGAGAAGATGTTCCTGACAAGAGGATTCACAGCAGACTAAAGTATGAGTTAAAACAGCTGCTGTCCCTTCCCTCTGGCCATGCCCAGTGATCCCCTGGTCTGTAGGCTTGCTGGTTGCTGTCCTCACCCCAGCTCTGCTCACTGACTGGGAACAGTGGGACAGGGATGCTTGGGGAGGCTCCTGCCCTGCTGCCAGCCCTCACTGTGCCAGGACATCCTTTGTAGGCTTGTTCCTTTAAACGAATATAATGGCCTTCTCCAGAATACTTTTTTTCAAAAAAAAAAATAAATGTAGTTTTTGATGATCTTTAGTAATAGTGAATTGCCGGACAGAAAATTTCCTTTGCATCAACAAGATTTGCTTAATGAAAGAGGATGTTGCTGTCTGGGAAAGCTGATTTTCCAGCCCACAGAACCAATTGCCAGACAGCCACAATGAAAGAGGAGGAAAAAAAGATGGAAACCATAAAAAGCTCTATAACATTTTAAATGTGATGTTTTAATTGTGTTATATATTTGACCATAAATTGCAACAGGCTTTTAAGCAAAAATAAACTTGAGTAGACTTTAAAGAAATTTGATCTGTGAGGCATATATATAAATAGAGCTACACAACTTTTATTAAAGCATCATAAAGAAGAAAATACAGATTTAGTGTGACTTTCAGTATGCAACTAATTCATAAATCTCCATTTAAAATTTGTACGCTGTGAGGAATGTGCATGCATAGAGGTTGGACTCTGGATAATCCCCACTACTTAGCCAGAGTAAAACCAGAGCGGTGAAACCTGGTGAGTGGTGAGGTGGTGGGAGGATGTTCAGCTACCTCCAAAATTGTGTGCCACCCATGGTCCCTTTCTCACAGGACAAGCTGCTGTGCTAAGCTACGCAAGCAAGTCTGCAACAAAGTGTTAACCAAACAGGTTAACAAGAAGTAGATAAGATTAAAACCACACTAGCCCAAAACTTTAACCCAAATAAAGAACTTCACAGGGTAGGCCCTGGATATTAATAACCTTGACATATGTCTATTCAATCCTGTCATATGTCTATTCTGGCTGTTGCTTAATTTGCCCACAATCTGATTAGAGTTTTTCCAACCAAGCTGCAGAAAAAAAAAAAAAAACAAACAAAAAAAATCATTTAAAGACTAGAGACTATACACGCAGGGTAAAAATTTGTCAGGATGCTTGGTGCACCTTTGGCTCAACTCTCAAACTTGAGTTAAAGCTCGGGAGCTGTAGTGACTCCTTAGCCAAAACTGAAAGACATACAAAAAAAAAATTCTTCGAGGGCAAGTTTCTTCCTCTTGTGTTTGGACCATAAGATTTCCATTTTTTGTATCTGTTTAGGAATACATATTTTCAGTCTCAGGATATCTTTGCCAAAGTAGGAGTGTCTGAAGATATTAGGTACTCCGGTGCTGCCACCTGAGACCAAGGATCTGAAGCCAGCAGAAATGGAGGATGAGCTTCATCCCCTTTCTTCCAATGAGTGCTACTTGGTAGAAAAATCCCTCACTTGTACTAGAAGACCTTGTTTCCAGTGAGCATATTTTATGTGGGAACTTAGAAGATACTAGACACTGAGGTGTTTAGGTGTCCAAAAAAAAACCAGAAGTGTGTCACAGCACAGGAAATGAGGAATTATATATGAAGAGACTTTTGTTTTCCATTTGGTGTAGAGATGGAGCTTGCAAGGAGAGCAACATACAGATAGAGTTGGGCTCAACAGGTGCTGTTTGGTAGGGTTCTCTGCACCTGAGGATTGTGTACCAAAAGCTATTATGTCTCAACTCTACTCTGGATAACAATGAATGATCAATCCCCAATTCAGAAAAAATGATCCCAAAACAAAAGAAAATATTTATAGCTCCCATTCAAATATCTCCCTGTGCTTTATAGCTGCAAGCTGCAAATGCATGTAAGTCTTTGGGAGGCAGGTAAGTAGGAGGTATAAATTTCAACACAAGGGTAAGTGTTCTGCTGATTGCACTGAGTTCATGCCCTGTCTTTCATACAACTTTGCTTTCCGTTAGGATTTTTTTTTTTCTTAGAGGACAGTAACTAGTCGTAGAAATTATAGGAAGTACAGGTGGAGTAGGTCATGCATGGGGACATAAGAAATGCTTCAAATCCAAGAAATGGGAGAACTGAGTAGTCGTCAGTTCTGTAGGAAAGGATCTGAGAGCTGTTGTGTGAATAAGCAGGAGGATCACCTGTAGGACATGAGCATGATTGGACATAACCCTTTCCACTCTGCTCAGCATGGATCAACCCTCAGCAGGACTGCTCTTCCAGCTTTGGGCACTACGTCTCCATAAAGAAATGGACAAATTGAGGAAAACCCATCAGAGAGTGATGAGAGTAGCCAAAGTTGTAGAAATTGGACTATTACAATTTAGAGAAGACTAATTACATGATAGTGATCTTCCAAAATGTAAGAGGCAACTGCAAACAGTTCTTAACATCCACCAAAGACTGTACAAGAGAGGGTTTACACTACAGCAGAAAAGGCTCGGGTAATTCATCAGGAAAAACCCTGGCAGGACTCTGCTGCCTGGAGCTGGAAGTCCTTACATGATGTATGATGGTCATTTGCCAGGAGCTGGCTCTGCCTCGTGGCAAGGGGAAGGAGCAGATGACTTTTCCAGCCTCCTCCAGACCCCTGCTCCCAGAAGCAGCCTGTGTGGATGGTGCTCTCTGAAGTAGGCAGCTTTTCTGCTTTGTGAAGGTTTGTTGCACCATAAACCCAAAAAAGGTCACAGATATATTACTTAGAATAGAAAGACACATTACTTTTAGCTGAATTATTTTAGCTATGGTTACACTTCTTTAAATCAGCTAGCTGTCAAGGTGTCTATTTACATTTACTCTTCCCACTACCTGGTTAAGTAAATACATGTTCTTAACAGCTAAACATAAGCAAAGAGGTTCTTGTGTTTATATCTTATTTGATTGCCTCTTCTGTTACGAGATTTGCAATAAATATTGTACGGCATTTAGATGAATAATGTGCTACAGGATGAGGACATCAAACACAACTAATTAATTCTAGTCCTTTTCTTTATATTTAGCTCCATTCATTAATACAGTTGGCTAAATTGGCTTAATATTAGGGGAATTTGCAGACCATTTAGAGCTTTTGCAGTCAAGTGCATGCCAATTTCCCCACAGCTGCAGCCATTTCCCTGAGTACCTGTGGATTGTTTTCCTGAGACATTTATGCTTGGGATATTTACCTTTTATACCAAAAAAGCAGACATTCCAACTGAGACAGATTGGCAGATTTAAACCCAACGAGATCCTGACCCCAGGTTCCATAAGCAATAGATTAGATAATAGAAGTTTATTACTTTTCAGAAGAAATGACAAAATTGAACATTAACAGACAGATTGACTTTCCTGTGGGGTCACTGTTCATTAAATTTCCCACTGCTTTTACAACCTGAACCACTACAGTCATTTAGGTTTTAGTTCAAGTCCTTAAAGTGAGAAGATTGTTTCTTTATTACCTTGCAGCCATTCTTCATTTTAATGGCATTTTTCAGACTCTCATCTTAAAACTGGCGAACACTGTAAAAAAATGAAAACTGTGCCTTCTGTGGCTTAAACATAAACAAAACAAGTTGCTTCCATCCTTCTCATTTACCATCTGACAGGCACCAATTTGTATCAGGCAGGTAATGAGGTGCCTAATGGAGACAGCTTGATAAGGATGAAACCTCATTCGCAGAAGTTAAGGTTAGACTTAGAGCAATTACCAGTGAAAGTGTGACTCTGCAAAGCAGCAGGCTTTGGGAGAGCCTTTAGGAAAACGTTTGCTCAAACAGGTCCTGGCAGACAGAGGAATCAGGGCTAGGAACTGGGGACAAGCAGCTGAACAGAGGACAGAATGCCAGAGAGGGGTTTTGCCACTGGGAGAGTGCACAGATGCACCAAGGCAATTGTAGCCCTGTAGCTGGACCAGAAACTGGTGGCTTCAATAACCCTGATATCTTCTGTCTGCTTCTCCTGGCTTCTCCCAGAAAGTGGGAGGAATAAATTCCATATATATTCTGTTATATTCCAACATATGGAATATGAACAGAAGGCATTACAGGTCATGCAGGTATGGTAGAGAGGACTGTTGTGGGAAAGGGGACAGTAAAAAAACAGTAAGCAGCTTTGCAGAAACAGCCTGCAAAAGGATTATGAAAAAGGATTATTTTTATTTTTTTTATTCTTTATTTCCTGCAATGTAGACGTGATATAACATTGATAAAATTGTAATAAAAATAATTCTAAAAATGATTTAGTACTCATCTTAATCACTATGTATTTACAGATAATGATAACTACCAGGACAGTATCTTATGGACCTTCTTTTTTAAGGTCACAGGATATTTAAAAATACAAGGGCTACAATTCAGAGTGTTTAAAAAACACTCGTTGTTAGAGTTCCCTCTTCTTTTACATCTCTGGTTTCCTACGAAAAACACTTCTCCTGCACATACTACAAGATTTACAGTAATCTGGTTGCTTTGTTTTCTGAAAACACAGGGATCATCTACTAGATTTTACATGGTTTGATGGAAGATTGAAAAAAAACAAACTTGGTTTTATGCCAGCATCCTGCAAATAGATTTTGATTCTTTAACTCTTTTTTCTTATCACAGACAGACGGTGGAGCACCACAACCCGACCATCTTCCTTTTTGCCTACTTCAAAAACCAAAGGGTGATAAAAACAACAGGAAAGATGGGAAGAGGCGCACATCTGTTGAATCAGTGTTCTGTGACTTAATGAGATTTTTTAGAGCCCTTAACCCAGCGGACTGTAACCGCTAAGGATGCCTAAACCAAGAAACATTTGGGAGAACTTTGCCGCTGAGCAACAGCGGGGGAAGGAGGATGTGCAACATCATAGGCTGCTCCTAACATTACAAGCGCCAACTGATTTTCCTTTCTAAATCCAGATTTATTGTTTGGGGCCATCACCAAAATGTTCTTTGTTTTCCCACTATGAAACAGATGGCATAAATGTGCTCTGCAGTTTTATTGCTGTGTTATAATTTCATTGTGTCATGCTCAAACCAATAGGTTCGTTCACTCTACAATAAAACTTTCATTCTGCTGTGTTGTCTGTGGATGCATTGAATAAAATGGCAGTTTAAAAAGTTGCAAGTTGCTAAATCAATATTCCATTATTTGTCTCATATTGGTTTTATTAGTGATAGAAATGCAGCTCGACAACTGATAAGAGCTTGAAATGGTTACTTGAAAAGATGTAATGAGAATAGACTTGTGCAAAACCATTGCATTTTTAATCTTTCTTTTCATTTCTTAATAGCAGTTTAATACATTTCCCCAACATGATTACGATTGACAAAGTTGCTCAGTTCTTTTCTTTGACAAAGTTGCTCAGCAATATTCTTTGTGAGGTTGCTGAAACTACGAGCTGAAAGAATCTTTCTCAAGGTTATACACAAGTGAAACAAAGCTGCCAATATAAATTTACCTTGACACAGACTAGAATAAAACAGAAAGCCTAATCTGTGAAGAGACGTTCTAAGGAGCGATTAGTTCAAGAGGAACATGACTTAGAGGGAAAATACTTGCAATAAAGCAAGATACAACTCTCCCCTGTTCTTTATTAGTGCTTTTCAAACAGAGCAAGTCATCTGTGCAGCACATTTAATCATTTAAGGCCAGAGGCAGGCACAGAGACTTGCTACTCTAACCTCAGAAGTATTCTCATTACCCAAGGTGGAGTGGAGTTGATACCTGAATATATAAACACGTACAGAAATCCAGCTTCAACCACTCTTTTGATTTAAGGTGAAATAGAGCAGACCACACTCTATCGGCATTTCAAACAGAGCCTTAAAAGAGAAAGGCCAAGGAGAGATGTTGATGACAGAAATTCTCTTCTACAAGAAAAATAATGCAAATCTCTCAGCTCTAGGGGACACTTGCCCTGTACAATTAACCTTACACACACTGCCAAAGGAGCAGAAAGGCAATTTCTGCATGCCAGCGAGCCTCCCATTTGCCCTCTCTCAAGGCTGACTCTTTCACACAGATACCATGAGTGCCTGAACTGGCCAGTCCGGTTCAGTGGACCAGTGTCTCTGGTTACCCATGATGGTGACTGGTCTGATGTCTCCGTTTTGATGATCTCCCCACTGGGGATTTGCTGGGTAACTTGGTATCAACCTTTGCACAGAGGCAAGACACATCAAAGCAGAAAAGTGTGCATTAACTTGATCCAAATACAGACAATAATGTTGTAAAGATATAGGATACATGTACGTGAAAAAATAGTGATCCGAAGGACTTCTAGCTCTCGTGTTCTGTTACCAGTGTAATTGTTTCAAATGACCTTCAGGCCTCTTCCTTTTCTTTTTCTTCCTTTTGTTTTTAATTAAAAAAGAAAAAAATCTTTGACCATTACTTAGTTGTATCACTTTATATTTGGCATTAAAAGAGACCTTTTAACATTTCCAAGTGCCCTTCCAGTAATTAGACTTGCAGAAACCACTCTGTAGCATTCCATTAAAATAAATTCTCACCTGCCAGCAGCTTAAATAACGAAGTGAAGAAAACAATGTACATCAGACACTGGACAGCGATGGCAGGAACATTACAAAAGCACCCACATAATTTCTGTAGCCTCCTTTCAAACCCTTATAAGAAATGCAGCTTTTACATAAAGTTAAAATTTGACACAAGTCAGGGAGAGACAACTGCATGGACCTGGAGAGCTCCTGATGCACACACAACCTCCTTTGCAGGAAAGAATCCCGCTGAGATATTGCTACCTGTGGTTGCAGGGGCATGGCACAAGGAGAGCAGTGATCTCTCAGGTAGATAGGTCCAAGGCAGCGAAGGGGTTTGCAAAGCAGCCCTACTACCTCGGTCTGCACAGATCTCACAGCACTGCAGTTATTTCTGTGTCTCACTTGTGGACTGAGCAGTTCTTTCTACATGAGCTTTGGTCGCACAGAGCACGCTGCATGGAAAAAAATGGCTTTACACTGTGAGAATATCTGCTCTAAAGGGTCTAACTTTCTGGTCACACACGGTTAGCAGCCAGGTGTCATAGGGCATGCACCACAGGCACTCCAAGACCACATCCTGTTGATGACCTCTCCATCAATGCTGGATGCCCTTCTTCAGGAGGTGGAAAGGACAGCATCTCTGCCATCCGTTTCACCCAGAAACGTCTCCAGAGCTTCTGTGCTGAACCACAGCCTCAGACCAATATTGCTGCTCTGGAATATATGTATTTTTAATAAACTGTTCTATAGTGAAAAGTAATTCAGTGGAGTTGAAAGTACTCATGTGACCACACTAGCTTTGATGAAAACAAGCAACAAAACTTGCCCTGACAAAGACTTTGCAGGTTCCAAAAGGAGTTTGTGATCAAGAAAGTGTAATGGGAAGGTTGGTGTCACCCAAGAAAGTGTAATGGGAAGGTTGGTGTCATCAGCATACAAAAGCCAAGGGGATTGGCTCAACTCCAACCGCAGCGATATACCTGAGTAGAAAACGAATAGTCTGCTTCCAGCAATGCAGAAGAAGCTAATTAAATAAAGTTTTTTTGGTAAGTAGTTTAAATTCACTGTACATAAAAAGCTGCATACAAAATAGTGAAATTTCAGGGCATTTTGAAGTTTGAAAAAGATGGCTACTAGCCTTGTCTAACATGCAAAGCAGCCTAATGCCCTGCAGTGGAGAAAACCCAAGTACAAATCCTGGCTGCAGGGACATGGGAGAATGGTGAGGTGAGGGCATGAGGCAGTCTTCCTCGTGGGCTGGGGTCTGCTGAAAGCACCAGGCTACTGCCTGTGGTGGCATGGATATTGTGAGTTTGTGAACGAGCTTCGGGTGGTCAATCTTGTGCTGATGCAGAATGGTAGATGTTGAAATCTGAAAGCACTGCGCAGGACAGAAAAACCCCTTTTAAACAGTTCTCCTGCAAATGGGTGAGATGGCAGCATTTTCACAGAGCCAAGCTGCCAGTGCAGGAGAGCTGAAAGGTAACGAAGGTGGTAGTACAAATGGGGAAGAGAGGGGAAACTAGGCTATAAATAACATTTTGTAATGCTAGAAAAATATTAAGAAAGAGAACTTCTCATTAGAAATTATTTCTAAACCTACATTTTTTCCTAAAGAATATGTGCAATAAATACACCAACTTTTACATACTTTGCTGTAACAGCATCTGAAAGATTTTAGTGGGGGAACAGGTATCGTTTTTCAGCAGTGCTATTAAACTGCAAAAATCAACAAGTTAGGAGGGAAAAAGAGAAAAGCTAAGCACATAACTTTTTACTGTTACTAGTTGTATCTGATTAAACATGTTAGATATTTTTTCATTTTTGCAAAAGTTATTAAATGGTTAAGAAAAAATATCTGGAGTTCTGATTGACAGTGAGACAGCTCCATAAATGTTAATCCCAGTTCTTACAGCCCACAGCTCCACTCCTAGCACTGCTTTGGATGCTTTGCCGAGCTCAGGCTCCCTCAAGCAGTGACTGCTGCTCTGCAGGGTGCGGTGCTGGGCAGGCTCATGCTGGTGCAGGTGGCAGAGCCAGGCCATGCAGGCACAGGTGGATAAGCCAGATCACGCTCTGCTCCTGGGAAAGCATCACGAGCATGTACATTTGAGCAACGTTTTGTTCTCTGCTGGCCCTGTGCCTCAGCCACCTCTGGTAAGCACCCACATGCAGCGAAGAGGAGCTAAGCCATTACAATATACTTATTGTGGGCAAAACCCGCAGGAGCACCACCATACAATTGCCAGGCTTGTACTAATTGCCGGGGTGGCTGCCCTCCTCCCAACCCACATGTCTTGCTAGCCTGGCAGCCAGGCTGCTGCCCACGCAACACGAAGCTGTGCCACCCATCCCTGGCTGCACATCAAGCCCTCTCAGATTCAGTGGGCCCTCTCAGAGTAGCAGATACAGCCTCAGTTTTGAGGTCAGCATTTATTTATTGCATGAAAAGCAGCTTTTTTTTTCACTTTAAAGTTGATATTTACCTTCCATCTTCCCCACTTGGCAGGTGCTTTCACAGGAATTTGCTTACCGTTGCCTCCCACTGCTAGCAAATGAATATGCATGTGCCCAGACTTTATCGTTCTAGTACAGCTGAACTTGTAGGTGAGTTGGAAACAACCCAAGCAACGATTCCACGTGGCTGTTAATGGGAAAGGTGCTATTAGAGACATCAACCAAGCATTCAGATGCCAAGTGACTGCATGCAAAGAGGAGATTAAGAGATAAATCCCACTACTGGGCTGCACAGCAGAAATCAGAGTGGAGTTCTCTGGTTTTATTTAAAACTCTAGTGAGGTGGGTTCATTAGAAAAATCCTGTCCCACCAACTCACCTTCCAGGTAGATGCAGATGAATATACCTGCCCCCTGAAAGAACAACCTATGGCTATAATATAAGCACAAACAGAAAAACAGACAAAGACACACACAAAAACATCAGTAATTTATTAGTAAATGGAAATAAATGACTTCTGAGAAGATGACTTAGCAGTGTCAGCCAGGGAATATTTTAGAGCAGGTCACATCATCCTTCATTTTCTCCAACTATCACTTTTCACAGAAAATCCTGGCAAGAAATGCTGTCTGCAGTGGTTTTGATCTTGGAAACGACCCATCTGTGGTGACTGCTTCAACTGCAGTTAGAAGGTCACAGATAACAGCCTGTGCCTCACGCTGTGTAACAGCAGACTGATGCCTGTATCCGGCCACAAATCCATGCATTCAACCCCTCATTTATGTTCGTCCAGCACTGAAACACTGCATGAGGTGTGACCAAGCCAGCAAGGCATGTGAGCAAGGCATGAAAGGAGACAAGACTGGGTCCCAAGCCCTCACACATACAGACCTTGCAACAAGCAGTTGCTGACTGAACAAGGCAATCCTTGTGCACAGCAAAGAGCTGCCATTGTGTCAGCGATGGCAACTGAGTAAGAAAATAAAGAAAAAAAATAAAATCCAGAGTCTCTGACCTATGGACTTGGTCCAGGGTCTGTTCTGTGGGAAAACATCCTACGCCACTGAAAGGTCAGGGAGACAGCTTGGTACAGACTACTCCTTATGCAGACATTTCATTACTGGGAGCATCTGAATAAATTTTCTGAGTATGTTTCCTTCTTGTTTTAACCTTCTCAACCAGCCCAAGGAGCCACAAAGCTTCCATCTGGAGAAGGAAACGGCAGATCACGCTAAAAGTTTTTGATTTTTTAGTTCTTTTTGTTTCTAAGACAGGGGGAAACAGCACAGTAGCTGGCATGTTTATATTGCATGATATACTGAAACAGGATAGGGGAAAAAAACCTCTCTAACATTCAAGAGTTAAATGGAGAGGAAATACTACATAGTATAGCATAATCGAGAGAATAAAGATGAGGACTTTCTTGCAGTGACTTGTTATTTAGCATTCAATAACCCATCACCAAGTCAGAAATACAATTACTGAGCTCCTACCACAAGAAGAAAAGTGGAATTCAACTTTTTGGCAAAGCTCAAAGTTCAATTACCCTGTAGCAAATCAATCAAATGCATGTGCAGCAAGCAATGAAGTAGTGCAGCTGTTACCTCCCTGCTTTCAGCTAACGTGGCTTTTCTTAAAAATCGGTGGACAGCACTAGGAAATATTTACAAGGTTCACATTATACAAAGATAAAAAGGAATCTATCAGTGTGATTTAGGACAACAGGGAACAGTGTTCAAGGCATACGAAACAAATAATGAACATTCATCACCAGTAACTTGGAGTGATGACTTGGTTTTTATAGACACCCAGATTTACGATACCAGTTCAGCATTATGTCCTCCACATTTCAATAGCTAGAAGCCAGGCAGGCAGAGGCAATCATGCATTGAGCCATGTGCAAACATGTTAGTCAGTGCTGATGGATGTGTGGTCAGGACTCTGGACGTGTATACGCACAGCAAGTGTCACTTAACTGCAAACAGCGCTCTGTTCCACTGACATTGTTCTGAGCTCTGTGAATAAAAACATGCCAACAAAGAAAGTGAAGCGCTACACTATGCGTATGACAGCTTGGGAAGTTCCACACAGTTCCTCTTTTTGCACTTTTATGACTATTTTTGCACTTTTCTTTTTTTTAAATGACTGGTATAAAACTGCACTTGTGTTCATGACTCGCCTTCTGTAATGCTTCACTTACCTCTTCAGCAGACTCCAGTCATACAGTAAGCTAGTGAAAAATACCAGGGATGTATCTCATTTACCAGCAGCTGAGTGAAAAAGGACAACACAAAGTTTCTCAGCTGGAATGGATATCTTTAGTTTCTAGCACATATCACTATAAAAGGTCTTTTTATTGCTATTAAAGCATCATTCATTCATTCATTGCAGAAGGAATCACAGAGCCGATGCAAAATTCTACACTCATTCTTTTAAACGGCTGAAGCCAACGATGAAATTGAGTCATCTTGACTACATTTTTTTCTACTGTGTACTGTTTCCTTTTGTTGTAACAAAGAATAATTTCTGCTTTCCCTCTCTGCTTGTGACTTTTATTTAACTATGGCTACAACAAATACTTTCCTTTAATGGAAAATAACGAAATTCACACATCTTGATATTCTTTCAGAAGTCTAATTTTCATCAATCTACCCAAACCCAAAATTATATTTTAAATTATCAAAAAAAAAAATTTGATTCACTGCAACTGATAATGTACATTTAACAATCAATGGAAATTGAAAGGACACCACTTAAACATACAGTTAATACTACAGTTGTGTAGAATTGATATTTTGAAGCACTCGAGGCATTTAAAAATTTTTATTTAGCATATCCAAAAACAAATGTTACAAAAAATTTTCTATAAACATAGGCAAGAATGTTTAAATACGATAATTTAATGTAAACCAAATCCCTTTAAAATACTCAATACTGTAATCAGAGGTTATTTACACCCAGTGAAGACAGAACAACCTCCACTAATGCTAATCATCATCTAAGCACAATTAATTTCCATAATTTCTTAAAGAGTGACACTTAAATATGAGATAGTTCTAGTGGGTAAATCATCTGAGTTCTAATACAAGATGAAATTTAGTGTTACATTCAAAATTGGAAAAGCAGTATCCTGACTGTTCATGTCATCAGTGAAGGCAGTACTGCATTTCAGACTTGGAAAACCTTCAGAGAAGTACAAAGAGAAATTCATAATGTTTATTGCATGATAATGCAATTATCAGGATAACAATACTCAGCAAGTGCCCTGGAAAACAAAGCTGTATAAAAACCCACTACAAAAGAAATTTTATTCTTCAATCAGATCAAAAAAGCCAGCCACAAGTCTAAATTACTTTCCCGCATTTCACAAAGAAAAACAAAATATTTGGTAATTTGACATTATTCCAACAAGAAGAAAGCTGTTCATGTCTCAGAGGAAATACATTTGGATAACTGACACATGCAGATTTTATTTGTTTATGAAAGTTTATTCACCAAGACTTAAATTTATAGCCCAAAATAGCATTCATACTCACGCGCATGGATGCAGAAAAGGCATGGTCCAATAAAGTCTAGTCACAGATCATTTTCAATATTTGGTTGTGGCTTTTTTGGGAAGTCAAACAAGTTTGCATTGCACATAAAAGTATCTCCAGGATGCAGTAACATATTCTACTTAAGAAATCAAGTGTGAAAGCCATTAAAACTGGTAGTGGAACACAGACCAACAACGACAACAAAAAAAAAGGTGGCTCATCTCTAAACCAGATTGCCCATGTTCAGGGGTAGACAGCTGCTGAATGACCTAATGTGAACTTGGTGATCTCCATGCATTTCCTACATGAAAGTCATATATCCAAACAGAAAAGTTACTGCTAAAACTGCCAGCTGTGCTGGCAGGCACAGAGGATGCCAATATGGCATGGACATTGATACCAGCTCTTTGAGGTGGCTCCTGCAGACTGAGATGAGGCACTTTGTTTTGGTAATGTCTGGCTAAAGGCAGTATAACTGTTGCTCAGTATAAAAGGAGCTTTAACTTCTACAAGTGGCAATTTAGGTCTTTACACCAGAGCTAAAACCACTTCAAAAGAAAAGGTCGGACAGTCTAAAAACAAGATCCAGGCAATTCTTACCACAAATGCCCAAAACATGTTGCAATCATCTGCCCAATATCTGTCATAAATAATAAATATAAATAAGTCTTATCTTTTTTACTACACTTTGGCCTGGAGTTCCATTCACTAACTCCAATAAATTTGCCTTTGCGACTGAAGAACCCCAGTAGACAATTTAGATAGCCTACTCGTTGCCAAAAATGAGAATATAAAATTAATCACAGGATCCTAACTTCATTTGTCAATCCACTGTATCACATCATTACAGAAGTGTGCCTAAGCACATCCATGTATGATCATACATTTCTTTTCGGCCATTTTCTGTAAACTTCCTTAGATAAAAGATGGGCCAAGGTGCCATGAGATAGTAGATGCCAGGATGCATCTCAGAAATTAACTGAGGACATTAGCAGTGGTTTGAAATGGATGGCACTGGTGTTTCATTTGGAAGAAGATACAGCTTCGGTTTTTTGTTTTAAGAAAACCAACATAACCCAGTAATCTTTCAGGGCTAAATACATTTCAATTAGTGCTAGCTGATTAGTAGAAAACAACAATACTGAAGTTAATGCCATGTTACGTTGGTGTGAGAAGAAAAAATTGAAATGAATACTGATAAGCTAAACTGAATTATCAACTCCTAAATTAAGCAGGGAAAAAGAACCACCACACTACAGCTTGCATCAGCTCAATTATCAATAGTATCTAAACCACTTGGTTGAAATTCTATAGAAGCCTCTACTTTAACTTGCATCAAGCCTGACAGAAACACACATCTCTTCAGCCTTGAAAAGTCACTCCAAACTAACACTTGGGTCTATTCTTAGTTGTGTTCTTAGAAATGCAACACAGTGGGTCCTCATGGTTTGGCCCAACGTCAGGTAAACTCTACAGCTCACTTATGGAGATAGCTGAGCCGTGCTGGCCACACTGTTTCTGCAGCCAGCCTAGATTAGCGTGCTTCCCAGCACCTTACTTGAACAAGCAAATGTGAAATCAGCAATAAATACTTCAGCTGTTGAAAAGAGGTACCAAAATGCCTGCAATGGATTTCTATAGCCCTTAATACAAGATACACATATGGTACATCTAAGTATGCAAGAGGCAAAATATTATCAGGATTTGAGGAAGGGGATCTTACTGTTAGGGAAAAAAAGTCACACACCAAATGCTTTTGCTTTTCCCAATTAAAAAGAAGCGTAATATCTTTGGGTTCATACGTTTATGGATAACGGATAAAATCCTGGTCCCAGTTAAGACTACGCTACTTTTGGTATATGCTTCCAAATAAGCAGGATTTTATCCAATCTTCAGCATTTCCTTCTTTAGTGTTGCATCAGTTTTCAAATTGTAAAGTTAACATATGCACACTTCTCATCCCTAGAGCACAGGAATAAAAGCCATATAGGAAAACTGAAAGGAAAAGCAGAACAAAAAAAGTACTCTTAAATTCACTAATTACTGTCTTCAATTAGATTCTAAACATGAATTGTAAAAGCAAAAGCTTTAGAATTCACCTTCTCTGCTAGGGCTCTGAAATTATTGCTATTAAGCCAGCATACTCTAATATACTGGTTTGAACACAAAGGCATACTGCTCTTGACCACCTAAAGGCCCCAAATAGGATGCAGCACATAAAAATCCAAGTGAGAAAAAGGAAATGACCAGACAAGAGGCAATACTGAAAAATTAGTCCCCTTTGGTGTAAATAAGTTTCTAAAACATTGCTGAACAATTCTCCATCTCAGGCAATTCTGAGATTTTGCATCAAGAAGGGAAGGGGATTCCACAAATCTCGTGGGGAATGTGGACAGCATTTGGAATAAAACAAGTGACATCCCTCAAAGCAAAGATACTTTTGAGAAATACGACAGAGCACCACATTTGTACATGCACTTACACTCTCAATACAGGTTCCTTTTAAGACCCGCTACAGAGGAAAAAGAAATCCAAGACCCAAAAAACAAGTGATTCTTAAACAAAAAATGGAAGTTCATTATACAGGTCCATTAAATTACAGAAATGCATAATAAGCCAAGATAAAGTGCTACAAAACGGTTAGTAATTTTTTTTTATTTTTATTTTTTGAAGTCCATAGCATTTTTCCTGTTTTACTTAGTACTGGTGATAACAGGAGATAGTGCAATTGCAGTGGCTGAACTGGAGTTCACAATGTCTTCGTATTGTGGGGGTGGATCTAAATGTTGTTCAGTTTCACTTCTCATACTGATTTCACCAGTGGCTTCCTCATAGGAAGGAGGAGGATCACAGTTTGACAGCCTTGTGGATATTGAGTCTGACTGTGCATCCGTAAAGCTCAGACCTCCAGGAGAGAGCCCACTGACTTCATACATTTCCTCCTGTGGGGAATGAACAATGCTGAGAGGCTGCGGAAGCGAACCTCTGCCGTCAGACACAGCACCATCACCCATCGCTTCGTGGGCTCCCCTACGCACGTACACCGACTGTCTACGTGTTTTCTTTTTAAACAGGCATCTCCATATGACAAAAATGACAATGAGGATAACGAAAAGGCCAATGATTAATGGAAATGCAAGGTAAAATGAATACCAGCTATGTCCTGTGTTACTTTCTCCCTGAAGTCCATTTTTGTAGACTTTCCAGAACTCCTTCTAGAAGAGCAAGACAGGATATGTCAGAAACGATAAGACAGTAAAAAGCAAAAGAACAAAACAAACACTTTAATCAATCAGTTGCAAATGAATGAGGAAAAAATGGCATTTTAAATACTGATGATCAAAATGAGAACTGGTATGAATAAGCACACAAAATAAATTTTCAAATTTTCTTCTGATGTGTTCAGTGATACAAAAGGCTTTTTTTTTTTTTTTTTTTTTTTAAATATTTCTTAACACCCATTCCTTGCTACTTGTAACAATCCTGTATTGGCACTTAATATTTAAAAACCTGCAGCGTAGACAGGAATAAGCAGGAAATCTAATCTGCATGCACATCAGCCATGGGGTGGATCAAGATTTTTCAGCACCACTCAAGCTCAAAGTTATTATTTATTTTTTAATTATAATGCACTGATACAATTTGACAGGGAAATATTGTTCCAGAATGTCAGACCAATTTAGCAAAGCACAACTATTTTGAACTGTCATTTCATAAATCAGACTTCTCCCATCCTCTGGCTCATAAAGCAGTTGTTGTCAGCATATTCTAAGTTGCTTCAAATCCTCTCTTCATAGTTAAATATAGCTTCATCAATGTGAGAATATTACACAACTTACTTATTATATTCTAGAAACTTTGACAACACAAGTACAGATACAGGGAACAGTGAAAAGTGAAAATACAAACAAGGGAAAACAAAGATGAAGGGGGATACTACTACTTTAAATACTTTTTGCTGTATTATTAATATGCAAAAACAGGAGCACAAAGATCACATCACTATCCAATATTCTCTAGAGTGAATGCTATGCAAAGCTACTACAACGAAAACATACCCTGCCTCAAAGATGTAGTCATCCTTGTCTGTAATGTATGATCTCTGTCAATAAATACTTCCACTGTGTTTTATAGCCATGTATAATTTAATTAAAAAAACAAAATCCCTGCCAGAAATCCTGATCTCTTTAGCTTCCTTTAAAAAATGCAGAGACCTGACCTCTTCATATTCACAGTAGCATCTACTTTAAATAACACACATATCGTATGCAAGAATTAAAAAAAAAAAATACTCACCAGGAAAAATGACATTGCCATTTCTCAGTTATTAGTAAATTCGGGCTGCAGACTGACTTTGTGGACAAACAAATTAGATCTATATCCCCCCCTCAGTTCAGGACTGCTGCCACATGAGCAGCATTACGTAAGTATTGCCACCAAATTGATCTCAGCCTGAGTCCAGAAGCAGTCTGGCCTCTTTAGTGTGAAGGCTAAGCTTGCTCTGTGCAAAGCTGGGACCTGGACAATGTGGGTAAAACGCTCACTATGATTCTAAGAATATACAAAGGATATACTAAAGTTAAGAACAAAGCCATTTTGCAAGTCATCACAATGCCCCACTGATATGAACCCCCTGGTTTAAATCATCTCAGCTAAGTCAGGCAGCACTGACTTCAAACAAAGCAAGCAAGTCTTGGAAGATGGGCTAACCCCTCTAAATACCTCTCTATGAGGGCCTGGATGCACTGTCCCACAGTGAAGCCCAGAGCAACTGTGCTGACTTTGGGAAAGCTTATGGGGAAAAAAAATAACATTAAAAAAAATGAAATTAGCTGCACAGCTGAGGCCTATGGTTCTCTGCATGATAGGAAAGAAAAGAAACAAAACCAAACACTCCATCTTTCCCCACCAAATCAATAGGCAATTAGGAAGATCTGTTACCTATTACCTTTCCAGCTGGTTTGAATAAAACAAACTAAATCTTAAATTGAATAAATAATAAATATGTTCTCAACTAAAAAAGCAGAAAAATGATTCATTAGCATTATTAACCACTATTGTCTGTACTGGAACCACGCTTCCCACTTCACTGCTCTGCTACCTCAGCAGTGGCAAAGGAATGATACACAATGTTTATTTCTGAGGCAAAAACTGCAAAGATTTACTGAAAATCAGCAAATATACTATGCAAGGGTGCATCCTTTTAAAGACTACATAGAGGAGAACAGTAGTTTTTGATGAAAAATAAAAAAAACAGTTCTGCTTTTGTAATGTATTTTATGTTGGACACTGTAGAGGAAATGCACTATCTACAGTGTAAGGATTGTAAACTGTGATTGGTATTTTAGTAAAGTTTCCACATCACTTCTAGCTCAGCATTATCTGCTGGAGAAGTGTCCCTGTACCTCCTTCATGAAGCTGACATCCCAGCATTGCTCCTTGTCACTCTTGTCACCAGAGTGGCAGGCAGGCAGTTCGGAATAGGTGACATGGGAGTGGGGTGGCATGATGGGGGGTGGTCAAGTTAATGGTGACCAGACAGGTGCATAAAGAGCTTCATGTAAGAATTTAAATTGCCGTAAGGATTAAAGTAGTTTAGTGTCCACTTTCATTTACGAGCGAGGCAAAAGAAATTCCAAGGCACTTCGGACACTCACTCATCTGCCGAAAATTGCAGTGTTTCAGGTCTGCAGCTGTATTACAGAGACAAAGGAATAAAGTTCCTCCCAGGTGAAAAACTGCTAAGAAACACTTGTTTAGTCACTCTGAAAAATGTTTTCTTTTAATTTTCCCCTTTAAAAAAGAACTTCTTAGTGTATTAAACTGGAGGTTTCCAGCTTGCAGTTTTGCAAGCCAAATATCAAAGCGAACCACAAAGACTGTTAGCTCCAGAATTTATGGGAAGTGCAGCAAACTAATACTGCAGCTTCGAGTTACCCAGCTGCCAAGCAGCTCCCCCCTCTGCTCTGTCATCCCACAGCTGTGCTGCATGGTAAAGTGATGGCACACAAGGAGGACAAGCTACCTGGTCAGTCAAATAATGCCCATCACCAAACAGAACCAGGGGGAACTCGGATGAATTTGCACAGTGTGGGAGTTGGTACAATCTGCTATGAAAAAAGAGAGGGAAATAATGAAATCCCAGGAGGTAGCTGCAGAACTCATGCAGAAGTTAAAGGGTAATTTGAAAGTTGGAACACTTACAGCACAAACATCCCTTCCGTAGTGGTTGGTCTCTTAAACCAAGGAAACAAAAGAGGACTGTCTTTCTACTTGAGAAAACTATGAACTCGTGATTTATGAAAAGGACACTCCAGCAATCATTTACCCTCAAGCACTGCATAGCTGGGCTGAAAAACTAAGTTAAGCAGGCCACAGAATCAGATAACTTGCAATGGAAAAGACTTATCATCATCTAGAATAAGTTACCACCAAGAACTACTTTTCTGCATATTTCCTACTGCTTTAGCATATCCAATTTGAAACAAAAAGAACTCTCAAGGGCATCACACACAGACATTTATGGACAAGTTGTCAGTTTTTTTTTTCCCTTGTATGTCTAATACTTCACTATTTTTATCTATTCTGAACAGAGTCAACTTCAGTCAACTGGATCTGAACACTGAATTAAACAAGGGGTCCACATGAACGTTAAGAGTCTTGCACACTGCTGTGAATTTCAGCAGAGGCCTTTACTACATTTGGCAGCACTGTCAACCTCAAATGACTCTTGATCCATTGTCTGACTTGTCTTAAAGTTGGACTAATAATATGCCAATCAGAAGAGTGTTTAGCATTCAGTAGGTAAAGGATATGAACAAAGCAGTAACGGGCAGCGAGAGTATCTGCTACACTGTTTTCTTCTGGTATGACCTCAATTTCAGATGACAGGAAAGAATTCACATCTTCTCTTCTGGGTATTTATCCAGCATTCACAATTAGATACAAACTGATGCTAGAAGCCTTATTTGATCAAGTCATTTTAGATCTGGTGCCAAGTTTTAAGTTGCTTTCTAAGCTTTCTAGTGGTTTGGTTTTTTTTTTGTTTGTTTTTTTTTTGAGTTGTTTTCCTAGATTAGAGCTATACAGTGGATCTTGCAACTTCTGCAATATTTAAAATAAAATTTGTGTTAGTGTTCTGCATTTTCCAAATATCTGTGATGTTTTTAAAGAAAAAATCTTCAGGCAGTATCATTTAAAAAAATGAGTTAATGGAACTGAAATGAATACCAATGCTTCAGTCACTCCCAGGTATTTTGCACAGTAAACTTTCTGCAAGTCTTTAAGCTTCCCAGCAACTTTTGACTAGCGACCACATACAGTGTTATCTGTATGCTACAGCTTCTACATATGAATAGCTTTAGGTCAGGTGTAGGGTTCAGGTAACCCATTATCTTTTGACAACAATTACCACAGATTGCCACAAAGAGCGTAAACATAGCCAGGCAGTGATCTCTCCCAGCTTTTACATCTTTGTACTTCAGAAACTTCCCTCAGCCAAAGCTGATCACTTTTATTCAATGGTCCCAGACTGATTTACCAATATTATTTTACTCTTTTATATCCTCCTTTTCTGAAGCTATGTAAGCTTTTAGCATCCAAGATGTCTTGTGGCAAAGCAGTTCACAGCTCCACTACCTGTGGTGAGAAGAGATGGGTCTATTTGCTCTGAATCTGCACCTTCTCATCTCCTGTGAGGTCCTTTTATCTCTCCCGTCAGAAAAATGTCAAACAACTCCTCTGTTCAATCTTCATACTCCTTACAGACATCTACCACAAATTCCCTGATTCAACTATTTCCAATACGTTGCTGTTATAAAAGTATTTTCATCTCTTTAGTCATCTCTCTGGTCCTCTGGAGCTTCCCCAGCTACTTCTTTTATTTATTATTTTATTTATTTACTTATTTTATCTTTTTAAGAGATAGGGAGGTCAGAGCTGTACACGATATGTTCAAGATGCAGGTGCACAGCTGTGTAATTGCGTTTTCCATTTTGTTCTCTATGCCTTTACTAGGATTCTTAACTTTCAGGTTTTTGTTTGACTGCTGGGCATTACTAAGCCAAATTTTCACTGATGATTTATAAATTTGGATCTTGTTCACAATGCAAACGTACATATAAGAAGCATTCCCTTTTCCCCAGCATGCATTACATTCATCAACACTGAATTTTATTTTCTATTTTTTTCCCCCCACAATCAGTACCACACACTTCTGCAAATTCTTTCCTGTCAGCTCTAGCCTTTACTATCCTGACAATATCACCTTTATCATTATCATTTTATATAATATTTCTGAAGATATTGTCCCCAATGCTACACAATATTAAAGGCATTCAATACATGACATCTGCCTGTATACTTAATGTACACAATGCTAAATTCCAAGAAAACCGATATTCATCAAAAATAACCTGAGGGGACTGCTTGGTATTTTAATATTACAAAATCAGATGTAGCCCACCTCCTCAGAAGGTTGCAGGAAAAACAAAGAACCAAGTGGACAAGATTAAAAAAGTACAAAAGGGTGATTATATAAAAGAAAGTTACCATGAGATAAATGGGCTACATACTCTTCTTGAATTCCAGTCTATCTATATTATGAAATCATTGCATCATTGTTATTATGAACATACTACATTACAACCTCAATCTACTGCACCTACATCCCCAAAAATCAAGTCTTACTAAATGGTTTTAAGGATGGATACAACTGCAAGATAAAGGACCAAATAAAGCCTAAGTAGACAATGCTGTTTGGGCATGACCGCACTTTAGCGGAGTTTGGAACCCTAGCAAGGTACCAACAATAGAATTAAGCAACTAAACAAAAAGGATATAGTAGTAGAAATGGATAATGGATCAGGACCTCATTGGTATTTCCCTCTGCACTGCGACAAAGGTTGTAGTACAACAGGAAGCATAACAATTTCTGCTTTAGTATTTCTCAAATACCTCTGCAAGAGAAAGGGTATCTACCAAAACACAGCATGTTCCTCAACATTTAGTAGTGGAAAACAAGCTGAAGTGAGAGGCAACACAATCATAGAGTATCTTGAGTTGGAAGGGACCCACAAGGATCATCAAGTCCAGCTCCTGGCTCACACAAGACTACCTAAAATTAAACAATACGTCTGAGTGTTGTCCAAATGCTCCTTGAACTCCAGCAGGTTTGGTGCTGTGACCACTGCCCTGGGGAGCCTGTCCCAGTGCTGGTCACCAGTTTGACATATTGCTGGTGAACATGTCTAGGCTATTAGTGATACTGTGCTAGATCTTACGTAAGTTGTGTCATTGTACGCACTATTGTTTAATTACACAGTGAGCTATCATTAGGAATAGCCACACCAAGTCAAGTTTGGGACGCAAAAAACACGTCTGTGCATGCACTTTAAAGCTTTGGAAAGAAGAGGATTTGCAGAGACACCATACATCCTTATTACTTAATTTTAATAAAAAAACCTTTCATTCCAGCCTTTTCCACCTTTCCGTGTATGACCACAAACAATGAGATGCCAAGAACTTGAAGTGTCCATTAGGTCTTTACAGTAACCTATATATATATATATATATATTTTTTTTTTTTTTAAATGTAGAACACAGCCAGTGAGGATTAGGACATATCACCTGTGTAAATTCTGAAAGAAGTTCATAATGCTCCCTGATTGCTTATTAGCCTTGCCTGCGCAATTTCCCTGTGCAAAAACATGAGAGATGGAAACTTTGACTTTTGCATTAAATATGTCAGATGACACCATCAAAAGCTTACATATTGTTCTTATTAGTTGGGAGGAAATTTGAGATATGTTGGGTATAACGTGCAGCTATTGCATGCAGAGCCATTGGCCCACAAGCTTCTTTTAATTAGAGAAGCCAACAGACTTGCACAACAATTCTGTGTGGGCAGTATCTGCTTCATTCCAGTCAAGTTAATATATCACTGCCCTTGCATAACATACAGCAGCACTGAAATTGTTACTCTTTCCATATTTTAGATCACTGCTGCTTAACAATACACTCAGAGGGCCTGCAGAAGTTACCTTTTAAGAAGGACATTTATCTATTCTTATTTTTAAGACTGAATTATCTGGCCACTGAACACTTTGTCCAGCTACACTTGCACATGGGATATAAAGGTCTTTTTAAAATGGAACACTTTTTGATTTGTGTGCTCATTTCATGTGAACATATTCCATAAATAAGTTAAGGGGCAAGGTAAGTGAACACTTGTGACCTCTGCTTCTATATATTCCCTGTAATAGTCCCAATGCCATCATTTCATCCAAGCAACACAACAGCATCCGTGATATGTAGGTCAGACTTAAGAGTGTGGTGATACGAAAACCAGTACACATGCTATTTCGGTAAGTAGTGCTGCCAAACTACATAATGACAGTTTTGTCCACATTTCCTCAAGTGGGGGTATTTATTCATGTTCCTTTTCTTCTCAGCTGCCAATTTTCACGTTTTTTTAAAGAGCATAATTATCTTTGAGAATTCTGTTGCCTTCAAATTCAGTTTAATTTGGATGAAAGATTTGAAATTTATTGCTGTGGAGTCTAGCCATCTCCCCTGTAGGCCTTATTTGCTTAAAGAACAATGTCAAAAGGAAAAAACAGATCTAGGGGAATGTTAGAAAGCATACAAATATTCAGCACACCCCAAAATTAATATCAAAACACCCCACCCATCTACAAATATACATCAAAACGTACCGTCTTTTCTTCATTTTCAAAAGCTTCTCTTGCTTCTTCATAGGTACAGATTTCTTCTCTGCATTCATGTTCTATATCACCTTGCTTTAATTCTTCCAAAAATTTGTTGGCTCTTGGATATCTTTTTAACACAGAATTGGCTTTGTTCTCTGTTAAGAACACTGAATAAGAGGAAAGACAAGAAAGGTTACTACTGAAATAGATACCCAAAACCTCATAGTAAAACTACTCAAAGAAAACACGTCTGAGAAACTAAAATCTTTTTTTTCCGAAGTCTTCCCCTTTATTTAACATGATAAAAGGTTCGTTCACTATTATGAGCATTTGAGACTACAATTTCAGTAGTTATTGCTACTTCATAAACTTGATGGACCCCAGTTCCACATCATGTTCATGTAGGCTTAAACAAGACTGAAGCCTGTGCCTGAGAAGAGTGCTCAGAACAGACAGGCATATGCTCAGCTCAAGTAATTTCTTAAACTAAGATGACACAGAGCAAACAAAACCTGCTTGTGAACATCAAAAAAGATATCTGCAACTGCCTGAGGGTATCACAGCCACAATACTCAGAAGTTTTTGATGACATAAATATTTCTGAATATTACCTAGTCATACACACCAGAACAGCTGCCTTTATCAAAGTTTAATTCCATCTGTTTTCTTAAGCAACTTTGAAGTAGACTTGCTGCCTTCACTCCAGAAATGTCAGCCAAGAAACAGCAACTCTTTTGGGGATGTAGAAGTAGTCTGTTTTCTTAAATCATACACAAAACCCACTTTATTTGATGAATCAAGTCAAATAACCCCAAAAGACAATCACAGTTATGACAAAGGTATTCTTTGCTTTCCTTAGTTTTCTGTTCAAAGAAGAGATCTGGAAGTAATCTTCTGATCCTTTCCTTGAGGGAAAAAATCAATTTCTCTGTCAAACTCCCTGACCAAATGACTTCTACAGGAACACACAGCAACTGAATATTGCACTGATGTTGCACATAGCAAAATTGAGTAGACTGATTTACTCAAAAGTTGTATCTGCAGTGAATAGTGCGGAAATTTTCCAGGTATTTCAGGTCAGGAAGCATAAAGGTCATGCCAACTCAACACCGCCCTTGGCCTCTTGCTGCTAGCAATAGGGAATTGTTATTTAATGCACGTCCATACTAACCCACCCATACTGCCTTCCTGACCTATGCTACCATTTCTTCACTGGTTCATTCACAGCTAGCCTGGGACCTCCAGTATGCCAACAAGACAAACTCTCACTGTTTGCAGAAGGACAGAAACTAAGTGGTTTAAACAATGATTTATCTATGACTTTCTAAGAATCAGTTCGCTACTTTTTTCCTTAATCATCTTATTTGAATACTAAAGCAGGATTTACAGCAAGTCTACAAAGACAGGTCACTATACTTTCCCTTTCTCATAACTTAGATGTGGTAGCATTTTTCAGCAATGAAGATACTACCACAGTTAGGTTCACCTACTTCACGTTAATTTTATTCTCTTAAGTCTCTGTGATGTGTGTACTTTGTTATCAGTCATTAGACAGTCATCTTCCTTTTGAAAAAGATTAAATATTTGAAGATTAAACTGCAATATACCAGTCATTCCTATGCTTTCAGTTGAATACATGTGGTATGTGCATGCACTATACAAATTACATTATTCATAATGCTGCCAGAGATTCAGCACATACAACTCTGCAACTGCTCCTACTGCAATTTTGGTTTCTGATAGCATCACAGACAAATGCAAGAGCATCTCTTACTGTGTAAGTACATAGTATAAACAACACAAATTAATTTTTAAAAATACCTTAAAAAAAAAAAAAAAGATAGCTTCTTTCTATCTCCCACACAGTCCTCCTGACTCCCCTCTAGGCCTGAAGAACCAGCTTGCTTTCCACATGCCTCAGCAATCACAAAGAGTGATGAGGAGGAGGATTTGGCCACATCAGGAAGCCAGCATACAGCCATGTATATGGACGAACTGCCCATGCTCTACCCACTTCTTACCAACTCTTGTGGGCATTCATGAAGTAGAACAAGCTACAGCCAAAACTCTCTTAAAAGTAGCGTCACTGAAGAGTAGATAATGCACTGTAAATCAACAGCTTCCCTTCCTTCAGAGGATAAAACCTAGGGAATTTCATTTCACACATGGAATCCAGCTTCGAAAACAGAAAAAACTATGATAGCTTTGCACTGGATGCAGAGGGAAAAGAAATAGAGAAAACATACAGGTAGCTGACATCATCCTGTTTTGAAACATCTGGCTCCCAGAAAAAAAATAAAAATCTTTGTTTTTACATGCACTTTCCAATTTCTCAAAGAAACAAACACAGTGAAGGTTTAAAAGCTGGTATACCATGAAATACTGCATTCACTACAGATTGTCATGAGTTTCTAGGTAATAGTTTAGTTTTCCAAAAAAAATCTGAAAAAACAGCAAAGCATAAATTTCTCCTGCAAAATGCATTGACAAAGAACAGCAGAGCACTAAAACAATTCAATATTCAAGAATGGTCAATATGGAAGAAAATTCACCTTTTTTGTTTAGCAATTCACATTCAGAAAGTCTCCTCTCACAATACAGCATAGAAAATGCATATCTCAAAAGGACGAAAAAGCCCACTGAGGATAATAAACCCTGCACCATGTTAACCCTGAATGTATCTGCTAAATAACGCTCTGTGATTAGTCCAGACCAGGAATGGCTTTTGACCCTGCAAGACTAGAAAGAATGAAGTATAAAATCGTTCATTAGTTTTGATCTGACATTTTTAAAGCTCTGCATACCCCTTATGACTTTAAATCCTTATTGAGAAGTCAATACCAAGGCTGCAAGGAAACAAAAGCATGCACCGATCAAAGCACTCTTAATGGAGATACTGATTGAAATACGGTGATTTAGTAAGAATCACTCATTGCCTGATGAATCCTATGAAGAGAGATAATGGCGCCATATTGCAGAAACCATGTCGACTTGTTAGTATTCTATGACTGTCATCATGGAGACATTCTGTTATAATTACAGAGGGGGGTGTAAAAAACAAAACAAAACACTTTTTGGGTTGGATTGTCCACCTAACCAAGCTATAACATGGCTGAATTCACTGCAGCTGTTACTACAAAGCTGAAAATGATTAGGGAAGAATGGAGTGGCAAGAATAAAAGAAGTACAATTAAACTTATTTTTTCACTTTGTCAAGGAGATTAACTTACAAATTCAGATAAAATAAAAAAATCAAAATAATGATTTTGGTATTAAGATAGACACAGAACAATCTAAAATCTCTTCTTCCTCCTCATATTTTTATAGAATATAGATGAAGGTATACAACTACCAAATATAATGCATTGGAATACATTTATTTCTCAAACATGCTTGCACTCAGTGCTGTGTATAACTAATACTTGTTTTTTAGCAAGCTCTTATGCATCAGAAAGCTACAAAAAAAAACCTTTCCAAAGTCTTCATTTGACACTATTTTTGGAGAGAGTAATACAGTCTGATCAATTTATTATATGTTCTCAGGAAAACCTGTGGTTTTCTATTCACACAGCGAATAGATATTCTAGCAAGGTGAAGGTCAACCAGAATCAAGAAGAGTCAGGCAAGGGCATGAGTGAGGATAAACACGTCTCAGCCTGCCAGCTGAAGCTATCACAAAGAAAATTGGCTTCAGGTCTGTAGCGACAGAGAAATAGGGAGCTGCAGTGTGGGAAAAGTATCCTGATACACAGAAATGCTGCAGAAGCAAAGCCAAGGGCATTGTGGACACCAAAGCCAGCTCTATTGAGGCTGCTGTTGACACTCCCCTTTTCTGACTCTTTACCAACACCCAAGCAGATTAAAACCTCTAGCAAATACTAGAAGTAAGCACTTTAAATAAAAAGCTGCAGCTACTGATGAATGTGAGTCTTTCTGTAGGTGGTCTTAAAACTATTTGGTTTGCACAAGGGAGAGCAAAGAAAAAACATTTTGATCATCTACTTAGAAAGCTTCTGCTGTGAGAACCTAGTTATTGAAACAAGCTTAGGATGCAAGGCTGGAAAATCAGCTCTGCAGCCAGGTTTCAAAGATCCACGAATGAGTTTGTGATACTCATTATTATGGTCTACATATATATGTCAGAACAGTAGTACAATTCCAATTCAGTTTAGTTTGGACAAAGAGCTCTATCATATGTAATACCAAAATCAGTTCAATAGCACAGAACAATTTTTGTGCAAATTGATTTGGATTTTGAGTGGAGGACAAATCAGGGGGAGTACTTCTTGGGGAAGGCTTCAAAGCTTCACAAGCAAAAGTAAAGAGTACACATTCATATCAAAGTTAAACTTACCACTATCCATGATGATTACTGTCAAGGCACAGAACTTGCAAATATCAAATCTGAAAACGAAAGAGGAAACATCCTGTTGAGTTTGTGAATCATGATGTACTGGGAAAAGTTTATAATAATATATGGGAATCGAGAGAAATGTATCATAGCATTGGAAACCCTGTGGTAAAGATTTATTCCATTCTGAGTTGTATCACTCCTGCATACATATTAGCCTTGGTAGTATAAGAGTGCTATCCAACAAATGATGGCTCTTGAGAAAGGGTGAATGCTTCAACCTTTTTCAAAGCATTTCATATTTAGAATAGGCAAAGATACTTGTCTGAAATACGTATATATAATTTTAAAATAATCTGCAACCTCTGTTTTACCCAAATCAACTTAAAAGGTTAAACTACTTGTATCTTATCTAAGATGCAAATTCACTCTGCAGAGAACATCATGTCAGCTCATTACCTCCAGTCTATGGATCAGATTTCTGAGATCAGAATGAACACATGCAAATTCAGAGGCTAGTGATTAAAACGGGGTGCCTGCATTAAGTTCGAGGGTAGAACAAGACCTGCAATTTGGCAAAGGATCTTGCCATACATATAAGGATCCCAGCCTGGCCTACAAGAACTTACATGTACATTATACCTCATCTTGGAAGGAGAACAGACAAAAGATGCACTCAGGCAAGAAAAGGCCCGAAGCTCATTGTACCCACCAGGCAGAGAGCCAACAGGAGCCACACCTGAAGGCTGCAATAGCTAGCTGACAGACTGTTTTCAGTTTCCTGGAGTCTTCATTAGTATGAGAAAAGTTACGAAAATAAAAGCTTTCAGCAAAGGACTGGAAAGGTGCAGCTGTCTAACCAGGCTGGTAGAACACCACATGAGGTTAAAGATTTTTTACTAATACATTACCAACTCCTAAAGATTAGCATTAGTTCTACTTCAGAGACCAAGTTACACATCAACATATCATCCCATACTCCTGCCCACAATCTCCTTAAAACCAAAACCTCACAGGCAAACATCTCCATAAAAAAGTGTTAATAGTGTACAAATCTTGGCTGTAGCTACTGTAATAGAGAGGGAAAGTTAAAGCTTCCAGCACAGCCCTGCCAACACTAATTTGTCTAGCAAGAGCAGGATGCAATACTAGTGAGAAATGCTGCTGAAGTGAATGGAGCTCTACAAAAACATCCCAGTCTGCTAACAGAACTGTAGGACTGGGACCATAGGAAATGTGGGACAGAGGAGTAGACTGATTTTAAAGCAAGCTCATCAAGTCCCTGTGAAGGTAAATAAATGCAAATAAATAGTGAAGATTAAAGCACTGAAGTCTCACCACCATGTTTAGTATATCATTACTAAGTATGGTAGGGTAACAGAAGCAGAGGGCTTACAATTTTTTTCAGGACATATACAGTCTCCTCCATTAGCCTTACTTTTTCTCAGCAGACTGCTCTGTGCAAAGACAAACACATCTTTGATGCTTGCTTCTTCAATAAAACTGAGATCAGCACAGCTTTCTGGTTAGTCCCATTTTTACCACCCAAATATTTGCGTTGAAGAAATTGCCAAACTTTTAGTAATAAACAGGTCACAAAAAATCTGTTTACTGGTAACTGTTTGTTTTGTCTGAAACAACGTGAGTTTCTTTCCCCATTTATTATCCTCCAGTTTCAGGCAGCCTCCTTGCAACAGCTCCTCAAACAGCATTAAGAGCAATAGAGGAGCAAGACCCATGAGCAAGACCCTCTCCCACCCTCAGCTCAGCTGCTGTAACGCAGTACGTGAAGTGAATCTTGCCAAGCTTCTTCCCTCTTAACTGGAACTTCTTTTTATTTTTATTACATTTTGGTTAGTCTTTAATATTTCAGCCTTATAACAAATAACTTGAGGGTGGATTTCAACATCAGCACTTAAGAAAATACAGAAGAAACATCCCCATCCACACTCACTGAGTCACAACCAGATGGCTCTGCCTACAGGGAGGTCTGGTGAAAACGTGGGCCCTGGTGTCCCTCTTCCCTGCTAAGGGAAGTTTTCCACCAGGAGCTGAGTCTTACACTGTCTAGGTGTGCAGTGCTGCCTTTGCATCTATGTGCATCATGTACAAAAGGAGCTTAGTACATTGGAATATTCGGGAATGAAAATCAGACTATTGACATACAGAGATTGCAAAACTATGGGAAGCGTGTAAAAGAGAAAAAAAATACCTTTTTTCTTCATTGGAAATTGACGCTAGTATATTATAAACTAGTGATAAAATGAAGCTTTGCTCAGTTGGCAGCAAAACACAAAAGTTACAGCTCTTCTCACCCTTCCTTCATTACAGAAGGAAGCAGTGCAGCCTTCTCCAAGAGACATCAAATCCATCTTTCCAGTCACCGTGGTGCAAAAACTTCCCTTCAGCAGCCTACATTAGATTTATATGGCAATTACAGTATTTAGAGATCCCTCAAACTAATTATATCAATTTTCCTCCAAATGTGCATCATTCTTTTTTACGCTCCCCTGCCTTCCCTCGCCCCTCTCTGTATCTTTCCAAACCTCTTCGTTTCCCAGCCTCCTGCTCTCCCTCAGATCCCACAACTCACAGCCAGTTTCCTCCATCCCATCACCTGCTGGGCAAGAGGCTGATTTGGGACCCAGGCACTGATTGCCCTGCTGCTACACAGGCAGGAAAGAAAGCTTCAGCTCACCCAACAGATTTTCCCACTGCAGAAGAACTTCTTGGGTCTTTGCCCTCTACTTAATCATCCCTTCCCCCAAAGGGAAAGAGATTAATAATATTTCAGTCCTCTATCCCCAACAGTTTTAGTTCAAATTGACTAAATAGTTCAAAGATTGTTTGGAAAAAGGGTTTGAATGCAGACAAGTACATTAATCTTTTTTTTTCTTTTTTTTTTTCCCTTCATAAACCAGCTAATAAAACTGAAGAGGGTTGGCAACACTACAGGAACATCTTGACCTACTATTGACTCACTTGCTCCTCTAGACAACTTCTTAAATTTAGTTTCCTGCTTTTTAGTCTTCAAGAGCCTCACTGAAGGCTAGGATGGTCCTATGGTGTCAGAGCAATGTTTTCCTTAATTATTTATATATATACACAGACACACACCAATGCAAGAACAAAGTAGCCACAGATCATATCTTACTAGTGACACTAATGCTTGTTATTTCAGGAAACACTCTTCATCCAAGAGTCAGTATATACAGTAGATGGCATGGGTAGTGCTACAGCTGAGCATTAATTCAGCAGCAAGCTGACGTATCTGACCAGCGACTGTTCAACAGGGGATCCTTTCTGAGCACATGCTTAACCATCAGTATAATGGTAAAAAATACAAAACAAAACAAAAAAAAACAAACACTAAAACGATGAATCACCCACCTCTGATAGAAAATATAAAGACTCAATGGGAAATAAAATGAGGTATACAGCCCATATGAGACAGCAAAGGAGATATATCGAAGCCTGTGCTGTTTTACCAGCACTACTGTGCTCATCACCAAAGGGCTGTAGCATCTCACTGAGAAGTGTTCTGCATGACAGTTTATGACACTAACATTGAAGCAACAAACTAAGCTGACATTTTTTTCCATAACTAACCTAAGTATTTTTCCTCAATCCTGTAGTGTTCACGCTTTGTACACACTATGTATGAGCACGAATCATAGAATATTTTTATAAACTTTTCCCAAGCTGGTTGTCATATTCTAGCAATGCAGCATATCCCATAAATTTGGATAACTAATTTCAACAACAAAAGTTGTTGGCCCAAGATAATATTTCTGCAAGATTTTGTTGCATTTATTAAAATAACCACATTCTGCTAGCAGGTACTCTTCTCCTGGCTATATTTCCTGCCCACAAGTTAGACTGAAACTTACGTGCACCACATAACGTTAAAGGGCAAAGGATCTGACAGAGGGCACAAGTCCAATTTGCCTTTGCTATTCTTGCTCACTGTCTGTCATGTATTCCAGAGAAAAACAACATCAAGAACAAAGCACGTCCTGAAGGAAAGGATCCTTCAGGGATAACGTAAAGCAGCAGCAATATCTTGCCTCACTCCATTTCTCACTTGCTGCGTTAACAGGGACTTCCAACACTTAAGACCAGCAGGCTCTTCTCCCAACAGGGGAGAAACGTGCACTCCAGTACCCAGGTAGGGATGTGGATTTTTATTTATTTATTTATGTTTCTCCATCCTGCAATACAACCCTAGCAGGGAATACAGTTGTTAAGCCTAGTTTTGTAACCCGTACAATTAATGAGACTACTGGGATACAGTTTACAACCAGATGCCACGCAGAGCTATAAAATTTTTCATACTATAAATATTTAGGATCTTCTGGAGCATTTTATGAAAGCAAATACATTCAAGGGACACTGCTAAGTAAAACATCAGATGTTCAGTCCAAACATAAACAATGCTTTTCTAGTCCCCAGCCCTAAATCGTGTGCAATGAAACACGTAAAATACTCTTGTGGGAGGTCTGTTTAGAAGAATAAACGAAAACAGTAAATAATTACACAGGAAGACAGACAGTAAGTTTCGAACTGCCGTATATTCAAAACGTGGGATGTTCTTACCTAAAAATCCCAGTTCCACCACGTTTGGCTTTTACATCCTTGGAAAAAAAGCATTACCAAAGACTACAGTTTTACTCATTATGGTCTTTTTAGAAGACCTTTTTTTTTCCAGGAAAAGTGCACACAAGGATTTATATGGATTCAAACACGGTAGAAATATATCGCTTTTTCTCTGAGCAGGAAGTCCACAGTTAAAGTATATGGGAGAAATTTAGTAAGTTTGATTTGCCTGGAGCAGCAAGGTTTGCCATGGAATCAGGCTGGGAGTAAAGAGGGACGAAACCCATTGGAAACTACTACCAAAGGTACAAGATTCACCCCACCCGAGACTACGAAGAACAAGGGTAGGAGTGAAACAGAACTGGAAAAAAAGCCCTTCAGCTTTATAGATGCTATCCAATCACAGCATTATAGCACATTAATTTTCATTACACAGGGATCGAAACCACAGACTAAATCACTAAGAGACGCTTGTAGTTAGCAGACTGCCATTATGTCTTAAAATCAATAGAATAAATCATCGCTCACAGAACTAGTGCGACAAGTACAACTCTTCACACAGAGCAGCATTTGACAGAGAGGGCTGCTCATGACTGCAGCTGGGCAACGCTTCAGATGGCTGAGGCTGAAGTCCAAGTTTCTGCCTCAGCTTCATTACCCATTCTCTGCTCAGTGTTTTTTGTCACTTTAAAGCTGTGATAGTGCTCTGGCTGCCTGTTCTCTGGTTACTCACAGGCTCCCCCAGTTCAAAGAGGGAATTACTCTAAGTTAAGACATCTATTCCTTCCCCTGCCCTTCAAAACCAGACAGAAACAATTTCCCAGTACACATATTTTGGCGAGCGGGACATCTGTGCAGAGAAGTAACACCACTGTCCCTTTGGCGAGGGAGAGCTTTGGTTAGTTTCATTGTTTTGAATTGCACAGGGACCATCTGGGCAGTTCTTGGGAGAAATAACTGAATGCTTAAAACTGAATACGAAACCAGTAGTATTGAAACCAAAACTGCACCAATGCTCAAGAGCCCATGCCTTTCTCATCAGCCTACATAGCAGCAGCTCAGACACTTTAATTTTCTGGAAGCTGCCATTGAAAAACGTTGCTTTAGGTTAGACATTACCACCCTGCTTTGGGAATACAAATTTGGAGTGTTTAATTTGATAACCCACTTAAACGTTGACATTGCAATAATTGATTTCTCTTTTTTTTTTTTTTAAAGTGGGAATAGTGCATGATTAAATATAGCCGTCACAGTACGATGTATTTTTATCCTGACTTTGTATGGAATAAAAACCAGTGATAATGTGTTACCTAACCATTCCAACTTCTGCTTCCCCAATACCTTTTAACCAAATCTGACACTGAGATTTCTACTTCTGTGCTCCCACAAGTTTTCCTTGAATACCGATGACCAAGAAGAACAGAGAAAAGCCACTAATATTATCAGTGAAGTATAAGTCTGGGTTTACCATTTCTGGAAGCCCTTCAAGAGGTATCGTGCCTTCGACGACTGCAAATCATGACCCATTTTCACCAGCACGAGGTAGGCAGGCAGTAAGCTTACAGCCCCACACTGAACAGACCTTTGCAAGCTGCCAAGTCCAAAAAGTTGGAGAGATGAAAATAGGGAAATAGCACACCAGCACATGGGAGGTCTCCGAGAATACTGTGCTTTGGTTAACAGTCACAAAACAGGTCACAAAAATACATGTTAGAGAATGGAAGAGAACTCAGATTGTTGAAATAGAAAAGTGCAAAAGGTGACAGACAGGGAAACAGCTTCATCATAGTTCTGGTGCTCCACGACCTAACTGCTCTTTCAGTAATGGCTTCCAAATCAAACTCAAGTTGTCAGCTACTTCAATACTATCTATCCTAATTTAAAACTTGAATAGATGGACTCTTATCTGCAACATGGATAATAACCTGTACGTACCCTATATTTGTCTCTATCAGTGCCTACACTCATGCAAGGATTGCAGAGCAATAGGGGCAAGTCTGAAAGACAAAACAGTTGGTGATGAGGACCCAACATTAACACAACATGAAAGGTATAGATTTTCCTTAGCAGTATCTCCTGCTTGATTCCTTGCGCTGAATACTGTGCGGTTGTCGGGCTGCATTAGGTATGCTCTCAGAGCACATCTTCGGGTTTACTTTCATCCAACAGTAATTCAGTTTGATTGCTTTGAAATGATTCTGCAATGAGAAACCAAAGCACGGAAAGTGGCGACAATTGGGAGTTTTGCTTCCATAGCACACTCCTAATCTGAGCCAAAACACTCCTGCAGATATGTCCAGTGTGTATGTAGCGTGTGACTACACTCAAAGTAGTTAAGAAGCTTTGAGGAAGGAAGCTCTGGATAAACCATTCATCAGCAAAGAATTAAAGGTCGTTACGGGACAGCAGTGAATGTCTGGCAGAACTTCCCGTGGTGCTTCTACAGAATCACTTTGACAAACAAGTAGTCAAAAATAGAGGTAACGCAAGACTCTCCTTCAAGAAAGAAAACAATCGCTGGGGTGTTAGTTAGGAGTAACACCTCCCAGACAGGACCCACCATTTTTAGGACATCACCCAAAAATGTCAGGCTTATCTACAGATGGAGGGGAAAAGAAAAAACAAAAAGCAAACACACACCAACAAGCAAAATGACAACAACAACAAAAAAAGGCAAAACGTTAAAAAAATCAAGAAAAAAAAAAAAAAAGAAACAAAAAATAAGAAAAGAACAAAAATCCCTCAACACAGTACAACAGATTTCTTAAGCCATCTATGCACTTATCTTCAAAAGCTGTAGGCTCCCTGTGGAAATTAAACAATGCTCTGGCTCTAAGAATTCAACCTTGTTAACCCGTTAAACTCTATTCAAATTCAGCTGAAGTGACGTGTTGAACACACTTAAAACTAATTACAATAAAAAAAACAAACAGCATTGCAAATACACAGGACACCACAGGACCCAATCTAAGAATTAAAAATCTGAAATGCCAGTGCTTGCTCAGAAAGACCAGAGGGGAAGAAAAAAAGACACAGTTAATCCGCTAACCTGGTAAGCAGGGAGATAACCTAGCCACCTCCCACACGCTCGAAAAACTGCACAGACAAAAACCATCCCCCACATGTAGTGGAAACCTACTATTACAGACAACAAAGATAAAATCTGGTTTATGACCATTATAAGCACTTTCAGTAACTTTCTCTCCAATATCTGTTACCAGCTTCTAGAATAATAAAGAAGCACACACAGTCAATTTATAATAAGCCAGGGGAACTCTATTATGATCCTTCTGCCTTTCATTTACAGGCAGCTGAAGTTTTAAATAATGCATTGATAAATTCTTATTCTACACTATTAAAGTGGCAGCTGCTAACTCCTTTCATGAAAAGAACCACACGACCTATATCAGAATTGCTGCAGACTGCTTCATTTAGAGTGTTTTCACCCATTACCTTCCTAAACTAGAAGCAGCTTTGAACGTGCTCTCATTTTACTTTCCTCTCCTGTTCTGTGCTCCTGATTTCATGCAAATGAAACGTTTGCACGTTTTGTAAATTACAAACAAGCCAACCTCCATTTTGCAGTTCAAACCATCTACTGCTGCTTTACAGATAACAAACTGAGGGATAGGAGTCAAAAGCTCCCAACTCTAGTTAGAAACCGGGATGTGAGCAGATTAAAAACTACATGCTGCTTTAAAAAAAAAAAAAAAAAAGGTGGAAAAAAAAGGAAAAATTCCTTTGTGTGTGAATAATCTCTGTATGACAAACCACTCACTTTAAAGCAGGCAGACATTTTGGGTGATCTAATCAGAACATAGACAGCCTGTCAGGGCAAATCGGTCTTTTGGCTATACACTTGTGACCATACCAGAGCAGGTAATTACATTACAGCTATCCATTATTTCTCATGATAGGAGAAGCAAGAGGGCACCCACTGACCTGAGCTGATGTGGATGTAAATAAGTACAACGACCTTAATTTTCACACAGTACCTAAGTTAGGGGACTTGCTGCTGCAAGACAGCGTTGAGGACAAACATTGAAATGGCTTTAAAAAAAAAAAAAAAAAAGTAAAAATGAACAAATGGCATATAGATTTGGCAACTTCTGCAACACACAATCTCCAGCTGTATGCTCTACCCCAGGAAGATCCTCATCAACTGATAGTCCAGCAAAACACCAAGAGAAGGATCGCTCTGCCGTAAGACACCTCCCGTGGCATCTCACCCACAGCTCCTGGCACAACACACAACGCCAGGCTGATGTTTGGGTTGATCCAGTTCCTAAAAAGGATGCTAAAACAGCTAAGCATTTAGCTTCCAGCAAGCTCCAAGTTATTAATACCTAGTTTAGGATCTTATGTCGTTTATGGCCAGACAGCTTCCAAGTGTTTCAACCCTTTCCTCAGGTTCAGGAGCCAGCCAGCCTTTGGATCTTATAAGGTTTTTCAAAGAAAGCAGGTATTATTACATCTTCAGAGGCACCATATATACTTCTACTGGTAACTATCTGGCTATAAAAGAAGGGAAGTGATCTGGTGCCCAGCAAGGAATGAGTAACTCTGCTCCATTCCTCTCCAAAATGGTTTATGGCTGGGTTAGGACCAGGGAAGTAAATACCTGCACATAAAAATCAAGCTGATAAGTGGCAAGTGGTCTCTTCAGCGGTTCCTGCCCTCCACTATCTACTGTCTTCCCAGACTCTGGGTCCCACCTCTCCCTGCCAAATTGACACATTTACGGTACGCAGAAAGTAGATTATAACCCTGCTAGTTTTATAAAGCCTTTTCAAAGCATTTATAGGTCATGGAGGAGAGGCGAAAAAATTACTATGTTTACTTCAGATTGTGCCTCTCCAGGAAAGGCAAAATACTTTTTTCTCCTTCCCCCCTGCAAGTGACATTTAAACATATTTTTCACAGCCAATAATAAAGCTGCTAGCACTGCAGGATACATCAGGGTTGTTGTAAAGAGCAAAGATCTGGCGAGGCGTCACTTGGTATTTGTCTGGCATTGCCCATCACTGGGATATGAAGGAAAGCCACATTTTATTTGGGATACAAAAATCAGAGAAGGGTCAAGCAACAGCACCTGGGCAGAGCCTGTTCACAAGACTGTAATTTCATTGCACGTATGGTGCTTGGCCATTCAGAAAAGGTCAAATGACCATGGCTAAATAAATATGTACTTTTTTTTTTCCTACTTGGAAATTCTTATATTTTTTCTCCAACACATCTTAAAAAGCAAAATCATGACCCAAATGTCACAAATAATATCTTTCCAGATTTTCCAATAACGCAGGCTGGCTGTACAAAATTTGACCTCCAACTGTATCAGTCTGTATCCAATATTCAAGCCTTATTTTTGCAGATGGAGGAAAAAAAAAAAGACCTGATGATTCTGTACATTTGAAAAAGATTGTCCTCGACTCCCCAAACATTTTCTTGAAATTGTTACAATGCTGTGAAGGGAAAGAAGCAATAGCTACTTTATTTCCCTCTAAATTCCTGGTATTTTGCAGTAAAAGGGGGGAAGATAGGAAAGGAGGGAGGGAGAGGGAGATCAGAATGTGCATTTTTGTAGCCAAAAAACGCCTGGATAAATTCATGCATCTTTGCTGTGCACACAATAATTTCATAATAAACCTAAGCCTGCTACTTCGTAAGGTTTATTTTGCTTTTCTGCAGTGAGGAAAAGATGAGGTGAATATTCTGCTCTGTAAGTAAATTCCGTTTAGCACTTGCTTGGTAGGCCAATGTCTTACACCTCATTTAATTTAGAAAAATTATCCAGAAGCAATACAAAGTAATTTCTCTAGCTTAGTGCAGCACTTTACAGAGAAATGTGCAAACAAAGCCTTCTCTTCCAAATATTTATGCACCATCAGCATGTTTGAATACAAGTTTCCACCCTGCCTGTTTTCCCCTGCAGCAAGGCACATATGACGGCATTTCGGAGCACGTTTTAATGGGATTTTCCAGTCAACCAAAAATCAAATTGCACAGAAGTGCCAGAAGTGTTATATGAAAGCTCTAAATGGATATTTCATCTTATCAATTATATGGTAACTAAAAAGAAGATAATGAGGCACAACTACTTTACTGATTTTTACGAATTTTTGCGTCCCATTAGGGAATTACATAAAGAGCACATAGAAAGCCACACTACACACACACACATATGTATTTTAATACCACTACTTCCTCTCCCATAACTCACACCCCTTCAACCCCTCTAATAGGACTGGGGGGGCTAATGCAGTTCTGTGCCCGGTGCTGCAGCTTCACAACTCTTCCACCCATCTCCCTCTCCCCTCCTCTACACCTTTGCACTCAAAGGCTGCTGCAGAAAAGAAGTATCACGTCCTAAACTGCATTTACCACTGAAGACAACCTATAGGTTAACTAGTTTTGCATTCTTCATGTTACCTTCAAGTCTCAATAATAAATTAAATTTGGTTTAGAAAGACTGAAATCAAATACCATTTTGCATTTTAAACACTTGCAATTCTGTAAAAATTGCTAGAAATGCAGAAGTGGAATACTTCAACAGTATTTCTTTTCAAAGAGTGCAGACACAGTTTTCCTATTTTTATATTGCTTTCCTTTAGCAAGAGGGCTGTGTGTCTATCTGGGGTTTCCTCATGTCCTCTAGCCCATTGGTCCTTTTCAATCACCTAGTACAGAACAGTAGAAAAGTACAGCTGTATTCACAAAAGTTTTCCCCAAAAAAGCAAACCAGCATAGAGGATGGAATCATTTTGAACACCGTAACTCAAGAAAAGACTTGAAGTTACCATCGAAATAAACACCACAGTAAAGCTTTAAGTCACAGCCTATCATCGATCAACCACATGGCATAAATCCATAGAAAACAAAGCCACATGAGTTCCAGTAGTCACAAAACCACCAGTAACACAGCATACACACAAAGCATTTCTGATACTTTCCAGCACCGTGGAAACACTAGAGCACCTCCCAGAACTAGAACAATAAAACTATTGATAATCTCCTACTTCTTAGAAAGTGATTCAGTACATTACACATTCGGCTTATGAGTAGGAAGCATGCAAAAGTACGGAACAAAACCAATTCTGAACAATTTTGGCTTTAAAAATCAGTTTTAAAAGATTTAGGGCAAGAAAAATGTTGAAGTCACTTAAACACTGACATGCCAAATTAATGTGCAAAATTAAGCATATTTGAAGATATGATTTATCTTAGTTATGTCGAGAACACACAGAGTTAAAATAGTTAATTGTTGAAAACTTTATTGCAACAGAAAGGTCCTCTACCAGCATCTACACATCTAACATTTGTTCCTTGAAGATTTAAAAGGTGGCAGTGGGAGGTGTTCCCCCTACCCCTACAAGCTGTACACTTACCCCAGCACCTAAGGAATGTGGGAGAGGAGTCTTCTAATGCAAACAAATAGATCACTGATATATATATATTTTTTTTTTAATTTGGTTAATTCTGTTTACATTTACATAAGAAATACACTGCAGGAGGCAATGGAGAACATTCCCAGGATTTCTGCCCACCAGCAGCTGCATCTCCACTTTTTGTATTTCTTTGTAGATCATTTCACCTGCCCAGAAATTTCATCAAACCTTTGCCAAGAGTTCCTGAAGACCAGCCATAGCGAAATTGCTTTGACATTTCATTTCTTCCAAGACAACACAGATGTGGCAAGCTTGTAGCTGGTCATGTCTTTATAGCTTGGCATGAAGGGCCTTTCCATTAAGGACGAGTGTGTTCACCTCGCTCCTCACTTGGACTTTGCTCCCCCAGACCTATTCACCAGGTCCTTGCCCCTCTTAAAGATCCTCCTTGTGCCTTCCCCTCTGTGCAGCTTGCTGCTGCTCTCTCAGGATGTCAGCAGAGAAAGTTACTGAAATGCTGATGCTTTGCTAAGAGTCCACATACATCAATCCCAAATGAAGCTGCTGTCCGGGCAGGTGGTCCCCCCCACAACAGCCTGCTCCCTCCCATGAGCCAACACCATGGGGTTTGGCTGGTGGCCCTGTGGCCAGCAGGCCAGAGCTAGCCCAGTGGAAATCCTTCTGCGTGTGTGTGAGCCCACAAGTCACTTTGACTTTCCGTTTTAAAGCAAATCAGCTCCCTGGCCCAGCTGACTGCACACTACTGGGACTACTACTGGGGAGGTGGTCAAAACGCAAAACCTCACAGGGATGGAAGGAAAAAGCAAGAACTCTTGTCTTCAAGCAGCAGGGCACACTCAGATCTGTTAAGCTGCTTACAAAGCCACGCACTTGGTTCCCCAGCCTAAGCCATGCCTTTATGTTGCTGCTGCCCACTGCCCTGATAAGCAGCAGCAGCAAACAGAAAATAGCACAGCGAGTCCGTTTCACGTCTGACACTCAGACTGCTCAGCTGTACTGAAAGAAAATGTCAAGGGCTGTGCTAATTTCAGTTGCCGCAGGACAAATCTATAGGAAGATGGGCAAGAGTTTGCTAATGATACTGCTGCTGAGACCTCTTTCCCTCAGCAGTGAGAAGGGGGACAAGGGAAAAAAGAACAACCAGGAAGGTGCTTCTCCTCTCCCAGCTTTAGCAAATAGCTTGGAGAGTAAGACTCTACAAATAAGAGCTGAAAAATACACACAAGGTCAGTAAATAGCACACCGATAAACCTGAAGGCACAGGCAGGTGCAGAAGTTCACGTCTGATGAATGTCCCTGTCTGGCAGCATTCCTATAAACCACCTAACAAAAAACCCATTGAGCTAACAAATTCATGCTTTTTGAGCCCAAAAGGAATAATTCTTCCATGTTGAGTATTAAACACATAGAAATATGGCTAATCATAACAGATACTACACACTAGGCAGTTAATTTAGAGACAGGGATTTAAGGAGGAATTGGTGTAAACTGATCCTTGAAATTGATTCATGGAATTTATTATGACACTATAGGGAAGCAAAGAGCTCAGAGGAACAGGAATATCCAGAATTACAACAATAGCAGATAATGTCTTGCTGTAAACAAAATACATCTCATATATTCTACAGTTCTGTGAAAAAAAAGAAGTTCTGCAGTTTCAGGCAAGAAAACGAACTATGCTAACCTATTCCAATGTTACCTTTCACATGTCTTCCCTCCGTGTTTTAGTATTACTTAACCTGACCACTGCTGGAGTAATCTTATTGGAGCAGACTGACCGCTATGCTGAAAAACCAGAAGTATGTTGAGTGGATAATCATAAAACACGAGATGCCAACTTTCAACAGTTGTTTCAGAAGCAACGTGAGAAGGTGGGTTCAAATGCTTGAAAAGAAACCCTCCACTGAGCAGGTACACAGCACAGTGCAATGAATGAGATTTGAGTGATCTCAAGCCTCTAGGACGTCTACTCAGAAAAAAATTACACAAGGAGGCACTCTTAGTTTGAGAACAGGCAACATTTCATTTGTCACTGTATTGTTTTAGGAGTCTTTGCCCTAAATTCCAACATAATGGAGCTGGGTTGTAGAAACGTTTCTCATCAGTTTTTACGAATGTATTTCTGAAAAGGTGTGTAACTTTTACCCAAAGTAAAAAAATAATCTTTAAAAACATCTTTAAAAGTGAGCCCCAGCCTGAAACATGCATCTATCAGCTTTCAACAAATACATGACTAGTAAGCCAAAACACAGGGTGTGATTTTAGGTGGTTAGCATGCAATTTCTTTAACGCTGTTTGCGGATAGGCTTTGCTTTTGAAATGTAGCTATTTTAATAATGATATTCAGCAACCTTGGTTAAAGCACAAGTCACTTGATAATTAGTACCATCAAAACTAATGGCAAAAAGAGAATGGTATAAGCTTACTTCAAACTTTACAAGTGAGTCTCACATTTTACTGAACGGGACTGAGTAAATAGAACAAAGGTAAACAAGGAAAAGCCTGGGTATTGTCAGATTAGATTTCAAGAGGTCAAATAGTTACTGACATCTGAACTCAAACAAAAATAGCTGGCAGCAGAACAGACATGAGGTCATTTAATCCACTCCCTGACCAGTTCCGTATTATTTTCTACTGTGCACTGCAAGTACTTTTGTTTATAATGTCGAAGGGGAGAGGAAGCAAGGGATGTGGGGAGAGACGGGAGGGGAAATCAGCCTGTCTTTGGAGGCTGGAGATAAATAGACACTAGTGACATGAGCCAGACAAAGACAGCGCTCTTGAAACACAGTTGATAGGAGTTTATGAAAGGGCAAGGGAAAGCAGCAGAGAAGTTCAGAATTGAACTGAGAGCCTGAAAGCAAAAGACCTTAAGAGGATCACACACAAAAAAATATATATATATTTTTGCCTATAAGGAGCCCACCTCCTTCACACAGGAGTACAGCAACTACAAAACTCCCCCTAGACAAGGAAGCAGGGCGTGCATTTGCCAAGCGCTGAGGTGTTCAGGCGGCGATGGGCACAGACACAGGAGCATTTTATACTTCAATACTCGAAGCAGAGCAATGAACGCCGATTTGCACAGCACTCGGCGAGCAGATCGGGAGCTCAGGCACACTCCTTTCCCTTCACGCTCTCCCTGGGCAGCTCTCCCCCATCCCATCCTACCCCCTTCCATCCCCTCCCCTCCCCGCTGCCCGCCGCCCCGCACTCACCGCCCGAGGCAGGCGCGGAGCCGCCGCCGCCCCAGCGCTGCCGCTGCCCCCCGGCTCCCCGCCGCACGGCGGCGGCCGCAGGGCGCATGCGCCACGGGGAGGGAGGGGGGGGCACCTCCGCCACCCGGCCCGGGCGGAGGAGGGGGGGGCGTGGCCAATGGGAAGCCCCGCCCCCAAGAACATGGCCGGGGGGGGCTTCGCGCCCAGCGGGTGAGGGGCGGGGGCGCCGCCATGTTGTCCTCAGGGGGTTGAGGGGGTGAGGGAAAATAAATATGCAGAAAATACAGTGTTTTTCCTGCTTTATGTTGCCGCCGCCTTTGTGCTTAATGGTTTTCGGTTGATAGTGGGTTGTGATGCTGTGTCCCGCTCCTTTTTACGTTTTAACTTTATCCTGCTGGCAATCAGGAGAAAAAGGAATGGGGTAACAGCTTGGCCACGTAGATGTGTAGGTAATGGAAAGCTGAGACACGGTTTGCAATAGTTCAGGCATGTCTCTGCGTCTTCAGTGGATCTTGACTTCTAATTTAAAGTCAGCGTTTTCATATATGTCAGTTGAGACCATCAGAATTCAAATAAAAGTACTTTTACAGAATAATCTAGAAATTCAACTCCTTTGAATCAATGGCAGACGAAATACCTAGGCTCTTTGAAACTTGGCTACGGCCCTGACAACAAAAGGCCCTCAGGAGGTCCCATATAAATTATTATCTAGCCGAGTCTGTCAGGTCTATCAGACCTACATCTTTAGTACCTTCCACCAATAACAACCCAATCCAGTATCAACCAACCCTCCTCAAAAATAATGATTGCAACAGTGAGACAAACGCTATTTTTGCTTATGTTGATCATACTTTTTTGTTTTAAAAAGGCATTTCCAGTGCTATGAAGAAGGAATTCAGAGAAAACATGTATTTTTAGAACAAAAGATATACTTTAAGTTATAGGATTTTTACTACTTTTCAATACAGATAACTTCACTTTCCATTTAGAGTTTGCCTTTTGGCATGAAACACCAGATCCTCTATTTTGAATTACAGACACATAATTCACTAACCTAATGTTTTATTTATTTTCAGAAATGAAACTGTGTGGTGTAATTCAATATACATATACCAATTAGGTTCAAATGCAATAAAAATAAAAGGGCACATTATGACTCAGCTGCAACTTTAAAAATATTTTACTAAATAAATGATGGGAAAGATGCAAATTTTGGATACACTTTCTATCTTGGAGTGGAATATTCTTCAGAATGACAGATGGCCTCAAGTTTGTGCTAAAATAATACCAACTGAAATTTCCGTGGTGTGAACAAAAAATAGTAGCAGGCTCCCTTACATGACGTGAGAGTAAGATGCCTTCCTCAAAATGCTCGCATCTGGCCTTTTGCATTTTCTTGTAGGTGACGAGGACCAATTTTCATGTAAAATGCTGAATTTCTTTCTGCCTGCTACAACCTAGCACAGGTGTTTGAGAGGCAATTGTCCCTGCTGGTCAGGGAGACTGAGGATATATGGTAGCTCATTCTGTCCCTCTGACTGCATGGCAGCAGAAGCAGTCCACTCTTCTCATCTCCACCTCTTCCCTACTGCGGTGTGGAGCAGCAACACTTCTTGTTTCCTCTTTATTTCCTTTCCATGTAGTTGGCTGGAACCTGGGTTTGGCAAATTGGTGCTGCTGTTAGAGAGAATGAGGAGGAAGGCAACTGCTCTTGCATAGGGGTAGGTGTAGGCTGCTGCAGCATTTGGAGCTCAGGAGGTGCATATGGATGGGTCACAGATCTTAGATTTGACTCCCAATCCTGATGCTGCTAAGGCTGTCCCATCCTGAATCTAGAGCTTAACATATTTTTCAGCGTCTTGGCACCTGATTCTAATGCTTTGATGCCTAATGAAAAAGAACTTCCAGGAGTTCCTATTCTCTATTATTTTCATCAACCAAGACATTGGTCTGTTTTCTTCCAAATAGCCTGGTGCACATAGCAGACAAAATGAGGGACTCCCCTGGTGGTGGCTCTCTCACAGGCAAACAGACACATGAGATCTGATCCACGGACTCTAGTATGAGGAATGGGCAAGCTTTGGTAATTGTTAATTTAATCTTTAAGGAGTGAAGGAAACCCCCAAGCCATGTGGATGCCTGGAATTAAACAATTTCCCTGCAGTCTGGCTGGACAATGGAGGCAGGTACAAACCACTATAGGTTCTGTCTCAAAGAGTGATAAATTTGCATTTGCCTTTCTTTGGAAGGCAGGTAGTTCTTCTGTAATAATCTATGAATGCTTGCCACAGGTTGCTTAACTATGTAGTATTTGACCATACCTATTTAATTTAGTAGCAGATGACTGGGAAATAACCGGAAAAGGCTATAGACAAAAAATTCTTTATAAGGAATAAGAGACAATATTTAACTTAATAATTATGCAGTACTTTCTTGATTCCAGACACATTGCATAGTTTGTTTGTGAAGGCTTTGAGCCAAAATCTCAAAAGGGCAATAAAAAAGTTAAAAAGGACTCTGTGATTGGAGGACAAGAAATGTCACAGTTATATTGGAAGAGAACAAATTCTCATTGAGACTTACTGGAAGTAGAGGAGGCATAAAAGCAGAACAGTCCTTAAATAGAACTTATGAGGGAAGCTTACAGTTATGTAGACTTTCTCTCCAGAAATTTTCATTTTTAAGGATATAGCATAATAATAAATTGGGAGAGGTATCTTGCTTCCAAGGTGGAATTTCTGACAGAAAGAGATGCATTAGTGGTGGCAACAGATTTGCTGTTTAAGTATTTTCATTGGAATTGAAAACAAATTAAGATCCCTGCTTTTCTACTTCTCATATATGAGGTGGGTAAACAGCTGTGTCTCGCTTCTTAGAGGTGTTCCACTTTATATAAACACTCAGGTACTCACTACAGCAGTAGTAACCTATCTGCCACCCAAAGCTCTCAACTCCTTGTTAAGCTGAATGACTCTCTGTTTTCACGAAAAGGTCTTAAACCTCAATTTATCCCTAATTTCTATCATGAAATAGAAATAATTTTGAAGTTTTATGTCATATCTGAAGTTTTATGTTCATCTCAGCGAGTAAACACTCATTTGTTTTTAAAAAGATTGTTATAGGCAATTACACGTTTGCTTGTAACTCCAGGTTCCCCTAAGGAATTCTGCTCCTATATCATGAAGAGAAGAGGTATAAAAGTGAGAATCCAGCCAGACCTTTCTGGAGTGCAACAATTATCATATACCCTGTAGCCTGAGAGCAGGGTGAAGAGTGGGACTAACAAGGATGCCAGCTGAAGGAAGATGGGAGTCCAAAATCTCAGTGAAAAGGTTGACGAGGCCTAAAAATATAGGAGGAAGCAGAGTTGTGGCTTGCATGATAACTGGCACTATACTGTTTTCTTGAAAGAAACATTCATCAGTACTATAGTATATACCCTAATTTTAGACACAGCATGCACATATAAATAAAATGTCTTATGGATTATTTTTTTTTATGTGTGTAATATGCTAGAATTAAAAATACTTTTAAATATAGAACTTGGAACAAACAAAGGAAAAAGATATAAAGTGTTATTTCTGCCCAGAATGGTGCATGTTTATTATGGGTGCTGTGTTTCAAACTCGCAAAGTTTTCCTTTTTACACTGCATATTATATTTGCACAGATAAATTGTATCTTGCACTAGAGCATTTCCCTAGATGCTACTCTTCCACAGAAATGGAACTGGTTTGTTATCTCTTTGTCCTCAAACAAAGCAAACAATGGTAAACACTGGAGGTTTCTAAAGTTGCTGTCAGACACATACTCAATGTCCTCGTTAATCAACATTTCCTGCTCTATGACTTTTCATCTCATGACAAATGACAAATATCACACATGTTGTTGTTCTGTGCTGAAAGGGCTGTTTCGATAGGAAAAAAACGACACAGACTGTCCCTCCTCCTTTTATCCCCTGGTCTTGTTTTACCATCTAATTTTGAAGCTTCAGATGGCACAAAGAATCAATAGCTGCTGTGGGAATTTTCCAGTGTATTCAGCCATTTGTACCCTCCAGTCCTTCTGCCATGAGATCTTGGATTGGAGCAACATTCCTCTCAGCCATGTAGGGCTAGCTTAGCCTTTTAGAGTCCATTAAAGTTGCCCCTTAATCATCCAGAGGAGTTGGTCTGGAATGGCAGCACGGATGACTAATGATCCCAAAGAGCCAAGTACGTTGCCTTGTAATGACCCCTAACCCTGCTGGATGCCTCTGCTCAGAGCTGCTTCTCCACTGAAACACTGCATTGCAAAATCTTCACATCGGCTGCCAAGCTTCACTGAACAGTGAAGCTGCTAACTGTGTTTTGTGTATATACATCACATGCATTAAATATACAGTCTTGGGATATTTCCAAGCGTGTTTAGAAATCACTATGTAATACATTAACTCAGTGTTGTTTTTTTTTTTATATATATATAATCCTTTATTATTGCAGCACAATGACATCGGAATGTTTGGTGTTCTGAATGACTGACCACTCACATCTAAATGGCTTTGTGCTTTCAGAAAGTAATTTATGATAAGCTACACTCCCTTCCCAAACACTGACAGGATTTTTTTGTGTCTTCTGGTTGTATTGTGTATTGTGCATAAAGCACCGTTTTGCATCTGTGAAGGCCTGAGTCATAGTAGATCACACGTGTGCTATTGAACAAAGCCAAACATTACACAGTAATTGCAAGTGTTATTCCTGTTCTGTATTCTGCAACAAGGAGAGGAGGTTGTGTAGAAGACATACTATTATCGCATACATTTTAGTTTGATTCTGGTGATCTATGAAAGTGCCATACTTATTTTTATGATTTTGAGCATTTCTTCTGTGGTGTGAAAACAAACACAGGCACAAAGAAAAAGAAACTAAGAAAGGGAAGCGAATGAAAACAAAACAGGTGCATTAATTATACAATTCCACCCTACAGAAGAGAAATCACAAAGCCCCCAGCATTGCATGACATGAATCTGCAAGTTGTTTAGGGCTGTAGTAAATCTTGGAACTGAAAATTATGTGCCCTTACTAGGGCAACAAAATAAGCTTGTCTGTGAGTCTGCCTCCAGATCAGTTCCTTGTAGATGAGAGTTTTGCAGGTGTTAGGACTATGCCCGTGGGTCTGAAACATAGGTCTTGTGCTTTGAACCAAAACTGTACATGTTTTGAGTAAAAGAGGCACGTGTAAGGAACTAAGTGCACGTAGAACAGGCCTAGCTGCAAAACAGGGATCTAGGCATGATTTACGGTACTGGCGTGCAGCAGGCACCTGCCATAGGGTGAGGAGCAGGGAGACAGAGCTGTGGGTGGCAGGGGCCTCCTCTGGCAGCCCTGTCCCGTTGCTCCCAGAGGTGGAGAGCAGAGCTGGGCCAGGGTTTGTGGCCAGCCCACCATGGACCTGGCCCCCCCAGGCCTGGCTGCAGGGCCCTGAGGCACTCCAGACATCTAAGTCGTGCCCACGCTGGACTTCAGGTTAAATTATCAATTCTTTCACAGCCATCTATGACTAACCTAACCGAGTGGTTGGAAAGGACCGATGAAAGTAATTTTAATGTCAGAGAACATGTGATGGTTACTGTTGGGAAAGCAAGCAAGCAGAGGCCCCCTGGTGAGGTGCTAACTCCTGATGTTCATGAGTAAGCGTGTGAGTGAATAAGAGGCTTTCAGTTCGCTGCACCCAAGCCTGCATGAAATCACGTTTGAGCTTCTGTATCAGCAACAGCAAAGTAATTATTTGCCTTTGGCTCTGAGGCTTATCCTTCTTAGTATTACAAAGAGCTAGTGAGTTGCATGTATTCATTCACAGATTATTTTGAAACGCCTTAGCTAATGTTTCTGTGTATCTGAGGAAACTGCAGAATGACAAAGGTGGACAATTCCTGTTTGGGTAATGCTAACTTCTACATAGCTAACAGTCATATAGGCAAATAACTGATCTGTGGTAAGAGCAGAAGCAAAAGTAGATCTAAAATTAAAGGTAATTGTTTTGGTAAATACACATCCTTTGTTGCTTTGCATTAACTTGGTAATACACAGCAACCCTGAAAAAGGTTGTATTCTCATTTTATAGCTCATTACCCTGTTGGATCTGTAGCTAATGGAGGGATTCTGAAAGATGTTCCATGGTCTGCATCTCTGTGGTTTATAGGAGAGCAGTAAGAAATCATCTCAACTAGATGATGAGATCATAAAGAGAAAAAAAAAAAAAAAAAAAAGCTACACAGAAATAGGAAAGTGTCAAATGAGTGAAAATGAGCATGAAAAAATGGTGTGGGCGTGTAGGGATTTAATCAGAAAGGTTATAGGACAGCAATATGCAGGCATAGAGCAAACAACAGAAAAGGTAATGTCATTCTGTAAACATGTTAATGATTAGAGGATGAACCGGGAATGGTTTTTCAACAACGTAATTCGAAGGAAGAGCAAGAGATGCTTGGAGAGTAGTTATCAATATCTCACTGTGAAAAGAGCTTTTGGTGGATTTGTTCAGAGTCCAGGTTCATTCACTGAGTAATAAAATGGAAAATATTCTTACATTGTCAGATAATATGTGGAGAAATAGCTGGTATATTTGAGGACAGGATTAAAATGAACAATAATTTTGATAAAATATAGGATGAGATTCAATTGAAACAAATGAAAAGTGCTACAGTTATGCAGGAATAATCACCTACACAAATGTGCTGTGGTGCTATATCAGCTCGTCAGAGGAAGATCTGGGGACGGATGATGATGTGGTAGATCATAAGTTGAATGTGAGGCTGTCCTGAAATTCATAGTGGGATTTATAAACAGTAGTAGACTGAAGAACATAAGAAGTCGCTTTTCTTGTTGGACAGTTGGGGAAATTTTAAATGAGACAAAAATGACCAGAGATCTAAGAAGCATGACTTTCTAGGAAAGACTGGTGGAGCTGGGATTGCTTAGTCCACGGAGGAGAAAACTAAAGGTTCATGTGATAGCAGCCATGAAGTACTTACAGACTCTTCCAAAGAAGGGAATAGTCAATTCCACAGGTCCTGGGTGTACAGGAAGACATTTAGAGGACAAAAAGACATTTATATTAAATATTGGGAAAGTCTTTCTCATGGCAATCTAAACAAAACAGTGGCATTCGTTGCCTGAATAGCTTGCAGAGTCTTCATCAATAGGACAGACATACACCTGTCAGGAGGGACACTGCCATTGATCCTAAATTGGGACAATAGGATTATGATCACTAGGTGATCTCTTCAAGTCTTGTCAGGTTCTTAGATAGAAGTTTCTACCAGTAAACCACAAAGCACTTTTTGCAAGAGACATCATGTTTATATAATATGTGTAGGATTAAAGAATCCCAGCCCACAGGAATATTAAGAATATTTAGAAGCTTAAAACCTACTGGGTTCCTGTATCCAGCAAATCCATGCAAATCTCCAGCAACCCAACTGACTAGAACAGGTCTACCAACAACCTGTCATCACAGCAGCCATACGATAAAGTTATCATTGTTCTTTATCGTTAGTGTTATTTTAAACTGGGTATTTGGCTGTCAAGTACTGGTATAGGTTTCTCACATAACATCACATAGGAAAGGATCTTATGTTTCCTGATGAGGAAATTTGGTTCCCCAAGTATTCATCCCATCTGTAATGAAGTAGTTCCACCTGTCCCTACCTGCAGGTCTGACCAAAGCTGAGACTTTGCCTAAGGGAGTCTGCAGTAAAAGGCAACACCAAGGAACTGACACAGTGATGATCCTTTGAGTTTTGAATTTAGCAACAAGCCATCACCCGTGCCTACTCTGCAAGCAAAAAAATTATTTTTTACATACACGCCATGATCTTTGGGCAACAAAAACCACAAAGAAACATCACTTTCTTACAATAAACAAGCAAAACAAACAAAGAAAACTAAACAAAAACAAAACAGAAAACAATGTCTCCTTTTATCACAACCAGGATTTATATATAATGATAAAAAAAAGATAAGACAACACAATATGTGAGTGTGGTCTTTCTCTAAATGTTTCCAGGTGCTTTCACTGTTCTGCCAAGAAAAAGCAAAGCTGATTGTTCACACTGAAAATAATAGTTATTCCAATGTCTACTTGCAATAGGATTATTTTTTTTCCTTATTTATAATCCAGCAAACAGTAGGATTTCACCTGTTTATGGCAACAGATATATTTCTATTGCTTGGAAGAGCCTGAAGAATCCTTAGTGTTTTGTCTTCCCCCTTGTCTTTATTTGGCGTCTAGAAACCTGTTGGCTGTAAGAATCTCTCTGTTTAAATCTTTATTCTCTGTTTTATTAAATGGAATTCTGAACTAGATCCGATCTGTGAAACTGAATTCCTGGTTTCTTGCCTGTATTTTACAAAGAGCTTTTGTACCAGAAAAATACCTTAGATACCTTAGAAAGAAGGTGTCAGGTACCTATGATATGTCTGCTTACCTGTTAGAAGTACAGCTTAGAGACTAATTGAAGACAACCTCATCGCTCTTTAACGTCATTGCATCTTGTAGTGAGGTGTTAAGAGAAGTATGGGGAAAATATTTTTTACAGAGAAACATGATGAAACCATGTAATATTACATGTCTTTATTGCCTATTGTCATGTACAGTCCTGATGAATTAGATAGCTGTTTACCTTTAGATAGCTCCTATAAGCAGTGCTCTGTGTTCTCTAGTAGAGACCTTCTGCTTGGTGTCTGGGAGCTTCCCTAAAGAGCCTCCTGACAAAATATGGACTTTGTGAACATAGATCATTTCCATCTGCAGTCTTTAAAAGGAACAGCTACATTTTCCTAGCCTTTTGCTGTTACATCTCACTCCCTGGGTGCAAATTTGGTGGTTTATTGTAGCCCTTTTCTTATCTGTTGCGGTGCCAAGTGACACAAATTTTTATAAACGTTCAGTGGCAGTTTTGTGCAAACCCATTTTATTTTTGACTTCCAGTCCTCTGGTAGTATATAAGCTGTCACTGTTACATTTCAGCTATGAAGCAGTCTGTTCAAACTCAGGACTAGCAAAATATCAAACTTTTCCAACAAAGAGGGAAGTAATGTTGTGCTCTTAAAACACATTGGAAAAAATATTTAATCCAAAGTATTTGAAAAACCACAGCTTTTATACTACCCGAAGGAAAAATGTCACAAAATTTATATTGTTGTACAATCGGATACTGTATCTAGACTTAGATGGGCTTTAGGAGAAAAGACTTAGGGCTTTAGGAGAAAAACAATTTAAACTAGTGTATCAAGTAGAGGAGATCAAAATTGTATTTTTCTTCCTGATCATTGTGATTTTACCAAAATCACTATATCAAAATTAAGATCATATTTTTATGCTATGGTGTAAGTTTTGCTAACTCAACACTCGGAATAAGCCCTTGAAAGCAGATTTAAAACAGTGAATGATCAATGTAATCTATACCAGCTTTCTTTTTTAGATTTTTAAAAAAAGTCTGACTCAGTCCAAATAAACAGACATTTGAATACTTCTGTAGTTGCAGTTTTATTACTTTATGCCCTATTTTTTATCAATAATGCAACATATAGGCACAAATTCTGATTTGTCTGGAAAATATATGTGTTTTTTTTTTTTTTTCTATTGCTGTCTGAAGTTGTATTCATTGAATCTCCATTAAACAACCAGATATTGTAAAAATAAATTCAATTTCCTGATTCCATATTCAACTTTCTTGTTAAAATCAATCCTATTACTGTTATGTATTATTGCTTTCCTTTAAATAATCATACACGTGCTTATTATTAAATACAAGATTGAAAATACACAAATGGAAAGTAATTTATTTTGCAGTTCAATAGTGATCCAAAGTCAATGAATTTGTTCCTAGGCTTGATTACTTCCAAATGTAAGAAATCTATGAGAGTATTTATATTAATTGTTTAAGATTATATAAAGCATCTTTGATTGCTTCTGGGAGCTCTCTTTGGAAATTTATACCGTAGCTGCAATCGGCTAATGACTGATTTCAGTTTGAGTCATTCAAATTGTTAGCTCTGAGAGCTAATTAAAAGGCTGATATCAGGTTAAAATTCATATTATCCAAGAGAAACTATGTTTTCTCTTGGATAGCTTCTGAAGTTACTTGCAATGGAAGATGTTAAAAATACATTTCCATTCATCCTTATGTTCACGTTGTGCTACACAATGAATCTAAACAAAACGATCTGTTCTCAACTCGTCTTTAGACTTTCTGCAAAAAGAAACCAACACAGATAGTTGCTATTTTTAATTGAATTTATATATGTGTTACAAAAGTGCTGTTCTTCTCTGTTGGTCTTCAGTGTGCAAATTCTTGCTCTAAAAATGTTTTCAACTTAAATATGGGCTCAAAATCTCACAGTGTTCTTTAAAATCTCTAGATCAAAGGCACTTTAGAAAATACTGTCAAATATACCAAAAGGCCAATGCTTTCAAGCTTTGAGACTTCAGTTTGGGATGCAGTTCCATGGACAGCTGAGCTGATCTGCTTACGTGCTGAGACTGAAAGGAGGAGAGCTTCCTTTGCCTTTTTGTTTTCCCCTCTCTCTAGTTCTCCTCTCTCCCTTTTTCTTAACCTCTGCCTCCTTTTTCCATCTTCCCTCCTTCAGCTTATGCCCACTTCTGACCCACCTCGTCCATCCTCACCACTTCCCTTCCTTATTCCAGCTCTTATGCTCCTTGTTACCTCACCTGTAGTAGCAGCAATGAGATTTTACTGACCCACACTGCGGAAATGAACTCTGAGGTGCATCGGTATTAATAGACTTGTGAGAGACAGAAAGATGACAAAGGTTTTGGGAGTACCGTGCAATCAATAGTCACCCACAAAAATTACCTGAACCTAGAGGTTTGGTTTGGTAACCTACTGACAGGTAGTCTCTGCATGTTTCCAAGTTCTTCAAATACAGAGTTGTGTTTTTCTGCACTCCATAATATAGAGAAAAAGGGAACAGTCTGACTGTTTCGTCACTCTCAGTTACAGTACAGCAATTTCAAAGAAAGGAATTATGCTAATTTATGACCAGCACTGACTAATAGTATTCTTTTCAGCACATGCATTTCTGTACTCCATCAGCCTTTGTGGCTGGCTTCCTGTAGAACAAAGAGAGCGTATTCAGGACAAAATCTAACATAGAGGGGAAGAGCAGTTACAAAGTTTTGTTTTCCCCTTTATAATGTGCCTGGCAACTATGGACAGGACAAATTTGACTGCATCAAGAAACTCCTAATGAGCTTGCCAAGATGCTATCCCCAGCGTGTCTCCCTAATTAGGCTGAGAGATTGTGATTTGTGTTGTTATTATATTTACTCTACACAAATAGAAACATTAGCAACTCTTAGGAAGGATTAAGTTTCTTCTTAGTGGTATTATTGGTGGCAAAATAAGGAGTTGTTTTCACAAAGAAAACAAAATAAGAAACAAACAGGAACAATTGGCTCAACACCAGCCGTTTTCCATCTAAGAGGATTTATTGCGTGTGTTTGTTCTTCTATCGTTTAAGAACTGGATCAATTTATTTTTTGTTTTAAACTGGTGCCCTGCGCAGCAACCTTACTCAATGAAATCCCACTGTGAGTTTTCTAGAAATTATAAATATTCTCCACGTTAATGAAAAAGCCACACCTTTTCCTAAAGGAGCCTAACTGTGCCAGAATACCTAATAATCAACCACAGCCTCAACTAGTTTCAGTTAATGCAAAGTAGAAGTTAATGTGCTGTGTTTTAAAATGTCGTAAGAGGCTTGTTTGCATTATGGTTAGAAGGCATGGAGACATTTAAGTTTCTAGGCTTCTATAAGAATCAGAATCTGGTTTCTGTTCTTAACTGGAAGCCAGAGTTTCCAGAGAGTCAACTCAAACCTTGAGAGCCTAAGGGTAAACAAAAAAAATGTTAATAATTATAGAAAGTGATAAGAAAGTCATTCTTTTGAAAGCACCGGTTCTCTTATACAAGGGCAGGGCAGCAGCTGAAACCCTCTGGAGTGAGGAAGGCTCTTCCCAGCCCACTGGGACACACTGCCAGGGAGCAGCGAAAGCTGGGCGCTCCCTGGGGGCCAGCAGCCGAGGCAGTGCAGGACCAGGCTGGGCAGGGCTGTGGGCAGCTGGAGAGTGTCACTGCTGCAACATCACTGGGGGAAACGGGGTCCTGGGCCCATGGGCAGGGCTGGGGGAGACCCTCAGGGATAGTCAGCCCTATCAGTGCAATCAGGCCTCTCCAGATATACATGGGCTTTCCTCTGAGAGCTGGTAGACGGCTGTGTTCACAATAGTGTTAGGTGACTTGAGCAGAGTTCAACATCCAGGTTGCATGGGAGAAGACTGCTTTTTCCCCACCTGTTTTGAGGTGGAGTGGGAGGAAGTAAGTTTACTGGCACTGGGTAAATTTGTGCAGCTTGAGCTTGTTCTGTACCTGTTTCACAGATAAAGTAAGTGCTCATTTTTTTCTGTGTGACGTTAAGCACAAAACACATGCTGGAGGTTGAGCAAAAACACTGCAGTCAAAGAACTGCTGTGACTGAAAGTTCCTGCCATAATACGAACATTTTACATGTCTTTTGTACTGTACAATAGAGACAAAATAACAATCAGCGATGTATCCAGGATTTTTTTTTTTTTTTTTCAAGAATGTAATTGATCAGCAGTAACAGATGCGAGGAAAGGGATTTTGTTAATGCAGCAGCATTCCAGTAGCTGGGATATGTGGCATCCAATTCCAACATAGGCATAACTGAGCAGAGATTCAAAAGGACACTGATCTGAATAAGAAAACCTCTTTAATGGCATTATAAGCTTAAACATATATATAAATAAATATATATATATATATTTATTTATTTATTTATTTTTTGGTGACTGGTCACATACTGTAGTTCTCAGAAGATAACTGTGCTCAGCAGTGGGGGCTGCATTAACTACAAAAGGACAGGTAGAGAAACACTGCTGAGATGAGTATCAAGATCCCAGAAGTCAGGAATGGTGGAAATGTGTAGGTCTGTGTAATCTCAGTTGACGGCTTCTTGTGCTTGTGTTATGAGATGGTCTTTAGTTGTAACATCAGCATCCCATTGAATCTGCAGAATAAGCAAGGCTTATCTAAAGTGAGATTCATCTTGTTTTTCTGTAGCTGCCTACAAGCAGACCAAGCTAGATGTGTAGGGTCTCTTTTCTAGTCGCTGAGGACAGTTATCTCCAGAGAGCAATATGTTTCCCATCTGAAGATAGATACCTAGGATTTTCAGAAAGGAAAAATTCTCAGTAATGTCTTCTAAAGTAGGCTTTGTTAATTTTGAGGACTAGAAATCTATGATTTAAATCAGTGACTTAAGATGAAAAAAATTCTCTCCGGATCACAGAGAAGAGTTTCCTTCTTTATGTTCAACCACTGGCTGCACACCAAAGCAAGGTGAGCAGTAGACACAGCCAAAGCCCTTCTGAAAAGCGTTCTCCTTTAGATACCACACAGTTTGGTCAGTCTGAGGAGCCTTGAAGGTTTGGCTATTCAATAACATTAGACTCTTTATGGATTGCAGTTAGTTTTCTAGTGAGACTTTACCAGTATGTGCAATCTAAGATTATTTTTTCTTACTGTTCAGTTAGAGAACCTAGTTTTCACTAGGTTGCCAAAACTCCCTGACATAAAAATTACCCCCCAGATAAAGGTCAAGCTTCTGCACCACAGGCTGGGTAAAACAGAACATTCAATGGAAAGGCTGGCAGGGCTGTTTTTAATGTGGGTAAAATGATGTGACTCCCTAGCTTTATTCTCAAAAATGTCTGAATTATTAGGGCTGATTTTTTTTTTTTTTTCTAAAGAAAATAGCATTGTGCAAACATCAGATGTGGAAATACTTCACTGTAAGCAACTTAAGTTTGCGTACTCATAAGACCTCAAAAACTAGGTCTTCTAAGAACGTAGCAGAGATAGCTTTTATTCCAGTTGCTGGTATTGCAATAATCCCAAAATATGCAAAGTACTACAGAGCTGTTTGGCAGATCCCCCAATTTTTATTATGCCCTGAACATTCAAAGTACATTGAGAAAGTTTCAGTGAGCATCCCATTCTGCAGAGATTTAAACATCAGTCTTTTACAGGCAGGTATGAGCTTGCTCGCATCACATCTTAAGTTGACTGGAAGCCATGACAATGTTTTAGCACATGCTGGAGCCCAAGATCATGTACTCACACAAGGGTTATTAGCTTTGCCCAGTGACAGCAGCTCTACACAGCTTCTAGCTTGGAGATGACTTGTATCCAGTCTCTCTGGACCACATCTGTCTGCAGAATCTGTGTAGGGGTGCCCATGGGAAAGGAGTTTAAGAAGCACAGCCTATCTCATACACACTGGAAGTGCTGAGACGGTGCTTATAATGGGAGTAGTAAACTTGCTTACAACTGGGAGATGTCTCTCTGGCAGCTTAGAGGGAACTGACTGCAATCGTAAATGTACACTGGGCAAACGGTACTGTATCAGCTCATTATAATGGTTTCGATCTCGTTAGTACCTGGCACAGTTATGCACACTGCACAGAAACTACATTATCAGGAAGAACGAAAACCTGTCATGGGACGGTTACGTCCCGTTAAATCCAACAAACTAAATAACTTGCAGTGGCTTTCAGAGCGTGTATTATTTATTATCAGTCATATGGCCTCCCTCAGCTGTTTTTCAGATTCGACCTGCATGGCAGAGTTTTGCCAGCAGAGTTATTTCAGCTGCAAGTGTGAAAATAATCGTACTCCCTTGCTGATAGAGCTGTGCTGCAGAAGAGAGGTTTTGTTGGCTTGATTAATATTGCAGGGGAAAAAAAACATAACCTAATTGACAGAAAACCCCTCTTCAGCGAAGGCATGCTGCATCTTCACAAGGCTGCTGTGCCAGAATTGCTGTGCTCAAACTGTGAAGTCAACAGAGGCTCTGCAGGCAAGACGAGCTCTCAGAGATGAGAAGTCTTTAAAAAGCAGTCATAATGCAAAAGGAAGATAAAGTAAATTTCACTTACTGCGTATCACAGAGAGGGTTAAACAGCCTGTGAAGTCTTGGATCTCTTGAATTTGCTAGCAAAGGCCTTGTTTTTGTGGGCACAGAACTAAGTGCAGGATTCAGGATGGGATTTATTCTTTGGCTTAGGCAGTCCCTGTAGAACTAACTTGCTTATCACCTCCATAACATTTTTTTTTCTTTTCAGAAAAACTCCTATTATTTAATTTTTTAAAATATTGAACGATAATGTTTATTCTACATTTCTGTTTATTGAAATGCCAATATGCTCCCTTTCCTTATTGTTGCTTTATTAATGCCTTGTTTTCTCAAGATAATGCAAATTGTTAGCACAAGAAAAATATCCATGGAGGTCTGTGAGCTTGTAGGGATTAATCATCTTTCTTATCCTTTGAGATATATATTTTTTTTAATTCCAAGAAATCTCTGAGGCTGAATGGACTGAGGGAATAGACTGTGGGTCAGATGAACACCGGAGAGTAAAATAATCATTCAAGAAAGAACATTACTCTGAGCAGTGAAAAGATAACAGCCTGTGAGCAGCAGAGGGGTGGAATATGCTTTGCAGATAACTACCCAGTGGGTCCTGGCTGCAGCATATTGCTATACACTGCAGACCTGTCTTCATTAAAATTCATTGATTTCCTGAGATGTGTAAGTTGTGCTTGTCTTCCTCCTGGTACAACATATAATGGCTTACTTCCTTGGTGGTATTAGTCTTCCATGTGTATGTCAAGATAGTGTTTAATTCCTCCAGACAGTCCCAGGGTATTTGTCTTGTTCGTTCAAGGCCTCAGAGCTAAACCTTAAAGTGATTGAAAAAACAAGACTAAGCTATGTTAAAGGCTGAATTTCAGTCCATGAACTACTAAGACAGCCGATCTCTCCTGGGGTGATGGAGCTTACAAATCAGAAGATAAAACACACAGAGCTGGGAGGTTGGACAACCTCGGGATCTCACTCAATTCTTCTTCCTGAGGAAGGCTGTTCACACGCTTACTCCTACCTCCTGGTTCAACCAGGCCTCAATTTTGTAGTCAAAGTAATGACAGTAACAAAAATACACAATCCTAAGGGTAGATATATATCCTGAAACCTGATGGAGACCAGATACTTAATGAACACCACTAAGGTCTTCATTGCTGGAAATCTGGGTCACAAGTGGAAGCTGTTTATCTATGACAGCAATAGGTAGGATTTTAAAACCCTGGATAACTAGACATGAGTTAGGAATAATGATGACAGTATTTTGTGACTTGGGATGTGTTTATATGAAATCGGAGTGGAAGAGTGCTATTTTTTCTTACAGTTTTGTCAGATTTATAACAGTACCATACAGAAAATCACACTCGGATATCTGGATGAGTAACATACTTTGCAACTCTGTGTTGTGAAGGATGAGTAGGACTGAATACAGAAGAGGTCCTGGTTTTGAACACTGTTCTTCATCACAGACCATCAAAGGTCATTTATCTGCCTTGCTGTCATCTGTCATTTGAATAATAACCTTGAAATATTTACATACCTATTGCCAAGGATCACTGACTAAGAAAAATAATAAATTTCATATCTGTACAATGGTTCATTTGACACAGAATTATTCATAAACTTACACATTATATTAATCTCTTCTTAGAGGTGTTAAAAGCTGTGTCTTCTGAAATGGAAAAACTGTTATTTGGATTTCAGCAGAGAGAATTAATAAAAACGAGAAAATGCAATGTATATAAACTCACAGACCAGTTGATTGCAAAGGTAGATGGATGTCACCTAATGTACTCATTCTGAAGTCACAATTAAACCACAAAAATAAAAGTTAATAACAACAACCACAACTGCTTTCCACTCTAAACGTTTTCTCAGGTATTTATGGAGGCATAATGAAGCTAACACGGCCGTACTAATATAGCTGTCTGCAGAGATGCATATTCCAGTATGAGAAAGGCTTTTTCTGGTCTAGTTGAAATTAGTTCCAAAGGAATTAATGCCAAAACTGGAAAAAAGCCCTCTTATAATGAGATAAAAGTGTCCACATATGAATTTGAATTAATGCCACTGAAGCACTTCAGAATCACAGTTTACCTTTTATTGCCATAATTTTCCATGTGAACAAGCCATCGCTGTAATCTTCTGTCAAATGCCAGTAGCATTAATACAATCTGAGTGCAGTCTTGCATGAGGGTCCTGTTCTAAAATGAATTCAGCTGATTTTCAAGCTGTCCTCTGCATTTCCTTTTTTTTTTTTTTTTTTTGGGTTCTGGGAAACTATGTTAAAACCTGATGAGTCACATATTTTGAATTACTTTGCTGACATGGACATTATTCGATTCTTTGAAAACTTATGGTATTTTATACCCTCTCTTAGAGTGTTTCATTATTCTTCAAATGAAAATGTGTATTTACACATAGTGTGTCTAAAATATTCTTGCCAATTGGAAAATACTGCTCTGTATATACCAGAATATTAAGGTGTTTAAACAAACATAAACTAAAAGTGTATCAATTGATCTAAGAAAAAATTATTTGCAATGCTAATGTCATGTTGGTTTCTCTCTGTTGATGAGGACACATACCGATTAAAGTAACTGAATTACATGTGTAATAATAGGACCACTCTAACCCTGTTTTGTTTTTGGGATGATGTGGGGGATGTGTATTTGAAGTATGATTGTGGAGTAAATGTCATCTCATATTTACAGACACCTGCAATACGTGCCAAAAGTACTGTTCATGCCCAGGCTGTATTCTGCATATCACCACAGCATCTATCATAAGGCAGCACTGGTGTTTCTCTTTCACATACAAGTAATTCTGGAGTTTTCAACACTTGATTAATTGCCATCAGTTGTAATAAGATACCAGCAACAGGAGGGCTGTCATAAAAAGAGGTTTCTCTATCTTTTCTGTCCCAGCTACATATGAATCCATGCCTGTGGGTCAGATTATTCATCTGTTCACTCTTGAGATACTAGGAGAGTGATATTCATTGCTTTCTTGGTGAGTCCCTGGGCCCAAGCCCCTGAAGGGACTTGAGAATCCTTTCAGAGACTATACTATGTCCCCCAAAAAAGGCTAGCTTTTCATGTCAGCTTTTCACATCAGCTGCCCTTCCGGATGTCTGGCAGCCTTGAAAATTGATACATGGCTATTGGCTGTTGTACAGAATCACAGAATCACAGAATTTCTAGGTTGGAAGAGACCTCAAGATCATCGAGTCCAACCTCTAACCTAACACTAACAGACCCCACTAAACCATATCCCTAAGCTCTACATCTAAACGTCTTTTAAAGACCTCCAGGGATGGTGACTCCACCACTTCACACGCTGTATAGCTGCTCTTCAAAGTTGTGTGCGCAGGCACAGGGAGCCTTGTGCTGGAACCAGAGTGGCCCTGAGTCAGCACTGCTCAGGGCCTTCCCATGCCCTCTGAAAGCTTCCAGCAGCATCTCTTAGCTGTGCCTTTTCTCACCAAACGCAAATTGCCTCTGGACCCTGTAGTTTGGCATGCTCTTCCACGCACTTAAGGGACTTACGTACTCACACAAGCAGTTCTTCTTTAACTGCAATGCTATGATGTACAACCTTGAGAAGAACGTGGGCAACATCTGGCTGAGGGATGTATTGATGACAGTATATATTGCCTGGCTTTCTCAGCCTGCAAAAGTTTGCCACCCTGCTGCAAATCTGGCAGAAATAAATGCTCTTTAGTTCCTCCGCCTTGCAGTTTGGTGTTATAGCTCAAGCCCATCTTGACAGTTTAAGCATTTGCTCTGGAGGAGTTGAAGTATGTGCGCATTCTCACCCTGCCAGCTCTTCTCCAAGGAAAACAGCCTCTGGCAGAAGAGCTGGTTCTGAGACAGAGATTCTAGTGAACTTCTTTGACAGGTTTCACTACAGCAGTTCTGCCAAAGCCCTCATTGATACTGATGTGGATAAGTCCTAGAGACCTCTGCAGGAAAAGGAATAAAGTGGTATAAAACAAGAGGTTTTATATCTTTGTCATGCAAACAACCACATTCCCAGGTGTACTGGGAAAGCATAGTCAATATGGATACTAAATCTCAGTAAGGAAAGTTACAGCTGGCTCATTATATCATTATTTATTTCATTATTCTGTGAATAATGAAAGCCATACTTAAGACTATAGAAAAAAAGGAATAACCTCAGCCATTTCAAAGTTACAGAGTCCTAGGTAATTCTGTAATTCCTCTGAGACAAGAAAATAGCTTTGGCCCTTTCATAGTTTTGAATGAATTATTCCTCCTTAATTACATAATTTGGAAAAACTTACAGTGAAGTGATAAATCTAATTTCATTTTTTAGTGATGGAGTTGAAGAGGTGAAAGTGATTTCCAGTTACTGCAGCAAAGCACAAGGATCTATTTAGGGAAATAAATTGATTTAGATGCCATAAAAAGTGGCAGCACAAAGAGAAAACATTACTCATACTGTTAAATAATTTAGCTAGTCATTTATGTCTCACTTGAGTATATCTGACTTGCTGCACTTCTGTCCTGCCTTTTTGGATTTATATTAGTAGGCCTTTGATCTCTCTGAGCTACTTACTCAAAAGAACAACTTCAAACTGAATGATATGCCTCAAAAAGCTTTTCTTTTTCTTGCCTATTAACTTCAGACCTAAAAGTGCAAGGCCACTCAGAACTGTGCAGCATTGTTTCACTTACCCCAATATTAGTCAAGGCACCTCTTTCTTCTCCAGGAAAGGCCATCGTTTCTCTGAATGGGATTTCCAGCAGTTCAGCAATCTCTCACAGTGATCATAGAATCATAGATACATCATGATGTATTTCAGACAACTTCTCTGAGAAAGCTTCACTTGACCAAGATGAGAGAGCAAGCTGGTCCCCGACCTGTTGTTTGAACTGTGATGTAGGTCAAATCCAGTGTCTGATCCAGTAAAGTCTGGATGAGCTGCTTAATTCCTTAATCACACGTCTATTTTGAACTCCAATGGGGCAAATAAAAGTGAGTGAACTATCTCTGGAATTGGAGTTGATGGTTACCTTGGGACCAGTGCTGTTACAACATCTATCATGAACAAACTATGGACAGACACATTCAGCATTATATTTTCTTTTTAAAAAATATATTCTTCAAATAGAAAATTTATTTCCAAAGATGAGAAAGTGTATGGGATATGCTGTGTTAAGGAAAAAACAAAACAAAACCAACAAACAAAAAACCACAAAAACATACATTTGTGAAACAAACCCATTAACAGATTGACTCCACAGTCTAAAAAAAAAGTTGAGTAAGTGTTGTTTGACACTTTAATTTTGTTCAGTGGTAAGTGAAGAAAGAAATTACAGGGAAAAAAAAAAAAAGAGAGAGAGAGAAAGAAATTAAAGAAAGAAAATGCTTAAATGTCTATTACTATGTATGAATTGCAAATTAAGGAAAAGGGAATTACAAGTAAGGAAAAATAAGGAGGGAGAAACGCATCAGAACAGATGTGATTGGAAGGTCTGAAGACAAAAAGGTATAGAGAATATAAAATGTAATTGGCATCTATTGCCACAGGGAGGTGGACATTGCTGAAGAGCAAAAAGAAATACTGTATATTCAATAGATGTATTTTTTTTTTCTTCCATTTGGATAGAATCTGAGGAATCTGGTCATAACACATGAAGATTGAAAAAGTATTTTCCAGTCTGTTAGAATGAAGGGAATTCCACGAATTGCAGCTTGTCATGCTAGCCAGCTGCACCTTCTCACCACTCAATAGCACGTACTTACGGAGGGGAAATTAATCCACAGTCTGTATCTAGGACCGTAGCATCCACATTCCCACCGGGCACTGTGGGTGAGGAACCAGGCCAGTTGTGCACATTGTGTTGCTCTTTGATGGCAGTAAAACAATACCTGCACTTGTGGCAGTTAGGGGCAGCTTCAAGAGGTTCTGTCTGTGCCAAAATTTTGTGACTATCCTCTCCCATGTCCTCCCACCCCATACAATGACTGATTGGGCCTAGCGCATAAGGTGCCTGTTGGATTCTTTTAGCAGCCATCAAGATAATAGTGTCTGACAGTATAACCACTGTTTATCCAGGCAGAACCTGTCATTCTTTACGATGACATATTCTGACCGTCTTCCAGATGTGAGTTCCTGATAACCTCAGCACTTTGCAGTCACTTTCTTATTCTAGGGGCAGTGACTCAGTCATGTATGCATTCTTGTTTTAGGATTCCTGAAAATTCACTTTGCACAGCCCTGTTTTCAAGATTATACATGTAGGCTTACATGTACGTAATATTTCATCATCCATGTATTATTAATACTGTGTACTTAGAGCAATGTTAGCGAGATGTGCTCAGATTTATTTGCTTTTCTTCAGGCTACAATAATTCTCTCCTTGATGGTGACCTATTCAAATCACAATCACCTTAAGAGTGCCATTGATCAAACTGTTCACTCCTCAGCCTGCTTATAATCACCGTTCTTTTGAGGAAACGTTGTGGATTTGCTTCATAAAGTATCGATTTTTCAGTGCCTTGTTGAAAATAACCTTGAGATAACAAATGTAACAAATTATATATAGTATACAAAATCATAACCTGCATTGCTGCTAGCTCAGTAATGGATGAAAGAGTACACATAACAGATTAGATGCTGTAGGGCTGCAGAATACCCTGTCCCACCAAGAATTACTAACTGCGATTTTAACCTCTAATGCTTATATTGTAATCTCTTGCTGATTATATTCAAATTTCTTTTTGGTTCGGTTGGTTTACTACAGATTCATAATGAAAAGTTTTCTTCCATGATTTCTTCCATTCAGCTCCCGCTGTTCCTATTACAGTAGTAGTTGTCATCCACTGGGAAGGTTTACTTGTTATTTTCAGTCATTGCGATTGGAGAATGGTGTTTGGTAGCACACCTGAAATATGGTAAGTACGAAACATAAAACTCCTTGTAAATTGTGGGTTTTGACTTTAAAATGTGGTCTTACTCTGAAGATGCAACAGTATCTTCTTCTCAGGCCATACCAGTTGACTTCTAGATCTCAGTAATTTGTTGTGGTGAGTGATTGCTTCCATTTCTCTACAGCAAGAATGCCACTGTAGTACCTTTCTGAAATTACCCATTCAGCTCCTTCTTGAGGAACACCTAGTTTCCACCTAGTACGGATTTTGCCAGTCCGAGGGTCATCATGTTATGCGTGGTCCTCACGTATCTGTGACACAGCTCCACACAGGCGACAATGTCATAAAGCTACACTTAATTGCTTACTGTCTTCTAATATACAGTTTAGGGTGGTGAATCTTTCCATACTTAATTATTTCATCTTTGTTTTTATTAATCCTTGCAATAACGTATTTTAATATCAGCAAGCCACATGAACCTAATAATATTGCAGTCAGATACGTCTGCTATTTGTATAGCATTTGAAACTAATGACAACACAGCTTCTTCATGGAGTGATAATTCTCCTTGGCTATGTCCTGAAATCCTTTATCTTTCCTTTCTCTATAGGAAGGCTTTAATCACATCATTGCCCATCACTGATAATTTATCCGAAAAGAATTCAAGATCTATAGTACTCAGTGTTCTATTCACTACACCTAAATTTCCTAATATATTACTTAAAATGTTACCTCTCCCTTTCACTTTCCATTATTTTTCAGTCCATTGCTTAAACAGGCTTTGCTCAGCATATATTCCAGTTGAATAATTAGGAAATTTAATGGAAATGTTACTTGAGTTAATGTGAACCATATGTAACTCCCTACTCCAAATTTTAACTCCATAGTTTTCCAACTTTTGGAAAGTTAGGCTTCTGGGGACTTAGATTCCCTTCTAAATAAATAGTTGGTATTTTCACAATATAAATAAAAAGGAAATATATAAAAAGAAAATAATATGAGCAGATGAAGATGGTCTGTGAGCATGGGTAGGTCTGGTACAATTTGATTTGATCCGTTCATTAATAAGCCTATCCTGGCAAAGCAAAACATTAGATTGCAGATGGCACCAAGCTGAGTCATGCAGTTTATAGAATAGAAGGAAGGCACGCCATCTAAAGGGACCTGGACAAGCTTGAGAATTGGCCCCACATGAACCTAATGAGGTTCAACAAGTCCAAGTGCAAGGCGCTGCACCTGGGTCAGGGCAATCCTGGACACAAGTACAGAATGGGAGAAAAACTCGTTGAAAGCAGACCTGCAGAGAAGGGCTTGGGGGTTCTGGTGGATAAAAAGCTTGACATGAGCCAGCAGTATGTGCTTGCAGCCCCGAAAGCCAACTGCATCCTGGGTTACATCAACAGAGGAGTGGACAGCAGGTAGAGGGAGGTGATTGCCCCAATCTGCTCTGCCCTTGTGAGGCTCCACTTGGAGTGCTGCATCCAGGTCTGGGGCTCCCAGCACCAGAAGGATGTGGGGCTGTTAGAGCGAGTCCAGAGGAGGGACATGGAGATGATCATAGGGCTGGAGCACCTCACCTGTGAAGAAAGACTGAGAGAGCTGGGGCAGTTGAACCTGGAGAAGAGAAGGCTCCAGGGTGACCTCATTGAGGTTTTTCAGTAGAAAAGGGGGCTTATAAAAAAAGATGGAGAGTGACTCTTTTCTCCATCAGATGACAGAACAAGGAGGAATGGTTTTAAACTAAGAGAGGGGAGATTTAGGTTAGAGGCTAGGAGGAGATTCTTTACTCAGAAGGTGGTGAGATCCTGACACAGGTTGCCCAGAGAAGCTGTGGATGCCCCATCCCTGCAGGTGTTCAAGGCCAGGTTAGATGAGGCTCTGGGCAACCTGATCTAGTGAGAGGTGTCCCTGCCCATGGCAGGATATGGAACCAGATGATGTTTAAGGTCCTTTCCAACCTGAGACATTCTGTGATTCTGTGAGTCACTACTGTGTGATGATTGCTGACACAGAGCAGCAGGTGCACAGCTGGCTGGAGTGAGCAATTGTAAATGCTCTAATACATCCAAGACAAATCCAGCTGCAGTGCAGGAATTTTTTGGGCCAGGATACTGGCTGATTACACAGCACCCCTTTGGATGACCACTTGGGGAAACCAGCACTGTCATGATGACGCTTTTACAAAGTGGATGGAAATTGTTCCCATAAAAAGAGCCACCACACAGTTAACTGTAATGCAATTATATAATGTGGCATTTTATCAATGGAAAATTCCAAATGAAGCTGTGTTGAGAGCAAGTCATGCAAGAGTTTTGCACAGTCTTATGAATAAAGCAGAAATCCCAAATAGCAGTACATGTACATTCCCAAAGTTCTGGACAGGCAGGGTGCACCAGCAGAATGACCAAGGGAGCTGCTTGAAAATTAGTGCAAAAGCTGGCAATAAAAACTGAGATGAGGGGCTGTCTAGCATACTCATAGGTATATGTTCTTTGAGACTGTGACTTGAAGAGAACTGAAAACAAACAAACAGAAAAACCCACAACAATGCTAGCTATAAGCAGAGTAGCCAGTTGAATGGAAACCATGAACTTTTAACTGATCACTGGTTAGAAAAATTGCAGAGTAATCTTGCTGGAATTAATCAAGGTATAGGTGACCGCCTAGAGAGTGATTGTGAATGGATAAATAAGCAGAGAATAGTCACAAACAGGAACACTAGTGGCAAACAGGAGGTATTTTTTTATTTTTTTTTTAATTTTTTTTTCCAGAAATTTACACAAGAAACACATTTTTTGTATAAATGGGATGGATCTAGCACCCTTGTCAGTAGAGCCAATCCAGCACTATATTTAGTTGAGATCAACCCAAAATGAAAGTAAATGTTTGCTTATCTTTGCTGAAAATTCTCAAATACTTCAAGCCAACTAACAAACTATATGGTGCTTGGTTTAGAATTTGAGGAATGAAGATTCACATCAACAACACTGGAATTATATCACAATGATCTCTTCTTTTTTTTAGGTGATTTCCAACCAAGATACCTGTGGGAACACCCCGAAGTGTTTAAGTTAAAATTAGTGGGCTGACTAGTCTACTAAAATTAACAAAGGTCTAATTCAGCTCAAATGTAAAAAGCAAGACATATGGTCAATAATCCCAGCTCCCCACTAATTTTCCTACTGAGGTCTCTAATTCCTTTGCTACTGCTCCGAAGAGTGGCATCTAATTCCACTTTAACCATGATTTGTGCCATGTCTGCTTTTACTGCTAATAATTTATTTTGGAGTTGATTTTTGGTTAAAATCTTTTTGATGTCTCCTTTTACTTTGTAGTATAATCCAAACAACAGGCTGTGCGTCACTTAGTTTTTGATTTAGGTCACTCCCTCTTCTGGGAATTGTCCACTCTTTTCCATACCAAGTGTCCTTTTCCTGGAAATCCCATAACATAGCTGCCATCCTTAATCCTTTCATGATTGCATCATATTCACACAATTTGTATTGTTCTGCTTCTGGTTATAAATTTTCCGATTACTCTTGGGCTTCCATACTGTTTTCAGCTTGTTTCCCAAACACTCCAATGCCCAAATAGCTCATGCTTTTTTAGTACCCTTAACTACATTCTCTACCTCATGTTAATATCCGCACATTCAAAAACTTGCTTCGTATTTCCTAACTGCCCATGGAAATCATCCTGTCTGCAGATTAGTACCCCACTGAACCATGATTATTCCCTGCTTAAAGATGGCAAAACAAATGTGTTCCTTCCAATTTGTTGCTTCTAGTTCTCTCTTTCTATTACTGAACTGGTTACTATCCTTACATTTTCAGTAATCTCCCACTGCATAGCTTGTTTGGGTATATGAACCTGGTTTGCAGTCAGTATGAGACAAAGAACAACTTTTTCTGTTCCCTCATTTTTTTTTCCAGGAAAAACTTAACTGGATATACTACCCATAATTTTCACCATGTATAGCATCCAAATTACAATGTGGCCTTAGGTAGGGAACCAGGCCAGATGTGCCTATTATGTTTCTTTTTAATGATAATAAACAATATCTACATTTCACACAGAATTTCTAGTTTGGAAGAGACCTCAAGATCATCGAGTCCAACCTCTAACCTAACACTAACAGTCCCCACTAAACCATATCCCTAAGCTCTACATCTAAACGTCTTTTAAAGACTTTCAGGGATGGTGACTCCACCACCTCCCTGGGCAGCCTGTTCCAGTGTTTAACAACCCTTTCAGTAAAGAAGTTCTTCCTAACATCCAACCTAAAACTCCCCTGGCACAACTTAAGCCCATTCCCCCTCGTCCTGTCACCAGGCACGTGGGAGAACAGGCCAACCCCCACCTCACTACAGCCTCCTTTAAGGTATCTGTAGAGAGCAATAAGGTCACCCCTGAGCCTCCTTTTCTCGAGGCTGAACAAGCCCAGCTCCTTCAGCCGCTCCTCGTAGGACTTGTTCTCCAGGCCCCTCACCAGCTTCGTCGCCCTTGTCTGCACCCGCTCAAGCACCTCGATGTCCTTCTTGTAGCGAGGGGCCCAAAACTGAACACAGTACTCGAGGTGCGGCCTCACCAGAGCTGAGTACAGGGGGACGATCACCTCCCTAGCCCTGCTGGTCACACTGTTTCTGATACAAGCCAGGATGCCGTTGGCCTTCTTGGCCACCTGAGCACACTGCTGGCTCATATTCAGCCGACTGTCCACCATCACTCCCAGGTCCTTCTCTGCCTGGCAGCTCTCCAACCACTCATGTCTCAGCCTGTAGCTCTACTTGGGGTTATTTGTAGCAGTGCAGGTCACCACTGTGCTCGGTTTGCTTGGTCTCATCTGCATACTTGTTTCAGGGTTCCTGAAAATTCCCTTTACACTGAATTGTACAAGCATATAGGTATATATTTATTCAATGTGTGTTCACCCGGTGTTATTAAAATCTATGTATTTACAGGAATGTTACTGGTACATATTTAAATATATTTGATTCTCTCCAGGTTACATCTGGATAGATGGAATCAATTGACACTCTGGAAGTTCTTACTTTTATTTCTCTATTGTGGAATTGTAACTTAGACAACTAATTTTAGATGAATTTAGGTGAAATGAATCATGCCATTAGTGGTCAATACGGATGTTAAATGGCATATATTAGCAGAAGAAAATTTCCACTAGCAAGCCTAGATAGCTCACACCCAGGAGTCCTAAAAGCATGGACTTTTAGGATTGTCTTCTGCAAATGTCAGGTATGAATAACTCTTTGGTTCTGGATAATTCTGAAGATTAAAAACACATTACTATGTTATGAATGGTCAAGAAGTCAAAAGGGAAGAGGAGGTAACAGGAGAAATGATAGATAACATCAGTTCTTGGCAAAATAGCGGAAATATGAAAAAGATTGAAAAAAATAAAGCCGAAGATTTATTGCTATAATTAACCGTGGTAAACATTTTATGAAAAAAGGCTTTATTTCTTACAATTAAAATTGATAAAAGTAAGTACATAGTGAATTTTTGTAAATCATTTGATTTACCATAAATAACATGTTGATAAAAGTATTAGGATTAATACTTTCAGTATCAATAAAATACATTTTAAATGGATTAAGAACTGTCTCAAAAAGCACTTATCAGCAGCAAGTTATTACTGACGATGACATTTTTAGGAAAGGTCTCCAGAGAGCAGTCCTACTTCTTAATTAGTTTCATTTTCATTGGCTCTGTTCTTCATCATTTTAAGTCTATTAGCAGGAATAAGTAAAAATGAAATTGGTGCTGTTAACATTTGTGAATGGTTGGAAGTGGTAAAGAATGCAAAAAACAGATCAACCAAACAGAGTATTCTGGATTGCAAAGGAGAACATTGAGCCCATTGAAAAACAGACTGACACACAGCAAATGATGAGAAATGACTGTAGGCCATACTTAACAAGACAGATAATAGGTCAGAATGGGTCCTGGAAAACAATGGGACATTTTAGTGGAGAGGCAGCAGTGTCTCACTCTGTGCTTTGCTACAGCAAAGGTTTTAGGGTGTTTAAATTCCAGAATTGTAAGTGGGGAGTAGGGATGTAATTTTACCTCTCTACATAAAACTCTTAGTGCATGTAGTTGTGATCATAATACTTTCTAAGATAGTTGAAAGAACAGAAGGGGGAAGAGAATAAACACAGAAATGACTCAAAGGTTGAAGAAAGTATTTACTGCAACAGACATCTTTGCGTATTGGGTTTACATGGCAAGGTTTTGGTAGCAGGGTGCTGCTGGGGTGGCCTTTGTGAGCAGAGCCCAGCAGCTGCTCCATGTTAGATAAGGGCCTGTTTCGGCTGGCTCCAAAGGGACCCACTGCTGGCCAGAGCCAAGCCAATAAGCAATGTTACCTGTGCCTCTGTAAAAGCAGATTTAAGAAAGAGGAAAAAAAAAAGTGCTGTGCAACAGTGACTGGGAATGGAGTGGAGTGAGTGAGGAGTGAGAACCACCCCTGCAGCCCCCAAGGTCAGTGCAGCAAGAGGGCAGGAGGTGCTCCAGGCACGGAGCAACAATTCTGAAATTAATTGGCTGAAATTAGATGATCTGTAAGGTCCCTTCCAGCCCAAACCACTCTATGATTCCATATACACATATACAATCAAGAGCTGTTTGAAAACGTATTAAAAGTCCGTATTTCATATGGACTCAAAATATAAAGCAAAACATTAAGATGTTGATCCACAGAAATATATTTTAATAGTACTTTTGAAAGAGGAAAAACACAGATTCTGGATTTCATATAAATAATAATCAGAGATTCTGGGATTTATTAAAACTGTAGTTTCTCATCAATTCTTGATTGCCCTGGATATGAAATGCCTACCTGACAATACCAAAAATGTCCAGTAGCTTATCAACCACTCTGATACTTGTAGAAAGAACAGCAGTTCTGTAGGCGACTCTACAGTTCATCCAATGACTTCCTGTTTTTACTTCCCCTCAATACTTTCAGTGAATAAAATGGATAGTGTCTTTCTGTTTTTCCATTAATCAACACATCTTCAAGTGGGCAGTAGTACGTTAAGGAGTACTCAGCTACCCTCCTCTATTTTATCTACACACAGAAGTCAGATGCGCCACTATATAGCAAAGTGGTGTTGTACTAGTACTACCTGCAGATGCTGCAAAAAAGTCATTTTTCCATGACTGGTTTTAAACTCCAGCGACAGGCTTAGTCAAATCTACTGTTAAGTGGTTGTTCATCAAACAAATAGGGAACATGATACCATGAGGAAAAATTTATCAAGAGGCCAATAATTACTGTATAACCTGCAATATTTTTAGGCTGTCACAGGCTTCATTGGATGGGAAGAACCAATGGATACAGCCAGCTAGCAGGCAGTATTAACTGGCAAATTCATTTGGCAGTAGTGACTTACAGCCAATAAAGAACACCCTGTTCTCCATCTAACTTTTTTCCCCTGTGCTTTACCTCTCTCTGTTGAAAACTTGAGCATATTAGCACTGTGTAATGGCACCTGTCAAAAACTGAAACCTTCATTTTCTGATGTATAAAAGTTAAATAAACATACGATGAAAAATTAGGAAATTAGGAAAATGCTTTAGGAGTTGAATTTTTGTTAAAATACAAACCATTTTTTCTTGCCATCAATTAATAGTTTTTTGGGGTATGCATTACAGAATTGAGCATTCTCTCAACTCCCAAAGAGAAATAACTTTTTTTAAAAACTTAAATAGTAAGTGAAAAAATCTTTCCAAAAATGTTAAAAGTGTACTTCTAAAAATGTTTTATCGTGTAGCACTTATCTTTTTAGTATCTTACCAGGATTAATCTTGAATAGAATGTTTTTTGGCTTAGATTTGCACACACCAATCAAGCTCAGGTATATTTGGTGAAAAGATTTTGTCTTCAAAACCTGTAAATTATTTTTTTCTAGTCCTGCACCAATGATATCAACAACTTGCTTCACTTTAAATGTTCCTATCTGATGAGGAGAAAATAAAAAACATCTTATCCTGTAAAAGAAAAGTTTTGAGACATTATGAAGGAAAGAAAAGCAAGTAAGTTGTATAATTACCTATTTGAGTTACTTCCCTCCCCAGTTACTCCTAAAGTATTTAACCCTGTGCTTTAAAACTATGCCAATGGCTACACTTAGCCTAGCAATATATGTATTATGCTACAAATTAGAACATCAGCAAATTCTTGCTAACTCACTTCTGAGACACACTGTTCTCTTGTGTCCCGAGTTAGAGGTTCTGTTAAATTATAAATGCCTCCATATTCAACTTAAAATTAACATAGCTTCCTCCATTAAAGAAATATGTTACTCAGGTATTTGTGATTAAGTGAAGGAAATGAAAATAATCCTAACAAAGGTTTGAGTTTAAATTACTCTGCTCAAGTTGGTAAAATCCCCCCAAAAAAAGTAAAACCAGGCAAAACCTGCGTCAAGTTTCCTTATTACTACAATTATCTTTTCCATATTAAAAATAATACCTGTTGCTTCCTGAAGTACAGGTAAGGGCATTAAATGACTCTACAAAAGCAGGAAAAAAATACACATTTGGCTCATATTAAAAATCACAGCTACTGAAATGAAACTATTCTATTTTAATTAAAAAAAAATCTACATTCCAAATATTTACCATTATATTTAATGAATAAGATAGACACAAGTTTCCCATAAAACTAATAAGTGGAAGACTGAGAAACAAAAATCAAGATATACAATCTTATCATCCAGATATACATTTCTGATAGTGACTATATGTTTCTGTAACATACTTGTGATCAGTGTGGTACCATCACCACAGGCCTTCAGATAGCCATCTTTATTCCCCAACAGCCTCAAATCTCAGAAACAGTACATAATCTTGTTTTGGTGACAAGTCACTCCAAAGGCCTTTTAAAATTTCCTGTAAGAGTCACAATGTCTCATTACTAGATGAAAGAAAAAAGGCAAAAAACCAAAAACAAAAACCATTTTTCATCATCTGATTCAGCTGTTGCTATTACAGCTTTAAATGAATTTATACTTCCTTTCAGAAAATGGGGAAGTAACAAATTTAACTGAACGCTACATGTATGACTATGATACTAGTCCTTTGGTATCTTTTCCATTCGCATACATCTACAAGAGTTTTCTATAAGTGATTCACGTGCATGTAATCTTTAAAGAAGAGTTTCAGTAAGAAAATTTGCTTTTTCAATTTATTCTTTTTCTCCCCCTTGCTTGAAGGAAAAATGTTTCTTTACATCTACTGTTTTGTAATTGTAAGGAAAGCTTGCAAATGTTTCGTTCTCCTGGTAATGAAATATCCTATCACTGCACATATGCGACATCTTCATGAAATAAGTCTACAGTCCTGAGAAAGGCATTTAATTCGACACTGCACAACTTCCTCAACAATCTTTAGAGATTCAACATAATTAATTGCAGAAGTAATTAGTTCCCTTTGCAAAAAATCTAATAAAATTCTTCAGTCAAAACAAGCTTAACCAATTCCCGATTCAAAGGCATTCTTAATGAATTATAAGACATCTCCCAGATAATCACTTCCGATTTGGCTTTATCATTTTTAGTATCACACTAAGGAATTTCTTTTAACACACATAAGTATCAAGTAATTAAAAAAAACAACCTGCATATTAACTTAAAAAATGATTTCTCTAACACATTTCTTTACATAACAGACAAACTTTTTTTTTCTTTTTTTTTTTTCTCTTTTTTTTTTCTCGTTTGTAATTTGGACCATTAACTCACTTTGGACTAAAGCACAACGTAAGAAAAGACTTCTCATAAGGTAGCAAGGTTCCTTGATTGGGAAAGCACAGGATCAAAGTGGAAACATTTACATCTTCTGTTTTATTTATGAGGCTTAGATCTTGTAAAACAGCATTTGCACTCCTCTGAAGATCTGTTCCCTAAAAAAAAATAATAATCAAAATATGGATACATCAACAGTGCAGCCTGCTCTAACTACCCTTTTGTTTTGCTTTTTTCCCCATGCATGGTTTCACATCTTTCAAAACAAATAGAAAGACAATGTAAATACCAGTAAGATGTAGTTCCATATCATTCAGCTAATTAACTACTTCTATGTCAATGTTTTTAACTCCCTTTTTTTATAAAATGTGATGCTCACTCAGATTACTTCACTGTCAGAGTAAAGCAAGTGAAACTAAGCTTTTAACACCTTGGAAAACCAAAATGTGTTTTGACAACTGCTATATAGCTTCATCATAACAAATCCACTAACTCATAACAAATCCAGTAAATCAAGCATAACTGCTCCTGCAAAAATAAAAATAAAAAAGGGGCAGAGGAGGTGGAGAGGAGGGAAAACGTACTTAACATCATTAACGCTACGGTGTCACACAGTGAAACAGAAATACTGAAAAAGCTTAATTCCAAGGTAAATATATAGTAAACAATTTGCTGATTGGACAGAAGTGACAGGAAGTTTATTGATCAGGAAATAGCATGACATAGAAAACACTGCTAGAAGATGAACGTTGAGAAAAAGAATGTAAATGCAGAAATAAAAACGAGTCTTCAACTAAACTGAATTTAAAATAAAGAACATTTTCTTACCATCTCTCCTCCAATGCTTGTCTTCCAGTATTGCTACCCAGTCCATACACTCTGGACTTTTATTGTATAAACATATTTGTTCAGTCTTTGAAGACCCAAAGTAAACTGATCCAAAATTAATGCATTCCAATATATTTCCAGAAGACACTCCTAGAACTTTCAGAATTTGTTCAACCACAACAGCTTTGATCCATACTTCAGTGCAGCCACGTCCTTCCAACTCCACTCTGTCAGTAACAGTAGCATGTAACAGGTAATGTACAAAAATGTTAGAAACAATCAATTTGTATTATGCAAAACTAAGTCAAATCAAAGCATTTAAACTCAAGTTGTCATCTCCATAGATAACCTAAGCACTTTTAAGAACTTTACGTCAAAGATCTTCTTAATTTAAGTAACATAATGAAACAGACTAGAAAAAAATAACACACATACCCTTTTTGCTACTAGAAGAATATAGGATTGAAAAGGGTTTTCCAGATTTGTATCAACTCCAAATTCTGATAGTGCCTAAAAAGTCTGTATTTACAATTTGAAAGACAACAAGGTGGGAACTTAAAAATAGTATATTCTTGAAAGAGGTAATGGTTGTGAACAGATTCCTTCTGTTGAAAATGGACACCAATGGACATCGTAACGTTTTCTGAGACTAGTGAAACACATCCAACCAAGAGAAAAAGAGCAAAGTTATAGAAATCCAGAAAAAATTGGTGCTGTGGAAGGTACAGGAACACTGCAGGTAGAAGATGCAGAAGCTCTTTGTTAGCAGCACACAGAGATGTGCACACATGCCATGTAATTACAACTTACAAGAAAATTCTAAAAAACAGCCATGTACACAACCTGTGTATCACTGTTCCACAGAGATAATATAAACATCAAGTTCATTTAATGAAAATAAGCGTTGAAGACGGGAATTGACACTTGGAAGATATATATATATATATATATATATATTTGTATATGTATTTGTATATGTATTTGTATTTGTATTAAACAAATTCATAGTAAAGTCTTTAGAATTAATTTTTTAAAATATATAGACCTGGATTCCATCAACCATACTCACTCACTTTATCACTTCTTTGATGACTCTTGGGACATCTGTACAGATAGCCACTTCAACCACCTTTCAGGATCCACCACTCCACTGGAAGTTGTTATATTAAGTAACACAACCCCATCATATGATATCTCAAACGTACCTAAAAGGAATAATACATTGCACAACTTAGAAGTTGTAGATCGATATTTTCCTATGAAACATTTTCATTCACAAATGACATAAAGCAGGTGTTTACAAGCAGTACATTTTCTTATGGAAACAGGAAACACAAGGTTAACATTTTTCCAAAACTATTTCTAACAGAGTACAGCATTCTTCCCAGGATTTTTGAAATTAAACATCCACATATCCAATGTAACTGTGCCAACTGTGCAAGCTGTCATTGCAACAGGAAAGGTACTTACATTCCAAACAGAACTGATTATATCACAAAGCCATTATAAGTAACATTTAATAAATTTGGGAATATTTTATGCACAGCTCTAGGCAGCCACAGTCTAGAAATTTCACAGATCCAAAGAGAGATCTATTACCTGCAAATAGCAACACTTTTCATAGCTTGATTCATACACTATCCAATTCATTGCAGAAGAGAACAGTTAATCTTTCTCTGACATACAAATATCTGTTTAAATGTGAAAAGATTAGTAAATGTGTATTTCACCAGCAGCACTAATTTTTTGCCATTATAGGTAGCAAGAAATTGTTTCAAATGTTGTAGGAAAAACACACTGTTTTACCTCAAACAACAGCTGATCTCTAATATGACATCAGAAGCAGGAACAAAGCACTCATACTTTTAGCACGAGATATGAAATGCCTTGATTCACAGGCTGCATACAGCATTTCTGCTGCTGTAGTTTATATGATGCCTGCCAGCACAACCTGCTGTGTTCCGATTCTGAGACTACACACACAGATTGAGCAGCTCTGCCTTTGTCTGCCCTCTATAAGTTCTTCACTAACCACTGCTTTTATTCTAATTTTGCATTTGGCCAATGGATCACTTGCAGAATGCACGGGTAGGCAGCTCAGCACCACCACACGGCTCTCTCACTCCCCCTCCTCAGAAGAAAGAGGGGGAGAAAACTGATTGAAAAAAGGCTTATGGGTCTGCAGGGCTGGTTCCCTCACATGTTCTTACTCCTGTCTCCCAGCTGCTGTTGCATGGTGTTTTTCCCGTTCCTTAACTCTGCTCTCCCAGAGGCCCACCCAGCATCACTCCCTGGCTCGGCTCTGGCCAGCAGCAGGTCCCTTTTGGAGCTGGCTGGAGCTGGCTCTGGTCTGACATGGGGCTCTGCTCACAGAGGCCCCTGCTACAGCTCCCCCACTACCAAAACTTTGCCACATAAACCCAATACAAGAACCTTTAGCTATAATAGGAATAATAGAAATAACGCAGAACTTCAGTTAATTCCTACTTAGTCACTGAGGAGTTAACTCACACACAAAAAAATACATTTCCTAAGAAAATAAATATTTTCATAATTCAGTGCATATTTAATATTTACCTGATGATGATCCATGGTTAGCAATATTGATCTCTTTACTAATTACTTTACTGTTTGCAGTCACTGTACCGAAATTAATCTCTGAATCAGTTTCCAGATAACAGCGTGGAATTAATCTGCAGAGAGAAGGCATGGTTTTATTTTCCCCAAAGTTGAAAATACATTTGCATTTTTAAAGAAATTTGATTAAGCACCACGTTGGAAGAGTTCTGCTTTTCTTCTAGTCCTCCTACTAATGTTTATGCAACTCACTCCAGCAGTACAAAATACATTAAAAAGATCTATTAATTCATTTAATTTAAGAACTAATGACTGCAACTTTAAAACAAGCTAGCCTCGAGCAATTAGTCAAAATGGAATATATGCATTTTTATTTAACTCTAAATACCTATTTGTCATACAAAGTAGTTTAAACAGTTCACTAGAAAAGTGTTCACTGTATTGAGTTGGTCGTATCTCCAAAGTTAACATCCACTGTCTTTCATCGTCAGCTGCCTGAACTAAAAGTAGAGAAAAAACATGCATGCCAATTTCAATTTACAGTCTTCTTGTTTTATAGATACTTCACATGGCTTCAGCAAAACTCGTTAAAACATAGGAAGTGTATAATGACACAAGTTCTTGCTGTTACTTATTTAAGAGCATCAGCAAGCATGACTACTTCACTGGATTGGGTACGGCTTAGACTTAATGAAAAACTACTACTTGCTTCAGCAAACTCATGAAGGCCCCGATTCCTAATACAAGCCCACGTTTGACATCATGTAAAATTGTGTTCAAAATTAATTAGGATTTTACATGAGCACAGACGTCCATCCCCTCTTAACCGCAAATAGGGACATGCAGGAACAATTGCATCTCATGGCCTGTACTAAGCGTCGCACCGAAGACTAACAGAAGGAAGACAGCTTCCTAGGCCAAGCTAGGTGGACCCTACCCACAGAAGCTCTTTCACAAAGTACAGGGGCAAGCAAGTGGGAGGTGGTGGGAAGGAAAGGAGATGGGGGTGGAGGGAGAAGGGAATCAGAATGAAACAAATGAACTTCCTCTTGGGCAACACCTTGGTTTTAATTCTATTTAATAATTTATTGTGATGCAAAACAAAATACTGAATTCTTCAAATAGATGGTTTAAACCAGTGGGTGGGGGTACACCAGGAAACTACTGTCAAGATCAGAGCACAATTAAAACTATTTTGAAGTCCTGACATGTACCAATTATTTAGACATTCTTCCAAGAGGTTTCATGAGATATATGGAACTAAGCATCCTTCCACTCAAGTCCCAAGTATATAACTACCCAAGTAGACAGGAATAAGAACAAAATTGTAACCAGTATCAATTCCTAGTAGATAGTGATCCTTTCACAAAAGAGAGAGAGGAATTAGAGTGTTTACATTTTGTTAAAACAAACAAACAAATCCCAGTTACTATATTTCAAAGAAAAAGCAAGAATGAGGAGTTTCAGCGAAGCATTTACACACTCAGACACACTAAAAAATAAGCCCATAACTCTCTGGTTTGATTGAAACAATCCCAAATCTTGAGTATACATGTAAGTATTTTCTATTGCTATCAAGTATTTACTAAATTAATTCATTACATCTGTATTACTGAGCACATTGAGTCCATGGCACGATCAAGATACACTAACTGCATTGTGTGGTCACCAAAACTGATATGAAATACATGAGTGACAAATTAATATGGTTAACCACTGGAGCTAGTCACATGTGCCAGGCAAATACATAAAAGGTATTTCATTTGCAAATCAAACAACTATGATATTAACTTCACTAAGGCACAATGGAAATAAAATTCTTTTGATGATATTTTTAACCAAATAAGTGGATACAAAAATAAGTTAAAAGTTACTGCAGTCTGATGCTGTATGGGAAACAAGCTTTTCCTACATTCACAGTGAATCGCTTCCCAGACTAATGATTATCTTAAAATGAACAGCAGATGTGATTGAAGGAATTGCACAAAATGTTGGCAAAAAAGGATAAATCTTTTCATGCTTTTCTCCTAAACTGGCCATGAACTTCTCTTTCATTAAGATTCCACGGGCAAAACATGCAGACCCAGATTTTCCACAAGTTCATAGAGAATTACACATTTGTACATACACAATAATCCATACTAAAATAAAAGGTGAAAAACAACAATTCCAAAGACAGAAAACTGAAAATAAGTGAACAGGTAAGAGAGAAGTAGCAGACATTTAAAGAGGTCACTCTAAATAATTTCAACAACTTCCAAATATTGTCTATACGATAACACATCTTAGGTTTCTGTAACTTCTGAACTAGCTTTCACATACTTTAAAATGTAATTCCGTTTGTTAGATGTGGAAGTACTTTTTCAAAGTACTGCCAGTACACAGTCTTTGAGTCATTCACGCTAGAAAATAAAAATAAACACTGTATTTGAACCGGCCAAAATCTGTGGCTGGTAATTCTGCACGTGTCAAAAATACATACAACACAGACATAAATCTAAGTATATCCTTAAAAAAATAAACTATGTATGTCAACTTAACACTTAAGGAACTATAGGATAAATGCATATTAAATTATTGATGGTGCATCAGAAGAAACAATAAAATGTTATTTAAAATGAAAAAAAGAGGTAAAAACTTTTAATTAGGGAGAAAAAAACACACTGGAATTATACTACTAATAAAAATAATATACTAATAAATTATACTATTTCCAGTTGAAGGGAAGAAGAGGACAGGACACAGCACAGGGGCCCTCCAAAACAGAACATGCAAATATTTCCTTTAAAATATTTTTAGTGTCTTCCATCAAATTAAAGACTTCTGTGCACATTTCATAGTGATATCTTTATTTAAAAAAAAAAAAAAAAAAAAAAGCTTCTGACTAGTATTTGTCAGCCAATGAGTTCTTATACTACCTATATTTTTTTCTCTAAATGATAAATGGCATATTCAAAACTATGTTTGTAAAGAAAAATATTTTTGGTATTTGGTGACCCTTCGGTGCAATAACTATCATCTATCTGTAAACAACAGACATGCATGACAAAATTGATTTGGGAGAAGACTGATTAAAAAGTATTAAGTATATTTAGTTTTGATTTTTACACAGAAAGATGATAATCAGTTATACCCTGTTATTTTTTCCCCCGCAAAAGATTAAACACAAGGATTTTAAATATTTAGCTATCTACTGAAAGTCCTTTTCAGAAAGGAATTGCCAGTAGCTTTATTGTCCAAACTGAAATCTCTCCAAGGCAGTCTTACCTCCAAAATAGTAGCAAATAAAAATAGGTTTTTTTCTTCTAGGAAGTGTGCTCTGGCAGAACATATGTAGAGACAGCTATTTTTAGTAGTTCACACAGACATCCGCCTAACCAGAAAGGTGAATAGAAGAAATACATGTATCATAAGACATCTTACATGCATCAAGTGGTATTTTAAACATTTTAAATATTAATTTTAGGCAAAAAATAATAAAATGATCATATTGAATTACTATGTTCTGTATTAACATTAAATAAATGAACAAAAAAGCATTCAGGGATTTGCATTTAAATCTCTACACAATTATTTTCTCTCTAATAATCTTTAGTGTTATTATACTAAAGTCAAATGCGCAGACTTGTAACAATATCAATTTATTTTAATTGATCTCAGGGTATTATAATATTAAGACTGATAACAGTAGAATGAACATGACAATTGACCTGTGGCTAAGAAACTGCTAGCCCAAGAAGCAAAAAGCATGCAACTGAAATACAGTGCTCTTAAGATGAAAGGAGAAAAAGCAAATCAGGGAAAAAAAAAAAAGATCACAACATGACAGGTAAATAAAATGACAGAGTTAAGTATTGCCCATCTGAAGGCAAAACCTGATGTGTTTCAGGCTAACATGAGTTTGTGGATTTATTTTTTAAAACAATTCATATTGAATAGTCTCCAATGAAATTCCTTTCCACCCGTAAACAGAATTTCTAATGTTGAGATTTTCAGGAAAATCATGATTTGCATTAGTTTATGTAGAGAGGGGATTCACCTATCCTAACTTAGGCACCCAAGAGCTGGACCTGTTGTCGTTCTGTTTTTTCTTTATAGGGAAGAGAGAGAAAGGTCCTCCAGAACAACTCCATCCCAAATCCTCATCTGCAGATAAATATCTAGCCTAAGTCTGATGAAGTATTATTTAGAAACTTACCTTTTCCAACCAATATACAGATAATATACAATACACAGACGTATTAGAAATCATCAGCATTATTATAACCAATATAAAGTAAAGCAAAAACAAGAACTCAAAGCCTCTGTAGTATTTTAGAACATCACCATCCCAATTATCTTCTTACCTGTGCATTGTTATGGCGAAAAAAAAAAAAAAAAGGAAAAAAACTTGCTATTTATTTTCATTACATAGCTTAGTCATACAGCCATATGTGACAGGTGTTAGCAAACTTTCCACAAGATTAGACTGAAAACTCTAACAGCAAAATGTGAACTTTTGACCTTCATATCCGAACAAGGGGATATCAACTCTTTTCCTATTAAAAGAAGTAGTCAGTCTTTGAGATCTTCCTCACTCTCAGGACAATATTCTACATCAGCTGCAACAGGTTTTTCTGGATTTTCCACAATCAGTTTAAGCTGCAGTGAAAAAAAAAAAAAAATTAATCAATTTTTCATTTTTAAGATTTAAAAAGATATACATGTGGTCAATTTTTCAGAGTAACACACAGTGATTTAAAAAAGGAAGAAATTCCTCTGCTTATTTATTTATATTCATGTTGTTTATCTTTTTTCCTGTTTACAGTAAAACAGAAAGGCAGAAAGAATGCCCAATCCACACTTCAATGTAATTCGATGAGTTGACAAAATACTGTTTCTAGTCCTTTCAAGAGAGCTCTAGCTTTTGCTGCTGTTGCCATAAACCCTCTGAAGCACCATAAGGTCAGATACTACTTAATACAGAACCTTTTCAGTATCTGAGAAAGCAACAAGGATTAAAGCTCAATCCAAAATAGCCTACGAATAGTCTGTAGATCTGATCTACACTCAGATGAATTCAAATGAAAGTATCACTATACATTGAAAAAATCTTCCTGAAGGGCCCATGGCCCATGCACCTCAACTTCTTTGAGTGGAGGGTGCAGGAAGTTGTGGAAGGAAAAAAAAAAAAAAAAAAAAAAAAAACAGAAACAACTGACACAAAGTACCTTTCCCCTCCCTCAAAACAAACAAACAAAAAAAACACAATAGTACCAACAGTAGTCTGGATTTTTTTGCTGTCTGTCTGCATCTGATAATATCCAACACCACCATGTCTTTCCTTGAACAGAGGACACATAAGCCATCTACGAGCATGTAGAAGGAATCCCACACCTACCATTTTCCTAGGAAAGCTTCATAATGTTATAAATGAAGTCTCAACTCTTAATTTAGTAACATAAAAGAATATTTATAAAAGGCAAGTAAACAGTGCTGGGTGCGTGGGGAGTCTATGCTCTGCCAACACGCACACACAAACATCCTAAATATACAGAACATTGCTTTACATACTAAACGCAAGTATGCCTCTACATACATACAATCAGGAAAGGTAGCAAACAATCCTTTAAGTTCCATAATTTAATAAAATAAAGTATGCCTATACATAAAAGGTAACAAACAATCCTTTAAGTTCCATGCCTTAACAGTCTCCATTTTCCTTTCCTTTTGAGCGATGTGTCTCGCTTTAAGTTGTCAGGCAACTCGGTCTTCGGGCCTTATGTATCCCGTTCTTCCCAGATCGAAGAAAAGCATATCCAGCTCCTTTTCAAGGCCAATAGGCCTGGGTCAAAAGGCACGTTCAGGGCAGCAGGGGGCGAAACAGCAAAAGCCTTCGATGGCTGTAACAGCAGAGGGGCCCATGGCGTAGCAGTCGGATCAGTAAAGGAGCCCGCAGCTCCCTCACTGTCTGGCAAACCACACGTTTCTGACTGTGGTCCCACAGTGTGGCTCTTTAAGGCCTCAGAGACTGCTCGCCAGGTGCCGAGCAATCCCACTGCAATCTTGTCGTTTTTAGTTGCAGTCCCACACCTTGACCTCAGTTTGGTCCCATATTTGAGGCTCATAAACTGTCCAATTGTTCATAAGGAGAATAAGCTGTAAGGTTACCAGGACAGTCTTTGTTCCTAAGGACGTATGATTCCCCATAATGTGCAGCTGCTTACCAGCGAGAGGCAGTTGTGTGCACGGCTCCGCTTCTCTCAGCTCGAGCTTCTCTCCAGCTCCAGTGCACCCATTTCCAGTGACTTTCTGTACGAGCTTCTCTGAGCGGTTTGCTGAGTTTGGCCGAACCTATCTTCATGAGGCAATCAAAGTGCCTGTTCCCGTCCTGGTCTCCATTCTGCCAGCCTGCTCCTCTTCACTTCTTTTTCCTGCTTCTTTATTGATGTAATTTCATCGTGCTGCCTTTTTTTTTTTTTTATCTTGAGAGCAGGCTCCCCTCTTATACCCTTCTCTCCACAGCAGTTCTTTTCAAAACAACTTTTCACCGCTCAAACAACTTTGAATGTAGCGACAACAGCAAACACCCAGAAACATCCGTGCCTTAACAGGAGAACAAGAAACCGGAGACTGCATGGGGTCTCCTGAATCACCCTTCTTTGTTCCCTCTAAACTCTTTTATATTCCTGATGGCCTCGTCGTTAAGAGTCTAATGTTATCTCAACCACGGGGTTTTCCAACCCCCCATGGCCACATTCCCAAATCTCCCCCTTCTTTATTGATATCAACCATTTTCTCCACACGAATTACCACTCCATAAATAAATAAATAAAATTAAAAGAGAAGATTACCTTAAAGAGTTAAAGTCTCTCTGCCTTTCCCCTGGAGAACTGAGAACACTCCTACATAGTTTATATGATCCTTGAATCAATTCTGGGGTAAAGTCAAGGGACACAGGGTCATATCTAAGAACTATCTGATCTAAATGAAGAGAAGCCTTTGAGATTTTATACAGCTATTATTAAGGTACTAAAAAGTCACAAGCTCATTTGTTTATCTTACTTCAGATTATTTCTCAATTTTTTGCATTAAAGTAAGATGGAAATGTTCTGTCTTTCTGATCACGCTTTGTGATACTTCAAAATAATTACATTCATGAGGGAAACTGGCTAATGCAGGGAAACTGGCAAACATATCACTTGTTATACAGTGCTTCACAGCCAAGTTGTCATGTTCAAACTTTTTTTTTTTTTCCCATTCTGCTGAGAATGGTAGCAACAATTAGTATTTATAAAAAAAAAAAATATTAGAAAAAATAAATTGGTTATGTTTTTTCATATCACTTGAGCCCTTCCTTGCTGGAGTACAAGAGGACCCTTGGAAGATCCTTGCCTTCTCTGCTCTTTCTGGCCTTCCAGGGACCTACTTGCCCGTCCACCCTCTGAACAGGTTGCTAGCCTTCATTCTGCTAACTTTTCTCCACGTGGCACTACGTAAACCTGACCTGTGAAACAATCCAGTGTAAAAGCACTTATACATGAACCTTTTTTGTTGTTTTATTTTCACTGGAGGAGGGCTGTCTTTAAGCAAGGTAACTTCACAGCTTCAGTTTAGAGCACTAGTTCACAGACAGTTGAAACAGCGCTGTTGACAGGGTGCTAACAGGGAATGGGGGCTGGAACAAGCAGCGGTCAGAAATCTTTAAAAGCATGTCTATAATAAAAGGATTTGTAGCGAAGAACACTGCCATTACTTCATTGGATTTGATGTATGTATGTACATACAATCTCTTTTTTAAATCCATTTGACTAATTTTTAACGGATTTTAATTGTGATTTATCTATTTTTAGAGGCCAAGTGTGGCATTAAAAGAGTCCTGATCTCATTGAAATAGCTTGGCAGGCTCTTCTGTAAACCATTATATTCAAATGCTTGCTATTCCATCGTTATGATATCCTGTTATGGAACAACATTAGATAACGGACTCTGTTCCTTCCCTTCCTCACCTCTCACTGTCTTCATATAATTGCATCAGTCACCAAATAGCACAAAAGGGAAAACTTATATAAAGGAATATACATACTTTGTTCGATGACAGAAGCTTTTATACCTGGTGTAAGGTATGCCGAGGCGATCGGCTCCGGGGCAGACGCGTTCTGCAGCGGAGCGGGGGATCGGGCCAGGCAGGGCTGATTTTCCGGCATCGAGCCGACTTGAGGGAGCCGCCAGGAGCCGGCAGCCCTCGTGAGGGAGGCTGACGAGGCGAAGGCGGAGCCAGCAGCGCCCCCTCCCCGGCCGTTCAAAAGCTGCCCCTAGGGAGCGCGGCGACCAGGGCGTGGCGCCTCAGAAGGGAGGGGCGCGGCCGTTAGCGCGGCCGTTAGCGCAGGCAGGGCGGAGAGCAACCGCCTGCCCACAACAGATTTGAGGCCCTGGAGCTTGACAGACCAGTAACTGAGGAAGAGGTAGCAAGTGTTCCCAGGAGGATGCCTAGGGCGAGGAGGTCGACTCCACGCCTCAGGACTGCCTCCATCAAGAAGGACAGAAGGGTTATTGTTGTGGGAGACTCTGTCCTTAGGGGAACAGAGGGCCCTATTTGTCGGCCTGACCCTACCCGTAGGGAAGTCTGCTGCCTCCCTGGGGCTCGGGTGAGAGACTTTGCCAAGAAAGTCAAGCGCCTGGTACGGCCCACTGACTACTACCCGCTTCTGGTCTTTCAGGCTGGTAGCGATGAAGTAGCAACGAGGAGTCTGAAGGTGATCAAAAGAGACTTTAGGGATTTGGGGTGACTACTTAGAGGATCAGGGGTACAGGTTGTGTTTGCCTCTGTCCTTCTGATAGGGGGGATCGAGGCTGAAAGGTGTGCTGTTCACATAAACTCGTGGCTTCGAGACTGGTGTGACCGGCACAACTTTGGGTTCTTTGATCACGGGAAGGTCTATGCTACACCGGGCCTGATGGCACCAGATGGGATGGGCCTCTCTCGGAGAGGGGTAAGGATCTTTGGTCAGGAGTTGGCAGGGCTGATAGATAGGGCTTTAAACTAGAGTCGAAGGGGGAAGGGGCTAAAACCAGGCACACCGGTGAAGACCTAAGGGATGGTACGCTAGAATCAGAGGGGCTGTGTGCCAGTGAGGTCCTTCGGTTCGATCCACAAGGTGCTGAGTGTAAGGAGACGCACCTGAAATGCTTCTACACGAACGCACGCAGTATGAGGAATAAAATGGATGAGCTAGAAGTCCTGGCCCAGTCCCGCAACTATGACATCATCGGCATAAGCGAAACCTGGTGGGATGAGTCCTGTGACTGGGGTGTTGCGATAGATGGTTACAGGCTCTTCAGGAGGGACAGGCAGGGTAGGCGAGGTGGTGGGGTGGCGATGTATGTGAAGCAGGGGCTGGACTGTGTGGAACTCCAGGTCGGCGATGGCAAAGTTGAGAGCCTCTGGGTAAGGATCAAGGGACAACTGAATAAAGGGGATATCGTTGTGGGAGTCTATTACAGACTGCCTGGCCAGGACGATAGCGCCGATAAATTATTCTTTACAGAACTAAGAGAGGCCTCGAGATTAACTCCCCTTGTCCTTATGGGGGACTTCAACTTGCCAGACGTTAACTGGGAGTGCCACACGGCTGACACGAGCAAGTCCAGGAGGTTCATAAAGCACCTAGATGATAACTTCTTGGTGCAGGTGCTAACGGAGCCAACTAGGAAAGGTGCCCTCCTAGACCTGTTGCTAGAAAACAGAGAGGGTCTGGTGGGAGATGTGGTGATTGGTGGCCACCTCGGTCATAGCGACCATGAAGTAGTTGAGTTCAAAATTTACGGTGACAGAAGGAAAAGTGCCACCAAAACCTCATCCCTAGATATGGGGAAAGCAGACTTCAGGCTGCTCAGGGAACTAGTCAGCAAGGTCCCCTGGGAAACTGCTCTTGAAGGCCTCGATGTCCACCAGTGCTGGTCATTCTTTAAGCAATGCCTCCTAGAAGCACAAGATCAGGCAATTCCTAAATATCGCAAGTCAGGCAGGCACGGCAGGAGGCCGGCGTGGCTGACCAGGACGATTCTGATGGAGATTAGGCGGTAACAGAGAGTGTTTCGCTACTGGAAGGAGGGCCAGGTGTCATGGAAACAATACAGGGATGCTGTTCGTGTTTGTAGGGAGAAAATTCGTGTGGCTAAAGCACACCTAGAGTTGAAGCTGGCTGTGTCTGTGAGAGAAAATAAGAAGTTTTTTTTTAGATATGTGAATGGAAAAAGGAGAACTAAAGAATATATAGGGCCGATCCTTGATAGGGAAGGTCTCCTCACAGACAACGACATAGGCAAAGCAGAGACGCTTAACGCCTTCTTTGCCTCTGTCTTCAATGCCGATGATGGGCTTCGGGACCCAGGGTGCCCTGAGCTGGAGGACCGGGACGGTGGGGATGACAAACTCCCAACCGACCCTGAACGTGTGCGGGATTTGCTACTCCACCTGGATCCCTACAAGTCCATGGGTCCGGATGAGATTCATCCCCGGGTGCTGAAAGAGCTGGCGGACGTCATCACGGAACCTCTCTCAATTATTTTTCAACGATCCTGGGAATCTGGAGAGGTCCCGGTAGACTGGAAGCTGGCAAATGTTGTGCCGATTTTCAAGAAGGGTCAGAAAGAAGACCCTAGCAATTACAGGCCTGTCAGTCTCACGTCAGTGCCTGGTAAAATCATGGAGAAGATGGTTCTCAAACTTATTGAGGCGCACCTGGGGGACAAAGCAGTCATTGGTCCCAGCCAGCATGGGTTTGTGAAGGGTAGGTCCTGCCTAACTAACCTGATTTCCTTTTATGATAAGATCACCCGTATGGTGGACCAAGGGAAACCAGCTGATGTGATTTTTTTGGACTTCAGCAAGGCTTTTGACACGGTTTCCCATAGGATCCTACTGGACAAAATGTCCACCATACAGCTAAATAAAAACATCATACGATGGGTGAGCAATTGGCTAATGGGCAGGGCCCAAAGGGTTATGGTGAATGGGGCTGCGTCAGGCTGGCGGGCGGTCACCAGTGGGGTCCCTCAAGGCTCCATTTTAGGGCTGGTACTTTTCAATATTTTTATAAACGATCTGGATGTAGGAATAGAAGGCATTTTGAGCAAGTTTGCTGATGACACCAAACTTGGAGGAGTTGTGGACTCTGTTGAGGGTGGAAAGGCCTTGCAGAGGGATCTGGATAGGTTGGAGAGCTGGGCGATCACCAACCGCATGAAGTTCAATAAGAGCAAGTGCCGGGTCCCGTACCTGGGGCGGGGAAACCCTGGCTGCACGTACAGACTGGGCGATGAGACGCTGGAGAGCAGCCTAGAAGAGAGGGATCTGGGGGTCCTTGTAGACAGCAAGTTCAATATGAGCCAGCAGTGTGCCCTGGCAGCCAGGAGGGCCAACCGTGTCCTGGGGTGCATCAAGCACGGCATCGCTAGTAGGTCAAGGGAGGTGATTGTCCCGCTCTACTCTGCGCTGGTGCGGCCTCACCTCGAGTACTGTGTGCAGTTCTGGGCACCACAGTATAAAAAGGACATGAAACTGTTGGAGAGTGTCCAGAGGAGGGCTACGAAGATGGTGAAAGGCCTGGAGGGGAAGACGTACGAGGAACGGCTGAAGGCACTGGGCCTGTTCAGCCTGGAGAAGAGGAGGCTGAGGGGAGACCTCATCGCAGTCTACAACTTCCTCGTAAGGGGGTGTCAAGAGGTAGGAGACCTTTTCTCCATTAACACCAGTGACAGGACACGCGGGAACGGGGTTAAGCTGAGGCAGGGGAAATTTAGGCATGACATCAGGAGGGGGTTCTTCACAGAGAGGGTGGTTGCACACTGGAACAGGCTCCCCAGGGAAGTGGTCACTGCACCGAGCCTGTCTGAATTTAAGAAGAGATTGGACTGTGCACTTAGTCACATGGTCTGAACTTTTGGGTAGACCTGTGCGGTGTCAAGAGTTGGACTTGATGATCCTTAAGGGTCCCTTCCAACTCAGGATATTCTATGATTCTATACTTTTTCTTCTTTATCACTAACCAGATCATGTATCACTAGACATGGCAAAACTGAGTAATTCTCTGTTGCGAATCACGGCCGAAAGCACAACAGACACCAGTTGAGTCAGATCATGCTGCTCCATTTTATTGCCCGAATAGCCTAACTTTTATAGTGAACTTTACAGGGGCAGACAGTGTTTCACACAAGATTATTGGTCAAAAGCACTCAGACAAACAACTATAAGAAAACAATCCCACCTGCAAGAAAAGAACCCCCCTTTTGATTAGCAGTCAGGAAAACAACCCCCTTTGTGATTAGCGGTCACGTAGACCTAGTCCTTGAGGCCAGCTGCTGGTAACAGTATTTTCTGAGTTCCTTAATTGGGCAATGTGGGAGTCATAGCCATGGGAGCTTCTCACAGTTACTCTGGCAGCTTGGTTTGCTCAGCTACAGCAGGCCCTGAGATTTCTAAGGTCTACCCCTGGTTGCTTAAAGCAAGCTCAGATTGAACAATTGTTCCACGGGCACGTGTCCACATCCTGTATGCCAATTCCCAGCAATTCTCTTTCTGCAGAAAGGTACACTGTTTTGCTATTTTATTCATGTTAGAATTATCAGGTGATGAATTATAAAGCTTCACATCAAACTTATTGAAATTGGGTCATAGTCTTCAGAATAAAAAGTATAATCTTATAAATCACACATCTGAACTTCTGAGCCATTTAAAATTTTATAAGCCAGACTTTCCCAATCTGTAACCTGTTTGACTGTTTTCTGATCTGATTCTCCTCCTGTGTTCTATGTAGAAAAACAGAACATCATTAGTTCTTTTCAGCTAATAGGCTAATTTATTTGAAAGGAAATCACTTCCAGCTTGGTCAGATCTGTCCTAGGGCCATGGCCAGTGTAAAAACAGATGCACAATCAGAAAAACATTGTGAATCTGTTCTCCTCTTCTGTACACAGCAGAAAATAGCTAGAACTGGTCATATATGCCCCTGTTCGAAATGCAGGTCAAAGATGCACTTGTGCACTAACCAAATCATCTATTAGATCACAAGTAGCTCTCACTCACTCAGGCATGTCTAAAAACACAGACAAATCCCTCCAGAGTGTGTTCAATGTAGAGGTTAGAAAAAGCGGCAGGTGATGTGATTGTAAGGGTGGTCTGTTTGACAGTAATTGAGCAACAAGAAGTCACAGTGATACCTGAGATAATTAAACTAATTGGAACAAAGTATCACTCATATACTCATACTTCATTGCTGGAATCTGAATCCAGAGGAACTGTGATTTCAACTGTGAACGCTAACCTATTTATTGTACTTCAGGAGGAATAAATATATTTGGGTTATCCTGAAGTAAAATAGAGCCACTTACTGGTAAAACAAATTAAGTGTGTGCATTTTCATATAAGCTTTTAGGAGTCAGAAACAGACGAAGTCCAAATAATGATGAATAATGAGATATATTCCTTTGCATTTAATCTTGCAAATTGTTCTGCCTAATGGAAAATGAGAATGTTCAAAATGACAGATTTGGGCTCTAATTCTCTCTAAAGGTCTCTTCACTAAACAGAAAATTCTTTGAGAAGCAGAACTAATGAAGTTTTTATTGGGTTTTTCTGCTCAATGATGACATCAGTCTTTGCAAAATGTGTAAGAATTGCTGATCTCTGAGACCTCTGTCCTTCTCAGATTAGATCAAAAGGAACACAACCAAAATTATAGAAAAAAGGAAGCAACAGAAGGACTGTCAGTTAGACAAGGCAATTTTATTTTTTAAGAGGGTTTGTAGAAATTGCCAAATGAAAAGCCAGTGTCATAAATATGTATAGTCTGCATGATTTGGCAATATGGTTTAAGGCTCAGAGAGCCACAATGAGCTATTAAAAATATATGTAGAGCAGAAAGAGTGTATCAGTGTAATCCTTCAATTCAGGTAAATAGCTTCATTAAGAGAGAAGTCGTAGCACTACAGTAACATGACAGTACTGATTTGGAGATCAAGGTTAGTACCTGTACAGTGCTGAGATCAACTTATCGATCTCATGATATGGCAGCAGTTCTTTTAAAAATATCATCACTGTACTCTATAACAAAGAATAAATGTGCCCTCTGTTTCCTGCATTCAGATCCAATGGAAATGCTTTCTGCAGCTGCTTTTAGTCACAATGTGTGAAAACATCCTTGATCATGAAAAATTTAGTAACTCTAAAAGCATCTACATCCATTCATGGATTTCATGTGTTAGACAAATGTAAAAATTGCTAAACTAAAATCACTGAACAAGACTGAGCAGCGAGATCAAAAAGGATGTTTCTGAGCTGGGCCAGTCATCTCAAATCAAAACAGAACATAGCTATGGGGAAACCATTGGATAATAGGACAGTAAAGATAAGGGATAGTTCTGAAAGTCTCTTGTATAAATCAGAGATTCCTTAGCAGCTACCTGTGGCTTTAAAAAACTCCTATTAAAAAAAAAAAAAAAGAGATTTACCATGTCAAACTAGACAAGAAGCCTTTTCAGGGCGATATCAAGATGTCAACAGCTATTGGAATCAATGCGAAATTTCCACATGAATAAGACGCAATTTCCCAAATTTACTAATCATCAAATTCATTTTGCCATGCTTCACTGACGTAAAATTGATGTCTATTCTAAGCTTTTGCTATGGTTAGGGAAGAGAGATAAGTGCCTCCTGAGGATGATCACCACCACTACTACCGCTACCCTTACATAGGGGTTTAAAATAGAATTCCATATATCACATTGATTTTATGCAGGTCTTCTGCTCTCTAGTTACTTCAACACTTTTGAGAATCTCTTTGTGCGTAGTTAGGGTCTGGCGGCCGGAAGATGTGGCGCTGTACGGAAAGGTGGAGCCCCTCCCTTGATGGACAGTAGCGTGTGGGCTGTGATGTAGGGAAGCAGAAGTGGCGCTATGGGCCTCGGGTAGATAACCCCATGTGGCTCGACAACAAACGCCATTTGCCATCCACCACATTGGTGTCTGTGAGCCGATGGACCGAGCGGCCTGGGGTTGGTCGCCGTGCCGTTCCTGAACCAGGTCGCCACTGCCCCCTGAAGGCAACACTCTTTCTTTGGCAGTAATGATAAAATTATTGAAGAGCATGTCAAGATCTTAGTGAATTTATTTTCTTTTGCCTGTAGGCTGAAAATTAATGCCTAACCATTTTGTGGTACAATTCCAGGTATCTTTATTATACATGTATCTTTTACATGCAGTTTATCCAAATTATGTCCTTAGAATCCAAGTGCTTAGTAAGATAAATCTGCACTGCGATTGTCTGAAGTGTTGTTCACTCCCTCTTTTCCTTTTTTTTTTTTTTTTTAGGTACTCAGCTTTCTGAGCTGCTTGATGTTTTTATTTCCTTGGCTTCACTTACAGTTGGAAACCATTACCAGACAGGTATGTCTGTATACTTTAAAAGCAATCAGGCTGTGGTTCAATGTAACCTTCTACAGTTACTCATTGCATTATCAATCCACTTTGCCTGAAACAAACAAGACTTAGTCCTCATGAATGTCATCACAGTTTGTTGCTGCATTACACAAGGAGAGCTTATTTGTCTTCATATGTTATGGGTGAAAGGATACTACCCAATTTAGCTGGGTCCTCATCCAATGATGCCTTAAAGATCAATAGCAAGGCTTCAGAATTGTATTAAATTGGAATTAGGATAGAACATATCTTGCAAAGTATAGAAGATACATACTTTGGGGAATTCGTGTTACTTAGTTAATGATGCATTGTGTAAATATATGCTTTCTTCTATGAATTTTACACATTTATTTTTTATTTTTTTTTACTTCTTATTTTAGGTTTTCTTCCCATACTAAGAAAAAATGATGAAACATGGACATTCAGTTGACCTTTACTCTTTCACTTATTATTTATATATATATATCCTAATAATTCTTTGTAAGCTTAGTTTCGTATTTATCCTTTTTTTTTTTTCTTTTCAGTTGAGTGTCTTTCCATATTATTTGTTTTCCCTTTCATAGTCACCCACTGTTTTTAAATGCTGCTGTCTACCTGTAAATCTACCTATAGATGCTTGTCTTAATACAGTTTAATATCCTGTCTGTTTTGATATGTTGCATAAAGCAAACATTACGTTGACGTCTTCTCACTGACATCCATCTCTCTTCCCGACTGGTCATACCAACATAGAGTTTCCACATATCTTCAGCTCCCCCTTTCAATGTGCAGTTCTTTCACCTTATCTACACTTCATTTCACTGTAATATGGCCTGATTTATCAGCTACAGATATAGCATATTTATCCATTATGGTAGGATTAGTTATGCTTGTATTTTAGGCGAGACATGATAGATATTTTCCACTGTCTAGTTTTTCCTAGCCATAGTGACAAACATTTAATATAACGGGGAAAAAATGATAGTCTTGCAGTTAAGACCCTCATTGAGACCCAAGAGCTGAAATCATATTCCATTAGGCATCTATACAGTAAGCAACAAAATTACATCTGTCAGTGCTGTAAGACAACAACAGAAACAAGCAATGCATAATCAAAGCAATTATCCAGAAGAAACAGAGGTCAGCATTATTACAAGTGTTGAAGGCTATTCACACAGAAGTGATAATTTGGGGAACTACTGAGAGCCAAATCTCATTTCTTAGGTACCTATTATTTTCTGTTAACTGAAGAGGGTTCCATGTTCCTAAAATTACACAGTGGTTGCAACCCTTCTTGTTGCAAAATATCCTAAATTAATTCATAGCTGGAACAAGTTCATGTGTGAGCTTCCACTGCTGCAAAAACATCCATCACCCTCTCTGTAACAACTATTACATTACCAGCTTGCCAAAGGTTCTCTGAAAAGTGAGAGCAAATGAAAGCTAAGCAGCACAGGCTAAATACTGTAAATGTCAGAATAATAGAAAACATCAGAAAGGCATTGCCTGATCATGTGAATGCACGTACATTCTGTAGTTGAAATGCCAGTCCCCAGCAGCAAAGAGTGCAGCAATTTTTTAGCAGTGCAGCAGGTGGTGCTCCAGCAGCCCCTTTCCCAGAGCACCAGAGCACACATTGAGGAGCACTCTTTTCCAGTAGTAGCCCTCAGTGGTTACTTCTCTACATCCCTGTACTGTCCCAACAGATATTATTCTTTAAATGAAAAGAGGATAGATTTAGGTTAGATGTTAGGAATAAATTCTTTACTCAGGCGGTGGTGAGGCACTGGCACAGGTTGCCCACAGAAGCTGTGGATGCTCCATCCGTGTAGGTGGTCAAGGCCAGGCTGGATGGGGCTTTGGGCAACCTGGTCTGGTGGGAGGTGTCCCTGCCCATGGCAGGGGGATGGAACCAGGTGATGTTTAAGCTTTCTTTTAACCCCAACCATTACATGGTTCTGTGATTCTTGACAGTGTATCATGTTCAAGATATTGAGCAAGCCATGATAAATTTGTATTTCTATTTAGTATTTTGTAAAATGTATATTCCTAAAATTCTAGTTGCATTTACAGTGAAAATTAAAATACATTGAATTGATAGTCTCATACAGAATTATTTCTTCCACCCAAATGGAGAACCATTCTCCTGCAAAAGCATAGCTATGTGCAAGCAAATTTCTCACTTTCAGGGAGCATGTAGGATTGTGTTAGCATCATTTGGACCTTGCATAGCATCCTCCTGCAGGTCAGAAAGTTCATTGTGAGTAGCAATAGATTGCATTTTGGGTATCCGAGATGCTCCCAAAACTTTGTGGTTGCTTTATGGTAACTGCATATGTCTATATATCTGAGCTTTTAATGCACAGATATTGAGTTAAAAAAAATAAAACATATAATGAAATCATTTGCATGAGTGGTAGAAATTCCCAGGAAATATTAAAAAAAATAAAATCCTACTGGACTTCATAAATAGCTTAGAGTAGATGAGTACAATCTGATGTACAGAAGAGAGATGTTTCCAATTCGAGAAACAAATCCCATTTAAGGAATTTAATGTAATTTAGGAAACTATGATATGCTTTGATCATCCCTTATTGAACTTGTTACAGAGAGAAAACATGTTATCTTTCAGCAGCTTGCTGAAAGTGGGCCCATTTCTACTTTCATGGCAGTGGGGCAGGGGATGGTTCTGCTCTGGGAAGGAAGAGGAGGGAGGGAAGTTGGAATAGGGATGAGGAAAGGCAAAAACAAAGGACTTTGTTCCTGCTGGACATGCAGCCAGGCAGAGTTTGCAAATGCACTCTTGTTTCTATACACTATGAGCTATTGTGCTATGAACAAGCATACTACAATACCAAGTGATTCAGGTTCTGGACACTGGTGGACATTTTGCTGCTGGAAAGTTGTAAAATTAGTCACTTGTTCAGCTGCAAGAACAACAGTATTAAAATGTTTCATCTTATAAAAACTAGTACCAAACTAAAATACTAAAAACTGTGCCTGTCCTTCAATTCAAGCTGAACTTCCAGAGCTTGAACTTGAAGACGGTGACAGGATTTGCCCTTTTTCTATACAGTTTCCAGAAGGACAAGATATAATTCTTTCCTCAGATGGCACAAATATGGAACTAAACTGTCATATTGGCTTCAGATCATCTAGGTCAATTTCATCTTTAGGGAGCATATTCTTCACTGATGAAGAAGAACAAAACAGGCAAGGAAGAAGAGGAGGTGAAGTGGGAATTTACAGAAAGAGCGTAAGCTATGGCTTTGCTCCTCTGTGACTTCAAGGCTGTTTTTGTTAGTGGCAAGGAAACTCTTGCATGCCTAGGCAGAACAAAAAATGGCCAGGGACACAGATATTCTTAAAGAACAAGATAGGTGTATGGACTAGAATGTACTAACAACCCTGTATTTTGGGGCAGGAAGAATCAGGAACTAGCCCACTCCTTTTGCTACAATATTGGAATCTGCTGAGGTAAAGGTACATCCAGGTACATTCTCAATACTTATAGCTGTTGTATAGTTTGCAGCTGAACACGTCAAATTAGAGCTAATGAAGAAGTTACTGTCCTCAGTAGGACTGGACTGTGAAAGCCCCTATCCTGATGTATATTTTACTTTAACTGGAATAGAAGATTCAAAACACTATGAGTAGTGTCTTCCCAAACCCTGTGCTACCCACAGAGAGAAGCATATGCAGAAGGTGCTATTGAAATTAGTCTTTTAAAAAAAAAAAAAGCATTACTTTCAACAAGCAACAAAAAATAACCAAGTAAAGCTAGATGGTCTCTTGGCTCCACCCTTGTGAAGTGAAACCTTCCAGGTGTGGATCATTTGACTTTTGCTATATAGGAAGCCTGAGGACCTGTGGGGAATTGCCTTTCTGGTGGGGAGTTTGAGGCTCAGGTTCTCTAGGGTGTTTTTCTGCTGTTGTGGTGAAGCGGATTCAGTGTTCCCCGGTGGGCTGCTTTTTCTTCACGTTTTCTCCCATCTCTGTGAAATAGTTTCAGTGACTCTATGAGTTAGCTATGTTGTTGTTGCCCTCTCAGCGTGGTGAGACCCTGGTGGTGCGAAGTCACTGTGAAGCAGTGTGGAAATGACTCAAGTTCAGGAGCTGGCAGGTAAGTGTTCCTGGGTTCTACAGTTCTTTAATGTTGAGGAGTTTGAGTACATCCTTCACCTTGTCTGTTTTCAGTGAAATTACTTCCATGACTTCTAAGCTCCCTTTCAAGCCCTTCCAAATATAATGATAATGAAAGCTAAGAAGAAAGCCCCGCCAACTCAGAAGCTCAAGTGCTTACAGGTAAGCCTGACTTTGAAGAATGTTCTTAAGTATTTGTTAGGATTCGACAACAGGCACCGTGGAAAAAGGTGCCTTAATGTGCCCTAAAATAATGCCTTGCGGTGAGTAGAAACCGATGGGGGAAGGTACTGGTGCAGTTAGCTCATAATGTTCACTAAGTGGAAGTTGCGAGACTGTGCTGTTCCTAAAAGAAATGCCGCTTTCACAACATGTAAGTCAAAAGAAGTATGAAGAAAGCCTCTCATCTCCCCTACAGGCATGCGTCTCGGCTGTGGAGAAAGATTTGGAAGATCGCGCGGAGGTCCCCGATATGAGGTCGCACCGCTGCGGTTCCCGATATGAGGTCGCACCGCTGCGGTTCCCGCGCTGAGTGAGGTCACGGAGCTGAGTGAGGTCACAGAGCTGAGTGAGGACTCAGAGCTGAGTGAGGACTCAGAGCTGAGTGAGGACACAGGGCTGAGTGAGGACACAGGGCTGAGTGAGGACTCAGGGCTGAGTGAGGACTCAGGGCTGAGTGAGGACTCAGGGCTGAGTGAGGACTCAGGGCTGAGTGAGGACTCAGGGCTGAGTGAGGACTCAGGGCTGAGTGAGGACACAGGGCTGAGTGAGGACACAGGGCTGAGTGAGGACACAGGGCTGAGTGAGGACACAGGGCTGAGTGAGGACACAGGGCTGAGTGAGGACACAGGGCTGAGTGAGGACACAGGGCTGAGTGAGGACACAGGGCTGAGTGAGGACACAGGGCTGAGTGAGGACACAGGGCTGAGTGAGGACACAGGGCTGAGTGAGTTTCCCGCGCTGAGTGAGGTCACAGAGCTGAGTGAGGTCACAGAGCTGAGTGAGGTCACAGAGCTGAGTGAGGACTCAGAGCTGAGTGAGGACTCAGAGCTGAGTGAGTTTCCCGCGCTGAGTGAGGACACAGAGCTGAGTGAGGACACAGAGCTGAGTGAAGACACAGAGCTGAGTGAGGACACAGAGCTGAGTGAGGACACAGAGCTGAGTGAGGACACAGAGCTGAGTGAGTTTCCCGCGCTGAGTGAGGTCACAGAGCTGAGTGAGGACTCAGAGCTGAGTGAGGACTCAGAGCTGAGTGAGTTTCCCGCGCTGAGTGAGGACTCAGAGCTGAGTGAGGTCACAGAGCTGAGTGAGGACTCAGAGCTGAGTGAGGACTCAGAGCTGAGTGAGGTCACAGAGCTGAGTGAGGTCACAGAGCTGAGTGAGGTCACAGAGCTGAGTGAGGTCACAGGGCTGAGTGAGGACACAGGGCTGAGTGAGGTCACAGAGCTGAGTGAGGTCACAGAGCTGAGTGAGGTCACAGAGCTGAGTGAGGTCACAGAGCTGAGTGAGGTCACAGAGCTGAGTGAGGTCACAGAGCTGAGTGAGGACTCAGAGCTGAGTGAGGACTCAGAGCTGAGTGAGGACTCAGAGCTGAGTGAGGACACAGAGCTGAGTGAGGACACAGAGCTGAGTGAGTTTCCCGCGCTGAGTGAGGTCACAGAGCTGAGTGAGGTCACAGAGCTGAGTGAGGTCACAGAGCTGAGTGAGGTCACAGAGCTGAGTGAGGACTCAGAGCTGAGTGAGGACTCAGAGCTGAGTGAGTTTCCCGCGCTGAGTGAGGTCACAGAGCTGAGTGAGGACTCAGAGCTGAGTGAGGACTCAGAGCTGAGTGAGGACTCAGAGCTGAGTGAGTTTCCCGCGCTGAGTGAGGACACAGGGCTGAGTGAGGTCACAGTGCTGAGTGAGGACTCAGAGCTGAGTGAGGACTCAGAGCTGAGTGAGGACACAGCTGAGTGAGGACACAGAGCTGAGTGAGGTCACAGGGCTGAGTGAGGACACAGGGCTGAGTGAGGACACAGGGCTGAGTGAGGACTCAGGGCTGAGTGAGGACTCAGGGCTGAGTGAGGACTCAGGGCTGAGTGAGGACTCAGGGCTGAGTGAGGACTCAGGGCTGAGTGAGGACTCAGGGCTGAGTGAGGACTCAGGGCTGAGTGAGGACTCAGGGCTGAGTGAGGACTCAGGGCTGAGTGAGGACTCAGGGCTGAGTGAGGACTCAGGGCTGAGTGAGGACACAGGGCTGAGTGAGTTTCCCGCGCTGAGTGAGGACACGAGGCTGAGTGAGGACACAGGGCTGAGTGAGGTCACAGGGCTGAGTGAGGTCACAGGGCTGAGTGAGGTCACAGGGCTGAGTGAGGACACAGGGCTGAGTGAGGACACAGGGCTGAGTGAGGACTCAGAGCTGAGTGAGTTTCCCGCGCTGAGTGAGGACAGAGGGCTGAGTGAGGACAGAGGGCTGAGTGAGGACACAGGGCTGAGTGAGGACACAGGGCTGAGTGAGTTTCCCACGCTGACTGAGGACACAGGGCTCAGTGAGGACACAGGGCTGAGTGAGGGCTCAGAGCTGAGTGAGTTTCCCACGCTGACTGAGGACACAGGGCTGAGTGAGGACACAGGGCTGAGTGAGTTTCCCGCGCTGAGTGAGGTCACAGAGCTGAGTGAGGTCACAGAGCTGAGTGAGGACTCAGAGCTGAGTGAGGACTCAGAGCTGAGTGAGTTTCCCGCGCTGAGTGAGTTTCCCGCGCTGAGTGAGTTTCCCGCGCTGAGTGAGTTTCCCGCGCTGAGTGAGGACTCAGAGCTGAGTGAGGACTCAGAGCTGAGTGAGGACTCAGAGCTGAGTGAGTTTCCCGCGCTGAGTGAGGACTCAGAGCTGAGTGAGGACTCAGAGCTGAGTGAGGACTCAGAGCTGAGTGAGTTTCCCGCGCTGAGTGAGGACTCAGAGCTGAGTGAGGACTCAGAGCTGAGTGAGGACTCAGAGCTGAGTGAGGACTCAGAGCTGAGTGAGTTTCCCGCGCTGAGTGAGTTTCCCGCGCTGAGTGAGTTTCCCGCGCTGAGTGAGGAGTCAGAGCTGAGTGAGGAGTCAGAGCTGAGTGAGGAGTCAGAGCTGAGTGAGGAGTCAGAGCTGAGTGAGGAGTCAGAGCTGAGTGAGGACTCAGAGCTGAGTGAGGACTCAGAGCTGAGTGAGGACTCAGAGCTGAGTGAGGACTCAGAGCTGAGTGAGTTTCCCGCGCTGAGTGAGGACACAGAGCTGAGTGAGGACACAGAGCTGAGTGAGGACACAGAGCTGAGTGAGGACACAGAGCTGAGTGAGTTTCCCGCGCTGAGTGAGGTCACAGAGCTGAGTGAGGACTCAGAGCTGAGTGAGGACTCAGAGCTGAGTGAGTTTCCCGCGCTGAGTGAGGACTCAGAGCTGAGTGAGGTCACAGAGCTGAGTGAGGTCACAGAGCTGAGTGAGGACTCAGAGCTGAGTGAGGACTCAGAGCTGAGTGAGGTCACAGAGCTGAGTGAGGTCACAGGGCTGAGTGAGGACACAGGGCTGAGTGAGGTCACAGAGCTGAGTGAGGTCACAGAGCTGAGTGAGGTCACAGAGCTGAGTGAGGTCACAGAGCTGAGTGAGGACTCAGAGCTGAGTGAGTTTCCCGCGCTGAGTGAGGACACAGGGCTGAGTGAGTTTCCCGCGCTGAGTGAGGTCACAGAGCTGAGTGAGGTCACAGAGCTGAGTGAGGACTCAGAGCTGAGTGAGGACTCAGAGCTGAGTGAGGACTCAGAGCTGAGTGAGGACACAGAGCTGAGTGAGGACACAGAGCTGAGTGAGGTCACAGAGCTGAGTGAGGTCACAGAGCTGAGTGAGGTCACAGAGCTGAGTGAGGACTCAGAGCTGAGTGAGGACTCAGAGCTGAGTGAGTTTCCCGCGCTGAGTGAGGTCACAGAGCTGAGTGAGGACTCAGAGCTGAGTGAGGACTCAGAGCTGAGTGAGTTTCCCGCGCTGAGTGAGGACACAGGGCTGAGTGAGGACACAGGGCTGAGTGAGGACACAGGGCTGAGTGAGGACACAGGGCTGAGTGAGGACACAGGGCTGAGTGAGGACACAGGGCTGAGTGAGTTTCCCGCGCTGAGTGAGGACACAGGGCTGAGTGAGTTTCCCGCGCTGAGTGAGGTCACAGAGCTGAGTGAGGTCACAGAGCTGAGTGAGGTCACAGAGCTGAGTGAGGACTCAGAGCTGAGTGAGGACTCAGAGCTGAGTGAGGACTCAGAGCTGAGTGAGGACTCAGAGCTGAGTGAGGACTCAGAGCTGAGTGAGTTTCCCGCGCTGAGAGAGTTTCCCGCGCTGAGTGAGGACTCAGAGCTGAGTGAGGACTCAGAGCTGAGTGAGGACTCAGAGCTGAGTGAGTTTCCCGCGCTGAGTGAGGACACAGGGCTGAGTGAGGTCACAGTGCTGAGTGAGGACTCAGAGCTGAGTGAGGACTCAGAGCTGAGTGAGGACTCAGAGCTGAGTGAGGACACAGAGCTGAGTGAGGTCACAGAGCTGAGTGAGGACACAGGGCTGAGTGAGGACACAGGGCTGAGTGAGGACACAGGGCTGAGTGAGGACACAGGGCTGAGTGAGGACTCAGGGCTGAGTGAGGACTCAGGGCTGAGTGAGGACTCAGGGCTGAGTGAGGACACAGGGCTGAGTGAGGACACAGGGCTGAGTGAGGACACAGGGCTGAGTGAGGACTCAGGGCTGAGTGAGGACTCAGGGCTGAGTGAGGACTCAGGGCTGAGTGAGGACTCAGGGCTGAGTGAGGACTCAGGGCTGAGTGAGGACTCAGGGCTGAGTGAGGACTCAGAGCTGAGTAAGTTTCCCGCGCTGAGTGAGGACTCAGAGCTGAGTGAGGACTCAGAGCTGAGTGAGGACTCAGAGCTGAGTGAGTTTCCCGCGCTGAGTGAGGACACAGGGCTGAGTGAGGTCACAGTGCTGAGTGAGGACTCAGAGCTGAGTGAGGACTCAGAGCTGAGTGAGGACTCAGGGCTGAGTGAGGACTCAGGGCTGAGTGAGGACTCAGGGCTGAGTGAGGACTCAGGGCTGAGTGAGGACTCAGGGCTGAGTGAGGACTCAGGGCTGAGTGAGGACTCAGGGCTGAGTGAGTTTCCCGCGCTGAGTGAGGACACAGGGCTGAGTGAGGACACAGGGCTGAGTGAGGACACAGGGCTGAGTGAGTTTCCCGCGCTGAGTGAGGTCACAGGGCTGAGTGAGGACACAGGGCTGAGTGAGGACTCAGAGCTGAGTGAGGACTCAGGGCTGAGTGAGGACTCAGGGCTGAGTGAGGACTCAGGGCTGAGTGAGGACTCAGGGCTGAGTGAGGACACAGGGCTGAGTGAGTTTCCCGCGCTGAGTGAGGTCACAGGGCTGAGTGAGGACACAGGGCTGAGTGAGGACTCAGAGCTGAGTGAGGACTCAGGGCTGAGTGAGGACTCAGGGCTGAGTGAGGACTCAGGGCTGAGTGAGGACACAGGGCTGAGTGAGGACACAGGGCTGAGTGAGGACACAGGGCTGAGTGAGGACACAGGGCTGAGTGAGGACACAGGGCTGAGTGAGGGCTCAGAGCTGAGTGAGTTTCCCACGCTGACTGAGGACACAGGGCTGAGTGAGGACACAGGGCTGAGTGAGGACTCAGAGCTGAGTGAGGACTCAGAGCTGAGTGAGGACTCAGAGCTGAGTGAGGACTCAGAGCTGAGTGAGGACTCAGAGCTGAGTGAGGACACAGCTGAGTGAGGACACAGAGCTGAGTGAGGTCACAGGGCTGAGTGAGGTCACAGGGCTGAGTGAGGACACAGGGCTGAGTGAGGACACAGGGCTGAGTGAGGACTCAGGGCTGAGTGAGGACTCAGGGCTGAGTGAGGACTCAGAGCTGAGTGAGGACACAGCTGAGTGAGGACACAGAGCTGAGTGAGGTCACAGGGCTGAGTGAGGTCACAGGGCTGAGTGAGGACACAGGGCTGAGTGAGGACACAGGGCTGAGTGAGGACACAGGGCTGAGTGAGGACTCAGGGCTGAGTGAGGACTCAGGGCTGAGTGAGGACTCAGGGCTGAGTGAGGACTCAGGGCTGAGTGAGGACTCAGGGCTGAGTGAGGACTCAGGGCTGAGTGAGGACTCAGGGCTGAGTGAGGACTCAGGGCTGAGTGAGGACTCAGGGCTGAGTGAGGACTCAGGGCTGAGTGAGGACTCAGGGCTGAGTGAGGACTCAGGGCTGAGTGAGGACTCAGGGCTGAGTGAGTTTCCCGCGCTGAGTGAGGACACGAGGCTGAGTGAGGACACAGGGCTGAGTGAGGACACAGGGCTGAGTGAGTTTCCCGCGCTGAGTGAGGTCACAGGGCTGAGTGAGGACACAGGGCTGAGTGAGGACACAGGGCTGAGTGAGGACTCAGAGCTGAGTGAGTTTCCCGCGCTGAGTGAGGACAGAGGGCTGAGTGAGGACAGAGGGCTGAGTGAGGACAGAGGGCTGAGTGAGGACAGAGGGCTGAGTGAGGACACAGGGCTGAGTGAGGACACAGGGCTGAGTGAGTTTCCCACGCTGACTGAGGACACAGGGCTGAGTGAGGACACAGGGCTGAGTGAGGGCTCAGAGCTGAGTGAGTTTCCCACGCTGACTGAGGACACAGGGCTGAGTGAGGACACAGGGCTGAGTGAGTTTCCCGCGCTGAGTGAGGTCACAGAGCTGAGTGAGGACTCAGAGCTGAGTGAGGACTCAGAGCTGAGTGAGTTTCCCGCGCTGAGTGAGTTTCCCGCGCTGAGTGAGTTTCCCGCGCTGAGTGAGTTTCCCGCGCTGAGTGAGGACTCAGAGCTGAGTGAGGACTCAGAGCTGAGTGAGTTTCCCGCGCTGAGTGAGGACTCAGAGCTGAGTGAGGACTCAGAGCTGAGTGAGGACTCAGAGCTGAGTGAGGACTCAGAGCTGAGTGAGGACTCAGAGCTGAGTGAGTTTCCCGCGCTGAGTGAGTTTCCCGCGCTGAGTGAGTTTCCCGCGCTGAGTGAGGAGTCAGAGCTGAGTGAGGAGTCAGAGCTGAGTGAGGAGTCAGAGCTGAGTGAGGACTCAGAGCTGAGTGAGGACTCAGAGCTGAGTGAGGACTCAGAGCTGAGTGAGGACTCAGAGCTGAGTGAGTTTCCCGCGCTGAGTGAGGACACAGAGCTGAGTGAGGACACAGAGCTGAGTGAGGACACAGAGCTGAGTGAGGACACAGAGCTGAGTGAGGACACAGAGCTGAGTGAGTTTCCCGCGCTGAGTGAGGTCACAGAGCTGAGTGAGGACTCAGAGCTGAGTGAGGACTCAGAGCTGAGTGAGTTTCCCGCGCTGAGTGAGGACTCAGAGCTGAGTGAGGTCACAGAGCTGAGTGAGGACTCAGAGCTGAGTGAGGACTCAGAGCTGAGTGAGGTCACAGAGCTGAGTGAGGTCACAGGGCTGAGTGAGGACACAGGGCTGAGTGAGGTCACAGAGCTGAGTGAGGTCACAGAGCTGAGTGAGGTCACAGAGCTGAGTGAGGTCACAGAGCTGAGTGAGGTCACAGAGCTGAGTGAGGTCACAGAGCTGAGTGAGGACTCAGAGCTGAGTGAGTTTCCCGCGCTGAGTGAGGACACAGGGCTGAGTGAGTTTCCCGCGCTGAGTGAGGTCACAGAGCTGAGTGAGGTCACAGAGCTGAGTGAGGACTCAGAGCTGAGTGAGGACTCAGAGCTGAGTGAGGACTCAGAGCTGAGTGAGGACACAGAGCTGAGTGAGGACACAGAGCTGAGTGAGGACACAGAGCTGAGTGAGGTCACAGAGCTGAGTGAGGTCACAGAGCTGAGTGAGGTCACAGAGCTGAGTGAGGACTCAGAGCTGAGTGAGGACTCAGAGCTGAGTGAGTTTCCCGCGCTGAGTGAGGTCACAGAGCTGAGTGAGGACTCAGAGCTGAGTGAGGACTCAGAGCTGAGTGAGTTTCCCGCGCTGAGTGAGGACACAGGGCTGAGTGAGGACACAGGGCTGAGTGAGGACACAGGGCTGAGTGAGGACACAGGGCTGAGTGAGGACACAGGGCTGAGTGAGGACACAGGGCTGAGTGAGTTTCCCGCGCTGAGTGAGGACACAGGGCTGAGTGAGTTTCCCGCGCTGAGTGAGGTCACAGAGCTGAGTGAGGTCACAGAGCTGAGTGAGGTCTCAGAGCTGAGTGAGGACTCAGAGCTGAGTGAGGACTCAGAGCTGAGTGAGGACTCAGAGCTGAGTGAGGACTCAGAGCTGAGTGAGGACTCAGAGCTGAGTGAGGACTCAGAGCTGAGTGAGTTTCCCGCGCTGAGAGAGTTTCCCGCGCTGAGTGAGGACTCAGAGCTGAGTGAGGACTCAGAGCTGAGTGAGGACTCAGAGCTGAGTGAGTTTCCCGCGCTGAGTGAGGACACAGGGCTGAGTGAGGTCACAGTGCTGAGTGAGGACTCAGAGCTGAGTGAGGACTCAGAGCTGAGTGAGGACTCAGAGCTGAGTGAGGACACAGAGCTGAGTGAGGTCACAGAGCTGAGTGAGGACACAGGGCTGAGTGAGGACACAGGGCTGAGTGAGGACACAGGGCTGAGTGAGGACACAGGGCTGAGTGAGGACACAGGGCTGAGTGAGGACACAGGGCTGAGTGAGGACTCAGGGCTGAGTGAGGACTCAGGGCTGAGTGAGGACTCAGGGCTGAGTGAGGACACAGGGCTGAGTGAGGACACAGGGCTGAGTGAGGACTCAGGGCTGAGTGAGGACTCAGGGCTGAGTGAGGACTCAGGGCTGAGTGAGGACTCAGGGCTGAGTGAGGACTCAGGGCTGAGTGAGGACTCAGAGCTGAGTAAGTTTCCCGCGCTGAGTGAGGACTCAGAGCTGAGTGAGGACTCAGAGCTGAGTGAGGACTCAGAGCTGAGTGAGTTTCCCGCGCTGAGTGAGGACACAGGGCTGAGTGAGGTCACAGTGCTGAGTGAGGACTCAGAGCTGAGTGAGGACTCAGGGCTGAGTGAGGACTCAGGGCTGAGTGAGGACTCAGGGCTGAGTGAGGACTCAGGGCTGAGTGAGGACTCAGGGCTGAGTGAGGACTCAGGGCTGAGTGAGGACTCAGGGCTGAGTGAGGACTCAGGGCTGAGTGAGTTTCCCGCGCTGAGTGAGGACACAGGGCTGAGTGAGGACACAGGGCTGAGTGAGGACACAGGGCTGAGTGAGGACACAGGGCTGAGTGAGTTTCCCGCGCTGAGTGAGGTCACAGGGCTGAGTGAGGACACAGGGCTGAGTGAGGACTCAGAGCTGAGTGAGGACTCAGGGCTGAGTGAGGACTCAGGGCTGAGTGAGGACTCAGGGCTGAGTGAGGACTCAGGGCTGAGTGAGGACTCAGGGCTGAGTGAGGACTCAGGGCTGAGTGAGGACTCAGGGCTGAGTGAGGACACAGGGCTGAGTGAGTTTCCCGCGCTGAGTGAGGTCACAGGGCTGAGTGAGGACACAGGGCTGAGTGAGGACTCAGAGCTGAGTGAGGACTCAGGGCTGAGTGAGGACTCAGGGCTGAGTGAGGACTCAGGGCTGAGTGAGGACTCAGGGCTGAGTGAGGACACAGGGCTGAGTGAGGACACAGGGCTGAGTGAGGACACAGGGCTGAGTGAGGACACAGGGCTGAGTGAGGACACAGGGCTGAGTGAGGACACAGGGCTGAGTGAGGGCTCAGAGCTGAGTGAGTTTCCCACGCTGACTGAGGACACAGGGCTGAGTGAGGACACAGGGCTGAGTGAGTTTCCCGCGCTGAGTGAGGTCACAGAGCTGAGTGAGGACTCAGAGCTGAGTGAGGACTCAGAGCTGAGTGAGGACTCAGAGCTGAGTGAGTTTCCCGCGCTGAGTGAGTTTCCCGCGCTGAGTGAGTTTCCCGCGCTGAGTGAGTTTCCCGCGCTGAGTGAGGACTCAGAGCTGAGTGAGGACTCAGAGCTGAGTGAGTTTCCCGCGCTGAGTGAGGTCACAGAGCTGAGTGAGGACTCAGAGCTGAGTGAGTTTCCCGCGCTGAGTGAGGAGTCAGAGCTGAGTGAGGAGTCAGAGCTGAGTGAGGAGTCAGAGCTGAGTGAGGAGTCAGAGCTGAGTGAGGACTCAGAGCTGAGTGAGGACTCAGAGCTGAGTGAGGACTCAGAGCTGAGTGAGGACTCAGAGCTGAGTGAGGACTCAGAGCTGAGTGAGGACTCAGAGCTGAGTGAGTTTCCCGCGCTGAGTGAGGACACAGGGCTGAGTGAGGACTCAGAGCTGAGTGAGTTTCCCGCGCTGAGTGAGGTCACAGAGCTGAGTGAGGTCACAGAGCTGAGTGAGGTCACAGAGCTGAGTGAGGACTCAGAGCTGAGTGAGGACTCAGAGCTGAGTGAGGACTCAGAGCTGAGTGAGTTTCCCGCGCTGAGTGAGGACACAGGGCTGAGTGAGGACTCAGAGCTGAGTGAGGTCACAGAGCTGAGTGAGGACTCAGAGCTGAGTGAGGTCACAGAGCTGAGTGAGGTCACAGAGCTGAGTGAGGACACAGAGCTGAGTGAGGACACAGAGCTGAGTGAGGACTCAGAGCTGAGTGAGGACTCAGAGCTGAGTGAGGACTCAGAGCTGAGTGAGGACTCAGAGCTGAGTGAGGACTCAGAGCTGAGTGAGGTCACAGAGCTGAGTGAGGACTCAGAGCTGAGTGAGGACTCAGAGCTGAGTGAGGACTCAGAGCTGAGTGAGGACTCAGAGCTGAGTGAGGACTCAGAGCTGAGTGAGTTTCCCGCGCTGAGTGAGGTCACAGAGCTGAGTGAGGACACAGAGCTGAGTGAGGACTCAGAGCTGAGTGAGGACTCAGAGCTGAGTGAGGACTCAGAGCTGAGTGAGGACTCAGAGCTGAGTGAGTTTCCCGCGCTGAGTGAGGTCAAAGAGCTGAGTGAGGACTCAGAGCTGAGTGAGGTCACAGAGCTGAGTGAGGTCACAGAGCTGAGTGAGGACTCAGAGCTGAGTGAGGACTCAGAGCTGAGTGAGGACTCAGAGCTGAGTGAGGACTCAGAGCTGAGTGAGGACTCAGAGCTGAGTGAGTTTCCCGCGCTGAGTGAGGTCACAGAGCTGAGTGAGGACTCAGAGCTGAGTGAGGACTCAGAGCTGAGTGAGTTTCCCGCGCTGAGTGAGGACTCAGAGCTGAGTGAGGACTCAGAGCTGAGTGAGGTCACAGAGCTGAGTGAGGTCACAGAGCTGAGTGAGGACTCAGAGCTGAGTGAGGACTCAGAGCTGAGTGAGGTCACAGAGCTGAGTGAGGACTCAGGGCTGAGTGAGGACTCAGGGCTGAGTGAGGACTCAGGGCTGAGTGAGGACTCAGGGCTGAGTGAGGACTCAGGGCTGAGTGAGGACACAGGGCTGAGTGAGGACACAGGGCTGAGTGAGGACACAGGGCTGAGTGAGGACACAGGGCTGAGTGAGGACACAGGGCTGAGTGAGGACACAGGGCTGAGTGAGGACACAGGGCTGAGTGAGGGCTCAGAGCTGAGTGAGGGCTCAGAGCTGAGTGAGGGCTCAGAGCTGAGTGAGTTTCCCACGCTGAGTGAGGACACAGGGCTGAGTGAGGACACAGGGCTGAGTGAGTTTCCCGCGCTGAGTGAGGTCACAGGGCTGAGTGAGGACACAGGGCTGAGTGAGGACTCAGAGCTGAGTGAGTTTCCCGCGCTGAGTGAGGACACAGGGCTGAGTGAGGACACAGGGCTGAGTGAGGACACAGGGCTGAGTGAGGACACAGGGCTGAGTGAGGACACAGGGCTGAGTGAGTTTCCCGCGCTGAGTGAGGTCACAGAGCTGAGTGAGGTCACAGAGCTGAGTGAGGACTCAGAGCTGAGTGAGGACTCAGAGCTGAGTGAGGACTCAGAGCTGAGTGAGGACTCAGAGCTGAGTGAGGTCACAGAGCTGAGTGAGTTTCCCGCGCTGAGTGAGTTTCCCGCGCTGAGTGAGTTTCCCGCGCTGAGTGAGTTTCCCGCGCTGAGTGAGTTTCCCGCGCTGAGTGAGGACTCAGAGCTGAGTGAGGACTCAGAGCTGAGTGAGTTTCCCGCGCTGAGTGAGGTCACAGAGCTGAGTGAGGACTCAGAGCTGAGTGAGGACTCAGAGCTGAGTGAGGACTCAGAGCTGAGTGAGGACTCAGAGCTGAGTGAGTTTCCCGCGCTGAGTGAGGTCAAAGAGCTGAGTGAGGACTCAGAGCTGAGTGAGGTCACAGAGCTGAGTGAGGTCACAGAGCTGAGTGAGGACTCAGAGCTGAGTGAGGACTCAGAGCTGAGTGAGGACTCAGAGCTGAGTGAGGACTCAGAGCTGAGTGAGGACTCAGAGCTGAGTGAGGACTCAGAGCTGAGTGAGGACTCAGAGCTGAGTGAGTTTCCCGCGCTGAGTGAGGTCACAGAGCTGAGTGAGGACTCAGAGCTGAGTGAGGACTCAGAGCTGAGTGAGTTTCCCGCGCTGAGTGAGGACTCAGAGCTGAGTGAGGACTCAGAGCTGAGTGAGGTCACAGAGCTGAGTGAGGACTCAGAGCTGAGTGAGGACTCAGAGCTGAGTGAGGACTCAGAGCTGAGTGAGGACTCAGAGCTGAGTGAGGACTCAGGGCTGAGTGAGGACTCAGGGCTGAGTGAGGACTCAGGGCTGAGTGAGGACTCAGGGCTGAGTGAGGACTCAGGGCTGAGTGAGGACTCAGGGCTGAGTGAGGACACAGGGCTGAGTGAGGACACAGGGCTGAGTGAGGACACAGGGCTGAGTGAGGACACAGGGCTGAGTGAGGACACAGGGCTGAGTGAGGGCTCAGAGCTGAGTGAGGGCTCAGAGCTGAGTGAGTTTCCCACGCTGAGTGAGGACACAGGGCTGAGTGAGGACACAGGGCTGAGTGAGTTTCCCGCGCTGAGTGAGGTCACAGGGCTGAGTGAGGACTCAGAGCTGAGTGAGGACTCAGAGCTGAGTGAGGACTCAGAGCTGAGTGAGGACTCAGAGCTGAGTGAGGACTCAGAGCTGAGTGAGGACTCAGAGCTGAGTGAGGTCACAGAGCTGAGTGAGTTTCCCGCGCTGAGTGAGTTTCCCGCGCTGAGTGAGTTTCCCGCGCTGAGTGAGTTTCCCGCGCTGAGTGAGTTTCCCGCGCTGAGTGAGGACTCAGAGCTGAGTGAGGACTCAGAGCTGAGTGAGTTTCCCGCGCTGAGTGAGGTCACAGAGCTGAGTGAGGACTCAGAGCTGAGTGAGGACTCAGAGCTGAGTGAGGACTCAGAGCTGAGTGAGGACTCAGAGCTGAGTGAGTTTCCCGCGCTGAGTGAGGAGTCAGAGCTGAGTGAGGAGTCAGAGCTGAGTGAGGAGTCAGAGCTGAGTGAGGAGTCAGAGCTGAGTGAGGAGTCAGAGCTGAGTGAGGAGTCAGAGCTGAGTGAGGAGTCAGAGCTGAGTGAGGAGTCAGAGCTGAGTGAGGAGTCAGAGCTGAGTGAGGAGTCAGAGCTGAGTGAGGAGTCAGAGCTGAGTGAGGAGTCAGAGCTGAGTGAGGAGTCAGAGCTGAGTGAGTTTCCCGCGCTGAGTGAGGACACAGGGCTGAGTGAGGACTCAGAGCTGAGTGAGTTTCCCGCGCTGAGTGAGGTCACAGAGCTGAGTGAGGTCTCAGAGCTGAGTGAGGACTCAGAGCTGAGTGAGGACTCAGAGCTGAGTGAGTTTACCGCGCTGAGTGAGGACACAGGGCTGAGTGAGGACTCAGAGCTGAGTGAGTTTCCCGCGCTGAGTGAGGTCACAGAGCTGAGTGAGGTCACAGAGCTGAGTGAGGTCACAGAGCTGAGTGAGGTCACAGAGCTGAGTGAGGTCACAGAGCTGAGTGAGGACTCAGAGCTGAGTGAGGTCACAGAGCTGAGTGAGGACTCAGAGCTGAGTGAGGACTCAGAGCTGAGTGAGGACTCAGAGCTGAGTGAGGACTCAGAGCTGAGTGAGGACTCAGAGCTGAGTGAGGACTCAGAGCTGAGTGAGTTTCCCGCGCTGAGTGAGGTCACAGAGCTGAGTGAGGACTCAGAGCTGAGTGAGGACTCAGAGCTGAGTGAGGACTCAGAGCTGAGTGAGGACACAGAGCTGAGTGAGGTCTCAGAGCTGAGTGAGGTCTCAGAGCTGAGTGAGGTCTCAGAGCTGAGTGAGGACTCAGAGCTGAGTGAGGACTCAGAGCTGAGTGAGGACTCAGAGCTGAGTGAGGACTCAGAGCTGAGTGAGTTTCCCGCGCTGAGTGAGGTCAAAGAGCTGAGTGAGGACTCAGAGCTGAGTGAGGTCACAGAGCTGAGTGAGGACTCAGAGCTGAGTGAGGACTCAGAGCTGAGTGAGGACTCAGAGCTGAGTGAGGTCACAGAGCTGAGTGAGTTTCCCGCGCTGAGTGAGGTCACAGAGCTGAGTGAGGACTCAGAGCTGAGTGAGGACTCAGAGCTGAGTGAGTTTCCCGCGCTGAGTGAGGACACAGAGCTGAGTGAGGACTCAGAGCTGAGTGAGGACTCAGAGCTGAGTGAGGTCACAGAGCTGAGTGAGGACTCAGAGCTGAGTGAGGACTCAGAGCTGAGTGAGTTTCCCGCGCTGAGTGAGGTCACAGAGCTGAGTGAGGACACAGAGCTGAGTGAGGACACAGAGCTGAGTGAGGTCACAGAGCTGAGTGAGGTCACAGAGCTGAGTGAGGACTCAGAGCTGAGTGAGGACTCAGAGCTGAGTGAGGACTCAGAGCTGAGTGAGGACTCAGAGCTGAGTGAGGACTCAGAGCTGAGTGAGGACTCAGAGCTGAGTGAGGACACAGAGCTGAGTGAGGTCACAGAGCTGAGTGAGGTCACAGAGCTGAGTGAGGTCACAGAGCTGAGTGAGGACTCAGAGCTGAGTGAGGACTCAGAGTTGAGTGAGTTTCCCGCCCTGAGTGAGGACTCAGAGCTGAGTGAGGACTCAGAGCTGAGTGAGGACTCAGAGCTGAGTGAGGACACAGAGCTGAGTGAGGTCTCAGAGCTGAGTGAGGTCTCAGAGCTGAGTGAGGTCTCAGAGCTGAGTGAGGTCTCAGAGCTGAGTGAGGTCTCAGAGCTGAGTGAGGTCTCAGAGCTGAGTGAGGTCTCAGAGCTGAGTGAGGTCACAGAGCTGAGTGAGGACTCAGAGCTGAGTGAGGACTCAGAGCTGAGTGAGTTTCCCGCGCTGAGTGAGGTCACAGAGCTGAGTGAGGTCACAGAGCTGAGTGAGGAGTCAGAGCTGAGTGAGGAGTCAGAGCTGAGTGAGGAGTCAGAGCTGAGAGAGGTCACAGAGCTGAGAGAGGTCACAGAGCTGAGAGAGGTCACAGAGCTGAGTGAGGTCACAGAGCTGAGTGAGGAGTCAGAGCTGAGTGAGGAGTCAGAGCTGAGTGAGGAGTCAGAGCTGAGTGAGGAGTCAGAGCTGAGTGAGGAGTCAGAGCTGAGAGAGGTCACAGAGCTGAGTGAGGTCACAGAGCTGAGTGAGGTCACAGAGCTGAGTGAGGTCACAGGGCTGAGTGAGGACTCAGGGCTGAGTGAGGACTCAGGGCTGAGTGAGGACTCAGAGCTGAGTAAGTTTCCCGCGCTGAGTGAGGACTCAGAGCTGAGTGAGGACTCAGAGCTGAGTGAGTTTCCCGCGCTGAGTGAGGACACAGGGCTGAGTGAGGTCACAGTGCTGAGTGAGGACTCAGAGCTGAGTGAGGACTCAGAGCTGAGTGAGGACTCAGGGCTGAGTGAGGACTCAGGGCTGAGTGAGGACTCAGGGCTGAGTGAGGACTCAGGGCTGAGTGAGGACTCAGGGCTGAGTGAGGACTCAGGGCTGAGTGAGGACTCAGGGCTGAGTGAGGACTCAGGGCTGAGTGAGGACTCAGGGCTGAGTGAGGACTCAGGGCTGAGTGAGGACTCAGGGCTGAGTGAGGACTCAGGGCTGAGTGAGGACTCAGGGCTGAGTGAGGACTCAGGGCTGAGTGAGGACTCAGGGCTGAGTGAGTTTCCCGCGCTGAGTGAGGACACAGGGCTGAGTGAGGACACAGGGCTGAGTGAGGACACAGGGCTGAGTGAGTTTCCCGCGCTGAGTGAGGTCACAGGGCTGAGTGAGGACACAGGGCTGAGTGAGGACTCAGAGCTTAGTGAGGACTCAGGGCTGAGTGAGGACTCAGGGCTGAGTGAGGACTCAGGGCTGAGTGAGGACTCAGGGCTGAGTGAGGACTCAGGGCTGAGTGAGGACACAGGGCTGAGTGAGGACACAGGGCTGAGTGAGTTTCCCGCGCTGAGTGAGGTCACAGGGCTGAGTGAGGACACAGGGCTGAGTGAGGACTCAGAGCTGAGTGAGGACTCAGGGCTGAGTGAGGACTCAGGGCTGAGTGAGGACTCAGGGCTGAGTGAGGACTCAGGGCTGAGTGAGGACTCAGGGCTGAGTGAGGACTCAGGGCTGAGTGAGGACTCAGGGCTGAGTGAGGACACAGGGCTGAGTGAGGACACAGGGCTGAGTGAGGACACAGGGCTGAGTGAGGACACAGGGCTGAGTGAGGACACAGGGCTGAGTGAGGACACAGGGCTGAGTGAGGACACAGGGCTGAGTGAGGACACAGGGCTGAGTGAGGACACAGGGCTGAGTGAGGACACAGGGCTGAGTGAGTTTCCCACGCTGACTGAGGACACAGGGCTGAGTGAGGACACAGGGCTGAGTGAGTTTCCCGCGCTGAGTGAGGTCACAGAGCTGAGTGAGGACTCAGAGCTGAGTGAGGACTCAGAGCTGAGTGAGGACTCAGAGCTGAGTGAGTTTCCCGCGCTGAGTGAGTTTCCCGCGCTGAGTGAGTTTCCCGCGCTGAGTGAGTTTCCCGCGCTGAGTGAGGACTCAGAGCTGAGTGAGGACTCAGAGCTGAGTGAGTTTCCCGCGCTGAGTGAGGTCACAGAGCTGAGTGAGGACTCAGAGCTGAGTGAGGACTCAGAGCTGAGTGAGTTTCCCGCGCTGAGTGAGGAGTCAGAGCTGAGTGAGGAGTCAGAGCTGAGTGAGGAGTCAGAGCTGAGTGAGGACTCAGAGCTGAGTGAGGACTCAGAGCTGAGTGAGGACTCAGAGCTGAGTGAGGACTCAGAGCTGAGTGAGGACTCAGAGCTGAGTGAGGTCACAGAGCTGAGTGAGTTTCCCGCGCTGAGTGAGGACACAGGGCTGAGTGAGGACTCAGAGCTGAGTGAGTTTCCCGCGCTGAGTGAGGTCACAGAGCTGAGTGAGGTCACAGAGCTGAGTGAGGTCACAGAGCTGAGTGAGGACTCAGAGCTGAGTGAGGACTCAGAGCTGAGTGAGTTTCCCGCGCTGAGTGAGGACACAGGGCTGAGTGAGGACTCAGAGCTGAGTGAGGACTCAGAGCTGAGTGAGGACTCAGAGCTGAGTGAGGTCACAGAGCTGAGTGAGGTCACAGAGCTGAGTGAGGACACAGAGCTGAGTGAGGACTCAGAGCTGAGTGAGGACTCAGAGCTGAGTGAGGACTCAGAGCTGAGTGAGGACTCAGAGCTGAGTGAGGACTCAGAGCTGAGTGAGTTTCCCGCGCTGAGTGAGGTCACAGAGCTGAGTGAGGACTCAGAGCTGAGTGAGGACTCAGAGCTGAGTGAGGACTCAGAGCTGAGTGAGGACTCAGAGCTGAGTGAGTTTCCCGCGCTGAGTGAGGTCAAAGAGCTGAGTGAGGACTCAGAGCTGAGTGAGGTCACAGAGCTGAGTGAGGTCACAGAGCTGAGTGAGGACTCAGAGCTGAGTGAGGACTCAGAGCTGAGTGAGGACTCAGAGCTGAGTGAGGACTCAGAGCTGAGTGACGACTCAGAGCTGAGTGAGGACTCAGAGCTGAGTGAGTTTCCCGCGCTGAGTGAGGTCACAGAGCTGAGTGAGGACTCAGAGCTGAGTGAGGACTCAGAGCTGAGTGAGTTTCCCGCGCTGAGTGAGGACTCAGAGCTGAGTGAGGACTCAGAGCTGAGTGAGGACTCAGAGCTGAGTGAGGTCACAGAGCTGAGTGAGGTCACAGAGCTGAGTGAGGACTCAGAGCTGAGTGAGGACTCAGAGCTGAGTGAGGTCACAGAGCTGAGTGAGGACTCAGGGCTGAGTGAGGACTCAGGGCTGAGTGAGGACTCAGGGCTGAGTGAGGACACAGGGCTGAGTGAGGACACAGGGCTGAGTGAGGACACAGGGCTGAGTGAGGACACAGAGCTGAGTGAGGACACAGGGCTGAGTGAGGACACAGGGCTGAGTGAGGACACAGGGCTGAGTGAGTTTCCCGCGCTGAGTGAGGACACAGGGCTGAGTGAGGACACAGGGCTGAGTGAGGACACAGGGCTGAGTGAGGACACAGGGCTGAGTGAGGGCTCAGAGCTGAGTGAGGGCTCAGAGCTGAGTGAGTTTCCCACGCTGAGTGAGGACACAGGGCTGAGTGAGGACACAGGGCTGAGTGAGTTTCCCGCGCTGAGTGAGGTCACAGGGCTGAGTGAGGACACAGGGCTGAGTGAGGACTCAGAGCTGAGTGAGTTTCCCGCGCTGAGTGAGGACACAGGGCTGAGTGAGGACACAGGGCTGAGTGAGGACACAGGGCTGAGTGAGGACACAGGGCTGAGTGAGGACACAGGGCTGAGTGAGTTTCCCGCGCTGAGTGAGGTCACAGAGCTGAGTGAGGTCACAGAGCTGAGTGAGGACTCAGAGCTGAGTGAGGACTCAGAGCTGAGTGAGGACTCAGAGCTGAGTGAGGACTCAGAGCTGAGTGAGGTCACAGAGCTGAGTGAGTTTCCCGCGCTGAGTGAGTTTCCCGCGCTGAGTGAGTTTCCCGCGCTGAGTGAGTTTCCCGCGCTGAGTGAGGACTCAGAGCTGAGTGAGGACTCAGAGCTGAGTGAGTTTCCCGCGCTGAGTGAGGTCACAGAGCTGAGTGAGGACTCAGAGCTGAGTGAGGACTCAGAGCTGAGTGAGGACTCAGAGCTGAGTGAGGACTCAGAGCTGAGTGAGGACTCAGAGCTGAGTGAGTTTCCCGCGCTGAGTGAGGTCAAAGAGCTGAGTGAGGACTCAGAGCTGAGTGAGGTCACAGAGCTGAGTGAGGACTCAGAGCTGAGTGAGGACTCAGAGCTGAGTGAGGACTCAGAGCTGAGTGAGGACTCAGAGCTGAGTGAGTTTCCCGCGCTGAGTGAGGTCACAGAGCTGAGTGAGGACTCAGAGCTGAGTGAGGACTCAGAGCTGAGTGAGTTTCCCGCGCTGAGTGAGGACTCAGAGCTGAGTGAGGACTCAGAGCTGAGTGAGGACTCAGAGCTGAGTGAGGTCACAGAGCTGAGTGAGGACTCAGAGCTGAGTGAGGACTCAGAGCTGAGTGAGGACTCAGAGCTGAGTGAGGTCACAGAGCTGAGTGAGGACTCAGGGCTGAGTGAGGACTCAGGGCTGAGTGAGGACTCAGGGCTGAGTGAGGACTCAGGGCTGAGTGAGGACTCAGGGCTGAGTGAGGACTCAGGGCTGAGTGAGGACACAGGGCTGAGTGAGGACACAGGGCTGAGTGAGGACACAGGGCTGAGTGAGGACACAGGGCTGAGTGAGGACACAGGGCTGAGTGAGGGCTCAGAGCTGAGTGAGGGCTCAGAGCTGAGTGAGGGCTCAGAGCTGAGTGAGTTTCCCACGCTGAGTGAGGACACAGGGCTGAGTGAGGACACAGGGCTGAGTGAGTTTCCCGCGCTGAGTGAGGTCACAGGGCTGAGTGAGGACTCAGAGCTGAGTGAGGACTCAGAGCTGAGTGAGGACTCAGAGCTGAGTGAGTTTCCCGCGCTGAGTGAGTTTCCCGCGCTGAGTGAGTTTCCCGCGCTGAGTGAGTTTCCCGCGCTGAGTGAGTTTCCCGCGCTGAGTGAGTTTCCCGCGCTGAGTGAGGACTCAGAGCTGAGTGAGGACTCAGAGCTGAGTGAGTTTCCCGCGCTGAGTGAGGTCACAGAGCTGAGTGAGGTCACAGAGCTGAGTGAGGACTCAGAGCTGAGTGAGGACTCAGAGCTGAGTGAGGACTCAGAGCTGAGTGAGGACTCAGAGCTGAGTGAGTTTCCCGCGCTGAGTGAGGAGTCAGAGCTGAGTGAGGAGTCAGAGCTGAGTGAGGAGTCAGAGCTGAGTGAGGAGTCAGAGCTGAGTGAGGAGTCAGAGCTGAGTGAGGAGTCAGAGCTGAGTGAGGACTCAGAGCTGAGTGAGGACTCAGAGCTGAGTGAGGACTCAGAGCTGAGTGAGTTTCCCGCGCTGAGTGAGGACACAGGGCTGAGTGAGGACTCAGAGCTGAGTGAGTTTCCCGCGCTGAGTGAGGTCACAGAGCTGAGTGAGGACTCAGAGCTGAGTGAGGACTCAGAGCTGAGTGAGGACTCAGAGCTGAGTGAGTTTACCGCGCTGAGTGAGGACACAGGGCTGAGTGAGGACTCAGAGCTGAGTGAGTTTCCCGCGCTGAGTGAGGTCACAGAGCTGAGTGAGGTCACAGAGCTGAGTGAGGTCACAGAGCTGAGTGAGGTCACAGAGCTGAGTGAGGTCACAGAGCTGAGTGAGGTCACAGAGCTGAGTGAGGACTCAGAGCTGAGTGAGGACTCAGAGCTGAGTGAGGACTCAGAGCTGAGTGAGGACTCAGAGCTGAGTGAGGACTCAGAGCTGAGTGAGGACTCAGAGCTGAGTGAGGACTCAGAGCTGAGTGAGGACTCAGAGCTGAGTGAGGACTCAGAGCTGAGTGAGTTTCCCGCGCTGAGTGAGGTCACAGAGCTGAGTGAGGACTCAGAGCTGAGTGAGGACTCAGAGCTGAGTGAGGACTCAGAGCTGAGTGAGGACACAGAGCTGAGTGAGGTCTCAGAGCTGAGTGAGGACTCAGAGCTGAGTGAGGACTCAGAGCTGAGTGAGGACTCAGAGCTGAGTGAGGACTCAGAGCTGAGTGAGGACTCAGAGCTGAGTGAGGACTCAGAGCTGAGTGAGGACTCAGAGCTGAGTGAGTTTCCCGCGCTGAGTGAGGTCAAAGAGCTGAGTGAGGACTCAGAGCTGAGTGAGGTCACAGAGCTGAGTGAGGTCACAGAGCTGAGTGAGGACTCAGAGCTGAGTGAGGACTCAGAGCTGAGTGAGGACTCAGAGCTGAGTGAGGACTCAGAGCTGAGTGAGTTTCCCGCGCTGAGTGAGGTCACAGAGCTGAGTGAGGACTCAGAGCTGAGTGAGGACTCAGAGCTGAGTGAGGACTCAGAGCTGAGTGAGTTTCCCGCGCTGAGTGAGGACTCAGAGCTGAGTGAGGACTCAGAGCTGAGTGAGGACTCAGAGCTGAGTGAGGTCACAGAGCTGAGTGAGGACTCAGAGCTGAGTGAGGTCACAGAGCTGAGTGAGGACTCAGAGCTGAGTGAGGACTCAGAGCTGAGTGAGTTTCCCGCGCTGAGTGAGGTCACAGAGCTGAGTGAGGTCACAGAGCTGAGTGAGGACTCATAGCTGAGTGAGGTCACAGAGCTGAGTGAGGACTCATAGCTGAGTGAGGACTCAGAGCTGAGTGAGGACTCAGAGCTGAGTGAGGACTCAGAGCTGAGTGAGGACACAGAGCTGAGTGAGGTCACAGAGCTGAGTGAGGTCACAGAGCTGAGTGAGGTCACAGAGCTGAGTGAGGACTCAGAGCTGAGTGAGGACTCAGAGTTGAGTGAGTTTCCCGCGCTGAGTGAGGACTCAGAGCTGAGTGAGGACTCAGAGCTGAGTGAGGACTCAGAGCTGAGTGAGGACACAGAGCTGAGTGAGGACACAGAGCTGAGTGAGGTCTCAGAGCTGAGTGAGGTCTCAGAGCTGAGTGAGGTCTCAGAGCTGAGTGAGGTCTCAGAGCTGAGTGAGGTCTCAGAGCTGAGTGAGGTCTCAGAGCTGAGTGAGGTCACAGAGCTGAGTGAGGACTCAGAGCTGAGTGAGTTTCCCGCGCTGAGTGAGGTCACAGAGCTGAGTGAGGTCACAGAGCTGAGTGAGGAGTCAGAGCTGAGTGAGGAGTCAGAGCTGAGTGAGGAGTCAGAGCTGAGAGAGGAGTCAGAGCTGAGAGAGGTCACAGAGCTGAGAGAGGTCACAGAGCTGAGTGAGGTCACAGAGCTGAGTGAGGTCACAGAGCTGAGTGAGGTCACAGAGCTGAGTGAGGACTCAGAGCTGAGTGAGGACTCAGAGCTGAGTGAGGTCACAGAGCTGAGTGAGGTCACAGAGCTGAGTGAGGACACAGAGCTGAGTGAGGACACAGAGCTGAGTGAGGACACAGAGCTGAGTGAGGACACAGAGCTGAGTGAGGACACAGAGCTGAGTGAGTTTCCCGCGCTGAGTGAGGACTCAGAGCTGAGTGAGGACTCAGAGCTGAGTGAGGACTCAGAGCTGAGTGAGTTTCCCGCGCTGAGTGAGGACTCAGAGCTGAGTGAGGTCACAGAGCTGAGTGAGGTCACAGAGCTGAGTGAGGTCACAGAGCTGAGTGAGGTCACAGAGCTGAGTGAGGTCACAGAGCTGAGTGAGGACACAGAGCTGAGTGAGGACACAGAGCTGAGTGAGTTTCCCGCGCTGAGTGAGGTCACAGAGCTGAGTGAGGACTCAGAGCTGAGTGAGGTCACAGAGCTGAGTGAGGTCACAGAGCTGAGTGAGGTCACAGAGCTGAGTGAGGACTCAGAGCTGAGTGAGGACTCAGAGCTGAGTGAGGACTCAGAGCTGAGTGAGGACTCAGAGCTGAGTGAGGACTCAGAGCTGAGTGAGGACTCAGAGCTGAGTGAGGTCACAGAGCTGAGTGAGGACACAGAGCTGAGTGAGGACACAGAGCTGAGTGAGGTCTCAGAGCTGAGTGAGGTCTCAGAGCTGAGTGAGGTCTCAGAGCTGAGTGAGGACTCAGAGCTGAGTGAGGACTCAGAGCTGAGTGAGGACTCAGAGCTGAGTGAGGACTCAGAGCTGAGTGAGGACTCAGAGCTGAGTGAGGACTCAGAGCTGAGTGAGTTTCCCGCGCTGAGTGAGGACTCAGAGCTGAGTGAGGACTCAGAGCTGAGTGAGGACTCAGAGCTGAGTGAGTTTCCCGCGCTGAGTGAGGACTCAGAGCTGAGTGAGGTCACAGAGCTGAGTGAGGTCACAGAGCTGAGTGAGGACTCAGAGCTGAGTGAGGTCACAGAGCTGAGTGAGGACTCAGAGCTGAGTGAGGACTCAGAGCTGAGTGAGGACTCAGAGCTGAGTGAGGACTCAGAGCTGAGTGAGGACACAGAGCTGAGTGAGGACTCAGAGCTGAGTGAGGACACAGAGCTGAGTGAGGACACAGAGCTGAGTGAGTTTCCCGCGCTGAGTGAGGTCACAGAGCTGAGTGAGGTCACAGAGCTGAGTGAGGACTCAGAGCTGAGTGAGGACTCAGAGCTGAGTGAGGACTCAGAGCTGAGTGAGGACTCAGAGCTGAGTGAGGACTCAGAGCTGAGTGAGTTTCCCGCGCTGAGTGAGGTCACAGAGCTGAGTGAGGACTCAGAGCTGAGTGAGGACTCAGAGCTGAGTGAGGACACAGAGCTGAGTGAGGTCTCAGAGCTGAGTGAGGTCTCAGAGCTGAGTGAGGTCTCAGAGCTGAGTGAGGACTCAGAGCTGAGTGAGGTCACAGAGCTGAGTGAGGTCACAGAGCTGAGTGAGGTCACAGAGCTGAGTGAGGACTCAGAGCTGAGTGAGGACTCAGAGCTGAGTGAGGACACAGAGCTGAGTGAGGACACAGAGCTGAGTGAGGACACAGAGCTGAGTGAGGACACAGAGCTGAGTGAGGACACAGAGCTGAGTGAGGACACAGAGCTGAGTGAGGACACAGAGCTGAGTGAGGACACAGAGCTGAGTGAGGACACAGAGCTGAGTGAGGACACAGAGCTGAGTGAGGACACAGAGCTGAGTGAGGACACAGAGCTGAGTGAGGACACAGAGCTGAGTGAGGACACAGAGCTGAGTGAGGACACAGAGCTGAGTGAGGACACAGAGCTGAGTGAGGACACAGAGCTGAGTGAGGACACAGAGCTGAGTGAGGACACAGAGCTGAGTGAGTTTCCCGCGCTGAGTGAGGACTCAGAGCTGAGTGAGGACTCAGAGCTGAGTGAGGACTCAGAGCTGAGTGAGTTTCCCGCGCTGAGTGAGGACTCAGAGCTGAGTGAGGTCACAGAGCTGAGTGAGGTCACAGAGCTGAGTGAGGTCACAGAGCTGAGTGAGGTCACAGAGCTGAGTGAGGTCACAGAGCTGAGTGAGGACACAGAGCTGAGTGAGGACACAGAGCTGAGTGAGTTTCCCGCGCTGAGTGAGGTCACAGAGCTGAGTGAGGACTCAGAGCTGAGTGAGGTCACAGAGCTGAGTGAGGTCACAGAGCTGAGTGAGGACTCAGAGCTGAGTGAGGACTCAGAGCTGAGTGAGGACTCAGAGCTGAGTGAGGACTCAGAGCTGAGTGAGGACTCAGAGCTGAGTGAGGACTCAGAGCTGAGTGAGGTCACAGAGCTGAGTGAGGACACAGAGCTGAGTGAGGTCTCAGAGCTGAGTGAGGTCTCAGAGCTGAGTGAGGACTCAGAGCTGAGTGAGGACTCAGAGCTGAGTGAGGACTCAGAGCTGAGTGAGGACTCAGAGCTGAGTGAGGACTCAGAGCTGAGTGAGGACTCAGAGCTGAGTGAGGACTCAGAGCTGAGTGAGTTTCCCGCGCTGAGTGAGGACTCAGAGCTGAGTGAGGACTCAGAGCTGAGTGAGGACTCAGAGCTGAGTGAGTTTCCCGCGCTGAGTGAGGACTCAGAGCTGAGTGAGGTCACAGAGCTGAGTGAGGTCACAGAGCTGAGTGAGGACTCAGAGCTGAGTGAGGTCACAGAGCTGAGTGAGGACTCAGAGCTGAGTGAGGACTCAGAGCTGAGTGAGGACTCAGAGCTGAGTGAGGACACAGAGCTGAGTGAGGACACAGAGCTGAGTGAGGACACAGAGCTGAGTGAGGACACAGAGCTGAGTGAGTTTCCCGCGCTGAGTGAGGTCACAGAGCTGAGTGAGGTCACAGAGCTGAGTGAGGACTCAGAGCTGAGTGAGGACTCAGAGCTGAGTGAGGACTCAGAGCTGAGTGAGGACTCAGAGCTGAGTGAGTTTCCCGCGCTGAGTGAGGTCACAGAGCTGAGTGAGGACTCAGAGCTGAGTGAGGACTCAGAGCTGAGTGAGGACTCAGAGCTGAGTGAGGACACAGAGCTGAGTGAGGTCTCAGAGCTGAGTGAGGTCTCAGAGCTGAGTGAGGTCTCAGAGCTGAGTGAGGTCTCAGAGCTGAGTGAGGACTCAGAGCTGAGTGAGGTCACAGAGCTGAGTGAGGTCACAGAGCTGAGTGAGGTCACAGAGCTGAGTGAGGACTCAGAGCTGAGTGAGGACACAGAGCTGAGTGAGGACACAGAGCTGAGTGAGGACACAGAGCTGAGTGAGGACACAGAGCTGAGTGAGGACACAGAGCTGAGTGAGGACACAGAGCTGAGTGAGGACACAGAGCTGAGTGAGGACACAGAGCTGAGTGAGGACACAGAGCTGAGTGAGGACACAGAGCTGAGTGAGGACACAGAGCTGAGTGAGGACACAGAGCTGAGTGAGGACACAGAGCTGAGTGAGGACACAGAGCTGAGTGAGGACACAGAGCTGAGTGAGGACACAGAGCTGAGTGAGTTTCCCGCGCTGAGTGAGGACTCAGAGCTGAGTGAGGACTCAGAGCTGAGTGAGGACTCAGAGCTGAGTGAGTTTCCCGCGCTGAGTGAGGACTCAGAGCTGAGTGAGGACTCAGAGCTGAGTGAGGACTCAGAGCTGAGTGAGGACTCAGAGCTGAGTGAGGTCACAGAGCTGAGTGAGGACTCAGAGCTGAGTGAGGACTCAGAGCTGAGTGAGGACTCAGAGCTGAGTGAGGACTCAGAGCTGAGTGAGGACTCAGAGCTGAGTGAGGACTCAGAGCTGAGTGAGTTTCCCGCGCTGAGTGAGGTCACAGAGCTGAGTGAGGACTCAGAGCTGAGTGAGGACTCAGAGCTGAGTGAGGACACAGAGCTGAGTGAGGTCTCAGAGCTGAGTGAGGTCTCAGAGCTGAGTGAGGTCTCAGAGCTGAGTGAGGTCTCAGAGCTGAGTGAGGACTCAGAGCTGAGTGAGGTCACAGAGCTGAGTGAGGTCACAGAGCTGAGTGAGGTCACAGAGCTGAGTGAGGACTCAGAGCTGAGTGAGGACACAGAGCTGAGTGAGGACACAGAGCTGAGTGAGGACACAGAGCTGAGTGAGGACACAGAGCTGAGTGAGGACACAGAGCTGAGTGAGGACACAGAGCTGAGTGAGGACACAGAGCTGAGTGAGGACACAGAGCTGAGTGAGGACACAGAGCTGAGTGAGGACACAGAGCTGAGTGAGGACACAGAGCTGAGTGAGGACACAGAGCTGAGTGAGGACACAGAGCTGAGTGAGGACACAGAGCTGAGTGAGGACACAGAGCTGAGTGAGTTTCCCGCGCTGAGTGAGGACTCAGAGCTGAGTGAGGACTCAGAGCTGAGTGAGGACTCAGAGCTGAGTGAGTTTCCCGCGCTGAGTGAGGACTCAGAGCTGAGTGAGGTCACAGAGCTGAGTGAGGTCACAGAGCTGAGTGAGGTCACAGAGCTGAGTGAGGTCACAGAGCTGAGTGAGGTCACAGAGCTGAGTGAGGACACAGAGCTGAGTGAGGACACAGAGCTGAGTGAGTTTCCCGCGCTGAGTGAGGTCACAGAGCTGAGTGAGGACTCAGAGCTGAGTGAGGTCACAGAGCTGAGTGAGGTCACAGAGCTGAGTGAGGTCACAGAGCTGAGTGAGGACTCAGAGCTGAGTGAGGACTCAGAGCTGAGTGAGGACTCAGAGCTGAGTGAGGTCACAGAGCTGAGTGAGGACACAGAGCTGAGTGAGGACACAGAGCTGAGTGAGGTCTCAGAGCTGAGTGAGGTCTCAGAGCTGAGTGAGGACTCAGAGCTGAGTGAGGACTCAGAGCTGAGTGAGGACTCAGAGCTGAGTGAGGACTCAGAGCTGAGTGAGGACTCAGAGCTGAGTGAGGACTCAGAGCTGAGTGAGGACTCAGAGCTGAGTGAGGACTCAGAGCTGAGTGAGGACTCAGAGCTGAGTGAGTTTCCCGCGCTGAGTGAGGACTCAGAGCTGAGTGAGGACTCAGAGCTGAGTGAGGACTCAGAGCTGAGTGAGGACTCAGAGCTGAGTGAGTTTCCCGCGCTGAGTGAGGACTCAGAGCTGAGTGAGGTCACAGAGCTGAGTGAGGACTCAGAGCTGAGTGAGGTCACAGAGCTGAGTGAGGACTCAGAGCTGAGTGAGGACTCAGAGCTGAGTGAGGACTCAGAGCTGAGTGAGGACTCAGAGCTGAGTGAGGACACAGAGCTGAGTGAGGACTCAGAGCTGAGTGAGGACACAGAGCTGAGTGAGGACACAGAGCTGAGTGAGTTTCCCGCGCTGAGTGAGGTCACAGAGCTGAGTGAGGTCACAGAGCTGAGTGAGGACTCAGAGCTGAGTGAGGACTCAGAGCTGAGTGAGGACTCAGAGCTGAGTGAGGACTCAGAGCTGAGTGAGGACTCAGAGCTGAGTGAGTTTCCCGCGCTGAGTGAGGTCACAGAGCTGAGTGAGGACTCAGAGCTGAGTGAGGACTCAGAGCTGAGTGAGGACACAGAGCTGAGTGAGGTCTCAGAGCTGAGTGAGGTCTCAGAGCTGAGTGAGGTCTAAGAGCTGAGTGAGGTCTCAGAGCTGAGTGAGGACTCAGAGCTGAGTGAGGTCACAGAGCTGAGTGAGGTCACAGAGCTGAGTGAGGTCACAGAGCTGAGTGAGGACTCAGAGCTGAGTGAGGACACAGAGCTGAGTGAGGACACAGAGCTGAGTGAGGACACAGAGCTGAGTGAGGACACAGAGCTGAGTGAGGACACAGAGCTGAGTGAGGACACAGAGCTGAGTGAGGACACAGAGCTGAGTGAGGACACAGAGCTGAGTGAGGACACAGAGCTGAGTGAGGACACAGAGCTGAGTGAGGACACAGAGCTGAGTGAGGACACAGAGCTGAGTGAGGACACAGAGCTGAGTGAGGACACAGAGCTGAGTGAGGACACAGAGCTGAGTGAGGACACAGAGCTGAGTGAGGACACAGAGCTGAGTGAGGACACAGAGCTGAGTGAGGACTCAGAGCTGAGTGAGGACTCAGAGCTGAGTGAGGACTCAGAGCTGAGTGAGGACTCAGAGCTGAGTGAGTTTCCCGCGCTGAGTGAGGACTCAGAGCTGAGTGAGGACTCAGAGCTGAGTGAGGACTCAGAGCTGAGTGAGGACTCAGAGCTGAGTGAGGTCACAGAGCTGAGTGAGGTCACAGAGCTGAGTGAGGTCACAGAGCTGAGTGAGGACACAGAGCTGAGTGAGGACACAGAGCTGAGTGAGGACACAGAGCTGAGTGAGGACACAGAGCTGAGTGAGTTTCCCGCGCTGAGTGAGGTCACAGAGCTGAGTGAGGACTCAGAGCTGAGTGAGGACTCAGAGCTGAGTGAGGACACAGAGCTGAGTGAGGACACAGAGCTGAGTGAGGACACAGAGCTGAGTGAGGTCACAGAGCTGAGTGAGGTCACAGAGCTGAGTGAGGTCACAGAGCTGAGTGAGGACTCAGAGCTGAGTGAGGACTCAGAGCTGAGTGAGGACTCAGAGCTGAGTGAGGACTCAGAGCTGAGTGAGTTTCCCGCGCTGAGTGAGGTCACAGAGCTGAGTGAGGTCACAGAGCTGAGTGAGGTCACAGAGCTGAGTGAGGACTCAGAGCTGAGTGAGGACTCAGAGCTGAGTGAGGACTCAGAGCTGAGTGAGGACTCAGAGCTGAGTGAGGACTCAGAGCTGAGTGAGGACTCAGAGCTGAGTGAGTTTCCCGCGCTGAGTGAGGACACAGGGCTGAGTGAGGTCACAGTGCTGAGTGAGGACTCAGAGCTGAGTGAGGACTCAGAGCTGAGTGAGGTCACAGAGCTGAGTGAGGTCACAGAGCTGAGTGAGGTCACAGAGCTGAGTGAGGTCACAGAGCTGAGTGAGGACACAGGGCTGAGTGAGGACACAGGGCTGAGTGAGGACACAGGGCTGAGTGAGGACACAGGGCTGAGTGAGGACTCAGGGCTGAGTGAGGACTCAGGGCTGAGTGAGGACACAGGGCTGAGTGAGGACTCAGGGCTGAGTGAGGACTCAGGGCTGAGTGAGGACTCAGGGCTGAGTGAGGACTCAGGGCTGAGTGAGGACTCAGGGCTGAGTGAGGACTCAGGGCTGAGTGAGGACTCAGGGCTGAGTGAGGACTCAGGGCTGAGTGAGGACTCAGGGCTGAGTGAGGACTCAGGGCTGAGTGAGGACTCAGGGCTGAGTGAGGACTCAGGGCTGAGTGAGTTTCCCGCGCTGAGTGAGGACACAGGGCTGAGTGAGGACACAGGGCTGAGTGAGGACACAGGGCTGAGTGAGGACACAGGGCTGAGTGAGTTTCTCGCGCTGAGTGAGGACACAGAGCTGAGTGAGGACACAGAGCTGAGTGAGGACACAGAGCTGAGTGAGGACACAGAGCTGAGTGAGGACACAGAGCTGAGTGAGGACACAGAGCTGAGTGAGGACACAGAGCTGAGTGAGGACACAGAGCTGAGTGAGGACACAGAGCTGAGTGAGGACACAGAGCTGAGTGAGTTTCCCGCGCTGAGTGAGGACTCAGAGCTGAGTGAGGACTCAGAGCTGAGTGAGGACTCAGAGCTGAGTGAGTTTCCCGCGCTGAGTGAGGACTCAGAGCTGAGTGAGGTCACAGAGCTGAGTGAGGTCACAGAGCTGAGTGAGGTCACAGAGCTGAGTGAGGTCACAGAGCTGAGTGAGGTCACAGAGCTGAGTGAGGACACAGAGCTGAGTGAGGACACAGAGCTGAGTGAGTTTCCCGCGCTGAGTGAGGTCACAGAGCTGAGTGAGGACTCAGAGCTGAGTGAGGTCACAGAGCTGAGTGAGGTCACAGAGCTGAGTGAGGTCACAGAGCTGAGTGAGGACTCAGAGCTGAGTGAGGACTCAGAGCTGAGTGAGGACTCAGAGCTGAGTGAGGACTCAGAGCTGAGTGAGGTCACAGAGCTGAGTGAGGACACAGAGCTGAGTGAGGACACAGAGCTGAGTGAGGTCTCAGAGCTGAGTGAGGACTCAGAGCTGAGTGAGGACTCAGAGCTGAGTGAGGACTCAGAGCTGAGTGAGGACTCAGAGCTGAGTGAGGACTCAGAGCTGAGTGAGGACTCAGAGCTGAGTGAGGACTCAGAGCTGAGTGAGGACTCAGAGCTGAGTGAGGACTCAGAGCTGAGTGAGTTTCCCGCGCTGAGTGAGGACTCAGAGCTGAGTGAGGACTCAGAGCTGAGTGAGGACTCAGAGCTGAGTGAGGACTCAGAGCTGAGTGAGTTTCCCGCGCTGAGTGAGGACTCAGAGCTGAGTGAGGTCACAGAGCTGAGTGAGGACTCAGAGCTGAGTGAGGTCACAGAGCTGAGTGAGGACTCAGAGCTGAGTGAGGACTCAGAGCTGAGTGAGGACTCAGAGCTGAGTGAGGACTCAGAGCTGAGTGAGGACACAGAGCTGAGTGAGGACTCAGAGCTGAGTGAGGACACAGAGCTGAGTGAGGACACAGAGCTGAGTGAGTTTCCCGCGCTGAGTGAGGTCACAGAGCTGAGTGAGGTCACAGAGCTGAGTGAGGACTCAGAGCTGAGTGAGGACTCAGAGCTGAGTGAGGACTCAGAGCTGAGTGAGGACTCAGAGCTGAGTGAGGACTCAGAGCTGAGTGAGTTTCCCGCGCTGAGTGAGGTCACAGAGCTGAGTGAGGACTCAGAGCTGAGTGAGGACTCAGAGCTGAGTGAGGACACAGAGCTGAGTGAGGTCTCAGAGCTGAGTGAGGTCTCAGAGCTGAGTGAGGTCTCAGAGCTGAGTGAGGTCTCAGAGCTGAGTGAGGACTCAGAGCTGAGTGAGGTCACAGAGCTGAGTGAGGTCACAGAGCTGAGTGAGGTCACAGAGCTGAGTGAGGACTCAGAGCTGAGTGAGGACACAGAGCTGAGTGAGGACACAGAGCTGAGTGAGGACACAGAGCTGAGTGAGGACACAGAGCTGAGTGAGGACACAGAGCTGAGTGAGGACACAGAGCTGAGTGAGGACACAGAGCTGAGTGAGGACACAGAGCTGAGTGAGGACACAGAGCTGAGTGAGGACACAGAGCTGAGTGAGGACACAGAGCTGAGTGAGGACACAGAGCTGAGTGAGGACACAGAGCTGAGTGAGGACACAGAGCTGAGTGAGGACACAGAGCTGAGTGAGGACACAGAGCTGAGTGAGGACACAGAGCTGAGTGAGTTTCCCGCGCTGAGTGAGGACTCAGAGCTGAGTGAGGACTCAGAGCTGAGTGAGGACTCAGAGCTGAGTGAGGACTCAGAGCTGAGTGAGTTTCCCGCGCTGAGTGAGGACTCAGAGCTGAGTGAGGACTCAGAGCTGAGTGAGGACTCAGAGCTGAGTGAGGACTCAGAGCTGAGTGAGGTCACAGAGCTGAGTGAGGTCACAGAGCTGAGTGAGGTCACAGAGCTGAGTGAGGACACAGAGCTGAGTGAGGACACAGAGCTGAGTGAGGACACAGAGCTGAGTGAGGACACAGAGCTGAGTGAGTTTCCCGCGCTGAGTGAGGTCACAGAGCTGAGTGAGGACTCAGAGCTGAGTGAGGACTCAGAGCTGAGTGAGGACACAGAGCTGAGTGAGGACACAGAGCTGAGTGAGGACACAGAGCTGAGTGAGGTCACAGAGCTGAGTGAGGTCACAGAGCTGAGTGAGGTCACAGAGCTGAGTGAGGACTCAGAGCTGAGTGAGGACTCAGAGCTGAGTGAGGACTCAGAGCTGAGTGAGGACTCAGAGCTGAGTGAGTTTCCCGCGCTGAGTGAGGTCACAGAGCTGAGTGAGGTCACAGAGCTGAGTGAGGTCACAGAGCTGAGTGAGGACTCAGAGCTGAGTGAGGACTCAGAGCTGAGTGAGGACTCAGAGCTGAGTGAGGACTCAGAGCTGAGTGAGGACTCAGAGCTGAGTGAGTTTCCCGCGCTGAGTGAGGACACAGGGCTGAGTGAGGTCACAGTGCTGAGTGAGGACTCAGAGCTGAGTGAGGACTCAGAGCTGAGTGAGGACTCAGAGCTGAGTGAGGTCACAGAGCTGAGTGAGGTCACAGAGCTGAGTGAGGTCACAGAGCTGAGTGAGGACACAGGGCTGAGTGAGGACACAGGGCTGAGTGAGGACACAGGGCTGAGTGAGGACACAGGGCTGAGTGAGGACTCAGGGCTGAGTGAGGACTCAGGGCTGAGTGAGGACACAGGGCTGAGTGAGGACTCAGGGCTGAGTGAGGACTCAGGGCTGAGTGAGGACTCAGGGCTGAGTGAGGACTCAGGGCTGAGTGAGGACTCAGGGCTGAGTGAGGACTCAGGGCTGAGTGAGGACTCAGGGCTGAGTGAGGACTCAGGGCTGAGTGAGGACTCAGGGCTGAGTGAGGACTCAGGGCTGAGTGAGGACTCAGGGCTGAGTGAGTTTCCCGCGCTGAGTGAGGACTCAGAGCTGAGTGAGGACTCAGAGCTGAGTGAGGACTCAGAGCTGAGTGAGTTTCCCGCGCTGAGTGAGGTCACAGTGCTGAGTGAGGACTCAGAGCTGAGTGAGGACTCAGGGCTGAGTGAGGACTCAGGGCTGAGTGAGGACTCAGGGCTGAGTGAGGACTCAGGGCTGAGTGAGGACTCAGGGCTGAGTGAGGACTCAGGGCTGAGTGAGGACTCAGGGCTGAGTGAGGACTCAGGGCTGAGTGAGGACTCAGGGCTGAGTGAGGACTCAGGGCTGAGTGAGGACTCAGGGCTGAGTGAGGACTCAGGGCTGAGTGAGGACTCAGGGCTGAGTGAGTTTCCCGCGCTGAGTGAGGACACAGGGCTGAGTGAGGACACAGGGCTGAGTGAGGACACAGGGCTGAGTGAGGACACAGGGCTGAGTGAGTTTCTCGCGCTGAGTGAGGTCACAGGGCTGAGTGAGGACACAGGGCTGAGTGAGGACTCAGGGCTGAGTGAGGACTCAGGGCTGAGTGAGGACTCAGGGCTGAGTGAGGACTCAGGGCTGAGTGAGGACTCAGGGCTGAGTGAGGACACAGGGCTGAGTGAGTTTCCCGCGCTGAGTGAGGTCACAGGGCTGAGTGAGGACTCAGGGCTGAGTGAGGACTCAGGGCTGAGTGAGGACTCAGGGCTGAGTGAGGACTCAGGGCTGAGTGAGGACTCAGGGCTGAGTGAGGACTCAGGGCTGAGTGAGGACTCAGGGCTGAGTGAGGACACAGGGCTGAGTGAGGGCTCAGAGCTGAGTGAGTTTCCCACGCTGACTGAGGACACAGGGCTGAGTGAGGACACAGGGCTGAGTGAGTTTCCCGCGCTGAGTGAGGTCACAGAGCTGAGTGAGGACTCAGAGCTGAGTGAGTTTCCCGCGCTGAGTGAGTTTCCCGCGCTGAGTGAGTTTCCCGCGCTGAGTGAGTTTCCCGCGCTGAGTGAGGACTCAGAGCTGAGTGAGGACTCAGAGCTGAGTGAGGACTCAGAGCTGAGTGAGTTTCCCGCGCTGAGTGAGGTCACAGAGCTGAGTGAGGTCACAGAGCTGAGTGAGGACTCAGAGCTGAGTGAGGACTCAGAGCTGAGTGAGTTTCCCGCGCTGAGTGAGGACTCAGAGCTGAGTGAGGACTCAGAGCTGAGTGAGGACTCAGAGCTGAGTGAGGACTCAGAGCTGAGTGAGGACTCAGAGCTGAGTGAGGACTCAGAGCTGAGTGAGTTTCCCGCGCTGAGTGAGGACACAGGGCTGAGTGAGGACTCAGAGCTGAGTGAGTTTCCCGCGCTGAGTGAGGTCACAGAGCTGAGTGAGGTCACAGAGCTGAGTGAGGTCACAGAGCTGAGTGAGGACTCAGAGCTGAGTGAGGACTCAGAGCTGAGTGAGTTTCCCGCGCTGAGTGAGGACACAGGGCTGAGTGAGGACTCAGAGCTGAGTGAGGTCACAGAGCTGAGTGAGGACTCAGAGCTGAGTGAGGTCACAGAGCTGAGTGAGGTCACAGAGCTGAGTGAGGACTCAGAGCTGAGTGAGGACTCAGAGCTGAGTGAGGACTCAGAGCTGAGTGAGGACTCAGAGCTGAGTGAGGACTCAGAGCTGAGTGAGGAGTCAGAGCTGAGTGAGGACTCAGAGCTGAGTGAGGACTCAGAGCTGAGTGAGGACTCAGAGCTGAGTGAGGACTCAGAGCTGAGTGAGTTTCCCGCGCTGAGTGAGGTCACAGAGCTGAGTGAGGACACAGAGCTGAGTGAGGACTCAGAGCTGAGTGAGGACTCAGAGCTGAGTGAGGACTCAGAGTTGAGTGAGTTTCCCGCGCTGAGTGAGGTCAAAGAGCTGAGTGAGGACTCAGAGCTGAGTGAGGTCACAGAGCTGAGTGAGGTCACAGAGCTGAGTGAGGACTCAGAGCTGAGTGAGGACTCAGAGCTGAGTGAGGACTCAGAGCTGAGTGAGGACTCAGAGCTGAGTGAGGACTCAGAGCTGATTGAGTTTCCCGCGCTGAGTGAGGTCACAGAGCTGAGTGAGGACTCAGAGCTGAGTGAGGACTCAGAGCTGAGTGAGTTTCCCGCGCTGAGTGAGGACTCAGAGCTGAGTGAGGACTCAGAGCTGAGTGAGGACTCAGAGCTGAGTGAGGTCACAGAGCTGAGTGAGGACTCAGAGCTGAGTGAGGACTCAGAGCTGAGTGAGGACTCAGAGCTGAGTGAGGTCACAGAGCTGAGTGAGGACTCAGAGCTGAGTGAGGACACAGGGCTGAGTGAGGACACAGGGCTGAGTGAGGACACAGGGCTGAGTGAGGACACAGGGCTGAGTGAGGACACAGGGCTGAGTGAGGACACAGGGCTGAGTGAGGACACAGGGCTGAGTGAGGACACAGGGCTGAGTGAGGACACAGGGCTGAGTGAGGACACAGGGCTGAGTGAGTTTCCCGCGCTGAGTGAGGACACAGGGCTGAGTGAGGACACAGGGCTGAGTGAGGACTCAGAGCTGAGTGAGTTTCCCGCGCTGAGTGAGGTCACAGAGCTGAGTGAGGACTCAGAGCTGAGTGAGGACTCAGAGCTGAGTGAGGACTCAGAGCTGAGTGAGTTTCCCGCGCTGAGTGAGTTTCCCGCGCTGAGTGAGTTTCCCGCGCTGAGTGAGTTTCCCGCGCTGAGTGAGTTTCCCGCGCTGAGTGAGTTTCCCGCGCTGAGTGAGTTTCCCGCGCTGAGTGAGTTTCCCGCGCTGAGTGAGTTTCCCGCGCTGAGTGAGTTTCCCGCGCTGAGTGAGTTTCCCGCGCTGAGTGAGGACTCAGAGCTGAGTGAGGACTCAGAGCTGAGTGAGGTCACAGAGCTGAGTGAGGACTCAGAGCTGAGTGAGGACTCAGAGCTGAGTGAGGACTCAGAGCTGAGTGAGGACTCAGAGCTGAGTGAGGACTCAGAGCTGAGTGAGTTTCCCGCGCTGAGTGAGGAGTCAGAGCTGAGTGAGGAGTCAGAGCTGAGTGAGGAGTCAGAGCTGAGTGAGGAGTCAGAGCTGAGTGAGGAGTCAGAGCTGAGTGAGGAGTCAGAGCTGAGTGAGGAGTCAGAGCTGAGTGAGGACTCAGAGCTGAGTGAGTTTCCCGCGCTGAGTGAGGACACAGGGCTGAGTGAGGACTCAGAGCTGAGTGAGTTTCCCGCGCTGAGTGAGGTCACAGAGCTGAGTGAGGACTCAGAGCTGAGTGAGGACTCAGAGCTGAGTGAGGACTCAGAGCTGAGTGAGTTTACCGCGCTGAGTGAGGACACAGGGCTGAGTGAGGACTCAGAGCTGAGTGAGTTTCCCGCGCTGAGTGAGGTCACAGAGCTGAGTGAGGTCACAGAGCTGAGTGAGGTCACAGAGCTGAGTGAGGTCACAGAGCTGAGTGAGGACTCAGAGCTGAGTGAGGACTCAGAGCTGAGTGAGGACTCAGAGCTGAGTGAGGACTCAGAGCTGAGTGAGGACTCAGAGCTGAGTGAGGACTCAGAGCTGAGTGAGGACTCAGAGCTGAGTGAGGACTCAGAGCTGAGTGAGTTTCCCGCGCTGAGTGAGGTCACAGAGCTGAGTGAGGTCACAGAGCTGAGTGAGGACTCAGAGCTGAGTGAGGACTCAGAGCTGAGTGAGGACTCAGAGCTGAGTGAGGACTCAGAGCTGAGTGAGGACACAGAGCTGAGTGAGGTCTCAGAGCTGAGTGAGGTCTCAGAGCTGAGTGAGGACTCAGAGCTGAGTGAGGACTCAGAGCTGAGTGAGGACTCAGAGCTGAGTGAGGACTCAGAGCTGAGTGAGTTTCCCGCGCTGAGTGAGGTCAAAGAGCTGAGTGAGGACTCAGAGCTGAGTGAGGTCACAGAGCTGAGTGAGGTCACAGAGCTGATTGAGGACTCAGAGCTGAGTGAGGACTCAGAGCTGAGTGAGGACTCAGAGCTGAGTGAGTTTCCCGCGCTGAGTGAGGTCACAGAGCTGAGTGAGGACTCAGAGCTGAGTGAGGACTCAGAGCTGAGTGAGTTTCCCGCGCTGAGTGAGGACACAGAGCTGAGTGAGGACTCAGAGCTGAGTGAGGACTCAGAGCTGAGTGAGGTCACAGAGCTGAGTGAGGTCACAGAGCTGAGTGAGGTCACAGAGCTGAGTGAGGACTCAGAGCTGAGTGAGGACTCAGAGCTGAGTGAGTTTCCCGCGCTGAGTGAGGTCACAGAGCTGAGTGAGGTCACAGAGCTGAGTGAGGACACAGAGCTGAGTGAGGTCACAGAGCTGAGTGAGTTTCCCGCGCTGAGTGAGGACTCAGAGCTGAGTGAGGACTCAGAGCTGAGTGAGGACTCAGAGCTGAGTGAGGTCACAGAGCTGAGTGAGGTCACAGAGCTGAGTGAGGTCACAGAGCTGAGTGAGGTCACAGAGCTGAGTGAGGTCACAGAGCTGAGTGAGGACTCAGAGCTGAGTGAGGACTCAGAGTTGAGTGAGTTTCCCGCGCTGAGTGAGGACTCAGAGCTGAGTGAGGACTCAGAGCTGAGTGAGGACACAGAGCTGAGTGAGGTCACAGAGCTGAGTGAGGTCTCAGAGCTGAGTGAGGTCTCAGAGCTGAGTGAGGTCTCAGAGCTGAGTGAGGTCTCAGAGCTGAGTGAGGTCTCAGAGCTGAGTGAGGTCTCAGAGCTGAGTGAGGACTCAGAGCTGAGTGAGGTCACAGAGCTGAGTGAGGACTCAGAGCTGAGTGAGGACTCAGAGCTGAGTGAGGACTCAGAGCTGAGTGAGTTTCCCGCGCTGAGTGAGGTCACAGAGCTGAGTGAGGTCACAGAGCTGAGTGAGGACTCAGAGCTGAGTGAGGACTCAGAGCTGAGTGAGGACTCAGAGCTGAGTGAGGTCACAGAGCTGAGTGAGGTCACAGAGCTGAGTGAGGTCACAGAGCTGAGTGAGGTCACAGAGCTGAGTGATGTCACAGAGCTGAGTGAGGTCACAGAGCTGAGTGAGGACTCAGAGCTGAGTGAGGTCACAGAGCTGAGTGAGGTCACAGAGCTGAGTGAGGACACAGAGCTGAGTGAGGACACAGAGCTGAGTGAGTTTCCCGCGCTGAGTGAGGACTCAGAGCTGAGTGAGGACTCAGAGCTGAGTGAGGACTCAGAGCTGAGTGAGGACTCAGAGCTGAGTGAGGACTCAGAGCTGAGTGAGTTTCCCGCGCTGAGTGAGGACTCAGAGCTGAGTGAGGACTCAGAGCTGAGTGAGGACTCAGAGCTGAGTGAGGACTCAGAGCTGAGTGAGGTCACAGAGCTGAGTGAGGTCACAGAGCTGAGTGAGGTCACAGAGCTGAGTGAGGTCACAGAGCTGAGTGAGGACACAGAGCTGAGTGAGGACACAGAGCTGAGTGAGTTTCCCGCGCTGAGTGAGGACACAGAGCTGAGTGAGGTCACAGAGCTGAGTGAGGACTCAGAGCTGAGTGAGGACACAGAGCTGAGTGAGGACACAGAGCTGAGTGAGGACACAGAGCTGAGTGAGTTTCCCGCGCTGAGTGAGGACACAGAGCTGAGTGAGGTCACAGAGCTGAGTGAGGACTCAGAGCTGAGTGAGGTCACAGAGCTGAGTGAGGTCACAGAGCTGAGTGAGGACTCAGAGCTGAGTGAGGACTCAGAGCTGAGTGAGGACTCAGAGCTGAGTGAGGACTCAGAGCTGAGTGAGGTCTCAGAGCTGAGTGAGGTCTCAGAGCTGAGTGAGGTCTCAGAGCTGAGTGAGGTCTCAGAGCTGAGTGAGGTCTCAGAGCTGAGTGAGGACTCAGAGCTGAGTGAGGACTCAGAGCTGAGTGAGGACTCAGAGCTGAGTGAGTTTCCCGCGCTGAGTGAGGTCAAAGAGCTGAGTGAGGACTCAGAGCTGAGTGAGGACTCAGAGCTGAGTGAGGTCACAGAGCTGAGTGAGGTCACAGAGCTGAGTGAGGTCACAGAGCTGAGTGAGGTCACAGAGCTGAGTGAGGTCACAGAGCTGAGTGAGGACTCAGAGCTGAGTGAGGACTCAGAGCTGAGTGAGTTTCCCGCGCTGAGTGAGGACTCAGAGCTGAGTGAGGACTCAGAGCTGAGTGAGTTTCCCGCGCTGAGTGAGGACTCAGAGCTGAGTGAGGTCACAGAGCTGAGTGAGGTCACAGAGCTGAGTGAGGACTCAGAGTTGAGTGAGGACTCAGAGCTGAGTGAGGTCACAGAGCTGAGTGAGGACTCAGAGCTGAGTGAGGACTCAGAGCTGAGTGAGGACTCAGAGCTGAGTGAGGACTCAGAGCTGAGTGAGGACTCAGAGCTGAGTGAGGACACAGAGCTGAGTGAGGACTCAGAGCTGAGTGAGGACTCAGAGCTGAGTGAGGACTCAGAGCTGAGTGAGGACTCAGAGCTGAGTGAGGACTCAGAGCTGAGTGAGGACTCAGAGCTGAGTGAGGACTCAGAGCTGAGTGAGGACTCAGAGCTGAGTGAGGACTCAGAGCTGAGTGAGGACTCAGAGCTGAGTGAGTTTCCCGCGCTGAGTGAGGTCACAGAGCTGAGTGAGGACTCAGAGCTGAGTGAGGACTCAGAGCTGAGTGAGGACACAGAGCTGAGTGAGGTCTCAGAGCTGAGTGAGGTCTCAGAGCTGAGTGAGGTCTCAGAGCTGAGTGAGGTCTCAGAGCTGAGTGAGGACTCAGAGCTGAGTGAGGTCACAGAGCTGAGTGAGGTCACAGAGCTGAGTGAGGTCACAGAGCTGAGTGAGGACACAGAGCTGAGTGAGGACACAGAGCTGAGTGAGGACACAGAGCTGAGTGAGGACACAGAGCTGAGTGAGGACACAGAGCTGAGTGAGGACACAGAGCTGAGTGAGGACACAGAGCTGAGTGAGGACACAGAGCTGAGTGAGGACACAGAGCTGAGTGAGTTTCCCGCGCTGAGTGAGGACTCAGAGCTGAGTGAGGACTCAGAGCTGAGTGAGGACTCAGAGCTGAGTGAGTTTCCCGCGCTGAGTGAGGACTCAGAGCTGAGTGAGGACTCAGAGCTGAGTGAGGTCACAGAGCTGAGTGAGGTCACAGAGCTGAGTGAGGACTCAGAGCTGAGTGAGGACTCAGAGCTGAGTGAGGACACAGAGCTGAGTGAGGACACAGAGCTGAGTGAGGACACAGAGCTGAGTGAGGACACAGAGCTGAGTGAGGACACAGAGCTGAGTGAGGACACAGAGCTGAGTGAGTTTCCCGCGCTGAGTGAGGTCACAGAGCTGAGTGAGGACTCAGAGCTGAGTGAGGACTCAGAGCTGAGTGAGGACACAGAGCTGAGTGAGGACACAGAGCTGAGTGAGGTCACAGAGCTGAGTGAGGACTCAGAGCTGAGTGAGGACTCAGAGCTGAGTGAGGACTCAGAGCTGAGTGAGGACTCAGAGCTGAGTGAGGACTCAGAGCTGAGTGAGGACTCAGAGCTGAGTGAGTTTCCCGCGCTGAGTGAGGTCACAGAGCTGAGTGAGGTCACAGAGCTGAGTGAGGTCACAGAGCTGAGTGAGGACTCAGAGCTGAGTGAGGACTCAGAGCTGAGTGAGGACTCAGAGCTGAGTGAGGACTCAGAGCTGAGTGAGGACTCAGAGCTGAGTGAGGACTCAGAGCTGAGTGAGGACTCAGAGCTGAGTGAGGACTCAGAGCTGAGTGAGGACTCAGAGCTGAGTGAGGACTCAGAGCTGAGTGAGTTTCCCGCGCTGAGTGAGGTCACAGAGCTGAGTGAGGACTCAGAGCTGAGTGAGGACTCAGAGCTGAGTGAGTTTCCCGCGCTGAGTGAGGACTCAGAGCTGAGTGAGGTCACAGAGCTGAGTGAGGACTCAGAGCTGAGTGAGGACTCAGAGCTGAGTGAGGACTCAGAGCTGAGTGAGGACTCAGAGCTGAGTGAGGACTCAGAGCTGAGTGAGGTCACAGAGCTGAGTGAGGTCACAGAGCTGAGTGAGGACTCAGAGCTGAGTGAGGACTCAGAGCTGAGTGAGGACTCAGAGCTGAGTGAGGACTCAGAGCTGAGTGAGTTTCCCGCGCTGAGTGAGGACACAGGGCTGAGTGAGGACTCAGAGCTGAGTGAGTTTCCCGCGCTGAGTGAGGTCACAGAGCTGAGTGAGGTCACAGAGCTGAGTGAGGACTCAGAGCTGAGTGAGGTCACAGAGCTGAGTGAGGTCACAGAGCTGAGTGAGGACTCAGAGCTGAGTGAGGACTCAGAGCTGAGTGAGGACTCAGAGCTGAGTGAGGACTCAGAGCTGAGTGAGGACTCAGAGCTGAGTGAGGACTCAGAGCTGAGTGAGTTTCCCGCGCTGAGTGAGGTCACAGAGCTGAGTGAGGACTCAGAGCTGAGTGAGGTCACAGAGCTGAGTGAGGTCACAGAGCTGAGTGAGGTCACAGAGCTGAGTGAGGACTCAGAGCTGAGTGAGGACTCAGAGCTGAGTGAGGACTCAGAGCTGAGTGAGGACTCAGAGCTGAGTGAGGACTCAGAGCTGAGTGAGGACTCAGAGCTGAGTGAGTTTCCCGCGCTGAGTGAGGACTCAGAGCTGAGTGAGGACTCAGAGCTGAGTGAGGACTCAGAGCTGAGTGAGGACTCAGAGCTGAGTGAGTTTCCCGCGCTGAGTGAGGACACAGGGCTGAGTGAGGACTCAGAGCTGAGTGAGTTTCCCGCGCTGAGTGAGGTCACAGAGCTGAGTGAGGTCACAGAGCTGAGTGAGGTCACAGAGCTGAGTGAGGTCACAGAGCTGAGTGAGGTCACAGAGCTGAGTGAGGTCACAGAGCTGAGTGAGGTCACAGAGCTGAGTGAGGACTCAGAGCTGAGTGAGGACTCAGAGCTGAGTGAGGACTCAGAGCTGAGTGAGGACTCAGAGCTGAGTGAGGACTCAGAGCTGAGTGAGTTTCCCGAGCTGAGTGAGGACTCAGAGCTGAGTGAGGTCACAGAGCTGAGTGAGGTCACAGAGCTGAGTGAGGACTCAGAGCTGAGTGAGGACTCAGAGCTGAGTGAGGTCACAGAGCTGAGTGAGGTCACAGAGCTGAGTGAGGACTCAGAGCTGAGTGAGGACTCAGAGCTGAGTGAGGACTCAGAGCTGAGTGAGGACTCAGAGCTGAGTGAGGACTCAGAGCTGAGTGAGGACTCAGAGCTGAGTGAGTTTCCCGCGCTGAGTGAGGACTCAGAGCTGAGTGAGGACTCAGAGCTGAGTGAGGACTCAGAGCTGAGTGAGTTTCCCGCGCTGAGTGAGGACTCAGAGCTGAGTGAGTTTCCCGCGCTGAGTGAGGTCACAGAGCTGAGTGAGGTCACAGAGCTGAGTGAGGTCACAGAGCTGAGTGAGGACTCAGAGCTGAGTGAGGTCACAGAGCTGAGTGAGGTCACAGAGCTGAGTGAGGTCACAGAGCTGAGTGAGGTCACAGAGCTGAGTGAGGTCACAGAGCTGAGTGAGGACTCAGAGCTGAGTGAGGACTCAGAGCTGAGTGAGGACTCAGAGCTGAGTGAGGACTCAGAGCTGAGTGAGGACTCAGAGCTGAGTGAGTTTCCCGAGCTGAGTGAGGACTCAGAGCTGAGTGAGGTCACAGAGCTGAGTGAGGACTCAGAGCTGAGTGAGGACTCAGAGCTGAGTGAGGACTCAGAGCTGAGTGAGGACTCAGAGCTGAGTGAGGACTCAGAGCTGAGTGAGGACTCAGAGCTGAGTGAGGACTCAGAGCTGAGTGAGTTTCCCGCGCTGAGTGAGGTCACAGAGCTGAGTGAGGACTCAGAGCTGAGTGAGGACTCAGAGCTGAGTGAGGACACAGAGCTGAGTGAGGTCACAGAGCTGAGTGAGGTCACAGAGCTGAGTGAGGTCACAGAGCTGAGTGAGGACTCAGAGCTGAGTGAGGACTCAGAGCTGAGTGAGGTCACAGAGCTGAGTGAGGTCACAGAGCTGAGTGAGGTCACAGAGCTGAGTGAGGACTCAGAGCTGAGTGAGGACTCAGAGCTGAGTGAGGACTCAGAGCTGAGTGAGGACTCAGAGCTGAGTGAGGACTCAGAGCTGAGTGAGGACACAGAGCTGAGTGAGGTCACAGAGCTGAGTGAGGTCACAGAGCTGAGTGAGGACTCAGAGCTGAGTGAGGACTCAGAGCTGAGTGAGGACTCAGAGCTGAGTGAGGACTCAGAGCTGAGTGAGGACTCAGAGCTGAGTGAGGACTCAGAGCTGAGTGAGGACTCAGAGCTGAGTGAGGACTCAGAGCTGAGTGAGGACACAGAGCTGAGTGAGGTCACAGAGCTGAGTGAGGTCACAGAGCTGAGTGAGGACTCAGAGCTGAGTGAGGACTCAGAGCTGAGTGAGGACTCAGAGCTGAGTGAGGACTCAGAGCTGAGTGAGGACTCAGAGCTGAGTGAGGACTCAGAGCTGAGTGAGGACTCAGAGCTGAGTGAGGTCACAGAGCTGAGTGAGGTCACAGAGCTGAGTGAGGTCACAGAGCTGAGTGAGGTCACAGAGCTGAGTGAGGTCACAGAGCTGAGTGAGGTCACAGAGCTGAGTGAGGACTCAGAGCTGAGTGAGGACTCAGAGCTGAGTGAGGTCACAGAGCTGAGTGAGGACTCAGAGCTGAGTGAGGTCACAGAGCTGAGTGAGGACTCAGAGCTGAGTGAGGTCACAGAGCTGAGTGAGGTCACAGAGCTGAGTGAGGACTCCGAGCTGAGTGAGGACTCCGAGCTGAGTGAGGACACAGATCTGAGTGAGTTTCCCGCGCTGAGTGAGGACTCAGAGCTGAGTGAGGACTCAGAGCTGAGTGAGGACTCAGAGCTGAGTGAGTTTCCCGCGCTGAGTGAGGACTCCGCGCTGAGTGAGGACTCCGCGCTGAGTGAGGACTCCGCGCTGAGTGAGGACTCCGCGCTGAGTGAGGACTCCGCGCTGAGTGAGGACTCCGCGCTGAGTGAGGACTCCGCGATGAGTGAGTTTCCCGCGCTGAGTGAGGTCACAGAGCTGAGTGAGGACTCAGAGCTGAGTGAGTTTCCCGCGCTGAGTGAGGACTCAGAGCTGAGTGAGGACTCAGAGCTGAGTGAGTTTCCCGCGCTGAGTGAGGTCACAGAGCTGAGTGAGGTCACAGAGCTGAGTGAGGACTCAGAGCTGAGTGAGGTCACAGAGCTGAGTGAGGTCACAGAGCTGAGTGAGGTCACAGAGCTGAGTGAGGTCACAGAGCTGAGTGAGGTCACAGAGCTGAGTGAGGTCACAGAGCTGAATGAGGACTCAGAGCTGAGTGAGTTTCCCGCGCTGAGTGAGGACTCAGAGCTGAGTGAGTTTCCCGCGCTGAGTGAGTTTCCCGCGCTGAGTGAGGTCACAGAGCTGAGTGAGGACTCAGAGCTGAGTGAGTTTCCCGCGCTGAGTGAGTTTCCCGCGCTGAGTGAGTTTCCCGCGCTGAGTGAGGACACAGAGCTGAGTGAGTTTCCCGCGCTGAGTGAGGACACAGAGCTGAGTGAGGTCACAGAGCTGAGTGAGGACTCAGAGCTGAGTGAGGTCACAGAGCTGAGTGAGGTCACAGAGCTGAGTGAGGACTCAGAGCTGAGTGAGGACTCAGAGCTGAGTGAGGACTCAGAGCTGAGTGAGGTCTCAGAGCTGAGTGAGGTCTCAGAGCTGAGTGAGGTCTCAGAGCTGAGTGAGGTCTCAGAGCTGAGTGAGGTCTCAGAGCTGAGTGAGGACTCAGAGCTGAGTGAGGACTCAGAGCTGAGTGAGGACTCAGAGCTGAGTGAGTTTCCCGCGCTGAGTGAGGTCAAAGAGCTGAGTGAGGACTCAGAGCTGAGTGAGGACTCAGAGCTGAGTGAGGTCACAGAGCTGAGTGAGGTCACAGAGCTGAGTGAGGTCACAGAGCTGAGTGAGGTCACAGAGCTGAGTGAGGTCACAGAGCTGAGTGAGGTCACAGAGCTGAGTGAGGACTCAGAGCTGAGTGAGGACTCAGAGCTGAGTGAGTTTCCCGCGCTGAGTGAGGACTCAGAGCTGAGTGAGGACTCAGAGCTGAGTGAGGACTCAGAGCTGAGTGAGTTTCCCGCGCTGAGTGAGGACTCAGAGCTGAGTGAGGTCACAGAGCTGAGTGAGGTCACAGAGCTGAGTGAGGACTCAGAGTTGAGTGAGGACTCAGAGCTGAGTGAGGTCACAGAGCTGAGTGAGGACTCAGAGCTGAGTGAGGACTCAGAGCTGAGTGAGGACTCAGAGCTGAGTGAGGACTCAGAGCTGAGTGAGGACTCAGAGCTGAGTGAGGACTCAGAGCTGAGTGAGGACTCAGAGCTGAGTGAGGACACAGAGCTGAGTGAGGACACAGAGCTGAGTGAGGACTCAGAGCTGAGTGAGGACTCAGAGCTGAGTGAGGACTCAGAGCTGAGTGAGGACTCAGAGCTGAGTGAGGACTCAGAGCTGAGTGAGGACTCAGAGCTGAGTGAGGACTCAGAGCTGAGTGAGGACTCAGAGCTGAGTGAGGACTCAGAGCTGAGTGAGGACTCAGAGCTGAGTGAGGACTCAGAGCTGAGTGAGTTTCCCGCGCTGAGTGAGGTCACAGAGCTGAGTGAGGACTCAGAGCTGAGTGAGGACTCAGAGCTGAGTGAGGACACAGAGCTGAGTGAGGTCTCAGAGCTGAGTGAGGTCTCAGAGCTGAGTGAGGTCTCAGAGCTGAGTGAGGTCTCAGAGCTGAGTGAGGACTCAGAGCTGAGTGAGGTCACAGAGCTGAGTGAGGTCACAGAGCTGAGTGAGGTCACAGAGCTGAGTGAGGTCACAGAGCTGAGTGAGGACACAGAGCTGAGTGAGGACACAGAGCTGAGTGAGGACACAGAGCTGAGTGAGGACACAGAGCTGAGTGAGGACACAGAGCTGAGTGAGGACACAGAGCTGAGTGAGGACACAGAGCTGAGTGAGTTTCCCGCGCTGAGTGAGGACTCAGAGCTGAGTGAGGACTCAGAGCTGAGTGAGGACTCAGAGCTGAGTGAGGACTCAGAGCTGAGTGAGGACTCAGAGCTGAGTGAGGACTCAGAGCTGAGTGAGTTTCCCGCGCTGAGTGAGGACTCAGAGCTGAGTGAGGACTCAGAGCTGAGTGAGGTCACAGAGCTGAGTGAGGTCACAGAGCTGAGTGAGGACTCAGAGCTGAGTGAGGACTCAGAGCTGAGTGAGGACACAGAGCTGAGTGAGGACACAGAGCTGAGTGAGGACACAGAGCTGAGTGAGGACACAGAGCTGAGTGAGTTTCCCGCGCTGAGTGAGGACTCAGAGCTGAGTGAGGACTCAGAGCTGAGTGAGGACTCAGAGCTGAGTGAGGACACAGAGCTGAGTGAGGACACAGAGCTGAGTGAGGTCACAGAGCTGAGTGAGGACTCAGAGCTGAGTGAGGACTCAGAGCTGAGTGAGGACTCAGAGCTGAGTGAGGACTCAGAGCTGAGTGAGGACTCAGAGCTGAGTGAGGACTCAGAGCTGAGTGAGGACTCAGAGCTGAGTGAGGACTCAGAGCTGAGTGAGTTTCCCGCGCTGAGTGAGGTCACAGAGCTGAGTGAGGTCACAGAGCTGAGTGAGGTCACAGAGCTGAGTGAGGACTCAGAGCTGAGTGAGGACTCAGAGCTGAGTGAGGACTCAGAGCTGAGTGAGGACTCAGAGCTGAGTGAGGACTCAGAGCTGAGTGAGTTTCCCGCGCTGAGTGAGGTCACAGAGCTGAGTGAGGACTCAGAGCTGAGTGAGGACTCAGAGCTGAGTGAGTTTCCCGCGCTGAGTGAGGACTCAGAGCTGAGTGAGGTCACAGAGCTGAGTGAGGACTCAGAGCTGAGTGAGGACTCAGAGCTGAGTGAGGACTCAGAGCTGAGTGAGGACTCAGAGCTGAGTGAGGACTCAGAGCTGAGTGAGGTCACAGAGCTGAGTGAGGACTCAGAGCTGAGTGAGGACTCAGAGCTGAGTGAGGACTCAGAGCTGAGTGAGGACTCAGAGCTGAGTGAGGACTCAGAGCTGAGTGAGTTTCCCGCGCTGAGTGAGGACACAGGGCTGAGTGAGGACTCAGAGCTGAGTGAGTTTCCCGCGCTGAGTGAGGTCACAGAGCTGAGTGAGGTCACAGAGCTGAGTGAGGACTCAGAGCTGAGTGAGGTCACAGAGCTGAGTGAGGTCACAGAGCTGAGTGAGGTCACAGAGCTGAGTGAGGTCACAGAGCTGAGTGAGGTCACAGAGCTGAGTGAGGACTCAGAGCTGAGTGAGGACTCAGAGCTGAGTGAGGACTCAGAGCTGAGTGAGGACTCAGAGCTGAGTGAGGACTCAGAGCTGAGTGAGTTTCCCGCGCTGAGTGAGGTCACAGAGCTGAGTGAGGACTCAGAGCTGAGTGAGGTCACAGAGCTGAGTGAGGTCACAGAGCTGAGTGAGGTCACAGAGCTGAGTGAGGACTCAGAGCTGAGTGAGGACTCAGAGCTGAGTGAGGACTCAGAGCTGAGTGAGGACTCAGAGCTGAGTGAGGACTCAGAGCTGAGTGAGGACTCAGAGCTGAGTGAGTAGTCAGAGCTGAGTGAGTAGTCAGAGCTGAGTGAGGACTCAGAGCTGAGTGAGGACTCAGAGCTGAGTGAGGACTCAGAGCTGAGTGAGTTTCCCGCGCTGAGTGAGGACACAGGGCTGAGTGAGGACTCAGAGCTGAGTGAGTTTCCCGCGCTGAGTGAGGTCACAGAGCTGAGTGAGGTCACAGAGCTGAGTGAGGTCACAGAGCTGAGTGAGGTCACAGAGCTGAGTGAGGTCACAGAGCTGAGTGAGGTCACAGAGCTGAGTGAGGTCACAGAGCTGAGTGAGGACTCAGAGCTGAGTGAGGACTCAGAGCTGAGTGAGGACTCAGAGCTGAGTGAGGACTCAGAGCTGAGTGAGTTTCCCGAGCTGAGTGAGGACTCAGAGCTGAGTGAGGTCACAGAGCTGAGTGAGGTCACAGAGCTGAGTGAGGACTCAGAGCTGAGTGAGGACTCAGAGCTGAGTGAGGTCACAGAGCTGAGTGAGGTCACAGAGCTGAGTGAGGACTCAGAGCTGAGTGAGGACTCAGAGCTGAGTGAGGACTCAGAGCTGAGTGAGGACTCAGAGCTGAGTGAGGACTCAGAGCTGAGTGAGGACTCAGAGCTGAGTGAGTTTCCCGCGCTGAGTGAGGACTCAGAGCTGAGTGAGGACTCAGAGCTGAGTGAGGACTCAGAGCTGAGTGAGTTTCCCGCGCTGAGTGAGGACTCAGAGCTGAGTGAGTTTCCCGCGCTGAGTGAGGTCACAGAGCTGAGTGAGGTCACAGAGCTGAGTGAGGTCACAGAGCTGAGTGAGGACTCAGAGCTGAGTGAGGTCACAGAGCTGAGTGAGGTCACAGAGCTGAGTGAGGTCACAGAGCTGAGTGAGGTCACAGAGCTGAGTGAGGTCACAGAGCTGAGTGAGGACTCAGAGCTGAGTGAGGACTCAGAGCTGAGTGAGGACTCAGAGCTGAGTGAGGACTCAGAGCTGAGTGAGGACTCAGAGCTGAGTGAGGACTCAGAGCTGAGTGAGTTTCCCGAGCTGAGTGAGGACTCAGAGCTGAGTGAGGTCACAGAGCTGAGTGAGGTCACAGAGCTGAGTGAGGACTCAGAGCTGAGTGAGGACTCAGAGCTGAGTGAGGACTCAGAGCTGAGTGAGGACTCAGAGCTGAGTGAGGACTCAGAGCTGAGTGAGTTTCCCGCGCTGAGTGAGGTCACAGAGCTGAGTGAGGACTCAGAGCTGAGTGAGGACTCAGAGCTGAGTGAGGACACAGAGCTGAGTGAGGTCACAGAGCTGAGTGAGGTCACAGAGCTGAGTGAGGTCACAGAGCTGAGTGAGGACTCAGAGCTGAGTGAGGACTCAGAGCTGAGTGAGGACTCAGAGCTGAGTGAGGTCACAGAGCTGAGTGAGGTCACAGAGCTGAGTGAGGACTCAGAGCTGAGTGAGGACTCAGAGCTGAGTGAGGACTCAGAGCTGAGTGAGGACTCAGAGCTGAGTGAGGACTCAGAGCTGAGTGAGGACACAGAGCTGAGTGAGGTCACAGAGCTGAGTGAGGTCACAGAGCTGAGTGAGGACTCAGAGCTGAGTGAGGACTCAGAGCTGAGTGAGGACTCAGAGCTGAGTGAGGACTCAGAGCTGAGTGAGTTTCCCGAGCTGAGTGAGGACTCAGAGCTGAGTGAGGACTCAGAGCTGAGTGAGGACTCAGAGCTGAGTGAGGTCACAGAGCTGAGTGAGGACTCAGAGCTGAGTGAGGTCACAGAGCTGAGTGAGGTCACAGAGCTGAGTGAGGTCACAGAGCTGAGTGAGGTCACAGAGCTGAGTGAGGTCACAGAGCTGAGTGAGGACTCAGAGCTGAGTGAGGACTCAGAGCTGAGTGAGGTCACAGAGCTGAGTGAGGACTCAGAGCTGAGTGAGGTCACAGAGCTGAGTGAGGACTCAGAGCTGAGTGAGGTCACAGAGCTGAGTGAGGTCACAGAGCTGAGTGAGGTCACAGAGCTGAGTGAGGACTCCGAGCTGAGTGAGGACTCCGAGCTGAGTGAGGACACAGATCTGAGTGAGTTTCCCGCGCTGAGTGAGGACTCAGAGCTGAGTGAGGACTCAGAGCTGAGTGAGGACTCAGAGCTGAGTGAGTTTCCCGCGCTGAGTGAGGACTCCGCGCTGAGTGAGGACTCCGCGCTGAGTGAGGACTCCGCGCTGAGTGAGGACTCCGCGCTGAGTGAGGACTCCGCGCTGAGTGAGGACTCCGCGCTGAGTGAGGACTCCGCGCTGAGTGAGGACTCCGCGATGAGTGAGTTTCCCGCGCTGAGTGAGGTCACAGAGCTGAGTGAGGACTCAGAGCTGAGTGAGTTTCCCGCGCTGAGTGAGGACTCAGAGCTGAGTGAGGACTCAGAGCTGAGTGAGTTTCCCGCGCTGAGTGAGGTCACAGAGCTGAGTGAGGTCACAGAGCTGAGTGAGGACTCAGAGCTGAGTGAGGTCACAGAGCTGAGTGAGGTCACAGAGCTGAGTGAGGTCACAGAGCTGAGTGAGGTCACAGAGCTGAGTGAGGTCACAGAGCTGAATGAGGACTCAGAGCTGAGTGAGTTTCCCGCGCTGAGTGAGGACTCAGAGCTGAGTGAGTTTCCCGCGCTGAGTGAGTTTCCCGCGCTGAGTGAGGTCACAGAGCTGAGTGAGGACTCAGAGCTGAGTGAGTTTCCCGCGCTGAGTGAGTTTCCCGCGCTGAGTGAGTTTCCCGCGCTGAGTGAGGACTCAGAGCTGAGTGAGTTTCCCGCGCTGAGTGAGTTTCCCGCGCTGAGTGAGGACTCAGAGCTGAGTGAGGACTCAGAGCTGAGTGAGGACTCAGAGCTGAGTGAGGACTCAGAGCTGAGTGAGGACTCAGAGCTGAGTGAGGACTCAGAGCTGAGTGAGTTTCCCGCGCTGAGTGAGGTCACGGAGCTGAGTGAGGTCACGGAGCTGAGTGAGTTTCCCGAGCTGAGTGAGTTTCCCGCGCTGAGTGAGGACTCATGGCTGAGTGAGGACTCATGGCTGAGTGAGGACTCATGGCTGAGTGAGGACTCAGAGCTGAGTGAGGACTCAGAGCTGAGTGAGGACTCAGAGCTGCGTGAGGACTCAGAGCTGAGTGAGGACTCAGAGCTGAGTGAGTTTCCTGCGCTGAGTGAGTTTCCTGCGCTGAGTGAGGTCACGGAGCTGAGTGAGGACACAGAGCTGAGTGAGGTCACAGAGCTGAGTGAGGACTCCGAGCTGAGTGAGGACTCCGAGCTGCGTGAGGACTCCGAGCTGCGTGAGGACTCCGAGCTGCGTGAGGACTCCGAGCTGCGTGAGGACTCCGAGCTGCGTGAGGACTCCGAGCTGCGTGAGGACTCCGAGCTGCGTGAGGACTCCGAGCTGCGTGAGGACTCCGAGCTGAGTGAGGACTCCGAGCTGAGTGAGGACTCAGTGCTGAGTGAGTTTCCCGCGCTGAGTGAGGTCACAGAGCTGAGTGAGGACTCAGTGCTGAGTGAGGACTCAGAGCTGAGTGAGGACTCAGAGCTGCGTGAGTTTCCCGCGCTGAGTGAGGTCACAGAGCTGAGTGAGGACTCCGAGCTGAGTGAGGACTCCGAGCTGAGTGAGGACTCCGAGCTGAGTGAGGACTCCGAGCTGAGTGAGGACTCCGAGCTGAGTGAGGACTCAGTGCTGAGTGAGTTTGCCGCGCTGAGTGAGGTCACAGAGCTGAGTGAGGACTCAGTGCTGAGTGAGTTTCCCGCGCTGAGTGACGTCACAGAGCTGCGTGAGGACTCCGAGCTGCGTGAGGACTCCGAGCTGCTTGAGGACTCCGAGCTGCTTGAGGACTCCGAGCTGAGTGAGGACTCCGAGCTGAGTGAGGACTCCGAGCTGAGTGAGGACTCCGAGCTGAGTGAGGACTCAGTGCTGAGTGAGTTTCCCGCGCTGAGTGAGGTCACAGAGCTGCGTGAGGACTCAGAGCTGCGTGAGGACTCAGAGCTGCGTGAGGACTCAGAGCTGAGTGAGGACTCAGAGCTGCGTGAGTTTCCCGCGCTGAGTGAGGTCACAGAGCTGAGTGAGGACTCCGAGCTGAGTGAGGACTCCGAGCTGAGTGAGGACTCCGAGCTGAGTGAGGACTCCGAGCTGAGTGAGGACTCCGAGCTGAGTGAGGACTCAGTGCTGAGTGAGTTTCCCGCGCTGAGTGAGGTCACAGAGCTGAGTGAGGACTCAGTGCTGAGTGAGTTTCCCGCGCTGAGTGAGGTCACAGAGCTGAGTGAGGACTCAGTGCTGAGTGAGTTTCCCGCGCTGAGTGACGTCACAGAGCTGAGTGAGGACTCAGAGCTGAGTGAGGACTCAGAGCTGAGTGAGGACTCAGAGCTGAGTGAGTTTCCTGCGCTGAGTGAGGTCGCAGAGCTGAGTGAGGTCACAGAGCTGAGTGAGGACACAGGGCTGAGTGAGGACACAGGGCTGAGTGAGGACACAGCGCTGAGTGAGGACACAGGGCTGAGTGAGGACTCAGAGCTGAGTGAGTTTCCCGCGCTGAGTGAGGACACAGGGCTGAGTGAGGACACAGGGCTGAGTGAGGACTCAGGGCTGAGTGAGGACTCAGGGCTGAGTGAGGACTCAGAGCTGAGTGAGGTCACAGAGCTGAGTGAGGACTCAGAGCTGAGTGAGGACTCAGAGCTGAGTGAGGACTCAGAGCTGAGTGAGGACTCAGAGCTGAGTGAGGACTCAGAGCTGAGTGAGGACTCAGAGCTGAGTGAGTTTCCCGCGCTGAGTGAGGTCACAGAGCTGAGTGAGGACTCAGAGCTGAGTGAGGACTCAGAGCTGAGTGAGGACTCAGAGCTGAGTGAGGACTCAGAGCTGAGTGAGGACTCAGAGCTGAGTGAGGACTCAGAGCTGAGTGAGGACTCAGAGCTGAGTGAGGACTCAGAGCTGAGTGAGTTTCCCGCGCTGAGTGAGGACACAGGGCTGAGTGAGGACACAGGGCTGAGTGAGGACTCAGAGCTGAGTGAGTTTCCCGCGCTGAGTGAGGTCACAGAGCTGAGTGAGGTCACAGAGCTGAGTGAGGACTCAGAGCTGAGTGAGTTTCCCGAGCTGAGTGAGTTTCCCGCGCTGAGTGAGGTCACAGAGCTGAGTGAGGTCACAGAGCTGAGTGAGGTCACAGAGCTGAGTGAGGACTCAGAGCTGAGTGAGTTTCCCGAGCTGAGTGAGTTTCCCGCGCTGAGTGAGGTCACAGAGCTGAGTGAGGACTCAGAGCTGAGTGAGTTTCCCGCGCTGAGTGAGGACACAGGGCTGAGTGAGGACACAGGGCTGAGTGAGGACTCAGAGCTGAGTGAGTTTCCCGCGCTGAGTGAGGTCACAGAGCTGAGTGAGGACTCAGAGCTGAGTGAGGACTCAGAGCTGAGTGAGGACTCAGAGCTGAGTGAGGTCACAGAGCTGAGTGAGGTCACAGAGCTGAGTGAGGACTCAGAGCTGAGTGAGTTTCCCGAGCTGAGTGAGTTTCCCGCGCTGAGTGAGGTCACAGAGCTGAGTGAGGTCACAGAGCTGAGTGAGGTCACAGAGCTGAGTGAGTTTCCCGCGCTGAGTGAGGACTCAGAGCTGAGTGAGGTCACAGAGCTCAGTGAGTTTCCCGCGCTGAGTGAGGTCACAGAGCTGAGTGAGGACTCAGAGCTGAGTGAGGTCACAGAGCTGAGTGAGGTCACAGAGCTGAGTGAGGAGACAGAGCTGAGTGAGGTCACAGAGCTGAGTGAGGTCACAGAGCTGAGTGAGGTCACAGAGCTGAGTGAGGTCACAGAGCTGAGTGAGGACTCAGAGCTGAGTGAGGACTCAGAACTGAGTGAGTTTCCCGCGCTGAGTGAGGACTCAGAGCTGAGTGAGGACTCAGAGCTGAGTGAGTTTCCCGCGCTGAGTGAGGTCACAGAGGTGAGTGAGGTCACAGAGGTGAGTGAGGTCACAGAGCTGAGTGAGGACTCAGAGCTGAGTGAGTTTCCTGCGCTGAGTGAGGACTCAGAGCTGAGTGAGGACTCAGAGCTGAGTGAGGACTCAGAGCTGAGTGAGGACTCCGGGCTGAGTGAGGACTCCGGGCTGAGTGAGGACTCCGGGCTGAGTGAGGACACAGGGCTGAGTGAGGACACAGGGCTGAGTGAGGACACAGGGCTGAGTGAGGACACAGGGCTGAGTGAGTTTCCCGCGCTGAGTGAGGTCACAGAGCTGAGTGAGGACTCAGAGCTGAGTGAGGACTCAGAGCTGAGTGAGGACTCAGAGCTGAGTGAGGACACAGAGCTGAGGGAGTTTCCCGAGCTGAGTGAGGTCACAGAGCTGAGTGAGGACTCAGAGCTGAGTGAGGACTCAGAGCTGAGTGAGGTCACAGAGCTGAGTGAGGTCACAGAGCTGAGTGAGGACTCAGAGGTGAGTGAGGACTCAGAGGTGAGTGAGGACTCAGAGCTGAGTGAGTTTCCCGCGCTGAGTGAGTTTCCCGCGCTGAGTGAGGACTCGGAGCGGAGTGAGGACTCGGAGCGGAGTGAGGACTCGGAGCGGAGTGAGGACTCGGAGCGGAGTGAGGACTCGGAGCGGAGTGAGGACACGGAGCTGAGTGAGGACACGGAGCTGAGTGAGTTTCCCGCGCTGAGTGAGTTTCCCGAGCTGAGTGAGGACACAGGGCTGAGTGAGGACACAGGGCTGAGTGAGGACACAGGGCTGAGTGAGGACACAGGGCTGAGTGAGGACACAGGGCTGAGTGAGTTTCCCGAGCTGAGTGAGGTCACGGAGCTGAGTGAGGTCACGGAGCTGAGTGAGGTCACGGAGCTGAGTGAGGTCACAGAGCTGAGTGAGGTCACAGAGCTGAGTGAGGTCACAGAGCTGAGTGAGTTTCCCGCGCTGAGTGAGGACAGAGAGCTGAGTGAGGTCTCAGAGCTGAGTGAGGTCACAGAGCTGAGTGAGTTCACAGAGCTCAGTGAGTTTCCCGCGCTGAGTGAGGACACAGAGCTGGGTGAGTTTCCCGCGCTGAGTGAGGTCTCAGAGCTGAGTGAGGTCTCAGAGCTGAGTGAGGTCTCAGGGCTGAGTGAGGTCTCAGGGCTGAGTGAGGTCTCAGGGCTGAGTGAGGACACAGGGCTGAGTGAGGACACAGGGCTGAGTGAGGACACAGGGCTGAGTGAGGACACAGGGCTGAGTGAGGACACAGGGCTGAGTGAGGACACAGGGCTGAGTGAGGACACAGGGCTGAGTGAGTTTCCCGAGCTGAGTGAGGTCTCAGAGCTGAGTGAGGTCTCAGGGCTGAGTGAGGTCTCAGGGCTGAGTGAGGACACAGGGCTGAGTGAGGACACAGGGCTGAGTGAGGACACAGAGCTGAGTGAGTTTCCCGCGCTGAGTGAGGTCTCAGAGCTGAGTGAGGTCTCAGAGCTGAGTGAGGTCACAGAGCTGAGTGAGGACTCCGAGCTGCGTGAGGACTCCGAGCTGCGTGAGGACTCCGAGCTGCGTGAGGACTCCGAGCTGCGTGAGGACTCCGAGCTGCGTGAGGACTCCGAGCTGCGTGAGGACTCCGAGCTGCGTGAGGACTCCGAGCTGCGTGAGGACTCCGAGCTGAGTGAGGACTCCGAGCTGAGTGAGGACTCAGTGCTGAGTGAGTTTCCCGCGCTGAGTGAGGTCACAGAGCTGAGTGAGGACTCAGTGCTGAGTGAGGACTCAGAGCTGAGTGAGGACTCAGAGCTGCGTGAGTTTCCCGCGCTGAGTGAGGTCACAGAGCTGAGTGAGGACTCCGAGCTGAGTGAGGACTCCGAGCTGAGTGAGGACTCCGAGCTGAGTGAGGACTCCGAGCTGAGTGAGGACTCCGAGCTGAGTGAGGACTCAGTGCTGAGTGAGTTTGCCGCGCTGAGTGAGGTCACAGAGCTGAGTGAGGACTCAGTGCTGAGTGAGTTTCCCGCGCTGAGTGACGTCACAGAGCTGCGTGAGGACTCCGAGCTGCGTGAGGACTCCGAGCTGCGTGAGGACTCCGAGCTGCTTGAGGACTCCGAGCTGCTTGAGGACTCCGAGCTGAGTGAGGACTCCGAGCTGAGTGAGGACTCCGAGCTGAGTGAGGACTCCGAGCTGAGTGAGGACTCAGTGCTGAGTGAGTTTCCCGCGCTGAGTGAGGTCACAGAGCTGCGTGAGGACTCAGAGCTGCGTGAGGACTCAGAGCTGAGTGAGGACTCAGAGCTGCGTGAGTTTCCCGCGCTGAGTGAGGTCACAGAGCTGAGTGAGGACTCCGAGCTGAGTGAGGACTCCGAGCTGAGTGAGGACTCCGAGCTGAGTGAGGACTCCGAGCTGAGTGAGGACTCCGAGCTGAGTGAGGACTCAGTGCTGAGTGAGTTTCCCGCGCTGAGTGAGGTCACAGAGCTGAGTGAGGACTCAGTGCTGAGTGAGTTTCCCGCGCTGAGTGAGGTCACAGAGCTGAGTGAGGACTCAGTGCTGAGTGAGTTTCCCGCGCTGAGTGACGTCACAGAGCTGAGTGAGGACTCAGAGCTGAGTGAGGACTCAGAGCTGAGTGAGGACTCAGAGCTGAGTGAGTTTCCTGCGCTGAGTGAGGTCGCAGAGCTGAGTGAGGTCACAGAGCTGAGTGAGGACACAGGGCTGAGTGAGGACACAGGGCTGAGTGAGGACACAGGGCTGAGTGAGGACACAGCGCTGAGTGAGGACACAGGGCTGAGTGAGGACTCAGAGCTGAGTGAGTTTCCCGCGCTGAGTGAGGACACAGGGCTGAGTGAGGACACAGGGCTGAGTGAGGACTCAGGGCTGAGTGAGGACTCAGGGCTGAGTGAGGACTCAGAGCTGAGTGAGGTCACAGAGCTGAGTGAGGACTCAGAGCTGAGTGAGGACTCAGAGCTGAGTGAGGACTCAGAGCTGAGTGAGGACTCAGAGCTGAGTGAGGACTCAGAGCTGAGTGAGTTTCCCGCGCTGAGTGAGGTCACAGAGCTGAGTGAGGACTCAGAGCTGAGTGAGGACTCAGAGCTGAGTGAGGACTCAGAGCTGAGTGAGGACTCAGAGCTGAGTGAGGACTCAGAGCTGAGTGAGGACTCAGAGCTGAGTGAGGACTCAGAGCTGAGTGAGGACTCAGAGCTGAGTGAGTTTCCCGCGCTGAGTGAGGACACAGGGCTGAGTGAGGACACAGGGCTGAGTGAGGACTCAGAGCTGAGTGAGTTTCCCGCGCTGAGTGAGGTCACAGAGCTGAGTGAGGACTCAGAGCTGAGTGAGGACTCAGAGCTGAGTGAGTTTCCCGAGCTGAGTGAGTTTCCCGCGCTGAGTGAGGTCACAGAGCTGAGTGAGGTCACAGAGCTGAGTGAGGTCACAGAGCTGAGTGAGGACTCAGAGCTGAGTGAGGACTCAGAGCTGAGTGAGTTTCCCGAGCTGAGTGAGTTTCCCGCGCTGAGTGAGGTCACAGAGCTGAGTGAGGACTCAGAGCTGAGTGAGTTTCCCGCGCTGAGTGAGGACACAGGGCTGAGTGAGGACACAGGGCTGAGTGAGGACTCAGAGCTGAGTGAGTTTCCCGCGCTGAGTGAGGTCACAGAGCTGAGTGAGGACTCAGAGCTGAGTGAGGACTCAGAGCTGAGTGAGGACTCAGAGCTGAGTGAGGTCACAGAGCTGAGTGAGGTCACAGAGCTGAGTGAGGACTCAGAGCTGAGTGAGTTTCCCGAGCTGAGTGAGTTTCCCGCGCTGAGTGAGGTCACAGAGCTGAGTGAGGTCACAGAGCTGAGTGAGGTCACAGAGCTGAGTGAGTTTCCCGCGCTGAGTGAGGACTCAGAGCTGAGTGAGGTCACAGAGCTCAGTGAGTTTCCCGCGCTGAGTGAGGTCACAGAGCTGAGTGAGGACTCAGAGCTGAGTGAGGTCACAGAGCTGAGTGAGGTCACAGAGCTGAGTGAGGAGACAGAGCTGAGTGAGGTCACAGAGCTGAGTGAGGTCACAGAGCTGAGTGAGGTCACAGAGCTGAGTGAGGTCACAGAGCTGAGTGAGGACTCAGAGCTGAGTGAGGACTCAGAACTGAGTGAGTTTCCCGCGCTGAGTGAGGACTCAGAGCTGAGTGAGGACTCAGAGCTGAGTGAGTTTCCCGCGCTGAGTGAGGTCACAGAGGTGAGTGAGGTCACAGAGGTGAGTGAGGTCACAGAGCTGAGTGAGGACTCAGAGCTGAGTGAGTTTCCTGCGCTGAGTGAGGACTCAGAGCTGAGTGAGGACTCAGAGCTGAGTGAGGACTCAGAGCTGAGTGAGGACTCCGGGCTGAGTGAGGACTCCGGGCTGAGTGAGGACTCCGGGCTGAGTGAGGACACAGGGCTGAGTGAGGACACAGGGCTGAGTGAGGACACAGGGCTGAGTGAGTTTCCCGCGCTGAGTGAGGTCACAGAGCTGAGTGAGGACTCAGAGCTGAGTGAGGACTCAGAGCTGAGTGAGGACACAGAGCTGAGGGAGTTTCCCGAGCTGAGTGAGGTCACAGAGCTGAGTGAGGACTCAGAGCTGAGTGAGGACTCAGAGCTGAGTGAGGTCACAGAGCTGAGTGAGGTCACAGAGCTGAGTGAGGACTCAGAGGTGAGTGAGGACTCAGAGGTGAGTGAGGACTCAGAGCTGAGTGAGTTTTCCGCGCTGAGTGAGTTTCCCGCGCTGAGTGAGGACTCGGAGCGGAGTGAGGACTCGGAGCGGAGTGAGGACTCGGAGCGGAGTGAGGACTCGGAGCGGAGTGAGGACTCGGAGCGGAGTGAGGACACGGAGCTGAGTGAGGACACGGAGCTGAGTGAGTTTCCCGCGCTGAGTGAGTTTCCCGAGCTGAGTGAGGACACAGGGCTGAGTGAGGACACAGGGCTGAGTGAGGACACAGGGCTGAGTGAGGACACAGGGCTGAGTGAGGACACAGGGCTGAGTGAGTTTCCCGAGCTGAGTGAGGTCACGGAGCTGAGTGAGGTCACGGAGCTGAGTGAGGTCACGGAGCTGAGTGAGGTCACAGAGCTGAGTGAGGTCACAGAGCTGAGTGAGGTCACAGAGCTGAGTGAGTTTCCCGCGCTGAGTGAGGACAGAGAGCTGAGTGAGGTCTCAGAGCTGAGTGAGGTCACAGAGCTGAGTGAGTTCACAGAGCTCAGTGAGTTTCCCGCGCTGAGTGAGGACACAGAGCTGGGTGAGTTTCCCGCGCTGAGTGAGGTCTCAGAGCTGAGTGAGGTCTCAGAGCTGAGTGAGGTCTCAGGGCTGAGTGAGGTCTCAGGGCTGAGTGAGGTCTCAGGGCTGAGTGAGGTCTCAGGGCTGAGTGAGGACACAGGGCTGAGTGAGGACACAGGGCTGAGTGAGGACACAGGGCTGAGTGAGGACACAGGGCTGAGTGAGGACACAGGGCTGAGTGAGGACACAGGGCTGAGTGAGGACACAGGGCTGAGTGAGGACACAGGGCTGAGTGAGTTTCCCGAGCTGAGTGAGGTCTCAGAGCTGAGTGAGGTCTCAGAGCTGAGTGAGGTCTCAGGGCTGAGTGAGGTCTCAGGGCTGAGTGAGGACACAGGGCTGAGTGAGGACACAGAGCTGAGTGAGTTTCCCGCGCTGAGTGAGGTCTCAGAGCTGAGTGAGGTCTCAGAGCTGAGTGAGGTCTCAGGGCTGAGTGAGGTCTCAGGGCTGAGTGAGGACACAGGGCTGAGTGAGGACACAGGGCTGAGTGAGGACACAGGGCTGAGTGAGTTTCCCGCGCTGAGTGAGGACTCAGAGCTGAGTGAGGACTCAGAGCTGAGTGAGGACTCAGAGCTGAGTGAGGACTCAGAGCTGAGTGAGGACTCAGAGCTGAGTGAGGACTCAGAGCTGAGTGAGGACACAGAGCTGAGTGAGTTTCCTGCGCTGAGTGAGGTCACAGAGGTGAGTGAGTTTCCCGCGCTGAGTGAGGTCACAGAGCTGAGTGAGGTCACAGAGCTGAGTGAGGACACAGAGCTGAGTGAGTTTCCCGCGCTGAGTGAGGTCACGGAGCTGAGTGAGGACACAGAGCTGAGTGAGGACACAGAGCTGAGTGAGTTTCCCGCGCTGAGTGAGGTCACGGAGCTGAGTGAGGTCACGGAGCTGAGTGAGGTCACGGAGCTGAGTGAGGTCACGGAGCTGAGTGAGGTCACGGAGCTGAGTGAGGTCACGGAGCTGAGTGAGGACTCAGAGCTGAGTGAGGACTCAGAGCTGAGGGAGGACTCAGAGCTGAGGGAGGACTCAGAGCTGAGGGAGGACTCAGAGCTGAGTGAGTTTCCCGCGCTGAGTGAGGTCACAGAGCTGAGTGAGGACTCCGAGCTGAGTGAGTTTCCCGCGCTGAGTGAGTTTCCCGCGCTGATTGAGGACTCAGAGCTGAGTGAGGACTCAGAGCTGAGTGAGGACTCAGAGCTGAGTGAGGACTCAGAGCTGAGTGAGGACTCAGAGCTGAGTGAGTTTCCCGCGCTGAGTGAGGTCACAGAGCTGAGTGAGGACTCAGAGCTGAGTGAGGACTCAGAGCTGAGTGAGGACTCAGAGCTGAGTGAGGACTCAGAGCTGAGTGAGGACTCAGAGCTGAGTGAGGACACAGAGCTGAGTGAGTTTCCCGCGCTGAGTGAGGTCACAGAGCTGAGTGAGGACTCAGAGCTGAGTGAGGACTCAGAGCTGAGTGAGGACTCAGAGCTGAGTGAGTTTCCCGCGCTGAGTGAGGACTCAGAGCTGAGTGAGGACTCAGAGCTGAGTGAGGACTCAGAGCTGAGTGAGGACACAGAGCTGAGTGAGTTTCCCGCGCTGAGTGAGGACTCAGAGCTGAGTGAGGACTCAGAGCTGAGTGAGGACTCAGAGCTGAGTGAGTTTCTCGCGCTGAGTGAGGACACAGGGCTGAGTGAGGACACAGGGCTGAGTGAGGACACAGGGCTGAGTGAGGACTCAGAGCTGAGTGAGTTTCCCGCGCTGAGTGAGGTCACAGAGCTGAGTGAGGACTCAGAGCTGAGTGAGGTCACAGAGCTGAGTGAGGACACAGGGCTGAGTGAGTTTCCCGCGCTGAGTGAGGTCACAGAGCTGAGTGAGGACTCAGAGCTGAGTGAGGACTCAGAGCTGAGTGAGGACTCAGAGCTGAGTGAGGACACAGAGCTGAGTGAGTTTCCCGAGCTGAGTGAGGTCACAGAGCTGAGTGAGGTCACAGAGCTGAGTGAGGTCACAGAGCTGAGTGAGGACTCAGAGCTGAGTGAGGACTCAGAGCTGAGTGAGGACTCAGAGCTGAGTGAGGACTCAGAGCTGAGTGAGTTTCCCGCGCTGAGTGAGGTCACAGAGCTGAGTGAGGACTCAGAGCTGAGTGAGGACACAGAGCTGAGTGAGGACTCAGAGCTGAGTGAGGACTCAGAGCTTTGTGAGTTTCCCGCGCTGAGTGAGGACTCAGAGCTGAGTGAGGACTCAGAGCTGAGTGAGGACTCAGAGCTGAGTGAGGACTCAGAGCTGAGTGAGGTCACAGAGCTGAGTGAGGTCACAGAGCTGAGTGAGGTCACAGAGCTGAGTGAGGACTCAGAGCTGAGTGAGGACTCAGAGCTGAGTGAGGACTCAGAGCTGAGTGAGTTTCCCGCGCTGAGTGAGGTCACAGAGCTGAGTGAGGACTCAGAGCTGAGTGAGGACTCAGAGCTGAGTGAGGACTCAGAGCTTAGTGAGTTTCCCGCGCTGAGTGAGGACTCAGAGCTGAGTGAGGACTCAGAGCTGAGTGAGGACTCAGAGCTGAGTGAGGACTCAGAGCTGAGTGAGGTCACAGAGCTGAGTGAGGTCACAGAGCTGAGTGAGGTCACAGAGCTGAGTGAGGACTCAGAGCTGAGTGAGGACTCAGAGCTGAGTGAGGACACAGGGCTGAGTGAGGACACAGGGCTGAGTGAGGACACAGGGCTGAGTGAGGACACAGGGCTGAGTGAGGACACAGGGCTGAGTGAGGACACAGGGCTGAGTGAGGACACAGGGCTGAGTGAGGACACAGCGCTGAGTGAGGACACAGCGCTGAGTGAGGACTCAGGGCTGAGTGAGGACTCAGAGCTGAGTGAGTTTCCCGCGCTGAGTGAGGACACAGGGCTGAGTGAGGACACAGGGCTGAGTGAGGACACAGGGCTGAGTGAGGACTCAGAGCTGAGTGAGGTCACAGAGCTGAGTGAGGACTCAGAGCTGAGTGAGGACTCAGAGCTGAGTGAGGACTCAGAGCTGAGTGAGTTTCCCGCGCTGAGTGAGGACACAGAGCTGAGTGAGGACACAGAGCTGAGTGAGGACTCAGAGCTGAGTGAGGACTCAGAGCTGAGTGAGGACTCAGAGCTGAGTGAGGACTCAGAGCTGAGTGAGGACTCAGAGCTGAGTGAGGACTCAGAGCTGAGTGAGTTTCCCGCGCTGAGTGAGGACACAGGGCTGAGTGAGGACACAGGGCTGAGTGAGGACACAGGGCTGAGTGAGGACACAGGGCTGAGTGAGGACACAGGGCTGAGTGAGGACACAGGGCTGAGTGAGGACACAGGGCTGAGTGAGGACACAGGGCTGAGTGAGTTTCCCGCGCTGAGTGAGGTCACAGAGCTGAGTGAGGTCACAGAGCTGAGTGAGGACTCAGAGCTGAGTGAGGTCACAGAGCTGAGTGAGTTTCCCGCGCTGAGTGAGTTTCCCGCGCTGAGTGAGGACTCAGAGCTGAGTGAGGACTCAGAGCTGAGTGAGGACTCAGAGCTGAGCGAGGACTAAGAACTGAGTGAGTTTCCCGCGCTGAGTGAGGACTCAGAGCTGAGTGAGGACTCAGAGCTGAGTGAGGACTCAGAGCTGAGTGAGTTTCCCGCGCTGAGTGAGGTCACAGAGGTGAGTGAGGTCACAGAGCTGAGTGAGGACTCAGAGCTGAGTGAGGACACAGGGCTGAGTGAGGACTCAGAGCTGAGTGAGTTTCCTGCGCTGAGTGAGGTCACAGAGGTGAGTGAGGTCACAGAGCTGAGTGAGGACTCAGAGCTGAGTGAGGACTCAGAGCTGAGTGAGGACTCAGAGCTGAGTGAGGACTCAGAGCTGAGTGAGGACTCAGAGCTGAGTGAGGACACAGGGCTGAGTGAGTTTCCCGCGCTGAGTGAGGTCACAGAGCTGAGTGAGGACTCAGAGCTGAGTGAGGACACAGAGCTGAGGGAGTTTCCCGAGCTGAGTGAGGTCACAGAGCTGAGTGAGGACTCAGAGCTGAGTGAGGACTCAGAGCTGAGTGAGGTCACAGAGCTGAGTGAGGACACAGAGCTGAGTGAGGTCACAGAGCTGAGTGAGGTCACAGAGCTGAGTGAGGACTCAGAGCTGAGTGAGGACTCAGAGCTGAGTGAGGACTCAGAGCTGAGTGAGGACTCAGAGCTGAGTGAGTTTCCCGCGCTGAGTGAGTTTCCCGCGCTGAGTGAGGACTCGGAGCGGAGTGAGGACTCGGAGCGGAGTGAGGACTCGGAGCGGAGTGAGGACTCGGAGCGGAGTGAGGACTCGGAGCGGAGTGAGGACTCGGAGCGGAGTGAGGACTCGGAGCGGAGTGAGGACTCGGAGCTGAGTGAGGACACGGAGCTGAGTGAGGACATGGAGCTGAGTGAGTTTCCCGCGCTGAGTGAGTTTCCCGCGCTGAGTGAGTTTCCCGCGCTGAGTGAGGTCACAGAGCTGAGTGAGGACTCAGAGCTGAGTGAGGACTCAGAGCTGAGTGAGGACACAGAGCTGAGTGAGTTTCCCGCGCTGAGTGAGGTCACAGAGCTGAGTGAGGTCACAGAGCTGAGTGAGGACTCAGAGCTGAGTGAGGACTCAGAGCTGAGTGAGGTCACAGGGCTGAGTGAGGACACAGGGCTGAGTGAGGACACAGGGCTGAGTGAGGACACAGGGCTGAGTGAGGACTCAGAGCTGAGTGAGTTTCCCGCGCTGAGTGAGGTCACAGAGCTGAGTGAGGTCACAGAGCTGAGTGAGGTCACAGAGCTGAGTGAGGACTCAGAGCTGAGTGAGGTCACAGGGCTGAGTGAGGACACAGGGCTGAGTGAGGACACAGGGCTGAGTGAGGACACAGGGCTGAGTGAGTTCACAGAGCTGAGTGAGTTTCCCGCGCTGAGTGAGGACAGAGAGCTGAGTGAGGTCTCAGAGCTGAGTGAGGTCACAGAGCTGAGTGAGGACTCAGAGCTGAGTGAGGACTCACTCAGAGCTGAGTGAGTTTCCCGCGCTGAGTGAGGTCACAGAGCTGAGTGAGTTTCCCGCGCTGAGTGAGGACACAGAGCTGAGTGAGTTTGCCGCGCTGAGTGAGGACACAGAGCTGAGTGACGACTCAGAGCTGAGTGACGACTCAGAGCGGAGTGTGTTTCCCGCGCTGAGTGAGGACTCAGAGCTGAGTGAGGACTCAGAGCTGAGTGAGGACTCAGAGCTGAGTGAGGACTCAGAGCTGAGTGAGGTCACAGAGCTGAGTGAGGTCACAGAGCTGAGTGAGGTCACAGAGCTGAGTGAGGTCACAGAGCTGAGTGAGGTCACAGAGCTGAGTGAGTTTCCCGTGCTGAGTGAGGACTCACTCAGAGCTGAGTGAATTTCCCGCGCTGAGTGAGGTCACAGAGCTGAGTGAGTTTCCCGTGCTGAGTGAGGACTCAGAGCTGAGTCAGGACTCACTCAGAGCTGAGTGTATTTCCCGCGCTGAGTGAGGACACAGAGCTGAGTGAGTTTCCCGTGCTGAGTGAGGTCACAGAGCTGAGTGAGGTCACAGAGCTGAGTGAGGACTCAGAGCTGAGTGAGGACTCACTCAGAGCTGAGTGAGGTCACAGAGCTGAGTGAGTTTCCCGCGCTGAGTGAGGACACAGAGCTGAGTGAGTTTCCCGCGCTGAGTGAGGACACAGAGCTGAGTGAGGACTCAGAGCTGAGTGAGGACTCAGAGCTGAGTGAGGACTCACTCAGAGCTGAGTGAATTTCCCGCGCTGAGTGAGGTCACAGAGTTGAGTGAGTTTCCCGCGCTGAGTGAGGTCACAGAGCTGAGTGAGGTCACAGAGCTGAGTGAGGACTCAGAGCTGAGTGAGGACTCAGAGCTGAGTGAGGACTCAGAGCTGAGTGAGGTCACAGAGCTGAGTGAGGACTCAGAGCTGAGTGAGGACTCACTCAGAGCTGAGTGAGTTTCCCGCGCTGAGTGAGGACACAGAGCTGAGTGAGTTTCCCGTGCTGAGTGAGGACTCAGAGCTGAGTGAGGACTCACTCAGAGCTGAGTGAGTTTCCCGCGCTGAGTGAGGTCACAGAGCTGAGTGAGTTTCCCGCGCTGAGTGAGGACACAGAGCTGAGTGAGTTTCCCGTGCTGAGTGAGGACTCAGAGCTGAGTGAGGACTCAACCAGAGCTGAGTGAGTTTCCCGCGCTGAGTGAGGTCACAGAGCTGAGTGAGGTCACAGAGCTGAGTGAGGACTCAGAGCTGAGTGAGGACTCACTCAGAGCTGAGTGAGTTTCCCGCGCTGAGTGAGGACACAGAGCTGAGTGAGTTTCCCGCGCTGAGTGAGGACACAGAGCTGAGTGAGGACTCAGAGCTGAATGTGGTCACAGAGCCTAGTGACGACTCAGAGCTGAGTGACGACTCAGAGCTGAGTGACGACTCAGAGCGGAGTGAGTTTCCCGCGCTGAGTGAGGACTCAGAGGTGAGTGAGGACTCAGATCTGAGTGAGGTCACAGAGCTGAGTGAGGTCACAGAGCTGAGTGAGGACTCAGAGCTGAGTGAGGTCACAGAGCTGAGTGAGGTCACAGAGCTGAGTGAGGTCACAGAGCTGAGTGAGGTCACAGAGCTGAGTGAGGACTCAGAGCTGAGTGAGGACTCAGAGCTGAGTGAGGACAAAGAGCTGAGTGAGTTTCCCGCGCTGAGTGAGGACACAGAGCTGAGAGAGTTTCCCGCGCTGAGTGAGGACTCAGAGCTGAGTGAGGACTCAGAGCTGAGTGAGGACTCAGAGCTGAGTGAGGTCACAGAGCTGAGTGAGGTCACAGAGCTGAGTGAGGTCACAGAGCTGAGTGAGGACTCAGAGCTGAGTGAGGTCACAGAGCTGAGTGAGGACTCAGAGCTGAGTGAGGACTCACTCAGAGCTGAGTGAGTTTCCCGCGCTGAGTGAGGACACAGAGCTGAGTGAGGACTCAGAGCGGAATGTGGTCACAGAGCTGAGTGAGGACTCAGAGCTGAGTGAGGACTCAGAGCTGAGTGAGGACTCAGAGCTGAGTGAGTTTCCCGCGCTGAGTGAGGACTCAGAGCTGAGTGAGGTCACAGAGCTGAGTGAGGACTCAGAGCTGAGTGAGGACTCAGAGCTGAGTGACGACTCAGAGCTGAGTGACGACTCAGAGCGGAGTGAGTTTCCCGCGCTGAGTGAGGACTCAGAGCTGAGTGAGGACTCAACCAGAGCTGAGTGAGTTTCCCGCGCTGAGTGAGGTCACAGAGCTGAGTGAGGACTCAACCAGAGCTGAGTGAGTTTCCCGCGCTGAGTGAGGTCACAGAGCTGAGTGAGTTTCCCGCGCTGAGTGAGGTCACAGAGCTGAGTGAGGTCACAGAGCTGAGTGAGGACTCAGAGCTGAGTGAGGACTCACTCAGAGCTGAGTGAGTTTCCCGCGCTGAGTGAGGTCACAGAGCTGAGTGAGTTTCCCGCGCTGAGTGAGGACACAGAGCTGAGTGAGTTTCCCGCGCTGAGTGAGGACACAGAGCTGAGTGAGGACTCAGAGCTGAATGTGGTCACAGAGCCTAGTGACGACTCAGAGCTGAGTGACGACTCAGAGCTGAGTGACGACTCAGAGCGGAGTGAGTTTCCCGCGCTGAGTGAGGACTCAGAGCTGAGTGAGGTCACAGAGCTGAGTGAGGTCACAGAGCTGAGTGAGGACTCAGAGCTGAGTGAGGACTCAGAGCTGAGTGAGGACTCAGAGCTGAGTGAGGTCACAGAGCTGAGTGAGGTCACAGAGCTGAGTGAGGTCACAGAGCTGAGTGAGGTCACAGAGCTGAGTGAGGTCACAGAGCTGAGTGAGGTCACAGAGCTGAGTGAGGACTCAGAGCTGAGTGAGGACTCAGAGCTGAGTGAGGACTCAGAGCTGAGTGAGGACTCACTCAGAGCTGAGTGAATTTCCCGCGCTGAGTGAGGTCACAGAGCTGAGTGAGTTTCCCGTGCTGAGTGAGGACTCAGAGCTGAGTGAGGACTCACTCAGAGCTGAGTGAATTTCCCGCGCTGAGTGAGGTCACAGAGCTGAGTGAGGACTCAGAGCTGAGTGAGGACTCAGAGCTGAGTGAGGTCACAGAGCTGAGTGAGGTCACAGAGCTGAGTGAGGACTCAGAGCTGAGTGAGGTCACAGAGCTGAGTGAGGTCACAGAGCTGAGTGAGGTCACAGAGCTGAGTGAGGTCACAGAGCTGAGTGAGGTCACAGAGCTGAGTGAGGACTCAGAGCTGAGTGAGGACTCAGAGCTGAGTGAGGACACAGAGCTGAGTGAGTTTCCCGCGCTGAGTGAGGACACAGAGCTGAGAGAGTTTCCCGCGCTGAGTGAGGACACAGAGCTGAGTGAGGACACAGAGCTGAGTGAGGACTCAGAGCTGAGTGAGGACTCAGAGCTGAGTGAGGTCACAGAGCTGAGTGAGGTCACAGAGCTGAGTGAGGTCACAGAGCTGAGTGAGGTCACAGAGCTGAGTGAGGTCACAGAGCTGAGTGAGGACTCAGAGCTGAGTGAGGTCACAGAGCTGAGTGAGGACTCACTCAGAGCTGAGTGAGTTTCCCGCGCTGAGTGAGGTCACAGAGCTGAGTGAGTTTCCCGCGCTGAGTGAGTTTCCCGCGCTGAGTGAGGACTCAGAGCTGAGTGAGGTCACAGAGCTGAGTGAGGTCACAGAGCTGAGTGAGGTCACAGAGCTGAGTGAGGACTCACTCAGAGCTGAGTGAGTTTCCCGCGCTGAGTGAGGACACAGAGCTGAGTGAGTTTCCCGCGCTGAGTGAGGACACAGAGCTGAGTGAGGACTCAGAGCTGAATGTGGTCACAGAGCTGAGTGAGGACTCAGAGCTGAGTGACGACTCAGAGCGGAGTGAGTTTCCCGCGCTGAGTGAGGACTCAGAGCTGAGTGAGGACTCAGAGCTGAATGTGGTCACAGAGCTGAGTGAGGACTCAGAGCTGAGTGACGACTCAGAGCGGAGTGAGTTTCCCGCGCTGAGTGAGGACTCAGAGCTGAGTGAGGTCACAGAGCTGAGTGAGGACTCAGAGCTGAGTGAGGACTCAGAGCTGAGTGAGGTCACAGAGCTGAGTGAGGTCACAGAGCTGAGTGAGGACTCAGAGCTGAGTGAGGTCACAGAGCTGTGTGAGGACTCAGAGCTGAGTGAGGACTCAGAGCTGAGTGAGGACTCAGAGCTGAGTGAGGACACAGAGCTGAGAGAGTTTCCCGCGCTGAGTGAGGTCACAGAGCTGAGTGAGGACTCAGAGCTGAGTGAGGACTCAGAGCTGAGTGAGGTCACAGCGCTGAGTGAGGTCACAGCGCTGAGTGAGGTCACAGAGCTGAGTGAGGTCACAGAGCTGAGTGAGGTCACAGAGCTGAGTGAGGACTCACTCAGAGCTGAGTGAGTTTCCCGTGCTGAGTGAGGACTCAGAGCTGAGTGAGGACTCAGAGCTGAGTGAGGACTCAGAGCTGAGTGAGGACTCACTCAGAGCTGAGTGAGTTTCCCGCGCTGAGTGAGGTCACAGAGCTGAGTGAGTTTCCCGCGCTGAGTGAGGACACAGAGCTGAGTGAGTTTCCCGCGCTGAGTGAGGACACAGAGCTGAGTGAGGACACAGAGCTGAGTGAGGTCACAGAGCTGAGTGAGGACTCAGAGCTGAGTGAGGACTCAGAGCTGAGTGAGGACTCACTCAGAGCTGAGTGAATTTCCCGCGCTGAGTGAGGTCACAGAGTTGAGTGAGTTTCCCGCGCTGAGTGAGGTCACAGAGCTGAGTGAGTTTACGCGCTGAGTGAGGACACAGAGCTGAGAGAGTTTCCCGCGCTGAGTGAGGTCACAGAGCTGAGTGAGGTCACAGAGCTGAGTGAGGTCACAGAGCTGAGTGAGGACTCAGAGCTGAGTGAGGACTCAGAGCTGAGTGAGGACTCAGAGCTGAGTGAGGTCACAGAGCTGAGTGAGGACTCAGAGCTGAGTGAGGACTCACTCAGAGCTGAGTGAGTTTCCCGCGCTGAGTGAGGACACAGAGCTGAGTGAGTTTCCCGTGCTGAGTGAGGACTCAGAGCTGAGTGAGGACTCACTCAGAGCTGAGTGAGTTTCCCGCGCTGAGTGAGGTCACAGAGCTGAGTGAGTTTCCCGCGCTGAGTGAGGTCACAGAGCTGAGTGAGTTTCCCGCGCTGAGTGAGGTCACAGAGCTGAGTGAGGACTCAGAGCTGAGTGAGGACTCAGAGCTGAGTGAGGACTCACTCAGAGCTGAGTGAGTATCCCGCGCTGAGTGAGGACACAGAGCTGAGTGGGTTTCCCGCGCTGAGTGAGGACACAGAGCTGAGTGAGGACTCAGAGCTGAGTGAGTTTCCCACGCTGAGTGAGGACACAGAGCTCAGTGAGGACTCAGAGCTCAGTGAGGACTCAGAGCTCAGTGAGGACTCAGAGCTCAGTGAGGACTCACTCAGAGCTGAGTGAGTTTCCCGCGCTGAGTGAGGACACAGAGCTGAGTGAGGACTCAGAGCTGAGTGAGGACTCACTCAGAGCTGAGTGAGTTTCCCGCGCTGAGTGAGGACACAGAGCTGAGTGAGTTTCCCGTGCTGAGTGAGGACTCAGAGCTGAGTGAGGACTCAACCAGAGCTGAGTGAGTTTCCCGTGCTGAGTGAGGACTCAGAGCTGAGTGAGGACTCAACCAGAGCTGAGTGAGTTTCCCGCGCTGAGTGAGGTCACAGAGCTGAGTGAGTTTCCCGCGCTGAGTGAGGTCACAGAGCTGAGTGAGGACTCAGAGCTGAGTGAGGACTCACTCAGAGCTGAGTGAGTTTCCCGCGCTGAGTGAGGACACAGAGCTGAGTGAGTTTCCCGCGCTGAGTGAGGACACAGAGCTGAGTGACGACTCAGAGCTGAGTGACGACTCAGAGCGGAGTGAGTTTCCCGCGCTGAGTGAGGACTCAGAGCTGAGTGAGGACTCAGAGCTGAGTGAGGACTCAGAGCTGAGTGAGGACTCAGAGCTGAGTGAGGACTCAGAGCTGAGTGAGGACTCAGAGCTGAGTGAGGACTCAGATCTGAGTGAGGTCACAGAGCTGAGTGAGGACTCAGAGCTGAGTGAGGACTCAGAGCTGAGTGAGGTCACAGAGCTGAGTGAGGTCACAGAGCTGTGTGAGGACTCAGAGCTGAGTGAGGACACAGAGCTGAGTGAGTTTCCCGCGCTGAGTGAGGACACAGAGCTGAGAGAGTTTCCCGCGCTGAGTGAGGTCACAGAGCTGAGTGAGTTTACGCGCTGAGTGAGGACACAGAGCTGAGAGAGTTTCCCGCGCTGAGTGAGGTCACAGAGCTGAGTGAGGTCACAGAGCTGAGTGAGGTCACAGAGCTGAGTGAGGTCACAGAGCTGAGTGAGGTCACAGAGCTGAGTGAGGACTCAGAGCTGAGTGAGGACTCAGAGCTGAGTGAGGTCACAGAGCTGAGTGAGGACTCAGAGCTGAGTGAGGACTCACTCAGAGCTGAGTGAGTTTCCCGCGCTGAGTGAGGACACAGAGCTGAGTGAGTTTCCCGTGCTGAGTGAGGACTCAGAGCTGAGTGAGGACTCACTCAGAGCTGAGTGAGTTTCCCGCGCTGAGTGAGGTCACAGAGCTGAGTGAGTTTCCCGCGCTGAGTGAGGTCACAGAGCTGAGTGAGTTTCCCGCGCTGAGTGAGGTCACAGAGCTGAGTGAGGACTCAGAGCTGAGTGAGGACTCAGAGCTGAGTGAGGACTCAGAGCTGAGTGAGGACTCACTCAGAGCTGAGTGAGTATCCCACGCTGAGTGAGGACTCAGAGCTGAGTGAGTTTCCCACGCTGAGTGAGGACACAGAGCTGCGTGAGGACTCAGAGCTCAGTGAGGACTCAGAGCTCAGTGAGGACTCAGAGCTCAGTGAGGACTCAGAGCTCAGTGAGGACTCACTCAGAGCTGAGTGAGTTTCCCGCGCTGCGTGAGGTCACAGAGCTGCGTGAGGTCACAGAGCTGCGTGAGGACTCAGAGCTGAGTGAGGACTCAGAGCTGAGTGAGGACTCACTCAGAGCTGAGTGAGTTTCCCGCGCTGAGTGAGGACACAGAGCTGAGTGAGGACTCAGAGCTGAGTGAGGACTCACTCAGAGCTGAGTGAGTTTCCCGCGCTGAGTGAGGACACAGAGCTGAGTGAGTTTCCCGTGCTGAGTGAGGACTCAGAGCTGAGTGAGGACTCAACCAGAGCTGAGTGAGTTTCCCGTGCTGAGTGAGGACTCAGAGCTGAGTGAGGACTCAACCAGAGCTGAGTGAGTTTCCCGCGCTGAGTGAGGTCACAGAGCTGAGTGAGTTTCCCGCGCTGAGTGAGGTCACAGAGCTGAGTGAGGTCACAGAGCTGAGTGAGGACTCAGAGCTGAGTGAGGACTCACTCAGAGCTGAGTGAGTTTCCCGCGCTGAGTGAGGACACAGAGCTGAGTGAGTTTCCCGCGCTGAGTGAGGACACAGAGCTGAGTGAGGTCACAGAGCTGAGTGAGGACTCAGAGCTGAGTGAGGACTCACTCAGAGCTGAGTGAGTTTCCCGCGCTGAGTGAGGACACAGAGCGGAGTGAGTTTCCCGCGCTGAGTGAGGACTCAGAGCTGAGTGAGGTCACAGAGCTGAGTGAGGACTCAGAGCTGAGTGAGGACTCAGAGCTGAGTGAGGACTCAGATCTGAGTGAGGTCACAGAGCTGAGTGAGGACTCAGAGCTGAGTGAGGACTCACTCAGAGCTGAGTGAGTTTCCCGCGCTGAGTGAGGACACAGAGCGGAGTGAGTTTCCCGCGCTGAGTGAGGACTCAGAGCTGAGTGAGGTCACAGAGCTGAGTGAGGACTCAGAGCTGAGTGAGGACTCAGAGCTGAGTGAGGACTCAGATCTGAGTGAGGTCACAGAGCTGAGTGAGGTCACAGAGCTGAGTGAGGACTCAGAGCTGAGTGAGGTCACAGAGCTGAGTGAGGACTCAGATCTGAGTGAGGTCACAGAGCTGAGTGAGGACTCAGAGCTGAGTGAGGACTCACTCAGAGCTGAGTGAGTTTCCCGCGCTGAGTGAGGACACAGAGCGGAGTGAGTTTCCCGCGCTGAGTGAGGACTCAGAGCTGAGTGAGGTCACAGAGCTGAGTGAGGACTCAGAGCTGAGTGAGGACTCAGAGCTGAGTGAGGACACAGAGCTGAGTGAGGTCACAGAGCTGAGTGAGGACTCAGAGCTGAGTGAGGACTCACTCAGAGCTGAGTGAGTTTCCCGCGCTGAGTGAGGACACAGAGCGGAGTGAGTTTCCCGCGCTGAGTGAGGACTCAGAGCTGAGTGAGGTCACAGAGCTGAGTGAGGACTCAGAGCTGAGTGAGGACTCAGAGCTGAGTGAGGACTCAGATCTGAGTGAGGTCACAGAGCTGAGTGAGGTCACAGAGCTGAGTGAGGACTCAGAGCTGAGTGAGGTCACAGAGCTGAGTGAGGACTCAGATCTGAGTGAGGTCACAGAGCTGAGTGAGGTCACAGAGCTGTGTGAGGACTCAGAGCTGAGTGAGGACTCAGAGCTGAGTGAGGACACAGAGCTGAGTGAGTTTCCCGCGCTGAGTGAGGTCACAGAGCTGAGTGAGGACTCAGAGCTGAGTGAGGACTCAGAGCTGAGTGAGGACTCAGAGCTGAGTGAGGTCACAGAGCTGAGTGAGGTCACAGAGCTGAGTGAGGTCACAGAGCTGAGTGAGGTCACAGAGCTGAGTGAGGACTCAGAGCTGAGTGAGGTCACAGAGCTGAGTGAGGTCACAGAGCTGAGTGAGGACTCACTCAGAGCTGAGTGAATTTCCCGCGCTGAGTGAGGTCACAGAGCTGAGTGAGTTTCCCGTGCTGAGTGAGGACTCAGAGCTGAGTGAGGACTCACTCAGAGCTGAGTGAATTTCCCGCGCTGAGTGAGGTCACAGAGCTGAGTGAGGTCACAGAGCTGAGTGAGGACTCAGAGCTGAGTGAGGACTCACTCAGAGCTGAGTGAGTTTCCCGTGCTGAGTGGGGTCACAGAGCTGAGTGAGGACTCAGAGCTGAGTGAGGACTCACTCAGAGCTGAGTGAGTTTCCCGCGCTGAGTGAGGTCACAGAGCTGAGTGAGTTTCCCGCGCTGAGTGAGGACACAGAGCTGAGTGAGTTTCCCGCGCTGAGTGAGGACACAGAGCTGAGTGAGGACACAGAGCTGAGTGAGGACTCAGAGCTGAGTGAGGACTCAGAGCTGAGTGAGGACTCAGAGCTGAGTGAGGACTCACTCAGAGCTGAGTGAATTTCCCGCGCTGAGTGAGGTCGCAGAGTTGAGTGAGTTTCCCGCGCTGAGTGAGGTCACAGAGCTGAGTGAGTTTACGCGCTGAGTGAGGACACAGAGCTGAGAGAGTTTCCCGCGCTGAGTGAGGTCACAGAGCTGAGTGAGGTCACAGAGCTGAGTGAGGTCACAGAGCTGAGTGAGGTCACAGAGCTGAGTGAGGACTCAGAGCTGAGTGAGGACTCAGAGCTGAGTGAGGTCACAGAGCTGAGTGAGGACTCAGAGCTGAGTGAGGACTCACTCAGAGCTGAGTGAGTTTCCCGCGCTGAGTGAGGACACAGAGCTGAGTGAGTTTCCCGTGCTGAGTGAGGACTCAGAGCTGAGTGAGGACTCACTCAGAGCTGAGTGAGTTTCCCGCGCTGAGTGAGGTCACAGAGCTGAGTGAGTTTCCCGCGCTGAGTGAGGTCACAGAGCTGAGTGAGTTTCCCGCGCTGAGTGAGGTCACAGAGCTGAGTGAGGACTCAGAGCTGAGTGAGGACTCAGAGCTGAGTGAGGACTCACTCAGAGCTGAGTGAGTATCCCGCGCTGAGTGAGGACACAGAGCTGAGTGAGGACTCAGAGCTGAGTGAGTTTCCCACGCTGAGTGAGGACACAGAGCTGCGTGAGGACACAGAGCTGCGTGAGGACTCAGAGCTCAGTGAGGACTCAGAGCTGAGTGAGGACTCAGAGCTGAGTGAGGACTCACTCAGAGCTGAGTGAGTTTCCCGCGCTGAGTGAGGACACAGAGCTGAGTGAGGACTCAGAGCTGAGTGAGGACTCACTCAGAGCTGAGTGAGTTTCCCGCGCTGAGTGAGGACACAGAGCTGAGTGAGTTTCCCGTGCTGAGTGAGGACTCAGAGCTGAGTGAGGACTCAACCAGAGCTGAGTGAGTTTCCCGTGCTGAGTGAGGACTCAGAGCTGAGTGAGGACTCAACCAGAGCTGAGTGAGTTTCCCGCGCTGAGTGAGGTCACAGAGCTGAGTGAGGTCACAGAGCTGAGTGAGGTCACAGAGCTGAGTGAGGTCACAGAGCTGAGTGAGGACTCAGAGCTGAGTGAGGACTCAGAGCTGAGTGAGGACTCAGAGCTGAGTGAGGACTCAGAGCTGAGTGAGGACTCAGAGCTGAGTGAGGACTCAGAGCTGAGTGAGGACACAGAGCTGAGTGAGTTACCCGCGCTGAGTGAGGACACAGAGCTGAGTGAGTTTCCCGCGCTGAGTGAGGTCACAGAGCTGAGTGAGTTTCCCGCGCTGAGTGAGGTCACAGAGCTGAGTGAGGTCACAGAGCTGAGTGAGGTCACAGAGCTGAGTGAGGACTCAGAGCTGAGTGAGGACTCAGAGCTGAGTGAGGACTCACTCAGAGCTGAGTGAGTTTCCCGCGCTGAGTGAGGTCACAGAGCTGAGTGAGTTTCCCGCGCTGAGTGACGACTCAGAGCTGAGTGACGACTCAGAGCGGAGTGAGTTTCCCGCGCTGAGTGAGGACTCAGAGCTGAGTGAGGTCACAGAGCTGAGTGAGGACTCAGAGCTGAGTGAGGACTCAGAGCTGAGTGAGGACTCAGAGCTGAGTGAGGACTCAGAGCTGAGTGAGGACTCAGAGCTGAGTGAGGTCACAGAGCTGAGTGAGGACTCAGAGCTGAGTGAGGACTCAGAGCTGAGTGAGGTCACAGAGCTGAGTGAGGTCACAGAGCTGAGTGAGGACTCAGAGCTGAGTGAGGACTCAGAGCTGAGTGAGGACTCAGAGCTGAGTGAGGACTCAGAGCTGAGTGAGGTCACAGAGCTGAGTGAGGACTCACTCAGAGCTGAGTGAGGACTCACTCAGAGCTGAGTGAGGTCACAGAGCTGAGTTAGGACTCAGAGCTGTGTGAGGACTCAGAGCTGAGTGAGGACTCAGAGCTGAGTGAGTTTCCCGCGCTGAGTGAGGTCACAGAGCTGAGTGAGGACTCAGAGCTGAGTGAGGACTCAGAGCTGAGTGAGTTTCCCGCGCTGAGTGAGGTCACAGAGCTGAGTGAGGACTCAGAGCTGAGTGAGGACTCAGAGCTGAGTGAGGACACAGAGCTGAGTGAGTTTCCCGCGCTGAGTGAGGTCACAGAGCTGAGTGAGGACTCAGAGCTGAGTGAGGACACAGAGCTGAGTGAGGACACAGAGCTGAGTGAGGACACAGAGCTGAGTGAGGACTCAGAGCTGAGTGAGGACTCAGAGCTGAGTGAGGACACAGAGCTGAGTGAGGACACAGAGCTGAGTGAGGACACAGAGCTGAGTGAGGACACAGAGCTGAGTGAGTTTCCCGCGCTGAGTGAGGACACAGGGCTGAGTGAGGACACAGGGCTGAGTGAGGACACAGGGCTGAGTGAGGACACAGAGCTGAGTGAGGACACAGAGCTGAGTGAGGACTCAGAGCTAAGTGAGTTTCCCGCGCTGAGTGAGGTCACAGAGCTGAGTGAGGTCACAGAGCTGAGTGAGGACTCAGAGCTGAGTGAGGACTCAGAGCTGAGTGAGGACTCAGAGCTGAGTGAGTTTCCCGCGCTGAGTGAGGTCACAGAGCTGAGTGAGGTCACAGAGCTGAGTGAGGACTCAGAGCTGAGTGAGGACTCAGAGCTGAGTGAGTTTCCCGCGCTGAGTGAGGTCACAGAGCTGAGTGAGTTTCCCGCGCTGAGTGAGGTCACAGAGCTGAGTGAGGACTCAGAGCTGAGTGAGGACTCAGAGCTGAGTGAGGTCACAGAGCTGAGTGAGGTCACAGAGCTGAGTGAGGTCACAGAGCTGAGTGAGGTCACAGAGCTGAGTGAGGACTCAGAGCTGAGTGAGGACTCAGAGCTGAGTGAGGACTCAGAGCTGAGTGAGGACTCAGAGCTGAGTGAGGTCACAGAGCTGAGTGAATTTCCCGCGCTGAGTGAGGTCACAGAGCTGAGTGAGTTTCCCGTGCTGAGTGAGGACTCAGAGCTGAGTGAGGACTCACTCAGAGCTGAGTGAATTTCCCGCGCTGAGTGAGGTCACAGAGCTGAGTGAGGACTCAGAGCTGAGTGAGGACTCAGAGCTGAGTGAGGTCACAGAGCTGAGTGAGGTCACAGAGCTGAGTGAGGACTCAGAGCTGAGTGAGGTCACAGAGCTGAGTGAGGTCACAGAGCTGAGTGAGGTCACAGAGCTGAGTGAGGTCACAGAGCTGAGTGAGGTCACAGAGCTGAGTGAGGTCAGAGAGCTGAGTGAGGACTCAGAGCTGAGTGAGGACTCAGAGCTGAGTGAGGACACAGAGCTGAGTGAGTTTCCCGCGCTGAGTGAGGACACAGAGCTGAGAGAGTTTCCCGCGCTGAGTGAGGACACAGAGCTGAGTGAGGACTCAGAGCTGAGTGAGGTCACAGAGCTGAGTGAGGTCACAGAGCTGAGTGAGGTCACAGAGCTGAGTGAGGTCACAGAGCTGAGTGAGGTCACAGAGCTGAGTGAGGTCACAGAGCTGAGTGAGGTCACAGAGCTGAGTGAGGACTCAGAGCTGAGTGAGGTCACAGAGCTGAGTGAGGACTCACTCAGAGCTGAGTGAGTTTCCCGCGCTGAGTGAGGTCACAGAGCTGAGTGAGTTTCCCGCGCTGAGTGAGTTTCCCGCGCTGAGTGAGGACTCAGAGCTGAGTGAGGTCACAGAGCTGAGTGAGGTCACAGAGCTGAGTGAGGTCACAGAGCTGAGTGAGGACTCACTCAGAGCTGAGTGAGTTTCCCGCGCTGAGTGAGGACACAGAGCTGAGTGAGTTTCCCGCGCTGAGTGAGGACACAGAGCTGAGTGAGGACTCAGAGCTGAATGTGGTCACAGAGCTGAGTGAGGACTCAGAGCTGAGTGACGACTCAGAGCGGAGTGAGTTTCCCGCGCTGAGTGAGGACTCAGAGCTGAGTGAGGACTCAGAGCTGAATGTGGTCACAGAGCTGAGTGAGGACTCAGAGCTGAGTGACGACTCAGAGCTGAGTGAGTTTCCCGCGCTGAGTGAGGACTCAGAGCTGAGTGAGGTCACAGAGCTGAGTGAGGACTCAGAGCTGAGTGAGGACTCAGAGCTGAGTGAGGTCACAGAGCTGAGTGAGGTCACAGAGCTGAGTGAGGACTCAGAGCTGAGTGAGGTCACAGAACTGAGTGAGGTCACAGAGCTGTGTGAGGACTCAGAGCTGAGTGAGGACTCAGAGCTGAGTGAGGACACAGAGCTGAGAGAGTTTCCCGCGCTGAGTGAGGTCACAGAGCTGAGTGAGGACTCAGAGCTGAGTGAGGACTCAGAGCTGAGTGAGGACTCAGAGCTGAGTGAGGTCACAGAGCTGAGTGAGGTCACAGCGCTGAGTGAGGTCACAGAGCTGAGTGAGGTCACAGAGCTGAGTGAGGTCACAGAGCTGAGTGAGGACTCACTCAGAGCTGAGTGAATTTCCCGTGCTGAGTGAGGACTCAGAGCTGAGTGAGTTTCCCGTGCTGAGTGAGGACTCAGAGCTGAGTGAGGACTCAGAGCTGAGTGAGGACTCACTCAGAGCTGAGTGAGTTTCCCGCGCTGAGTGAGGTCACAGAGCTGAGTGAGTTTCCCGCGCTGAGTGAGGACACAGAGCTGAGTGAGTTTCCCGCGCTGAGTGAGGACACAGAGCTGAGTGAGGACACAGAGCTGAGTGAGGTCACAGAGCTGAGTGAGGACTCAGAGCTGAGTGAGGACTCAGAGCTGAGTGAGGACTCACTCAGAGCTGAGTGAATTTCCCGCGCTGAGTGAGGTCACAGAGTTGAGTGAGTTTCCCGCGCTGAGTGAGGTCACAGAGCTGAGTGAGTTTACGCGCTGAGTGAGGACACAGAGCTGAGAGAGTTTCCCGCGCTGAGTGAGGTCACAGAGCTGAGTGAGGTCACAGAGCTGAGTGAGGTCACAGAGCTGAGTGAGGACTCAGAGCTGAGTGAGGACTCAGAGCTGAGTGAGGACTCAGAGCTGAGTGAGGACTCAGAGCTGAGTGAGGTCACAGAGCTGAGTGAGGACTCAGAGCTGAGTGAGGACTCACTCAGAGCTGAGTGAGTTTCCCGCGCTGAGTGAGGACACAGAGCTGAGTGAGTTTCCCGTGCTGAGTGAGGACTCAGAGCTGAGTGAGGACTCACTCAGAGCTGAGTGAGTTTCCCGCGCTGAGTGAGGTCACAGAGCTGAGTGAGTTTCCCGCGCTGAGTGAGGTCACAGAGCTGAGTGAGTTTCCCGCGCTGAGTGAGGTCACAGAGCTGAGTGAGGACTCAGAGCTGAGTGAGGACTCAGAGCTGAGTGAGGACTCACTCAGAGCTGAGTGAGTATCCCGCGCTGAGTGAGGACACAGAGCTGAGTGAGGACTCAGAGCTGAGTGAGTTTCCCACGCTGAGTGAGGACACAGAGCTGCGTGAGGACACAGAGCTGCGTGAGGACTCAGAGCTCAGTGAGGACTCAGAGCTGAGTGAGGACTCAGAGCTGAGTGAGGACTCACTCAGAGCTGAGTGAGTTTCCCGCGCTGAGTGAGGACACAGAGCTGAGTGAGGACTCAGAGCTGAGTGAGGACTCACTCAGAGCTGAGTGAGTTTCCCGCGCTGAGTGAGGACACAGAGCTGAGTGAGTTTCCCGTGCTGAGTGAGGACTCAGAGCTGAGTGAGGACTCAACCAGAGCTGAGTGAGTTTCCCGTGCTGAGTGAGGACTCAGAGCTGAGTGAGGACTCAACCAGAGCTGAGTGAGTTTCCCGCGCTGAGTGAGGTCACAGAGCTGAGTGAGGTCACAGAGCTGAGTGAGGTCACAGAGCTGAGTGAGGTCACAGAGCTGAGTGAGGACTCAGAGCTGAGTGAGGACTCAGAGCTGAGTGAGGACTCAGAGCTGAGTGAGGACTCAGAGCTGAGTGAGGACACAGAGCTGAGTGAGTTACCCGCGCTGAGTGAGGACACAGAGCTGAGTGAGTTTCCCGCGCTGAGTGAGGTCACAGAGCTGAGTGAGTTTCCCGCGCTGAGTGAGGACTCAGAGCTGAGTGAGGTCACAGAGCTGAGTGAGGTCACAGAGCTGAGTGAGGTCACAGAGCTGAGTGAGGACTCAGAGCTGAGTGAGGACTCACTCAGAGCTGAGTGAGTTTCCCGCGCTGAGTGAGGTCACAGAGCTGAGTGAGTTTCCCGCGCTGAGTGACGACTCAGAGCTGAGTGACGACTCAGAGCGGAGTGAGTTTCCCGCGCTGAGTGAGGACTCAGAGCTGAGTGAGGTCACAGAGCTGAGTGAGGACTCAGAGCTGAGTGAGGACTCAGAGCTGAGTGAGGACTCAGAGCTGAGTGAGGTCACAGAGCTGAGTGAGGTCACAGAGCTGAGTGAGGACTCAGAGCTGAGTGAGGTCACAGAGCTGAGTGAGGTCACAGAGCTGAGTGAGGACTCAGAGCTGAGTGAGGACTCAGAGCTGAGTGAGGACTCAGAGCTGAGTGAGGTCACAGAGCTGAGTGAGGACTCAGAGCTGAGTGAGGACTCACTCAGAGCTGAGTGAGGACTCACTCAGAGCTGAGTGAGGTCACAGAGCTGAGTTAGGACTCAGAGCTGTGTGAGGACTCAGAGCTGAGTGAGGACTCAGAGCTGAGTGAGTTTCCCGCGCTGAGTGAGGTCACAGAGCTGAGTGAGGACTCAGAGCTGAGTGAGGACTCAGAGCTGAGTGAGTTTCCCGCGCTGAGTGAGGTCACAGAGCTGAGTGAGGACTCAGAGCTGAGTGAGGACTCAGAGCTGAGTGAGGACACAGAGCTGAGTGAGTTTCCCGCGCTGAGTGAGGTCACAGAGCTGAGTGAGGACTCAGAGCTGAGTGAGGACTCAGAGCTGAGTGAGGACACAGAGCTGAGTGAGGACACAGAGCTGAGTGAGGACACAGAGCTGAGTGAGGACTCAGAGCTGAGTGAGGACTCAGAGCTGAGTGAGGACACAGAGCTGAGTGAGGACACAGAGCTGAGTGAGGACACAGAGCTGAGTGAGTTTCCCGCGCTGAGTGAGGACACAGGGCTGAGTGAGGACACAGGGCTGAGTGAGGACACAGGGCTGAGTGAGGACACAGAGCTGAGTGAGGACACAGAGCTGAGTGAGGACTCAGAGCTAAGTGAGTTTCCCGCGCTGAGTGAGGTCACAGAGCTGAGTGAGGTCACAGAGCTGAGTGAGGACTCAGAGCTGAGTGAGGACTCAGAGCTGAGTGAGGACTCAGAGCTGAGTGAGGACTCAGAGCTGAGTGAGTTTCCCGCGCTGAGTGAGGTCACAGAGCTGAGTGAGGTCACAGAGCTGAGTGAGGTCACAGAGCTGAGTGAGGACTCAGAGCTGAGTGAGGACTCAGAGCTGAGTGAGTTTCCCGCGCTGAGTGAGGTCACAGAGCTGAGTGAGTTTCCCGCGCTGAGTGAGGTCACAGAGCTGAGTGAGGACTCAGTGCTGAGTGAGTTTCCCGCGCTGAGTGAGGTCACAGAGCTGAGTGAGGACTCAGTGCTGAGTGAGTTTCCCGCGCTGAGTGAGGACACAGAGCTGAGTGAGGACACAGAGCTGAGTGAGGTCACAGAGCTGAGTGAGGACTCAGAGCTGAGTGAGGTCACAGAGCTGAGTGAGGTCACAGAGCTGAGTGAGGACTCAGAGCTGAGTGAGGACTCAGAGCTGAGTGAGTTTCCCGCGCTGAGTGAGGACACAGAGCTGAGTGAGGACTCGGAGCTGAGTGAGGACTCAGAGCTGAGTGAGGACTCAGAGCTGAGTTAGGTCACGGAGCTGAGTGAGGTCACGGAGCTGAGTGAGGTCACGGAGCTGAGTGAGGTCACGGAGCTGAGTGAGGACTCGGAGCTGAGTGAGGACTCGGAGCTGAGTGAGGACTCGGAGCTGAGTGAGGACTCGGAGCTGAGTGAGGACACGGAGCTGAGTGAGGTCACGGAGCTGAGTGAGGTCACGGAGCTGAGTGAGGACTCATGGCTGAGTGAGGTCACAGAGCTGAGTGAGGTCACAGAGCTGAGTGAGGTCACAGAGCTGAGTGAGGACTCAGAGCTGAGTGAGTTTCCCGCGCTGAGTGAGTTTCCCGCGCTGAGTGAGGTCACAGAGCTGAGTGAGGTCACAGAGCTGAGTGAGTTTCCCGCGCTGAGTGAGGACTCGGAGCTGAGTGAGGTCACGGAGCTGAGTGAGGTCACGGAGCTGAGTGAGGACACAGAGCTGAGTGAGGACTCAGAGCTGAGTGAGGACTCAGAGCTGAGTGAGGACTCAGAGCTGAGTGAGGACACAGGGCTGAGTGAGGACACAGAGCTGAGTGAGGACACAGGGCTGAGTGAGGACACAGAGCTGAGTGAGGTCACGGAGCTGAGTGAGGACTCAGAGCTGAGTGAGGACTCAGAGCTGAGTGAGGACTCAGAGCTGAGTGAGGACTCAGAGCTGAGTGAGTTTCCCGGGCTGAGTGAGGACACAGGGCTGAGTGAGTTTCCCGCGCTGAGTGAGGACACAGGGCTGAGTGAGGACACAGAGCTGAGTGAGGACACAGGGCTGAGTGAGGACACAGAGCTGAGTGAGGACTCAGAGCTGAGTGAGGTCACGGAGCTGAGTGAGGTCACGGAGCTGAGTGAGTTTCCCGCGCTGAGTGAGTTTCCCGCGCTGAGTGAGGACACAGAGCTGAGTGAGGACACAGAGCTGAGTGAGTTTCCCGCGCTGAGTGAGGTCACAGAGCTGAGTGAGGACGCAGAGCTGAGTGAGGTCACGGAGCTGAGTGAGGTCACGGAGCTGAGTGAGGTCACGGAGCTGAGTGAGGTCACGGAGCTGAGTGAGGACTCATGGCTGAGTGAGGTCACAGAGCTGAGTGAGGTCACAGAGCTGAGTGAGGACTCATGGCTGAGTGAGGTCACAGAGCTGAGTGAGGTCACAGAGCTGAGTGAGGTCACAGAGCTGAGTGAGGTCACGGAGCTGAGTGAGGACTCATGGCTGAGTGAGGACACAGAGCTGAGTGAGGACACAGAGCTGAGTGAGGACTCAGAGCTGAGTGAGGACTCAGAGCTGAGTGAGGACACAGAGCTGAGTGAGGACTCATGGCTGAGTGAGGACTCATGGCTGAGTGAGGACACAGAGCTGAGTGAGGTCACAGAGCTGAGTGAGGTCACAGAGCTGAGTGAGGACACAGAGCTGAGTGAGGACACAGAGCTGAGTGAGGACACAGAGCTGAGTGAGTTTCCCGCGCTGAGTGAGGACACAGAGCTGAGTGAGGTCAAAGAGCTGAGTGAGGTCACGGAGCTGAGTGAGGACTCATAGCTGAGTGAGGTCACAGAGCTGAGTGAGGACTCAGAGCTGAGTGAGGACTCAGAGCTGAGTGAGTTTCCCGCGCTGCGTGAGTTTCCCGCGCTGCGTGAGTTTCCCGCGCTGCGTGAGTTTCCCGCGCTGCGTGAGTTTCCCGCGCTGAGTGAGGACTCAGAGCTGAGTGAGGACTCAGAGCTGAGTGAGTTTCCCGCGCTGAGTGAGGTCACAGAGCTGAGTGAGGTCACAGAGCTGAGTGAGGACTCAGAGCTGAGTGAGTTTCCCGCGCTGAGTGAGGTCACAGAGCTGAGTGAGGACTCAGAGCTGAGTGAGGACTCAGAGCTGAGTGAGGACTCAGAGCTGAGTGAGGACACAGATCTGAGTGAGGACACAGAGCTGAGTGAGGACACAGAGCTGAGTGAGGACACAGAGCTGAGTGAGGACACAGAGCTGAGTGAGGACACAGAGCTGAGTGAGGACTCAGAGCTGAGTGAGGTCACAGAGCTGAGTGAGGACTCAGAGCTGAGTGAGGACTCAGAGCTGAGTGAGGACTCAGAGCTGAGTGAGGACTCAGAGCTGAGTGAGGACTCAGAGCTGAGTGAGGTCACAGAGCTGAGTGAGGTCACAGAGCTGAGTGAGGACTCAGAGCTGAGTGAGGACTCAGAGCTGAGTGAGGACTCAGAGCTGAGTGAGGACTCAGAGCTGAGTGAGTTTCCCGCGTTGAGTGAGGACTCAGAGCTGAGTGAGGACTCAGAGCTGAGTGAGTTTCCCGCGCTGAGTGAGGTCACAGAGCTGAGTGAGTTTCCCGCGCTGAGTGAGGTCACAGAGCTGAGTGAGGACTCCGAGCTGAGTGAGGACTCCGAGCTGAGTGAGTTTCCCGCGCTGAGTGAGGTCACAGAGCTGAGTGAGGACTCAGTGCTGAGTGAGTTTCCCGCGCTGAGTGAGGACTCAGAGCTGAGTGAGGACTCAGAGCTGAGTGAGTTTCCCGCGCTGAGTGAGGTCACAGAGCTGAGTGAGGTCACAGATCTGAGTGAGGACTCAGAGCTGAGTGAGGACTCACTCAGAGCTGAGTGAGTTTCCCGCGCTGAGTGAGGACACAGAGCTGAGTGAGTTTCCCGTGCTGAGTGAGGACTCAGAGCTGAGTGAGGACTCAACCAGAGCTGAGTGAGTTTCCCGTGCTGAGTGAGGACTCAGAGCTGAGTGAGGACTCAACCAGAGCTGAGTGAGTTTCCCGCGCTGAGTGAGGTCACAGAGCTGAGTGAGTTTCCCGCGCTGAGTGAGGACACAGAGCTGAGTGAGGACTCAGAGCTGAGTGAGGACTCACTCAGAGCTGAGTGAGTTTCCCGCGCTGAGTGAGGACACAGAGCTGAGTGAGTTTCCCGTGCTGAGTGAGGACTCAGAGCTGAGTGAGGACTCAACCAGAGCTGAGTGAGTTTCCCGTGCTGAGTGAGGACTCAGAGCTGAGTGAGGACTCAACCAGAGCTGAGTGAGTTTCCCGCGCTGAGTGAGGTCACAGAGCTGAGTGAGTTTCCCGCGCTGAGTGAGGTCACAGAGCTGAGTGAGGTCACAGAGCTGAGTGAGGACTCAGAGCTGAGTGAGGACTCACTCAGAGCTGAGTGAGTTTCCCGCGCTGAGTGAGGACACAGAGCTGAGTGAGTTTCCCGCGCTGAGTGAGGACACAGAGCTGAGTGACGACTCAGAGCTGAGTGACGACTCAGAGCGGAGTGAGTTTCCCGCGCTGAGTGAGGACTCAGAGCTGAGTGAGGTCACAGAGCTGAGTGAGGACTCAGAGCTGAGTGAGGACTCAGAGCTGAGTGAGGACTCAGATCTGAGTGAGGTCACAGAGCTGAGTGAGGACTCAGAGCTGAGTGAGGACTCAGAGCTGAGTGAGGTCACAGAGCTGAGTGAGGTCACAGAGCTGTGTGAGGACTCAGAGCTGAGTGAGGACTCAGAGCTGAGTGAGGACACAGAGCTGAGTGAGTTTCCCGCGCTGAGTGAGGACACAGAGCTGAGAGAGTTTCCCGCGCTGAGTGAGGTCACAGAGCTGAGTGAGTTTCCCGTGCTGAGTGAGGACTCAGAGCTGAGTGAGGACTCACTCAGAGCTGAGTGAATTTCCCGCGCTGAGTGAGGTCACAGAGCTGAGTGAGGACTCAGAGCTGAGTGAGGACTCACTCAGAGCTGAGTGAGTTTCCCGTGCTGAGTGAGGACTCAGAGCTGAGTGAGGACTCAGAGCTGAGTGAGGACTCACTCAGAGCTGAGTGAATTTCCCGCGCTGAGTGAGGACACAGAGCTGAGAGAGTTTCCCGCGCTGAGTGAGGTCACAGAGCTGAGTGAGTTTACGCGCTGAGTGAGGACACAGAGCTGAGAGAGTTTCCCGCGCTGAGTGAGGTCACAGAGCTGAGTGAGGTCACAGAGCTGAGTGAGGTCACAGAGCTGAGTGAGGTCACAGAGCTGAGTGAGGACTCAGAGCTGAGTGAGGACTCAGAGCTGAGTGAGGTCACAGAGCTGAGTGAGGACTCAGAGCTGAGTGAGGACTCACTCAGAGCTGAGTGAGTTTCCCGCGCTGAGTGAGGACACAGAGCTGAGTGAGTTTCCCGTGCTGAGTGAGGACTCAGAGCTGAGTGAGGACTCACTCAGAGCTGAGTGAGTTTCCCGCGCTGAGTGAGGTCACAGAGCTGAGTGAGTTTCCCGCGCTGAGTGAGGTCACAGAGCTGAGTGAGTTTCCCGCGCTGAGTGAGGTCACAGAGCTGAGTGAGGACTCAGAGCTGAGTGAGGACTCAGAGCTGAGTGAGGACTCAGAGGTGAGTGAGGACTCAGAGCTGAGTGAGGACTCACTCAGAGCTGAGTGAGTATCCCACGCTGAGTGAGGACTCAGAGCTGAGTGAGTTTCCCACGCTGAGTGAGGACACAGAGCTGCGTGAGGACTCAGAGCTCAGTGAGGACTCAGAGCTCAGTGAGGACTCAGAGCTCAGTGAGGACTCAGAGCTCAGTGAGGACTCACTCAGAGCTGAGTGAGTTTCCCGCGCTGCGTGAGGTCACAGAGCTGCGTGAGGTCACAGAGCTGCGTGAGGACTCAGAGCTGAGTGAGGACTCAGAGCTGAGTGAGGACTCACTCAGAGCTGAGTGAGTTTCCCGCGCTGAGTGAGGACACAGAGCTGAGTGAGGACTCAGAGCTGAGTGAGGACTCACTCAGAGCTGAGTGAGTTTCCCGCGCTGAGTGAGGACACAGAGCTGAGTGAGTTTCCCGTGCTGAGTGAGGACTCAGAGCTGAGTGAGGACTCAACCAGAGCTGAGTGAGTTTCCCGTGCTGAGTGAGGACTCAGAGCTGAGTGAGGACTCAACCAGAGCTGAGTGAGGTCACAGAGCTGAGTGAGTTTCCCGCGCTGAGTGAGGTCACAGAGCTGAGTGAGGTCACAGAGCTGAGTGAGGTCACAGAGCTGAGTGAGGACTCAGAGCTGAGTGAGGACTCACTCAGAGCTGAGTGAGTTTCCCGCGCTGAGTGAGGACACAGAGCTGAGTGAGTTTCCCGCGCTGAGTGAGGACACAGAGCTGAGTGAGGACTCAGAGCTGAATGTGGTCACAGAGCCTAGTGACGACTCAGAGCGGAGTGACGACTCAGAGCGGAGTGACGACTCAGAGCGGAGTGAGTTTCCCGCGCTGAGTGAGGACTCAGAGCTGAGTGAGGTCACAGAGCTGAGTGAGGACTCAGAGCTGAGTGAGGACTCAGAGCTGAGTGAGGACTCAGATCTGAGTGAGGTCACAGAGCTGAGTGAGGTCACAGAGCTGAGTGAGGACTCAGAGCTGAGTGAGGTCACAGAGCTGAGTGAGGACTCAGATCTGAGTGAGGTCACAGAGCTGAGTGAGGTCACAGAGCTGTGTGAGGACTCAGAGCTGAGTGAGGACTCAGAGCTGAGTGAGGACACAGAGCTGAGTGAGTTTCCCGCGCTGAGTGAGGTCACAGAGCTGAGTGAGGACTCAGAGCTGAGTGAGGACTCAGAGCTGAGTGAGGACTCAGAGCTGAGTGAGGTCACAGAGCTGAGTGAGGTCACAGAGCTGAGTGAGGTCACAGAGCTGAGTGAGGTCACAGAGCTGAGTGAGGTCACAGAGCTGAGTGAGGACTCAGAGCTGAGTGAGGTCACAGAGCTGAGTGAGGTCACAGAGCTGAGTGAGGACTCACTCAGAGCTGAGTGAATTTCCCGCGCTGAGTGAGGTCACAGAGCTGAGTGAGTTTCCCGTGCTGAGTGAGGACTCAGAGCTGAGTGAGGACTCACTCAGAGCTGAGTGAATTTCCCGCGCTGAGTGAGGTCACAGAGCTGAGTGAGGTCACAGAGCTGAGTGAGGACTCAGAGCTGAGTGAGGACTCACTCAGAGCTGAGTGAGTTTCCCGTGCTGAGTGGGGTCACAGAGCTGAGTGAGGACTCAGAGCTGAGTGAGGACTCACTCAGAGCTGAGTGAGTTTCCCGCGCTGAGTGAGGTCACAGAGCTGAGTGAGTTTCCCGCGCTGAGTGAGGACACAGAGCTGAGTGAGTTTCCCGCGCTGAGTGAGGACACAGAGCTGAGTGAGGACACAGAGCTGAGTGAGGACTCAGAGCTGAGTGAGGACTCAGAGCTGAGTGAGGACTCACTCAGAGCTGAGTGAATTTCCCGCGCTGAGTGAGGTCGCAGAGTTGAGTGAGTTTCCCGCGCTGAGTGAGGTCACAGAGCTGAGTGAGTTTACGCGCTGAGTGAGGACACAGAGCTGAGAGAGTTTCCCGCGCTGAGTGAGGTCACAGAGCTGAGTGAGGTCACAGAGCTGAGTGAGGTCACAGAGCTGAGTGAGGTCACAGAGCTGAGTGAGGACTCAGAGCTGAGTGAGGACTCAGAGCTGAGTGAGGACTCAGAGCTGAGTGAGGTCACAGAGCTGAGTGAGGACTCAGAGCTGAGTGAGGACTCACTCAGAGCTGAGTGAGTTTCCCGCGCTGAGTGAGGACACAGAGCTGAGTGAGTTTCCCGTGCTGAGTGAGGACTCAGAGCTGAGTGAGGACTCACTCAGAGCTGAGTGAGTTTCCCGCGCTGAGTGAGGTCACAGAGCTGAGTGAGTTTCCCGCGCTGAGTGAGGTCACAGAGCTGAGTGAGTTTCCCGCGCTGAGTGAGGTCACAGAGCTGAGTGAGGACTCAGAGCTGAGTGAGGACTCAGAGCTGAGTGAGGACTCACTCAGAGCTGAGTAAGTATCCCGCGCTGAGTGAGGACACAGAGCTGAGTGAGGACTCAGAGCTGAGTGAGTTTCCCACGCTGAGTGAGGACACAGAGCTGCGTGAGGACTCAGAGCTGAGTGAGGACTCAGAGCTGAGTGAGGACTCACTCAGAGCTGAGTGAGTTTCCCGCGCTGAGTGAGGACACAGAGCTGAGTGAGGACTCAGAGCTGAGTGAGGACTCACTCAGAGCTGAGTGAGTTTCCCGCGCTGAGTGAGGACACAGAGCTGAGTGAGTTTCCCGTGCTGAGTGAGGACTCAGAGCTGAGTGAGGACTCAACCAGAGCTGAGTGAGTTTCCCGTGCTGAGTGAGGACTCAGAGCTGAGTGAGGACTCAACCAGAGCTGAGTGAGTTTCCCGCGCTGAGTGAGGTCACAGAGCTGAGTGAGGTCACAGAGCTGAGTGAGGTCACAGAGCTGAGTGAGGACTCAGAGCTGAGTGAGGACTCAGAGCTGAGTGAGGACTCAGAGCTGAGTGAGGACTCAGAGCTGAGTGAGGACTCAGAGCTGAGTGAGGACACAGAGCTGAGTGAGGACACAGAGCTGAGTGAGTTACCCGCGCTGAGTGAGGACACAGAGCTGAGTGAGTTTCCCGCGCTGAGTGAGGTCACAGAGCTGAGTGAGTTTCCCGCGCTGAGTGAGGACTCAGAGCTGAGTGAGGTCACAGAGCTGAGTGAGGTCACAGAGCTGAGTGAGGTCACAGAGCTGAGTGAGGACTCAGAGCTGAGTGAGGACTCACTCAGAGCTGAGTGAGTTTCCCGCGCTGAGTGAGGTCACAGAGCTGAGTGAGTTTCCCGCGCTGAGTGACGACTCAGAGCTGAGTGACGACTCAGAGCGGAGTGAGTTTCCCGCGCTGAGTGAGGACTCAGAGCTGAGTGAGGTCACAGAGCTGAGTGAGGACTCAGAGCTGAGTGAGGACTCAGAGCTGAGTGAGGACTCAGAGCTGAGTGAGGTCACAGAGCTGAGTGAGGTCACAGAGCTGAGTGAGGACTCAGAGCTGAGTGAGGTCACAGAGCTGAGTGAGGTCACAGAGCTGAGTGAGGACTCAGAGCTGAGTGAGGACTCAGAGCTGAGTGAGGACTCAGAGCTGAGTGAGGTCACAGAGCTGAGTGAGGACTCAGAGCTGAGTGAGGACTCACTCAGAGCTGAGTGAGGACTCACTCAGAGCTGAGTGAGGTCACAGAGCTGAGTTAGGACTCAGAGCTGAGTGAGGACTCAGAGCTGAGTGAGGACTCAGAGCTGAGTGAGTTTCCCGCGCTGAGTGAGGTCACAGAGCTGAGTGAGGACTCAGAGCTGAGTGAGGACTCAGAGCTGAGTGAGTTTCCCGCGCTGAGTGAGGTCACAGAGCTGAGTGAGGACTCAGAGCTGAGTGAGGACTCAGAGCTGAGTGAGGACACAGAGCTGAGTGAGTTTCCCGCGCTGAGTGAGGTCACAGAGCTGAGTGAGGACTCAGAGCTGAGTGAGGACTCAGAGCTGAGTGAGGACACAGAGCTGAGTGAGGACACAGAGCTGAGTGAGGACACAGAGCTGAGTGAGGACTCAGAGCTGAGTGAGGACTCAGAGCTGAGTGAGGACACAGAGCTGAGTGAGGACACAGAGCTGAGTGAGGACACAGAGCTGAGTGAGGACACAGAGCTGAGTGAGGACACAGAGCTGAGTGAGTTTCCCGCGCTGAGTGAGGACACAGGGCTGAGTGAGGACACAGGGCTGAGTGAGGACACAGGGCTGAGTGAGGACACAGAGCTGAGTGAGGACACAGAGCTGAGTGAGGACTCAGAGCTAAGTGAGTTTCCCGCGCTGAGTGAGGTCACAGAGCTGAGTGAGGTCACAGAGCTGAGTGAGGACTCAGAGCTGAGTGAGGACTCAGAGCTGAGTGAGGACTCAGAGCTGAGTGAGGACTCAGAGCTGAGTGAGTTTCCCGCGCTGAGTGAGGTCACAGAGCTGAGTGAGGTCACAGAGCTGAGTGAGGACTCAGAGCTGAGTGAGGACTCAGAGCTGAGTGAGTTTCCCGCGCTGAGTGAGGTCACAGAGCTGAGTGAGTTTCCCGCGCTGAGTGAGGTCACAGAGCTGAGTGAGGACTCAGTGCTGAGTGAGTTTCCCGCGCTGAGTGAGGTCACAGAGCTGAGTGAGGACTCAGTGCTGAGTGAGTTTCCCGCGCTGAGTGAGGACACAGAGCTGAGTGAGGACACAGAGCTGAGTGAGGTCACAGAGCTGAGTGAGGACTCAGAGCTGAGTGAGGTCACAGAGCTGAGTGAGGTCACAGAGCTGAGTGAGGACTCAGAGCTGAGTGAGGACTCAGAGCTGAGTGAGTTTCCCGCGCTGAGTGAGGACACAGAGCTGAGTGAGGACTCGGAGCTGAGTGAGGACACGGAGCTGAGTGAGGACTCAGAGCTGAGTGAGGACTCAGAGCTGAGTTAGGTCACGGAGCTGAGTGAGGTCACGGAGCTGAGTGAGGTCACGGAGCTGAGTGAGGACTCGGAGCTGAGTGAGGACTCGGAGCTGAGTGAGGACTCGGAGCTGAGTGAGGACTCGGAGCTGAGTGAGGACTCGGAGCTGAGTGAGGTCACGGAGCTGAGTGAGGACTCATGGCTGAGTGAGGTCACAGAGCTGAGTGAGGTCACAGAGCTGAGTGAGGTCACAGAGCTGAGTGAGGACTCAGAGCTGAGTGAGTTTCCCGCGCTGAGTGAGTTTCCCGCGCTGAGTGAGGTCACAGAGCTGAGTGAGGTCACAGAGCTGAGTGAGTTTCCCCCGCTGAGTGAGGACTCGGAGCTGAGTGATGTCACGGAGCTGAGTGAGGACACAGAGCTGAGTGAGGACTCAGAGCTGAGTGAGGACTCAGAGCTGAGTGAGGACTCAGAGCTGAGTGAGGACACAGGGCTGAGTGAGGACACAGAGCTGAGTGAGGACACAGGGCTGAGTGAGGACACAGAGCTGAGTGAGGACACAGAGCTGAGTGAGGTCACGGAGCTGAGTGAGGACTCAGAGCTGAGTGAGGACTCAGAGCTGAGTGAGGACTCAGAGCTGAGTGAGGACTCAGAGCTGAGTGAGTTTCCCGGGCTGAGTGAGGACACAGGGCTGAGTGAGTTTCCCGCGCTGAGTGAGGACACAGGGCTGAGTGAGGACACAGAGCTGAGTGAGGACTCAGAGCTGAGTGAGGTCACGGAGCTGAGTGAGGTCACGGAGCTGAGTGAGTTTCCCGCGCTGAGTGAGTTTCCCGCGCTGAGTGAGGACACAGAGCTGAGTGAGGACACAGAGCTGAGTGAGTTTCCCGCGCTGAGTGAGGTCACAGAGCTGAGTGAGGACGCAGAGCTGAGTGAGGTCACGGAGCTGAGTGAGGTCACGGAGCTGAGTGAGGTCACGGAGCTGAGTGAGGTCACGGAGCTGAGTGAGGTCACGGAGCTGAGTGAGGACTCATGGCTGAGTGAGGTCACAGAGCTGAGTGAGGTCACAGAGCTGAGTGAGGACTCATGGCTGAGTGAGGTCACAGAGCTGAGTGAGGTCACAGAGCTGAGTGAGGTCACAGAGCTGAGTGAGGTCACGGAGCTGAGTGAGGACTCATGGCTGAGTGAGGACACAGAGCTGAGTGAGGACACAGAGCTGAGTGAGGACTCAGAGCTGAGTGAGGACACAGAGCTGAGTGAGGACTCAGAGCTGAGTGAGGACACAGAGCTGAGTGAGGACTCATGGCTGAGTGAGGACACAGAGCTGAGTGAGGACACAGAGCTGAGTGAGGTCACAGAGCTGAGTGAGGTCACAGAGCTGAGTGAGGACTCATGGCTGAGTGAGGACACAGAGCTGAGTGAGGACACAGAGCTGAGTGAGTTTCCCGCGCTGAGTGTTGACACAGAGCTGAGTGAGGTCAAAGAGCTGAGTGAGGTCACGGAGCTGAGTGAGGACTCATAGCTGAGTGAGGTCACAGAGCTGAGTGAGGACTCAGAGCTGAGTGAGGACTCAGAGCTGAGTGAGTTTCCCGCGCTGCGTGAGTTTCCCGCGCTGCGTGAGTTTCCCGCGCTGCGTGAGTTTCCCGCGCTGCGTGAGTTTCCCGCGCTGAGTGAGGACTCAGAGCTGAGTGAGGACTCAGAGCTGAGTGAGTTTCCCGCGCTGAGTGAGGTCACAGAGCTGAGTGAGGTCACAGAGCTGAGTGAGGACTCAGAGCTGAGTGAGTTTCCCGCGCTGAGTGAGGTCACAGAGCTGAGTGAGGACTCAGAGCTGAGTGAGGACTCAGAGCTGAGTGAGGACACAGAGCTGAGTGAGGACACAGAGCTGAGTGAGGACACAGAGCTGAGTGAGGACACAGAGCTGAGTGAGGACTCAGAGCTGAGTGAGGTCACAGAGCTGAGTGAGGACTCAGAGCTGAGTGAGGACTCAGAGCTGAGTGAGGACTCAGAGCTGAGTGAGGACTCAGAGCTGAGTGAGGACTCAGAGCTGAGTGAGGTCACAGAGCTGAGTGAGGTCACAGAGCTGAGTGAGGACTCAGAGCTGAGTGAGGACTCAGAGCTGAGTGAGGACTCAGAGCTGAGTGAGGACTCAGAGCTGAGTGAGTTTCCCGCGTTGAGTGAGGACTCAGAGCTGAGTGAGGACTCAGAGCTGAGTGAGTTTCCCGCGCTGAGTGAGGTCACAGAGCTGAGTGAGTTTCCCGCGCTGAGTGAGGTCACAGAGCTGAGTGAGGACTCCGAGCTGAGTGAGGACTCAGTGCTGAGTGAGTTTCCCGCGCTGAGTGAGGTCACAGAGCTGAGTGAGGACTCAGTGCTGAGTGAGTTTCCCGCGCTGAGTGAGGACTCAGAGCTGAGTGAGGACTCAGAGCTGAGTGAGTTTCCCGCGCTGAGTGAGGTCACAGAGCTGAGTGAGGTCACAGAGCTGAGTGAGGACTCAGAGCTGAGTGAGGACTCAGAGCTGAGTGAGGACTCAGAGCTGAGTGAGTTTCCCGCGCTGAGTGAGGACACAGAGCTGAGTGAGGACACAGAGCTGAGTGAGGACACAGAGCTGAGTGAGGACACAGAGCTGAGTGAGGTCACAGAGCTCAGTGAGGACTCAGAGCTGAGTGAGGACTCAGTGCTGAGTGAGTTTCCCGCGCTGAATGAGGTCACAGAGCTGAGTGAGGACTCAGAGCTGAGTGAGTTTCCCGCGCTGAGTGAGGTCACAGAGCTGAGTGAGGTCACAGAGCTGATTGAGGTCACAGAGCTGAGTGAGGACTCAGAGCTGAGTGAGGACTCAGAGCTGAGTGAGGACTCAGAGCTGAGTGAGTTTCCCGCGCTGAGTGAGGACTCAGAGCTGAGTGAGGACTCAGAGCTGAGTGAGGACTCAGAGCTGAGTGAGGACTCAGAGCTGAGTTAGGACTCAGAGCTGAGTGAGTTTCCCGCGCTGAGTGAGGTCACAGAGCTGAGTGAGGACTCAGATCTGAGTGAGGTCACAGAGCTGAGTGAGGACTCAGAGCTGAGTGAGGACTCAGAGCTGAGTGAGTTTCCCGCACTGAGTGAGGACACAGAGCTGAGTGAGGTCACAGAGCTGAGTGAGGACTCAGTGCTGAGTGAGTTTCCTGCGCTGAGTGAGGTCACAGAGCTGAGTGAGGACTCAGAGCTGAGTGAGTTTCCCGCGCTGAGTGAGGTCACAGAGCTGAGTGAGGTCACAGAGCTGAGTGAGGACTCAGAGCTGAGTGAGGTCACGGAGCTGAGTGAGGTCACGTAGCTGAGTGAGGACACGGAGCTGAGTGGGGACACGGAGCTGAGTGGGGACACGGAGCTGAGTGAGGTCACGGAGCTGAGTGAGGTCACGGAGCTGAGTGAGGTCACGGAGCTGAGTGAGGTCACGGAGCTGAGTGAGGACTCATGGCTGAGTGAGGACTCAGAGCTGAGTGAGGACTCAGAGCTGAGTGAGGACTCAGAGCTGAGTGAGTTTCCCGCGCTGAGTGAGGTCACAGAGCTGAGTGAGGACTCCGAGCTGCGTGAGTTTCCCGCGCTGCGTGAGTTTCCCGCGCTGATTGAGGACTCAGAGCTGAGTGAGGACTCAGAGCTGAGTGAGTTTCCCGCGCTGAGTGAGGTCACAGAGCTGAGTGAGGTCACAGAGCTGAGTGAGGTCACAGAGCTGAGTGAGGTCACAGAGCTGAGTGAGGTCACAGAGCTGAGTGAGGTCACAGAGCTGAGTGAGGACTCAGAGTTGAGTGAGTTTCCCGCGCTGAGTGAGGACTCAGAGCTGAGTGAGGACTCAGAGCTGAGTGAGGACACAGAGCTGAGTGAGTTTCCCGCGCTGAGTGAGGACTCTAGAGCTGAGTGAGGACTCAGAGCTTAGTGAGGACTCAGAGCTGAGTGAGGACTCAGAGTTGAGTGAGGACTCAGAGCTGAGTGAGGACACAGAGCTGAGTGAGGACACAGAGCTGAGTGAGGACACAGAGCTGAGTGAGGTCACAGAGCTGAGTGAGGACTCAGAGCTGAGTGAGTTTCCCGCGCTGAGTGAGGACTCAGAGCTGAGTGAGGACTCAGAGCTGAGTGAGGACTCAGAGCTGAGTGAGTTTCCCGCGCTGAGTGAGGTCACAGAGCTGAGTGAGGACTCAGAGCTGAGTGAGGACTCAGAGCTGAGTGAGTTTCCCGCGCTGAGTGAGGACTCAGAGCTGAGTGAGGACTCAGAGCTGAGTGAGGACTCAGAGCTGAGTGAGGACTCAGAGCTGAGTGAGGACTCAGAGCTGAGTGAGTTTCCCGCGCTGAGTGAGGTCACAGAGCTGAGTGAGTTTCCCGCGCTGAGTGAGGTCACAGAGCTGAGTGAGGACTCCGAGCTGAGTGAGGACTCAGTGCTGAGTGAGTTTCCCGCGCTGAGTGAGGTCACGGAGCTGAGTGAGGACTCAGAGCTGAGTGGGGTCACAGAGCTGAGTGAGTTTCCCGCGCTGAGTGAGGTCACGGAGCTGAGTGAGGTCACGGAGCTGAGTGAGGACTCGGAGCTGAGTGAGGACTCAGAGCTGAGTGAGGTCACAGAGCTGAGTGAGGACACGGAGCTGAGTGAGGACACAGGGCTGAGTGAGGACTCAAAGCTGAGTGAGTTTCCCGCGCTGAGTGAGGACTCAGGGCTGAGTGAGGACTCAGGGCTGAGTGAGGACTCAGGGCTGAGTGAGGACTCAGGGCTGAGTGAGGACTCAGAGCTGAGTGAGTTTCCCGCGCTGAGTGAGGACTCAGAGCTGAGTGAGTTTCCCGCGCTGAGTGAGGACTCAGAGCTGAGTGAGGACTCAGAGCTGAGTGAGTTTCCCGCGCTGAGTGAGGACTCAGAGCTGAGTGAGGACTCAGAGCTGAGTGAGGACTCAGAGCTGAGTGAGTTTCCCGCGCTGAGTGAGTTTCCCGCGCTGAGTGAGGACTCAGAGCTGAGTGAGGACTCAGAGCTGAGTGAGGACTCAGAGCTGAGTGAGTTTCCCGCGCTGAGTGAGTTTCCCGCGCTGAGTGAGGACTCAGAGCTGAGTGAGGACTCAGAGCTGAGTGAGGACTCAGAGCTGAGTGAGGACTCAGAGCTGAGTGAGTTTCCCGCGCTGAGTGAGGACTCAGAGCTGAGTGAGGACTCAGAGCTGAGTGAGGACTCAGAGCTGAGTGAGTTTCCCGCGCTGAGTGAGGACTCAGAGCTGAGTGAGTTTCCCGCGCTGAGTGAGGACTCAGAGCTGAGTGAGGACTCAGAGCTGAGTGAGTTTCCCGCGCTGAGTGAGTTTCCCGCGCTGAGTGAGTTTCCCGCGCTGAGTGAGGACTCAGAGCTGAGTGAGGACTCAGAGCTGAGTGAGGACTCAGAGCTGAGTGAGTTTCCCGCGCTGAGTGAGGTCACAGAGCTGAGTGAGGACTCAGAGCTGAGTGAGTTTCCCGCGCTGAGTGAGGTCACAGAGCTGAGTGAGGGCTCAGAGCTGAGTGAGGACTCAGAGCTGAGTGAGTTTCCCGCGCTGAGTGAGGACTCAGAGCTGAGTGAGGACTCAGAGCTGAGTGAGGACTCAGAGCTGAGTGAGGACTCAGAGCTGAGTGAGGACTCAGAGCTGAGTGAGTTTCCCGCGCTGAGTGAGGTCACAGAGCTGAGTGAGGACTCAGAGCTGAGTGAGGTCTCAGAGCTGAGTGAGGACACAGAGCTGAGTGAGGACTCAGAGCTGAGTGAGGACACAGAGCTGAGTGAGGTCACAGAGCTGAGTGAGTTTCCCGCGCTGAGTGAGGTCACAGAGCTGAGTGAGGACTCAGAGCTGAGTGAGGACTCAGAGCTGAGTGAGTTTCCCGCGCTGAGTGAGGACTCAGAGCTGAGTGAGGACTCAGAGCTGAGTGAGGACTCAGAGCTGAGTGAGGACTCAGAGCTGAGTGAGGACTCAGAGCTGAGTGAGTTTCCCGCGCTGAGTGAGGTCACAGAGCTGAGTGAGGACTCAGAGCTGAGTGAGGTCACAGAGCTGAGTGAGTTTCCCGCGCTGAGTGAGGACTCAGAGCTGAGTGAGGACTCAGAGCTGAGTGAGGTCACAGAGCTGAGTGAGTTTCCCGCGCTGAGTGAGGTCACGGAGCTGAGTGAGGTCACGGAGCTGAGTGAGGTCACGGAGCTGAGTGAGGACTCGGAGCTGAGTGAGGACTCGGAGCTGAGTGAGGACACGGAGCTGAGTGAGGTCACGGAGCTGAGTGAGGTCACGGAGCTGAGTGAGGTCACGGAGCTGAGTGAGGTCACGGAGCTGAGTGAGGACTCGGAGCTGAGTGAGGACTCGGAGCTGAGTGAGGACTCGGAGCTGAGTGAGGACTCGGAGCTGAGTGAGGACTCGGAGCTGGGTGAGGTCACGGAGCTGGGTGAGGTCACGGAGCTGGGTGAGGTCACGGAGCTGGGTGAGGTCACGGAGCTGGGTGAGGTCACGGAGCTGGGTGAGGTCACGGAGCTGGGTGAGGTCACGGAGCTGGGTGAGGTCACGGAGCTGAGTGAGGACACGGAGCTGAGTGAGGACACGGAGCTGAGTGAGGACACGGAGCTGAGTGAGGACACAGGGCTGAGTGAGGACACGGAGCTGAGTGAGGACACGGAGCTGAGTGAGGACACGGAGCTGAGTGAGGACTCACTCAGAGCTGAGTCAGTTTCCCGCGCTGAGTGAGGTCACAGAGCTGAGTGAGTTTCCCGCGCTGAGTGAGGACTCAGAGCTGAGTGAGGACTCAGAGCTGAGTGAGTTTCTCGCGCTGAGTGAGGTCACAGAGCTGAGTGAGTTTCCCGCGCTGAGTGAGGACTCAGTGCTGAGTGAGGACTCAGTGCTGAGTGAGGACTCAGAGCTGAGTGAGGTCACAGAGCTGAGTGAGGACACAGAGCTGAGTGAGGACACAGAGCTGAGTGAGGACACAGAGCTGAGTGAGGACTCAGAGCTGAGTGAGGACTCAGAGCTGAGTGAGGACTCAGAGCTGAGTGAGGACTCAGAGCTGAGTGAGGACTCAGAGCTGAGTGAGTTTCCCGCGCTGAGTGAGTTTCCCGCGCTGAGTGAGGTCACAGAGCTGAGTGAGGACACAGAGCTGAGTGAGGTCACGGAGCTGAGTGAGGTCACGGAGCTGAGTGAGGTCACAGAGCTCAGTGAGTTTCCCGCGCTGAGTGAGGTCACAGAGGTGAGTGAGTTTCCCGCGCTGAGTGAGGACTCAGAGCTGAGTGAGGACTCAGAGCTGAGTGAGGACACAGAGCTGAGTGAGGTCACAGAGCTGAGTGAGGACTCAGAGCTGAGTGAGGTCACAGAGGTGAGTGAGGACTCAGAGCTGAGTGAGGACTCAGAGCTGAGTGAGGACACAGAGCTGAGTGAGGACTCAGAGCTGAGTGAGGACACAGAGCTGAGTGAGGACTCAGAGCTGAGTGAGGACTCACAGCTTAGTGAGGTCACAGAGCTGAGTGAGTTTCCCGCGCTGAGTGAGGTCACAGAGCTGAGTGAGGACTCAGAGCTGAGTGAGGACTCAGAGCTGAGTGAGGTCACAGAGCTGAGTGAGGACTCAGAGCTGAGTGAGGACTCAGAGCTGAGTGAGGTCACAGAGCTGAGTGAGGACTCAGAGCTGAGTGAGGACTTACAGCTTAGTGAGGTCACAGAGCTGAGTGAGTTTCCCGCGCTGAGTGAGGTCAGAGAGCTGAGTGAGGACTCAGAGCTGAGTGAGGACTCAGAGCTGAGTGAGTTTCCCGCGCTGAGTGAGGTCACAGAGCTGAGTGAGGTCACAGAGCTGAGTGAGGTCACGGAGCTGAGTGAGGACACAGGGCTGAGTGAGGACACCGAGCTGAGTGAGGACACCGAGCTGAGTGAGGACACGGAGCTGAGTGAGGTCACGGAGCTGAGTGAGGTCACGGAGCTGAGTGAGGACACAGGGCTGAGTGAGGACTCAGAGCTGAGTGAGGACTCAGAGCTGAGTGAGGACTCAGAGCTGAGTGAGTTTCCCGGGCTGAGTGAGGACACAGGGCTGAGTGAGGACACAGGGCTGAGTGAGTTTCCCGCGCTGAGTGAGGACACAGGGCTGAGTGAGGACACAGAGCTGAGTGAGTTTCCCGCGCTGAGTGAGGACTCAGAGCTGAGTGAGGACTCAGAGCTGAGTGAGGACTCACTCAGAGCTGAGTGAGGTCACAGAGCTGAGTGAGGACTCCGAGCTGAGTGAGGTCACAGAGCTGAGTGAGTTTCCCGCGCTGAGTGAGGTCACAGGGCTGAGTGAGGACTCACTCAGAGCTGAGTGAGTTTCCCGCGCTGAGTGAGGACTCAGAGCTGAGTGAGGACTCAGAGCTGAGTGAGGTCACAGAGCTGAGTGAGGTCACAGAGCTGAGTGAGGACTCAGAGCTGAGTGAGGACTCAGAGCTGAGTGAGGTCACAGAGCTGAGTGAGGTCACAGAGCTGAGTGAGGACTCAGAGCTGAGTGAGGACTCAGAGCTGAGTGAGGACTCACTCAGAGCTGAGTGAATTTCCCGCGCTGAGTGAGGTCACAGAGCTGAGTGAGGTCACAGAGCTGATTGAGGACTCAGAGCTGAGTGAGGTCACAGAGCTGAGTGAGGTCACAGAGCTGAGTGAGGACTCAGAGCTGAGTGAGGACTCAGAGCTGCGTGAGGTCACAGAGCTGCGTGAGGTCACAGAGCTGCGTGAGGTCACAGAGCTGCGTGAGGACTCAGAGCTGCGTGAGGACTCAGAGCTGCGTGAGGACTCAGAGCTGCGTGAGGACTCAGAGCTGCGTGAGGACTCAGAGCTGCGTGAGGACTCAGAGCTGAGTGAGGACTCAGAGCTGAGTGAGGACTCAGAGCTGAGTGAGGACTCAGAGCTGAGTGAGTTTCCCGCGCTGAGTGAGGTCACAGAGCTGAGTGAGGACTCAGAGCTGAGTGAGTTTCCCGCGCTGAGTGAGGACTCAGAGCTGAGTGAGGACTCAGAGCTGAGTGAGGACTCACTCAGAGCTGAGTGAATTTCCCGCGCTGAGTGAGGTCACAGAGCTGAGTGAATTTCCCGCGCTGAGTGAGGTCACAGAGCTGAGTGAGGACTTAGAGCTGAGTGAGGACTCAGAGCTGAGTGAGGACTCAGAGCTGAGTGAGGTCACAGAGCTGAGTGAGGACTCAGAGCTGAGTGAGGACTCAGAGCTGAGTGAGGACTCAGAGCTGAGTGAGGACTCAGAGCTGAGTGAGGTCACAGAGCTGAGTGAGGACTCAGAGCTGAGTGAGGACTCAGAGCTGAGTGAGGACTCAGAGCTGAGTGAGGACTCAGAGCTGAGTGAGGACTCAGAGCTGAGTGAAGACTCAGAGCTGAGTGAGTTTCCCGAGCTGAGTGAGGACTCAGAGCTGAGTGAGGTCACAGAGCTGAGTGACGACTCAGAGCTGAGTGAGTTTCCCGCGCTGAGTGAGGTCACAGTGCTGAGTGAGGTCACAGTGCTGAGTGAGGTCACAGAGCTGAGTGAGGACTCAGAGCTGAGTGAGGTCACAGAGCTGAGTGAGGTCACAGAGCTGAGTGAGGTCACAGAGCTGAGTGAGGACTCAGAGCTGAGTGAGGACTCACTCAGAGCTGAGTGTATATCCCGCGCTGAGTGAGGTCACAGAGCTGAGTGAGGACTCAGAGCTGAGTGAGGTCACAGAGCTGAGTGAGGTCACAGAGCTGAGTGAGGACTCAGAGCTGAGTGAGGACTCACTCAGAGCTGAGTGAATTTCCCGCGCTGAGTGAGGACACAGAGTTGAGTGAGTTTCCCGCGCTGAGTGAGGACACAGAGCTGAGTGAGTTTCCCGCGCTGAGTGAGGACACAGAGCTGAGTGAGGACACAGAGCTGAGTGAGGACACAGAGCTGAGTGAGGACACAGAGCTGAGTGAGTTTCCCGCGCTGAGTGAGGAAACAGAGAGGAGTGAGGACTCAGAGCTGAGTGAGGTCACAGAGCTGAGTGAGGTCACAGAGCTGAGTGAGGTCACAGAGCTGAGTGAGGACTCAGAGCTGAGTGAGGTCACAGAGATGAGTGAGGACTCAGAGCTGAGTGAGGTCACAGAGCTGAGTGAGGTCACAGAGCTGAGTGAGGTCACAGAGCTGAGTGAGGTCACAGAGCTGAGTGAGGTCACAGAGCTGAGTGAGGTCACAGAGCTGAGTGAGGTCACAGAGCTGAGTGAGGTCACAGAGCTGAGTGAGGACTCAGAGCTGAGTGAGGACTCACTCAGAGCTGAGTGAGTTTCCCGCGCTGAGTGAGGACACAGAGCTGAGTGAGTACACAGAGCTGAGTGAGGTCACAGAGCTGAGTGAGGACTCAGAGATGAGTGAGGTCACAGAGCTGAGTGAGAACTCAGAGCTGAGTGAGGACTCAGAGCTGAGTGAGGACTCAGAGCTGAGTGAGGTCACAGAGCTGAGTGAGGTCACAGAGCTGAGTGAGGACTCAGAGCTGAGTGAGGACTCAGAGCTGAGTGAGGTCACAGAGCTGAGTGAGGACTCAGAGCTGAGTGAGGTCACAGAGCTGAGTGAGTTTCCCGTGCTGAGTGACGACTCAGAGCTGAGTGAGGTCACAGAGCTGAGTGAGGACTCAGAGCTGAGTGAGGACTCAGAGCTGAGTGAGGACTCAGAGCTGAGTGAGGTCACAGAGCTGAGTGAGGACTCAGAGCTGAGTGAGGACTCAGAGCTGAGTGAGGTCACAGAGCTGAGTGAGGACTCAGAGCTGAGTGAGGTCACAGAGCTGAGTGAGGTCACAGAGCTGAGTGAGGACACAGAGCTGAGTGAGGACTCAGAGCTGAGTGAGGACTCACTCAGAGCTGAGTGAGTTTCCCGCGCTGAGTGAGGACACAGAGCTGAGTGAGGACACAGAGCTGAGTGAGGACTCAGAGCTGAGTGAGGACTCAGAGCTGAGTGAGGACTCACTCAGAGCTGAGTGAGTTTCCCGCGCTGAGTGAGGACACAGAGCTGAGTGAGGACACAGAGCTGAGTGAGGACTCAGAGCTGCGTGAGGACTCAGAGCTGAGTGAGGACTCACTCAGAGCTGAGTGAGTTTCCCGCGCTGAGTGAGGACACAGAGCTGAGTGAGGACACAGAGCTGAGTGAGGACTCAGAGCTGAGTGAGGACTCACTCAGAGCTGAGTGAGTTTCCCGCGCTGAGTGAGGACACAGAGCTGAGTGAGTTTCCCGTGCTGAGTGAGGACTCAGAGCTGAGTGAGGACTCAACCAGAGCTGAGTGAGTTTCCCGCGCTGAGTGAGGACACAGAGCTGAGTGAGGACTCAGAGCTGAGTGAGGACTCACTCAGAGCTGAGTGAGTTTCCCGCGCTGAGTGAGGACACAGAGCTGAGTGAGTTTCCCGTGCTGAGCGAGGACTCAGATCTGAGTGAGGACTCAACCAGAGCTGAGTGAGTTTCCCGTGCTGAGTGAGGACTCAGAGCTGAGTGAGGACTCAACCAGAGCTGAGTGAGTTTCCCTCGCTGAGTGAGGTCACAGAGCTGAGTGAGGACTCAGAGCTGGGTGAGGACTCAGAGCTGAGTGAGGTCACAGAGCTGAGTGAGGTCACAGAGCTGAGTGAGGACTCAGAGCTGAGTGAGGACTCACTCAGAGCTGAGTGTATATCCCGCGCTGAGTGAGGTCACAGAGCTGAGTGAGTTTCCCGCGCTGAGTGAGGACACAGAGCTGAGTGAGGACTCAGAGCTGAGTGAGGTCACAGAGCTGAGTGAGGTCACAGAGCTCAGTGAGGACTCAGAGCTGAGTGAGGACACAGAGCTGAGTGAGGACTCAGAGCTGAGTGAGGACTCACTCAGAGCTGAGTGAGTTTCCCGCGCTGAGTGAGGACACAGAGTTGAGTGAGTTTCCCGCGCTGAGTGAGTTTCCCGCGCTGAGTGAGGAAACAGAGAGGAGTGAGGACTCAGAGCTGAGTGAGGTCACAGAGCTGAGTGAGGACTCAGAGCTGAGTGAGGTCACAGAGCTGAGTGAGGACTCAGAGCTGAGTGAGGTCACAGAGCTGAGTGAGGACTCAGAGCTGAGTGAGGTCACAGAGCTGAGTGAGGTCACAGAGCTGAGTGAGGTCACAGAGCTGAGTGAGGTCACAGAGCTGAGTGAGGTCACAGAGCTGAGTGAGGACACAGAGCTGAGTGAGGACTCACTCAGAGCTGAGTGGGTTTCCCGCGCTGAGTGAGGACTCAGAGCTGAGTGAGGACTCAGAGCTGAGTGAGGACTCAGAGCTGAGTGAGGACACAGAGCTGAGTGAGGACACAGAGCTGAGTGAATTTCCCGCGCTGAGTGAGGTCACAGAGCTGAGTGAGGTCACAGAGCTGAGTGAGGACTCAGAGCTGAGTGAGGACTCAGAGCTGAGTGAGGACTCACTCAGAGCTGAGTGAATTTCCCGCGCTGAGTGAGGTCACAGAGCTGAGTGAGTTTCCCGCGCTGAGTGAGGTCACAGAGCTGAGTGAGTTTCCCGTGCTGAGTGAGGACTCACTCAGAGCTGAGTGAATTTCCCGCGCTGAGTGAGGTCACAGAGCTGAGTGAAGTCACAGAGCTGAGTGAGGTCACAGAGCTGAGTGAGGACTCAGAGCTGAGTGAGGACTCACTCAGAGCTGAGTGAGTTTCCCGCGCTGAGTGAGGTCACAGAGCTGAGTGAGTTTCCCGCGCTGAGTGAGGACACAGAGCTGAGTGAGTTTCCCGCGCTGAGTGAGGTCACAGAGCTGAGTGAGGTCACAGAGCTGAGAGAGTTTCCCGCGCTGAGTGAGGTCACAGAGCTGAGTGAGGTCACAGAGCTGAGTGAGGACTCAGAGCTGAGTGAGAACTCAGAGCTGAGTGAGGACTCAGAGCTGAGTGACGACTCAGAGCTGAGTGACGACTCAGAGCTGAGTGACGTCTCAGAGCTGAGTGACGACTCAGAGCTGAGTGAGGTCACAGAGCTGAGTGAGGACTCAGAGCTGAGTGAGGACTCAGAGCTGAGTGAGGACTCAGAGCTGAGTGAGGTCACAGAGCTGAGTGAGGACTCAGAGCTGAGTGAGGACTCAGAGCTGAGAGAGTTTCCCGCGCTGAGTGAGGTCACAGAGCTGAGTGAGGTCACAGAGCTGAGTGAGGTCACAGAGCTGAGTGAGGTCACAGAGCTGAGTGAGGACTCAGAGCTGAGTGAGGACTCAGAGCTGAGTGAGGACTCAGAGCTGAGTGACGACTCAGAGCTGAGTGACGACTCAGAGCTGAGTGAGGTCACAGAGCTGAGTGAGGACTCAGAGCTGAGTGAGGACTCAGAGCTGAGTGAGGACTCAGAGCTGAGTGAGGACTCAGAGCTGAGTGAGGACTCAGAGCTGAGTGAGGTCACAGAGCTGAGTGAGGTCACAGAGCTGAGTGAGGTCACAGAGCTGAGTGAGGTCACAGAGCTGAGTGAGGTCACAGAGCTGAGTGAGGACTCAGAGCTGAGTGAGGACTCACTCAGAGCTGAGTGAGTTTCCCGCGCTGAGTGAGGACACAGAGCTGAGTGAGTTTCCCGTGCTGAGTGAGGACTCAGAGCTGAGTGAGGACTCACTCAGAGCTGAGTGAGTTTCCCGCGCTGAGTGAGGTCACAGAGCTGAGTGAGTTTCCCGCGCTGAGTGAGGTCACAGAGCTGAGTGAGTTTACCGCGCTGAGTGAGTTTACCGCGCTGAGTGAGGTCACAGAGCTGAGTGAGGACTCAGAGCTGAGTGAGGTCACAGAGCTGAGTGAGTTTCCCGCGCTGAGTGAGGACACAGAGCTGAGTGAGTTTCCAACACTGAGTGAGGTCACAGAGCTGAGTGAGGTCACAGAGCTGAGTGAGGACTCAGAGCTGAGTGAGGACTCAGAGCTGAGTGAGGACTCACTCAGAGCTGAGTGAATTTCCCGCGCTGAGTGAGGACACAGAGCTGAGTGAGTTTCCCGCGCTGAGTGAGGTCACAGAGCTGAGTGAGGACTCAGAGCTGAGTGAGGACGCAGAGCTGAGTGAGGACACAGAGCTGAGTGAGGTCACAGAGCTGAGTGAGGACTCCGAGCTGAGTGAGGACTCCGAGCTGAGTGAGGTCACAGAGCTGAGTGAGGTCACAGAGCTGAGTGAGGTCACAGAGCTGAGTGAGGTCACAGAGCTGAGTGAGCACTCAGGGCTGAGTGAGCACTCAGGGCTGAGTGAGCACTCACTCAGAGCTGAGTGAGTATCCCGCGCTGAGTGAGGACACAGAGCTGAGTGGGTTTCCCGCGCTGAGTGAGGACTCAGAGCTGAGTGAGTTTCCCGCGCTGAGGGAGGACACAGAGCTGAGTGAGGACTCAGAGCTGAGTGAGGACTCAGAGCTGAGTGAGGACTCAGAGCTGAGTGAGGACTCACTCAGAGCTGAGTGAGTTTCCCGCTCTGAGTGAGGACACAGAGCTGAGTGAGGACACAGAGCTGAGTGAGGACTCAGAGCTGAGTGAGGACTCACTCAGAGCTGAGTGAGTTTCCCGCGCTGAGTGAGGACACAGAGCTGAGTGAGTTTCCCGTGCTGAGTGAGGACTCAGAGCTGAGTGAGGACTCAACCAGAGCTGAGTGAGTTTCCCGCGCTGAGTGAGGACACAGAGCTGAGTGAGGACTCAGAGCTGAGTGAGGACTCAGAGCTGAGTGAGGACTCACTCAGAGCTGAGTGAGTTTCCCGCGCTGAGTGAGGACACAGAGCTGAGTGAGGACTCAGAGCTGAGTGAGGACTCACTCAGAGCTGAGTGAGTTTCCCGCGCTGAGTGAGGACACAGAGCTGAGTGAGTTTCCCGTGCTGAGTGAGGACTCAGAGCTGAGTGAGGACTCAACCAGAGCTGAGTGAGTTTCCCTCGCTGAGTGAGGTCACAGAGCTGAGTGAGTTTCCCGCGCTGAGTGAGGACTCAGAGCTGAGTGAGGTCACAGAGCTGAGTGAGGTCACAGAGCTGAGTGAGGACTCAGAGCTGAGTGAGGACTCAGAGCTGAGTGAGGACTCAGAGCTGAGTGAGGTCACAGAGCTGAGAGAGTTTCCCGTGCTGAGTGAGGACTCAGAGCTGAGTGAGGACTCACTCAGAGCTGAGTGAATTTCCCGCGCTGAGTGAGGACACAGAGCTGAGTGAAGTCACAGAGCTGAGTGAGGTCACAGAGCTTAGTGAGTTTCCCGCGCTGAGTGAGGACTCAGAGCTGAGTGAGGTCACAGAGCTGAGTGAGGTCACAGAGCTGAGTGAGGACTCAGAGCTGAGTGAGGACTCAGAGCTGAGTGAGGACTCAGAGCTGAGTGAGGTCTCAGAGCTGAGTGAGGACTCACTCAGAGCTGAGTGAATTTCCCGCGCTGAGTGAGGTCACAGAGCTGAGTGAGTTTCCCGCGCTGAGTGAGGTCACAGAGCTGAGTGAGGTCACAGAGCTGAGTGAGGTCACAGAGCTGAGTGAGGACTCAGAGCTGAGTGAGGACTCAGAGCTGAGTGAGGACTCACTCAGTGCTGAGTGAATTTCCCGCGCTGAGTGAGGTCACAGAGCTGAGTGAGTTTCCCGCGCTGAGTGAGGACACAGAGCTGAGTGAGTTTCCCGCGCTGAGTGAGGACTCAGAGCTGAGTGAGGTCACAGAGCTGAGTGAGGTCACAGAGCTGAGTGAGGTCACAGAGCTGAGTGAGGTCACAGAGCTGAGTGAGGTCACAGAGCTGAGTGAGGACTCAGAGCTGAGTGAGGACTCAGAGCTGAGTGAGGTCACAGAGCTGAGTGAGGACTCAGAGCTGAGTGAGGTCTCAGAGCTGAGTGAGGTCTCAGAGCTGAGTGAGGTCACAGAGCTGAGTGAGGACTCAGAGCTGAGTGAGGACTCAGAACTGAGTGAGGACTCAGAACTGGGTGAGGTCACAGAGCTGGGTGAGGTCACAGAGCTGAGTGAGGACTCAGAGCTGAGTGAGGACTCACTCAGAGCTGAGTGAGTTTCCGGCGCTGAGTGAGGACACAGAGCTGAGTGAGTTTCCCGTGCTGAGTGAGGACACAGAGCTGAGTGAGGACTCAGAGCTGAGTGAGGACTCACTCAGAGCTGAGTGAATTTCCCGCGCTGAGTGAGGTCACAGAGCTGAGTGAGTTTCCCGCGCTGAGTGAGGTCACAGAGCTGAGTGAGTTTCCCGCGCTGAGTGAGGACTCAGAGCTGAGTGAGGTCACAGAGCTGAGTGAGGTCACAGAGGTGAGTGACGACTCAGAGGTGAGTGAGGACTCAGAGCTGAGTGAGTTTCCCGCGCTGAGTGAGGACACAGAGCTGAGTGAGTTTCCCGTGCTGAGTGAGGACTCAGAGGTGAGTGAGGACTCAGAGGTGAGTGAGGACTCAGAGCTGAGTGAGGTCACAGAGCTGAGTGAGTTTCCCGCGCTGAGTGAGGACTCAGAGCTGAGTGAGGACTCAGAGCTGAGTGAGGACTCAGAGCTGAGTGAGTTTCCCGCGCTGAGTGAGGTCACAGAGCTGAGTGAGTTTCCCGCGCTGAGTGAGGTCACAGAGCTGAGTGAGGACTCCGAGCTGAGTGAGGACTCAGTGCTGAGTGAGTTTCCCGCGCTGAGTGAGGTCACGGAGCTGAGTGAGGACTCAGAGCTGAGTGGGGTCACAGAGCTGAGTGAGTTTCCCGCGCTGAGTGAGGTCACGGAGCTGAGTGAGGTCACGGAGCTGAGTGAGGACTCAGAGCTGAGTGAGGACTCAGAGCTGAGTGAGGACAGAGAGCTGAGTGAGGTCACAGAGCTGAGTGAGGACACGGAGCTGAGTGAGGACACAGGGCTGAGTGAGGACTCAAAGCTGAGTGAGTTTCCCGCGCTGAGTGAGGACTCAGGGCTGAGTGAGGACTCAGGGCTGAGTGAGGACTCAGGGCTGAGTGAGGACTCAGGGCTGAGTGAGGACTCAGGGCTGAGTGAGGACTCAGAGCTGAGTGAGGACTCAGAGCTGAGTGAGTTTCCCGCGCTGAGTGAGGACTCAGAGCTGAGTGAGTTTCCCGCGCTGAGTGAGGACTCAGAGCTGAGTGAGGACTCAGAGCTGAGTGAGGACTCAGAGCTGAGTGAGTTTCCCGCGCTGAGTGAGGACTCAGAGCTGAGTGAGGACTCAGAGCTGAGTGAGGACTCAGAGCTGAGTGAGTTTCCCGCGCTGAGTGAGTTTCCCGCGCTGAGTGAGGACTCAGAGCTGAGTGAGGACTCAGAGCTGAGTGAGGACTCAGAGCTGAGTGAGTTTCCCGCGCTGAGTGAGTTTCCCGCGCTGAGTGAGGACTCAGAGCTGAGTGAGGACTCAGAGCTGAGTGAGGACTCAGAGCTGAGTGAGGACTCAGAGCTGAGTGAGGACTCAGAGCTGAGTGAGGACTCAGAGCTGAGTGAGTTTCCCGCGCTGAGTGAGGACTCAGAGCTGAGTGAGGACTCAGAGCTGAGTGAGGACTCAGAGCTGAGTGAGTTTCCCGCGCTGAGTGAGGACTCAGAGCTGAGTGAGTTTCCCGCGCTGAGTGAGGACTCAGAGCTGAGTGAGGACTCAGAGCTGAGTGAGTTTCCCGCGCTGAGTGAGGTCACAGAGCTGAGTGAGGGCTCAGAGCTGAGTGAGGACTCAGAGCTGAGTGAGTTTCCCGCGCTGAGTGAGGACTCAGAGCTGAGTGAGGACTCAGAGCTGAGTGAGGACTCAGAGCTGAGTGAGTTTCCCGCGCTGAGTGAGGTCACAGAGCTGAGTGAGGACTCAGAGTTGAGTGAGGTCACAGAGCTGAGTGAGTTTCCCGCGCTGAGTGAGGACAGAGAGCTGAGTGAGGTCTCAGAGCTGAGTGAGGTCTCAGAGCTGAGTGAGGTCTCAGAGCTGAGTGAGGACACAGAGCTGAGTGAGGTCACAGAGCTGAGTGAGTTTCCCGCGCTGAGTGAGGTCACAGAGCTGAGTGAGGACTCAGAGCTGAGTGAGGACTCAGAGCTGAGTGAGTTTCCCGCGCTGAGTGAGGACTCAGAGCTGAGTGAGGACTCAGAGCTGAGTGAGTTTCCCGCGCTGAGTGAGGTCACAGAGCTGAGTGAGGACTCAGAGCTGAGTGAGGTCACAGAGCTGAGTGAGTTTCCCGCGCTGAGTGAGGACTCAGAGCTGAGTGAGGACTCAGAGCTGAGTGAGGTCACAGAGCTGAGTGAGTTTCCCGCGCTGAGTGAGGTCACGGAGCTGAGTGAGGTCACGGAGCTGAGTGAGGACTCGGAGCTGAGTGAGGTCACGGAGCTGAGTGAGGTCACGGAGCTGAGTGAGGTCACGGAGCTGAGTGAGGTCACGGAGCTGAGTGAGGTCACGGAGCTGAGTGAGGACACGGAGCTGAGTGAGGACACGGAGCTGAGTGAGGTCACGGAGCTGAGTGAGGTCACGGAGCTGAGTGAGGTCACGGAGCTGAGTGAGGACACGGAGCTGAGTGAGGACACGGAGCTGAGTGAGGACACGGAGCTGAGTGAGGACACAGGGCTGAGTGAGGACTCGGAGCTGAGTGAGGACACGGAGCTGAGTGAGGACACGGAGCTGAGTGAGGACACGGAGCTGAGTGAGGACACAGGGCTGAGTGAGGACTCGGAGCTGAGTGAGGACTCGGAGCTGAGTGAGGACTCGGAGCTGAGTGAGGACTCGGAGCTGAGTGAGGACTCGGAGCTGAGTGAGGACTCGGAGCTGAGTGAGGTCACGGAGCTGAGTGAGGTCACGGAGCTGAGTGAGGTCACGGAGCTGAGTGAGGTCACGGAGCTGAGTGAGGTCACGGAGCTGAGTGAGGACACGGAGCTGAGTGAGGACACGGAGCTGAGTGAGGTCACGGAGCTGAGTGAGGTCACGGAGCTGAGTGAGGACTCGGAGCTGAGTGAGGACTCGGAGCTGAGTGAGGACTCGGAGCTGAGTGAGGACTCGGAGCTGAGTGAGGACACGGAGCTGAGTGAGGACACGGAGCTGAGTGAGGACACGGAGCTGAGTGAGGACTCGGAGCTGAGTGAGGACTCGGAGCTGAGTGAGGACACAGGGCTGAGTGAGGTCACGGAGCTGAGTGAGGACACAGGGCTGAGTGAGGACTCGGAGCTGAGTGAGGACTCGGAGCTGAGTGAGGACACGGAGCTGAGTGAGGTCACGGAGCTGAGTGAGGACACGGAGCTGAGTGAGGACACGGAGCTGAGTGAGGACACGGAGCTGAGTGAGGACTCGGAGCTGAGTGAGGACTCGGAGCTGAGTGAGGACTCGGAGCTGAGTGAGGACACGGAGCTGAGTGAGGACACGGAGCTGAGTGAGGACTCGGAGCTGAGTGAGGACTCGGAGCTGAGTGAGGTCACGGAGCTGAGTGAGGACTCGGAGCTGAGTGAGGTCACGGAGCTGAGTGAGGACACAGGGCTGAGTGAGGACTCGGAGCTGAGTGAGGACACAGGGCTGAGTGAGGACTCGGAGCTGAGTGAGGTCACGGAGCTGAGTGAGGACACGGAGCTGAGTGAGGACACAGGGCTGAGTGAGGACTCGGAGCTGAGTGAGGACTCGGAGCTGAGTGAGGACTCGGAGCTGAGTGAGGACTCGGAGCTGAGTGAGGACACGGAGCTGAGTGAGGACACGGAGCTGAGTGAGGACACGGAGCTGAGTGAGGACTCGGAGCTGAGTGAGGTCACGGAGCTGAGTGAGGACTCGGAGCTGAGTGAGGTCACGGAGCTGAGTGAGGTCACGGAGCTGAGTGAGGACACGGAGCTGAGTGAGGACACAGGGCTGAGTGAGGACTCGGAGCTGAGTGAGGACACGGAGCTGAGTGAGGACACGGAGCTGAGTGAGGACACGGAGCTGAGTGAGGACACGGAGCTGAGTGAGGACACGGAGCTGAGTGAGGTCACGGAGCTGAGTGAGGTCACGGAGCTGAGTGAGGTCACGGAGCTGAGTGAGGTCACGGAGCTGAGTGAGGACACGGAGCTGAGTGAGGACACGGAGCTGAGTGAGGACACGGAGCTGAGTGAGGACACGGAGCTGAGTGAGGACACGGAGCTGAGTGAGGACACAGGGCTGAGTGAGGACTCGGAGCTGAGTGAGGACACGGAGCTGAGTGAGGACACGGAGCTGAGTGAGGACACGGAGCTGAGTGAGGACACAGGGCTGAGTGAGGACTCGGAGCTGAGTGAGGACTCGGAGCTGAGTGAGGACTCGGAGCTGAGTGAGGACTCGGAGCTGAGTGAGGACTCGGAGCTGGGTGAGGTCACGGAGCTGGGTGAGGTCACGGAGCTGGGTGAGGACTCGGAGCTGGGTGAGGTCACGGAGCTGGGTGAGGTCACGGAGCTGGGTGAGGTCACGGAGCTGGGTGAGGTCACGGAGCTGAGTGAGGTCACGGAGCTGAGTGAGGTCACGGAGCTGAGTGAGGTCACGGAGCTGAGTGAGGACTCGGAGCTGAGTGAGGACTCGGAGCTGAGTGAGGACTCGGAGCTGAGTGAGGACTCGGAGCTGAGTGAGGTCACGGAGCTGGGTGAGGTCACGGAGCTGGGTGAGGACTCGGAGCTGGGTGAGGTCACGGAGCTGGGTGAGGTCACGGAGCTGGGTGAGGTCACGGAGCTGGGTGAGGACTCGGAGCTGAGTGAGGACACGGAGCTGAGTGAGGACACAGGGCTGAGTGAGGACTCGGAGCTGAGTGAGGTCACGGAGCTGAGTGAGGTCACGGAGCTGAGTGAGGTCACGGAGCTGAGTGAGGTCACGGAGCTGAGTGAGGACTCGGAGCTGAGTGAGGACTCGGAGCTGAGTGAGGACTCGGAGCTGAGTGAGGACTCGGAGCTGGGTGAGGTCACGGAGCTGGGTGAGGTCACGGAGCTGGGTGAGGTCACGGAGCTGGGTGAGGACTCGGAGCTGGGTGAGGTCACGGAGCTGGGTGAGGTCACGGAGCTGGGTGAGGTCACGGAGCTGGGTGAGGTCACGGAGCTGAGTGAGGTCACAGAGCTGAGTGAGGACACGGAGCTGAGTGAGGACACGGAGCTGAGTGAGGACACGGAGCTGAGTGAGGACACAGGGCTGAGTGAGGACTCGGAGCTGAGTGAGGACACGGAGCTGAGTGAGGACACGGAGCTGAGTGAGGACACAGGGCTGAGTGAGGACTCAGGGCTGAGTGAGGACTCAGGGCTGAGTGAGGACTCAGAGCTGAGTCAGTTTCCCGCGCTGAGTGAGGTCACAGAGCTGAGTGAGTTTCCCGCGCTGAGTGAGGACTCAGAGCTGAGTGAGGACTCAGAGCTGAGTGAGGACTCAGAGCTGAGTGAGTTTCTCGCGCTGAGTGAGGTCACAGAGCTGAGTGAGTTTCCCGCGCTGAGTGAGGACTCAGAGCTGAGTGAGGACTCAGTGCTGAGTGAGGACTCAGAGCTGAGTGAGGTCACAGAGCTGAGTGAGGACACAGAGCTGAGTGAGGACACAGAGCTGAGTGAGGACACAGAGCTGAGTGAGGACTCAGAGCTGAGTGAGGACTCAGAGCTGAGTGAGGTCACAGAGCTGAGTGAGGACTCAGAGCTGAGTGAGGACTCAGAGCTGAGTGAGGACTCAGAGCTGAGTGAGGACTCAGAGCTGAGTGAGTTTCCCGCGCTGAGTGAGTTTCCCGCGCTGAGTGAGGTCACAGAGCTGAGTGAGGACACAGAGCTGAGTGAGGTCACGGAGCTGAGTGAGGTCACGGAGCTGAGTGAGGTCACAGAGCTCAGTGAGTTTCCCGCGCTGAGTGAGGTCACAGAGGTGAGTGAGTTTCCCGCGCTGAGTGAGGACTCAGAGCTGAGTGAGGACTCAGAGCTGAGTGAGGACTCAGAGCTGAGTGAGGACACAGAGCTGAGTGAGGTCACAGAGCTGAGTGAGGACTCAGAGCTGAGTGAGGTCACAGAGGTGAGTGAGGACTCAGAGCTGAGTGAGGACTCAGAGCTGAGTGAGGACACAGAGCTGAGTGAGGACTCAGAGCTTAGTGAGGACACAGAGCTGAGTGAGGACTCAGAGCTGAGTGAGGACTCACAGCTTAGTGAGGTCACAGAGCTGAGTGAGTTTCCCGCGCTGAGTGAGGTCACAGAGCTGAGTGAGGACTCAGAGCTGAGTGAGGACTCAGAGCTGAGTGAGGTCACAGAGCTGAGTGAGGACTCAGAGCTGAGTGAGGACTCAGAGCTGAGTGAGGTCACAGAGCTGAGTGAGGACTCAGAGCTGAGTGAGGACTTACAGCTTAGTGAGGTCACAGAGCTGAGTGAGTTTCCCGCGCTGAGTGAGGTCACAGAGCTGAGTGAGGACTCAGAGCTGAGTGAGGACTAAGAGCTGAGTGAGGACTCAGAGCTGAGTGAGTTTCCCGCGCTGAGTGAGGTCACAGAGCTGAGTGAGGTCACAGAGCTGAGTGAGGTCACGGAGCTGAGTGAGGTCACGGAGCTGAGTGAGGACACAGGGCTGAGTGAGGACACAGAGCTGAGTGAGGACACAGAGCTGAGTGAGGACACCGAGCTGAGTGAGGACACAGAGCTGAGTGAGGTCACGGAGCTGAGTGAGGACACAGGGCTGAGTGAGGACTCAGAGCTGAGTGAGGACTCAGAGCTGAGTGAGGACTCAGAGCTGAGTGAGTTTCCCGGGCTGAGTGAGGACACAGGGCTGAGTGAGTTTCCCGCGCTGAGTGAGGACACAGGGCTGAGTGAGGACACAGAGCTGAGTGAGTTTCCCGCGCTGAGTGAGGACTCAGAGCTGAGTGAGGACTCAGAGCTGAGTGAGGACTCACTCAGAGCTGAGTGAGGTCACAGAGCTGAGTGAGGTCACAGAGCTGAGTGAGGTCACAGAGCTGAGTGAGTTTCCCGCGCTGAGTGAGGTCTCAGGGCTGAGTGAGGACTCACTCAGAGCTGAGTGAGTTTCCCGCGCTGAGTGAGGACTCAGAGCTGAGTGAGGACTCAGAGCTGAGTGAGGACTCAGAGCTGAGTGAGGTCACAGAGCTGAGTGAGGTCACAGAGCTGAGTGAGGTCACAGAGCTGAGTGAGGTCACGGAGCTGAGTGAGGACTCAGAGCTGAGTGAGGTCACAGAGCTGAGTGAGGTCACAGAGCTGAGTGAGGACTCAGAGCTGAGTGAGGACTCACTCAGAGCTGAGTGAATTTCCCGCGCTGAGTGAGGTCACAGAGCTGAGTGAGGTCACAGAGCTGATTGAGGACTCAGAGCTGAGTGAGGTCACAGAGCTGAGTGAGGTCACAGAGCTGAGTGAGGACTCAGAGCTGAGTGAGGACTCAGAGCTGCGTGAGGTCACAGAGCTGCGTGAGGTCACAGAGCTGCGTGAGGACTCAGAGCTGCGTGAGGACTCAGAGCTGCGTGAGGACTCAGAGCTGCGTGAGGACTCAGAGCTGAGTGAGGACTCAGAGCTGAGTGAGGACTCAGAGCTGAGTGAGGACTCAGAGCTGAGTGAGGACTCAGAGCTGAGTGAGTTTCCCGCGCTGAGTGAGGTCACAGAGCTGAGTGAGGACTCAGAGCTGAGTGAGTTTCCCGCGCTGAGTGAGGACTCAGAGCTGAGTGAGGACTCAGAGCTGAGTGAGGACTCACTCAGAGCTGAGTGAATTTCCCGCGCTGAGTGAGGTCACAGAGCTGAGTGAATTTCCCGCGCTGAGTGAGGACACAGAGCTGAGTGAGGTCACAGAGCTGAGTGAGGACTCAGAGCTGAGTGAGGACTCAGAGCTGAGTGAGGTCACAGAGCTGAGTGAGGTCACAGAGCTGAGTGAGGACTCAGAGCTGAGTGAGGACTCAGAGCTGAGTGAGGACTCAGAGCTGAGTGAGGTCACAGAGCTGAGTGAGGACTCAGAGCTGAGTGAGGACTCAGAGCTGAGTGAGGACTCAGAGCTGAGTGAGGACTCAGAGCTGAGTGAGGACTCAGAGCTGAGTGAAGACTCAGAGCTGAGTGAGGACTCAGAGCTGAGTGAGTTTCCCGCGCTGAGTGAGGTCACAGAGCTGAGTGAGGTCACAGAGCTGAGTGACGACTCAGAGCTGAGTGAGTTTCCCGCGCTGAGTGAGGTCACAGTGCTGAGTGAGGTCACAGTGCTGAGTGAGGTCACAGAGCTGAGTGAGGACTCAGAGCTGAGTGAGGTCACAGAGCTGAGTGAGGTCACAGAGCTGAGTGAGGTCACAGAGCTGAGTGAGGACTCAGAGCTGAGTGAGGACTCACTCAGAGCTGAGTGTATATCCCGCGCTGAGTGAGGACTCATTGCTGAGTGAGGTCACAGAGCTGAGTGAGGACTCAGAGCTGAGTGAGGACTCACTCAGAGCTGAGTGAATTTCCCGCGCTGAGTGAGGACACAGAGTTGAGTGAGTTTCCCGCGCTGAGTGAGGACACAGAGCTGAGTGAGTTTCCCGCGCTGAGTGAGGACACAGAGCTGAGTGAGGACACAGAGCTGAGTGAGGACACAGAGCTGAGTGAGGACACAGAGCTGAGTGAGTTTCCCGTGCTGAGTGAGGAAACAGAGAGGAGTGAGGACTCAGAGCTGAGTGAGGTCACAGAGCTGAGTGAGGTCACAGAGCTGAGTGAGGACTCAGAGCTGAGTGAGGTCACAGAGCTGAGTGAGGACTCAGAGCTGAGTGAGGTCACAGAGCTGAGTGAGGACTCAGAGCTGAGTGAGGTCACAGAGCTGAGTGAGGTCACAGAGCTGAGTGAGGTCACAGAGCTGAGTGAGGACTCAGAGCTGAGTGAGGACTCAGAGCTGAGTGAGGACTCACTCAGAGCTGAGTGAGTTTCCCGCGCTGAGTGAGGACACAGAGCTGAGTGAGTACACAGAGCTGAGTGAGGTCACAGAGCTGAGTGAGGACTCAGAGATGAGTGAGGTCACAGAGCTGAGTGAGAACTCAGAGCTGAGTGAGGACTCACTCAGAGCTGAGTGAGTTTCCCGCGCTGAGTGAGGTCACAGAGCTGAGTGAGGTCACAGAGCTGAGTGAGGTCACAGAGCTGAGTGAGTTTCCCGCGCTGAGTTAGGACACAGAGCTGAGTGAGGACACAGAGCTGAGTGAGGACTCACTCAGAGCTGAGTGGGTTTCCCGCGCTGAGTGAGGACTCAGAGCTGAGTGAGGACTCAGAGCTGAGTGAGGACTCAGAGCTGAGTGAGGACACAGAGCTGAGTGAGGACACAGAGCTGAGTGAGGACACAGAGCTGAGTGAGGACACAGAGCTGAGTGAGGACACAGAGCTGAGTGAATTTCCCGCGCTGAGTGAGGTCACAGAGCTGAGTGAGGTCACAGAGCTGAGTGAGGACTCAGAGCTGAGTGAGGACTCAGAGCTGAGTGAGGACTCAGAGCTGAGTGAGGTCACAGAGCTGAGTGAGTTTCCCGTGCTGAGTGAGGACTCACTCAGAGCTGAGTGAATTTCCCGCGCTGAGTGAGGTCACAGAGCTGAGTGAGTTTCCCGTGCTGAGTGAGGACTCAGAGCTGAGTGAGGACTCACTCAGAGCTGAGTGAATTTCCCGCGCTGAGTGAGGACACAGAGCTGAGTGAGTTTCCCGTGCTGTTTGAGGACTCAGAGCTGAGTGAAGTCACAGAGCTGAGTGAGGACACAGAGCTGAGTGAGGTCACAGAGCTGAGTGAGGACTCAGAGCTGAGTGAGTTTCCCGCGCTGAGTGAGGACACAGAGCTGAGTGAGTTTCCCGCGCTGAGTGAGGACACAGAGCTGAGTGAGTTTCCCGCGCTGAGTGAGGACACAGAGCTGAGTGAATTTCCCGCGCTGAGTGAGGTCACAGAGCTGAGTGAGGTCAAAGAGCTGAGTGAGGTCACAGAGCTGAGTGAGGACTCAGAGCTGAGTGAGGACTCAGAGCTGAGTGAGAACTCAGAGCTGAGTGAGGACTCAGAGCTGAGTGAGGTTACAGAGCTGAGTGACGACTCAGAGCTGAGTGACGACTCAGAGCTGAGTGAGGTCACAGAGCTGATTGAGGACTCAGAGCTGAGTGAGGTCACAGAGCTGAGTGAGGTCACAGAGCTGAGTGAGGTCACAGAGCTGAGTGAGGACTCAGAGCTTAGTGAGGACTCAGAGCTGAGTGAGGACTCAGAGCTGAGTGAGGACTCAGAGCTGAGTGACGACTCAGAGCTGAGTGACGACTCAGAGCTGAGTGAGGTCACAGAGCTGAGTGAGGACTCAGAGCTGAGTGAGGACTCAGAGCTGAGTGAGGACTCAGAGCTGAGTGAGGTCACAGAGCTGAGTGAGGTCACAGAGCTGAGTGAGGACTCAGAGCTGAGTGAGGACTCACTCAGAGCTGAGTGAGTTTCCCGCGCTGAGTGAGGACACAGAGCTGAGTGAGTTTCCCGTGCTGAGTGACGACTCAGAGCTGAGTGAGGTCACAGAGCTGAGTGAGGACTCAGAGCTGAGTGAGGACTCAGAGCTGAGTGAGGTCACAGAGCTGAGTGAGGTCACAGAGCTGAGTGAGGACACAGAGCTGAGTGAGGACTCAGAGCTGAGTGAGGACTCAGAGCTGAGTGAGGACTCACTCAGAGCTGAGTGAGTTTCCCGCGCTGAGTGAGGACACAGAGCTGAGTGAGGACACAGAGCTGAGTGAGGACTCAGAGCTGAGTGAGGACTCAGAGCTGAGTGAGGACTCACTCAGAGCTGAGTGAGTTTCCCGCGCTGCGTGAGGACACAGAGCTGCGTGAGGACTCAGAGCTGCGTGAGGACTCAGAGCTGCGTGAGGACTCAGAGCTGAGTGAGGACTCACTCAGAGCTGAGTGAGTTTCCCGCGCTGAGTGAGGACACAGAGCTGAGTGAGGACACAGAGCTGAGTGAGGACTCAGAGCTGAGTGAGGACTCACTCAGAGCTGAGTGAGTTTCCCGCGCTGAGTGAGGACACAGAGCTGAGTGAGTTTCCCGTGCTGAGTGAGGACTCTGAGCTGAGTGAGGACTCAACCAGAGCTGAGTGAGTTTCCCGCGCTGAGTGAGGACTCAGAGCTGAGTGAGGACTCAGAGCTGAGTGAGGACTCAGAGCTGAGTGAGGACTCACTCAGAGCTGAGTGAGTTTCCCGCGCTGAGTGAGGACACAGAGCTGAGTGAGGACACAGAGCTGAGTGAGGACTCACTCAGAGCTGAGTGAGTTTCCCGCGCTGAGTGAGGACACAGAGCTGAGTGAGTTTCCCGTGCTGAGTGAGGACTCAGAGCTGAGTGAGGACTCAACCAGAGCTGAGTGAGTTTCCCGTGCTGAGTGAGGACTCAGAGCTGAGTGAGGACTCAGAGCTGGGTGAGGACTCAGAGCTGAGTGAGGTCACAGAGCTGAGTGAGGACTCAGAGCTGAGTGAGGTCACAGAGCTGAGTGAGGTCACAGAGCTGAGTGAGGACTCAGAGCTGAGTGAGGACTCACTCAGAGCTGAGTGTATATCCCGCGCTGAGTGAGGTCACAGAGCTGAGTGAGTTTCCCGCGCTGAGTGAGGACACAGAGCTGAGTGAGGACTCAGAGCTGAGTGAGGTCACAGAGCTGAGTGAGGTCACAGAGCTCAGTGAGGACTCAGAGCTGAGTGAGGACACAGAGCTGAGTGAGGACTCACTCAGAGCTGAGTGAGTTTCCCGCGCTGAGTGAGGACACAGAGTTGAGTGAGTTTCCCGCGCTGAGTGAGTTTCCCGCGCTGAGTGAGGAAACAGAGAGGAGTGAGGACTCAGAGCTGAGTGAGGTCACAGAGCTGAGTGAGGACTCAGAGCTGAGTGAGGTCACAGAGCTGAGTGAGGACTCAGAGCTGAGTGAGGTCACAGAGCTGAGTGAGGACTCAGAGCTGAGTGAGGTCACAGAGCTGAGTGAGGTCACAGAGCTGAGTGAGGTCACAGAGCTGAGTGAGGACACAGAGCTGAGTGAGGACACAGAGCTGAGTGAGGACTCACTCAGAGCTGAGTGGGTTTCCCGCGCTGAGTGAGGACTCAGAGCTGAGTGAGGACTCAGAGCTGAGTGAGGACTCAGAGCTGAGTGAGGACTCAGAGCTGAGTGAGGACACAGAGCTGAGTGAGGACACAGAGCTGAGTGAATTTCCCGCGCTGAGTGAGGTCACAGAGCTGAGTGAGGTCACAGAGCTGAGTGAGGACTCAGAGCTGAGTGAGGACTCAGAGCTGAGTGAGGACTCACTCAGAGCTGAGTGAATTTCCCGCGCTGAGTGAGGTCACAGAGCTGAGTGAGTTTCCCGCGCTGAGTGAGGTCACAGAGCTGAGTGAGTTTCCCGTGCTGAGTGAGGACTCACTCAGAGCTGAGTGAATTTCCCGCGCTGAGTGAGGTCACAGAGCTGAGTGAAGTCACAGAGCTGAGTGAGGACTCAGAGCTGAGTGAGGACTCACTCAGAGCTGAGTGAGTTTCCCGCGCTGAGTGAGGTCACAGAGCTGAGTGAGTTTCCCGCGCTGAGTGAGGACACAGAGCTGAGTGAGTTTCCCGCGCTGAGTGAGGTCACAGAGCTGAGTGAGGTCACAGAGCTGAGAGAGTTTCCCGCGCTGAGTGAGGTCACAGAGCTGAGTGAGGTCACAGAGCTGAGTGAGGACACAGAGCTGAGTGAGGACTCAGAGCTGAGTGAGGTTACAGAGCTGAGTGAGGACTCAGAGCTGAGTGAGAACTCAGAGCTGAGTGAGGTCTCAGAGCTGAGTGAGGTCTCAGAGCTGAGTGAGGACTCAGAGCTGAGTGAGGACTCAGAGCTGAGTGAGGACTCAGAGCTGAGTGAGGTCACAGAGCTGAGTGAGGACTCAGAGCTGAGTGAGGACTCAGAGCTGAGAGAGTTTCCCGAGCTGAGTGAGGTCACAGAGCTGAGTGAGGTCACAGAGCTGAGTGAGGTCACAGAGCTGAGTGAGGACTCAGAGCTGAGTGAGAACTCAGAGCTGAGTGAGGACTCAGAGCTGAGTGAGGACTCAGAGCTGAGTGAGGACTCAGAGCTGAGTGACGACTCAGAGCTGAGTGAGGACTCAGAGCTGAGTGAGGACTCAGAGCTGAGTGAGGTCACAGAGCTGAGTGAGGACTCAGAGCTGAGTGAGGACTCAGAGCTGAGTGAGGACTCAGAGCTGAGTGAGGACTCAGAGCTGAGTGAGGACTCAGAGCTGAGTGAGGTCACAGAGCTGAGTGAGGTCACAGAGCTGAGTGAGGACTCAGAGCTGAGTGAGGACTCACTCAGAGCTGAGTGAGTTTCCCGCGCTGAGTGAGGACACAGAGCTGAGTGAGTTTCCCGTGCTGAGTGAGGACTCAGAGCTGAGTGAGGACTCACTCAGAGCTGAGTGAGTTTCCCGCGCTGAGTGAGGTCACAGAGCTGAGTGAGTTTCCCGCGCTGAGTGAGGTCACAGAGCTGAGTGAGTTTACCGCGCTGAGTGAGTTTACCGCGCTGAGTGAGGTCACAGAGCTGAGTGAGGACTCAGAGCTGAGTGAGGACTCAGAGCTGAGTGAGTTTCCCGCGCTGAGTGAGGACACAGAGCTGAGTGAGGTCACAGAGCTGAGTGAGGTCACAGAGCTGAGTGAGGACACAGAGCTGAGTGAGTTTCCCGCGCTGAGTGAGGACACAGAGCTGAGTGAGGTCACAGAGCTGAGTGAGGACTCAGAGCTGAGTGAGGACTCAGAGCTGAGTGAGGACTCACTCAGAGCTGAGTGAATTTCCCGCGCTGAGTGAGGACACAGAGCTGAGTGAGTTTCCCGCGCTGAGTGAGGTCACAGAGCTGAGTGAGGACTCAGAGCTGAGTGAGGACGCAGAGCTGAGTGAGGACACAGAGCTGAGTGAGGTCACAGAGCTGAGTGAGGACTCAGAGCTGAGTGAGGACTCCGAGCTGAGTGAGGTCACAGAGCTGAGTGAGGTCACAGAGCTGAGTGAGGTCACAGAGCTGAGTGAGGTCACAGAGCTGAGTGAGCACTCAGGTCTGAGTGAGCACTCAGGGCTGAGTGAGCACTCACTCAGAGCTGAGTGAGTATCCCGCGCTGAGTGAGGACACAGAGCTGAGTGGGTTTCCCGCGCTGAGTGAGGACTCAGAGCTGAGTGAGTTTCCCGCGCTGAGGGAGGACTCAGAGCTGAGTGAGGACTCAGAGCTGAGTGTGGACTCAGAGCTGAGTGAGGACTCACTCAGAGCTGAGTGAGTTTCCCGCTCTGAGTGAGGACACAGAGCTGAGTGAGGACTCAGAGCTGAGTGAGGACTCACTCAGAGCTGAGTGAGTTTCCCGCGCTGAGTGAGGACACAGAGCTGAGTGAGTTTCCCGTGCTGAGTGAGGACTCAGAGCTGAGTGAGGACTCAACCAGAGCTGAGTGAGTTTCCCGCGCTGAGTGAGGACACAGAGCTGAGTGAGGACTCAGAGCTGAGTGAGGACTCAGAGCTGAGTGAGGACTCACTCAGAGCTGAGTGAGTTTCCCGCGCTGAGTGAGGACACAGAGCTGAGTGAGGACTCAGAGCTGAGTGAGGACTCACTCAGAGCTGAGTGAGTTTCCCGCGCTGAGTGAGGACACAGAGCTGAGTGAGTTTCCCGTGCTGAGTGAGGTCTCAGAGCTGAGTGAGGACTCAACCAGAGCTGAGTGAGTTTCCCTCGCTGAGTGAGGTCACAGAGCTGAGTGAGTTTCCCGCGCTGAGTGAGGTCACAGAGCTGAATGAAGTCACAGAGCTGAGTGAGGACTCAGAGCTGAGTGAGGACTCAGAGCTGAGTGAGGTCACAGAGCTGAGAGAGTTTCCCGTGCTGAGTGAGGACTCAGAGCTGAGTGAGGACTCACTCAGAGCTGAGTGAGTTTCCCGCGCTGAGTGAGGACACAGAGCTGAGTGAGGTCACAGAGCTGAGTGAGGACTCAGAGCTGAGTGAGGACTCAGAGCTGAGTGAGGACTCAGAGCTGAGTGAGGACTCAGAGCTGAGTGAGGTCTCAGAGCTGAGTGAGGACTCACTCAGAGCTGAGTGAATTTCCCGCGCTGAGTGAGGTCACAGAGCTGAGTGAGTTTCCCGCGCTGAGTGAGGTCACAGAGCTGAGTGAGGTCTCAGAGCTGAGTGAGGTCACAGAGCTGAGTGAGGACTCAGAGCTGAGTGAGGACTCAGAGCTGAGTGAGGACTCACTCAGTGCTGAGTGAATTTCCCGCGCTGAGTGAGGTCACAGAGCTGAGTGAGTTTCCCGCGCTGAGTGAGGACACAGAGCTGAGTGAGTTTCCCGCGCTGAGTGAGGACTCAGAGCTGAGTGAGGACTCAGAGCTGAGTGAGGTCACAGAGCTGAGTGAGGTCACAGAGCTGAGTGAGGTCACAGAGGTGAGTGAGGACTCAGAGCTGAGTGAGGACTCAGAGCTGAGTGAGGTCACAGAGCTGAGTGAGGACTCAGAGCTGAGTGAGGTCTCAGAGCTGAGTGAGGTCACAGAGCTGAGTGAGGACTCAGAGCTGAGTGAGGACTCAGAACTGGGTGAGGTCACAGAGCTGGGTGAGGTCACAGAGCTGAGTGAGGACTCAGAGCTGAGTGAGGACTCACTCAGAGCTGAGTGAGTTTCCGGCGCTGAGTGAGGACACAGAGCTGAGTGAGTTTCCCGTGCTGAGTGAGGACACAGAGCTGAGTGAGGACTCAGAGCTGAGTGAGGACTCACTCAGAGCTGAGTGAATTTCCCGCGCTGAGTGAGGTCACAGAGCTGAGTGAGTTTCCCGCGCTGAGTGAGTTTCCCGCGCTGAGTGAGGACTCAGAGCTGAGTGAGGTCACAGAGCTGAGTGAGGTCACAGAGCTGAGTGAGGTCACAGAGGTGAGTGACGACTCAGAGGTGAGTGAGGACTCAGAGGTGAGTGAGGACTCAGAGCTGAGTGAGTTTCCCGCGCTGAGTGAGGACACAGAGCTGAGTGAGGTCACAGAGCTGAGTGAGTTTCCCGCGCTGAGTGAGGACTCAGAGCTGAGTGAGGTCACAGAGCTGAGTGAGGTCACAGAGCTGAGTGAGGACTCAGAGCTGAGTGAGGACTCACTCAGAGCTGAGTGAGTTTCCCGCGCTGAGTGAGGTCACAGAGCTGAGTGAGTTTCCCGTGCTGAGTGAGGACTCAGAGCTGAGTGAGGACTCAGAGGTGAGTGAGGACTCAGAGCTGAGTGAGGTCACAGAGCTGAGTGAGTTTCCCGCGCTGAGTGAGGACTCAGAGCTGAGTGAGGTCACAGAGCTGAGTGAGGTCACAGAGCTGAGTGAGGACTCAGAGCTGAGTGAGGACTCACTCAGAGCTGAGTGAGTTTCCCGCGCTGAGTGAGGTCACAGAGCTGAGTGAGTTTCCCGCGCCGAGTGAGGACACAGAGCTGAGTGAGGACTCAGAGCTGAGTGAGGTCACAGAGCTGAGTGAGGTCACAGAGCTGAGTGAGGACTCAGAGCTGAGTGAGGTCTCAGAGCTGAGTGAGGTCTCAGAGCTGAGTGAGGTCTCAGAGCTGAGTGAGGTCACAGAGCTGAGTGAGGTCACAGAGCTGAGTGAGGACTCAGAGCTGAGTGAGGTCACAGAGCTGAGTGAGGTCTCAGAGCTGAGTGACGACTCAGAGCTGAGTGACGACTCAGAGCTGAGTGAGGACTCAGAGCTGAGTGAGGACTCAGAGCTGAGTGAGGACTCAGAGCTGAGTGAGGTCACAGAGCTGAGTGAGGTCACAGAGCTGAGTGAGGTCACAGAGCTGAGTGAGGACTCAGAGCTGAGTGAGGACTCAGAGCTGAGTGAGGACTCAGAGCTGAGTGAGGTCACAGAGCTGAGTGAGGATTCACTCAGAGCTGAGTGAGGACTCAGAGCTGAGTGAGGACTCACTCAGAGCTGAGTGAGGACTCAGAGCTGAGTGAGGACTCAGAGCTGAGTGAGGACTCACTCAGAGCTGAGTGAGGATTCACTCAGAGCTGAGTGAGGACTCAGAGCTGAGTGAGGATTCACTCAGAGCTGAGTGAGGACTCAGAGCTGAGTGAGGATTCACTCAGAGCTGAGTGAGGACACAGAGCTGAGTGAGTTTCCCGCGCTGAGTGAGGACACAGAGCTGAGTGAGGACTCAGAGCTGAGTGAGGTCACAGAGCTGAGTGAGGTCACAGAGCTGAGTGAGGTCACAGAGCTGAGTGAGGTCACAGAGCTGAGTGAGGACTCAGAGCTGAGTGAGGTCACAGAGCTGAGTGAGGTCTCAGAGCGGAGTGACGACTCAGAGCGGAGTGACGACTCAGAGCGGAGTGACGACTCAGAGCGGAGTGACGACTCAGAGCGGAGTGACGACTCAGAGCGGAGTGACGACTCAGAGCGGAGTGACGACTCAGAGCGGAGTGAGTTTCCCGCGCTGAGTGAGGACACAGAGCTGAGTGACGACTCAGAGCTGAGTGAGTTTCCCGCGCTGAGTGAGGACACAGAGCTGAGTGAGGACTCAGAGCTGAGTGAGGTCACAGAGCTGAGTGAGGTCACAGAGCTGAGTGAGGTCACAGAGCTGAGTGAGGTCACAGAGCTGAGTGAGGTCACAGAGCTGAGTGAGGTCACAGAGCTGAGTGAGGACTCAGATCTGAGTGAGGTCTCAGAGCTGAGTGACGACTCAGAGCTGAGTGACGACTCAGAGCGGAGTGACGACTCAGAGCGGAGTGACGACTCAGAGCGGAGTGACGACTCAGAGCGGAGTGACGACTCAGAGCGGAGTGAGTTTCCCGCGCTGACTAAGGACTCAGAGCTGAGTGAGGACTCAGAGCTGAGTGAGGACTCAGAGCTGAGTGAGGACTCAGAGCTGAGTGAGGACTCAGAGCTGAGTGAGGTCACAGAGCTGAGTGAGGTCACAGAGCTGAGTGAGGTCACAGAGCTGAGTGAGGTCACAGAGCTGAGTGAGGACTCAGAGCTGAGTGAGGACTCAGAGCTGAGTGAGGTCACAGAGCTGAGTGAGGACTCAGAGCTGAGTGAGGTCACAGAGCTGAGTGAGGTCTCAGAGCTGAGTGAGGTCACAGAGCTGAGTGACGACTCAGAGCTGAGTGACGACTCAGAGCTGAGTGAGGACTCAGAGCTGAGTGAGGACACAGAGCTGAGTGAGGTCACAGAGCTGAGTGAGGTCACAGAGCTGAGTGAGGTCACAGAGCTGAGTGAGTTTCCCGCGCTGAGTGAGGACACAGAGCTGAGTGAGTTTCCCGCGCTGAGTGAGGACACAGAGCTGAGTGACGACTCAGAGCTGAGTGAGTTTCCCGCGCTGAGTGAGGACACAGAGCTGAGTGAGGACTCAGAGCTGAGTGAGGTCACAGAGCTGAGTGAGGTCACAGAGCTGAGTGAGGTCACAGAGCTGAGTGAGGTCACAGAGCTGAGTGAGGTCACAGAGCTGAGTGAGGACTCAGATCTGAGTGAGGTCTCAGAGCTGAGTGACGACTCAGAGCTGAGTGACGACTCAGAGCGGAGTGACGACTCAGAGCGGAGTGACGACTCAGAGCGGAGTGACGACTCAGAGCGGAGTGAGTTTCCCGCGCTGACTAAGGACTCAGAGCTGAGTGAGGACTCAGAGCTGAGTGAGGACTCAGAGCTGAGTGAGGACTCAGAGCTGAGTGAGGTCACAGAGCTGAGTGAGGTCACAGAGCTGAGTGAGGTCACAGAGCTGAGTGAGGTCACAGAGCTGAGTGAGGACTCAGAGCTGAGTGAGGACTCAGAGCTGAGTGAGGTCACAGAGCTGAGTGAGGACTCAGAGCTGAGTGAGGTCACAGAGCTGAGTGAGGTCTCAGAGCTGAGTGAGGTCACAGAGCTGAGTGACGACTCAGAGCTGAGTGACGACTCAGAGCTGAGTGAGGACTCAGAGCTGAGTGAGGACACAGAGCTGAGTGAGGTCACAGAGCTGAGTGAGGTCACAGAGCTGAGTGAGGTCACAGAGCTGAGTGAGTTTCCCGCGCTGAGTGAGGACACAGAGCTGAGTGAGTTTCCCGCGCTGAGTGAGGTCACAGAGCTGAGTGAGGACTCAGAGCTGAGTGAGGTCACAGAGCTGAGTGACGACTCAGAGCTGAGTGACGACTCAGAGCTGAGTGACGACTCCCAGCGGAGTGAGTTTCCCGCGCTGAGTGAGGACTCAGAGCTGAGTGAGGTCACAGAGCTGAGTGAGGACTCAGAGCTGAGTGAGGACTCAGAGCTGAGTGAGGACTCAGAGCTGATTGAGGACTCAGAGCTGAGTGAGGACTCAGAGCTGAGTGAGGTCACAGAGCTGAGTGACGACTCAGAGCGGAGTGACGACTCAGAGCGGAGTGACGACTCAGAGCGGAGTGACGACTCAGAGCGGAGTGAGTTTCCCGCGCTGAGTGAGGTCACAGAGCTGAGTGAGGACTCAGAGCTGAGTGAGGACTCAGAGCTGAGTGAGGTCACAGAGCTGAGTGAGGTCACAGAGCTGAGTGAGGTCACAGAGCTGAGTGAGGTCACAGAGCTGAGTGAGGACTCAGAGCTGAGTGAGGACTCAGAGCTGAGTGAGGTCACAGAGCTGAGTGAGGACTCAGAGCTGAGTGAGGTCACAGAGCTGAGTGAGGTCACAGAGCTGAGTGAGGTCACAGAGCTGAGTGAGGACTCAGAGCTGAGTGAGTTTCCCGCGCCGAGTGAGGACACAGAGCTGAGTGAGGACTCAGAGCTGAGTGAGGTCACAGAGCTGAGTGAGGTCACAGAGCTGAGTGAGGACTCAGAGCTGAGTGAGGACTCAGAGCTGAGTGAGGTCTCAGAGCTGAGTGAGGTCTCAGAGCTGAGTGAGGTCTCAGAGCTGAGTGAGGACTCAGAGCTGAGTGAGGACTCAGAGCTGAGTGAGGTCACAGAGCTGAGTGAGGTCTCAGAGCTGAGTGAGGTCTCAGAGCTGAGTGAGGTCACAGAGCTGAGTGACGACTCAGAGCTGAGTGAGGACTCAGAGCTGAGTGAGGACTCAGAGCTGAGTGAGGTCACAGAGCTGAGTGAGGACTCAGAGCTGAGTGAGGACTCAGAGCTGAGTGAGGACTCAGAGCTGAGTGAGGACTCAGAGCTGAGTGAGGACTCAGAGCTGAGTGAGGACTCAGAGCTGAGTGAGGACTCACTCAGAGCTGAGTGAGGACTCAGAGCTGAGTGAGGACTCAGAGCTGAGTGAGTTTCCCGCGCTGAGTGAAGACACAGAGCTGAGTGAGTTTCCCGCGCTGAGTGAGGTCACAGAGCTGAGTGAGGTCACAGAGCTGAGTGAGGACTCAGAGCTGAGTGAGGACTCAGAGCTGAGTGAGGTCACAGAGCTGAGTGAGGACTCAGAGCTGAGTGAGTTTCCCGCGCTGAGTGAGGTCACAGAGCTGAGTGAGGACTCAGAGCTGAGTGAGGACTCACTCAGAGCTGAGTGAGTTTCCCGCGCTGAGTGAGGACACAGAGCTGAGAGAGTTTCCCGCGCTGAGTGAGGACTCAGAGCTGAGTGAGGACTCAGAGCTGAGTGAGGTCACAGAGCTGAGTGAGGACTCAGAGCTGAGTGAGGACACAGAGCTGAGTGAGGACAAAGAGCTGAGTGAGGACTCAGAGCTGAGTGAGGACTCAGAGCTGAGTGAGGTCACAGAGCTGAGTGAGGTCACAGAGCTGAGTGAGGTCACAGAGCTGAGTGAGTTTCCCGCGCTGAGTGAGGTCACAGAGCTGAGTGAGGACTCAGAGCTGAGTGAGGACTCAGAGCTGAGTGAGGACAAAGAGCTGAGTGAGGACTCAGAGCTGAGTGAGGTCACAGAGCTGAGTGAGGACTCAGAGCTGAGTGAGGACTCAGAGCTGAGTGAGGTCACAGAGCTGAGTGAGGTCACAGAGCTGAGTGAGGACTCAGAGCTGAGTGAGGTCACAGAGCTGAGTGAGGACTCAGAGCTGAGTGAGGACTCAGAGCTGAGTGAGGACTCAGAGCTGAGTGAGGACTCAGAGCTGAGTGAGGACACAGAGCTGAGTGAGGACTCAGAGCTGAGTGAGGACTCAGAGCTGAGTGAGGACTCAGAGCTGAGTGAGGACTCAGAGCTGAGTGAGTTTCCCGCGCTGAGTGAGGTCACAGAGCTGAGTGAGGACTCAGAGCTGAGTGAGGACTCACTCAGAGCTGAGTGAGTTTCCCGCGCTGAGTGAGGTCACAGAGCTGAGTGAGGTCACAGAGCTGAGTGAGGACTCAGAGCTGAGTGAGTTTCCCGCGCTGAGTGAGGACTCAGAGCTGAGTGAGGTCACAGAGCTGAGTGAGGACTCAGAGCTGAGTGAGGACTCAGAGCTGAGTGAGGTCACAGAGCTGAGTGAGTTCACAGAGCTGAGTGAGGACTCAGAGCTGAGTGAGGACTCAGAGCTGAGTGAGTTTCCCGCGCTGAGTGAGGACACAGAGCTGAGTGAGGACTCACTCAGAGCTGAGTGAGGACTCACTGAGAGCTGAGTGAGGACTCACTGAGAGCTGAGTGAGGTCACAGAGCTGAGTGAGGTCACAGAGCTGAGTGAGGACTCAGAGCTGAGTGAGGACTCAGAGCTGAGTGAGTTTCCCGCGCTGAGTGAGGTCTCAGAGCTGAGTGAGTTTCCCGTGCTGAGTGTGGACTCAGAGCTGAGTGAGGTCTCAGAGCTGAGTGAGGTCTCAGAGCTGAGTGAGGTCTCAGAGCTGAGTGAGGACTCAGAGCTGAGTGAGGACTCAGAGCTGAGTGAGGACTCAGAGCTGAGTGAGGACTCAGAGCTGAGTGAGGACTCAGAGCTGAGTGAGTTTCCTGCGCTGAGTGAGGACTCAAAGCTGAGTGAGGTCACAGAGCTGAGTGAGGTCACAGAGCTGAGTGAGGTCACAGAGCTGAGTGAGGTAACAGAGCTGAGTGAGTTTCCCGCGCTGAGTGAGGACTCAGAGCTGAGTGAGGACTCAGAGCTGAGTGAGGTCTCAGAGCTGAGTGAGGTCACAGAGCTGAGTGAGGTCACAGAGCTGAGTGAGGACTCAGAGCTGAGTGAGTTTCCCGCGCTGAGTGAGGACACAGAGCTGAGTGAGGACTCACTCAGAGCTGAGTGAGGACTCACTCAGAGCTGAGTGAGGACTCACTGAGAGCTGAGTGAGGTCACAGAGCTGAGTGAGGACTCAGAGCTGAGTGAGGACTCAGAGCTGAGTGAGGTCACAGAGCTGAGTGAGGTCACAGAGCTGAGTGAGGACTCAGAGCTGAGTGAGTTTCCCGCGCTGAGTGAGGACTCAGAGCTGAGTGAGGACTCAGAGCTGAGTGAGGACTCAGAGCTGAGTGAGGACTCAGAGCTGAGTGAGTTTCCCGCGCTGAGTGAGGACTCAGAGCTGAGTGAGGACTCAGAGCTGAGTGAGGACTCAGAGCTGAGTGAGGTCACAGAGCTGAGTGAGGACTCAGAACTGAGTGAGGACTCAGAGCTGAGTGAGGTCACAGAGCTGAGTGTGGACTCAGATCTGAGTGAGGTCACAGAGCTGAGTGAGGACTCACTCAGAGCTGAGTGAGTTTCCCGCGCTGAGTGAGGACACAGAGCTGAGTGAGGACTCAGAGCTGAGTGAGGACTCACTCAGAGCTGAGTGAGTTTCCCGCGCTGGGTGAGGACACAGAGCTGAGAGAGTTTCCCGCGCTGAGTGAGGACTCAGAGCTGAGTGAGGACTCAGAGCTGAGTGAGGTCACAGAGCTGAGTGAGGACTCAGAGCTGAGTGAGTTTCCCGCGCTGAGTGAGTTTCCCGCGCTGAGTGAGGACACAGAGCTGAGTGAGGACTCAGAGCTGAGTGAGGTCACAGAGCTGAGTGAGGTCACAGAGCTGAGTGAGGACTCAAAGCTGAGTGAGGTCACAGAGCTGAGTGTGGACTCAGATCTGAGTGAGGTCACAGAGCTGAGTGAGGACTCAGAGCTGAGTGAGGACTCACTCAGAGCTGAGTGAGTTTCCCGCGCTGAGTGAGGACACAGAGCTGAGTGAGTTTCCCGCGCTGGGTGAGGACACAGAGCTGAGAGAGTTTCCCGCGCTGAGTGAGGACTCAGAGCTGAGTGAGGACTCAGAGCTGAGTGAGGTCACAGAGCTGAGTGAGGTCACAGAGCTGAGTGAGGACTCAGAGCTGAGTGAGGACTCAGAGCTGAGTGAGGTCACAGAGCTGAGTGAGGACTCAGAGCTGAGTGAGGTCACAGAGCTGAGTGAGGACTCAGAGCTGAGTGAGGTCACAGAGCTGAGTGAGGACTCAGAGCTGAGTGAGGACTCAGAGCTGAGTGAGGACTCAGAACTGGGTGAGGTCACAGAGCTGGGTGAGGACTCAGAGCTGAGTGAGGACTCAGAGCTGAGTGAGGACTCACTCAGAGCTGAGTGAGTTTCCGGCGCTGAGTGAGGACACAGAGCTGAGTGAGTTTCCCGTGCTGAGTGAGGACACAGAGCTGAGTGAGGACTCAGAGCTGAGTGAGGACTCACTCAGAGCTGAGTGAATTTCCCGCGCTGAGTGAGGTCACAGAGCTGAGTGAGTTTCCCGCGCTGAGTGAGGACTCAGAGCTGAGTGAGGTCACAGAGCTGAGTGAGGTCACAGAGCTGAGTGAGGTCACAGAGGTGAGTGACGACTCAGAGGTGAGTGAGGACTCAGAGCTGAGTGAGTTTCCCGCGCTGAGTGAGGACACAGAGCTGAGTGAGTTTCCCGTGCTGAGTGAGGACTCAGAGCTGAGTGAGGACTCAGAGGTGAGTGAGGACTCAGAGCTGAGTGAGGTCACAGAGCTGAGTGAGTTTCCCGCGCTGAGTGAGGACTCAGAGCTGAGTGAGGTCACAGAGCTGAGTGAGGTCACAGAGCTGAGTGAGGACTCAGAGCTGAGTGAGGACTCACTCAGAGCTGAGTGAGTTTCCCGCGCTGAGTGAGGTCACAGAGCTGAGTGAGTTTCCCGCGCCGAGTGAGGACACAGAGCTGAGTGAGGACTCAGAGCTGAGTGAGGTCACAGAGCTGAGTGAGGTCACAGAGCTGAGTGAGGTCACAGAGCTGAGTGAGGACTCAGAGCTGAGTGAGGTCTCAGAGCTGAGTGAGGTCTCAGAGCTGAGTGAGGTCTCAGAGCTGAGTGAGGTCACAGAGCTGAGTGAGGTCACAGAGCTGAGTGAGGTCACAGAGCTGAGTGAGGTCTCAGAGCTGAGTGACGACTCAGAGCTGAGTGAGGACTCAGAGCTGAGTGAGGACTCAGAGCTGAGTGAGGACTCAGAGCTGAGTGAGGTCACAGAGCTGAGTGAGGTCACAGAGCTGAGTGAGGTCACAGAGCTGAGTGAGGACTCAGAGCTGAGTGAGGACTCAGAGCTGAGTGAGGTCACAGAGCTGAGTGAGGACTCAGAGCTGAGTGAGGATTCACTCAGAGCTGAGTGAGGACTCAGAGCTGAGTGAGGACTCACTCAGAGCTGAGTGAGGACTCAGAGCTGAGTGAGGACTCAGAGCTGAGTGAGGACTCACTCAGAGCTGAGTGAGGACTCAGAGCTGAGTGAGGACTCAGAGCTGAGTGAGGACTCACTCAGAGTTGAGTGAATTTCCCGCGCTGAGTGAGGACACAGAGCTGAGTGAGTTTCCCGCGCTGAGTGAGGACACAGAGCTGAGTGAGGTCACAGAGCTGAGTGAGGACTCAGAGCTGAGTGAGGTCACAGAGCTGAGTGAGGACTCAGATCTGAGTGAGGTCACAGAGCTGAGTGAGGACTCAGATCTGAGTGAGGTCTCAGAGCTGAGTGAGGTCTCAGAGCTGAGTGACGACTCAGAGCGGAGTGACGACTCAGAGCGGAGTGACGACTCAGAGCGGAGTGACGACTCAGAGCGGAGTGAGTTTCCCGCGCTGACTAAGGACTCAGAGCTGAGTGAGGACTCAGAGCTGAGTGAGGTCACAGAGCTGAGTGAGGACTCAGAGCTGAGTGAGGACTCAGAGCTGAGTGAGGACTCAGAGCTGAGTGAGGTCACAGAGCTGAGTGAGGTCACAGAGCTGAGTGAGGTCACAGAGCTGAGTGACGACTCAGAGCTGAGTGACGACTCAGAGCTGAGTGACGACTCAGAGCTGAGTGAGGACTCAGAGCTGAGTGAGGACACAGAGCTGAGTGAGGTCACAGAGCTGAGTGAGGTCACAGAGCTGAGTGAGGACTCAGAGCTGAGTGAGGTCACAGAGCTGAGTGAGGTCACAGAGCTGAGTGAGGACTCAGAGCTGAGTGAGGACTCACTCAGAGCTGAGTGAGGACTCAGAGCTGAGTGAGGACTCACTCAGAGCTGAGTGAGGTCACAGAGCTGTGTGAGGACTCAGAGCTGAGTGAGGACTCAGAGCTGAGTGAGGACTCAGAGCTGAGTGAGGACTCACTCAGAGTTGAGTGAATTTCCCGCGCTGAGTGAGGACACAGAGCTGAGTGAGTTTCCCGAGCTGAGTGAGTTTCCCGCGCTGAGTGAGGTCACAGAGCTGAGTGAGGACTCAGAGCTGAGTGAGGACTCAGAGGTGAGTGAGGACTCAGAGCTGAGTGAGGACTCACTCAGAGCTGAGTGAATTTCCCGCGCTGAGTGAGGTCACAGAGCTGAGTGAGTTTCCCGCGCTGAGTGAGGTCACAGAGCTGAGTGAGTTTCCCGCGCTGAGTGAGGACTCAGAGCTGAGTGAGGTCACAGAGCTGAGTGAGGTCACAGAGCTGAGTGAGGACTCAGAGCTGAGTGAGGACTCACTCAGAGCTGAGTGAGTTTCCCGCGCTGAGTGAGGTCACAGAGCTGAGTGAGTTTCCCGCGCCGAGTGAGGACACAGAGCTGAGTGAGTTTCCCGCGCTGAGTGAGGACACAGAGCTGAGTGAGGACTCAGAGCTGAGTGAGGACTCACTCAGAGCTGAGTGAGGACTCAGAGCTGAGTGAGTTTCCCGTGCTGAGTGAGTTTCCCGTGCTGAGTGAGGTCACAGAGCTGAGTGAGGACTCAGAGCTGAGTGAGTTTCCCGCGCTGAGTGAGGTCACAGAGCTGAGTGAGGACTCAGAGCTGAGTGAGGACTCAGAGCTGAGTGAGGACTCACTCAGAGCTGAGTGAGTTTCCCGCGCTGAGTGAGGACACAGAGCTGAGAGAGTTTCCCGCGCTGAGTGAGGACTCAGAGCTGAGTGAGGACTCAGAGCTGAGTGAGGTCACAGAGCTGAGTGAGGACTCAGAGCTGAGTGAGGACACAGAGCTGAGTGAGGACTCAGAGCTGAGTGAGGACTCAGAGCTGAGTGAGGACTCAGAGCTGAGTGAGGACTCAGAGCTGAGTGAGGTCACAGAGCTGAGTGAGGTCACAGAGCTGAGTGAGGTCACAGAGCTGAGTGAGTTTCCCGCGCTGAGTGAGGTCACAGAGCTGAGTGAGGACTCAGAGCTGAGTGAGGACTCAGAGCTGAGTGAGGACTCAGAGCTGAGTGAGGTCACAGAGCTGAGTGAGGTCACAGAGCTGAGTGAGGTCACAGAGCTGAGTGAGGTCACAGAGCTGAGTGAGGTCACAGAGCTGAGTGAGTTTCCCGCGCTGAGTGAGGACTCAGAGCTGAGTGAGGACTCAGAGCTGAGTGAGGACTCAGAGCTGAGTGAGGTCTCAGAGCTGAGTGAGGTCACAGAGCTGAGTGAGGACTCAGAGCTGAGTGAGGACTCAGAGCTGAGTGAGGACTCAGAGCTGAGTGAGTTTCCCGCGCTGAGTGAGGTCACAGAGCTGAGTGAGTTTCCCGCGCCGAGTGAGGACACAGAGCTGAGTGAGGACTCAGAGCTGAGTGAGGACTCAGAGCTGAGTGAGTTTCCCGCGCTGAGTGAGGTCACAGAGCTGAGTGAGGACTCAGAGCTGAGTGAGGACTCAGAGCTGAGTGAGGTCACAGAGCTGAGTGAGGTCACAGAGCTGAGTGAGGACTCAGAGCTGAGTGAGGTCACAGAGCTGAGTGAGGACTCAGAGCTGAGTGAGGACTCAGAGCTGAGTGAGGTCACAGAGCTGAGTGAGGTCTCAGAGCTGAGTGAGGTCACAGAGCTGAGTGACGACTCAGAGCTGAGTGACGACTCAGAGCTGAGTGAGGACTCAGAGCTGAGTGAGGACTCAGAGCTGAGTGAGGTCACAGAGCTGAGTGAGGTCACAGAGCTGAGTGAGGTCACAGAGCTGAGTGAGGTCACAGAGCTGAGTGAGATCACAGAGCTGAGTGAGGTCACAGAGCTGAGTGAGGACTCAGAGCTGAGTGAGGACTCAGAGCTGAGTGAGGTCACAGAGCTGAGTGAGGACTCAGAGCTGAGTGAGGACTCACTCAGAGCTGAGTGAGGACTCAGAGCTGAGTGAGGACTCAGAGCTGAGTGAGGACTCACTCAGAGCTGAGTGAGTTTCCCGCGCTGAGTGAGGACACAGAGCTGAGAGAGTTTCCCGCGCTGAGTGAGGACTCAGAGCTGAGTGAGGACTCAGAGCTGAGTGAGGTCACAGAGCTGAGTGAGGACTCAGAGCTGAGTGAGGACACAGAGCTGAGTGAGGACAAAGAGCTGAGTGAGGACTCAGAGCTGAGTGAGGACTCAGAGCTGAGTGAGGTCACAGAGCTGAGTGAGGTCACAGAGCTGAGTGAGGTCACAGAGCTGAGTGAGTTTCCCGCGCTGAGTGAGGTCACAGAGCTGAGTGAGGACTCAGAGCTGAGTGAGGACAAAGAGCTGAGTGAGGACTCAGAGCTGAGTGAGGTCACAGAGCTGAGTGAGGACTCAGAGCTGAGTGAGGTCACAGAGCTGAGTGAGGTCACAGAGCTGAGTGAGGTCACAGAGCTGAGTGAGGACTCAGAGCTGAGTGAGGTCACAGAGCTGAGTGAGGACTCAGAGCTGAGTGAGGACTCAGAGCTGAGTGAGGACTCAGAGCTGAGTGAGGACTCAGAGCTGAGTGAGGACTCAGAGCTGAGTGAGGACTCAGAGCTGAGTGAGTTTCCCGCGCTGAGTGAGGTCACAGAGCTGAGTGAGGACTCAGAGCTGAGTGAGGACTCACTCAGAGCTGAGTGAGTTTCCCGCGCTGAGTGAGGTCACAGAGCTGAGTGAGGTCACAGAGCTGAGTGAGGACTCAGAGCTGAGTGAGTTTCCCGCGCTGAGTGAGGACTCAGAGCTGAGTGAGGTCACAGAGCTGAGTGAGGACTCAGAGCTGAGTGAGGACTCAGAGCTGAGTGAGGTCACAGAGCTGAGTGAGTTCACAGAGCTGAGTGAGGACTCAGAGCTGAGTGAGGACTCAGAGCTGAGTGAGTTTCCCGCGCTGAGTGAGGACACAGAGCTGAGTGAGGACTCACTCAGAGCTGAGTGAGGACTCACTCAGAGCTGAGTGAGGACTCACTGAGAGCTGAGTGAGGACTCACTGAGAGCTGAGTGAGGTCACAGAGCTGAGTGAGGTCACAGAGCTGAGTGAGGACTCAGAGCTGAGTGAGGACTCAGAGCTGAGTGAGGTCACAGAGCTGAGTGAGGACTCAGAGCTGAGTGAGGACTCAGAGCTGAGTGAGTTTCCCGCGCTGAGTGAGAACTCAGAGCTGAGTGACGTCACAGAGCTGAGTGAGGACTCAGAGCTGAGTGAGGACTCAGAGCTGAGTGAGTTTCCCGCGCTGAGTGAGGACTCAGAGCTGAGTGAGGACTCAGAGCTGAGTGAGGTCACAGAGCTGAGTGAGGTCACAGACCTGAGTGAGTTTCCCGCGCTGAGTGAGGACTCAGAGCTGAGTGAGTTTCCCGCGCTGAGTGAGGACTCAGATCTGAGTGAGGACTCAGAGCTGAGTGAGGTCACAGAGCTGAGTGAGGACTCAGAGCTGAGTGAGTTTCCCGCGCTGAGTGAGGTCTCAGAGCTGAGTGAGTTTCCCGTGCTGAGTGTGGACTCAGAGCTGAGTGAGGTCTCAGAGCTGAGTGAGGTCTCAGAGCTGAGTGAGGTCTCAGAGCTGAGTGAGGACTCAGAGCTGAGTGAGGACTCAGAGCTGAGTGAGGACTCAGAGCTGAGTGAGGACTCAGAGCTGAGTGAGGACTCAGAGCTGAGTGAGTTTCCTGCGCTGAGTGAGGACTCAAAGCTGAGTGAGGTCACAGAGCTGAGTGAGGTCACAGAGCTGAGTGAGGTCACAGAGCTGAGTGAGGTAACAGAGCTGAGTGAGTTTCCCGCGCTGAGAGAGGACTCAGAGCTGAGTGAGGACTCAGAGCTGAGTGAGGTCTCAGAGCTGAGTGAGGTCACAGAGCTGAGTGAGGTCACAGAGCTGAGTGAGGACTCAGAGCTGAGTGAGGACACAGAGCTGAGTGAGGACTCACTCAGAGCTGAGTGAGGACTCACTCAGAGCTGAGTGAGGACTCACTGAGAGCTGAGTGAGGTCACAGAGCTGAGTGAGGACTCAGAGCTGAGTGAGGACTCAGAGCTGAGTGAGGTCACAGAGCTGAGTGAGGTCACAGAGCTGAGTGAGGACTCAGAGCTGAGTGAGTTTCCCGCGCTGAGTGAGGACTCAGAGCTGAGTGAGGACTCAGAGCTGAGTGAGTTTCCCGCGCTGAGTGAGGACTCAGAGCTGAGTGAGGACTCAGAGCTGAGTGAGGACTCAGAGCTGAGTGAGGTCACAGAGCTGAGTGAGGACTCAGAACTGAGTGAGGACTCAGAGCTGAGTGAGGTCACAGAGCTGAGTGTGGACTCAGATCTGAGTGAGGTCACAGAGCTGAGTGAGGACTCAGAGCTGAGTGAGGACTCACTCAGAGCTGAGTGAGTTTCCCGCGCTGAGTGAGGACACAGAGCTGAGTGAGTTTCCCGCGCTGGGTGAGGACACAGAGCTGAGAGAGTTTCCCGCGCTGAGTGAGGACTCAGAGCTGAGTGAGGACTCAGAGCTGAGTGAGGTCACAGAGCTGAGTGAGGACTCAGAGCTGAGTGAGGACTCAGAGCTGAGTGAGGTCACAGAGCTGAGTGAGGACTCAGAGCTGAGTGAGTTTCCCGCGCTGAGTGAGTTTCCCGCGCTGAGTGAGGACACAGAGCTGAGTGAGGACTCAGAGCTGAGTGAGGTCACAGAGCTGAGTGAGGACTCAAAGCTGAGTGAGGTCACAGAGCTGAGTGTGGACTCAGATCTGAGTGAGGTCACAGAGCTGAGTGAGGACTCAGAGCTGAGTGAGGACTCACTCAGAGCTGAGTGAGTTTCCCGCGCTGAGTGAGGACACAGAGCTGAGTGAGTTTCCCGCGCTGGGTGAGGACACAGAGCTGAGAGAGTTTCCCGCGCTGAGTGAGGACTCAGAGCTGAGTGAGGACTCAGAGCTGAGTGAGGTCACAGAGCTGAGTGAGGTCACAGAGCTGAGTGAGGACTCAGAGCTGAGTGAGGTCACAGAGCTGAGTGAGGACTCAGAGCTGAGTGAGGACTCAGAGCTGAGTGAGTTTCCCGCGCTGAGTGAGGTCACAGAGCTGAGTGAGGACTCAGAGCTGAGTGAGGACTCAGAGCTGAGTGAGGTCACAGAGCTGAGTGAGGTCACAGAGCTGAGTGAGGTCACAGAGCTGAGTGAGGACTCAGAGCTGAGTGAGGACTCAGAGCTGAGTGAGGTCACAGAGCTGAGTGAGGACTCAGAGCTGAGTGAGTTTCCCGCGCTGAGTGAGGTCACAGAGCTGAGTGAGGTCACAGAGCTGAGTGAGGACTCAGAGCTGAGTGAGTTTCCCGCGCTGAGTGAGGTCACAGAGCTGAGTGAGGACTCAGAGCTGAGTGAGGACTCACTCAGAACTGAGTGAGTTTCCCGCGCTGAGTGAGGTCACAGAGCTGAGTGAGGACTCAGAGCTGAGTGAGTTTCCCGCGCTGAGTGAGGACTCAGAGCTGAGTGAGGTCACAGAGCTGAGTGACGACTCAGAGCTGAGTGAGTTTCCCGCGCTGAGTGAGGTCACAGAGCTGAGTGAGGTCACAGAGCTGAGTGAGTTTCCCTCGCTGAGTGAGGACACAGCTGAGTGAGTTTCCCGCGCTGAGTGAGGTCACAGAGCTGAGTGAGGACTCAGAGCTGAGTGAGGTCACAGAGCTGAGTGAGGACTCAGAGCTGAGTGAGGTCACAGAGCTGAGTGAGGACTCAGAGCTGAGTGAGGACTCAGAGCTGAGTGAGGACTCAGAGCTGAGTGAGGACTCAGAGCTGAGTGAGGACTCAGAGCTGAGTGAGGTCACAGAGCTGAGTGAGGTCACAGAGCTGAGTGACGACTCAGAGCTGAGTGACGACTCAGAGCTGAGTGAGTTTCCCGCGCTGAGTGAGGACTCAGAGCTGAGTGAGTTCTCAGAGCTGAGTGAGGACTCAGAGCTGAGTGAGGTCACAGAGCTGAGTGAGGTCACAGAGCTGAGTGAGGACTCAGAGCTGAGTGAGGACTCAGAGCTGAGTGAGGTCACAGAGCTGAGTGAGGTCACAGAGCTGAGTGAGGACTCAGAGCTGAGTGAGGTCACAGAGCTGAGTGAGGACTCAGAGCTGAGTGAGGACTCAGAGCTGAGTGAGGACTCAGAGCTGAGTGAGGTCACAGAGCTGAGTGAGGACTCAGAGCTGAGTGAGGACTCAGAGCTGAGTGAGTTTCCCGCGCTGAGTGAGGTCACAGAGCTGAGTGAGGACTCAGAGCTGAGTGAGGACTCACTCAGAGCTGAGTGAGTTTCCCGCGCTGAGTGAGGTCACAGAGCTGAGTGAGGACTCAGAGCTAAGTGAGGTCACAGAGCTGAGTGAGGTCACAGAGCTGAGTGAGGACTCAGAGCTGAGTGAGGACTCAGAGCTGAGTGAGTTTCCCGCGCTGAGTGAGGACACAGAGCTGAGTGAGGACTCACTCAGAGCTGAGTGAGGACTCACTCAGAGCTGAGTGAGGTCACAGAGCTGAGTGAGGACTCCGAGCTGAGTGAGGACTCCGAGCTGAGTGAGGACACAGAGCTGAGTGAGGATTCAGAGCTGAGTGAGGACTCCGAGCTGAGTGAGGACTCCGAGCTGAGTGAGGACTCAGAGCTGAGTGAGGACTCACTCAGAGCTGAGTGAGGACTCAGAGCTGAGTGAGTTTCCCGCGCTGAGTGAGGTCACAGAGCTGAGTGAGGTCACAGAGCTGAGTGAGGTCACAGAGCTGAGTGAGGACTCAGAGCTGAGTGAGGACTCAGAGCTGAGTGAGTTTCCCGCGCTGAGTGAGGACTCAGAGCTGAGTGAGGACTCAGAACTGAGTGAGGTCACAGAGCTGAGTGAGGACTCAGAGCTGAGTGAGGACTCAGAGCTGAGTGAGTTTCCCGCGCTGAGTGAGGACTCAGATCTGAGTGAGGACTCAGAGCTGAGTGAGTTTCCCGCGCTGAGTGAGGTCTCAGAGCTGAGTGAGTTTCCCGTGCTGAGTGAGGACTCAGAGCTGAGTGAGGACTCAGAGCTGAGTGAGGACTCAGAGCTGAGTGAGGTCTCAGAGCTGAGTGAGGACTCAGAGCTGAGTGAGGACTCAGAGCTGAGTGAGGACTCAGAGCTGAGTGAGGACTCAGAGCTGAGTGAGTTTCCTGCGCTGAGTGAGGACTCAAAGCTGAGTGACGTCACAGAGCTGAGTGAGGACTCAGAGCTGAGTGAGGTCACAGAGCTGAGTGAGGACTCAGAGCTGAGTGAGGACTCAGAGCTGAGTGAGGTCACAGAGCTGAGTGAGGTCACAGAGCTGAGTGAGGACTCAGAGCTGAGTGAGGTCACAGAGCTGAGTGAGGTCACAGAGCTGAGTGAGGACTCAGAGCTGAGTGAGGACTCAGAGCTGAGTGAGGTCACAGAGCTGAGTGAGGTCACAGAGCTGAGTGAGGACTCAGAGCTGAGTGAGTTTCCCGCGCTGAGTGAGGACTCAGAGCTGAGTGAGGTCACAGAGCTGAGTGAGGTCTCAGAGCTGAGTGAGTTTCCCGCGCTGAGTGAGGTCACAGAGCTGAGTGAGGTCACAGAGCTGAGTGAGGTCACAGAGCTGAGTGAGGTCACAGAGCTGAGTGAGTTTCCCGTGCTGAGTGAGGACTCAGAGCTGAGTGAGTTTCCCGCGCTGAGTGAGGACTCAGAGCTGAGTGAGGACTCAGAGCTAAGTGAGGTCACAGAGCTGAGTGAGGACTCAGAGCTGAGTGAGGACTCAGAGCTGAGTGAGTTTCCCGCGCTGAGTGAGGACTCAGAGCTGAGTGAGGACTCAGAGCTGAGTGAGGACTCAGAGCTGAGTGAGGACTCAGAGCTAAGTGAGGACTCAGAGCTGAGTGAGGACTCAGAGCTGAGTGAGTTTCCCGCGCTGAGTGAGGACTCAGAGCTGAGTGAGGACTCAGAGCTGAGTGAGGACTCAGAGCTGAGTGAGGACTCAGAGCTGAGTGAGGACTCCGAGCTGAGTGAGGACTCCGAGCTGAGTGAGGACTCAGAGCTGAGTGAGGACTCACTCAGAGCTGAGTGAGGACTCAGAGCTGAGTGAGTTTCCCGCGCTGAGTGAGGTCACAGAGCTGAGTGAGGTCACAGAGCTGAGTGAGGTCACAGAGCTGAGTGAGGTCACAGACCTGAGTGAGTTTCCCGCGCTGAGTGAGGACTCAGCTCTGAGTGAGGACTCAGAGCTGAGTGAGGACTCAGAGCTGAGTGAGTTTCCCGCGCTGAGTGAGGTCTCAGAGCTGAGTGAGTTTCCCGTGCTGAGTGAGGACTCAGAGCTGAGTGAGGTCTCAGAGCTGAGTGAGGTCTCAGAGCTGAGTGAGGTCTCAGAGCTGAGTGAGGTCTCAGAGCTGAGTGAGGTCTCAGAGCTGAGTGAGGACTCAGAGCTGAGTGAGGACTCAGAGCTGAGTGAGGACTCAGAGCTGAGTGAGGACTCAGAGCTGAGTGAGTTTCCTGCGCTGAGTGAGGACTCAAAGCTGAGTGACGTCACAGAGCTGAGTGAGGACTCAGAGCTGAGTGAGGTCACAGAGCTGAGTGAGGACTCAGAGCTGAGTGAGGACTCAGAGCTGAGTGAGGACTCAGAGCTGAGTGAGGACTCAGAGCTGAGTGAGGACTCAGAGCTGAGTGAGTTTCCTGCGCTGAGTGAGGACTCAAAGCTGAGTGACGTCACAGAGCTGAGTGAGGACTCAGAGCTGAGTGAGGTCACAGAGCTGAGTGAGGTCTCAGAGCTGAGTGAGGTCTCAGAGCTGAGTGAGGACTCAGAGCTGAGTGAGGACTCAGAGCTGAGTGAGGACTCAGAGCTGAGTGAGTTTCCTGCGCTGAGTGAGGACTCAAAGCTGAGTGACGTCACAGAGCTGAGTGAGGACTCAGAGCTGAGTGAGGTCACAGAGCTGAGTGAGGACTCAGAGCTGAGTGAGGACTCAGAGCTGAGTGAGGACTCAGAGCTGAGTGAGTTTCCCGCGCTGAGTGAGGACACAGTGCTGAGTGAGGACTCACTCAGAGATGAGTGAGGACTCACTCAGAGCTGAGTGAGGTCACAGAGCTGAGTGAGGTCACAGAGCTGAGTGAGGTCACAGAGCTGAGTGAGGTCACAGAGCTGAGTGAGGACTCAGAGCTGAGTGAGGACTCACTCAGAGCTGAGTGAGGACTCAGAGCTGAGTGAGTTTCCCGTGCTGAGTGAGGTTACAGAGCTGAGTGAGGACTCAGAGCTGAGTGAGGACTCAGAGCTGAGTGAGGTCACAGAGCTGAGTGAGGTCACAGAGCTGAGTGAGGACTCAGAGCTGAGTGAGGACTCAGAGCTGAGTGAGTTTCCCGCGCTGAGTGAGGACTCAGAGCTGAGTGAGGACTCAGAGCTGAGTGAGTTTCCCGCGCTGAGTGAGGTCACAGAGCTGAGTGAGGTCACAGAGCTGAGTGAGGACTCAGAGCTGAGTGAGGTCACAGAGCTGAGTGAGGACTCAGAGCTGAGTGAGGACTCAGAGCTGAGTGAGGACTCAGAGCTGAGTGAGGACTCAGAGCTGAGTGAGGTCACAGAGCTGAGTGAGTTTCCCTCGCTGAGTGAGGACACAGCTGAGTGAGTTTCCCGCGCTGAGTGAGGACTCAGAGCTGAATGAGGTCACAGAGCTGAGTGAGGACTCAGAGCTGAGTGAGGACAAAGAGCTGAGTGAGGACAAAGAGCTGAGTGAGGACTCAGAGCTGAGTGAGGTCACAGAGCTGAGTGAGGACTCAGAGCTGAGTGAGGACTCAGAGCTGAGTGAGGTCACAGAGCTGAGTGAGGACTCAGAGCTGAGTGAGGACTCAGAGCTGAGTGAGGACTCAGAGCTGAGTGAGGTCACAGAGCTGAGTGAGGTCACAGAGCTGAGTGAGGTCACAGAGCTGAGTGAGGTCACAGAGCTGAGTGAGGACTCAGAGCTGAGTGAGGACTCAGAGCTGAGTGAGGACTCAGAGCTGAGTGAGGTCACAGAGCTGAGTGAGGTCACAGAGCTGAGTGAGGACTCAGAGCTGAGTGAGGACACAGAGCTGAGTGAGGACTCAGAGCTGAGTGAGGTCACAGAGCTGAGTGAGGACTCAGAGCTGAGTGAGGACTCAGAGCTGAGTGAGTTTCCCGCGCTGAGTGAGGTCACAGAGCTGAGTGAGGACTCAGAGCTGAGTGAGGACTCACTCAGAGCTGAGTGAGTTTCCCGCGCTGAGTGAGGTCACAGAGCTGAGTGAGGTCACAGAGCTGAGTGAGGTCTCAGAGCTGAGTGAGGTCACAGAGCTGAGTGAGTTTCCCGCGTTGAGTGAGGACACAGAGCTGAGTGAGTTTCCCGCGTTGAGTGAGGACACAGAGCTGAGTGAGTTTCCCGCGTTGAGTGAGGACACAGAGCTGACTGAGGTCACAGAGCTGAGTGAGGTCACAGAGCTGAGTGAGGACACAGAGCTGAGTGAGGACTCAGAGCTGAGTGAGGACTCAGAGCTGAGTGAGTTTCCCGCGTTGAGTGAGGACACAGAGCTGACTGAGGTCACAGAGCTGAGTGAGGTCACAGAGCTGAGTGAGGACTCAGAGCTGAGTGAGGACTCAGAGCTGAGTGAGTTTCCCGCGTTGAGTGAGGACACAGAGCTGAGTGAGTTTCCCGCGTTGAGTGAGGACACAGAGCTGACTGAGGTCACAGAGCTGAGTGAGGTCACAGAGCTGAGTGAGGACACAGAGCTGAGTGAGGTCACAGAGCTGAGTGAGGTCACAGAGCTGAGTGAGGTCACAGAGCTGAGTGAGGACTCAGAGCTGAGTGAGGACTCAGAGCTGAGTGAGGACTCAGAGCTGAGTGAGTTTCCCGCGCTGAGTGAGGACACAGAGCTGAGTGAGGACTAACTCAGAGCTGAGTGAGGACTCACTCAGAGCTGAGTGAGGTCACAGAGCTGAGTGAGGACTCCGAGCTGAGTGAGGACTCCGAGCTGAGTGAGGACACAGAGCTGAGTGAGGACTCCGAGCTGAGTGAGGACTCCGAGCTGAGTGAGGACTCCGAGCTGAGTGAGGACTCAGAGCTGAGTGAGGACTCACTCAGAGCTGAGTGAGGACTCAGAGCTGAGTGAGTTTCCCGCGCTGAGTGAGGTCACAGAGCTGAGTGAGGTCACAGAGCTGAGTGAGGTCACAGAGCTGAGTGAGGACTCAGAGCTGAGTGAGGACTCAGAGCTGAGTGAGTTTCCCGCGCTGAGTGAGGACTCAGAGCTGAGTGAGGACTCAGAACTGAGTGAGGTCACAGAGCTGAGTGAGGACTCAGAGCTGAGTGAGGACTCAGAGCTGAGTGAGTTTCCCGCGCTGAGTGAGGACACAGAGCTGAGTGAGGACTCACTCAGAGCTGAGTGAGGACTCACTCAGAGCTGAGTGAGGTCACAGAGCTGAGTGAGGACACAGAGCTGAGTGAGGTCACAGACCTGAGTGAGTTTCCCGCGCTGAGTGAGGACTCAGATCTGAGTGAGGACTCAGAGCTGAGTGAGTTTCCCGCGCTGAGTGAGGTCTCAGAGCTGAGTGAGTTTCCCGAGCTGAGTGAGGACTCAGAGCTGAGTGAGGACTCAGAGCTGAGTGAGGTCTCAGAGCTGAGTGAGGTCTCAGAGCTGAGTGAGGACTCAGAGCTGAGTGAGGTCACAGAGCTGAGTGAGGACTCAGAGCTGAGTGAGGACTCAGAGCTGAGTGAGGTCACAGAGCTGAGTGAGGTCACAGAGCTGAGTGAGGACTCAGAGCTGAGTGAGGTCACAGAGCTGAGTGAGGTCACAGAGCTGAGTGAGGACTCAGAGCTGAGTGAGGACTCAGAGCTGAGTGAGGTCACAGAGCTGAGTGAGGTCACAGAGCTGAGTGAGGACTCAGAGCTGAGTGAGTTTCCCGCGCTGAGTGAGGACTCAGAGCTGAGTGAGGTCACAGAGCTGAGTGAGGTCACAGAGCTGAGTGAGGTCTCAGAGCTGAGTGAGTTTCCCGCGCTGAGTGAGGACTCAGAGCTGAGTGAGGTCACAGAGCTGAGTGAGGTCACAGAGCTGAGTGAGGTCACAGAGCTGAGTGAGTTTCCCGTGCTGAGTGAGGACTCAGAGCTGAGTGAGTTTCCCGCGCTGAGTGAGGACTCAGAGCTAAGTGAGGTCACAGAGCTGAGTGAGGACTCAGAGCTGAGTGAGGACTCAGAGCTGAGTGAGTTTCCCGCGCTGAGTGAGGACTCAGAGCTGAGTGAGGACTCAGAGCTAAGTGAGGACTCAGAGCTGAGTGAGGACTCAGAGCTGAGTGAGTTTCCCGCGCTGAGTGAGGACACAGAGCTGAGTGAGGACTCACTCAGAGCTGAGTGAGGACTCACTCAGAGCTGAGTGAGGACTCACTCAGAGCTGAGTGAGGTCACAGAGCTGAGTGAGGACTCAGAGCTGAGTGAGGACTCAGAGCTGAGTGAGGACTCAGAGCTGAGTGAGGACTCAGAGCTGAGTGAGGACTCCGAGCTGAGTGAGGACTCCGAGCTGAGTGAGGACTCAGAGCTGAGTGAGGACTCACTCAGAGCTGAGTGAGGACTCAGAGCTGAGTGAGTTTCCCGCGCTGAGTGAGGTCACAGAGCTGAGTGAGGTCACAGAGCTGAGTGAGGTCACAGAGCTGAGTGAGGTCACAGACCTGAGTGAGTTTCCCGCGCTGAGTGAGGACTCAGAGCTGAGTGAGGACTCAGAGCTGAGTGAGGACTCAGAGCTGAGTGAGTTTCCCGCGCTGAGTGAGGTCTCAGAGCTGAGTGAGTTTCCCGTGCTGAGTGAGGACTCAGAGCTGAGTGAGGTCTCAGAGCTGAGTGAGGTCTCAGAGCTGAGTGAGGTCTCAGAGCTGAGTGAGGACTCAGAGCTGAGTGAGGACTCAGAGCTGAGTGAGGACTCAGAGCTGAGTGAGTTTCCTGCGCTGAGTGAGGACTCAAAGCTGAGTGACGTCACAGAGCTGAGTGAGGACTCAGAGCTGAGTGAGGTCACAGAGCTGAGTGAGGACTCAGAGCTGAGTGAGGACTCAGAGCTGAGTGAGGACTCAGAGCTGAGTGAGGACTCAGAGCTGAGTGAGTTTCCCGCGCTGAGTGAGGACACAGAGCTGAGTGAGGACTCACTCAGAGATGAGTGAGGACTCACTCAGAGCTGAGTGAGGTCACAGAGCTGAGTGAGGTCACAGAGCTGAGTGAGGTCACAGAGCTGAGTGAGGTCACAGAGCTGAGTGAGGACTCAGAGCTGAGTGAGGACTCACTCAGAGCTGAGTGAGGACTCAGAGCTGAGTGAGTTTCCCGTGCTGAGTGAGGTTACAGAGCTGAGTGAGGACTCAGAGCTGAGTGAGGACTCAGAGCTGAGTGAGGTCACAGAGCTGAGTGAGGTCACAGAGCTGAGTGAGGACTCAGAGCTGAGTGAGGACTCAGAGCTGAGTGAGGACTCAGAGCTGAGTGAGTTTCCCGCGCTGAGTGAGGACTCAGAGCTGAGTGAGGACTCAGAGCTGAGTGAGTTTCCCGCGCTGAGTGAGGTCACAGAGCTGAGTGAGGTCACAGAGCTGAGTGAGGACTCAGAGCTGAGTGAGGTCACAGAGCTGAGTGAGGACTCAGAGCTGAGTGAGGACTCAGAGCTGAGTGAGGACTCAGAGCTGAGTGAGGACTCAGAGCTGAGTGAGGACTCAGAGCTGAGTGAGGTCACAGAGCTGAGTGAGTTTCCCTCGCTGAGTGAGGACACAGCTGAGTGAGTTTCCCGCGCTGAGTGAGGACTCAGAGCTGAATGAGGTCACAGAGCTGAGTGAGGACTCAGAGCTGAGTGAGGACAAAGAGCTGAGTGAGGACAAAGAGCTGAGTGAGGACTCAGAGCTGAGTGAGGACTCAGAGCTGAGTGAGGTCACAGAGCTGAGTGAGGACTCAGAGCTGAGTGAGGACTCAGAGCTGAGTGAGGACTCAGAGCTGAGTGAGGTCACAGAGCTGAGTGAGGACTCAGAGCTGAGTGAGGACTCAGAGCTGAGTGAGGTCACAGAGCTGAGTGAGGTCACAGAGCTGAGTGAGGTCACAGAGCTGAGTGAGGACTCAGAGCTGAGTGAGGTCACAGAGCTGAGTGAGGACTCAGAGCTGAGTGAGGACTCAGAGCTGAGTGAGTTCACAGAGCTGAGTGAGGACTCAGAGCTGAGTGAGGACTCAGAGCTGAGTGAGGACTCACTCAGAGCTGAGTGAGGACTCACTCAGAGCTGAGTGAGGACTCAGAGCTGAGTGAGTTTCCCGCGCTGAGTGAGGTCACAGAGCTGAGTGAGGACTCAGAGCTGAGTGAGGACTCAGAGCTGAGTGAGGTCACAGAGCTGAGTGAGGACTCAGAGCTGAGTGAGGTCACAGAGCTGAGTGAGGTCACAGAGCTGAGTGAGGACTCAGAGCTGAGTGAGGACTCAGAGCTGAGTGAGGTCACAGAGCTGAGTGAGGACTCAGAGCTGAGTGAGGTCACAGAGCTGAGTGAGGACTCAGAGCTGAGTGAGGACTCAGAGCTGAGTGAGGTCACAGAGCTGAGTGAGGTCACAGAGCTGAGTGAGGACTCAGAGCTGAGTGAGGTCACAGAGCTGAGTGAGGTCACAGAGCTGAGTGAGGTCACAGAGCTGAGTGAGGACTCAGAGCTGAGTGAGGACTCAGAGCTGAGTGAGGACTCAGAGCTGAGTGAGTTTCCCGCGCTGAGTGAGGACTCAGAGCTGAGTGAGGACTCAGAGCTGAGTGAGGACTCAGAGCTGAGTGAGGTCACAGAGCTGAGTGAGGTCTCAGAGCTGAGTGAGGACTCAGAGCTGAGTGAGGACTCAGAGCTGAGTGAGTTTCCCGCGCTGAGTGAGGACACAGAGCTGAGTGAGGTCACAGAGCTGAGTGAGGACTCAGAGCTGAGTGAGGTCACAGAGCTGAGTGACGACTCAGAGCTGAGTGACGACTCAGAGCTGAGTGAGGACTCAGAGCTGAGTGAGGACTCAGAGCTGAGTGAGGACTCAGAGCTGAGTGAGTTTCCCGCGCTGAGTGAGGACACAGAGCTGAGTGAGGACTCAGAGCTGAGTGAGGACTCAGAGCTGAGTGAGGTCACAGAGCTGAGTGAGGTCACAGAGCTGAGTGAGGTCACAGAGCTGAGTGAGGTCACAGAGCTGAGTGAGGACTCAGAGCTGAGTGAGGACTCAGAGCTGAGTGAGGACTCAGAGCTGAGTGAGGACACAGAGCTGAGTGAGTTTCCCGCGCTGAGTGAGTTTCCCGCGCTGAGTGAGTACTCAGAGCTGAGTGAGGACTCAGAGCTGAGTGAGGTCACAGAGCTGAGTGAGGACTCAGAGCTGAGTGAGTTTCCCGCGCTGAGTGAGGACTCAGAGCTGAGTGAGGTCACAGAGCTGAGTGAGGACTCAGAGCTGAGTGAGGACTCAGAGCTGAGTGAGGACACAGAGCTGAGTGAGGACTCAGAGCTGAGTGAGTTTCCCGTGCTGAGTGAGGACTCAGAGCTGAGTGAGTTTCCCGCGCTGAGTGAGGACTCAGAGCTGAGTGAGTACTCAGAGCTGAGTGAGTTTCCCGCGCTGAGTGAGGACTCAGAGCTGAGTGAGGACTCAGAGCTGAGTGAGTTTCCCGCGCTGAGTGCGGTCACGGAGCTGAGTGAGGACACGGAGCTGAGTGAGTTTCCCGCGCTGAGTGAGGTCACAGAGCTGAGTGAGGTCACAGAGCTGAGTGAGGACTCAGAGCTGAGTGAGGACTCAGAGCTGAGTGAGTTTCCCGCGCTGAGTGAGGACTCAGAGCTGAGTGATGACACAGAACTGAGTGAGTTTACCGCGCTGAGTGAGGACTCAGAGCTGAGTGAGGTCACAGAGCTGAGTGAGGACTCAGAGCTGAGTGAGGACTCAGAGCTGAGTGAGTTTCCCGTGCTGAGTGAGGACTCAGAGCTGAGTGAGGACTCAGAGCTGAGTGAGTTTCCCGCGCTGAGTGAGGTATCGAAGCTGAGTGAGGTCACGGAGCTGAGTGAGGACACAGAGCTGAGTGAGGACGCAGAGCTGAGTGAGGACGCAGAGCTGAGTGTGGACTCAGAGCTGAGTGAGGACTCAGAGCTGAGTGAGGACGCAGAGCTGAGTGAGGACACAGAGCTGAGTGAGGACTCAGAGCTGAGTGAGGACGCAGAGCTGAGTGAGGACTCAGAGCTGAGTGAGGACTCACTCAGAGCTGAGTGAGTTTCCCGCGTTGAGTGAGGACACAGAGCTGAGTGAGGACTCAGAGCTGAGTGAGGACTCAGAGCTGAGTGAGGACTCAGAGCTGAGTGAGGACTCAGAGCTGAGTGAGGACGCAGAGCTGAGTGAGGACTCAGAGCTGAGTGAGGACTCACTCAGAGCTGAGTGAGTTTCCCGCGTTGAGTGAGGACACAGAGCTGAGTGAGGACTCAGAGCTGAGTGAGGACACAGAGCTGAGTGAGGACTCACTCAGAGCTGAGTGAGTTTCCCGCGTTGAGTGAGGACACAGAGCTGAGTGAGTTTCCCGCGCTGAGTGAGGACACAGAGCTGAGTGAGGACTCAGAGCTGAGTGAGGACTCACTCAGAGCTGAGTGAGGACTCACTCAAAGCTGAGTGAGGTCACAGAGCTGAGTGAGGACACAGAGCTGAGTGAGTTTCCCGCGCTGAGTGAGGACTCAGAACTGAGTGAGTTTCCCGCGCTGAGTGAGGTCACAGAGCTGAGTGAGGTCACAGAGCTGAGTGAGGACTCAGAGCTGAGTGAGGACTCAGAGCTGAGTGAGGACTCAGAGCTGAGTGAGTTTCCCGCGCTGAGTGAGGACTCAGAGCTGAGTGAGGACTCACTCAGAGCTGAGTGAGGACTCACTCAAAGCTGAGTGAGGTCAGAGAGCTGAGTGAGGACACAGAGCTGAGTGAGGACTCACTCAGAGCTGAGTGAGGACTCACTCAAAGCTGAGTGAGGTCACAGAGCTGAGTGAGGACTCAGAGCTGAGTGAGTTTCCCGCGCTGAGTGAGGACTCAGAGCTGAGTGAGGACTCACTCAAAGCTGAGTGAGGACACAGAGCTGAGTGAGGACTCAGAGCTGAGTGAGGACTCACTCAGAGCTGAGTGAGGACTCACTCAAAGCTGAGTGAGGTCACAGAGCTGAGTGAGGACTCAGAGCTGAGTGAGGACTCAGAGCTGAGTGAGGACTCAGAGCTGAGTGAGGACTCAGAGCTGAGTGAGGACTCAGAGCTGAGTGAGGACTCAGAGCTGAGTGAGTTTCCCGCGCTGAGTGAGGACTCAGAGCTGAGTGATGACACAGAACTGAGTGAGTTTACCGCGCTGAGTGAGGACTCAGAGCTGAGTGAGGTCACAGAGCTGAGTGAGGACTCAGAGCTGAGTGAGGACTCAGAGCTGAGTGAGTTTCCCGCGCTGAGTGAGGTATCGGAGCTGAGTGAGGTCACGGAGCTGATTGAGGACTCAGAGATGAGTGAGGACTCACTCAGAGCTGAGTGAGTTTCCCGCGTTGAGTGAGGACGCAGAGCTGAGTGAGGACGCAGAGCTGAGTGAGGACTCACTCAGAGCTGAGTGAGTTTCCCGCGTTGAGTGAGGACACAGAGCTGAGTGAGGACTCAGAGCTGAGTGAGGACGCAGAGCTGAGTGAGGACGCAAAGCTGAGTGAGGACACAGAGCTGAGTGAGGACTCAGAGCTGAGTGAGGACTCACTCAGAGCTGAGTGAGGACTCACTCAAAGCTGAGTGAGGTCACAGAGCTGAGTGAGGACACAGAGCTGAGTGAGTTTCCCGTGCTGAATGAGGACACAGAGCTGAGTGAGGACTCAGAGCTGAGTGAGGACTCACTCAGAGCTGAGTGAGGACTCACTCAAAGCTGAGTGAGGTCACAGAGCTGAGTGAGGACACAGAGCTGAGTGAGTTTCCCGCGCTGAGTGAGGACTCAGAGCTGAGTGAGTTTCCCGCGCTGAGTGAGGACTCAGAGCTGAGTGAGGACTCAGAGTTGAGTGAGGTCACAGAGCTGAGTGAGGACTCAGAGCTGAGTGAGGACTCAGAGCTGAGTGAGTTTCCCGCGCTGAGTGAGGACTCAGAGCTGAGTGAGGACGCAGAGCTGAGTGAGGACTCACTCAGAGCTCAGTGAGTTTCCCGCGTTGAGTGAGGACGCAGAGCTGAGTGAGGAAACAGAGCTGAGTGAGGTCACAGAGCTGAGTGAGGACACAGAGCTGAGTGAGTTTCCCGCGCTGAGTGAGGACTCAGAGCTGAGTGAGGTCACAGAGCTGAGTGAGGACTCAGAGCTGAGTGAGGTCACAGAGCTGAGTGAGGACTCAGAGCTGAGTGAGGACTCACTCAGAGCTGAGTGAGGTCAAACTCAGAGCTGAGTGAGGACTCAGAGCTGAGTGAGGACTCAGAGCTGAGTGAGGACACAGAGCTGAGTGAGGACTCAGAGCTGAGTTAGGACTCACTCAGAGCTGAGTGAGGACTCACTCAAAGCTGAGTGAGGTCACAGAGCTGAGTGAGGACACAGAGCTGAGTGAGTTTCCCGCGCTGAGTGAGGACTCAGAGCTGAGTGAGGTCACAGAGCTGAGTGAGTTTCCCGCGCTGAGTGAGGACTCAGAGCTGAGTGAGGACTCAGAGCTGAGTGAATTCACAGAGCTGAGTGAGGACTCAGAGCTGAGTGAGGACTCAGAGCTGAGTGAGGACTCAGAGCTGAGTGAGGGCACAGAGCTGAGTGAGGGCACAGAGCTGAGTGAGGACTCAGAGCTGAGTGAGGACTCAGAGCTGAGTGAGGACTCAGAGCTTAGTGAGTTTCCCGCGCTGAGTGAGGTCACAGAGCTGAGTGAGGACTCAGAGCTGAGTGAGGACTCAGAGCTGAGTGAGTTCACAGAGCTGAGTGAGGACACAGAGCTGAGTGAGTTTCCCGCGCTGAGTGAGGACTCAGAGCTGAGTGAGTTTCCCGCGCTGAGTGAGGACTCAGAGCTGAGTGAGTTTTCCGCGCTGAGTGAGGACTCAGAGCTGAGTGAGGACTCAGAGCTGAGTGAGGACTCAGAGCTGAGTGAGGACACAGAGCTGAGTGAGGTCACAGAGCTGAGTGAGTTTCCCGCGCTGAGTGAGGACTCAGAGCTGAGTGAGTTTTCCGCGCTGAGTGAGGACTCAGAGCTGAGTGAGGTCACAGAGCTGAGTGAGTTTCCCGCGCTGAGTGAGGTCACAGAGCTGAGTGAGGACTCAGAGCTGAGTGAGGACTCAGAGCTGAGTGAGGTCACAGAGCTGAGTGAGTTTCCCGCGCTGAGTGAGGTCACAGAGCTGAGTGAGTTTCCCGCGCTGAGTGAGGTCACAGAGCTGAGTGAGGTCACAGAGCTGAGTGAGGACTCAGAGCTGAGTGAGGACTCAGAGCTGAGTGAGGTCACAGAGCTGAGTGAGGACTCAGAGCTGACTCAGGTCACAGAGCTGAGTGAGTTTCCCGCGTTGAGTGAGGACACAGAGCTGAGTGAGGTCACAGAGCTGAGTGAGGACACAGAGCTGAGTGAGGTCACAGAGCTGAGTGGGGACTCAGAGCTGAGTGAGGACTCAGAGCTGAGTGAGGTCACAGAGCTGAGTGAGGACACAGAGCTGAGTGAGGACTCAGAGCTGAGTGAGGTCACAGAGCTGAGTGAGGTCACAGAGCTGAGTGGGGACTCAGAGCTGAGTGCGGTCACAGAGCTGAGTGAGGACTCAGAGCTGAGTGAGGACTCAGAGCTGAGTGAGGTCACAGAGCTGAGTGAGGACACAGAGCTGAGTGAGGACTCAGAGCTGAGTGAGGACTCAGAGCTGAGTGAGGTCACAGAGCTGAGTGAGGACACAGAGCTGAGTGAGGACTCAGAGCTGAGTGAGGTCACAGAGCTGAGTGAGGACTCAGAGCTGAGTGAGGACTCAGAGCTGAGTGAGGTCACAGAGCTGAGTGAGGACACAGAGCTGAGTGAGGACTCAGAGCTGAGTGAGGTCACAGAGCTGAGTGAGGACACAGAGCTGAGTGAGGACTCAGAGCTGAGTGAGGTCACAGAGCTGAGTGAGGTCACAGAGCTGAGTGAGGACTCAGAGCTGAGTGAGGACTCAGAGCTGAGTGAGGTCACAGAGCTGAGTGAGGACACAGAGCTGAGTGAGGTCACAGAGCTGAGTGAGGTCACAGAGCTGAGTGAGGTCACAGAGCTGAGTGGGGACTCAGAGCTGAGTGAGGTCACAGAGCTGAGTGAGGACTCAGAGCTGAGTGAGTTTCCCGCGCTGAGTGAGGTCACAGAGCTGAGTGAGGACTCAGAGCTGAGTGAGTTTCCCGCGCTGAGTGAGGTCACAGAGCTGAGTGAGGACTCAGAGCTGAGTGAGGACTCAGAGCTGAGTGAGTTTCCCGCGCTGAGTGAGGTCACAGAGCTGAGTGAGGTCACAGAGCTGAGTGAGGACACAGAGCTGAGTGAGGACTCAGAGCTGAGTGAGGTCACAGAGCTGAGTGGGGACTCAGAGCTGAGTGAGGTCACAGAGCTGAGTGAGGACTCAGAGCTGAGTGAGGACTCAGAGCTGAGTGAGGTCACAGAGCTGAGTGAGGACACAGAGCTGAGTGAGGACTCAGAGCTGAGTGAGGACTCAGAGCTGAGTGAGGACACAGAGCTGAGTGAGGACACAGAGCTGAGTGAGGACTCAGAGCTGAGTGAGGTCACAGAGCTGAGTGAGGTCACAGAGCTGAGTGAGGTCACAGAGCTGAGTGAGGTCACAGAGCTGAGTGAGGACTCAGAGCTGAGTGAGGTCACAGAGCTGAGTGAGGACACAGAGCTGAGTGAGGACTCAGAGCTGAGTGAGGACTCAGAGCTGAGTGAGGACTCAGAGCTGAGTGAGGACACAGAGCTGAGTGAGGACACAGAGCTGAGTGAGGACACAGAGCTGAGTGAGGACTCAGAGCTGAGTGAGTTTCCCGCGCTGAGTGAGGTCACAGAGCTGAGTGAGGACACAGAGCTGAGTGAGGACTCAGAGCTGAGTGAGTTTCCCGCGCTGAGTGAGGTCACAGAGCTGAGTGAGGACTCAGAGCTGAGTGAGTTTCCCGCGCTGAGTGAGGTCACAGAGCTGAGTGAGGACACAGAGCTGAGTGAGGACTCAGAGCTGAGTGAGTTTCCCGCGCTGAGTGAGGTCACAGAGCTGAGTGAGGACACAGAGCTGAGTGAGGTCACAGAGCTGAGTGAGGACTCAGAGCTGAGTGAGGTCACAGAGCTGAGTGAGGTCACAGAGCTGAGTGGGGACTCAGAGCTGAGTGAGGTCACAGAGCTGAGTGAGGACTCAGAGCTGAGTGAGGTCACAGAGCTGAGTGAGGACACAGAGCTGAGTGAGGACTCAGAGCTGAGTGAGGACTCAGAGCTGAGTGAGGTCACAGAGCTGAGTGAGGACTCAGAGCTGAGTGAGGTCACAGAGCTGAGTGAGGTCACAGAGCTGAGTGAGGACACAGAGCTGAGTGAGGACTCAGAGCTGAGTGAGGTCACAGAGCTGAGTGAGGACTCAGAGCTGAGTGAGGTCACAGAGCTGAGTGAGGTCACAGAGCTGAGTGAGGACACAGAGCTGAGTGAGGACTCAGAGCTGAGTGAGGTCACAGAGCTGAGTGAGGTCACAGAGCTGAGTGAGGACTCAGAGCTGAGTGAGGACTCAGAGCTGAGTGAGGACTCAGAGCTGAGTGAGGTCACAGAGCTGAGTGAGGACTCAGAGCTGAGTGAGGTCACAGAGCTGAGTGAGGTCACAGAGCTGAGTGAGGACTCAGAGCTGAGTGAGGACTCAGAGCTGAGTGAGGACTCAGAGCTGAGTGAGGTCACAGAGCTGAGTGAGGACTCAGAGCTGAGTGAGGACTCAGAGCTGAGTGAGTTTCCCGCGCTGAGTGAGGTCACAGAGCTGAGTGAGGACTCAGAGCTGAGTGAGTTTCCCGCGCTGAGTGAGGTCACAGAGCTGAGTGAGGACACAGAGCTGAGTGAGGACTCAGAGCTGAGTGAGTTTCCCGCGCTGAGTGAGGTCACAGAGCTGAGTGAGGACACAGAGCTGAGTGAGGTCACAGAGCTGAGTGAGGACTCAGAGCTGAGTGAGGTCACAGAGCTGAGTGAGGACACAGAGCTGAGTGAGGTCACAGAGCTGAGTGAGGACACAGAGCTGAGTGAGGACACAGAGCTGAGTGAGTTTCCCGCGTTGAGTGAGGACACAGAGCTGAGTGAGGTCACAGAGCTTAGTGAGTTTCCCGCGCTGAGTGAGGTCACAGAGCTGAGTGAGGACTCAGAGCTGAGTGAGGACACAGAGCTGAGTGAGTTTCCCGCGCTGAGTGAGGTCACAGAGCTGAGTGAGGACACAGAGCTGAGTGAGGACTCAGAGCTGAGTGAGGTCACAGAGCTGAGTGAGTTTCCCGCGTTGAGTGAGGACACAGAGCTGAGTGAGGACACAGAGCTGAGTGAGTTTCCCGCGCTGAGTGAGGACTCAGATCTGAGTGAGGACTCAGAGCTGAGTGAGGACTCAGAGCTGAGTGAGGACTCAGAGCTGAGTGAGGTCACAGAGCTGAGTGAGGACTCAGAGCTGAGTGAGGTCACAGAGCTGAGTGAGGTCACAGAGCTGAGTGAGGACTCAGAGCTGAGTGAGGACTCAGAGCTGAGTGAGGTCACAGAGCTGAGTGAGGTCACAGAGCTGAGTGAGGACTCAGAGCTGAGTGAGGACTCAGAGCTTAGTGAGTTTCCCGCGCTGATTGAGGACACAGAGCTGAGTGAGGACTCAGAGCTGAGTGAGGACTCAGAGCTGAGTGAGTTTCCCACGCTGAGTGAGGACTCAGAGCTGAGTGAGGACTCAGAGCTGAGTGAGGACTCAGAGCTGAGTGAGGACTCAGAGCTGAGTGAGGTCACAGAGCTGAGTGAGGACTCAGTGCTGAGTGAGGACTCAGAGCTGAGTGAGGTCACAGAGCTGAGTGAGGACACAGAGCTGAGTGAGGTCACAGAGCTGAGTGAGGACTCAGAGCTGAGTGAGGACTCAGAGCTGAGTGAGGACTCAGAGCTGAGTGAGGTCACAGAGCTGAGTGAGGTCACAGAGCTGAGTGAGGACTCAGAGCTGAGTGAGGTCACAGAGCTGAGTGAGGACTCAGAGCTGAGTGAGGACTCAGAGCTGAGTGAGGTCACAGAGCTGAGTGAGGTCACAGAGCTGAGTGAGGAGACAGAGCTGAGTGAGGAGACAGAGCTGAGTGAGGTCACAGAGCTGAGTGAGGTCACAGAGCTGAGTGAGGTCACAGAGCTGAGTGAGGTCACAGAGCTGAGTGAGGACACAGAGCTGAGTGAGGACACAGAGCTGAGTGAGGACTCAGAGCTGAGTGAGGTCACAGAGCTGAGTGAGGACTCAGAGCTGAGTGAGGACTCAGAGCTGAGTGAGGACACAGAGCTGAGTGAGGACACAGAGCTGAGTGAGGACACAGAGCTGAGTGAGGACACAGAGCTGAGTGAGGACACAGAGCTGAGTGAGGACACAGAGCTGAGTGAGTTTCCCGCGTTGAGTGAGGACACAGAGCTGAGTGAGGTCACAGAGCTGAGTGAGTTTCCCGCGCTGAGTGAGGACTCAGAGCTGAGTGAGGACACAGAGCTGAGTGAGGACACAGAGCTGAGTGAGGACACAGAGCTGAGTGAGGTCACAGAGCTGAGTGAGGTCACAGAGCTGAGTGAGGTCACAGAGCTGAGTGAGGACACAGAGCTGAGTGAGGACTCAGAGCTGAGTGAGGTCACAGAGCTGAGTGAGGACTCAGTGCTGAGTGAGGACTCAGAGCTGAGTGAGGTCACAGAGCTGAGTGAGGACTCAGAGCTGAGTGAGGACTCAGAGCTGAGTGAGGACTCAGAGCTGAGTGAGGTCACAGAGCTGAGTGAGGTCACAGAGCTGAGTGAGGACACAGAGCTGAGTGAGGACACAGAGCTGAGTGAGGACTCAGTGCTGAGTGAGGACTCAGAGCTGAGTGAGGTCACAGAGCTGAGTGAGGACTCAGAGCTGAGTGAGGACTCAGAGCTGAGTGAGGACTCAGAGCTGAGTGAGGTCACAGAGCTGAGTGAGGACTCAGAGCTGAGTGAGGACACAGAGCTGAGTGAGGACACAGAGCTGAGTGAGGACACAGAGCTGAGTGAAGACTCAGAGCTGAGTGAGGTCACAGAGCTGAGTGAGGACTCAGAGCTGAGTGAGGACTCAGAGCTGAGTGAGGACTCAGAGCTGAGTGAGGACTCAGAGCTGAGTGAGGTCACAGAGCTGAGTGAGGACTCAGAGCTGAGTGAGGTCACAGAGCTGAGTGAGGTCACAGAGCTGAGTGAGGACTCAGAGCTGAGTGAGGACTCAGAGCTGAGTGAGGACACAGAGCTGAGTGAGGACACAGAGCTGAGTGAGTTTCCCGCGTTGAGTGAGGACACAGAGCTGAGGAGGACACAGAGCTGAGGAGGACACAGAGCTGAGTGAGGACACAGAGCTGAGTGAGTTTCCCGCGCTGAGTGAGGACTCAGAGCTGAGTGAGGACTCAGAGCTGAGTGAGGACTCAGAGCTGAGTGAGGTCACAGAGCTGAGTGAGGACTCAGTGCTGAGTGAGGACTCAGAGCTGAGTGAGGTCACAGAGCTGAGTGAGGACTCAGAGCTGAGTGAGGACTCAGAGCTGAGTGAGGACTCAGAGCTGAGTGAGGTCACAGAGCTGAGTGAGGACACAGAGCTGAGTGAGGACTCAGAGCTGAGTGAGGACTCAGAACTGAGTGAGGACTCAGAGCTGAGTGAGTTTCCCGCGCTGAGTGAGGACACAGAGCTGAGTGAGGACTCAAAGCTGAGTGAGGTCACAGAGGTGAGTGAGGACTCAGAGCTGAGTGAGGTCACAGAGCTGAGTGAGGACACAGAGCTGAGTGAGGTCACAGAGCTGAGTGAGGACTCAGAGCTGAGTGAGGACTCAGAGCTGAGTGAGGACACAGAGCTGAGTGAGGACACAGAGCTGAGTGAGGACACAGAGCTGAGTGAGGACTCAGAGCTGAGTGAGGTCACAGAGCTGAGTGAGGTCACAGAGCTGAGTGAGGACTCAGAGCTGAGTGAGGACTCAGAGCTGAGTGAGGACTCAGAGCTGAGTGAGGACTCAGAGCTGAGTGAGGACACAGAGCTGAGTGAGGACTCAGAGCTGAGTGAGGTCACAGAGCTGAGTGAGGACTCAGAGCTGAGTGAGGACTCAGAGCTGAGTGAGGACTCAGAGCTGAGTGAGGACTCAGAGCTGAGTGAGGACTCAGAGCTGAGTGAGGACTCAGAGCTGAGTGAGGACACAGAGCTGAGTGAGGACACAGAGCTGAGTGAGGACACAGAGCTGAGTGAGGACACAGAGCTGAGTGAGGACACAGAGCTGAGTGAGGACACAGAGCTGAGTGAGGACACAGAGCTGAGTGAGGACACAGAGCTGAGTGAGGACACAGAGCTGAGTGACTTTCCAACACTGAGTGAGGACACAGAGCTGAGTGAGGACAAGGAGCTGAGTGAGGTCACAGAGCTGAGTGAGGACTCAGAGCTGAGTGAGGACTCAGAGCTGAGTGAGGTCACAGAGCTGAGTGAGGACTCAGAGCTGAGTGAGGTCACAGAGCTGAGTAAGGACTCAGAGCTGAGTGAGGACTCAGAGCTTAGTGAGTTTCCCGCGCTGAGTGAGGTCACAGAGCTGAGTGAGGACTCAGAGCTGAGTGAGGACTCAGAGCTGAGTGAGAACTCAGAGCTGAGTGAGTTTCCCACGCTGAGTGAGGACTCAGAACTGAGTGAGTTTCCCGCGCTGAGTGAGGTCACAGAGCTGAGTGAGGACTCAGAGCTGAGTGAGTTTCCCGCGTTGAGTGAGGACACAGAGCTGAGTGAGGTCACACAGCTGAGTAAGGACACAGAGCTGAGTGAGGACACAGAGCTGAGTGAGTTTCCCACGCTGAGTGAGGACACAGAGCTGAGTGAGTTTCCCACGCTGAGTGAGGTCACAGAGCTGAGTGAGGACACAGAGCTTAGTGAGTTTCCCGCGTTGAGTGAGGACACAGGGCTGAGTGAGGTCACAGAGCTGAGTGAGGTCACAGAGCTGAGTGAGTTTCCCGCGTTGAGTGAGGACACAGAGATGAGTGAGGACAAAGAGCTGAGTGAGTTTCCCACGCTGAGTGAGGTCACAGAGCTGAGTGAGGACAAAGAGCTGAGTGAGGTCACAGAGCTGAGTGAGGACTCAGAGCTGAGTGAGGACTCAGAGCTGAGTGAGGTCACAGAGCTGAGTGAGGTCACAGAGCTGAGTGAGGACACAGAGCTGAGTGAGGACACAGAGCTGAGTGAGGACACAGAGCTGAGTGAGTTTCCCACGCTGAGTGAGTTCACAGAGCTGAGTGAGGTCACAGAGCTGAGTGAGGACAAAGAGCTGAGTGAGGTCACAGAGCTGAGTGAGGACTCAGAGCTGAGTGAGGACTCAGAGCTGAGTGAGGTCACAGAGCTGAGTGAGGACTCAGAGCTGAGTGAGGTCACAGAGCTGAGTGAGGACTCAGAGCTGAGTGAGGACTCAGAGCTGAGTGAGTTTCCCACGCTGAGTGAGGACTCAGAGCTGAGTGAGGTCACAGAGCTGAGTGAGGACTCAGAGCTGAGTGAGGACTCAGAGCTGAGTGAGGACTCAGAGCTGAGTGAGGTCACAGAGCTGAGTGAGGACTCAGTGCTGAGTGAGGACTCAGAGCTGAGTGAGGTCACAGAGCTGAGTGAGGACACAGAGCTGAGTGAGGACACAGAGCTGAGTGAGGTCACAGAGCTGAGTGAGGACACAGAGCTGAGTGAGGACACAGAGCTGAGTGAGGACTCAGAGCTGAGTGAGGACTCAGAGCTGAGTGAGGTCATAGAGCTGAGTGAGGACTCAGAGCTGAGTGAGGGCACAGAGCTGAGTGAGGACACAGAGCTGAGTGAGTTTCCCGCGTTGAGTGAGGACACAGAGCTGAGTGAGGACACAGAGCTGAGTGAGTTTCCCGCGTTGAGTGAGGACACAGAGCTGAGTGAGGACACAGAGCTGAGTGAGGACACAGAGCTGAGTGAGGACACAGAGCTGAGTGAGGTCACAGAGCTGAGTGACTTTCCAACACTGAGTGAGGTCACAGAGCTGAGTGAGGTCACAGAGCTGAGTGAGGTCACAGAGCTGAGTGAGGTCACAGAGCTGAGTGAGGTCACAGAGCTGAGTGAGGTCACAGAGCTGAGTGAGTTTCCCGCGCTGAGTGAGGACACAGAGCTGAGTGAGGACACAGAGCTGAGTGAGTTTCCCACGCTGAGTGAGGACTCAGAGCTGAGTGAGGACTCAGAGCTGAGTGAGGACTCAGAGCTGAGTGAGGTCACAGAGCTGAGTGAGGACTCAGTGCTGAGTGAGGACTCAGAGCTGAGTGAGGACTCAGAGCTGAGTGAGGACACAGAGCTGAGTGAGGACTCAGAGCTGAGTGAGGACTCAGAGCTGAGTGAGGACTCAGAGCTGAGTGAGGTCACAGAGCTGAGTGAGGTCACAGAGCTGAGTGCGTTTCCCGCGCTGAGTGAGGTCACAGAGCTGAGTGAGGTCACAGAGCTGAGTGAGGACTCAGAGCTGAGTGAGGACACAGAGCTGAGTGAGGACACAGAGCTGAGTGAGTTTCCTGCGCTGAGTGAGGTCACAGAGCTGAGTGAGGTCACAGAGCTGAGTGAGTTTCCCGCGCTGAGTGAGGACACAGAGCTGAGTGAGTTTCCCGCGCTGAGTGAGGACTCAGAGCTGAGTGAGGACTCAGAGCTGAGTGAGGTCACAGAGCTGAGTGAGGTCACAGAGCTGAGTGAGGAGACAGAGCTGAGTGAGGTCACAGAGCTGAGTGAGGACTCAGTGCTGAGTGAGGACTCAGAGCTGAGTGAGGACTCAGAGCTGAGTGAGGACTCAGAGCTGAGTGAGGACTCAGAGCTGAGTGAGGTCACAGAGCTGAGTGAGGACTCAGAGCTGAGTGAGGACTCAGAGCTGAGTGAGGACACAGAGCTGAGTGAGGTCACAGAGCTGAGTGAGGTCACAGAGCTGAGTGAGGACTCAGAGCTGAGTGAGGACTCAGAGCTGAGTGAGGACTCAGAGCTGAGTGAGGACACAGAGCTGAGTGAGGACACAGAGCTGAGTGAGTTTCCCGCGTTGAGTGAGGACACAGAGCTGAGTGAGGTCACAGAGCTGAGTGAGTTTCCCGCGTTGAGTGAGGACTCAGAGCTGAGTGAGGACTCAGAGCTGAGGAGGACACAGAGCTGAGGAGGACACAGAGCTGAGTGAGGTCACAGAGCTGAGTGAGGTCACAGAGCTGAGTGAGGTCACAGAGCTGAGTGAGGTCACAGAGCTGAGTGAGGACACAGAGCTGAGTGAGGACTCAGAGCTGAGTGAGGTCACAGAGCTGAGTGAGTTTCCCGCGCTGAGTGAGGACACAGAGCTGAGTGAGTTTCCCGCGCTGAGTGAGGACTCAGAGCTGAGTGAGGACTCAGAGCTGAGTGAGGACTCAGAGCTGAGTGAGGTCACAGAGCTGAGTGAGGACTCAGTGCTGAGTGAGGACTCAGAGCTGAGTGAGGTCACAGAGCTGAGTGAGGACTCAGAGCTGAGTGAGGACTCAGAGCTGAGTGAGGTCACAGAGCTGAGTGAGGTCACAGAGCTGAGTGAGGACACAGAGCTGAGTGAGGACTCAGAGCTGAGTGAGGACTCAGAACTGAGTGAGGACTCAGAGCTGAGTGAGTTTCCCGCGCTGAGTGAGGACACAGAGCTGAGTGAGGACTCAAAGCTGAGTGAGGTCACAGAGCTGAGTGAGGACTCAGAGCTGAGTGAGGACTCAGAGCTGAGTGAGGTCACAGAGCTGAGTGAGGTCACAGAGCTGAGTGAGGACTCAGAGCTGAGTGAGGACACAGAGCTGAGTGAGGACACAGAGCTGAGTGAGGACACAGAGCTGAGTGAGGACTCAGAGCTGAGTGAGGTCACAGAGCTGAGTGAGGACTCAGAGCTGAGTGAGGACTCAGAGCTGAGTGAGGACTCAGAGCTGAGTGAGGACTCAGAGCTGAGTGAGGTCACAGAGCTGAGGAGGACACAGAGCTGAGTGAGGTCACAGAGCTGAGTGAGGTCACAGAGCTGAGTGAGGACACAGAGCTGAGTGAGGACACAGAGCTGAGTGAGGACACAGAGCTGAGTGACTTTCCAACACTGAGTGAGGACACAGAGCTGAGTGAGGACACAGAGCTGAGTGAGTTTCCCGCGCTGAGTGAGGTCACAGAGCTGAGTGAGGTCACAGAGCTGAGTGAGTTTCCCGCGCTGAGTGAGGACACAGAGCTGAGTGAGTTTCCCGCGCTGAGTGAGGACTCAGAGCTGAGTGAGGACTCAGAGCTGAGTGAGGTCACAGAGCTGAGTGAGGTCACAGAGCTGAGTGAGGACTCAGAGCTGAGTGAGGACTCAGAGCTGAGTGAGTTTCCCGCGCTGAGTGAGGACACAGAGCTGAGTGAGGACTCAGAGCTGAGTGAGGACTCAGAGCTGAGTGAGTTTCCCACGCTGAGTGAGGACTCAGAGCTGAGTGAGGACTCAGAGCTGAGTGAGGTCACAGAGCTCAGTGAGGACTCAGTGCTGAGTGAGGACTCAGAGCTGAGTGAGGTCACAGAGCTGAGTGAGGTCACAGAGCTGAGTGAGGACACAGAGCTGAGTGAGGTCACAGAGCTGAGTGAGGACTCAGAGCTGAGTGAGTTTCCCGCGCTGAGTGAGGTCACAGAGCTGAGTGAGGACTCAGAGCTGAGTGAGGTCACAGAGCTGAGTGAGGACTCAGTGCTGAGTGAGGACTCAGAGCTGAGTGAGGTCACAGAGCTGAGTGAGGACTCAGAGCTGAGTGAGGTCACAGAGCTGAGTGAGGTCACAGAGCTGAGTGAGGAGACAGAGCTGAGTGAGGAGACAGAGCTGAGTGAGGTCACAGAGCTGAGTGAGGACTCAGAGCTGAGTGAGGTCACAGAGCTGAGTGAGGTCACAGAGCTGAGTGAGGACACAGAGCTGAGTGAGGACACAGAGCTGAGTGAGGACTCAGAGCTGAGTGAGGACTCAGAGCTGAGTGAGGACTCAGAGCTGAGTGAGGTCACAGAGCTGAGTGAGGTCACAGTGCTGAGTGAGGACTCAGAGCTGAGTGAGGACTCAGAGCTGAGTGAGGACACAGAGCTGAGTGAGGTCACAGAGCTGAGTGAGGTCACAGAGCTGAGTGAGGACTCAGAGCTGAGTGAGGACACAGAGCTGAGTGAGGACACAGAGCTGAGTGAGGACACAGAGCTGAGTGAGGACACAGAGCTGAGTGAGGTCACAGAGCTGAGTGAGTTTCCCGCGTTGAGTGAGGACACAGAGCTGAGTGAGGACACAGAGCTGAGTGAGTTTCCCACGCTGAGTGAGTTCACAGCTCTGAGTGAGGTCACAGAGCTGAGTGAGGACAAGGAGCTGAGTGAGGTCACAGAGCTGAGTGAGGACTCAGAGCTGAGTGAGGACTCAGAGCTGAGTGAGGTCACAGAGCTGAGTGAGGACTCAGAGCTGAGTGAGGTCACAGAGCTGAGTGAGGACTCAGAGCTGAGTGAGGACTCAGAGCTGAGTGAGGACTCAGAGCTGAGTGAGTTTCCCACGCTGAGTGAGGACTCAGAGCTGAGTGAGGACTCAGAGCTGAGTGAGGACTCAGAGCTGAGTGAGGTCAGAGAGCTGAGTGAGGACTCAGTGCTGAGTGAGGACTCAGAGCTGAGTGAGGACACAGAGCTGAGTGAGGACTCAGAACTGAGTGAGTTTCCCGCGCTGAGTGAGGTCACAGAGCTGAGTGAGGACTCAGAGCTGAGTGAGTTTCCCACGCTGAGTGAGGTCACAGAGCTGAGTGAGGACACAGAGCTTAGTGAGTTTCCCGCGTTGAGTGAGGACACAGAGCTGAGTGAGGACACAGAGCTGAGTGAGGTCACAGAGCTGAGTGAGGACACAGAGCTAAGTGAGGACACAGAGCTGAGTGAGGACACAGAGCTGAGTGAGGACACAGAGCTAAGTGAGGTCACAGAGCTGAGTGAGGTCACAGAGCTGAGTGAGGACACAGAGCTGAGGAGGACACAGAGCTGAGTGAGGACACAGACCTGAGTGAGTTTCCCACGCTGAGTGAGGTCACAGAGCTGAGTGAGGACAAAGAGCTGAGTGAGGTCACAGAGCTGAGTGAGGACTCAGAGCTGAGTGAGGTCACAGAGCTGAGTGAGGACACAGAGCTGAGTGAGGACACAGAGCTGAGTGAGGACACAGAGCTGAGTGAGTTTCCCACGCTGAGTGAGTTCACAGAGCTGAGTGAGGTCACAGAGCTGAGTGAGGACAAAGAGCTGAGTGAGGTCACAGAGCTGAGTGAGGACTCAGAGCTGAGTGAGGACTCAGAGCTGAGTGAGGTCACAGAGCTGAGTGAGGACTCAGAGCTGAGTGAGGTCACAGAGCTGAGTGAGGACTCAGAGCTGAGTGAGGACTCAGAGCTGAGTGAGTTTCCCACGCTGAGTGAGGACTCAGAGCTGAGTGAGGTCACAGAGCTGAGTGAGGACTCAGAGCTGAGTGAGGACTCAGAGCTGAGTGAGGACTCAGAGCTGAGTGAGGTCACAGAGCTGAGTGAGGACTCAGAGCTGAGTGAGGACTCAGAGCTGAGTGAGGTCACAGAGCTGAGTGAGGACTCAGAGCTGAGTGAGGTCACAGAGCTGAGTGAGGACACAGAGCTGAGTGAGGACACAGAGCTGAGTGAGTTTCCCGCGTTGAGTGAGGACACAGAGATGAGTGAGGTCACAGAGCTGAGTGAGTTTCCCGCGCTGAGTGAGGACACAGAGCTGAGTGAGGACACAGAGCTGAGTGAGGACACAGAACTCAGTGAGGTCACAGAGCTGAGTGAGTTGCCCGCGTTGAGTGAGGACAGAGAGCTGAGTGAGGACTCAGAGCTGAGTGAGGACTCAGAGCTGAGTGAGGTCATAGAGCTGAGTGAGGACACAGAGCTGAGTGAGGACACAGAGCTGAGTGAGTTTCCCGCGTTGAGTGAGGACACAGAGCTGAGTGAGGACACAGAGCTGAGTGAGGACACAGAGCTGAGTGAGGACACAGAGCTGAGTGAGGTCACAGAGCTGAGTGACTTTCCAACACTGAGTGAGGTCACAGAGCTGAGTGAGGTCACAGAGCTGAGTGAGGTCACAGAGCTGAGTGAGGACTCAGTGCTGAGTGAGGACTCAGAGCTGAGTGAGGTCACAGAGCTGAGTGAGGACTCAGAGCTGAGTGAGGACTCAGAGCTGAGTGAGGTCACAGAGCTGAGTGAGGACTCAGAGCTGAGTGAGGACTCAGAGCTGAGTGAGGACTCAGAACTGAGTGAGGACTCAGAGCTGAGTGAGTTTCCCGCGCTGAGTGAGGTCACAGAGCTGAGTGAGGACTCAGAGCTGAGTGAGGTCACAGAGCTGAGTGAGGTCACAGAGCTGAGTGAGTTTCCCGCGTTGAGTGAGGACACAGAGCTGAGTGAGGTCACAGAGCTGAGTGAGTTTCCCGCGTTGAGTGAGGACACAGAGCTGAGTGAGGACACAGAGCTGAGTGAGGACACAGAGCTGAGTGACTTTCCAACACTGAGTGAGGACACAGAGCTGAGTGAGGTCACAGAGCTGAGTGAGTTTCCCGCGCTGAGTGAGGTCACAGAGCTGAGTGAGGACACAGAGCTGAGTGAGGTCACAGAGCTGAGTGAGTTTCCCGCGCTGAGTGAGGTCACAGAGCTGAGTGAGGACTCAGAGCTGAGTGAGGTCACAGAGCTGAGTGAGGTCACAGAGCTGAGTGAGGACACAGAGCTGAGTGAGGACACAGAGCTGAGTGAGGTCACAGAGCTGAGTGAGGTCAAAGAGCTGAGTGAGGTCACAGAGCTGAGTGAGGACACAGAGCTGAGTGAGGTCACAGAGCTGAGTGAGTTTCCCACGCTGAGTGAGTTCACAGTGCTGAGTGAGGTCACAGAGCTGAGTGAGGACAAGGAGCTGAGTGAGGACTCAGAGCTGAGTGAGGTCACAGAGCTGAGTGAGGACTCAGAGCTGAGTGAGGTCACAGAGCTGAGTAAGGACTCAGAGCTGAGTGAGGACTCAGAGCTTAGTGAGTTTCCCGCGCTGAGTGAGGTCACAGAGCTGAGTGAGGACTCAGAGCTGAGTGAGGACTCAGAGCTGAGTGAGAACTCAGAGCTGAGTGAGTTTCCCACGCTGAGTGAGGACTCAGAGCTGAGTGAGGACTCAGAGCTGAGTGAGGACTCAGAGCTGAGTGAGGTCACAGAGCTGAGTGAGGACTCAGAGCTGAGTGAGGACTCAGAGCTGAGTGAGGACACAGAGCTGAGTGAGGACACAGAGCTGAGTGAGTTTCCCGCGCTGAGTGAGGACACAGAGCTGAGTGAGTTTCCCGCGTTGAGTGAGGACTCAGAGCTGAGTGAGGACACAGAGCTGAGTGAGTTTCCCACGCTGAGTGAGGACACAGAGCTGAGTGAGTTTCCCACGCTGAGTGAGGACAGAGAGCTGAGTGAGGACACAGAGCTGAGTGAGTTTCCCACGCTGAGTGAGGACACAGAGCTGAGTGAGGACACAGAGCTGAGTGAGGTCACAGAGCTGAGTGAGGTCACAGAGCTGAGTGAGGTCACAGAGCTGAGTGAGGACTCAGAGCTGAGTGAGGTCACAGAGCTGAGTGAGGACTCAGAGCTGAGTGAGGACACAGAGCTGAGTGAGGACACAGAGCTGAGTGAGGACACAGAGCTGAGTGAGGACACAGAGCTGAGTGAGGTCACAGAGCTGAGTGAGTTTCCCACGCTGAGTGAGTTCACAGAGCTGAGTGAGGTCACAGAGCTGAGTGAGGACAAAGAGCTGAGTGAGGTCACAGAGCTGAGTGAGGACTCAGAGCTGAGTGAGGACTCAGAGCTGAGTGAGGTCACAGAGCTGAGTGAGGACTCAGAGCTGAGTGAGGTCACAGAGCTGAGTGAGGACTCAGAGCTGAGTGAGGACTCAGAGCTTAGTGAGGTCACAGAGCTGAGTGAGGACTCAGAGCTGAGTGAGGACTCAGAGCTGAGTGAGTTTCCCACGCTGAGTGAGGACTCAGAGCTGAGTGAGGTCACAGAGCTGAGTGAGGACTCAGAGCTGAGTGAGGACTCAGAGCTGAGTGAGGACAAAGAGCTGAGTGAGGTCACAGAGCTGAGTGAGGACTCAGAGCTGAGTGAGGACTCAGAGCTGAGTGAGGTCACAGAGCTGAGTGAGGACTCAGAGCTGAGTGAGGTCACAGAGCTGAGTGAGGACTCAGTGCTGAGTGAGGACTCAGAGCTGAGTGAGGTCACAGAGCTGAGTGAGGACTCAGAGCTGAGTGAGGTCACAGAGCTGAGTGAGGTCACAGAGCTGAGTGAGTTTCCCGCGCTGAGTGAGGACACAGAGCTGAGTGAGGACACAGAACTCAGTGAGGTCACAGAGCTGAGTGAGGTCACAGAGCTGAGTGAGGACACAGAGCTGAGTGAGGACTCAGAGCTGAGTGAGGTCACAGAGCTGAGTGAGTTTCCCGCGTTGAGTGAGGACACAGAGCTGAGGAGGACACAGAGCTGAGTGAGGACACAGAGCTGAGTGAGTTTCCCACGCTGAGTGAGGTCACAGAGCTGAGTGAGGTCACAGAGCTGAGTGAGGACAAAGAGCTGAGTGAGGTCACAGAGCTGAGTGAGGACTCAGAGCTGAGTGAGGACTCAGAGCTGAGTGAGGTCACAGAGCTGAGTGAGGACTCAGAGCTGAGTGAGGTCACAGAGCTGAGTGAGGACTCAGAGCTGAGTGAGGACTCAGAGCTTAGTGAGTTTCCCGCGCTGAGTGAGGTCACAGAGCTGAGTGAGGACTCAGAGCTGAGTGAGGACTCAGAGCTGAGTGAGTTTCCCACGCTGAGTGAGGACTCAGAGCTGAGTGAGGACTCAGAGCTGATTGAGTTTCCCACGCTGAGTGAGGACACAGAGCTGAGTGAGGACACAGAGCTGAGTGAGGACTCAGAGCTGAGTGAGTTCACAGAGCTGAGTGAGGACACAGAGCTGAGTAAATTTCCCGCGCTGAGTGAGGTCACAGAGCTGAGTGAGTTTCCCCCGCTGAGTGAGGTCACAGAGCTGAGTGAGGTCACAGAGCTGAGTGAGGACTCAGAGCTGAGTGAGGTCACAGAGCTGGGTGAGGTCACAGAGCTGGGTGAGGACTCAGAGCTGAGTGAGGACTCAGAGCTGAGTGAGGACTCAGAGCTGAGTGAGGACTCAGAGCTGAGTGAGGTCACAGAGCTGAGTGAGTTTCCCGCGCTGAGTGAGGACTCAGAGCTGAGTGAGTTTTCCGCGCTGAGTGAGGACTCAGAGCTGAGTGAGGACTCAGAGCTGAGTGAGGTCACAGAGCTGAGTGAGGTCACAGAGCTGAGTGAGGACTCAGAGCTGAGTGAGGACTCAGAGCTGAGTGAGGACACAGAGCTGAGTGAGGACACAGAGCTGAGTGAGGACTCAGAGCTGAGTGAGTTTCCCGCGCTGAGTGAGGTCACAGAGCTGAGTGAGGACTCAGAGCTGAGTGAGGACTCAGAACTGAGTGAGGTCACAGAGCTGAGTGAGGTCACAGAGCTGAGTGAGGACTCAGAGCTGAGTGAGGACTCACTCAGAGCTGAGTGAGGTCACAGAGCTGAGTGAGTTTCCCGCGCTGAGTGAGGTCACAGAGCTGAGTGAGTTTCCCGCGCTGAGTGAGGTCACAGAGCTGAGTGAGGACACAGAGCTGAGTGAGTTTCCCGCGCTGAGTGAGGACTCAGAGCTGAGTGAGGACTCAGAGCTGAGTGAGGACTCAGAGCTGAGTGAGGACTCAGAGCTTAGTGAGTTTCCCGCGCTGAGTGAGGTCACAGAGCTGAGTGAGGACACAGAGCTGAGTGAGGACACAGAGCTGAGTGAGGACACAGAGCTGAGTGAGGTCACAGAGCTGAGTGAGGACTCAGAGCTGAGTGAGGACTCAGAGCTTAGTGAGTTTCCCGCGCTGAGTGAGGTCACAGAGCTGAGTGAGGATTCAGAGCTGAGTGAGGACTCAGAGCTGAGTGAGGACTCAGAGCTGAGTGAGGACTCAGAGCTGAGTGAGGACTCAGAGCTGAGTGAGGTCACAGAGCTGAGTGAGGACTCAGTGCTGAGTGAGGACTCAGAGCTGATTGAGGTCACAGAGCTGCGTGAGGACTCAGAGCTGCGTGAGGACTCAGAGCTGAGTGAGTTTCCCACGTTGAGTGAGGACACAGAGATGAGTGAGGACACAGAACTCAGTGAGGACACAGAGCTGAGTGAGGTCACAGAGCTGAGTGAGGACTCAGAGCTGAGTGAGGACTCAGAGCTGAGTGAGGACTCAGAGCTGAGTGAGGGCACAGAGCTGAGTGAGGACTCAGAGCTGAGTGAGGACTCAGAGCTGAGTGAGGTCATAGAGCTGAGTGAGGACTCAGAGCTGAGTGAGGGCACAGAGCTGAGTGAGGGCACAGAGCTGAGTGAGGGCACAGAGCTGAGTGAGGACTCAGAGCTGAGTGAGGACTCAGAGCTGAGTGAGGACTCAGAGCTTAGTGAGTTTCCCGAGCTGAGTGAGGACTCAGAGCTGAGTGAGGACTCAGAGCTGAGTGAGTTTCCCACGCTGAGTGAGGACTCAGAGCTGAGTGAGTTTCCCGCGCTGAGTGAGGACAGAGAGCTGAGTGAGGTCACAGAGCTGAGTGAGGACTCAGAGCTGAGTGAGGACTCAGAGCTGAGTGAGGTCACAGAGCTGAGTGAGGACTCAGAGCTGAGTGAGTTTTCCGCGCTGAGTGAGGACTCAGAGCTGAGTGAGGACACAGAGCTGAGTGAGGACTCAGAGCTGAGTGAGTTTCCCGCGCTGAGTGAAGTCACAGAGCTGAGTGAGGACTCAGAGCTGAGTGAGGACTCAGAGCTGAGTGAGGACTCAGAGCTGAGTGAGGACTCAGAACTGAGTGAGTTTCCCGCGCTGAGTGAGGTCACAGAGGTGAGTGAGGTCACAGAGCTGAGTGAGGACTCAGAGCTGAGTGAGGTCACAGAGCTGAGTGAGTTTCCCGCGCTGAGTGAGGACTCAGAGCTGAGTGAGGACTCAGAGCTGAGTGAGGTCACAGAGCTGAGTGAGGACTCAGAGCTGAGTGAGGACTCAGAGCTGAGTGAGGTCACAGAGCTGAGTGAGGTCACAGAGCTGAGTGAGGACTCAGAGCTGAGTGAGGACTCAGAGCTGAGTGAGTTTCCCACGCTGAGTGAGGACACAGAGCTGAGTGAGGACTCAGTGCTGAGTGAGGACTCAGAGCTGAGTGAGTTTCCCACGCTGAGTGAGGACTCAGAGCTGATTGAGGTCACAGAGCTGATTGAGGTCACAGAGCTGCGTGAGGACTCAGAGCTGAGTGAGGACACAGAGGTGAGTGAGGACACAGAGCTGAGTGAGGTCACAGAGCTGAGTGAGGAGTCAGAGCTGAGTGAGGTCACAGAGCTGAGTGAGGACTCAGAGCTGAGTGAGGACTCAGAGCTGAGTGAGGACTCAGAGCTGAGTGAGGACTCAGAGCTGAGTGAGGACACAGAGCTGAGTGAGGACTCAGAGCTGAGTGAGGACTCAGAGCTGAGTGAGGACTCAGAGCTGAGTGAGGACTCAGAGCTGAGTGAGGACTCAGAGCTGAGTGAGGACTCAGAGCTGAGTGAGGACACAGAGCTGAGTGAGGACACAGAGCTGAGTGAGGACACAGAGCTGAGTGAGGTCACAGAGCTGAGTGAGGACAAAGAGCTGAGTGAGGACTCAGAGCTTAGTGAGTTTCCCGCGCTGAGTGAGGTCACAGAGCTGAGTGAGGACTCAGAGCTGAGTGAGGACTCAGAGCTGAGTGAGTTTCCCACGCTGAGTGAGGACTCAGAGCTGAGTGAGGACTCAGAGCTGAGTGAGGACACAGAGCTGAGTGAGGTCACAGAGCTGAGTGAGGTCACAGAGCTGAGTGAGGTCTCAGTGCTGAGTGAGGACTCAGAGCTGATTGAGGTCACAGAGCTGCGTGAGGACTCAGAGCTGAGTGAGGTCACAGAGCTGAGTGAGGACACAGAGCTGAGTGAGTTTCCCGCGCTGAGTGAGGACACAGAGCTGAGTGAGGACACAGAACTCAGTGAGGTCACAGAGCTGAGTGAGTTGCCCGCGTTGAGTGAGGACACAGCTGAGTGAGGACAGAGAGCTGAGAGAGGACTCAGAGCTGAGTGAGGACTCAGAGCTGAGTGAGGTCATAGAGCTGAGTGAGGACTCAGAGCTGAGTGAGGTCACAGAGCTGAGTGAGGGCACAGAGCTGAGTGAGGGCACAGAGCTGAGTGAGGACTCAGAGCTGAGTGAGGACTCAGAGCTGAGTGAGGACTCAGAGCTGAGTGAGGACTCAGAGCTTAGTGAGTTTCCCGAGCTGAGTGAGGACTCAGAGCTGAGTGAGTTTCCCACGCTGAGTGAGGACTCAGAGCTGAGTGAGTTTCCCGCGCTGAGTGAGGACAGAGAGCTGAGTGAGGTCACAGAGCTGAGTGAGGACTCAGAGCTGAGTGAGGACTCAGAGCTGAGTGAGGTCACAGAGCTGGGTGAGGACTCAGAGCAGAGTGAGGTCACAGAGCTGAGTGAGGACTCAGAGCTGAGTGAGGACTCAGAGCTGAGTGAGTTCACAGAGCTGAGTGAGGACACAGAGCTGAGTGAGTTTCCCGCGCTGAGTGAGGACTCAGAGCTGAGTGAGGACTCAGAGCTGAGTGAGTTTCCCGCTCTGAGTGAGGACTCAGAGCTGAGTGAGGACTCAGAGCTGAGTGAGTTTCCCGCGCTGAGTGAGGTCACAGAGCTGAGTGAGTTTCCCCCCTGAGTGAGGTCACAGAGCTGAGTGAGGACTCAGAGCTGAGTGAGGTCACAGAGCTGGGTGAGGTCACAGAGCTGGGTGAGGACTCAGAGCTGAGTGAGGACTCAGAGCTGAGTGAGGACTCAGAGCTGAGTGAGGTCACAGAGCTGAGTGAGTTTCCCGCGCTGAGTGAGGACTCAGAGCTGAGTGAGTTTTCCGCGCTGAGTGAGGACTCAGAGCTGAGTGAGGACTCAGAGCTGAGTGAGGACACAGAGCTGAGTGAGGACACAGAGCTGAGTGAGGACTCAGAGCTGAGTGAGTTTCCCGCGCTGAGTGAGGTCACAGAGCTGAGTGAGGACTCAGAGCTGAGTGAGGTCACAGAGCTGAGTGAGGACTCAGAGCTGAGTGAGGACTCAGAGCTGAGTGAGGACTCAGAACTGAGTGAGTTTCCCGCGCTGAGTGAGGTCACAGAGGTGAGTGAGGTCACAGAGCTGAGTGAGGACTCAGAGCTGAGTTAGGACTCAGAGCTGAGTGAGGACTCAGAGCTGAGTGAGGACTCAGAGCTGAGTGAGGACTCACTCAGAGCTGAGTGAGGTCACAGAGCTGAGTGAGTTTCCCGCGCTGAGTGAGGTCACAGAGCTGAGTGAGGTCACAGAGCTGAGTGAGTTTCCCGCGCTGAGTGAGGACTCAGAGCTGAGTGAGGACTCAGAGCTGAGTGAGGTCACAGAGCTGAGTGAGGACTCAGAGCTGAGTGAGGTCACAGAGCTGAGTGAGGTCACAGAGCTGAGTGAGGACTCAGAGCTGAGTGAGGACTCAGAGCTGAGTGAGGACTCAGAGCTTAGTGAGTTTCCTGCGCTGAGTGAGGTCACAGAGCTGAGTGAGGACTCAGAGCTGAGTGAGGACTCAGAGCTGAGTGAGGTCACAGAGCTGAGTGAAGACTCAGAGCTGAGTGAGGTCACAGAGCTGAGTGAGGTCACAGAGCTGAGTGAGGTCACAGAGCTGAGTGAGTTTCCCGCTCTGAGTGAGGACACAGAGCTGAGTGAGGACACAGAGCTGAGTGAGTTTCCCGCGCTGAGTGAGGACTCAGAGCTGAGTGAGGACTCAGAGCTGAGTGAGGTCACAGAGCTGAGTGAGGACTCAGTGCTGAGTGAGGACTCAGAGCTGAGTGAGGACTCAGAGCTGAGTGAGGTCACAGAGCTGAGTGAGGACTCAGTGCTGAGTGAGGACTCAGAGCTGAGTGAGGACTCAGAGCTGAGTGAGGACTCAGAGCTGAGTGAGGTCACAGAGCTGAGTGAGGTCACAGAGCTGAGTGAGGACACAGAGCTGAGTGAGGACTCAGAGCTGAGTGAGGACTCAGAGCTGAGTGAGTTTCCCGCGCTGAGTGAGGACACAGAGCTGAGTGAGGACTCAAAGCTGAGTGAGGTCACAGAGCTGAGTGAGGACTCAGAGCTGAGTGAGGTCACAGAGCTGAGTGAGGTCACAGAGCTGAGTGAGGACACAGAGCTGAGTGAGGACACAGAGCTGAGTGAGGACACAGAGCTGAGTGAGGACTCAGAGCTGAGTGAGGTCACAGAGCTGAGTGAGGACTCAGAGCTGAGTGAGGACTCAGAGCTGAGTGAGGACTCAGAGCTGAGTGAGGACTCAGAGCTGAGTGAGGACACAGAGCTGAGTGAGGTCACAGAGCTGAGTGAGGACACAGAGCTGAGTGAGGACACAGAGCTGAGTGAGGACACAGAGCTGAGTGAGGACACAGAGCTGAGTGAGGACACAGAGCTGAGTGAGGACACAGAGCTGAGTGAGGACACAGAGCTGAGTGACTTTCCAACACTGAGTGAGGACACAGAGCTGAGTGAGGACACAGAGCTGAGTGAGTTTCCCGCGCTGAGTGAGGTCACAGAGCTGAGTGAGGTCACAGAGCTGAGTGAGTTTCCCGCGCTGAGTGAGGACACAGAGCTGAGTGAGTTTCCCGCGCTGAGTGAGGACTCAGATCTGAGTGAGGACTCAGAGCTGAGTGAGGACTCAGAGCTGAGTGAGGTCACAGAGCTGAGTGAGGACTCAGAGCTGAGTGAGGTCACAGAGCTGAGTGAGGTCACAGAGCTGAGTGAGGACTCAGAGCTGAGTGAGGACTCAGAGCTGAGTGAGGTCACAGAGCTGAGTGAGGACTCAGAGCTGAGTGAGGACTCAGAGCTGAGTGAGGACTCAGAGCTGAGTGAGTTTCCCGCGCTGATTGAGGACACAGAGCTGAGTGAGGACTCAGAGCTGAGTGAGGACTCAGAGCTGAGTGAGTTTCCCACGCTGAGTGAGGACACAGAGCTGAGTGAGGACTCAGAGCTGAGTGAGGACTCAGAGCTGAGTGAGGTCACAGAGCTCAGTGAGGACTCAGTGCTGAGTGAGGACTCAGAGCTGAGTGAGGTCACAGAGCTGAGTGAGGTCACAGAGCTGAGTGAGGACACAGAGCTGAGTGAGGTCACAGAGCTGAGTGAGGACTCAGAGCTGAGTGAGGACTCAGAGCTGAGTGAGGTCACAGAGCTGAGTGAGGACTCAGTGCTGAGTGAGGACTCAGAGCTGAGTGAGGTCACAGAGCTGAGTGAGGACTCAGAGCTGAGTGAGGTCACAGAGCTGAGTGAGGAGACAGAGCTGAGTGAGGAGACAGAGCTGAGTGAGGAGACAGAGCTGAGTGAGGAGACAGAGCTGAGTGAGGTCACAGAGCTGAGTGAGGTCACAGAGCTGAGTGAGGACACAGAGCTGAGTGAGGACACAGAGCTGAGTGAGGACACAGAGCTGAGTGAGGACTCAGAGCTGAGTGAGGACTCAGAGCTGAGTGAGGACACAGAGCTGAGTGAGTTTCCCGCGTTGAGTGAGGACACAGAGCTGAGTGAGGACACAGAGCTGAGTGAGTTTCCCACGCTGAGTGAGTTCACAGCTCTGAGTGAGGTCACAGAGCTGAGTGAGGTCACAGAGCTGAGTGAGGACTCAGAGCTGAGTGAGGACTCAGAGCTGAGTGAGGTCACAGAGCTGAGTGAGGACTCAGAGCTGAGTGAGGACTCAGAGCTGAGTGAGGACTCAGAGCTGAGTGAGGACTCAGAGCTGAGTGAGTTTCCCACGCTGAGTGAGGACTCAGAGCTGAGTGAGGTCACAGAGCTGAGTGAGGACTCAGAGCTGAGTGAGGACTCAGAGCTGAGTGAGGACTCAGAGCTGAGTGAGGTCACAGAGCTGAGTGAGGACTCAGTGCTGAGTGAGGACTCAGAGCTGAGTGAGGTCACAGAGCTGAGTGAGGACACAGAGCTGAGTGAGGACACAGAGCTGAGTGAGTTTCCCGCGTTGAGTGAGGACACAGAGATGAGTGAGGTCACAGAGCTGAGTGAGTTTCCCGCGCTGAGTGAGGACACAGAGCTGAGTGAGGACACAGAGCTGAGTGAGGTCATAGAGCTGAGTGAGGACACAGAGCTGAGTGAGGACACAGAGCTGAGTGAGTTTCCCGCGTTGAGTGAGGACACAGAGCTGAGTGAGGACACAGAGCTGAGTGAGGACACAGAGCTGAGTGAGGACACAGAGCTGAGTGAGGTCACAGAGCTGAGTGACTTTCCAACACTGAGTGAGGTCACAGAGCTGAGTGAGGTCACAGAGCTGAGTGAGGTCATAGAGCTGAGTGAGGTCACAGAGCTGAGTGAGGACACAGAGCTGAGTGAGGACACAGAGCTGAGTGAGGACACAGAGCTGAGTGAGGACACAGAGCTGAGTGAGGTCACAGAGCTGAGTGAGGTCATAGAGCTGAGTGAGGACACAGAGCTGAGTGAGGACACAGAGCTGAGTGAGTTTCCCGCGCTGAGTGAGGACACAGAGCTGAGTGAGGACACAGAGCTGAGTGAGGACACAGAGCTGAGTGAGTTTCCCACGCTGAGTGAGGACTCAGAGCTGAGTGAGGACTCAGAGCTGAGTGAGGACTCAGAGCTGAGTGAGGTCACAGAGCTGAGTGAGGACTCAGTGCTGAGTGAGGACTCAGAGCTGAGTGAGGTCACAGAGCTGAGTGAGGACTCAGAGCTGAGTGAGGACTCAGAGCTGAGTGATGACTCAGAGCTGAGTGAGGTCACAGAGCTGAGTGAGGTCACAGAGCTGAGTGAGGACACAGAGCTGAGTGAGGACTCAGAGCTGAGTGAGGACTCAGAACTGAGTGAGGACTCAGAGCTGAGTGAGTTTCCCGCGCTGAGTGAGGTCACAGAGCTGAGTGAGGACTCAGAGCTGAGTGAGGTCACAGAGCTGAGTGAGGTCACAGAGCTGAGTGAGGACACAGAGCTGAGTGAGGTCAAAGAGCTGAGTGAGGTCACAGAGCTGAGTGAGGACACAGAGCTGAGTGAGTTTCCCGCGTTGAGTGAGGACACAGAGCTGAGTGAGGTCACAGAGCTGAGTGAGGTCACAGAGCTGAGTGAGTTTCCCGCGCTGAGTGAGGTCACAGAGCTGAGTGAGGACACAGAGCTGAGTGAGGTCACAGAGCTGAGTGAGTTTCCCGCGCTGAGTGAGGTCACAGAGCTGAGTGAGGACTCAGAGCTGAGTGAGGTCACAGAGCTGAGTGAGGACACAGAGCTGAGTGAGGACACAGAGCTGAGTGAGGTCAAAGAGCTGAGTGAGGTCACAGAGCTGAGTGAGGACACAGAGCTGAGTGAGGTCACAGAGCTGAGTGAGTTTCCCACGCTGAGTGAGTTCACAGTGCTGAGTGAGGTCACAGAGCTGAGTGAGGACAAGGAGCTGAGTGAGGTCACAGAGCTGAGTGAGGACTCAGAGCTGAGTGAGGTCACAGAGCTGAGTGAGGACTCAGAGCTGAGTGAGGTCACAGAGCTGAGTAAGGACTCAGAGCTGAGTGAGGACTCAGAGCTTAGTGAGTTTCCCGCGCTGAGTGAGGTCACAGAGCTGAGTGAGGACTCAGAGCTGAGTGAGGACTCAGAGCTGAGTGAGGACTCAGAGCTGAGTGAGGTCACAGAGCTGAGTGAGGACTCAGAGCTGAGTGAGGACTCAGAGCTGAGTGAGGACACAGAGCTGAGTGAGGACACAGAGCTGAGTGAGGACTCAGAACTGAGTGAGTTTCCCGCGCTGAGTGAGGTCACAGAGCTGAGTGAGGTCACAGAGCTGAGTGAGGACACAGAGCTGAGGAGGACACAGAGCTGAGTGAGGACACAGAGCTGAGTGAGGTCACAGAGCTGAGTGAGGACACAGAGCTGAGTGAGGACACAGAGCTGAGTGAGGACACAGAGCTGAGTGAGTTTCCCACGCTGAGTGAGGACAGAGAGCTGAGTGAGGACACAGAGCTGAGTGAGTTTCCCACGCTGAGTGAGGACACAGAGCTGAGTGAGGACACAGAGCTGAGTGAGGACACAGAGCTGAGTGAGGTCACAGAGCTGAGTGAGGTCACAGAGCTGAGTGAGGACTCAGAGCTGAGTGAGGTCACAGAGCTGAGTGAGGACTCAGAGCTGAGTGAGGACTCAGAGCTGAGTGAGGTCACAGAGCTGAGTGAGGTCACAGAGCTGAGTGAGTTTCCCACGCTGAGTGAGGTCACAGAGCTGAGTGAGGTCACAGAGCTGAGTGAGGACAAAGAGCTGAGTGAGGTCACAGAGCTGAGTGAGGACTCAGAGCTGAGTGAGGACTCAGAGCTGAGTGAGGTCACAGAGCTGAGTGAGGACTCAGAGCTGAGTGAGGTCACAGAGCTGAGTGAGGACTCAGAGCTGAGTGAGAACTCAGAGCTTAGTGAGGTCACAGAGCTGAGTGAGGACTCAGAGCTGAGTGAGGACTCAGAGCTGAGTGAGTTTCCCACGCTGAGTGAGGACTCAGAGCTGAGTGAGGTCACAGAGCTGAGTGAGGACTCAGAGCTGAGTGAGGACTCAGAGCTGAGTGAGGACAAAGAGCTGAGTGAGGTCACAGAGCTGAGTGAGGACTCAGAGCTGAGTGAGGTCACAGAGCTGAGTGAGGACTCAGAGCTGAGTGAGGTCACAGAGCTGAGTGAGGTCACAGAGCTGAGTGAGGTCACAGAGCTGAGTGAGGACACAGAACTCAGTGAGGTCACAGAGCTGAGTGAGGTCACAGAGCTGAGTGAGGACACAGAGCTGAGTGAGGTCACAGAGCTGAGTGAGGACACAGAGCTGAGTGAGGACACAGAGCTGAGTGAGGACTCAGAGCTGAGTGAGGTCACAGAGCTGAGTGAGTTTCCCGCGTTGAGTGAGGACACAGAGCTGAGGAGGACACAGAGCTGAGTGAGGACACAGAGCTGAGTGAGTTTCCCACGCTGAGTGAGGTCACAGAGCTGAGTGAGGTCACAGAGCTGAGTGAGGACAAAGAGCTGAGTGAGGTCACAGAGCTGAGTGAGGACTCAGAGCTGAGTGAGGACTCAGAGCTGAGTGAGGTCACAGAGCTGAGTGAGGACTCAGAGCTGAGTGAGGTCACAGAGCTGAGTGAGGACTCAGAGCTGAGTGAGGACTCAGAGCTTAGTGAGTTTCCCGCGCTGAGTGAGGTCACAGAGCTGAGTGAGGACTCAGAGCTGAGTGAGGACTCAGAGCTGAGTGAGTTTCCCACGCTGAGTGAGGTCACAGAGCTGAGTGAGGACTCAGAGCTGAGTGAGGTCACAGAGCTGAGTGAGGACTCAGAACTGAGTGAGGACTCAGAGCTTAGTGAGTTTCCCGCGCTGAGTGAGGTCACAGAGCTGAGTGAGGACTCAGAGCTGAGTGAGGACTCAGAGCTGAGTGAGTTTCCCACGCTGAGTGAGGACTCAGAGCTGAGTGAGGTCACAGAGCTCAGTGAGGACTCAGTGCTGAGTGAGGTCACAGAGCTGCGTGAGGACTCAGAGCTGAGTGAGGTCACAGAGCTGAGTGAGGTCACAGAGCTGAGTGAGTTTCCCGCGCTGAGTGAGGACACAGAGCTGAGTGAGGACACAGAGCTGAGTGAGGACACAGAACTCAGTGAGGTCACAGAGCTGAGTGAGGTCACAGAGCTGAGTGAGGACTCAGAGCTGAGTGAGGACACAGAGCTGAGTGAGGACACAGAGCTGAGTGAGGACACAGAGCTGAGTGAGGACACAGAGCTGAGTGAGGACACAGAGCTGAGTGAGGTCACAGAGCTGAGTGAGGTCACAGAGCTGAGTGAGGACACAGAGCTGAGTGAGGACACAGAGCTGAGTGAGGACTCAGAGCTGAGTGAGGTCACAGAGCTGAGTGAGGACACAGAGCTGAGTGAGGTCACAGAGCTGAGTGAGGTCACAGAGCTGAGTGAGTTTCCCGCGTTGAGTGAGGACACAGAGCTGAGTGAGGTCACAGAGCTGAGTGAGTTTCCCACGCTGAGTGAGGACACAGAGCTGAGTGAGGTCACAGAGCTGAGTGAGGTCACAGAGCTGAGTGAGGACACAGAGCTGAGTGAGGACACAGAGCTGAGTGAGGTCACAGAGCTGAGTGAGTTCACAGAGCTGAGTGAGTTTCCCGCGTTGAGTGAGGACACAGAGCTCAGTGAGGTCACAGAGCTGAGTGAGGACAAAGAACTGAGTGAGGTCACAAAGCTGAGTGAGGACTCAGAGCTGAGTGAGGACTCAGAGCTGAGTGAGGACTCAGAGCTGAGTGAGGTCACAGAGCTGAGTGAGGACTCAGAGCTGAGTGAGGACTCAGAGCTGAGTGAGTTTCCCACGCTGAGTGAGGACTCAGAGCTGAGTGAGGTCACAGAGCTGAGTGAGGACTCAGAGCTGAGTGAGGACTCAGAGCTGAGTGAGGACTCAGTGCTGAGTGAGGACTCAGAGCTGATTGAGGTCACAGAGCTGCGTGAGGACTCAGAGCTGAGTGAGGTCACAGAGCTGAGTGAGGACACAGAGCTGAGTGAGGACACAGAGCTGAGTGAGGACTCAGAGCTGAGTGAGGACTCAGAGCTTAGTGAGTTTCCCGAGCTGAGTGAGGACTCAGAGCTGAGTGAGGACTCAGAGCTGAGTGAGTTTCCCGAGCTGAGTGAGGACTCAGAGCTGAGTGAGGACTCAGAGCTGAGTGAGTTTCCCACGCTGAGTGAGGACACAGAGCTGAGTGAGGACTCAGAGCTGAGTGAGGACTCAGAGCTGAGTGAGTTCACAGAGCTGAGTGAGGACACAGAGCTGAGTAAATTTCCCGCGCTGAGTGAGGTCACAGAGCTGAGTGAGTTTCCCCCGCTGAGTGAGGTCACAGAGCTGAGTGAGGTCACAGAGCTGAGTGAGGACTCAGAGCTGAGTGAGGTCACAGAGCTGGGTGAGGACTCAGAGCTGAGTGAGGACTCAGAGCTGAGTGAGGACTCAGAGCTGAGTGAGGACTCAGAGCTGAGTGAGGTCACAGAGCTGAGTGAGTTTCCCGCGCTGAGTGAGGACTCAGAGCTGAGTGAGTTTTCCGCGCTGAGTGAGGACTCAGAGCTGAGTGAGGACTCAGAGCTGAGTGAGGTCACAGAGCTGAGTGAGGTCACAGAGCTGAGTGAGGACTCAGAGCTGAGTGAGGACTCAGAGCTGAGTGAGGTCACAGAGCTGAGTGAGGACACAGAGCTGAGTGAGGACTCAGAGCTGAGTGAGTTTCCCGCGCTGAGTGAGGTCACAGAGCTGAGTGAGGACTCAGAGCTGAGTGAGGACTCAGAACTGAGTGAGGTCACAGAGCTGAGTGAGGTCACAGAGCTGAGTGAGGACTCAGAGCTGAGTGAGGACTCACTCAGAGCTGAGTGAGGTCACAGAGCTGAGTGAGTTTCCCGCGCTGAGTGAGGACTCAGAGCTGAGTGAGGACTCAGAGCTGAGTGAGGACTCAGAGCTGAGTGAGGACTCAGAGCTTAGTGAGTTTCCCGCGCTGAGTGAGGTCACAGAGCTGAGTGAGGACTCAGAGCTGAGTGAGGACTCAGAGCTGAGTGAGGACTCAGAGCTGAGTGAGGACTCAGAGCTGAGTGAGTTTCCCACGCTGAGTGAGGACTCAGAGCTGAGTGAGGTCACAGAGCTGAGTGAGGACTCAGAGCTGAGTGAGGACTCAGTGCTGAGTGAGGACTCAGAGCTGAGTGAGTTTCCCACGCTGAGTGAGGTCACAGAGCTGAGTGAGGACAGAGAGCTGAGTGAGGACTCAGAGCTGAGTGAGTTTCCCACGCTGAGTGAGGACTCAGAGCTGATTGAGGTCACAGAGCTGCGTGAGGACTCAGAGCTGAGTGAGGTCACAGAGCTGAGTGAGGTCAAAGAGCTGAGTGAGGTCACAGAGCTGAGTGAGGACACAGAGCTGAGTGAGGACACAGAGCTGAGTGAGGACTCAGAGCTGAGTGAGGACTCAGAGCTGAGTGAGGACTCAGAGCTGAGTGAGGACTCAGAGCTGAGTGAGGACTCAGAGCTGAGTGAGGACTCAGAGCTGAGTGAGGTCACAGAGCTGAGTGAGGACTCAGTGCTGAGTGAGGACTCAGAGCTGATTGAGGTCACAGAGCTGCGTGAGGACTCAGAGCTGCGTGAGGACTCAGAGCTGAGTGAGTTTCCCGCGTTGAGTGAGGACACAGAGATGAGTGAGGACACAGAACTCAGTGAGGACACAGAGCTGAGTGAGGTCACAGAGCTGAGTGAGGACTCAGAGCTGAGTGAGGACTCAGAGCTGAGTGAGGACTCAGAGCTGAGTGAGGGCACAGAGCTGAGTGAGGACTCAGAGCTGAGTGAGGACTCAGAGCTGAGTGAGGTCATAGAGCTGAGTGAGGACTCAGAGCTGAGTGAGGGCACAGAGCTGAGTGAGGGCACAGAGCTGAGTGAGGGCACAGAGCTGAGTGAGGGCACAGAGCTGAGTGAGGACTCAGAGCTGAGTGAGGACTCAGAGCTGAGTGAGGACTCAGAGCTTAGTGAGTTTCCCGAGCTGAGTGAGGACTCAGAGCTGAGTGAGGACTCAGAGCTGAGTGAGTTTCCCACGCTGAGTGAGGACTCAGAGCTGAGTGAGTTTCCCGCGCTGAGTGAGGACAGAGAGCTGAGTGAGGTCACAGAGCTGAGTGAGGACTCAGAGCTGAGTGAGGACTCAGAGCTGAGTGAGGTCACAGAGCTGGGTGAGGACTCAGAGCTGAGTGAGGACTCAGAGCTGAGTGAGGTCACAGAGCTGAGTGAGTTTCCCGCGCTGAGTGAGGACTCAGAGCTGAGTGAGTTTTCCGCGCTGAGTGAGGACTCAGAGCTGAGTGAGGACACAGAGCTGAGTGAGGACTCAGAGCTGAGTGAGTTTCCCGCGCTGAGTGAAGTCACAGAGCTGAGTGAGGACTCAGAGCTGAGTGAGGACTCAGAGCTGAGTGAGGACTCAGAACTGAGTGAGTTTCCCGCGCTGAGTGAGGTCACAGAGGTGAGTGAGGTCACAGAGCTGAGTGAGGACTCAGAGCTGAGTGAGGTCACAGAGCTGAGTGAGTTTCCCGCGCTGAGTGAGGACTCAGAGCTGAGTGAGGACTCAGAGCTGAGTGAGGTCACAGAGCTGAGTGAGGACTCAGAGCTGAGTGAGGACTCAGAGCTGAGTGAGGTCACAGAGCTGAGTGAGGTCACAGAGCTGAGTGAGGACTCAGAGCTGAGTGAGGACTCAGAGCTGAGTGAGTTTCCCACGCTGAGTGAGGACACAGAGCTGAGTGAGGACTCAGTGCTGAGTGAGGACTCAGAGCTGAGTGAGTTTCCCACGCTGAGTGAGGACTCAGAGCTGATTGAGGTCACAGAGCTGATTGAGGTCACAGAGCTGCGTGAGGACTCAGAGGTGAGTGAGGACACAGAGGTGAGTGAGGACACAGAGCTGAGTGAGGACACAGAGCTGAGTGAGGTCACAGAGCTGAGTGAGGAGTCAGAGCTGAGTGAGGTCACAGAGCTGAGTGAGGACTCAGAGCTGAGTGAGGACTCAGAGCTGAGTGAGGACTCAGAGCTGAGTGAGGACTCAGAGCTGAGTGAGGACTCAGAGCTGAGTGAGGACACAGAGCTGAGTGAGGACACAGAGCTGAGTGAGGACTCAGAGCTGAGTGAGGACTCAGAGCTGAGTGAGGACTCAGAGCTGAGTGAGGACTCAGAGCTGAGTGAGGACTCAGAGCTGAGTGAGGACACAGAGCTGAGTGAGGACACAGAGCTGAGTGAGGACTCAGAGCTGAGTGAGGACTCAGAGCTGAGTGAGTTTCCCACGCTGAGTGAGGACTCAGAGCTGAGTGAGGTCACAGAGCTGAGTGAGGTCACAGAGCTTAGTGAGGTCACAGAGCTGAGTGAGGTCTCAGTGCTGAGTGAGGACTCAGAGCTGATTGAGGTCACAGAGCTGAGTGAGGACACAGAGCTGAGTGAGTTTCCCGCGCTGAGTGAGGACACAGAGCTGAGTGAGGACACAGAACTCAGTGAGGTCACAGAGCTGAGTGAGTTGCCCGCGTTGAGTGAGGACTCAGAGCTGAGTGAGGTCATAGAGCTGAGTGAGGGCACAGAGCTGAGTGAGGGCACAGAGCTGAGTGAGGACTCAGAGCTGAGTGAGGACTCAGAGCTTAGTGAGTTTCCCGAGCTGAGTGAGGACTCAGAGCTGAGTGAGGACTCAGAGCAGAGTGAGTTTCCCACGCTGAGTGAGGACTCAGAGCTGAGTGAGTTTCCCGCGCTGAGTGAGGACAGAGAGCTGAGTGAGGTCACAGAGCTGAGTGAGGACTCAGAGCTGAGTGAGGACTCAGAGCTGAGTGAGGTCACAGAGCTGGGTGAGGACTCAGAGCAGAGTGAGGTCACAGAGCTGAGTGAGGACTCAGAGCTGAGTGAGGACTCAGAGCTGAGTGAGTTTCCCGCTCTGAGTGAGGACTCAGAGCTGAGTGAGGACTCAGAGCTGAGTGAGTTTCCCGCGCTGAGTGAGGACTCAGAGCTGAGTGAGGACTCAGAGCTGAGTGAGTTTCCCGCTCTGAGTGAGGACTCAGAGCTGAGTGAGGACTCAGAGCTGAGTGAGTTTCCCGCGCTGAGTGAGGTCACAGAGCTGAGTGAGGACTCAGAGCAGAGTGAGGACTCAGAGCTGAGTGAGGACTCAGAGCTGAGTGAGGACTCAGAGCTGAGTGAGTTTCCCGCTCTGAGTGAGGACTCAGAGCTGAGTGAGAACACAGAGCTGAGTGAGTTTCCCGCGCTGAGTGAGGACTCAGAGCTGAGTGAGGACTCAGAGCTGAGTGAGTTTCCCGCTCTGAGTGAGGACTCAGAGCTGAGTGAGGACTCAGAGCTGAGTGAGTTTCCCGCGCTGAGTGAGGTCACAGAGCTGAGTGAGTTTCCCCCCTGAGTGAGGTCACAGAGCTGAGTGAGGACTCAGAGCTGAGTGAGGTCACAGAGCTGGGTGAGGTCACAGAGCTGGGTGAGGTCACAGAGCTGGGTGAGGACTCAGAGCTGAGTGAGGACTCAGAGCTGAGTGAGGACTCAGAGCTGAGTGAGGTCACAGAGCTGAGTGAGTTTCCCGCGCTGAGTGAGGACTCAGAGCTGAGTGAGTTTTCCGCGCTGAGTGAGGACTCAGAGCTGAGTGAGGACTCAGAGCTGAGTGAGGACACAGAGCTGAGTGAGGACACAGAGCTGAGTGAGGACTCAGAGCTGAGTGAGTTTCCCGCGCTGAGTGAGGTCACAGAGCTGAGTGAGGACTCAGAGCTGAGTGAGGACTCAGAGCTGAGTGAGGACTCAGAGCTGAGTGAGGACTCAGAGCTGAGTGAGGACTCACTCAGAGCTGAGTGAGGTCACAGAGCTGAGTGAGTTTCCCGCGCTGAGTGAGGTCACAGAGCTGAGTGAGGTCACAGAGCTGAGTGAGTTTCCCGCGCTGAGTGAGGACTCAGAGCTGAGTGAGGACTCAGAGCTGAGTGAGGTCACAGAGCTGAGTGAGGACTCAGAGCTGAGTGAGGACTCAGAGCTGAGTGAGGTCACAGAGCTGAGTGAGGTCACAGAGCTGAGTGAGGACTCAGAGCTGAGTGAGGACTCAGAGCTTAGTGAGTTTCCCGCGCTGAGTGAGGTCACAGAGCTGAGTGAGGACTCAGAGCTGAGTGAGGACTCAGAGCTGAGTGAGGTCACAGAGCTGAGTGAAGACTCAGTGCTGAGTGAGGACTCAGAGCTGAGTGAGTTTCCCACGCTGAGTGAGGACTCAGAGCTGAGTGAGGTCACAGAGCTGAGTGAGGACTCAGAGCTGAGTGAGGAGTCAGAGCTGAGTGAGGAGTCAGAGCTGAGTGAGGTCACAGAGCTGAGTGAGGACTCAGAGCTGAGTGAGGACTCAGAGCTGAGTGAGGACTCAGAGCTGAGTGAGGTCACAGAGCTGAGTGAGGACACAGAGCTGAGTGAGGACACAGAGCTGAGTGAGGACACAGAGCTGAGTGAGGACACAGAGCTGAGTGAGGACACAGAGCTGAGTGAGTTTCCCGCGTTGAGTGAGGACACAGAGCTGAGGAGGACACAGAGCTGAGGAGGACACAGAGCTGAGTGAGGACACAGAGCTGAGTGAGTTTCCCGCGCTGAGTGAGGACACAGAGCTGAGTGAGGACACAGAGCTGAGTGAGGTCACAGAGCTGAGTGAGGACTCAGAGCTGAGTGAGGACTCAGAGCTGAGTGAGGTCAGAGAGCTGAGTGAGGACTCAGAGCTGAGTGAGGACTCAGAGCTTAGTGAGTTTCACGCGCTGAGTGAGGTCACAGAGCTGAGTGAGGACTCAGAGCTGAGTGAGGACTCAGAGCTGAGTGAGTTTCACGCGCTGAGTGAGGTCACAGAGCTGAGTGAGGACTCAGAGCTGAGTGAGGTCACAGAGCTGAGTGAGGTCACAGAGCTGAGTGAGGTCACAGAGCTGAGTGAGGACTCAGAGCTGAGTGAGGACTCAGAGCTGAGTGAGGTCACAGAGCTGAGTGAGTTTCCCGCGCTGAGTGAGGACACAGAGATGAGTGAGGTCACAGAGCTGAGTGAGTTTCCCGCGCTGAGTGAGGACACAGAGCTGAGTGAGGACACAGAACTCAGTGAGGTCACAGAGCTGAGTGAGTTGCCCGCGTTGAGTGAGGACACAGCTGAGTGAGGACAGAGAGCTGAGTGAGGACTCAGAGCTGAGTGAGGTCACAGAGCTGAGTGAGGGCACAGAGCTGAGTGAGGGCACAGAGCTGAGTGAGGACTCAGAGCTGAGTGAGGACTCAGAGCTGAGTGAGGCCTCAGAGCTTAGTGAGTTTCCCGAGCTGAGTGAGGACTCAGAGCTGAGTGAGTTTCCTACGCTGAGTGAGGACTCAGAGCTGAGTGAGGACACAGAGCTGAGTGAGGTCACAGAGCTGAGTGAGTTTTCCGCGCTGAGTGAGGACTCAGAGCTGAGTGAGGACTCAGAGCTGAGTGAGGTCACAGAGCTGAGTGAGGTCACAGAGCTGAGTGAGGACTCAGAGCTGAGTGAGGTCACAGAGCTGAGTGAGGTCACAGAGCTGAGTGAGGACTCAGAGCTGAGTGAGGACTCACTCAGAGCTGAGTGAGGTCACAGAGCTGAGTGAGTTTCCCGCGCTGAGTGAGGACTCAGAGCTGAGTGAGGACACAGAGCTGAGTGAGGACTCAGAGCTGAGTGAGGACTCAGAGCTGAGTGAGTTTCCCACGCTGAGTGAGGACTCAGAGCTGAGTGAGGTCACAGAGCTGAGTGAGGACTCAGAGCTGAGTGAGGACTCAGAGCTGAGTGAGGTCACAGAGCTGCGTGAGGACTCAGAGCTGAGTGAGGACACAGAGCTGAGTGAGGACACAGAGCTGAGTGAGTTGCCCGCGTTGAGTGAGGACAGAGAGCTGAGTGAGGACTCAGAGCTGAGTGAGGAGTCAGAGCTGAGTGAGGAGTCAGAGCTGAGTGAGGACACAGAGCTGAGTGAGGACACAGAGCTGAGTGAGTTTCCCGCGCTGAGTGAGGACACAGAGCTGAGTCAGGTCCCAGAGCTGAGTGAGTTTCCCGCGGTGAGTGAGGACACAGAGCTGAGTGAGGACACAGAGCTGAGTGAGGACACAGAGCTGAGTGAGTTTCCCGCGCTGAGTGAGGTCACAGAGCTGAGTGAGGTCACAGAGCTGAGTGAGTTTCCCGCGTTGAGTGAGGACACAGAGCTGAGTGAGGTCACAGAGCTGAGTGAGGTCACAGAGCTGAGTGAGGACACAGAGCTGAGTGAGGACACAGAGCTGAGTGAGGACACAGAGCTGAGTGAGGACACAGAGCTGAGTGAGGTCACAGAGCTGAGTGAGGACACAGAGCTGAGTGAGGACAGAGAGCTGAGTGAGGACAGAGAGCTGAGTGAGGTCACAGAGCTTAGTGAGGACACAGAGCTGAGTGAGGACACAGAGCTGAGTGAGGACACAGAGCTGAGTGAGTTTCCCGCGCTGAGTGAGGACAGAGATCTGAGTGAGGACAGAGATCTGAGTGAGGACACAGAGCTGAGTGAGTTTCCCGCGCTGAGTGAGGACAGAGATCTGAGTGAGGACAGAGAGCTGAGTGAGGACAGAGAGCTGAGTGAGGACACAGAGCTGAGTGAGGACACAGAGCTGAGTGAGGTCACAGAGCTGAGTGAGGACACAGAGCTGAGTGAGTTTCCCGCGCTGAGTGAGGACAGAGATCTGAGTGAGGACAGAGATCTGAGTGAGGACACAGAGCTGAGTGAGTTTCCCGCGCTGAGTGAGGACAGAGATCTGAGTGAGGACACAGAGCTGAGTGAGGACACAGAGCTGAGTGAGGACACAGAGCTGAGTGAGTTTCCCGCGCTGAGTGAGGTCACAGAGCTGAGTGAGGACACAGAGCTGAGTGAGGACACAGAGCTGAGTGAGGACACAGAGCTGAGTGAGGTCACAGAGCTGAGTGAGGACACAGAGCTGAGTGAGGTCACAGAGCTGAGTGAGGACACAGAGCTGAGTGAGGACACAGAGCTGAGTGAGTTTCCCGCGCTGAGTGAGGACAGAGATCTGAGTGAGGACAGAGAGCTGAGTGAGGACAGAGAGCTGAGTGAGGACACAGAGCTGAGTGAGGACTCAGAGCTGAGTGAGGACACAGAGCTGAGTGAGGTCACAGAGCTGAGTGAGTTTCCCGCGCTGAGTGAGGACACAGAGCTGAGTGAGGTCACGGAGCTGAGTGAGGACACAGAGCTGAGTGAGGTCACAGAGCTGAGTGAGGACACAGAGCTGAGTGAGTTTCCCGCGCTGAGTGAGGTCACGGAGCTGAGTGAGGACTCAGAGCTGAGTGAGGTCACAGAGCTGAGTGAGGTCACAGAGCTGAGTGAGGACACAGAGCTGAGTGAGGACACAGAGCTGAGTGAGGACTCAGAGCTGAGTGAGGACTCAGAGCTGAGTGAGGACACAGAGCTGAGTGAGGACACAGAGCTGAGTGAGGACACAGAGCTGAGTGAGGATACAGAGCTGAGTGAGGACACAGAGCTGAGTGAGGACACAGAGCTGAGTGAGTTTACCGCGCAGAGTGAGGACACAGAGCTGAGTGAGTTTCCCGCGCTGAGTGAGGTCACGGAGCTGAGTGAGGACTCAGAGCTGAGTGAGGTCACAGAGCTGAGTGAGGTCACAGAGCTGAGTGAGGACACAGAGCTGAGTGAGGACACAGAGCTGAGTGAGGACACAGAGCTGAGTGAGACCACAGAGCTGAGTGAGTTTCCCGCGCTGAGTGAGGTCACAGAGCTGAGTGAGGTCACAGAGCTGAGTGAGTTTCCCGCGTTGAGTGAGGACACAGAGCTGAGTGAGGTCACAGAGCTGAGTGAGGACACAGAGCTGAGTGAGGTCACAGAGCTGAGTGAGGACACAGAGCTGAGTGAGGACACAGAGCTGAGTGAGGTCACAGAGCTGAGTGAGTTTCCCGCGTTGAGTGAGGACTCAGAGCTGAGTGAGGACACAAAGCTGAGTGAGGACACAGAGCTGAGTGAGGACAGAGCTGAGTGAGGACAGAGAGCTGAGTGAGGACAGAGAGCTGAGTGAGGACAGAGAGCTGAGTGAGGACACACAGCTGAGTGAGGACACAGAGCTGAGTGAGGACACAGAGCTGAGTGAGGACACAGAGCTGAGTGAGGACACAGATCTGAGTGAGGACACAGAGCTGAGTGACGACACAGAGCTGAGTGATGACAGAGCTGAGTGAGGACACAGAGCTGAGTGAGGACACAGAGCTGAGTGAGGACACAGAGCTGAGTGAGGACACAGAGCTGAGTGAGGACACAGAGCTTAGTGAGGACACAGAGCTGAGTGAGGACACAGAGCTGAGTGAGGTCACAGAGCTGAGTGAGGTCACAGAGCTGAGTGAGGTCACAGAGCTGAGTGAGGACACAGAGCTGAGTGAGGACACAGAGCTGAGTGAGTTTCCCGCGCTTAGTGAGGTCACAGAGCTGAGTGAGGACACAGAGCTGAGTGAGGTCACAGAGCTGAGTGAGGACACAGAGCTGAGTGAGGTCACAGAGCTGAGTGAGGACACAGAGCTGAGTGAGGACACAGAGCTGAGTGAGGACTCAGAGCTGAGTGAGGACACAGAGCTGAGTGAGGACACAGAGCTGAGTGAGGACACAGAGCTGAGTGAGTTTCCCGCGCTGAGTGAGGACAGAGAGCTGAGTGAGGACAGAGAGCTGAGTGAGGACTCAGAGCTGAGTGAGGACTCAGAGCTGAGTGAGGACTCAGAGCTGAGTGAGGACTCAGAGCTGAGTGAGGACACAGAGCTGAGTGAGGACACAGAGCTGAGTGAGGACACAGAGCTGAGTGAGTTTCCCGCGTTGAGTGAGGACACAGAGCTGAGTGAGGACACAGAGCTGAGTGAGGACACAGAGCTGAGTGAGTTTCCCGCGTTGAGTGAGGACACAGAGCTGAGTGAGGACACAGAGCTGAGTGAGTTTACCGCGCAGAGTGAGGACACAGAGCTGAGTGAGTTTCCCGCGCTGAGTGAGGACACAGAGCTGAGTGAGGACACAGAGCTGAGTGAGGACACAGAGCTGAGTGAGTTTCCCGCGTTGAGTGAGGACACAGAGCTGAGTGAGGTCACGGAGCTGAGTGAGGACACAGAGCTGAGTGAGTTTCCCGCGCTGAGTGAGGTCACAGAGCTGAGTGAGGTCACGGAGCTGAGTGAGGACTCAGAGCTGAGTGAGGTCACAGAGCTGAGTGAGGTCACAGAGCTGAGTGAAGACACAGAGCTGAGTGAGGACTCAGAGCTGAGTGAGGACACAGAGCTGAGTGAGGTCACAGAGCTGAGTGAGGTCACAGAGCTGAGTGAGGATACAGAGCTGAGTGAGGATACAGAGCTGAGTGAGGACACAGAGCTGAGTGAGGACACAGGGCTGAGTGAGGACACAGGGCTGAGTGAGTTTCCCGCGTTGAGTGAGGACACAGAGCTGAGTGAGTTTCCCGCGCTGAGTGAGGACACAGAGCTGAGTGAGGACACAGAGCTGAGTGAGTTTCCCGCGTTGAGTGAGGACACAGAGCTGAGTGAGGTCACCGAGCTGAGTGAAGACACAGAGCTGAGTGAGGTCACAGAGCTGAGTGAGGACACAGAGCTGAGTGAGGACACAGAGCTGAGTGAGGACACAGAGCTGAGTGAGGACACAGAGCTGACTGAGGTCCCAGAGCTGAGTGAGGACACAGAGCTGAGTGAGTTTCCCGCGCTGAGTGAGGTCACAGAGCTGAGTGAGGTCCCAGAGCTGAGTGAGGACACAGAGCTGAGTGAGTTTCCCGCGCTGAGTGAGGTCACAAAGCTGAGTGAGGTCCCAGAGCTGAGTGAGGACACAGAGCTGAGTGAGGACACAGAGCTGAGTGAGGACACAGAGCTGAGTGAGTTTCCCGCGCTGAGTGAGGTCACAGAGCTGAGTGAGGTCACAGAGCTGAGTGAGGACACAGAGCTGAGTGAGTTTCCCGCGCTGAGTGAGGACACAGAGCTGAGTGAGGACACAGAGCTGAGTGAGGACACAGAGCTGAGTGAGGACAGAGAGCTGAGTGAGGACACAGAGCTGAGTGAGTTTCCCACATTGAGTGAGGACACAGAGCTGAGTGAGGACACACATCTGAGTGAGTTTCCCGCGCTGAGTGAGGACACAGAGCTGAGTGAGGTCACAGAGCTGAGTGACGACACAGAGCTGAGTGAGGTCACAGAGCTGAGTGAGGACACAGAGCTGAGTGAGTTTCCCACGCTGAGTGAGGACACAGAGCTGAGTGAGGTCACAGAGCTGAGTGACGACACAGAGCTGAGTGACGACACAGAGCTGAGTGAGGACACAGAGCTGAGTGAGGACATAGAGCTGAGTGAGGACACGGAGCTGAGTGAGTTTCCCGCGCTGAGTGAGGTCACAGAGCTGAGTGAGGTCACAGAGCTGAGTGAGGACACAGAGCTGAGTGAGTTTCCCGCGCTGAGTGAGGTCACAGAGCTGAATGAGGACACCGAGCTGAGTGAGGACACAGAGCTGAGTGAGTTTCCCGCGCTGAGTGAGGTCACAGAGCTGAATGAGGACACAGAGCTGAGTGAGGTCACAGAGCTGAGTGAGTTTCCCGCGCTGAGTGAGGACACAGAGCTGAGTGAGGACACAGAGCTGAGTGAGTTTCCCGCGTTGAGTGAGGACACAGAGCTGAGTGAGGACACAGAGCTGAGTGAGGACACAGAGCTGAGTGAGTTTCCCTCGCTGAGTGAGGACACAGAGCTGAGTGAGGACACAGAGCTGAGTGAGTTTCCCGCGTTGAGTGAGGACACAGAGCTGAGTGAGGACACAGAGCTGAGTGAGTTTCCCGCGTTGAGTGAGGACACAGAGCTGAGTGAGGACACAGAGCTGAGTGAGTTTCCCGCGCTGAGTGAGGACACAGAGCTGAGTGAGGACACAGAGCTGAGTGAGTTTCCCGCGTTGAGTGAGGACACAGAGCTGAGTGAGGACACAGAGCTGAGTGAGTTTCCCTCGCTGAGTGAGGACACAGAGCTGAGTGAGGACACAGAGCTGAGTGAGGACACAGAGCTGAGTGAGTTTCCCGCGCTGAGTGAGGACAGAGAGCTGAGTGAGGACACAGAGCTGAGTGAGGTCACAGAGCTGAGTGAGGACACAGAGCTGAGTGAGGACACAGAGCTGAGTGAGTTTCCCGCGCTGAGTGAGGACACAGAGCTGAGTGAGGTCACAGAGCTCAGTAATGACACAGAGCTGAGTGAGGACACAGAGCTGAGTGAGTTTCCCACGTTGAGTGAGGACACAGAGCTGAGTGAGGACACAGAGCTGAGTGAGGTCACAGAGCTGAGTGAGTTTCCCGCGTTGAGTGAGGACACAGAGCTCAGTAATGACACAGAGCTGAGTGAGGACACAGAGCTGAGTGAGTTTCCCACGTTGAGTGAGGACACAGAGCTGAGTGAGGACACAGAGCTGAGTGAGGTCACAGAGCTGAGTGAGGTCACAGAGCTGAGTGAGGTCACAGAGCTGAGTGAGGACACAGAGCTGAGTGAGGACACAGAGCTGAGTGAGTTTCCCACATTGAGTGAGGACAGAGAGCTGAGTGAGGACACAGAGCTGAGTGAGGTCACAGAGCTGAGTGAGGTCACAGAGCTGAGTGAGGACACAGAGCTGAGTGAGGACACAGATCTGAGTGAGTTTCCCGCGCTGAGTGAGGACACAGAGCTGAGTGAGGTCACAGAGCTGAGTGAGGACACAGAGCTGAGTGAGGACACAGAGCTGAGTGAGGACACAGAGCTGAGTGAGGACACAGAGCTGAGTGAGTTTCCCACGCTGAGTGAGGTCACAGAGCTGAGTGAGGACACAGATCTGAGTGAGTTTCCCGCGCTGAGTGAGGACACAGAGCTGAGTGAGGACACAGAGCTGAGTGAGGACACAGAGCTGAGTGAGGTCACAGAGCTGAGTGAGGTCACAGAGCTGAGTGAGGACACAGAGCTGAGTGAGGACACAGAGCTGAGTGAGTTTCCCACGTTGAGTGAGGACACAGAGCTGAGTGAGGACACAGAGCTGAGTGAGGTCACAGAGCTGAGTGAGGTCACAGAGCTGAGTGAGGACACAGAGCTGAGTGAGGACACAGATCTGAGTGAGTTTCCCACGTTGAGTGAGGACACAGAGCTGAGTGAGGACACAGAGCTGAGTGAGGACACAGAGCTGAGTGAGTTTCCCACGTTGAGTGAGGACACAGAGCTGAGTGAGGACACAGAGCTGAGTGAGGTCACAGAGCTGAGTGAGGTCACAGAGCTGAGTGAGGACACAGAGCTGAGTGAGGACACAGATCTGAGTGAGTTTCCCGCGCTGAGTGAGGACACAGAGCTGAGTGAGGTCACAGAGCTGAGTGAGGACACAGAGCTCAGTGAGGACACAGAGCTGAGTGAGGACACAGAGCTGAGTGAGTTTCCCACGCTGAGTGAGGTCACAGAGCTGAGTGAGGTCACAGAGCTGAGTGAGGACACAGATCTGAGTGAGTTTCCCGCGCTGAGTGAGGACACAGAGCTGAGTGAGGACACAGAGCTGAGTGAGTTTCCCGCGCTGAGTGAGGTCACAGACCTGAGTGAGGACACAGATCTGAGTGAGTTTCCCGCGTTGAGTGAGGTCACAGAGCTGATTGAGGACATAGAGCTGAGTGAGGACACAGAGTTGAGTGAGGACACAGAGCTGAGTGAGTTTCCCGCGTTGAGTGAGGACAAAGAGGTGAGTGAGGACACAGAGCTGAGTGAGGACACAGAGCTGAGTGAGGTCACAGAGCTGAGTGAGGACACAGAGCTGAGTGAGGTCACAGAGCTGAGTGAGGACACGGAGCTGAGTGAGGACACAGAGCTGAGTGAGGACACAGAGCTGAGTGAGTTTCCCGCGTTGAGTGAGGACACAGAGCTGAGTGAGGACACAGAGCTGAGTGAGGTCACAGAGCTGAGTGAGGTCGCAGAGCTGAGTGAGTTTCCCGCGTTGAGTGAGGACACAGAGCTGAGTGAGGACAAAGAGGTGAGTGAGGACACAGAGCTGAGTGAGGACACAGAGCTGAGTGAGGTCACAGAGCTGAGTGAGTTTCCCGCGCTGAGTGAGGTCACAGAGCTGAGTGAGGACACAGAGCTGAGTGAGGTCACAGAGCTGAGTGAGTTTCCCACGCTGAGTGAGGACTCAGAGCTGAGTGAGGACACAGAGCTGAGTGAGGTCACAGAGCTGAGTGAGGTCACAGAGCTGAGTGAGGACACAGAGCTGAGTGAGGACAGTGAGCTGAGTGAGGACACAGAGCTGAGTAAGGTCACAGAGCTGAGTGAGGTCACAGAGCTGAGTGAGGTCACAGAGCTGAGTGAGGACACAGAGCTGAGTGAGGTCACAGAGCTGAGTGAGTTTCCCGCGTTGAGTGAGGACACAGAGCTGAGTGAGGTCACAGAGCTGAGTGAGTTTCCCACGCTGAGTGAGGACACAGAGCTGAGTGAGTTTCCCGCGTTGAGTGAGGACACAGAGCTGAGTGAGGTCACAGAGCTGAGTGAGTTTCCCACGCTGAGTGAGGACACAGAGCTGAGTGAGGTCACAGAGCTGAGTGAGGACAAAGAGGTGAGTGAGGACACAGAGCTGAGTGAGTTTCCCACGCTGAGTGAGGACTCAGAGCTGAGTGAGGACACAGAGCTGAGTGAGGTCACAGAGCTGAGTGAGGACACAGAACTGAGTGATGTCACAGAGCTGATTGAGGACACAGAACTGAGTGAGGACACAGAGCTGAGTGAGGACAAAGAGGTGAGTGAGGACACAGAGCTGAGTGAGTTTCCCGCGCTGAGTGAGGTCACAGAGCTGAGTGAGGACACAGAGCTGAGTGAGGTCACAGAGCTGAGTGAGGACACAGAGCTGAGTGAGGACTCAGAGCTGAGTGAGGTCACAGAGCTGAGTGAGTTTCCCGCGCTGAGTGAGGTCACAGAGCTGAGTGAGTTTCCCGCGCTGAGTGAGTTTCCCGCGCTGAGTGAGGACACAGAGCTGAGTGAGTTTCCCGCGTTGAGTGAGGACACAGAGCTGAGTGAGGACACAGAGCTGAGTGAGTTTCCCACATTGAGTGAGGACAGAGAGCTGAGTGAGGACACAGAGCTGAGTGAGGACACAGATCTGAGTGAGTTTCCAGCGTTGAGTGAGGACACAGAGCTGAGTGAGGACAGAGCTGATTGAGGTCACAGATCTGAGTGAGGTCACAGACCTGAGTGAGGTCACAGAGCTGAGTGAGTTTCCCGCGTTGAGTGAGGACACAGAGCTGAGTGAGGACACAGAGCTGAGTGAGTACAGAGAGCTGAGTGAGGACACAAAGCTGAGTGACTTTCCCGCGTTGAGTGAGGACACAGAGCTGAGTGAGGTCACAGAGCTGAGTGAGGACACAGAGCTGAGTGAGGACACAGAGCTGAGTGAGGTCACAGAGCTGAGTGAGGTCACGGAGCTGAGTGTGGACACAGAGCTGAGTGAGGTCACAGAGCTGAGTGAGGACACAGAGCTGAGTGAGGACACAGAGCTGAGTGAGGTCACAGAGCTGAGTGAGGACACAGAGCTGAGTGAGGTCACAGAGCTGAGTGAGGTCACAGAGCTGAGTGAGGACACAGAGCTGAGTGAGTTTCCCGCGCTGAGTGAGGTCACAGAGCTGAGTGAGGACACGGAGCTGAGTGAGGTCACAGAGCTGAGTGAGGTCGCAGAGCTGAGTGAGTTTCCCGCGTTGAGTGAGGACACAGAGCTGAGTGAGGTCACAGAGCTGAGTGAGGACACAGAGCTGAGTGAGGTCACGGAGCTGAGTGTGGACACAGAGCTGAGTGAGGACACAGAGCTGAGTGAGGACACAGAGCTGAGTGAGGACACAGAGCTGAGTGAGGACACAGAGCTGAGTGAGGACACAGAGCTGAGTGAGGTCACAGAGCTGAGTGAGGACACAGAGCTGAGTGAGGACACAGAGCTGAGTGAGGACACAGAGCTGAGTGAGTTTCCCACGGTGAGTGCGGTCACAGAGCTGAGTGAGGTCACAGAGCTGAGTGAGGACACAGAGCTGAGTGAGTTTCCCGCGCTGAGTGAGTTCACAGAGCTGAGTGAGGTCACAGAGCTAGCTGAGTGAGGACACAGAGCTGAGTGAGGACACGGAGCTGAGTGAGGACACAGAGCTGAGTGAGGACACAGAGCTGAGTGAGGTCACAGAGCTGAGTGAGTTTCCCACATTGAGTGAGGACACAGAGCTGAGTGAGGTCACAGAGCTGAGTGAGGTCACAGAGCTGAGTGAGTTTCCCACGCTGAGTGAGGACACAGAGCTGAGTGAGGTCACAGAGCTGAGTGAGGACACAGAGCTGAGTGAGGACACAAAGCTGAGTGAGGACAGAGCTGAGTGAGGACACAGAGCTGAGTGAGGACACAGAGCTGAGTGAGTTTCCCACATTGAGTGAGGACACAGAGCTGAGTGAGTTTCCCGCGCTGAGTGAGGACACAGAGCTGAGTGAGGACACAGAGCTGAGTGAGGACACAGAGCTGAGTGAGGTCACAGAGCTGAGTGAGGACACAGAGCTGAGTGAGGTCACAGATCTGAGTGATTTTCCCGCGCTGAGTGAGGTCACAGAGCTGAGTGAGGTCACAGAGCTGAGTGAGGTCACAGAGCTGAGTGAGGACACAGAGCTGAGTGAGGTCACAGAGCTGAGTGAGGACACAGAGCTGAGTGAGGACACAGAGCTGAGTGAGGTCACAGAGCTGAGTGAGGTCACAGAGCTGAGTGAGGACAAAGAGCTGAGTGAGGACACAGAGCTGAGTGAGGTCACAGAGCTGAGTGAGGACAAAGAGCTGAGTGAGGACACAGAGCTGAGTGAGGTCACAGAGCTGAGTGAGGTCACAGAGCTGAGTGAGGTCACAGAGCTGAGTGAGGACACAGAGCTGAGTGAGGTCACAGAGCTGAGTGAGGTCACAGAGCTGAGTGAGCTCACAGAGCTGAGTGAGCTCACAGAGCTGAGTGAGTTTCCCGCGTTGAGTGAGGACACAGAGCTGAGTGAGGTCACAGAGCTGAGTGAGGTCACAGAGCTGAGTGAGGACACAAAGCTGAGTGAGGACACAGAGCTGAGTGAGTTTCCCACATTGAGTGAGGACAGAGAGCTGAGTGAGGACACAGATCTGAGTGAGTTTCCAGCGTTGAGTGAGGACACACAGCTGAGTGACGACACAGAGCTGAGTGAGGACAGAGCTGAGTGAGGTCACAGAGCTGAGTGAGGACAGAGCTGAGTGAGGACACAGAGCTGAGTGAGGACACAGAGCTGAGTGAGTTTCCCACATTGAGTGAGGACACAGAGCTGAGTGAGGACACAGATCTGAGTGAGTTTCCAGCGTTGAGTGAGGACACACAGCTGAGTGACGACACAGAGCTGAGTGAGGACAGAGCTGAGTGAGGTCACAGATCTGAGTGAGGTCACAGACCTGAGTGAGGTCACAGAGCTGAGTCAGTTTCCCGTGTTGAGTGAGAACACAGAGCTGAGTGAGGACACAGAGCTGAGTGAGGACAGAGAGCTGAGTGAGGACACAAAGCTGAGTGAGGTCACAGAGCTGAGTGAGGACACAGAGCTGAGTGAGGTCACAGAGCTCAGTGAGGACACAGAGCTGAGTGAGGACACAGAGCTGAGTGAGGACACAGAGCTGAGTGAGTTTCCCGCGTTGAGTGAGGACACAGAGCTGAGTGAGGTCACAGAGCTGAGTAAGGACACAGAGCTGAGTGAGGTCACAGAGCTGAGTGAGGTCACAGAGCTGAGTGAGGACACAGAGTTGAGTGAGGACACAGAGCTGAGTGAGTTTCCCGCGTTGAGTGAGGACAAAGAGCTGAGTGAGGACAAAGAGGTGAGTGAGACAAAGAGCTGAGTGAGGACACAGAGCTGAGTGAGGTCACAGAGCTGAGTGAGGACACAGAGCTGAGTGAGGACACAGAGTTTAGTGAGGACACAGAGCTGAGTGAGGTCACAGAGCTGAGTGAGGACACACAGCTGAGTGAGGTCACAGAGCTGAGTGAGGACACACAGCTGAGTGAGGTCACAGAGCTGAGTGAGGACACGGAGCTGAGTGAGGTCAAAGAGCTGAGTGAGGTCACAGAGCTGAGTGAGGACACAGAGCTGAGTGAGGACACAGAGCTGAGTGAGGACACAGAGCTGAGTGAGGTCACAGAGCTGAGTGAGGTCACAGAGCTGAGTGAGGACACGGAGCTGAGTGAGGTCACAGAGCTGAGTGAGGTCACAGAGCTGAGTGAGGTCACAGAGCTGAGTGAGGTCACAGAGCTGAGTGAGGACACGGAGCTGAGTGAGGACACGGAGCTGAGTGAGGACACGGAGCTGAGTGAGGACACGGAGCTGAGTGAGGTCACAGAGCTGAGTGAGGTCACAGAGCTGAGTGAGGTCACAGAGCTGAGTGAGGACACACAGCTGAGTGAGGTCACACAGCTGAGTGAGGTCACAGAGCTGAGTGAGGACACGGAGCTGAGTGAGGTCACAGAGCTGAGTGAGGTCACAGAGCTGAGTGAGGACACAGAGCTGAGTGAGGACACGGAGCTGAGTGAGGACACGGAGCTGAGTGAGGACACGGAGCTGAGTGAGGACACAGAGCTGAGTGAGGTCACAGAGCTGAGTGAGGACACACAGCTGAGTGAGGTCACAGAGCTGACTGAGGACACGGAGCTGAGTGAGGACACGGAGCTGAGTGAGGACACGGAGCTGAGTGAGGACACGGAGCTGAGTGAGGTCACAGAGCTGAGTGAGGTCACAGAGCTGAGTGAGGACAAAGAGGTGAGTGAGGACACGGAGGTGAGTGAGGACACGGAGCTGAGTGAGGACACGGAGCTGAGTGAGTTTCCCGCGTTGAGTGAGGACAAAGAGCTGAGTGAGGACACAGAGCTGAGTGAGGTCACAGAGCTGAGTGAGGACACAGAGCTGAGTGAGGTCACAGAGCTGAGTGAGGTCACAGAGCTGAGTGAGTTTCCCGCGTTGAGTGAGGACACAGAGCTGAGTGAGGACAAAGAGGTGAGTGAGGACACAGAGCTGAGTGAGGACACAGAGCTGAGTGAGGTCACAGAGCTGAGTGAGTTTCCCGCGCTGAGTGAGGTCACAGAGCTGAGTGAGGACTCAGAGCTGAGTGAGGTCACAGAGCTGAGTGAGGACACGGAGCTGAGTGAGGTCACAGAGCTGAGTGAGGACACAGAACTGAGTGAGGACACAGAGCTGAGTGAGGTCACAGAGCTGAGTGAGGACACAAAGCTGAGTGAGGACACAGAGCTGAGTGAGGACACAGAGCTGAGTGAGGACACAGAGCTGAGTGAGGACACAGAGCTGAGTGAGTTTCCCACATTGAGTGAGGACACAGAGCTGAGTGAGGACACAGAGCTGAGTGAGGTCACAGAGCTGAGTGAGGTCACAGAGCTGAGTGAGGTCACAGAGCTGAGTGAGGACACAGAGCTGAGTGAGGTCACAGAGCTGAGTGAGGACACAGAGCTGAGTGAGGACACAGAGCTGAGTGAGGACACAGAGCTGAGTGAGCTCACAGAGCTGAGTGAGGACACAGAGCTGAGTGAGTTTCCCGCGCGGAGTGAGGACAGAGAGCTGAGTGAGGACACAGAGCTGAGTGAGGACACAGAGCTGAGTGAGGACACAGAGCTGAGTGAGTTTCCCGTGCTGAGTGAGGACAGAGAGCTGAGTGAGGACACAGAGCTGAGTGAGGTCACAGAGCTGATTGAGGACACAGAGCTGAGTGAGGTCACAGAGCTGAGTGAGGTCACAGAGCTGAGTGAGGACACAGAGCTCAGTGAGGTCACAGAGCTGAGTGAGTTTCCCGCGTTGAGTGAGGACACAGAGCTGAGTGAGGTCACAGAGCTGAGTGAGGACACAGAGCTGAGTGAGGACAGAGAGCTGAGTGAGGACACAGAGCTGAGTGAGGACACAGAGCTGAGTGAGGTCACCGAGCTGAGTGAGGTCACCGAGCTGAGTGAGTTTCCCGCGTTGAGTGAGGGCACAGAGCTGAGTGAGGACACAAAGCTGAGTGAGGACAGAGAGCTGAGTGAGGAGAGAGAGCTGAGTGAGGACACAGAGCTGAGTGAGGTCACAGAGCTGAGTGAGGTCACAGAGCTGAGTGAGGTCACAGAGCTGAGTGAGGTCACAGAGCTGAGTGAGGACTCAGAGCTGAGTGAGGACTCAGAGCTGAGTGAGGACTCAGAGCTGAGTGAGGACTCAGAGCTGAGTGAGTTTCCCGCGCTGAGTGAGGACTCAGAGCTGAGTTTGGACTCAGAGCTGAGTGAGGACTCAGAGTTGAGTGAGTTTCCCGCGCTGAGTGAGGACTCAGAGCTGAGTGAGGACTCAGAGCTGAGTGAGTTTCCCGCACTGAGTGAGGTCAAAGAGCTGAGTGAGGTCACAGAGCTGATTGAGGTCACAGAGCTGAGTGAGGTCACAGAGCTGAGTGAGGACTCAGAGCTGAGTGGGGTCACAGAGCTGAGTGAGGTCACAGAGCTGAATGAGGACTCAGAGCTGAGTGAGGACTCAGAGCTGAGTGAGGTCACAGAGCTGAGTGAGGACTCAGAGCTGAGTGAGGACTCAGAGCTGAGTGAGTTTCCCGCGCTGAGTGAGGACTCAGAGCTGAGTGAGGACTCAGAGCTGAGTGAGGACTCAGAGCTGAGTGATTTTCCCGCGCTGAGTGAGGACTCAGAGCTGAGTGAGGTCACAGAGCTGAGTGAGGTCACAGAGCTGAGTGAGGTCACAGAACTGAGTGAGGTCACAGAGCTGAGTGAGGACACAGAGCTGAGTGAGGTCACAGAGCTGAGTGAGGACACAGAGCTGAGTGAGGACACAGAGCTGAGTGAGGACAGTGAGCTGAGTGAGGACTCAGAGCTGAGTGAGGACTCAGAGCTGAGTGAGGACACAGAGCTGAGTGAGGACACAGAGCTGAGTGAGGACACAGAGCTGAGTGAGGACACAGAGCTGAGTGAGGACACAGAGCTGAGTGAGGACACAGAGCTGAGTGAGGACACAGAGCTGAGTGAGGACACAGAGCTGAGTGAGTTTCCCGCGCTGAGTGAGGTCACAGAGCTGAGTGAGGACACAGAGCTGAGTGAGGACACAGAGCTGAGGGAGTTTCCCGCGTTGAGTGAGGACACAGAGCTGAGTGAGGACACAGAGCTGAGTGAGGACACAGAGCTGAGTGAGCTCACAGAGCTGAGTGAGTTTACCGCGCAGAGTGAGGACACAGAGCTGAGTGAGGTCACAGAGCTGAGTGAGGACACAGAGCTGAGTGAGGACACAGAGCTGAGTGAGGACACAGAGCTGAGTGAGGACACAGAGCTGAGTGAGGTCACAGAGCTGAGTGAGGACAGAGAGCTGAGTGAGGACACAGAGCTGAGTGAGGACACAGAGCTGAGTGAGGACACAGAGCTGAGTGAGGACTCAGAGCTGAGTGAGGACTCAGAGCTGAGTGAGTTTCCCGCGCTGAGTGAGGTCACAGAGCTGAGTGAGGTCACAGAGCTGAGTGAGGACAGTGAGCTGAGTGAGGACACAGAGCTGAGTGAGGACACAGAGCTGAGTGAGGTCACAGAGCTGAGTGAGGACACAGAGCTGAGTGAGGACAGTGAGCTGAGTGAGGACTCAGAGCTGAGTGAGGACACAGAGCTGAGTGAGGTCACAGAGCTGAGTGAGGTCACAGAGCTGAGTGAGGACACAGAGCTGAGTGAGGACACAGAGCTGAGTGAGGACACAGAGCTGAGTGAGGACACAGAGCTGAGTGAGGTCACAGAGCTGAGTGAGGACACAGAGCTGAGTGAGGACACAGAGCTGAGTGAGGACACAGAGCTGAGTGAGGACACAGAGCTGAGTGAGTTTCCCGCGCTGAGTGAGGTCACAGAGCTGAGTGAGGACACAGAGCTGAGTGAGGACACAGAGCTGAGGGAGTTTCCCGCGTTGAGTGAGGACACAGAGCTGAGTGAGGACACAGAGCTGAGTGAGGACACAGAGCTGAGTGAGCTCACAGAGCTGAGTGAGTTTACCGCGCAGAGTGAGGACACAGAGCTGAGTGAGGTCACAGAGCTGAGTGAGGACACAGAGCTGAGTGAGGACACAGAGCTGAGTGAGGACACAGAGCTGAGTGAGGACACAGAGCTGAGTGAGGTCACAGAGCTGAGTGAGGACAGAGAGCTGAGTGAGGACACAGAGCTGAGTGAGGACACAGAGCTGAGTGAGGTCACAGAGCTGAGTGAGGACACAGAGCTGAGTGAGGACACAGAGCTGAGTGAGGACACAGAGCTGAGTGAGGACACAGAGCTGAGTGAGGACACAGAGCTGAGTGAGGTCCCAGAGCTGAGTGAGGACACAGAGCTGAGTGAGGACACAGAGCTGAGTGAGTTTCCCGCGTTGAGTGAGGACACAGAGCTGAGTGAGGTCACAGAGCTGAGTGAGGTCACAGAGCTGAGTGAGGACACAGAGCTGAGTGAGGACACAGAGCTGAGTGAGGACACAGAGCTGAGTGAGTTTCCCGCGCTGAGTGAGGTCACAGAGCTGAGTGAGGTCACAGAGCTGAGTGAGTTTCCCGCGTTGAGGGAGGACACAGAGCTGAGTGAGGACACAGAGCTGAGTGAGGACACAGAGCTGAGTGAGGTCACAGAGCTGAGTGAAGTCACAGAGCTGAGTGAGGACACAGAGCTGAGTGAGGTCATAGAGCTGAGTGAGTTTCCCGCGTTGAGTGAGGACACAGAGCTGAGTGAGTTTCCTGCGCTGAATGAGGTCACAGAGCTGAGTGAGGTCACAGAGCTGAGTGAGGACACAGAGCTGAGTGAGGACACAGAGCTGAGTGAGGTCACAGAGCTGAGTGAGGACACAGAGCTGAGTGAGGTCACAGAGCTGAGTGAGTTTCCCACGCTGAGTGAGGACACAGAGCTGAGTGAGGACACAGAGCTGAGTGAGTTTCCCGCGTTGAGTGAGGACACAGAGCTGAGTGAGGTCACAGAGCTGAGTGAGGTCACAGAGCTGAGTGAGTTTCCCGCGCTGAGTGAGGACACAGAGCTGAGTGAGGTCACAGAGCTGAGTGAGTTTCCTGCGTTGAGTGAGGTCACAGAGCTGAGTGAGGTCACAGAGCTGAGTGAGGTCACAGAGCTCAGTGAGGTCACAGAGCTGAGTGAGGACACAGAGCTGAGTGAGGTCACAGAGCTGAGTGAGGTCACAGAGCTGAGTGAGGTCACAGAGCTGAGTGAGGACACAGAGCTGAGTGAGGTCACAGAGCTGAGTGAGGACACAGAGCTGAGTGAGGACACAGAGCTGAGTGAGGACACAGAGCTGAGTGAGGATAGAGAGCTGAGTGAGGACACAGAGCTGAGTGAGGTCACAGAGCTGAGTGAGGACACAGAGCTGAATGAGGACACAGAGCTGAGTGAGGACACAGAGCTGAGTGAGGATAGAGAGCTGAGTGAGGACACAGAGCTGAGTGAGTTTCCCGCGCTGAGTGAGTTTCCCGCGCTGAGTGAGGACACAGAGCTGAGTGAGTTTCCCACGCTGAGTGAGGACACAGAGCTGAGTGAGGACACAGAGCTGAGTGAGGACACAGAGCTGAGTGAGTTTCCCGCGCTTAGTGAGGACACAGAGCTGAGTGAGGACACAGAGCTGAGTGAGGACACAGAGCTGAGTGAGTTTCCCGCGCTTAGTGAGGACACAGAGCTGAGTGAGTTTCGGGCGCTGAGTGAGGACACAGAGCTGAGTGAGGACACAGAGCTGAGTGAGGTCACAGAGCTGAGTGAGTTTCCCACGCTGAGTGAGGACACAGAGCTGAGTGAGGACAGAGAGCTGAGTGAGGACACAGAGCTGAGTGAGTTTACCACGCTGACTGAGGACACAGAGCTGAGTGAGGACACAGAGCTGAGTGAGTTTACCACGCTGACTGAGGACACAGAGCTGAGTGAGGACACAGAGCTGAGTGAGTTTCCCGCGCTGAGTGAGGACACAGAGCTGAGTGAGGACACAGAGCTGAGTGAGGACACAGAGCTGAGTGAGGTCACAGAGCTGAGTGAGTTTCCTGCGTTGAGTGAGGTCACAGAGCTGAGTGAGGACACAGAGCTGAGTGAGGTCACAGAGCTGAGTGAGTTTCCCGCGCTGAGTGAGGTCACAGAGCTGAGTGAAGTCACAGAGCTCAGTGAGGTCACAGAGCTGAGTGAGGACACAGAGCTGAGTGAGGTCACAGAGCTGAGTGAGGACACAGAGCTGAGTGAGGACACAGAGCTGAGTGAGTTTCCCGCATTGAGTGAGGACACAGAGCTGAGTGAGGACACAGAGCTGAGAGAGTTTCCTGCGCTGAGTGAGGTCACAGAGCTGAGAGAGTTTCCTGCGCTGATTGAGGTCACAGAGCTGAGTGAGGACACAGAGCTGAGTCAGTTTCCCGCGTTGAGTGAGGACACAGAGCTGAGTGAGGACACAGAGCTGAGTGAGGACACAGAGCTGAGTGAGGACACAGAGCTTAGTGAGGACACAGAGCTGAGTGAGTTTCCCACGCTGAGTGAGGACACAGAGCTTAGTGAGGACACAGAGCTGAGTGAGTTTCCCGCGCTGAGTGAGGACACAGAGCTGAGTGAGGACACAGAGCTGAGTGAGGTCATAGAGCTGAGTGAGGACACAGAGCTGAGTGAGGACACAGAGCTGAGTGAGGACACAGAGCTGAGTGAGGACTCAGAGCTGAGTGAGGACACAGAGCTGAGTGAGGACACAGAGCTGAGTGAGTTTCCCGCGTTGAGTGAGGACACAGAGCTGAGTGAGGACACAGAGCGGAGTGAGTTTCCCGCGCTGAGTGAGTACACAGAGCTGAGTGAGGTCACAGAGCTGAGTGAGGTCACAGAGCTGAGTGAGGACACAGAGCTGAGTGAGGTCACAGAGCTGAGTGAGTTTCCCGCGTTGAGTGAGGACACAGAGCTGAGTGAGGTCACAGAGCTGAGTGAGGTCACAGAGCTGAGTGAGTTTCCCACGTTGAGTGAGGACACAGAGCTGAGTGAGGACACAGAGCTGAGTGAGGTCACAGAGCTGAGTGAGTTTCCCACGTTGAGTGAGGTCACAGAGCTGAGTGAGTTTCCCGCGTTGAGTGAGGACACAGAGCTGAGTGAGTTTCCCGCGCTGAGTGAGGACAGAGAGCTGAATGAGGACACAGAGCTTAGTGAGGACACAGAGCTGAGTGAGGACACAGAGCTGAGTGAGGTCACAGAGCTGAGTGAGGTCACAGAGCTGAGTGAGGTCACAGAGCTGAGTGAGTTTCCCACGCTGACTGAGGACACAGAGCTGAGTGAGGACACAGAGCTGAGTGAAGTCACAGAGTTGAGTGAGGTCACAGAGCTGAGTGAGGTCACAGAGCTGAGTGAGGTCACAGAGCTGAGTGAGGTCACAGAGCTGAGTGAGTTTCCCTCGCTGAGTGAGGTCACAGAGCTGAGTGAGGACACAGAGCTGAGTGAGGACACAGAGCTGAGTGAGGACACAGAGCTGAGTGAGTTTCCCGCATTGAGTGAGGACACAGAGCTGAGTGAGGACACAGAGCTGAGTGAGTTTCCCGCGCTTAGTGAGGACACAGAGCTGAGTGAGGTCACAGAGCTGAGTGAGGACACAGAGCTGAGTGAGGACACAGAGCTGAGTGAGTTTCCCGCGCTTAGTGAGGACACAGAGCTGAGTGAGGACACAGAGCTGAGTGAGGTCACAGAGCTGAGTGAGGTCACAGAGCTGAGTGAGGACACAGAGCTGAGTGAGGTCACAGAGCTGAGTGAGTTTCCCTCGCTGAGTGAGGACAGAGAGCTGAGTGAAGTCACAGAGCTGAGTGAGGTCACAGAGCTGAGTGAGTTTCCCTCGCTGAGTGAGGACAGAGAGCTGAGTGAAGTCACAGAGCTGAGTGAAGTCACAGAGCTGAGTGAGGTCACAGAGCTGAGTGAGGTCACAGAGCTGAGTGAGTTTCCCGCGCTGAGTGAGGTCACAGAGCTGAGTGAAGTCACAGAGCTTAGTGAGGTCACAGAGCTGAGTGAGGACACAGAGCTGAGTGAGGACACAGAGCTTATTGAGGACACAGAGCTGAGTGAGTCTCCCGCATTGAGTGAGGACACAGAGCTGAGTGAGGACACAGAGCCTAGTGAGGACACAGAGCTAAGTGAGGACACAGAGCTGAGTGAGATCACAGAGCTGAGTGAGGACTCAGAGCTGAGTGAGATCACAGAGCTGACTGAGGACACAGAGCTGAGTGAGGTCAAAGAGCTGAGTGAGGACACAGAGCTGAGTGAGTTTCCCGCGCTTAGTGAGGACACAGAGCTGAGTGAGGACACAGAGCTGAGTGAGGACACAGAGCTGAGTGAGGTCACAGAGCTGAGTGAGGTCACAGAGCTGAGTGAGGTCACAGAGCTGAGTGAGTTTCCCGCGTTGAGTGAGGACACAGAGCTGAGTGAGGACTCAGAGCTGAGTGAGGACTCAGAGCTGAGTGAGGTCACAGAGCTGAGTGAGGTCACAGAGCTGAGTGAGTTTCCCGCGTTGAGTGAGGACACAGAGCTGAGTGAGGACACAGAGCTGAGTGAAGTCACAGAGCTGAGTGAGGTCACAGAGCTGAGTGAGGTCACAGAGCTGAGTGAGGACACAGAGCTGAGTGAGGACACAGAGCTGAGTGAGTTTCCCACGCTGAGTGAGGACACAGAGCTGAGTGAGGACACAGAGCTGAGTGAGGACACAGAGCTGAGTGAGGTCACAGAGCTGAGTGAGTTTCCCACGCTGAGTGAGGACACAGAGCTGAGTGAGGACACAGAGCTGAGTGAGGACACAGAGCTGAGTGAGTTTCCCGCGTTGAGTGAGGACACAGAGCTGAGTGAGTTTCCCGCGTTGAGTGAGGACACAGAGCTGAGTGAGGTCACAGAGCTGAGTGAGGACACAGAGCTGAGTGAGGACACAGAGCTGAGTGAGGTCACAGAGCTGAGTGAGGACACAGAGCTGAGTGAGGTCACAGAGCTGAGTGAGGTCACAGAGCTGAGTGAGGTCACAGAGCTGAGTGAGGACACAGAGCTGAGTGAGGACACAGAGCTGAGTGAGGACACAGAGCTGAGTGAGGACACAGAGCTGAGTGAGGACACAGAGCTGAGTGAGGACACAGAGCTGAGTGAGTTTCCCACGCTGAGTGAGGACACAGAGCTGAGTGAGGACACAGAGCTGAGTGAGGACACAGAGCTGAGTGAGGTCACAGAGCTGAGTGAGTTTCCCACGCTGAGTGAGGACACAGAGCTGAGTGAGGACACAGAGCTGAGTGAGGACACAGAGCTGAGTGAGTTTCCTGCGTTGAGTGAGGACACAGAGCTGAGTGAGGACACAGAGCTGAGTGAGTTTCCCGCGCTGAGTGAGGACATAGAGCTGAGTGAGGACACAGAGCTGAGTGAGGACACAGAGCTGAGTGAGGACACAAAGCTGAGTGAGGACACAGAGCTGAATGAGCACACAGAGCTGAGTGAGGACACAGAGCTGAGTGAGGACACAGAGCTGAGTGAGTTTCCCGCGCTTAGTGAGGACACAGAGCTGAGTGAGGACACAGAGCTGAGTGAGTTTCCCGCGCTGAGTGAGGACACAGAGCTGAGTGAGGACACAGAGCTGAGTGAGGACACAGAGCTGAGTGAGGACACAGAGCTGAGTGAGGACACAGAGCTGAGTGAGTTTCCCGCGCTTAGTGAGGACACAGAGCTGAGTGAGGACACAGAGCTGAGTGAGTTTCCTGCGTTGAGTGAGGTCACAGAGCTGAGTGAGGTCACAGAGCTGAGTGAGGTCACAGAGCTGAGTGAGTTTCCCGCGTTGAGTGAGGTCACAGAGCTGAGTGAGGTCACAGAGCTGAGTGAGGACACAGAGCTGAGTGAGGACACAGAGCTGAGTGAGGACACAGAGCTGAGTGAGTTTCCCGCGCTTAGTGAGGACACAGAGCTGAGTGAGGACACAGAGCTGAGTGAGTTTCCCGCGCTGAGTGAGGACACAGAGCTGAGTGAGGACACAGAGCTGAGTGAGGTCACAGAGCTGAGTGAGTTTCCTGCGTTGAGTGAGGTCACAGAGCTGAGTGAGGTCACAGAGCTGAGTGAGGTCACAGAGCTGAGTGAGTTTCCCGCGTTGAGTGAGGTCACAGAGCTGAGTGAGGACACAGAGCTGAGTGAGGACACAGAGCTGAGTGAGGTCACAGAGCTGAGTGAGGTCACAGAGCTGAGTGAGTTTCCCGCGCTGAGTGAGGTCACAGAGCTGAGTGAAGTCAAAGAGCTCAGTGAGGTCACAGAGCTGAGTGAGGTCACAGAGCTGAGTGAGGACACAGAGCTGAGTGAGGTCACAGAGCTGAGTGAGGACACACAGCTGAGTGAGTTTCCCACGCTGAGTGAGGACACAGAGCTGAGTGAGTTTCCCGCGTTGAGTGAGGACACAGAGCTGAGTGAGTTTCCTGCGTTGAGTGAGGACACAGAGCTGAGTGAGGACACAGAGCTGAGTGAGGACACAGAGCTGAGTGAGTTTCCCTCGTTGAGTGAGGACACAGAGCTGAGTGAGGACACAGAGCTGAGTGAGGACACAGAGCTGAGTGAGGTCACAGAGCTGAGTGAAGACACAGAGCTGAGTGAGGACACAGAGCTGATTGAGGACACAGAGCTGAGTGAGGACACAGAGCTGAGTGAGGACACAGAGCTGAGTGAAGACACAGAGCTGAGTGAGGTCAGAGAGCTGAGTGAGGTCAGAGAGCTGAGTGAGGACACAGAGCTGAGTGAGGACACAGAGCTGAGTGAGGACACAGAGCTGAGTGAGTTTCCCGCGTTGAGTGAGGACACAGAGCTGAGTGAGTTTCCCGCGTTGAGTGAGGACACAGAGCTGAGTGAGGACACAGAGCTGAGTGAGGACACAGAGCTGAGTGAGGACACAGAGCTTAGTGAGGACACAGAGCTGAGTGAGGTCACAGAGCTGAGTGAGGACACAGAGCTTAGTGAGGACACAGAGCTGAGTGAGGTCACAGAGCTGAGTGAGGACACAGAGCTGGGTGAGGACACAGAGCTGAGTGAGGACACAGAGCTGAGTGAGGACACAGAGCTGAGTGAGGACACAGAGCTGAGTGAGTTTCTCGCGCTGAGTGAGGTCACAGAGCTGAGTGAGGACACAGAGCTGAGTGAGGACACAGAGCTGAGTGAGGACACAGAGCTGAGTGAGTTTCCCGCGTTGAGTGAGGACACAGAGCTGAGTGAGTTTCCCGCGCTGAGTGAGGACACAGACCTGAGTGAGGACACAGAGCTGAGTGAGGACACAGAGCTGAGTGAGGTCTCAGAGCTGAGTTAGGACACAGAGCTGAGTGAGGACACAGAGCTGAGTGAGGACACAGAGCTGAGTGAGGACACAGAGCTGAGTGAGTTTCCCGCGCTGAGTGAGGACACAGAGCTGAGTGAGGACACAGAGCTGAGTGAGGACACAGAGCTGAGTGAGGTCACAGAGCTGAGTGAGATTCCCGCGTTGAGTGAGGACATAGAGCTGAGTGAGGACACAGAGCTGACTGAGGACACAGAGCTGAGTGAGGACACAGAGCTGACTGAGGACACAGAGCTGAGTGAGGACACAGAGCTGAGTGAGTTTCCCACGCTGAGTGAGGTCACAGAGCTGAGTGAGGTCACAGAGCTGTGTGAGGACACAGAGCTGAGTGAGTTTCCCACGCTGAGTGAGGACACAGAGCTGAGTGAGGACACAGAGCTGAGTGAGGACACAGAGCTGAGTGAGTTTCCCACGCTGAGTGAGGTCACAGAGCTGAGTGAGGACACAGAGCTGAGTGAGGACACAGAGCTGAGTGAGTTTCCCGCGTTTAGTGAGGACACAGAGCTGAGTGAGGACACAGAGCTGAGTGAGGACACAGAGCTGAGTGAGGACACAGAGTTGAGTGAGTTTCCCGCGTTTAGTGAGGACACAGAGCTGAGTGAGGACACAGAGCTGAGTGAGTTTCCCGCGCTGAGTGAGGACAGAGAGCTGAGTGAGGTCACAGAGCTGAGTGAGGACACAGAGCTGAGTGAGGACACAGAGCTGAGTGAGTTTCCCGCGCTGAGTGAGGACACAGAGCTGAGTGAGGACACAGAGCTGAGTGAGGACACAGAGTTGAGTCAGTTTCCCGCGTTGAGTGAGGACACAGAGCTGAGTGAGGTCACAGAGCTGAGTGAGGTCACAGAGCTGAGTGAGGACACAGAGCTGAGTGAGGACACAGAGCTGAGTGAGTTTCCCGCGTTGAGTGAGGACACAGAGCTGAGTGAGGACAGAGAGCTGAGTGAGGACACAGAGCTCAGTGAGGACACAGAGCTGAGTGAGGACAGAGAGCTGAGTGAGGACACAGAGCTGAGTGAGGTCACAGAGCTGAGTGAGGACACAGAGCTGAGTGAGTTTCCCGCGTTGAGTGAGGACACAGAGCTGAGTGAGTTTCCCGCGCTGAGTGAGGACACAGAGCTGAGTGAGTTTCCCGCGTTGAGTGAGGACAGAGAGCTGAGTGAGGACAGAGAGCTGAGTGAGGTCACAGAGTTGAGTGAGGACACAGAGCTGAGTGAGGACACAGAGCTGAGTGAGGACACAGAGCTTAGTGAGGACACAGAGCTGAGTGAGTTTCACGCGCTGAGTGAGGACTGAGATCTGAGTGAGGACAGAGAGCTGAGTGAGGACACAGAGCTGAGTGAGGTCACAGAGCTGAGTGAGCACACAGAGCTGAGTGAGTTTCCCGCGCTGAGTGAGGACACAGAGCTGAGTGAGGTCACAAAGCTGAGTGAGGACACAGAGCTGAGTGAGGACACAGAGCTGAGTGAGTTTCCCGCGCTGAGTGAGGACACAGAGCTGAGTGAGTTTCCCGCGCTGACTGAGGCCAGAGAGCTGAGTGAGGACACAGAGCTGAGTGAGGACACAGAGCTGAGTGAGGACACAGAGCTGAGTGAGGACACAGAGCTGAGTGAGTTTCCCACGTTGAGTGAGGACAGAGAGCTGAGTGAGGTCACAGAGCTGAGTGAGGTCACAGAGCTGAGTGAGGACACAGAGCTGAGTGAGGACACAGAGCTGAGTGAGGTCACAGAGCTGAGTGAGGACACAGAGCTGAGTGAGGACACAGAGCTGAGTGAGGACACAGAGCTGAGTGAGTTTCCCACGTTGAGTGAGGACAGAGAGCTGAGTGAGGTCACAGAGCTGAGTGAGGTCACAGAGCTGAGTGAGGACACAGAGCTGAGTGAGGACACAGAGCTGAGTGAGGTCACAGAGCTGAGTGAGGACACAGAGCTGAGTGAGGACACAGAGCTGAGTGAGGACACAGAGCTGAGTGAGTTTCCCACGTTGAGTGAGGACAGAGAGCTGAGTGAGGTCACAGAGCTGAGTGAGGTCACAGAGCTGAGTGAGGACACAGAGCTGAGTGAGGACACAGAGCTGAGTGAGGACACAGAGTTGAGTCAGTTTCCCGCGTTGAGTGAGGACACAGAGCTGAGTGAGGACACAGAGCTGAGTGAGGACACAGAGCTGAGTGAGTTTCCCGCGCTGAGTGAGGTCACAGAGCTGAGTGAGGTCACAGAGCTGAGTGAGGTCACAGAGCTGAGTGAGGACACAGAGCTGAGTGAGGACACAGAGCTGAGTGAGTTTCCCGCGCTGAGTGAGGTCACAGAGCTGAGTGAGGACAGAGAGCTGAGTGAGGACACAGAGCTGAGTCAGGTCACAGAGCTGAGTGAGGACAGAGAGCTGACTGAGGACACAGAGCTGACTGAGGACACAGAGCTGAGTGAGGACACAGAGCTGAGTGAGGTCACAGAGCTGAGTGAGGACACAGAGCTGAGTGAGGACACAGAGCTGAGTGAGTTTCCCGCGTTGAGTGAGGACACAGAGCTGAGTGAGGACACAGAGCTGAGTGAGGTCACAGAGCTGAGTGAGGACACAGAGGTGAGTGAGGACACAGAGCTGACTGAGTTTCCCGCGTTGAGTGAGGACACAGAGCTGAGTGAGGTCACAGAGCTGAGTGAGGTCACAGAGCTGAGTGAGGACAGAGAGCTGAGTGAGGACACAGAGCTGAGTGAGGACACAGAGCTGAGTGAGGACACAGAGCTGAGTGAGGACAGAGAGCTGAGTGAGGACACAGAACTGAGTGAGGTCACAGAGCTCAGTGAGGACACAGAGCTGAGTGAGTTTCCCGCGCTGAGTGAGGACACAGAGCTGAGTGAGGTCACAGAGCTGAGTGAGTACAGAGAGCTGCGTGAGGACAGAGAGCTGAGAGAGGTCACAGAGCTGAGTGAGTTTCCCGCGTTGAGTGAGGACACAGAGCTGAGTGAGGACAGAGCTGAGTGAGGTCACAGATCTGAGTGAGGTCACAGACCTGAGTGAGGTCACAGAGCTGAGTGAGGACACAGAGCTGAGTGAGGACACAGAGCTGAGTGAGGACACAGAGCTGAGTGAGGACACAGAGTTGAGTGAGGACACAGAGCTTAGTGAGGACACAGAGCTGAGTGAGGACACAGAGCTGAGTGAGGTCACAGAGCTGAGTGAGGACACAGAGCTGAGTGAGTTTCCCGCGTTGAGTGAGGACACAGAGCTGAGTGAGGACACAGAGCTGAGTGAGTTTCCCGCGCTGAGTGAGGTCACAGAGCTGAGTGAGGTCACAGAGCTGAGTGAGGTCACAGAGCTGAGCGAGGACACAGAGCTGAGCGAGGACACAGAGCTGAGTGAGTTTCCCGCGCTGAGTGAGGTCACAGAGCTGAGTGAGGTCACAGAGCTGAGTGAGATTCCCGCGCTGAGTGAGGTCACAGAGCTGAGTGAGGTCACAGAGCTGAGTGAGGACACAGAGCTGAGTGAGGTCACAGAGCTGAGTGAGGTCACAGAGCTGAGTGAGGACACAGAGCTGAGTGAGTTTCCCGCGTTGAGTGAGCACACAGAGCTGAGTGAGTTTCCCGCGCTGAGTGAGGTCACAGAGCTGAGTGAGGACACAGAGCTGAGTGAGGTCACAGAGCTGAGTGAGGTCACAGAGCTGAGTGAGGACACAGACCTGAGTGAGGTCACGGAGCTGAGTGAGGTCACGGAGCTGAGTGAGGTCACGGAGCTGAGTGAAGACACAGAGCTGAGTGAGGTCACAGAGCTGAGTGAGTTTCCCGCGTTGAGTGAGGACAGAGAGCTGAGTGAGGACACAGAGCTGAGTGAGGTCACAGAGCTGAGTGAGTTTCCCGCGCTGAATGATGTCACAGAGCTGAGTGAGGACAGAGAGCTGAGTGAGGACAGAGAGCTGAGTGAGGTCACTGAGCTGAGTGAGGACACAGAGCTGAGTTTGGTAAAGGAGCTGAGTAAGGTCACAGAGCTGAGTGAGGACATAGAGCTGAGTGAGGACACAGAGCTGAGTGAGGTCACAGAGCTGAGTGAGGACACAGAGCTGAGTGAGGACACAGAGCTGAGTGAGGTCACAGAGCTGAGTGAGGACACAGAGCTGAGTGAGGACAGAGAGCTGAGTGAGTTTCCCGCGCTGAGTGAGGTCACAGAGCTGAGTGAGGTCACAGAGCTGAGTGAGTTTCCCGCGCTGAGTGAGGACACAGAGCTGAGTGAGGTCCCAGAGCTGAGTGAGGTCCCAGAGCTGAGTGAGGACACAGAGCTGAGTGAGGACACAGAGCTGAGTGAGGACACAGAGCTGAGTGAGTTTCCCGCGCTGAGTGAGGACACAGAGCTGAGTGAGGTCACAGAGCTGAGTGAGGACACAGAGCTGACTGAGGTCCCAGAGCTGAGTGAGGACACAGAGCTGAGTGAGGACACAGAGCTGAGTGAGGACACAGAGCTGAGTGAGTTTCCCGCGCTGAGTGAGGTCACAGAGCTGAGTGAGGTCACAGAGCTGAGTGAGGACACAGAGCTGAGTCAGGTCCCAGAGCTGAGTCATGTCCCAGAGCTGAGTGAGTTTCCCGCGCAGATTGAGGTCACAGAGCTGAGTGAGGACACAGAGCTGAGTGAGGTCACAGAGCTGAGTGAGGTCACAGAGCTGAATGAGTTTCCCGCGCTGACTGAGGACACAGAGCTGAGTGAGGACACAGAGCTGAGTGAGGTCACTGAGCTGAGTGAGGACACAGAGCTGAGTGAGGACACAGAGCTGAGTGAGTTTCCCGCGCTGAGTGAGGTCATAGACCTGAGTGAGGTCACAGAGCTGAGTGAGGACAGAGAGCTGAGTGAGGACACAGAGCTGAGTGAGGACACAGAGCTGAGTGAGGTCACCGAGCTGAGTGAGTTTCCCGCGCTGAGTGAGGACACAGAGCTGAGTGAGGTCACAGAGCTGAGTGAAGTCACAGAGCTGAGTGAGTTTCCCGTGCTGAGTGAGGTCACAGAGCTGAGTGAGGTCACAGAGCTGAGTGAGTTTCCCGCGCTGAGTGAGGACACTGAGCTGAGTGAGGACACAGAGCTGAGTGAGGACACAGAGCTGAGTGAGTTTCCCGCGCTGAGTGAGGTCACAGAGCTGAGTGAGGACACAGAGCTGAGTGAGGACACAGAGCTGAGTGAGGACACAGAGCTGAGTGAGGACACAGAGCTGAGTGAGGTCACAGAGCTGAGTGAGGACACAGAGCTGAGTGAGGACACAGAGCTGAGTGAGGACACAGAGCTGAGTGAGGACACAGAGCTGAGTGAGGACACAGAGCTGAGTGAGGACACAGAGCTGAGTGAGGTCACAGAGCTGAGAGAGGACACAGAGCTGAGAGAGGACACAGAGCTGAGTGAGGGCACAGAGCTGAGTGAGGACACAGAGCTGAGTGAGTTTCCCGCGCTGAGTGAGGTCACAGAGCTGAGTGAGGACACAGAGCTGAGTGAGGACACAGAGCTGAGTGAGGACACAGAGCTGAGTGAGGACACAGAGCTGAGTGAGTTTCACGCGCTGAGTGAGGACACAGAGCTGAGTGAGGTCAAAGAGCTGAGTGAGGACACAGAGCTGAGTGAGGACACAGAGCTGAGTGAGGTCACAGAGCTGAGAGAGGACACAGAGCTGAGAGAGGACACAGAGCTGAGTGAGGGCACAGAGCTGAGTGAGGACACAGAGCTGAGTGAGGACACAGAGCTGAGTGAGGACACAGAGCTGAGTGAGTTTCCCGCGTTGAGTGAGGACACAGAGCTGAGTGAGTTTCCCGCGTTGAGTGAGGACACAGAGCTGACTGAGGTCACAGAGCTGAGTGAGGTCACAGAGCTGAGTGAGGACACAGAGCTGAGTGAGGTCACAGAGCTGAGTGAGGTCACAGAGCTGAGTCAGGACACAGAGCTGAGTGAGGACACAGAGCTGAGTGAGGACACAGAGCTGAGTGAGTTTCCCGCGCTGAGTGAGGTCACAGAGCTGAGTGAGGTCACAGAGCTGAGTGAGTTTCCCGCGTTGAGTGAGGACACAGAGCTGAGTGAGGACAGAGAGCTGAGTGAGGACACAGAGCTGAGTGAGGACACAGAGCTGAGTGAGGTCACAGAGCTGAGTGAGGTCACAGAGCTGAGTGAGGACACAGAGCTGAGTGAGTTTCCCGCGCTGAGTGAGGACACAGAGCTGAGTGAGGACACAGAGCTGAGTGAGGACACAGAGCTGAGTGAGGTCACAGAGCTGAGTGAGGACACAGAGCTGAGTGAGTTTCCCGCGCTGATTGAGGACACAGAGCTGAGTGAGTTTCCTGCGCTGAGTGAGGACACAGAGCTGAGTGAGTTTCCCGCGCAGAGTGAGGACACAGAGCTGAGTGAGGACACAGAGCTGAGTGAGGACACAGAGCTGAGTGAGGACACAGAGCTGAGTGAGTTTCCCGCGTTGAGTGAGGACACAGAGCTGACTGAGGTCACAGAGCTGAGTGAGGACAGAGAGCTGAGTGAGGACACAGAGCTGAGTGAGTTTCCCGCGCAGAGTGAGGTCACAGAGCTGAGTGAGGTCACAGAGCTGAGTGAGGTCACAGAGCTGAGTGAGGTCACAGAGCTGAGTGAGGACACAGAGCTCAGTGAGGACACAGAGCTGAGTGAGTTTCCCGCGTTGAGTGAGGACACAGAGCTGAGTGAGTTTCCCGCGCTGAGTGAGGTCACAGAGCTGAGTGAGGACACAGAGCTGAGTGAGTTTCCCGCGCTGAGTGAGGTCACAGAGCTGAGTGAGGTCACAGAGCTGAGTGAGTTTCCCGCGTTGAGTGAGGTCACAGAGCTGAGTGAGGACACAGAGCTGAGTGAGGTCACAGAGCTGAGTGAGGACACAGAGCTGAGTGAGGACACAGAGCTGAGTGAGGACACAGAGCTGAGTGAGTTTCCCGCGTTGAGTGAGGTCACAGAGCTGAGTGAGGACACAGAGCTGAGTGAGGTCACAGAGCTGAGTGAGGACACAGAGCTGAGTGAGGACACAGGGCTGAGTGAGGTCACAGAGCTGAATGAGTTTCCCGCGCTGAGTGAGGACACAGATCTGAGTGAGGACAGAGACCTGAGTGAGGTCACAGAGCTGAGTGAGGACACAGAGCTGAGTGAGCTCACAGAGCTGAGTGAGGTCACAGAGCTGAGTGAGGACACAGAGCTGAGTGAGGACACAGAGCTGAGTGAGTTTCCCGCGCTGAGTGAGGACAGAAAGCTGAGTGAGGACACAGAGCTGAGTGAGTTTCGCGCGTTGAGTGAGGACACAGAGCTGAGTGAGGTCACAGAGCTGAGTGAGGTCACAGAGCTGAGTTAGGACACAGAGCTGAGTGAGGTCACAGAGCTGAGTGAGGACATAGAGCTGAGTGAGTTTCCCGCGCTGAGTGAGGTCACAGAGCTGAGTGAGGACACAGAGGTGAGTGAGGACGCAGAGCTGACTGAGGACACAGAGCTGAGTGAGGTCACAGAGCTGAGTGAGGTCACAGAGCTGAGTGAGGACACAGAGCTGAGTGAGTTTCCCGCGCTGAGTGAGGACACAGAGCTGAGTGAGGACACAGAGCTGAGTGAGTTTCCCGCGCTGAGTGAGGACACAGAGCTGAGTGAGGACACAGAGCTGAGTGAGGACACGGAGCTGAGTGAGGTCACAGAGCTGAGTGAGGACACAGAGCTGAGTGAGGTCACAGAGCTGAGTGAGGACACAGAGCTGAGTGAGGTCACAGAGCTGAGTGAGTTTCCCGCGTTGAGTGAGGACAAAGAGCTGAGTGAGGTCACAGAGCTGAGTGAGGGCACAGAGCTGAGTGAGGACACAGAGCTGAGTGAGGACAAAGAGCTGAGTGAGTTTCCCGCGTTGAGTGAGGTCACAGAGCTGAGTGAGGTCACAGAGCTGAGTGAGGTCACAGAGCTGAGTGAGGACACAGAGCTGAGTGAGTTTCCCGTGCTGAGTGAGGTCACAGAGCTGAGTGAGGTCCCAGAGATGAGTGAGGACACAGAGCTGAGTGAGGACACAGAGCTGAGTGAGTTTCCCGCGCTGAGTGAGGTCACAGAGATGAGTGAGGTCCCAGAGCTGAGTGAGGACACAGAGCTGAGTGAGGACACAGAGCTGAGTGAGTTTCCCGTGCTGAGTGAGGTCACAGAGCTGAGTGAGGACACAGAGCTCAGTGAGGACACAGAGCTTAGTGAGGACACAGAGCTGAGTGAGTTTCCCGCGCTGAGTGAGGACAGAGAGCTGAGTGAGTTTCCCGCGCTGAGTGAGGACACAGAGCTGAGTGAGGACACAGAGCTGAGTGAGGTCACAGAGCTGAGTGAGTTTCCCGCGCTGAGTGAGGACACAGAGCAGAGTGAGGACAAAGAGGTGAGTGATGACACAGAGCTGAGTGAGGACACAGCTGAGTGAGGACACAGAGCTGAGTGAGTTTCCCGCGTTGAGTGAGGACACAGAGCTGAGTGAGTTTCACGCGCTGAGTGAGGACACAGAGCTGAGTGAGGTCACAGAGCTGAGTGAGGACACAGAGCTGAGTGAGGACACAGAGCTGAGTGAGGACACAGAGCTGAGTGAGTTTCCCTCGTTGAGTGAGGACACAGAGCTGACTGAGGTCACAGAGCTGAGTGAGGACAGAGAGCTGAGTGAGGACACAGAGCTGAGTTTGGTAAAAGAGCTGAGTAAGGTCACAGAGCTGAGTGAGGACACAGAGCTGAGTGAGGACACAGAGCTGACTGAGGTCACAGAGCTGAGTGAGGACACAGAGCTGAGTGAGTTTCCCGCGCTGAGTGAGGTCACAGAGCTTAGTGAGGTCACAGAGCTGAGTGAGGGCACAGAGCTGAGAGAGGACACAGAGCTGAGTGAGGACACAGAGCTGAGTGAGGACACAGAGCTGAGTGAGTTTCCCGCGTTGAGTGAGGACACAGAGCTGAGTGAGGACAAAGAGGTGAGTGAGGTCACAGAGCTGAGTGAGGTCACAGAGCTGAGTGAGTTTCCCGCGCTGAGTGAGGACACAGAGCTGAATGAGGTCAAGGAGCTGAGTGATTTTCCCGCGTTGAGTGAGGACACAGAGCTGAGTGAGTTTCCCGCGTTGAGTGAGGACACAGAGCTGAGTGAGGACACAGAGCTGACTGAGGTCACAGAGCTGAGTGAGGTCACAGAGCTGAGTGAGCTCACAGAGCTGAGTGAGGACACAGAGCTGAGTGAGGTCACAGAGCTGAGTGAGGACACAGATCTGAGTGAGGTCCCAGAGCTGACTGAGGTCACAGAGCTGAGTGAGGTCACAGAGCTGAGTGAGGTCACGGAGCTGAGTGAGGTCACGGAGCTGAGTGAAGACACAGAGCTGAGTGAAGACACAGAGCTGAGTAAGGTCACAGAGCTGAGTGAGGACATAGAGCTGAGTGAGGACACAGAGCTGAGTGAGGACACAGAGCTGAGTGAGTTTCCCGCGCAGACTGAGGACACAGAGCTGAGTGAGGACACAGAGCTGAGTTTGGTAAAAGAGCTGAGTAAGGTCACAGAGCTGAGTGAGGTCACAGAGCTGAGTGAGTTTCCCGCGCAGAGTGAGGACACAGAGCTGAGTGAGGACACAGAGCTGAGTGAGGACACAGAGCTGAGTGAGGTCCAGAGCTGAGAGAGGACACAGAGCTGAGTGAGGACACAGAGCTGAGTGAGTTTCCGGCGCTGAGTGAGGACACGGAGCTGAGTGAGGTCACGGAGCTGAGTGAGTTTCCCGCGTTGAGTGAGGACACAGAGCTGAGTGAGGTCACAGAGCTGAGTGAGGACACAGAGCTGAGTGAGGACACAGAGCTGAGTGAGTTTCCCGTGTTGAGTGAGGACACAGAGCTGAGTGAGGACACAGAGCTGAGTGAGGACACAGGGATGAGTGAGTTTCCCGTGTTGAGTGAAGACACAGAGCTGAGTGAGGACACAGAGCTGAGTGAGGACACAGAGCTGAGTGAGGACACAGAGCTGAGTGAGGACGCAGAGCTGAGTGAGGACACAGAGCTGAGTGAGTTTCCCGCGCTGAGTGAGGACACAGAGCTGAGTGAGGACACAGAGCTGAGTGAGTTTCCCGTGCTGAGTGAGGACACAGAGCTGAGTGAGGACACAGAGCTGAGTGAGGTCACAGAGCTGAGTGAGAACACAGAGCTGAGTGAGGACACAGAGGTGAGTGAGGACACAGAGCTGAGTGAGTTTCCGGCGCTGAGTGAGGACACGGAGCTGAGTGAGGTCACGGAGCTGAGTGAGGACACAGAGCTGAGTGAGGACACAGAGCTGAGTGAGGTCACAGAGCTGAGTGAGGACACAGAGCTGAGTGAGTTTCCCGCGCTGAGTGAGGACACAGAGCTGAATGAGGACACAGAGCTGAGTGAGGACGCAGAGCTGAGTGAGGACACAGAGCTGAGTGAGGACACAGAGCTGAGTGAGGACACAGAGCTGAGTAAGTTTCCCGTGTTGAGTGAAGACACAGAGCTGAGTGAGGACACAGAGCTGAGTGAGGACACAGAGCTGAGTGAGGACACAGAGCTGAGTGAGGACGCAGAGCTGAGTGAGGACACAGAGCTGAGTGAGTTTCCCGTGCTGAGTGAGGTCACAGAGCTGAGTGAGGACACAGAGCTGAGTGAGGACACAGAGCTGAGTGAGTTTCCCGCGTTGAGTGAGGACACAGAGCTGAGTGAGGACACAGAGCTGAGTGAGGACACAGAGCTGAGTGAGTTTCCGGCGCTGAGTGAGGACACGGAGCTGAGTGAGGTCACGGAGCTGAGTGAGTTTCCCGCGTTGAGTGAGGACACAGAGCTGAGTGAGGTCACAGAGCTGAGTGAGGACACAGGGATGAGTGAGTTTCCCGTGTTGAGTGAAGACACAGAGCTGAGTGAGGACACAGAGCTGAGTGAGGACACAGAGCTGAGTGAGGACACAGAGCTGAGTGAGGACGCAGAGCTGAGTGAGGACACAGAGCTGAGTGAGTTTCCCGTGCTGAGTGAGGACACAGAGCTGAGTGAGGACACAGAGCTGAGTGAGGACACAGAGCTGAGTGAGGTCACAGAGCTGAGTGAGAACACAGAGCTGAGTGAGGACACAGAGCTGAGTGAGTTTCCCGTGCTGAGTGAGGTCACAGAGCTGAGTGAGGACACAGAGCTGAGTGAGGACACAGAGCCGAGTGAGGACACAGAGCTGAGTGAGGACACAGAGCTGAGTGAGTTTCCCGTGCTGAGTGAGGACACAGAGCTGAGTGAGGACACAGAGCTCAGTGAGGACACAGAGCTGAGTGAATTTCCCTCGTTGAGTGAGGACACAGAGCTGAGTGAGGACACAGAGCTGAGTGAGGACACAGAGCTGAGTGAGTTTCCCGCGCTGAGTGAGGACAGAGAGCTGAGTGAGGACACAGAGCTGAGTGAGTTTCCCGCGCTGAGTGAGGTCACAGAGCTGAGTGAGGTCACAGAGCTGAGTGAGTTTCCCTCGCTGAGTGAGGACAGAAAGCTGAGTGAGGTCACAGAGCTGAGTGAGTTTCCCTCGCTGAGTGAGGACAGAAAGCTGAGTGAGGACACAGAGCTGAGTGAGTTTCCCTCGCTGAGTGAGGACAGAAAGCTGAGTGAGGTCACAGAGCTGAGTGAGGACACAGAGCTGAGTGAGGACACAGAGCTGAGTGAGGTCACAGAGCTGAGTGAGTTTCCCGCGTTGAGTGAGGTCACAGAGCTGAGTGAGGACACAGAGCTGAGTGAGGTCACAGAGCTGAGTGAGGACACAGAGCTGAGTGAGGACAGAGAGCTGAGTGAGTTTCCCGCGCTGAGTGAGGTCACAGAGCTGAGTGAGGACGGAGAGCTGAGTGAGGTCACAGAGCTGAGTGAGTTTCCCGCGCTGAGTGAGGTCACAGAGCTGAGTGAGGTCACAGAGCTGAGTGAGGACACAGAGGTGAGTGAGGACGCAGAGCTGAGTGAGGACACAGAGCTGAGTGAGGTCACAGAGCTGAGTGAGGACACAGAGCTGAGTGAGGACACAGAGCTGAGTGAGTTTCCCGCGTTGAGTGAGGACACAGAGCTGAGTGAGGTCACAGAGCTGAGTGAGTTTCCCGCGCTGAGTGAGGACACAGAGCTGAGTGAGGACACAGAGCTGAGTGAGGACACGGAGCTGAGTGAGGTCACAGAGCTGAGTGAGGACACAGAGCTGAGTGAGGACACAGAGCTGAGTGAGGACACAGAGCTGAGTTAGGACACAGAGCTGAGTGAGTTTCCCGCGTTGAGTGAGGACACAGAGCTGAGTGAGGACACAGAGCTGAGTGAGGTCACAGAGCTGAGTGAGGACACAGAGCTGAGTGAGTTTCCCGCGCTGAGTGAGGACACAGAGCTGAGTGAGGTCACAGAGCTGAGTGAGGTCACAGAGCTGAGTGAGGACACAGAGCTGAGTGAGGTCACAGAGCTGAGTGAGGACACAGGGATGAGTGAGTTTCCCGTGTTGAGTGAAGACACAGAGCTGAGTGAGGACACAGAGCTGAGTGAGGACACAGAGCTGAGTGAGGACACAGAGCTGAGTGAGGTCACAGAGCTGAGTGAGGACACAGGGATGAGTGAGTTTCCCGTGTTGAGTGAAGACACAGAGCTGAGTGAGGACACAGAGCTGAGTGAGGACACAGAGCTGAGTGAGGACACAGAGCTGAGTGAGTTTCCGGCGCTGAGTGAGGACACGGAGCTGAGTGAGGTCACGGAGCTGAGTGAGGACACAGAGCTGAGTGAGGACACAGAGCTGAGTGAGGTCACGGAGCTGAGTGAGGACACAGAGCTGAGTGAGTTTCCCGCGCTGAGTGAGGACACAGAGCTGAGTGAGTTTCCCGCGTTGAGTGAGGATACAGAGCTGAATGAGGACACAGAGCTGAGTGAGGACGCAGAGCTGAGTGAGGACACAGAGCTGAGTGAGGACACAGAGCTGAGTAAGTTTCCCGCGCTGAGTGAGGACACAGAGCTGAGTGAGGACACAGAGCTGAGTGAGGACGCAGAGCTGAGTGAGGACACAGAGCTGAGTGAGTTTCCCGTGCTGAGTGAGGACACAGAGCTGAGTGAGGACACAGAGCTGAGTGAGGACACAGAGCTGAGTGAGTTTCCCGCGTTGAGTGAGGACACAGAGCTGAGTGAGGACACAGAGCTGAGTGAGGACACAGAGCTGAGTGAGTTTCCGGCGCTGAGTGAGGACACGGAGCTGAGTGAGGTCACGGAGCTGAGTGAGTTTCCCGCGTTGAGTGAGGACACAGAGCTGAGTGAGGTCACAGAGCTGAGTGAGGACACAGAGCTGAGTGAGGACACAGAGCTGAGTGAGGTCACAGAGCTGAGTGAGTTTCCCGCGTTGAGTGAGGACACAGAGCTGAGTGAGGACACAGAGCTGAGTGAGGACACAGGGATGAGTGAGTTTCCCGTGTTGAGTGAAGACACAGAGCTGAGTGAGGACACAGAGCTGAGTGAGGACACAGAGCTGAGTGAGGACGCAGAGCTGAGTGAGGACACAGAGCTGAGTGAGTTTCCCGTGCTGAGTGAGGACACAGAGCTGAGTGAGGACACAGAGCTGAGTGAGGTCACAGAGCTGAGTGAGAACACAGAGCTGAGTGAGGACACAGAGCTGAGTGAGTTTCCCGTGCTGAGTGAGGTCACAGAGCTGAGTGAGGACACAGAGCTGAGTGAGGACACAGAGCCGAGTGAGGACACAGAGCTGAGTGAGGACACAGAGCTGAGTGAGTTTCCCGTGCTGAGTGAGGACACAGAGCTCAGTGAGGACACAGAGCTCAGTGAGGACACAGAGCTCAGTGAGGACACAGAGCTGAGTGAATTTCCCTCGTTGAGTGAGGACACAGAGCTGGGTGAGGACACAGAGCTGAGTGAGTTTCCCGCGCTGAGTGAGGTCACAGAGCTCAGTGAGGACACAGAGCTGAGTGAGTTTCCCTCGTTGAGTGAGGACACAGAGCTGGGTGAGGACACAGAGCTGAGTGAGGTCACAGAGCTGAGTGAGGACACAGAGCTGAGTGAGGACACAGAGCTGAGTGAGGACACAGAGCTGAGTGAGGACACAGAGCTGAGTGAGGACACAGAGCTGAGTGAGTTTCCCGCGCTGAGTGAGGACACAGAGCTGAGTGAGGACACAGAGCTGAGTGAGATTCCCGCGCTGAGTGAGGACAGAGAGCTGAGTGAGGACACAGAGCTGAGTGATTTTCCCGCGCTGAGTGAGGTCACAGAGCTGAGTGAGTTTCCCGCGTTGAGTGAGGACACAGAGCTGAATGAGGACACAGAGCTGAGTGAGGTCACAGAGCTGAGTGAGGACACAGAGCTGAGTGAGGTCACAGAGCTGAGTGAGGACACAGAGCTGAGTGAGGACACAGAGCTGAGTAAGTTTCCCGCGCTGAGTGAGGACACAGAGCTGAGTGAGGACACAGAGCTGAGTGAGGACACAGAGCTGAGTGAGTTTCCCACGCTGAGTGAGGTCAAAGAGCTGAGTGAGTTTCCCGCGCTGAGTGAGGACAGAAAGCTGAGTGAGGACACAGAGCTGAGTGAGTTTCCCTCGCTGAGTGAGGACAGAAAGCTGAGTGAGGTCACAGAGCTGAGTGAGGACACAGAGCTGAGTGAGGACACAGAGCTGAGTGAGGTCACAGAGCTGAGTGAGGACACAGAGCTGAGTGAGGTCACAGAGCTGAGTGAGGACACAGAGCTGAGTGAGGACAGAGAGCTGAGTGAGTTTCCCGCGCTGAGTGAGGTCACAGAGCTGAGTGAGGACGGAGAGCTGAGTGAGGTCACAGAGCTGAGTGAGTTTCCCGCGCTGAGTGAGGACAGAAAGCTGAGTGAGGACACAGAGCTGAGTGAGTTTCGCGCGTTGAGTGAGGACACAGAGCTGAGTGAGGTCACAGAGCTGAGTGAGGTCACAGAGCTGAGTTAGGACACAGAGCTGAGTGAGGTCACAGAGCTGAGTGAGGACATAGAGCTGAGTGAGTTTCCCGCGCTGAGTGAGGTCACAGAGCTGAGTGAGGACACAGAGGTGAGTGAGGACGCAGAGCTGACTGAGGACACAGAGCTGAGTGAGGTCACAGAGCTGAGTGAGGTCACAGAGCTGAGTGAGGACACAGAGCTGAGTGAGTTTCCCGCGCTGAGTGAGGACACAGAGCTGAGTGAGGACACAGAGCTGAGTGAGTTTCCCGCGCTGAGTGAGGACACAGAGCTGAGTGAGGACACAGAGCTGAGTGAGGACACGGAGCTGAGTGAGGTCACAGAGCTGAGTGAGGACACAGAGCTGAGTGAGGACACAGAGCTGAGTGAGGACACAGAGCTGAGTGAGGACACAGAGCTGAGTGAGTTTCCCGCGTTGAGTGAGGACACAGAGCTGAGTGAGGACACAGAGCTGAGTGAGGTCACAGAGCTGAGTGAGGACAGAGAGCTGAGTGAGGACACAGAGCTGAGTGAGGACACAGAGCTGAGTGAGTTTCCCGCGTTGAGTGAGGACACAGAGCTGAGTGAGGACACAGGGCTGAGTGAGGACACAGAGCTGAGTGAGGACAGAGAGCTGAGTGAGTTTCCCACGCTGAGTGAGGTCACAGAGCTGAGTGAGGACACAGAGCTGAGTGAGGTCACAGAGCTGAGTGAGTTTCCAGCGCTGAGTGAGGTCACAGAGCTGAGTGAGGACACAGAGCTGAGTGAGGACACAGAGCTGAGTGAGGACACAGAGCTGAGTGAGGTCACAGAGCTGAGTGAGGTCACAGAGCTGAGTGAGTTTCCCGCGCTGATGTCACAGAGCTGAGGTCACAGAGCTGAGTTTGCAGCGCTGAGTTTTCCGCGCTGATGTTACAGAGCTGAGTTTCCAACGCTAAGTTTCCCGCTCTGAGTTCACAGAGCTGAGGTCACAGAGCTGAATTTCTCGCGCTGAGGTCACAGAGCTGAGTTTCCCACGCTGAGGCCACAGAGCTGAGTTTTCCGCGCTGAGGTCACAGAGCTGAGGTCACAGAGCTGAGTTTCCTGCGCTGAGTTTCCCGCGCTGAGGTCACAGAGCTGAGTTTCCCGCGCTGAGGTGACAGAGCTGAGGTGACAGAGCTGAGGTCACAGAGCTGAGGTCACAGAGCTGAGTTTCCTGCGCTGAGTTTCCCGCGCTGAGGTCACAGAGCTGAGGTCACAGAGCTGAGGTCACAGAGCTGAGTTTCCCGCGCTGAGGTGACAGAGCCGAGGTTACAGAGCTGAGGTGACACAAGTGATTTTCCCACGCTGAGGTCACAGAGCTGAGGTGACAGAGCTGAGGTCAGAGAGCTGAGTTTTCCGCGCTGAGGTCACAGAGCTGAGTTTGCCGCGCTGAGTTTCCCGCGCTGATTTCACAGAGCTGAGTTTCCCGTGCTGAGGTCACAGAGCTGAGATTTCCGCGCTGAGGTCACAGAGCTGAGTTTGCCGCGCTGAGTTTCCCGCGCTGATTTCACAGAGCTGAGTTTCCCGTGCTGAGGTCACAGAGCTGAGTTTTCCGCGCTGAGGTCACAGAGCTGAGTTTGCCGCGCTGAGTTTCCCGCGCTGATTTCACAGAGCTGAGTTTCCCGTGCTGAGGTCACAGAGCTGAGATTTCCGCGCTGAGGTCACAGAGCTGAGGCTCCCGCGCTGAGGTCACATCGCTGAGGTTCCCGCGCTGAGGTCCCAGCGCTGAGGTTCCCGCGCTGAGGTCACATCGTTGAGGTTCCTGCGTTGAGGTTCCCGCGCTGAGGTGACATCGCTGAGGTTCCCTCGCCGAGGTTCCCGCGCCGAGGTTCTTTTTCCCCAACTCCGCCAGTAGGTGACACGGTAGAAACGTAGACTTTTCTCTTCCATTCTCGTGAAGTTAGAGGCTGTGCCATTTTAAACTCTGACTGAGGCTCTGCACTGATCCCACTCTCTCTTACTACTTCAAATTCAGTTTTTGAGACTCTGTGAGCTAGTAAATCAGGGTTGACTACTCAGAACAGGAAAACCCTGGTGATGCTGCTTCCCCGTGAAGTAGTCCAGCTGTGAGTCAAATTCAGAAGCTGGCAGCTTAAGTGTTCCTGGGTCCTACAGTTGTTTTGTGTTGGGGAGGTTGAAGACTTCCTTCACCTTTTCTGTTTTCAGTGAAGTTACTTACATGGATTCTCAGCTGGTCCCCAGTCCTGGTCCCCTTTTCTGTTACATGAACAGCCAGAGAAACTCAGCCTGCCTTCTCTGAGTTTGGTGCTGCCTAGTCTTAACATTTTCAGTACTCAGTAGTGTACCCCACTCTTGCATTTTGAGAGGGATTGCACTCCCCTTCCATCATATGGGAATCCCATTTTTCTGTCTCAAGGGTGAATGGTGTAAGACGCTTATAAATCACTGCAGATTGTCTTTGTTGTCAATATCCATGTAAATAAAGTCCATTCATGTACTTTCTGCTGTTTCCTCTTCCCTTTCATTTGTTGTCTGGTTTCTACCAAACAGTATGTATTTGGTGAAATAAATAAATACCTCAAAACAAGAGGCACAGGTACGTGAGTTTCAAGGAAAAACAATTGGGGAATATGGGGTTCTCAGCGAAAATTGCCGTTCCAACTTCCAGCAGGGAGTTCTCCAGACACAGAAATGTAGATTCTGACCAGGATTAGAGGGGCTCTGCTTCCAGCCAGGGGGAGGAAAATAACAATTGAATTTATTGCACTGTGTGGATTTGATGGCCTGGCATGTCAGATGCACAGAAGTATAAGGCTTTAGCGTACACTGCTGTAGAGTGTACTATAATGCCATCAAGCATCAAGCAATAAAGGGCCAGACTATCTCAGGAGAGGATATTTCAAGGACCCAAATGGGATCAGCCTGTCCCAAGTCTATGGTGTATCTGGATCTCTTTTGGTTTCCAGTTTGTCCCTGAAAAGAATAACGCATTTAAACAGAAACGTGTTTTCAATAATGAAGCCCCTTCTATGTGATCATTGATCTTCTAAAGTTTGTACATTTTTAAACTAAAACATCACGTTCAGTGATGTTTGTTTCTTATGTCTCCACGTATTTTCAGATGAGATGATTCTTGCAAGAGGCAAAGCAATTACCATCACAGAAGTATCCCCAGTACTAAGGATACCCATATGCCCTTTCTGCAGAGTTTTCTTGATAAACATCTCAGCCTCTCAGATTTTCAAAATAAACAGAATATTTGAGGATAGTGTTTTTACGCTCTTCCCCATGATCAATTATTAATGGACCTTTCTTCAGAATTTGTCTTTTACTTTGCAGAAATCAATGGTGTGCAGTCCATAACTCTCCATCACTCGGAAGAGGAGGCACTTAGCTGGGCCTATCAGCCACAAAAATGGTAATGCATTAAGGTTTTGTATGCATGACTTACTTCTCATTTGTCTTCCCTTGCAGGCCTCCCAGCACTGAGAACAGCTGTGCACTGAGTTGCAGAGATCAGGAAAGCTACTATAGTTATGACAGTACTCTTCTTTTCTCTGTTGCCAAGAGAGGTCAGATGTAGCATAGCAATTTATACTACTGAATTCTATTATCACAATATTCTGATATTTTTGGCCACATTCTGAAAATAAATTAATCTGCCCAAATACATTATCTGTTGAGGAATTATAACAACATTTTAATACTTGTTTTAAATTCACTATATTTGAATTAGCTGCTTATAATTCACAGTGGCATAATTTAGCTCAAAAGCTTTCAGCAACCACTGGAACATTTCCCTGGAAGCTCTTCCCCACAGGGCCAGAAGCCAGCTTACTAAGTTCTTGAAGTTTCTAGCCAAGAGCATGATAGATATTTCTCTATGGTAGCATCTCTAGGCCAGCACTCCTCCATCATCCTATACTAACTTGAGAGGACCTTTAATGCACACTACTTAAAACAAAATGTTACATCTTGCCACAGATCGTGAAGCATTTCCTGGTAGCCAGCAAAATTGGTCTTTCAGAGTCATCAGTGATATTTCGTAATACTTGGGGGGGAGGGGAAGGGTGATGGGGGGGAGGCCCTGTAAAATTTTCAACAATATAAAATCCATATGATTTACCAAAACTTATCGTTTAGAGAAATAACCAGTCTTGGCACACAGATCTCCAGTTCTGACATAGTCATGTTCTTTGGTTAGTTCCAATAGCTAATTGTCTTTATCTACCCACTGGTTAATTCCCTGTACCATCCTAGTTCAGGGTCTATCATCCATGGACAAACTCACTATACCTCTAAATCCAGGATCTGTAGCTGTAAAGAAAGATGGTCTCACTAGGCAGATATTACCAAGAACACCAATTTTTTTATTGACAGTTGTTATTGACTAGTAGTTGTTTAGGCATTTTAAGTACATTGACTGTCTTGCCAGAAATCCCTGGTTAGCCTCATGTTAGCTATATTCGGTCTCCACTTAAAAACTAGAAAGTCCAAGGGCAAGTATAAAAATAGCTCATTAACATGTAGTTAAAATTACAAACATACAGGACCTTAAGCTGTAAGAAATCTAAAGCCTTTGTTTGCATTTGAACCCTGGATCAAAGATTTAAAAATTATAAATGTGAATGAAAAAAAAATCTTTAGTAGGCTTTCTTTAATAAGTTTTCTCTCTTCTGCACTACTAAGACCAAAATTAAAGCATAGATTGGTGTGGCTTAAACCAATCTTACTGTGAAAGTTTCAGGGTAGAATGCTAGTTTTGGCACAAAGTGTTTGAAGTATCTGAAGTAACTTATAAACATATGAAGCAATGAGAAAGCATTTCACACATTGCTAGAACAAAATAATTAAAGAAGAATAATAAAGTATTAGAAAGGGATAACATGTGAAAACATTTCCAAAATGAGACAAATAAAAGCTGTAGGTTAGCAGCTACAATCTAGAAAGATGTGGAATAAGAATTTATACATTGAATGTAGCAGACTGAGAAGATGGAATAGGTGAACAAAGAAGTCTATTCAATACATAAAATGGTAAAAGAATATGTTAATACTTATTAGTCACTAAAATCTTCACAAATAGTGAAGTATAATAAAGAGCTGGACTATTTAACTGGCAGGTTTGTAATTGATTGAAGAATACATTGGGATGAAGTTTTATATTCACTGCGCTTGCCTCAGTTTTTCTAGATTTGCATCTTTCTAACAGTGTAAGAAGTTAAGGATGATGCTGCAGTTTGGACAAAAAGTAACAATTCACACCTGTTTGGGGACAAGCCCTTGACAGCAAAGGTTGTTGTCGTTGGAGGAAGTGGAACATCCTGATGTAGGGTGCTGACTGCTCCAGTGTCACCTGAGAGGTAGAATTAGATATGGAAGGAGTTGAAAAAAGCATGAATGAAACAGCCAGGTACAGACCATGGTACTTAAATCAAACCTGGGGAGTGGCTCCCTACCATTCCCCACTGCAAATGATCTTGCAATATTCTGGACCTGTGCTTGCAGATCCTGAAGAGACTTATCCCTGGTGACACAAAAAGATCTTGGCCACTGCAAGGCTGAGAAGCTGCTGGTGGAGTTAAACAGCTGATTTCACTGCTGAGAGCTGTCTTTTAAGAAGTTCAAAGAAAGTCCTTATCTGGAGGTTTCAAAGGTGTTCCAGAAGGGTTACACACAGTAAATGAGGTACTGTGATATTGGTGAGGACCCAGAAGAGACTGAGGTCAAGAAATAAGTGAACCTAGGTGGGGAGGTAACTCAAAGAAACCAGGCAAGCAGCCATGTGTGGGTAGCACGACACTGACTCAGGCAAATAATATGTAAAACAGCAAAAAGGATAAAACAGTAGAAATTCTACTATGTTATATATATAACATCCTACTATATATATATATATATCCTATATATATATAGGTTATATATATATATCCTACTATGTTTATGTATAATCCTACTAAGAAGGTGATAGAGCAGTAGAATCTACAATTATACTTTTTCCTTTCAGTCAAAAACATGTAGGGGCAGGAAATGCAGCCTTTTCAAACATGATTGGGTAGTCTGCATTCAAACAAAAAAGATTACGTAATTTATTTAGAGACTCTGAAAAAGGGTAATTCTTTGTAGATGGTCTGTGCCTTGCTCCCAATGAGTCATTTTTAGAAGGGGAGATTGCAAACATTGTTAAAGATAAGCCTGTGAAGGCAGCAGTTCTTTTGTGTCAGCTATGTCCTTTTTAGATCAGTAGATTAAACAAACCTCAAAAGGTAATTTAGTGAATGTAAAAATGTTTCAGAAAGCCAACAAGAAAAGAGGACGTTCTTCACTCCTAGATTCTGAAAGGGAATCCTAGAATTGACATTATTTCTTAGAAATCTAGAGTCTGAAAATATGTAATCATTTAAAACAAAACAAAAAACAAACAAACAAAAAAAAGAGTTCACATTTTGCAAATGGATGACTAAATGCAGTAAATATTTTAAAAGGCTTTTTTGTAACTCCCTAGAAAGAGAATGTTGCAAGCAAAAACCAAACAAAGAACTGTGAGATATCTCAAACTGCTCTTCTTCAAAAGGAGGAAAATAGACCATTCCAGAAATGGACTTACAGAAGAAAAAAAAAAAAAGGTTTGGGTTTGTCTTCATTTTCTTCAGGCCATTTTGTTGTTATCTGTATAGCAATTAGAAGCTACAGCATAGAGTGAGGTTGCTGTAACACAGCTGTGAAAGCTCAGAGTACAATGATTCTTCCCTCTGCTTGTCCTTACTCCTTATCTTTGTTACCTAATAAAACATTGTTCCATCCTCACTATGACCACTTAAAAATTCTCTGTTATGATCCTCTTTGTTAGCTATGATCTTCTTATCCATCTTCAGCAAACTCAGTGCTCTTGGATCTGTCCCTCTATGAATCATTTCTTTTTTTATCTACCTTTCTCAAGCTGATTTTATTTTTGCCCGAGTTATTCTCTCTGTTGTCTCTTCCTTTTGATTTTTTTTCTAAGTTTTAATGTTTGTCTGATTCACTATTCTGAATTCACTTATCACGATTCTTTCTGATTGTCATTATTTTGTCAGTTTTCTTTTTCATTCTGTAATTTATTTCATATGCCATCTTGCCCAGAGCAGCATCTCTTTAATTCATTCATCTCTGGTTTATTTTTAATCTTTCCTTCTCTTTTCTCTCCATGACTCAGTCTCTATTTCCCATAGGTTGTGTTTTTATTGTATCTGTAGGTTTTTTTTTTTTTTTTTTTTTTTTTTTTTTTTTTTGCTTGTTCAGCATCAACTACTGGAATTTTCAAAGGGAGTGAATGCACACAAATGTCTCTGTACCAAATAGGATGATGTCAGCCATGCAGCTTCTGAAAGCACATTTCATTCCACTGACTTGTCAACAACTAGAAACCACAAAACAAATTGGTCTTTTATATCTGTAAGATATAGTTCCTGCATTTGTCTCCTGCAATTTGTTTCAACTTTATTCTTCTTAGCTCTTGCAACTATATGGTAAATTGATGTAGCTGTTCAAAATAAACACATTGCAAGATCCTGCAAGAAACAATTTAATGGCAGACAGTGATCATGAAATCACCACTTTAAATTAATTAGTAAGTCAACATCATTACAGTTTGCAAAGCAATCTTTTTTACTTTCAGTTTTGGAAACATCTTTCATACTTGTAGCAATATGGTTTAATTTCAAAGTATCACATCAACATTGCAAGAGTAACTTCTATATGAAAGTAGCATAAAACTACCTTAATCTCAAGTATCAACAACAACAAAAAAAAGCTTAATCCTCCATTACTTCTCTTTATTGCAAATAACATTTAATAAAGAATGGATGTCCCCTTTCTCTGTTGTACTCAACCTTTATCTACTCACAACTTTGATCTTTGTAGGGTTTCTTCCATCTCTAACAATTACATCCTGCAGCATGCCTTCCCACTCAGTTCAGTTTTCTGCATATCGCCATGATATATGACACTATACATGAGAGAGATATGTGTGGGATACATGTTTCATCTAAATTTAAGATTGAATACATGAGCCTTAGTGGGAAATTAAAAAAAGATTCTGTCACGAATTTCAGGGAAGAATCACAACCACTGGATTGAATTAGACAATTGATCTAGACAATTGAATGGTGCTTTCCAATTCAATTTATCATTTAATACTTTCATGATAGTTTATTAATAGATTATTTCCTTTGGAGACAGTATTAGATCTTTTAGTCTGACTTCAATTATAACACAGGCTATTAAACCTTACACAAATACTTTTACAGAGGCCATTAACTCCTAAAGGAAACTTGTATCATGGCTTCCAAGAGATATCTGGTACTGATTTTATGATGTCAACAACGGAAAACCCCAACGTTTTTGGCAACTGTTCTTGTTTAACAGCCTCGCTGTTAAAAAATGTTGCAAAATAAAAATGTGCCCAACTTGTACTTTGAATATTTTTGGCCTTAATAATCAGGCACAGTTTATTGTTTTGCTTGTTCCCCATGGGAAACCTTTAAAGCTTATTATTGTTTATCTTTGAAAGTGCTTATACATGGTTATAATCAGAATCACAGAATTTCTAGGTTGGAAGAGACCTCAAGATCATCAAATCCAACCTCTGACCTAATATTAACAGTCCTCCACTAAACCATATCACTAAGTTCAGCATCTAAACGTCTTTTAAAGACTTCCAGGGATGGTGACTCCACCACTTCCCTGGGCAGCTTATTCCAATGTCTAACAACCCTTTCGGTAAAGAAGTTCTTCCTAATATCCAACCTAAAACTCCCCTGGCGCAACTTTAGGCCATTCCCCCTCGTCCTGTCACCAGGCACGTGGGAGAACAGACCAACCCCCACCTCACTACAGCCTCCTTTAAGGTATCTGTAGAGAGCAATAAGGTCGCCCCTGAGCCTCCTTTTCTCCAGGCTGAACAAGCCCAGCTCCCTCAGCCTCTCCTCGTAGGACTTGTTCTCCAGGCCCCTCACCAGCTTCGTCGCCCTTCTTTGGACCCGCTCAAGCACCTCGATGTCCTTCTTGTAGCAAGGGGCCCAAAACTGAACACAGTACTCGAGGTGCGGCCTCACCAGAGCCGAGTGCAGGGGGACGATCACCTCCCTAGCCCTGCTGGTCACACTGTTTCTGATACAAGCCAGGATGCCGTTGGCCTTCTTGGCCACCTGAGCACACTGCTGGCTCATATTCAGCCGACTGTCCACCATCACTCCCAGGTCCTTCTCTGCCTGGCAGCTCTCCAACCACTCATCTCCCAGCCTGTAGCTCTGCTTGGGGTTATTGCGCCCCAGGTGCAGGACCCAGCACTTGGCCTTGTTGAACTTCATGCAGTTGACCTCAGCCCATCGGTGCAGCCTATCCAGATCCTCCTGCAGAGCCTTCCTACCCTCGAACAGATCGACACACGCACCTAACTTGGTGTCATCTGCAAACTTCCTGAGGGTGCACTCAATGTCCTCGTCCAGATCATTGATGAAGATATTAAAGAGAACCGGACCCAGCACCGAGCCCTGGGGGATGCCACTAGTGACCGGCCTCCAGCTGGACTTGACTCCATTTACCACAACTCTTTGGGCCCGGCTATCCAGCCAGTTTCTAACCCAATGAAGCGTGCGCCAGTCCAAGCCAAGAGCAGCCAGTTTCTTGAGGAGAATGCTGTGGGAGACGGTGTCAAAAGCCTTGCCCCAACAACTACATTCATAATTTCCCCCCCCTTTCTTAAATATCCTCTTGCAGAGGCGCAAACAATATAGTTTCTTGGCCTGGCTGTGACCACTGGTTGGGCCCTTATCTGACATGGGGCAGCTTCTGGATTCTTCTTGCAGAAGCCACCCCTATGCCCCCTCCCCCCCCACTACCAAAACCTTGTCATGTAAACCCACTACAAGTAGCTATCTCAAAGAACTCCCTTCAGATTCCTTTATGTTACTTTTAGGGCTTGTAATGTCATACTGCCATTCTTTCTTCAGTAATCTACAGCTGTGTAGCTGTCACATGAATTTTTAAGGAAGAAAAATATACCTCTTAACATCCTTCCCCAGCATCAGAAACAAAGGCTCTCCCCTCTCCCTACCCCCTCTAGGTTTCTTGACCCATTTACAACAGTCTTTGTGCCCTGTTTGGAGTTCTAGCTATTGCCATCCGTGTCTGCAGCATCCCGCACTTAGCATTTGCGATATAAATAGCTCGAGCCCTCCTGCACTTTCAGGGGCTGATGTAATCCGAGGCAAACAAAACCTCTGGGGGCTAATCACGACTGAGCTTTGAGGTTTTGTGCGTGTGCTGCTCCCACTTCCTTCCTTCAAGCCAACCAAGCGCTGGCTTCTCGCCAGCCCCGCCGCCCCGCTCCGCGTCCGCTGCTTAGCGACCGTCTCCAGGCAGCAGCGGCGGCCGCCATGCCGGGCGGGCAGCGGGACGTGCTGGGGGTGCGCATCGCCCCGGCCCTGCTGCGCTTCGGGGCCGCGCTGCCGGGGCGCCGCTACCGCGCCGAGCTCAGCATCCGCAACCTGCGCGCCGGGAGCTGCCGCCTCCGGCTGCTGCCGCCGCGCCGGCCACAGGTGAGGGGCGGGAGGGGAGCGGAGCGGCCGCGGGGGGCTGCCCGCCAGCCGTCGGAGCGGTGCTGGGAGGCGAGGGGAGAGCCGCGGGGGGACCCGCCCGGGGACCCCTGTGCTCCTCAGGTGCCCCCCTTCGCCAGGCGGGGCCCTCGCCAGACGCGTGTCACTGTGCTGAAGGTGGGCGGTGAGCCGGGTGAACGGGAAGGACGGGGAGACGGTTCCCGGAGGCGAAGTTGTCCGAGTTGTCCGTGTGAGGATCCCGAGGAGGCAGCCGGTGCCCTGGGTTGCTCCTCGTGAGGAAGCCTGGGCGTGGTTCCGGTAGCACCTGGAAGGTGTTCTCCTGCAGGGCTTCCCGGGAAGCCCTAACTTTTTTTCCTAACTTTCGTTACACTGTCACTGAAGCGTTTTGGGATGAGTTGGGAGCTGTTGAGAGTGCTTCGTTTGGTAGGGCTGCGCTTATTCTCGGTTTTGTTAGTTTTCATCAGCCTTATCAATCTTTCACATGCTTCAGAAGTGGAAAGGTGCAGTCAATTTTAGAAGAGAAAAGGCTACTCCTCGTAATTTATGAGGATGGCAACTGTGAGCAAAAAAAAAACCCAAGTCTGTCATGACTTAGGCTGAATATTTTCATGCCAGTGTGCAAGAGATGCCCAATGTGAGAGCTAGGGGACAAGATTCCACTTTAGATGCTTGGTTCCAGGAGGTTCTGTCGCGCTGCTCTTTCATTCCCAGACCTGGTGCTGCTGTCCGTGAGTACTTGGCTCTGAAATGGGTGACTCAGTGGCAAGTTTTCTGAAGCATTACACTCGTAGTGTGCAAGAACTGAAAATTAACTGAGCTGCCACAGTGCACAGCTGAAAAATGCATTTCAAGGAATTCAGCTCACAGAGCAGTTTTCTGTAGGTTTCATTAAAAAATTGTTATTCCAGAATATTAATTTTCCCTTATACGGAATGAATATGCATGGGTGTTAATTCATTTTAGAGAAGACTTTGCGCACTCCCAAATCAAAGCATGGTTACTGGCTGCTATTTCAAAATCAACCCCATCATCTTGATGCATATTACATAACACATTTCCTTTAGTTGAGTATTTATACTGCTAGGGAAATTTTAAAGGAATCAATAAGTTGTAAATTGCCTTTATATATTCCAAGTAAAAATAGTACAGAAAACTTCAAGAATACTGGGATGACTCTGTTTCAGAAATAAAAGATTTATTAAAGTGGACATATACAGCAGAAGGCAGTTATGCATAGAGTGATGTGAGCTATAAGGACACTGAGGCATTGGAGAATCTCTTGATCTTGCTATGAAGCTTTCTTAGGAACGTGGTAGCTGTGGGATTCCTTCTACATGCTCGTAGATGGCTTATGTGTCCTCTGTTCAAGGAAAGACGTGGTGGTGTTGGATATTATCAGATGCAGACAGACAGCAACAAATCCAGACTACTTTTTTTTTATTTTTTTGAGGGAGGAGAAAGGTACTTTGTGTCAGTTGCTTCTGTTTTTTTTTCCTTTCCTTCCACAGCCTCCCTCCCCCTCTACCCAAAGAATCAGAGGTGCATGGGCCATTCAGGAAGATTTTTTCAATGTATAGTGATACTTTCATTTGAATTCCTCTGAGTGTAGGTCAGATCTACAGACTATTCATAGGCTACTTCAGATTGAGATTTAATCCTTGTTGCTCTCTTAGATACTGAAAAGATTCTGTATTAAGTAGGATCCGACCTTATGGTGCTTCAGAGGGTTTATGGCAACAGCAGCAAAAGCTAGAGCTCTCTTGAAAGGACTAGAAACAGTATTTTGTCAACTCATCAAATTACATTGAAGTGTGGATTGGGCATTCTTTCTGCCTTTCTGTTTTACTGTAAAAAGGAAAAAAGATAAACAACATGAATATAAATAAATAGGCAGAGGAATTTCTTTGTTCTTCAAATCAATCCATGTGTTCTCTGAAAAATGGACCATATGTACATATTTTTAAATCTTAAAAATGAAAAATTGATTAATTATTTGTTTGTTTTTTTTTTTTTGCACTGCAGTTTAAACTGATTGTGGAAAATCCAGAAAAACCTGTTGCACCTGGACTTCAAGTCAAAGCTGTTGTAGAATATTGTCCTGAGAGTGAGGAAGATCTTGAAGACAGACTACTGCTTTTAATAGAAGAAAATGTAGTTGATATCCCCCTGCTTGGGTATGAAGGTCAAAAGTTCATATTTTGCTGTTAGAGTTTTCAGTTTAATCTTGTGGAAAGTTTGTTAACACCTGTCACATATGGCTGCATAACTAAGCTATCAACTGTAATGAAAATGAATAGCAAGTTTCTTTACAATTCATCTCCTCCCCCCCCCCCCCCCCCATTCCCCCATAACAGCGCACAGGTAAGAAGATAATCAGGATGGTGGTGTTCTAAGATCCTAGAGAGGCTTTGAGTTCTTGTTTTCGCTTTACTCTTTATTGATTGTGATAATGCTGATGAATTCTAATTCTACACCAGCATTAGACAAGTTGAGTGGGTCCAGAGAAGGGCGACGAAGCTGGTGAGGGGTCTGGAGAACAAGTCCTATGAGGAGCGGCTGAGGGAGCTGGGCTTGTTCAGCCTAGAGAAAAGGAGCTCAGGGGCGACCTTATTGCTCTTTACAGATACCTTAAAGGAGGCTGTAGTGAGGTGGGGGTTGGCCTGTTCTCCCACGTGCCTGGTGACAGGATGAGGGGGAATGGGCTAAAGTTGCACCAGGGGAGTTATAGGTTGGATATTAGGAAGAACTTCTTTACTGAAAGGGTTGTTAAACATTGGAATGAGCTGCCCAGGGAAGTGGTGGAGTCACCATCCCTGGAAGTCTTTAAAAGACGTTTAGATGTAGAGCTTAGGGATATGGTTTAGTGGGGACTGTTAGTGTTAGGTCAGAGGTTGGACTCGATGATCTTGAGGTCTTTTCCAACCTAGAAATTCTGTGATTCTGTGATTCTGTGAAGTTGACATTTACTTTTAATGTTTTTTTTTTTTTCCCTTATTGCATCACTAATAATAATAATAATAAAAATTAAATAACCAAAAACACCAAACATATTGTTCATATTCAGTTGCGATTATAGTGAAGAACAGTTTGTTTAATTCTAAAGATATGGTTTATGTCACATGTGCAAGTATCATTTCATCAGTCCATGTGTTTTTGTGTGCATGTCTATGTGTCTAAACATACATGTATATGTCCTGTGTTGTGTATAATCTGTATATTGGTTGGAAAAGGTAAGTTTCTAAGTAATACTTCATCAGACTTAGGCTAGAATTTATCTGAGGATGAGGATTTGGGATGGAGTTGTTCTGGAGGACCTTTCTCTCTCTTGCCTATAGAGAAAAAACAGAATGATAACAGGTCCAGCTCTTGGGTGCCTAAGTTAGGGTAGGTGAATCCACTCTCTGCGTAAACTAATGCAAATCATGATTTTCCTGAAAATCTCAACATTAGAAATTCCGTTTACAGGTGGAAAGGAATTTCATTGGAGACTATTCAATATGAATTGTTTTTAAAAATAAATCCACAAACTCCTTATGTTAGCCTAACACGCATCAGGTTTTGCCTTCAGATGGGCAATACTTACTCTGTCATTTTATGTACCTGTCATGTTGTGATCTTTTTGTTTTTCCCTGATTTGCTTTTTCTCCTTTCATCTTAAGAGCACCGTATTTCAGTTGCATGCTTTTTGCTTCTTGGGCTAGCAGTTTCTTAGCCACAGGTCAAATGTTCATTCTACTGTTATCAGTCTTAATGTTAGAATACCCTGAGAACAAATGAAATAAATTGGTATTGTTACAATATTATTGTTATCGCTAACTTATTATCAAGTTTAATACTTAAGTTTTAGTATTATTTATATTGTTAACTTATGATATAGTTAATATAGACTGCCTTGGACAGATTGCACTTTGGACAATAAAGCTACTGGTAATTCCTTTCTGGAGAGGACTTTCAGTAGATAGCTAAGTATTTTAAATCCTTGTGTTTAATTATCTTTTGCAGAGGAAAACTTAACTGGGTATAACTGATTATTATCTTTCTGTGTAAAAATCAAAACTAAATATACTTAATACTTTTTAATCAGTCTTCTCCCAAATCAGGTTTGTCATGCATATATCTGTTTTTTATAGACAGATGATAGTTATTGCACCGAAGGGTCACTAAATGTCAAACATATATTTTTTTTAAAACCATAGTTTTGAATATGACATTTATCATTTAGAGAAAAAAAATATAGGTAGTATAAGAACTCATTGGTTGACAAATACTAGTTAAAAGCTTTTTTTTTTTTTTTTTTTTTTTAATAAAGATATCACTGTGAAATGTGCACAGAAGTCTTAATTTGACAGAAGACACTAAAAATATTTTAAAGGAAATATTTGCATATTCTGTTTTGGAGGGCCCCTGTGCTGTGTCCTGTCCTCTTCTTCCCTTCAACTGGAAATAGTATAATTTATTAGTATATTATTTTTATTAGTAGTATAATAAATTCCAGTGTGTTTTTTCTCCCTAATTAAAGGTTTTTACCTCTTTTTTCATTTTAAATAACATTTTATTGTTTCTGCTGATGCACCATCAATAATTTAATATGCATTTATCCTATATTTCCTTGAGTGTTGACATACATAATTTGTTTTTTTAAGGATTTACTTAGATTTATGTCTGTGTTGTATGTATTTTTTGACATGTGAAGAATTATCAGCCACAGATTTTGGCTGGTCCAAATACAGTGTTTATTTTTATTTTCTAGAGTGAATGACTCTAAGATTGTGTACTGGCAGTACTTTGAAAAAGTACTTGCACATCTAACAAACAGAATTACATTCTTGTGGGTAGTTAGGGTCTGGCGGCCGGAAGGTGTGGCGCTGTACGGAAAGGTGGAGCCCCTCCCTTGATGGACAGTAGCGTGTGGGCTGTGATGTAAGGAAGCAGAAGTGGCGCTATGGGCCTCGGGTAGATAACCCCATGTGGCTCGACAACAAACGCCATTTGCCATCCACCACATTGGTGTCTGTGAGCCGATGGACCGAGCGGCCTGGGGTTGGTCGCCGTGCCGTTCCTGAGCCAGGTCGCCACTGCCTCCTGAAGGCAGCAAGTGGTGCCGAAACCTGGGGAAGCTCCTGGATTCGGGTGAACGGCGACCGGAGCGGTGGGACCAGCCCGGCGGGGAGGAGGCTCCCGGACCAACAAGGAAGATGGAAACCCTTGTGCAGGGCGTATCCAAGTTGTGGAAGCTATGGGGTGGCTCGGCTGAGGAAGCCAGGGGTGCCGGTGGGGAACCAGAGCCTGGGGAAATCTGGGAGAGACCACGGCCATGCTAGCGTTCCCGGTCTGGGTGACAGACGGGGGGCAGAGGGTTCACTCACCAACAAACCCTAAGGATGTGCAAGCGATTGTTAAAGCCACTGCGGATAAAGGGCTTCATTCTGCAATGGTCTCCACCCTCATAGATGGTGTTTTCAGGGGAGACGACATGCTCCCGTTTGATATAAAACAAACTTGTAGACTGATCTTTTACGGGGGGGGATGATCATTTTTGAACGAGAATGGGGGGACAACTGTATGAGACAACTGGCCCAAGTAACTGGGGCGGATCACACACTGTATGGCTCTAGCCTGCAGCGGCTAATGGGTACGGACCCAACAGTGATCACCCCCCAGGCGCAAGTCCAGGGCCTGAGGACCCACGAAGGTATGGCAACTCGTGCGTCCAGAGAAGCTCCAAACAGCCGACGCCCCAACTTCAGAACAAAACTAATGAAAACTGAGTTTCTGTTCACAGGAATGGATCATCGGGCACCCCCGTAATCTGTATACCCCAGTGACAAGAGAAGACAATAAGTCAGCAAGCGTCCTGTCTAAGCCTGAGTATTCCACACTGGCAGAATTCAGACAACAGCGAAGCGGTCTCCGTGGGTGGGGGGCTGCGATGCCTTTGTGTGATCTTATCTTTGGACCTTGTATACTAAATAAGCTTGTGTTGTTTGTTAAAAGTTGGTTAGAGAAAGTTTACATTATGTTGGTAGAACACCAACAACTACTTTAAGAGTGTATTTACTCAGGGTTACCAGTTACCTCCTAGTTTTCTCCTGGTTATTGCGCCTTATGTTTTTTAGTTAGGTTATGATGTCTACGTCTTAAGATTGTTATATTTTAGCTAATTTGGTTGTGCATAGGGAGGGGGGAAATGTGGGTAGTTAGGGTCTGGCGGCCGGAAGATGTGGTGCTGTACGGAAAGGTGGAGCCCCTCCCTTGATGGACAGTAGCGTGTGGCCTGTGATGTAAGGAAGTGGAAGTGGCGCTATGGGCCTCGGGTAGATAACCCCATGTGGCTCGACAACAAACGCCATTTGCCATCTACCACATTGGTGTGTGTGAGCCGATGGACCGAGCGGCCTGGGGTTGGTCGCCGTGCCGTTCCTGAACCAGGTCGCCGCTGCCCCCTGAAGGCAACACATTCTAAAGTATGTGAAAGCTAGTTATGAAATTTCATAAACCCAAGATGTGTTATTGAAGTTGTTAATATTATTTAGAGTGGCCTCTTTAAATGTCTGCTACTTCTCTCTTACCTGTTCACTTATTTTCAGTTTTCTGTCTTTGGAATTGTTGTTTTTCACCTTTTATTTCAGTATGGATTATTGTGTATGTACAAATGTATAATTCTCTATGAACTTGTGGAAAATCTGGGTCTGCATGTTTTGCCCATGGAATCTTAATGAAAGAGAAGTTCATGGCCAGTTTAGGAGAAAAGCATGAAAAGATTTATCCTTTTTTTGCCAACATTTTGTGCAATTCCTTCGATCACATCTGCTGTTCATTTTAAGATAATCATTAGTCTGGGAAGCGCTTCACTGTGAATGTAGGAAAGGCCTGTTTTCCATACAACATCAGACTGCAGTAACTTTTAACTTATTTTTGTATCCACTCATTTGGTTAAAAATATCACCAAAAGAATTTTATTTCGATTGTGCCTTAGTGAAGTTAATATCATAGTTGTTTGATTTGCAAATGAAATGCCTTTTACGTATTTGCCTGGCACATGTGACTAGCTCCAGTGGTTAACCATATTGATTTGTCACTCATGTATTTCATACAAGTTTTGGTGACCACACAATGCAGTTAGTGTGTCTTGATCGTGCCATGGACTCTTAATGTGCTCAGTAATACAGATGTAATGAATTAATTTAGTAAATACTTGATAGCAATAGAAAATACTTATACTCAAGATTTGGGATTGTATTTCAATCAAACCAGAGAGTTATGGGTTGATTTTTAGTGTCTTTGTGTGTAAATGATTCGCTGAAACTCCACCTCTTCACTTTTTCTTTGAAGTATATTAATTATGATTTGTTTGTTTGTTTTAACAAAACATTTAGAACATGTTTGAAATTAGACATTCCCAGGGTAACTTCTCATCTTGAAGAGAGAGGGGGAGCCACAAAATAACCCCATCCTATGTTTAAATAATAATATTAGTGTGTGTGTGTGTGTGTGTGTGTATATATATATATATATATAAAGTAAATCTCCTAACTCCGTTCTCTCTCTTTTGTGTAAGGATCACCACTGTCTACTAGGAATTGTCATTAGAATTCATTTTTATTCCTGTCTACTTGAGTAGTTATGTATATGGGACTTGAGTAGAAAGATACTTAGTTTCGTATTTCTCATGAAACTTCTTGGAAGAATGTCTAAATAATTGGTACATGTTGTCAGGTCTTCAAAATAGTTTTAATTGTGCTCTGATCTTGATAGCAGTTTCCTGGTGCCTTTTTTTTTTCTCCTGGTGTACCCCCACCCACTGGTTTAAACCATCTATTTGAAGAATTCAGTATTTTGTTTTGCATCACAATAAATTATTAAATAGAATTAAAACCAAGTTGTTGCCCAAGAGGAAGTTCATTTGTTTCATTCTGATTCCCTTCTCCCTCCACCCCCATCTCCTTTCCTTCCCACCACCTCCCACTTGCTTGCCCCTGTACTTTGTGAAAGAGCTTCTGTGGGTAGGGTCCACCTAGCTTGGCCTAGGAAGCTGTCTTCCTTCTGTTAGTCTTTGGTGCGGCGCTTAGTACAGGCCACGAGATGCAATTGTTCCTGCATGTCCCTATTTGCAGTTAAGAGGGGATGGACGTCTGTGCTCATGTAAAATCCTAATTAATTTTGAACACAATTTTACATGATGTCAAACGTGGGCTTGTATTAGGAATCGGGGCCTTCATGAGTTTGCTGAAGCAAGTAGTAGTTTTTCATTAAGTCTAAGCCGTACCCAATCCAGTGAAGTAGTCATGCTTGCTGATGCTCTTAAATAAGTAACAGCAAGAACTTGTGTCATTATACGCTTCCTATGTTTTAACGAATTTTGCTGAAGCCATGTGAAGTATCTATAAAACAAGAAGACTGTAAATTGAAATTGGCATGCATGTTTTTTCTCTACTTTTAGTTCAGGCAGCTGACGATGAAAGACAGTGGATGTTAACTTTGGAGATACGACCAACTCAATACAGTGAACACTTTTCTAGTGAACTGTTTAAACTACTTTGTATGACAAATAGGTATTTAGAGTTAAATAAAAATGCATATATTCCATTTTGACTAATTGCTCGAGGCTAGCTTGTTTTAAAGTTGCAGTCATTAGTTCTTAAATTAAATGAATTAATAGATCTTTTTAATGTATTTTGTACTGCTGGAGTGAGTTGCATAAACATTAGTAGGAGGACTAGAAGAAAAGCAGAACTCTTCCAACGTGGTGCTTAATCAAATTTCTTTAAAAATGCAAATGTATTTTCAACTTTGGGGAAAATAAAACCATGCCTTCTCTCTGCAGATTAATTCCACGCTGTTATCTGGAAACTGATTCAGAGATTAATTTCGGTACAGTGACTGCAAACAGTAAAGTAATTAGTAAAGAGATCAATATTGCTAACCATGGATCATCATCAGGTAAATATTAAATATGCACTGAATTATGAAAATATTTATTTTCTTAGGAAATGTATTTTTTTGTGTGCGAGTTAACTCCTCAGTGACTAAGTAGGAATTAACTGAAGTTCTGCGTTATTTCTATTATTCCTATTATAGCTAAAGGTTCTTGTATTGGGTTTATGTGGCAAAGTTTTGGTAGTGGGGGAGCTGTAGCAGGGGCCTCTGTGAGCAGAGCCCCATGTCAGACCAGAGCCAGCTCCAGCCAGCTCCAAAAGGGACCTGCTGCTGGCCAGAGCCGAGCCAGGGAGTGATGCTGGGTGGGCCTCTGGGAGAGCAGAGTTAAGGAACGGGAAAAACACCATGTAACAGCAGCTGGGAGAGAGGAGTAAGAACATGTGAGGGAACCAGCCCTGCAGACCCATAAGCCTTTTTTCCATCAGATTTTCTCCCCCTCTTTCTTCTGAGGAGGGGGAGTGAGAGAGCCGTGTGGTGGTGCTGAGCTACCTACCCGTGCATTCTGCAAGTGATCCATTGGCCAAATGCAAAATTAGAATAAAAGCAGTGGTTAGTGAAGAACTTATCGAGGGCAGACAAAGGCAGAGCTGCTCAATCTGTGTGTGTAGTCTCTGAATCGGAACACAGCAGGTTGTGCTGGCAGGCATCATATAAACTACAGCAGCAGAAGTGCTGTATGCAGCCTGTGAATCAAGGCATTTCATATCTCGTGCTAAAAGTATGAGTGCTTTGTTCCTGCTTCTGATGTCATATTAGAGATCAGCTGTTGTTTGAGGTAAAACAGTGTGTTTTTCCTACAACATTTGAAACAATTTCTTGCTACCTATAATGGCAAAAAATTAGTGCTGCTGGTGAAATACACATTTACGAATCTTTTCACATTTAAACAAATGTTTGTATGTCAGAGAAAGATTAACTGTTCTCTTCTGCAATGAATTGGATAGTGTATGAATCAAGCTATGAAAAGTGTTGCTATTTGCAGGTAATAGATCTCTCTTTGGATCTGTGAAATTTCTAGACTGTGGCTGCCTAGAGCTGTGCATAAAATATTCCCAAATTTATAAAAATGTTACTTACAATGGCTTTGTGATATAATCAGTTCTGTTTGGAATGTAAGTACCTTTCCTGTTGCAATGACAGCTTGCACAGTTGGCACAGTTACATTGGATATGTGGATGTTTAATTTCAAAAATCCTGGGAAGAATGCTGTATTCTGTTAGAAATAGTTTTGGAAAAGGTTAACTTTGTGTTTCCTGTTTCCATAAGAAAATGTACTGCTTGTAAATGCCTGCTTTATGCCATTTATGAATGCAAATGTTTCATAGGAAAATATTGATCTACAACTTCTAAGTTGTGCAATGTATTATTCCTTTTAGGTACATTTGAGATATCATATGATGGGGTTGTGTTACTTAACATAGAACCTACCAGTGGAGTGGTGGAGCCTGATTCTTTAAAGGTGGTCAAAGTGGCTATCTGTACAGATGTCCCAAGAGTCATCAAAGAAGTGATAAAGTGAGTGAGTATGGCTGATGGAATACAGGTCTATACATTTTTTAAAATTAATTCTAAAGATTTTACTATGAATTTGTTTACTATATATAAATAAAGCTCCCTAGTGTCAATTCCCGTCTTCAACGCTTATTTTCATTAAATGAACTTGATGTTTATATTATCTCCGTGGAACAATGATGCACAGGTGGTGTACCTGGCTGTTTTTTATAGAATTTTCTTGTAAGTTGTAATTACATGGCATGTGTGCACATCTCTGTGTGCTGCTAACCAAGAGCTTCTGCATCTTCTACCTGCAGTGTTCTGTACCTTCCACACCACCAATTTTTTCTGGATTTCTATAACTTTGCTCTTTTTCTTTTGGTTGGATGTGTTTCACTAGTCTCAGAAAACATTATGATGTCCATTGGTGTATCTTATTTTCAACAGAAGGAATCTGTTCATAACCATTAACACTTTCAAGAATACACTGTTTTTATGTTTGCACCTAGTCTTCTTTCAGATTGTAAATATAGACTTTTTAGGCAGCGTCAGAATTTGGAGTTGATACAAATCTGGAAAGCCCTTTTCAATCCTATATTCTTCTAGTAGCAAAAAGGGTATGTGTGTTATTTTTTCCTGTTCTGTTTCGTTATGTTACTTAAATTAAGAAGATCTTTGACTTAAAGTTGAGCTCTTTTTCCTGTTCTTGCATTTTGTAGCCCTCTGGAAAAGGAAATTAAATTAAAAGAGAAGAGTTCTATTAGTTATTGACAGAGGAGCCTATATCTGTATTTGGCATCACAATTGCATCCACCTTCATATGGAATGTGTTTCTCCGGTTATTGAGTTTCAACCTTTTGATTGCAAAGTGTCACACATTCTGCCTTTCCATTTTTGAACTCCAGGGTACTACTACTGTCTTCCTCACCCCATGTTGGTTAAGCAGCCACTGCCTTCTGCAGTCTAGTTTAGACTTGTACAGTGTCTGTACGACCCTTCGGGTTTTGTGCTATCATCGTGAATAAGCATTCAGGAAGGAATAACAGCAGTTCTGTGCTTTCTCAGATGAACTTCTTCCCCAGTTGCCTGAGAGGAAAATTGCTAAGTATACACCAAAATAGGGAGCTAGACACAACAATTGTCAGAGGTAAAAAAAAACAATATATCATCTGTGGACATCTCTGATTCTTTTGAGATGTTATTCCTATTGTTTCAAATAACAGTCTTCCAACAAAACAAAGAAAAGTAGGGGGAAGGAAAAAGTGAAAATTGTAGAAGTCTCCCCCAAACCTCACATTTTAATGTGTGATTCCTTCTGATTGGATATATATCTATTAGGTGTTGTATTGTCTAGTACACATTTTTTTGCTTAGGTTATCTATGGAGAGATGACAATTTGCGTTGAAATGCTTTGATTTGATTTAGTTTTGCATAAAACAAATTGATTGTTTCTAACATTTTTGTACATTACCTGTTATATGCTACTGTTACTGACAGAGTGGAGTTGGAAGGACGTGGCTGCACTGAAGTATGGATCAAAGCTGTTGTGGTTGAACAAATTCTGAAAGTTCTAGGAGTGTCTTCTGGAAATGTATTGGAATGCATTAATTTTGGATCAGTTTACTTTGGGTCTTCAAAGACTGAACAAATATGTTTATACAATAAAAGTCCAGAGTCTATGGACTGGGTAGCAATACTGGAAGACAATAGCATTGGAGGAGAGATGGTAAGAAAATGTTCTTTATTTTAAATTCAGTTTAGTTGAAGACTCGTTTTTATTTCTGCATTTACATTCTTTTTCTCAACATTCATCTTCTAGCAGTGTTTTCTATGTCATGCTATTTCCTGATCAATAAACTTCCTGTCACTTCTGTCCAATCAGCAAATTGTTTACTATATATTTACCTTGGAATTATTTTTTTTCAGTATTTCTGTTTCACTGTGTGACACCGTAGCATTAATGATGTTAAGTACATTTTCCCTCCTTCTCCACCTCCTCTGCCCCTTTTTTATTTTTATTTTTTCAGGACTAGTTATGCTTGATTTACTGGATTTGTTATGAGTTAGTGGATTTGTTATGATGAAGCTATATAGCAGTTGTCAAAACACATTTTGATTTTCCAAGGTGTTAAATGCTTAGTTTCACTTGCTTTTCTCTGACAGTGAAGTAATCTTGAGTAAGCATCATGTTTTATAAAAAAGGGAATTAAAAACATTGACATAGAAGTAGTTAATTAGCTGAGTGATATGGAACTATGTCTTACTGGCATTATTTACATTATGTCTTTCTATTTGTTTTGAAAGATGTGAAACCATGCATGGGGAAAAAAGCAAAACAAAAGGGTAGGTAGAGCAGGCTGAACTGTTGATATATCCATACTTTGATTATTTTTTTTTATTTAGGGAACAGATCTTCAGAGGAGTGCAGATGCTGTTTTACAAGATTTAAGCCTCATAAATAAAACAGAAGATGTAAATGTTTCCACTTTGATCCTGTGCTTTCCCAATCAAGGAACCTTACTACCTTATGAGAAGTCTTTTCTTACATTGTGCTTTAGTCCAAAGTGAGTTATTAATAGTCCAAATTACAAACAAGCCAAAAAAAAAAAAAAAAAAAAAAAAAGTTTGCTTCTCTACCACGTCTTTTTTTTTACATAATAGTTTAGAGAAATCATTTTAAGTTAATATGCAGATTTTTTTAATTACTTGATACTTATGTGTATTAAAAGAAATTCCTTGGTGTGATACTAAAAATGATAAAGCCAAGTCAGAAGTGATTATCCGGGAGATGTCTTATAATTCATTAAGGATGCCTTTGAACCAGGAATTGGTTCAGCTTGTTTAAGCTGAAGAATTTTATTAGATTTTTTGCAAAGGGAACTAATTACTTCTCCAATTAAGTATGTTGAATCTCTAAAGATTGTTGAGTCGTGTGGTGTCAAATTAAATGTCTTTTCCAGGAGTGCAGACTTATTTCATGAAGATGTCGCGTATGTGCAGCAATAGTAAAGAATAGATATTTCATTACCAGGAGAACGAAACATTTGCAAGCTTTCCTTGAAATTACAAAATAGTAGACGTAAAGGAACATTTCTCCTTCAAGCAAGGGGGAGAAAAAGAATAAATTGAAAAAGCAAATTTTCTTACTGAAACTTCTTTAAAGATTACACGCACATGAATCACTTATAGAAAACTTTTGTAGATGTATGCAAATGGAAAAGATACCAAATGACTAGTAGCATAGTCATATAGATAGTGTTCGGTTAAATTTGTTACTTTCCCGTTTTCTGAACTGAAGTGTAAAGGTCATTTAAAGCTGTAATTGATAGCAACAGCTGAATTAGATGATGAAAAATGTTTTTTTTTTTTTTCCTTTTTTCTTTTGTCTAGTAATTAGATATTGTGATTCTTACAGGAAATTTAAAAAGGCCTTTGGAGTGAATGACTTGTCACCAAAACAAGATTATGTACTGTTTCTGAGATTTGAGGTTGTTGGGAATAAAGATGGCTATCTGAAGGCTTGTGGTGATGATACCACACTGATCACAAGTATGTTACAGAAACATATAGTCACTATCAGAAATGTATATCTGGATGATAAGATTGTATATCTTGATTTTTGTTTCTTAATCTTCCACTTCTTAATTTTATGGGAAACTTGTGTCTATCTTATATCAATTAAAAAAAAAAATACATCTTTTAAGCCTCAGCACAAAAAACAGTTCTAATCACGAGTAGAAAGAAGAACTAGTAGTGTACGCCTAAAGCTTAAATGTAATGGTAAATATTTGGAATAGAGGGGAGAGGAAACAAACAAACAAACAAACAAAAAAAACAGCAGCTGTTTGCAAGTCACCAGCACTTTGGTAATAATTCTGTGTTTTCAAGCGAGTATCTGTTCATCCTCAGATTTCTTAATGAAGGAACAATACAGTACCTAGCTGCCATTATAAGTAAGCCTGAGTTCAAAGTTTATAGAAGACTGCATCATAAATCATACTGTATAACTGTATGGTTCTGCTTTTGCAACCGTACAAATATAGTATGAATTTTCTGCTTGTTAGCTAAAACAAGTGACAAGGTTTATTGTGTTTTTTATTTCATTACTATTTAATGTGTGTATGTGTCTTTCTAATACAGTGAATCATCCTCATCGCACTGAGCTGGCTCTGAAAGGTTCTGGGATTCCTGTCATGTTAACTTTTAATCCAGGACCAGTTATTAAGTTTATGGACTGTTTCTCAGGTGAACAAACACAAGTTGTGTGCACACTCAAAAATGAATCTGAGTCCCTTCCAGTAAAATTCAGTTTCCGCAAGACTGCTCACTTTAATATTTCTCCTGAAAAAGGAAAAATAAAAAAATGTTCTACAAAGGTAATTACCTCTTTCCCACAGATTATGTAGACAAAGAGATTATTTTACTCTACATGGGTCAGTACTATATATATATATTTTTTAATTAAAATAGAATAGTTCCATGATATTTAATATCAGCCAAATGTATATTTTTTTTTCCTGTTTTCGTAGAGTCATTTAATGCTCTTATCTGTACTTCAGGAAGCAACAGGTATTATTTTTAATATGGAAAAGATAATTGTAATAATAAGGAAACTTGATGCAGGTTTTGCCTGGCTTTACTTTTTTGGGGGGAATTTTACTGACTTGAGCAGAGTAATTTAGACTCAAACCTTTGTTAGGATTATTTTCATTTCCTTCACTTAATCACAAATACCTGAGTAACGTATTTCTTCAACGGAGGAAGCTATGTTAATTTTAAGTTGAATATGGAGGCATTTATAATTTAACAGAACTCTAACTCAGGAAGCAAGAGAACAGTGTGTCTCAGAAGTGAGTTAGCAAGAATTTGATGATGTTCTAATTTGTGGCATGATACATATATTGCTAGGCTAAGTGTAGCCACTGGCGTATTTTTAAAGCACGGGGTTAAATACAGATCTTTAGGAGTAACTGGGAAGGGAAGTAACTCAAATAGGTAATTATACAATTTACTTGCTTTTCTTTCCTTCATCATGTCTCATAACTTTTCTTTTACAGGATGTGATATTTTCATTTTCTCCGCATCAAATAGGAACATTTAAAGTGAAGCAAGTTGTTGATATCATTGGTACAGGACTAGAAAACAATTTACAGGTTTCGAAGACAAAATCTTTTCACCAAATATACCTGAGCTTGATTGGTGTGTGCAAATCTAAGCCAAAAAACATTCTATTCAAGATTAATCCTGGTAAGATACTAAAAAGATAAGTGCAATGTGATAAAACACTTTTAGAAGTACACTTTTTTAACATTTTTGGAAAGATTTTTTCACTTACTACTTTAGTTTTTTAAAAAAGTAATTTCTCTTGGGAGTTGAGAGAATGCTCAGCTGCAAAATGTATACCCCAAAAAACTATTAATTGATGGCAAGAAAAAATGGTTTGTATTTTAACAAAAATTGAATTCCTAAAGCATTTTCCTAATTATTTTTCATCGTATGTTTATTTAACTTTTATACATCAGAAAATGAAGGTTTCAGTTTTTGACAGGTGCCATTACACAGTGCTAATATGCTCAAGTTTTCAACAGAGAGAGGTAAAGCACAGGGGAAAAAAAGTTAGATGGAGAACAGGGTATTCTTTATTGGCTGTAAGTCACTACTGCCAAATGAATTTGCCAGTTAATACTGCCTGCTAGCTGGCTGTATCCATTGGTTCTTCCCATCTGATGAAGCCTATGACAGCATGAAAGTATTTCAGGTGATACAGTAGTTGGCCTCTTGATAAATTTTTCCTCGTGTTATCATGTTCCCAATTTGTTTGATGAACAACCACTCAACAGTAGATTTGACTAAGCCCGTTGCTGGAGTTTAAAACCAGTCATGGAAAAATGACTTTTTTGTGGCATCAAATGTGCCGTAGTATCTGCAGGTAGTACTAGTGCAACAGCACTGTGCTGTATAGTGGCGCATCTGAGTTCTGTGCGTAGATGAATTAGAGGAGGGTAGCTGAATATTCCTTAACATACTGCTGCCCACTTGAAGATGTGTTGATTAATGGAAAAACAGAAAGACACTATCCATTTTATTCACTGAAAGTATTGAGGGGAAGTAAAAACAGGAAGTCATTGGATGAACTGTAGAGTCGCCTACAGAACTGCTGTTCTTTCTACAAGTATCAGAGTGGTTGATAAGCTACTGGACTTTTTAGTTACTTTCAGGTAGGCATTTCATATCCAGGGCAATCAAGAATTGATGAGAAACTACAGTTTTAATAAATCCCAGAACTTATGATGCTTGTTTATATGAAATCCAGAATCAGTGTTTTTCCTCTTTCAAAAGTACTATTAAAGTATATTTCTGTAGATCAACGTTTTGGTTCATATTTTGAGTCCTTATGAAATACGTACTTATAATACATTTCCAAACAGCTCTTGATTGTATATGTGTATACGGAATCATAAAGTGGCTTGGGCTGGAAGGGACCTTACAGATCATCTAAATTCAGTCACCCCGCCATGGGCAGGGACACCTTCCACCAGAGCAGGTTGCCCAAAGCCCCATCCAGCCTGGCCTTGAACGCAACCCTGGATGGGGCATCTGCAGCTTCTATGGGCAACCTGTGCCTGGGTCTCGCCACCCTCTGAGTGAATAATTTCTTCCTTGCATCTAACCTAAACCTACACTCTTTTAGCTTAACCCTGTTACCCCTTATCCTATCACTATCTTTTCTGATAAAGAGTCCCTCCTTATCTTTCCTGTAAGCCCCCTGTAAGTACTGAAAGGCTGCTGTAAGGTCTCCCCAGAACCTTCTCTTCTGTAAGCTAAATAACCTCAGCTTTCTCAGCCTGTCTTCATAGGAGACGTGTTCTAGACCTCTGATCTTGTTTGTGGCCCTACTCTAGAACCACTCTGATGGGTTCAGGTCTCTCAGGCTGGGGGCCCTAGGCTGAATGCAGCACTCCCAGCATTGTCTCAAGAGAGCAGCATAGAGGGGGAGAATCACCTCCCTGGACCTGCTGGCCATGTTTCTGTTGATGCAGCCCAGGGTACGGTTGGCTTTCTGGGCTGCAGGTGTACATTGCTGGTCCATGCCGAGCATTTTGTCTAACAGTACCCCTAAGCCCTTCTCTGCAGAGCTGCTCTCTATCCATTCCTTGCCTAGCCTATATTCATGTTTGGGATTGTGCTAACCCAGGTGCAGTACCTTGCACTTGGCCTTGCTGCACTGCATGAGTTTCATATAGGCCTGCCTATCAAGGTCCCTGGGGATGGTATCCCTTCACTACAGTGTGCTGACTGCACTGCACAGCTTGGTGTCATCAGCAAAATTCCTGAGGGTGCACTCAATCCCACTGTCCGTGTCACCAACAAATTGTGCTGGTCCCAGTACTGACCCCTGAGGAACACTAGATAGTGATCTTCGCTTGGACACTTGAGCTATTGGGTGCAACCATCCAGCAACCTTGCCCACTGAGTGGTACATCTGTCAAGTTCATGTCTGTCCTATTTAGAGATAGGGTTGCTGTGTGGGGCAGTGTCAAAAGCTTTGCAGAAGTTCAGGTAGACAATGTCAGTTGCTTTTCCTTATCCGCCAATGCTGTAACCCTGTCATAGGAAGCCACCAAATTTGTCAGGCAAGATTTGGCCATATACACATATGCATACTTTTACATATATATATATATGTATATGTGTATATATATATATATTTATTTATTTCAAATGGTAGTGATAATCAGAGTTTAAACTTTAGTCATATTTCTTGATTTCCTTCTCATATTCCTTGGTGGCTGTCAGCTTTTCAAAATCCTGTTTTCTACCATTTATTCTATTAGTGACCGCATTCTGCTCCAACTTGCGGGATAATAGAGATGTTATGAGGAACATCTCTGTTATATAGGCTACTGATACCCATGTTTTGCTTTTAAGTTTCATTGTGGTGTGGGGGGAATGTGAAGGTTTTCAGATCCTTATATCAACGGACTGTGTTTTCCTGTTCACTTCTCCCAGTCTCTGTGGATGTGTTTTTGTGCTTGCCTGTATGTCTCCAATAGTTTGGACTATAGAAAATAGCTATTCTTGTAGCCATTTTAGACAAATCAGGGTTAAGGCTAAAGTAGATAGAACTACTGTGTTTAATGTATCAGTTTTTGTGGGGGGAGGAAGGTGCAGTGCAATAATTATTTATTTTTAGTGCTGCTTTAAACATAGGTATCTTTATATAAGGAGAGGTGAGCAAACACAAGGACTTGTTGCTGTCATTATTTTCCTCTGTGATCTATATGTGCTTTTCTAAAATTTCACTGAAAAATTTTTGAGCTCTCCTTTATGTTGTAGTAGCTTGGGAGTCTTTGTCAAAAACTTGCTTTTGCAGCCCTTGTGACAAGCTTTAGGACGCTGCAGACAGTGCCGTCACAGTTGTGGCTCTAAGTGTTTGGTTGTGTGTACATGCAAGATAAAGTGCCCCAGCTGGACACAATGGAAGTGGTTTGGGCTCCAGTATTTGTTTGACTGTGACTAAAGTTGTTGGCTCTTATTATGGTACTCATGTCTGAGGAAAACAGTAGGATGGACAACTGCTGGTTGGGTTGCTGGGTGAACAATTATAAATTATGAAATGTTTTGTCTGATATAGTACTTTGAATTTTGTTTTGAGAGGTCAAGTATAATTGTATGTAACGTGTTTTATTTGAATTTTAAGGTATAACACCAATGATTTCCAATGCAACTGGACAGTTTGTAGCTGATGGCACAGGACAGTGCACTGATATTGCACCTGTGGCAATACTTAAATCAACCCAAACACAAATTCATACTCACGAGATAAACAGAAATTATAAGGGTGATGCGTTTATAGCTTTTCCTAATGACCGCTCTGCCAGCATTAGGCCTAGCGAACGGAATAAAAAATACAGGTAACAAATTAAGCAAATATAATATTTAAAAATAATAATTTATATATACTGCACAGTAGATTAAGACTCATGACAGCTTACTGTCTTTTTTCAGTCTGAAAGTTGTCTAAAATTCATTAACCTTGAACCTCTTGCACCTCTTTTTTTGTGTGTGTTTGTATTTGTGTGTGTGAAACTACAAATGTAGCTATTACAGTTTGTGTTTTATTTTTATGGTGGCCTTTACAAGGTCAAATATTAATAATAAGCTGTGATAAAAAGAATGTTTGGGGTGAAAAATATATGTAGCAAAATCAATCTATTATAGTTCTAAGAAAACCCAGAATCATTTAATACAAATAATGAAATTGTGATTCTTTCTCAATATTTAGGACTATTTTTACGAAGACTGAGAGATATAATTACATAGATCCACAGTTTTCTTATACTGACTATGAACAACTGTTGAAAGAAGTACACAAGGAATACTATGCCGATTTCATTTCTAGTTTAAGGCAGTGTCGCTTGCAGAAAGATGCCACCAGGTAAGACTTTTGTTTGAAGGATAAATAAACACTTGAGGCTTGTATGAAAAATATATGTATACATGCAGAATAGATTTAGTGGCACCAATCTTATGCCGAATTTTATCGCATCCAGAAATGCTTATGGTCTTGGGATCTTCATTTATAAAGTATTCAAAACCAATTTTGATCAAGCATTGATTTAGACACTTGAAGATTACTTCCAGGGTAAAACTTAGGTTCAAGGCCATGGAACTTGAAATAAAACCTACGATGAACTTAAGATACCACGTTTTAAGAAAAGTTGCTTGTGGCTCATTGCAAAAAAGTGTTTATGGTTGTGCTGGAATCTTTTTTTATATATAATAAATTGTATGTATTTCTAATCAATATGTGTAGCTCACCAATAGTGATGGGTTCAATATGTGAGTTATAATATAACTTGTGTAGTGTAACTAAGATCAAAGGATGGTGCTGGCATTCTAGCTTTAGCTAACACAAATTTATGGAGTAAGAATTTGCTGTGTTTGCTTGGTATGTTGTGGAGCAAACCTTGGAAAACTATAGTCTGGGAAAACTTTACATGACAGTTCTGATGTTTTTAATTTTATTAAAAATAAGCATTTTATTAAAAAATAAAAGCCTGTAAAACCTTCCTCCAAAGCAAGAGAAGTAATACCTTAAGACTGGTAAGTCTCAAAACTTGTTATTTAAAAATGTATATGGGCAGAGGGTTATTGTTGTAGTTTTGTTGCAGGAAGAACGGCCGAAAACACGACAGGCACTAGTATGGTCAGATCATGCTCCCCTTTATTACCAAAATAGCCTGACTTCTATAGCAAACTTAACAGGGGCGGATAGTGTCTCACACAAGATTATTGGTCAAAAGCACTCAGACAAACAACTGCAAGAGAACAACCCCACCTGCAAGAAAACAACCCCCTTGTGATTAGCAGTCACGTAGATCCCGTCCTTGAAGCCAGCTGCTGGCAACAATATTTTTCTAAATTCCTCAACTGGGCAATGTGGAAGCACTGTCATGGGAACTTCTCATAGTCGTCATAGTCTTCTCATAGAGTTGGTTTGCTCAGCTGCAGCAAGTCATGGGATCTTTGCTGTTTCAAAAATCCCTCAACATAGTTTCAATTTTAAGTTGTTCTGTGTACATATGTCATGATTCAAACAAGGCCTGCAGAGATGGATGTATTGTATTTTTTTCTGCATGCACAGGGTACATGGTTTTCTTGGAAGGCACTGGTATTGTGCTGTTTCTGTGACCATAACTTATATGACCATAACATATTAAAGGTGTGTTTCAAGAGGAGCAAGAACAGAAAGGCACATTTCACAATTACCAGATGAATTTATGGTTGTTATTGAAGTCAGTATAATTTTCTAAATACTTGATATGATACCTCTGTGTAAGTTCTCTGGAAGTTTAAAATTGCATAGTTGCAGGTGAAATTGATTGGTGCTTAACCAAGATCAAGAAAAGGTAACTGATCAGAAAATTAAGCTGTAAGTGGCCCAGCTCAAACATACACATATTAAAAGATCCTTTGTAATCTTGTCATTTGTTATCTTTTAAGTGTGTCACTTTACGACATCATTGTTCTTTAAGGTATATTCTAGACATGATATAATTACATTTTGGTAGCCATAATACTTTTAATACATTTAGATAGGCATGCAATGGTTGACAGTTGTTAACAATGGTTAACAAACATGCAATGGTTGTTAGTCCTTGTCTAAACAATAAAAGATATAAAAGACTTTTAAATGCATTTGTTATATTTGATTTTTTTTCTAATGAAATATCCTCACTTAAAGTATTATTTGTTGTATTAAATAATCTTAGGTAGTTTAAAGTGTAGAACATAAAACGCTCAAAATTCTAGATTTCCCTATTCTTTTTTTCCCCTTGCCTATAGGCAGTTTTATATTTATAATAATTCTGTGAGCATAGGCCTTAAACCTGCAGAAGGACTTGTGTCACCAAAGATCTCAATCACAGATCTTCACAAGGAGGAGTTACAGTTCAAAATGCTTTCTTTAGATGAGAATTGCCCATTAATTAGTCGAAGACTGTCAGCAAGTGCGTCTAAATCTTCAGTCAAAGAAGTAAGTTTAATGCTTCAGTAATAATGTAAACATAAAATGTTTAACACACAGACACACACACGTGCACACACACACATGTGTATATATATATATGTATATGAATAAGAATTTTGGTTCCGTTCTGAGAAAATGTCTTGTGCTTATCCCAGATTTGGAGCGGGCTTAGTGCTATGCCATCTTCTACCCAAGAGAAGGAAGATTGTAGTCTAACTTTGACACCCAAACAGCTTCATCAAATACTAATTGGTAAGATTTTTACTTTGGTTATTAAACAAATATGGTTGTTATAAAAGCACTTATTTGTAGCAACACAGTGTGTGTTCATAATTTTTCACCTTAAATAGAAAATAGATTAATTCGGTGGTAGCTTGATATATACATTAGTGTTTAACTGAAGCTTTGTACTCAGCAGACGATAGGGAGATAAAATTAGGTATTGAAGTGTGAACGGAGAGCTTTCTTTAAAGACCAGTTATGGTATGGCCCGTTAATGAGAAAAGAATGCTGCATAATATGAGGGCAGCTCATACTCTTATGGCTTGTATCGGGTAATATCTAGATCAGCATTAATATCATCAATGTTTGTGGGAGTCTTCAAAATGTTTCTTTGAGATAATAGTAATGGCCCAACAGAGTACAACTTCTTCAGGATCCTCCTTCAAAATAATTCCAGTGGGAAGCTCTGTGATGCAGAGTGCCTTCTAAAGTTTGTGAGGGGTTCATCTATTAACAACATGTTGGACTGTGGTGCTTTCAACCTGATGGGCAGCTAAACTCCACCACATTTTTCTCCTGCTCCCTTTCCTCAAAGGAACGGGGGGAAAAAACATGGAAAAGGGCTCAAGGGCAAGGATAAGGTCAGGGAGATCACTCATCAATTACTGTCATAGGCAAAACAGATTCAGCATAAAGCATGTTAGTATAATTTATTGCCAACTAATATCTGACTAAAGCAGTCTTCTATTTCTCTTCTGGAGAACTAAAAGCAACTAAAAATGGCTTCCCCCAATACACTCTAATCTGCCTCCTCCTGGTCAGTGCAGGGAAAGGGGGAACGAGAGTTGTGGTCAGGCCATAGCGCTTTGTCTCTGCTGCTCTCTCCTCCTCACACTCTTTCTCTGCTCCAGTGTGGGGATGCTGCCCATGTCAAGCACTGCTCCCACACGGCTCCGTCCCACAGGGTCCATCCATCCATCCCTCAGGAGCAAACTGCTCCAGCACGGGTCCCCCACAGGTGGGCAGCAGCTCCCCCCAGACCCCCTGCTCCTGCGTGGACTCCTCTCCACAGGCTGCAGCTCCAGCCCAGGGCCTGCTCCTGCAGGGGCTCTCCATGGGCCGCAGCCTCCTCCAGGCCACATCCACCTGCTCCATGGGGGCTCCTCCACCCATGGGGGGGCTGCAGCGTGGAGATCTGCTCCATGTGGGACCCATGGGCTGCAGGGGGACAGCCTGCTCCACCAGGGGCCTCTCCACAGGCTGCAGGGGAACTGCTGCTGCCTGCCTGGAGCACCTCTTGCTGCACTCACCTGGAGGGCTGCACGTTCTCACACCTCTTTCCCGGATGGTGTTGCATGACGTTTTTTCCTTTCCTTAACTGTGCTTTCCCAGAGGCCCACCCAGCGTCACTCCCTCTCTTGGCTCTGGCCAGTGACTGGTCCTTTTTGGAGGTGGCTGGAGCTGGCTCTGGTCTGACATGGGGCAGCTGCTGGGCTCTGCTCACAGAGGCCCCTGCTGCAGCCCCCCCACTACCAAAACATTGCCACATAAACCTAATATAGATATTAAAACAGGTCTATTTTAAGGTCACAAGGCCCTGTCATATTATTTAGCTTCAAAATGAAAAATTTCATTACTTTCTGGGTTGTCTTTTTAATTTTCATTGAAGCTAGAACTTCAGTATTCTAGCTGTGTATACCAATATATTTGGGGAAAAGTAAATAATAAATACCATAAAAATAACCATATAAATAGATAAAGTATGTACGGTTTTATAAAATGTTTGATTAGTGCAATAAGCAGTGAAGTTTGCAGACCAGCATAAAAATCAGTGATAGCAGTAAATACAGGAGAGATCATTTTGTCACCACAAAATATGTAATTTTGGTTTCAAATTATGAAACCAAATTGCCACATGTCAAGGAACAAATAAAATAAGTACTCTTATCGTTAATCGTTGTTTTTCTAGCCAGTTAAATATGTGATTAGTTAAAGAAAATATTTACTAATACTGCCTTCTGTCATTAACACCTTGCTTTTCCCATTTAAATCGCTGTCTAAGACAGAATTAAATAAATATTGGTGTTGACTTTTGGGTTGCAATAGGTAGGAAAATATATACTTCCAAATTTAAATGTGAATTTGTTCCACCACAGAGTTATTTTAGGTAAGTCAGTAAATTTGGGGACTAAAATGTTTTGATCAGAATTTGTTAATAGTTGTGTTTCCTTAGTAGTTTAGTGAGTATGCTTCCTTTAGTAGTTATGTTTCCTTGTGTTAATTTTCACTATTTAATGTTGAAGATCTTATTTCTTCTGTATTCCAGGTCCCTCTACTATGGACTTTGGTGATGTTTGTGTGTACTCTACAACTGCCAGAAAACTACATATCGTCAATAACTTGTTAGTCCATATATGGATACAAATTGAGATTGAAATAGATGAACTAGAGCAAACAAGTCCACTGTGTCAGGTGGTGCCTCCGCTTACAAAGACTTATATTCCAGTTGTCTTTGAGACAAAAAAGCTTGGAATGTTTAAAAAGTAAGGTTTCTTATATTGTTTCACATAATTAATTTGCATAGTAGAATAAATAAAAATATCATGCGGCTATTTTAAACTTGGTGTAATTAAACTTGGTGAACACTGATTTGTGGTAATATCAATAACATGCAGATTTATGTTGCAAAAATTTTTTATTAGTTTCTTTTTTTTTTTTAAGTCTGTTGTGGCAAGAGCATATATAACCACAGTGCCACCTGTATATCAGCAAAAATTGTGCTGTTATACTTTATATGGTAGGATAAACTTTATGAAAATACTGTGCTCTTTCTGTCAGTCTTGCATCTCTGTATCTGTGCTTGTATCTGTTGATACACTTCCTTCTTGGTAAATTTATAGGCAAACTGTTTTCTATATATCTGGTGTCAAGGTGGAATTCTCATGTTATAATGCTTTTGTGAACAAACAATATGAAGTTGATAATCCTATGGGATGATTTTCACCTTTCAGGTGGTTTAAGTTGCATGTGAATCTATTACAGATAGCTTTTTTCTTGTCAGTCTGAACTGTGTTCCTATTCAGTTGTTTCCTGTATTTTCTTCCTAATGATTAGATTTCACATAATTTTTTCTTTGACTATAGCATAATAAATCTAAAAATGCTATTGAGAAATATTTGTTTTTATACTACAGATCTTTTACTTACACAATAAACAACAAACATCCTGGGCACGTGCTGGTCATTGCAAATGCAGTGTCTGTTGAACTCCAGTTGTCTGAAAGGGAAGTGATTTTAAATCCTATTCCTGGCTACTTGGCAGAGACAGAATTTAGAGCAACTGTCAGGGTATACAATACCAGAAACCATTCTGCTGAGTTTACTTGGAAACCTGTAACTACAGATAAAGGAACTGCATTTTCTATACAGCCAGCCAAAGGTATGCTTTGCAAATACATATGTATTCATGTATCTTAAGTGTCAATAATGTTAAATAAGGCAAACATCCAGGTGATTATGTAAACTGTATTTGGTTCAGCATCAGTTTATCCCCAAAGTAGTACCAGATCAGAGTGTTAATACCAGAGCAGCATTCCCTATGTAAACCCTACTAGCATGTGCTAAGTCCAGTTTGTTGTTTCTGTGTCCAACAAACAGCTCTCATGTAGCCAAATTTCTGAACTCAAATTGCTGGTATCTAAAAAGTGAGGCAGCCATTTAATGGCAGTTACCAACGTCACACGGCTCTTAAAGAGCTTTCCAAAAGTTCTGTATGAACAAAGCTGCTAGAATTTGATGTAGACAGTGTGAGTGACACAAATATAATTCAGCCTGGCATTAGTTTCACTTGCACTATGGATTGATGTTTGTTAGAAGTGTGTGAGACATTTTTTTCCTTTGAAAGACAGTGTTCTGTAAGAGTATGTTGGAACTTCATTATTTAAAAAAAAAATAACTGCTAACCGAGCTGGCATTATTCAATAAAAAAAAAAAAAAAAAAAAAAAAAAAAAAGATAAAAAGATTTGGCTAGATGAAGAGCTTGGTGTGCACTGATTCTTGAAAAATAAGATATTTTGATTCTGAGTTCAGAATCAATTGCAAGCAAGAAAAAGCATATGCTCCTTCCCAGAGGTATTAGTCTACCAGAAGGGCTGTCTGTTCTTTTAAATTTTTTGTTAAAGTTTAATATTTGGGTAATTTGAGGCAAAAAAAAAATCAATGAACTTTGAATGTGTTTTACTGCAGGATGCTGATAAACTGATGTTATGCAATTGACGTGAGAATTCAGAAACTAACTTTATTTAATTCATCATACCATTGAACATCTTTGAAATGTAGGCTTTGTGCTCAATAATCGAAAGTCATTTGATTTTAATATGCTTGTGTTATTGTAATTGTACAACATAACTTGATAATTGTAAATGTGTATGACTATAATAATTCTTCATGTTATTTAGGCTTTGTGGAGCCCTATAGAGATTTAGAGTGTGAAGTTGTTTGGCATCCCGGGTTCAACTCCCCAGAAGCAGGAGAATTCAACTTGTGTGTGCGTAAAGGAAACATAATTAAGTTGAAATGTTTTGCAAAGGTAACACATCATACAACAGATTTAGAAAAGAAAAAATTAGAAAATTTATTTAACAAACAATTTCGTAAATATGTTTCTTTGGTTGAGCATTCAAAAAATATTTTAATTTTATGTAATTTCTACCTGACGTATTTACAAAAAGGGTGTTGCTCCAAAGAAATGATGGAGAAGGCAAGACTGCCTTTGTCTTGGCTGTAGTTATATACTTCCTTTGGCACCACAACTGAGTGGTCTTTATATGTATGTAATTGTTCTTCTTGGCTTACTTAATATAGCTAAACAAAGGTTGAGAGGTGATATGATAGTTCTTTATATGTATGTTAAAGGGAAACAGATCAAGGAGAAGGAAAATAGAAAGGTTTTTTTGAGTATGAATAGCTTCAGCATAACACCTGTGGATTGGCTGTAACATAATTTTGTCCTGTTATTTGAGTATGTTTTCTGCTATTTTGAAAAGAAATGTTCTGGATAGTTTTTTGAACAGTGGCAAAGAGAATCTCGAATTATTTTAAGGTGGAATAGAATAAATTTATAGAAGGAATCCTATGACAAAATAAGAGATTTTCCAGCAATAAGAAATTTGGTGAATCATTTGATATGTAATGTTACGTGCCAGGAAGTGTGAATGAGAACGTTTTTTTTGTTTTGTTTTGTTTTTTAAACCATTCTGAAGGCTGCATGCTCTATATGTAAACATTTTGAACGCAAATAAGACTTTTCCCCTTTTGATATGACTGGTAGCTTTTCATGGTAGCTTTTTCCTTTGAAACGTTTGAAATTGTCATAACTAAAATCAGGATGTGTGCAAGTTATAATATTGTCATTTTTCCTGCTATTATTACTGTATTATTACTGCTATTAAAAATTACTTATATTAAAAAGTCTATTGTCCTGCTCACACATTTGAGATGAAAAAAAACACATGGAGCTTGTGGTATTAAAATAATTTTATTTACCTTTAAATTAACTTAGAAACGTATTTGAGTATCTATGTATCTAATGTATCTATTAACTTTGAATCTAGATAAATTCAAAATATAGTCTATATGTTGTCCCATTTTTAAAATGTATATTTTTCTGTTTAAATTATTCTAATTTATACATTTCCAGAGGTATGTTAACTTACTATGTAATGAAAAGAAAATAAGGCTGATTATTTATTTATACTTAGTAATATGTTATTTGGTTTGCTTGTTTTTGCTTTCTCTTATTTTTTGACAGCTTGGTACCACGAAAGTTCAGTTTATAGAACAAAGGATACCGTTCAGTCATTGTCCAGTGGGTTTATCTACTTGTAAGACAGCCATTCTTCAAAACACAGGATACAATCATGCCTACTTCCAAGTAAACTAAAATTATTTTTAGTACGTTTAATTACTTGGGGGTGGGGAGGAGAAGGGAGTGCATTTTTTCAGATCGTGTTACAGCTTTGTATTCTCAGTTATTAGATAGAACTGCTTCATTTGTCTAGTTTTTAGATGAACAAAGATTTATGTGAAGAGGTATTCTGTCCCTATGTGTCTGTCTATCCACCAATCCAAACCTGACAAAGTGGTAGTGTCTCACAAAGAGATAAAAACTCCTTGAAAAGATTCCAGAAGCTGCATGAAAACCATAGGTGAAACAAGAATCCTGTATTTGTGTACCCTATAAAAAGGCATTTACACCTTGGATGTTTTTATATGCAGAGAGAGAAAGTGAACTGGCTGGTCATCTTATTCTCACCCTGGCTGCCCAGTCAATGCATGCGTAGACTCAGACCAGTCACAGCAAATGTGGTGATTTTGCTAGATTAACAACTAAGAGGATGGTAGGCTATAATGTGAATTAGATAAGACGTGAGCCAGAGCAGGTAAACACATAAGCCATGAATTAGTAGTAAACCTAACCTTATTAGTTCTTCTGATCACAGAATGATTTGCTATATTTAAATAGTGACATAGAATTGTTCTGATTAAAATCCTCAGAACTGTTGTTTATTTTGGTACTATGTGATTGTTTTATTTGAATTTGTAATTTGTTTATTATATGTTATAAAGGTTCACCTTGTAAGAATATTAAATCTTCATGATAGATATAGTAATGTGTTTTTTTTAGCAGTGATTTTTTTTCCCTGATACTATTAATAATACATGTTTGTGTTTGAAGGTCCTTCATTCAAATCCACTGCCTGGAATGTTGATCACCCCTCGTGACGGGGTGGTACCTGTGGGAGGCCATGCTGAGCTCAAAATCCTTTTCACTCCAAATGCAAAAATGAGTTTTGATACAAGAGTGGAGGTATCCAAAACTGAATGAGTTTTGGCTTTTGAGTGTTATGTTGCATGTTTGTATGTGGAGATGTTTGAATGTTGAGATGTGTGTGCATCTGAGCATCTTTTGAATTTTATCCGAAGTGTTCTAATACTTTAAAAAAAGTATTTTCTTACAGCTGTTGGTAGCTAGTAAGCTATTCTGTTATTCTGGTCTCACTACTGCTCTGAAGTCCTAAACAGCCTCTCAGTTGAGCTGATTCATAGCATATTATTGGCAAGCTGCTGAAACTAACATCTCCTTGTTTTCATAAGATCATGTAGACATATGCACAGTTTTTGTGTTTTATTGAGTAGCAGGACTGAAATACTGCAGTGTTTTTGATTTCCTGACTACTTCTTGTGAACATTACAAAAAGGTTAACTTGGAGATGAATTTACCAGTAAACTTGGTCTGATAATAGGAGTGCAGTAAAGATCTAATCCTACTTTGTTTTCTGCATGCCCACTTAGTCGGCTTGTCTTTGGTCAGATAAGTGGGAAGAAAAAAGGGATTCTGTACTGGGGCTGATCTTTGCTACCTTTTCCAATTCTAATCCTGGATTCTTTGTCGTCTTTGACTGCATACACTGTGCTCACTGAACCTACTAGTCATTCTTCTTTTCACTTCTAACAAACACTGCTCAAAACAACATCTACATTGTGCCAGCAGCTCCTCAAGCAATTTGTCTTCAGGTGTACTTTCCAATCCTCACAGCTGCTGAATAGATGTAACTCATCCACTCAGTTTTCTCTGCTAGAGGAAACAATTAGTTCTAATGATACAAACTCGTGCAGCATTATTTTTGTCTGCAGAAGAATGGTCTTCCCTGAAACTTTCTTGACAACTATAACTATCCAGACAAGGTATACCACAAAGGCACTATTGGTTCTTCTATACCTGTTGTTTTTTTGTTTTTGTTTTTGTTTTTTTTTGACTTTCATTTAATTTTGACAGATTTGATGATGTTGTTATGTTAAAATGATCTTGTCAACAATCACACTGTCCTCCATTAACTTAGGTAGCAGTGCGAAATTCAGGAGTACTAGTGCTCAGGATTGTTGGATTTGTAGAGACCCCTGAAATAAAGATTGATGTGGTAAGTATGAAGAAATTGAAGCAACTGGTAAGATTAGTAGTGTTTTGCTTTATCTTAATGTCAAAGTGGCACATTCCTACTTCATGTTTTCCTTTTTTTTTCCCTGTACTAACTTCCTGAGAAAATTATCACAGAGAAGAACTTGGGAACAGAAATTAAGAAAATAAATGTATATATGAAAGTTTCACTAAATGATAACAACTTTAACCTTTGAACTTCAACACCTGTAAAAAAAAAAAGGCAGAAGATTTCTTTAAGGTAGTAATAAAGAAAAATATAGGATAGGGAAAAGTGAATCCACTGATCTGTTGACTGAATGAGGAAAACTGTCCTGGTGGTATCACTGAACTTTGTTGCGTTTGATATCTTGGAAAGAATTTAAAGATAAGAGTTAGGCAAAACAATTAATTAACTGAGATGTCTGCCTAATGGATTATAAATTCTGAGTCACTGCATTACTGAATATAATTATTTCTCACATGCTGTTCAGTTACAAAGTTGACTTCACACGGGTTTGACCATATTTTTTTTCTTTAAACTTACAGGAACTATTTGACTTTGGTGGTGTTTATGTTAATTCTACAAAATCAATTCCATTTTTGCTTCAGAATAAAGGACAGGCACGTACCAGAGTGGAGTTTGATTTTTTCAAGTATAAGGATTTTAAATTGAGTGCTAATGACCATTCAGGTATTTGCTTTGCTATATCAACGTTCATTAAATAAAGAATAGGATAGTGCTAAGAGAAAATCTGTCAGACTATTTCTGGTATACAATTTTTCTGATTAACAGAAAACCTAAGACGATTATTTTAAAACTGCTGCTTAATATAAATTAAAATGAGACAGTTTATTCTGCCTATAAAATGCTTGCCAAAAAAAAGCACTTGGAAAATGACAGTTTGCCTGTAGATTTTTTTTTTTTGCCTGTAGTTGCAAAGGCATATAAAAATATCTGAGCACCCTCTCACCAATTAAAACAAATAACAAGAACAACCAAAAAGTCAACCCAAAAGCACAGCTATACTTATTTCCTGTTCATGGACTTCTATCCACTGGTTTGACAATATTTACTCTTAAGTTAATTCAGTGTCACTGTAAAGGTCTGGACTTTTTTTTTTTTTTTTTTTTTTTTCCCTCTAATGGTGCCTTAATCACAAGACCTCTGTTTTACATGATTTACAAGTTAGAATGACATCGGGGTAATGTGTGGAATTCAGTTGCTATTCTTTGTTTCTTGATAGGACTGCAGTTTCCTATTCTTCATTCATTGTTGCTCATCCCTTTTCTAATTCAGTCCTGGTACCACCTTTGCTGTTTTTAAACAACTTCATTAATGAGAGAATTTATGTTCTTATGGCCTCTTATCCCTGAAAACATGTGAAATCAATACTTTTTCTTGTGCAAGCCAATATTGTAATGTTTAGTTGTGCTTATGTAGAACTACATGTGGATGATCACAACAAATGATCTGATGAGAACAGAGGGCTTTCCTTCCACATGGTAGATTTCAAAGGGAAAGAGGGTGCCCCTAGTCAGTCATCTTAACTTGGATGAGGATTGCAAAACTGTGTACAAGAGGCAGCTAGCCAGCTTGGGAATTGACTCATTGCACATGATTTCTAGATCAGAGTTTGTGCTTGAAACAAGTAACGGGGTGTTCAGTCAGGTCAGGTACTGTTCAAACGGTGTGCCTTCAGGATGAATAATTTTTCAGAGCAGTTTTACTTTATGTATTGGAAACCCATGCTTCTGCCTATGCCTTAAAATTGGACCTGAAAGCCTGCTAAATTAAGGAAGCCTTACTGGTAAACTTCTGTAGTGCAGATTATTCCTGAAAGTCATTTAGGAAAAAAAAAAAAAGGTTCAGCCATGTCCCTCTGGAGAGGGACTCTTTATTAGGGATTGTATTGATAGGACAAGGAGTATTGGATTTAAACTAAGAGAGGGTAGATTAGATATGTAGATATTTATTTTAGATATGTGGAAGAAGTTCTTTACTATGAGGGCGGTAATGCACTGGAACAAGTTGCCCACAGAAGTTGGTAGCTCTCTGGAAGTGTTCAAGGCCAAGTTGGATGGGGTTTTGAGCACCCTACTCTGGTGGGAGGTGTCCCTGCCCATGGCAGGGGGTTGGAACCAGGTCATCTTTAATGTTCTTTCCAACCCAAACCATTCCGTGATTCTAAGATTCCATTTTTTCCCGTGTGGTATGAGTTCTTATTATTTAGTTAAGTATTTTTGCTTGATGCTTTTCTTCAAAGATAAATTAAATCTTTTTTTTTTTTTTCTTTCAAATATTCCCCCAAATCAATGACTTTACTGAAGATAGGTGGTGATTAACACTTCTCAAAATTACATCCAGAATGCTTATGAGAAATATTATATTCATTCATAACTAGATGAGAAATATTTACCATTTATACATGTATACCTGTGTTGGTAATCACTTTCACGTACTGCAATTATTACAAAATTGATATTTAGTGTAATGACACCTCTAACTTGATTCTGAATTTTGTTTGACAGTGGTTGAAAACTGTTCTTCAAAACCTTATTTGTATTCAGTTGACTTAGAGGGAAAGTCATCTTTGCAGTGCTCATTGTCCTTCATGCCAAAAGAGGTAGGTTGATGGGGCAGTGGTGATTAAGCTAAATTAAACTGGCACTCTCTAATATTTCTAAGATGAGAGAATATAGACATTCTAGATGTACTTTTTAGTGTGTACAATAGTTTTGTAATAGCAACCTGATTATTAAGAAAACAAGTTTTGAAATAACGTACTACTTTTGCTTCTTTCCTTAAAAGTATGCTCACAAAGAAAACACACTTTTCCAATGACTTCAAAATAGAGAATGAATACATTTAAATCCTTACCACACGTTCATTAAGTCATTCAGCAATTGGTGGCTGTTTTCTATTTGCAGCTGTTTATGGTTTAACTCTCAGATGACCTTAAGGGACTACAAAAGTAGAAGAGTTTTGTGTGTCATAATGATCAGCAAAGTTGCTTTGTAATGGAGGAAAGGAAACAAATTGAAGATATGAGACTATGGGTTAGTTTTACATCAGGATCATTGCGTTTTATTGGTGGTACATGTCAATGGGCAGCACTTTAGTAAATTTTAATTCAACCTATTGAGCAACATTTTTTAAGTGGGGGGTTTGGGGATTTTCATATATATGAAGAACAATGAACAGCAACAAAACCTAGTCTTTGATATTATAAACCTCTTTCAGAACAAACAACTAGTTGCAGCACACAAACCTGTTCCATTAGCTTCATTTTTACCTTAAAAAATAAATGAATTTCAGAGACAATGCATCTTGGAAGGGCCAACAATGTTCTTTTCTCCCTTGTTCCTACTGTCCCTCCTTCCTACCTACAATTTTATTGTTTGAATAGAAGTCGAGTTCTCTGTTCCAAGCATAATTCAAATAAATATTTGCATATTACAGCCTGCATCTCTTAACACTATGGTTTTCTTTCTATACTACTTTCAGCTTAGATTTTGTGCACACAGGTAAACCATTGCAAAATAAATAACTGGTGGTGTAAATTTATAGTATGCTTGCTACTCGGAATTTTTCTTGACAGAGGATGAGTTAACATATTCATCAAAAATGAATTATTTGAAATTGAATTAATTTCCACCAGTAGCATAGCAGGCCTTGAGGTTAGATAAGAAGCAGTAGATGTCATATCTTTATAAGTATCTTGACATTGTCTGGTGCAGTACTCACATAGGCAAGGCAGGCAGGTGTTGACTGGATACAGTGCTAGGAAGGTATGCTAAATTGTACACAGAATATCGCCAGTGACCTACTATCAAACTGAAGAGAAGCTCAGAAGGGAATATGCTGACATTTTCATTTAGGTATGAATGATCAAGAATAGAAATTTGTGTATACAAGTTGTGTATCTCTAAACTACGTTCATATTGATGGGAGCCATAACCTGATATCTGACAGCTCTTTTCCTGCTTCTGGCATGGGGTTTCTCTGGTGATAGTGCTGCTGTACAAACTGATCCTTTATTCTTCATTGTACTAGAAAGTAGTATAGAAGAAGGCCAATCATCCCTTTCCAGACTACTGAAATATAAACTCTAAAATTGTAAATGAACCCCATCCCCTCCAAACTATCAAAATAGGGATTTTTTTGTGCCTCCCAGTATCCTATTTGCCCCTGCTGCAATTAAGCTATATTACTGTTTTCTTTCTTTGCCAAGTGTAAGGATGGATTAAGAATAGATATGTTGCTTCTAACACTGCTCTACATTCAAATGATTAAACATGCAGAATCGTCTACTGTCTCAGAAGTCTTCTGAACCACTTATTTAGTTTATTTCACTTGTAGTCTGAGCTACAGACTCAGCATTACTGATGGTTATTAACAAGCATCCCCAACTATCATTTGATGCTGGTGATAAGGTAACCTAACTGAAGACAAGGCTATATCAATTTGCAATCTGCTCTAATGATATAATTTGGGGAAAAAAAATATCTTATATTTAACTTGATTTGTTTTCTGATAGCTCCTTTAAAAAAAAAAAAAATAACTCACTGTCAAATATATTGCAACTGTTGATTATAGTTTTTCTCTGTGATATCATCTTTTTTTAATTTTTCAAACTTTGAGTGCTTTTTTTTTTTTTTTTTTTTTTTTTTTTTTCTCCAAGCAGAACAGCTTCATTCAGAAGTAAGGGAATAAAGAGCTTCAAAAAGGAAACTTCCCTGAGGTGCCTCATGCCTCATAACCAATTAATAAGCCCTGCTCTCACAGATTTTATTTATTTCCATTTCCCCTTCTCTCCATGTGCTCACATCCTTTCTCTGTCTCTACCCTGTGCTAGGTAGGCTCAGTGCGCAGCCAGTGCTTCCATTCTGCTGCAAGTATACTATTTCTTGCCTGGCAGGAGGCAGCTTACTGATTACCAGGCAAGACATGCCCAAATACACTTACAACTTACAACCCACTGGTGGTCACATGTTAACATTGTTGAGCTTTAATGAAGCACTGATAGCTGGGAGCAATAGCACTGATTAATGTAAAAGGCAGATAACCTTGAAAACTAAATGTGCCACCCAGTATGGCATGACCAAGAAAGCATCTGGAAGTGCCTGTACCCCCAGGGTGCTGTAGCTTTTCTTTAATCTAGCTCCTGCAAAGTAGTATAATAAAATAAAATCTTTAATAATAAGCATAATTTTGTTAAGAAATTGGTATGGGTAGCAGCATCTCTTGTTGTGATCAGAGACTCTCATTAGTTGCAGATTCTTAGAACATTCCTCCTTGGATCTGAGTTGTTGCTATCATTCTGCTGCATCTAGATTTGCCCCTTCTCTCATCAGATTTCTTCCATCTCTTTTCTGACTTTGGAAAAAGGCTCTTGAAAAAGCTCAGATCTCTCTATACTGAGCTTACTCTATTCAAGTTTCACAGTTGCTGGCACTATATTCTGCCTCTCTACTTGAACAGCTGTTTCTCTGATATCATCACTGTTTTCTGGACAACTGGTCTTAGCCGGCTTACCTCCCAGCTGCTGCAAGCCTTCTGTATCCCAGTGAGATGAATTCTTTCTGCCTGCTGTCTGGTTCTGCTAAAGCTTCCTGCTGTTGCTGTAGTCATCACTACTGACAATGCTATCCGTAAACCAACAAAACTCCACAAATCTGTGTTGTGCTAAGAAAGTAGATACTAGAAATGTGAAATTGAATCAATCTTGAATACTCCTGCCAAAAATCATCTTGGTAATTGTTTTCCTTTTATGTTAAAAAGCTTTAAGTCATCAGACTAAGTAAGCACATAGCAACTCTGAATAGCTGCCACAATTTATGCTAAAACTTAGTATGAACAATTTAATGTGATATCATAAGACATTCTTAGAGATGAAGTATATTGGCATGTTTATAAAATAACATCTACAAATTTTGAGATAATTCTCCCAATAGCCTAAGCAATTAAATTAAATTGATGCTTTATAGGTAAGGCTAGGATGCTGCCCAGGTATGGCATGATTTTCCCTTCCTGTTACTCCAGCCTCTCAGAAGGTGTTGGAGGTGACAGTTCTCTGCCTCGTGGGAAAGTGTTGAATAGTGGGATTCATTTGCAGTTACAGATAGATGTATATGCATAGATGTACATAAGTGAGAACAATATACAAATAAGTAAATATAAATAGGTAAGCTGGCAAATCCTTAATGTCATATTTTATATAGGCTATATGATGCTTTCTTTTCTGTTTTGTTACACTTTTAATGAAGTATCTCAAATAATGATTACATTTCACGTGTTTTTCACTGCAATATAAGGAGGTTTAGCCAGCTGTAAGTCATTTCATTTCAGATGCTGAGTAAAACAAAAATTCGTATTGATTTAAAGAACAGCAACAAATCAACAGATAAAACAACCAAAAAACTCACGAACCTCCGGCCAAATATTTGTTGGAACTCTCTTGTCCCTATCCAAGAAGCATGACTTTTCTTGATTGTGACTCATGTTCTGCAGGCTGATTGTTAGGTTGAGGAGCACTTCATTGCTGTTGTTGTTGTTGTTGTTGTTTTGTGCCAGGGAAATGGACAGTGTGTTATCATGTTGAATATTTGCTCAGTGACAATCTTTGGTCCTTAGCTCTCACTGTGCTTCTCAAGGCAGGATGATCCACCTGCTAGCAGCAAGGTTATGCAAGTTCTGGTAAGGCAGAAAGGCAAAGCAAGGTGCAGGAGTGTGCTGCTTCAACTATATATAGTGTGTGTATATATATATACACACTATATAGTATATAATTATATACATATACTATATAGTGTGTATATATATATATATACAATATATACAATGTGTATATGTATATATATATACACGCACTATATATATGTGTATATATATACACACACACTATATATATACATGTATATATACACACACATATATTTTGGAATAGAAAATTCCAGCACCTTAGGAAAAAATATGACATATACAGCTGTGTAATAATGAGACCTGTGAGGGCTTTGATTGAGACAAATGGAGCAAGTCACACTTGTCAGAACTTGTTGTTTAGACTTCATATAGAGAAGTGACAGGTGTTCCCTTCCCCCCCCCCCCCCCCCTTTTTAATTTTTGATATTGATAAGGATGGAATTATTTATTTATTTTAATGCACAGAATTCACAGCGTAAGATATGCATTCTCTGGAAAATCAGCTGTTGAATTACAAAATAATCAGGGTATTGCTGCTGCACCATCTCTGACATCTCTGTATACAAGGGAAGGATTTAGTTTTATTTCAGTGTTCTCGATGATGGATTTGAACACTTTTTACATTATTCATTATGCTGGCTATATGTGATGGAAAGCTGGGGAATTTAGACTGCATTAAATTTTTTTTGTATATTTTAAGGAAGAGTTAATGTTAAATCTTACAAGACTTTGAGAATATATAATGTATACAGCTGCAGTACATAAAACCTTGGTTCTGCAGTACCGTTTACTTTGATAGTTAGGTTTAAATTTTAATCAAACTGCTTTTTTAATGTACATTACACTTTCTCTTCAGGTATCACTGCCGAAAATCTGTCTGTTGCTAGTGCTATAAATAAATTTTAAAAAGATCCTTTACACAAAAATTCAGTGATTTCTAATGCTTCAAGATATTTGATCACTCTGCATATTATGTTGTAAATACAAGATTATTTTCTTATACAGGTGTTTTAAGTTAATTTGAAGTCATAAAGTAGTTCATTGATTTACTTGCAATTTGGTGTGAAGTTGTACTATAAAAGCAAGTCTTTTAATTTTAGGGAGATATGTACTCTTTGTGCTAAATAAACTATTTGATTCTTGGATTCGAAAACAAAATTTTTCACTCAACCTTGAGAACATACATTTTGATAATTATTATTGTAAAGCATATAACATATAAAGCATTACTGCATTAGGGTGCTTAGTAAAGATAGAAATGAGGTAACTGCTTTGAAAGTTCATTTAAAAAAAATGTAACTTTTTGTTCTACTCAGATTGCTTGAATTTGTTTATTTTTTATGCACAAATTTTATATAAAATAACTTTAATATTAATAACTTAAAATAACTTTTTAATTGTTATGGCTTCTGGGGTAGGTGTTTCCCCTTTTTGTTATTTTCAGTGTATGGAGTACTTAGGTCTGAGGCAGGAAGGCCTTCAGCTAAGTTCACTCTTCAATGTTAGGCTTAGCGCTATCATCCACATTGTATGAAACCGATTTCATAGGTTCATATGAGTTTGGGTAGCTGAACTTTCTGATCAGAAATATTTCTTAAAAATCCACAACTCTGTTTCTCTGTTTAGAAATTCTAAGGAGAGAAAAAAAAGCTTTTTTTTCTTTTTTTTTTTTTTTCCCCTAATGAAATGAAAGATTGCAGATTCTTGATTTAAAGAATTGATACCTTCTTGTGGCAGCCTACACCACTTTTCTTACCTTTTTTGGAGGTGTTCTATGTGAACGCGTAACAAAAAGCTGCTTTGTTGCACGTGGCTATTCTTTTTAAAGCTTCTTTAAAAGTCTTTTTAATTTCTAAGACTAACACTTTGCAAATGATGCCTTCTTTCCAATTGATGCTCATAATTAGTTTAAGTCAGGATAGGAAAAATATATAAAGTCATGTTATCAATTATAGGTAAAGCATTTTAATCTTACCAAGCTTTCTAGGTCTTGAAAAATGCAGTATCATTATACTGGTATACCAGTGACACATGCTGGAGATGGAAGGGCTTTTCTAGGTCTCTTTTTTTTATAGCATTTCTTGGCAATGATGTTCCAAGTGTTAAAATTTCACAAGTAAGGATGTCCGTGCTGGCTTTAGGGAGCTGCCAGGGCTGGCTGTAATCTTTGCACCTGAGGTGCACACTGAGGTGTGCAGTCATCTCTTCCCACCCCACCCTTTTTTTTTTCTGTTAATGGTGAGCCATAATGCTTGTGAGATACACTATTTATATGGGAAGCATATTACATTTTACATTTTTGAAGATGTACAGTGGCTAAGTGTGACCAGTATAGCAAACTTCACGTACAGCTTGAGGAGTATGATAAAAGCTTCTAATTGAGTCTGGTTTGTGACTGTTATACAAGATACTTGACCTAAAGAGTCCAGGAAAATTTTCTTCTCCCTCTCTCACATTGGATCACTTTGCAGTTGTCTCTTAATTTTGAATTTATTTTTTAAACTTAATTTAATTTTTAATTTATTAATTTTAATGCATTTTAACAGTTATTAAGGTTACCAAATAAGAATGTGTTCAGCTCTAATCTATCAAACTTCTCATGTGTTTTCATATAAAGTTTTAAATGATTTTTGATTTCAGTCTTGAAATGCAATGCTTTTTAGTTTCAACTGTAAGAAAATATAAGTTTTTGTCTAAAACTGCAAGGAGCCACTGTTGTTAGTAGCAACATATTTCGTACATACTTTGAAGTAAAAGGAACTTCTAACACTGAAGAAAAGATCCTTTTTCAGTCTAACTTTTAATTATTTGGTTTTATGATGCAAGCACATACTTTGAAGATGTAACATGAAGTATTTAATGTGGTGTACTAAACTAGAAGAATATTTAAATCACATCAGGAGACTTTTACTCACTCTTTCTTTATTATCCAATTCAAATATTAGAATAGTGAAAATTTCAAATGTCTTTCGCCATCTTAATTTTGAAAAGTGTAATTCTATGTTATAGAATCTAGTCCTTATCAGATTTGAAGTATCAATATAAACAAGGGCACCATGATCTAAAAATATTTCCTTTCATCCCATGTTTTCATCTTGCTGAATGCAAATTTGCGAAAAGTTCCACAATGCTCAGCACACATCTTGCTCACCAGGAGCTTGTAATTGTGTATTAAAAACCCTGCTGGAATTCCAAACACTATAAATGCTGTGTACTTGCTTCTCATCACCTGAGCTCCGGTTGATTTTGTTACAGATGAATATATGCTTCCTTTCTTGGGGTAGCACATTTTATTTTTCTTTCCTGTCATTTATATATTTTACTCACTACCACATGTATGACAATAAAGCATGATGCACTATTTCCTGTGGTATTTGGGTATTTGAAAACTTTAAACATTTTCATATGCTTGGCTTTACTGTATGTTTTAAGCAGCATACAGGTTTTGTAGGCCAGAATCCTTTCTGAAGATTTCAAGGTAAGTGACTGAAAGACTCCAACAGTGTTTTTATGGTAGATGTTTTGTTTTTTCTTCTGTTACGTTTGTTATGGTTATCCATATCTTTTTCTCTGAAGAGTGTACTGCTCTGATGTGTTGGAAAGATCAAGATCAAGTGAAAGGTATGTCATACCTTCTTGAAAAGTGCATTGTGAAATAAATTAGGTTTATCACATGCATAACCTGTCAGGTTATTTTTCTTTTTGCTGAATTATGTCAGTTTTAACTCATGTTCTACCTGGTTCTCTGAACCAATTTCATTTATGTTGGCTATACCATAACAGCTGAGTTTTTCTCTTCGACGTTGGAAAAATGCTTTCTTAATTTATGTATTTTTGTTTCCCACCTTGTTTCTTATGGTTATGCTTTTGGACTGCACTTTCGATTTTTTTTTTTTTTTTTTTTTTCCTGCTCAGGATGGAAAGGAGCACAGCACAGTGATTTACCACAAGCCTTGTTTGTAGCTGTGCTGATAACCCAGATACTTTGGGGTATACATTTTTTTCCTTGATGGGGCAAAAATGGCTCATTACTACATACTTTAATGACTCACACTTGATGGTAATAAACATCCTATTATTATCATGATTAGTTCTGAAGTTAGTTTTTATAATTATGAAATAGTAATAAAAAACAACATTACCACTCAGGTGGTTCAAGAAGTACTACTTTCTTTGGGAAGGTGACCACACTGGCATTTGTGTTCTTTAGGTGGCAGCGTATGACTTCACTCTTACAGTTAATACTCCTTGGGATGACTTTCCATTGCTACAGCAATGCTCTGTATCTGCAACTTCTGTTGGGCCTGTAAAGCACACTGTTGCTCCACGGCCACAGGCAGTGACTGTGGCTGTTCCAGTCTGTAGAGTTAAAGCAGTTGGTAAGTAAACTGGGGACTTAAAGCAGGTGGTGAATGCTTATAATGGTTTGTATTTATCTTATATTTTTAATATATGTAAAGCTGAACTTTCTGTAAATGTGTGACATGTGCTAGGGGAAAAAGGAGGCTCAGGGGAGACCTTATCATGCTCTACAACTATCTCAAAGGATGTTATAGCGGGGTGGGTGGCTACAATTTGTAGCTAGTCTCTTCTCCCAAGCTACAAGCTTGTTGAGGGAATGGCCTCAAGTTGTGCCAAAGGAATTTTAAGTTGAATGTTAGGAAAAAAATTGTTCACTAAATGGATAGTGAGGAATTAGAACAGGCTGCTCAGGGAAGTGTCTAGGTCACCATCTCTGGATGTATTCAAAAGATGTGGGTGTTTAGGGACATGGTTTAGTTGTAGACTTGACAGTGCTAGGTTAGCAGTTGGACTTGATGATTTTAGAGGTCTTTTCCAACGTAAATGATTCTATGATTCTATGAAATCCTGTCCTCTACTCTTACTGGAGCTGATAGAAATGATAAATTTGATGTGTGGAAAATCAGTTTCAAACTTGTTTAAATTCAGAATCAAAGCAAAAAATCACTTATCAGCTTCCAACAGATTGTGAAAAATGTTTCAGAACCATTTAATTGTTTCATTCTGGTAACAGAAAGAAACAGTTAAAGAAAATGTTATGTAATTATAGCAATCCCTACCTGATCCAGAGAAAAGGAAGAATGCATGGTACCTGTCATGACCTCATGTGATCTTTTTTTTTTTTTTTTTAATTGATCAATCTCTCAGATTCTTCATGGAGTTTATCTTTTTATTTCCCTTCCATCTTGTGTCTAGTCCTTTATTCTTGTGGTGTTTACCTTGTATAGACAGTTTCTGCAAGAGGTGGGAGGACTCAGTGACTGGCACAATTGTACGTTAGTTGGTGGAAGCATTCCAAAGATGAGGTCCTGGTTTGAAACAATATTAGTTTACAGAGGTTATATGTCTTTGTTTTAGAGAAATGTGGATAATACTGGTCTTTACGTAATGTGAGACATAAGATCAAGAAGCGCTTCGGGCTTTTTGAAGGGAAGAGAGAATTGATCAACAAACTTTCTCAAGGGGCGTGAAGCAAACTTGCAGATTTTAATATACCGTATGCTTGCTACATTCATTCCCAGCTGATTAACCAAGTGCAGAGGCAAAATGAAGACTCCTGTGGAAATATACATCTTTGTTTTTTTGAAATACTCATTTTAAACTTCATCCTTTGTTCTGGTTTCTTTATTCTAGCTATATGAAATTAAGAGGAATGCTGTTGTGATAAAATGTTTTATGCCTTTACTGATGAATTACCATCACAAATGCAAATGCATTATATGTAACTAATAAAATAATACAGGGTCTGGAAGTAACATCAGTGAATTTGAATGTGTGTATAGAATTACATGAAAATAATATTCTGCATTATTTTATTGTTACATAAATGAATTTATTTATATATATATCATACTCGATATAACTAAAGCAGTTGACTGAAGATATTCTAGGTCCTCTTTTAAGAAGCATTGCTTTTAATCTCTAAAGTATGCTTGTGTATATATAGTCTGAATGTCCTTGAATTCATCTGTAACAGGCAGAGCATGTGACACTGTTTATAACATCTTCAGGATGAGATGCTGTGTGGTAGATGTAAAATTAAAATAATTTGAATGTGACTAAAGGGTCATAATAAGACAGTTATGGTAGCTATTTAGTAGTCGTATAGCATGGGAACAGTAAAATGAAATTAGAGCTTTAATAAAGGGGAGAAGCAATTCTGCTAAATATGAGCTGAAACAGTGGTTTTATGAAAGGACTTTGAGGAACCATGTGTCAAAACAATACCATATAAACATCCTTACTTAATATTTTCAACAGTACTTAAATCACCACTGGAGTTCTCCTCAATGAAACTTACATTTACACAACATTCAAGTTGTATACGTTACAATAGTCCTGATGAAAGTCTGAATTCCCAGGTACGTAAACACGTTGTTATAGTTATTCTTGGCTATATATTTTAATTACTTAAAAATGACTGGGTAAGAATATAGATTTGGAACTCAAAATCCAATCATGTTCCAAACATACGCTTTTATGTATGTTGAACTTTTTCCATCATCATTTTGTTCAGATTTTGATTTCATACTTGTTTTTGGTCACTAGAAAATTTTTCAAAGCTCAGCATTGGGCTCATCTTGGCTTTCTGTTGTATGAAAAAGAATGGGCACCATGAGACAGAGCAACTCTGACATCAAAGAATAGATTCTTTGGTGGTGTTATTCCCACTGTTTTCATATTGGATTGAAAGAATAGGTTTTGAAAACCTACTTTGAAATTTTTGTAATTTCTGTATATCCACCTGTAAATTTTAATATTCCAAGTCATGTGTTTAGTTCTTGCTTTACTCCACTTGTATCAGTAAATACTTGTTTCTATTTGGCTAGGCACTCCCACCACAATATGTTGATCATTGTCTTTGTGGATGTGGTGAGTGACTGGAAATCATTTAGTCTGTGCTAATGGGAACACTCATTTTTTCGCCTTACAAATAAAGTAAACTGGGTTCTTCATTGCTTTCTAGTGCTTTCTTGCTTTCAATCTGATCTGATTGCAAAAGAAATGCTTTGGACAGAGCAATGTGAAAAGTATCATGATGCTTGCTGCTTTCCCTCTTTCATCATGCCCTCCTTTCTCTGTAAATATTTACAGGAGCTTGACCTGAAGAATATCTCAAGGCAGTATTTGACATGGAAATTGAATTGTGATGATGCAGGCAAAAATATACAAGACAATATTTTCAAATTTAGCCTGCATGCTGGATTTCTTGATCCAGGACAAAAAATCAGTATTACTGTATTCTTCTGCCCTCGTAAGTAATTTTGTGAGTTCTTCTACGGGTATTTTGGACATTTTTGGCATTTTCATAGATTTGCTTAAGTCACTTTCTTTGATGAATCAAGACTAGCACTTACTTTGATGACCTCTGAGTTAACATGACTAAATAGTCAACCAAAATGCCAAAAAGACATGCTGAAGTTCTGAGAAAAAAGACAGCTGCAGACCTAACATAAAACATGGAATCATTTGCGTAGCAATATATGAAAAGTCTGTTTTGCACACAGAAGGCTTTAAATGCTAGGATACCTAAATTATTTTTAGCACTGCTCCTTAATGTGTATTTGTGCCAACTGGCTTAAATATTTACAGTTTCCAAGAGTACTTGGAGTGTGTGTGATTCTCCCTCCTCCCCCCCCCCCCCCCCCCAACAGACAGAACTTAGACAAGAACAGAAATTTCCTTCCTCCAGAAGATACGAAGTCTTTTATATATATATATATGTACATATATATATATATGTACATATATACATATATAAATTTCTGAATAGTTTGCTCAGAGAACCAGAGACCAAGTAAAAAATATAAAATAGATTTCTAACAAACACTGGGAGCATGCAAGAAGATGATAATCAACCACATACAGTGGGAATGGCAGAGCATTAAGATTTTACATTATTCCCAGTCAAACAAGTGTTTTGGGTAGAGAGTAATGTAACACTGTACATTAATAAAGCCCCTCACAGAACTGAGCGGTACTGACAATTGTATGTGGCCTACTGGTAGTGCCAGCATTCTTGAAGGGAAGAAAAGATGTCTTGTTGGTTGGGTATGATCCAGAGTCAGCAAGTGAGTATCCCTTTCCTAAAGTCACATATTGCTGCTATTTTTGATGATACAGTTGAAATCTATAACTTCTACAAACCTCTAAGCCTTACAAACTATTTGATATAATTGAAAATTAGTTTGTAAATCCTAAAGATCTATAGGCATGAGTCTTGCCATGATTCTGTATGATAAATTGAGAATACTGTATTAAATGTTGCTCTGCATATTTGTTGTGAATATGTAAGAGCAGCATTCAATTGCATATGTTACTTGGAGTTGATTGCTTTACTTTAGAAAGTTTTTCCATTATGTATTATATCTTCTTGGTAGCTTTTGTTTTCAACTTATGGTTGGTCTGTGATTTTGTTTCATGAAATGGAAAAGTAACTAATGTACAAGGACCGTTGCAGAATTGTTTAGGAAGTGGTTTTCTTTATATTCTTTTATTTTTAATTTTGAGTAACAAATCCTGACTTGTCTGAAAGAGTATTTCTTTCGGCATATATTACCTGGAAAGTCTCTGACCTAATCAGTATCTATAGTTGTATTTTTTTTTTTTTACACTTCTGACATGTTCATGAGGTATCCTTTTAGAAATAGGTATTTAAGTTATTCTATTCAATTTTATATTATTTCAAATTAAACTGCTAGATGAAAGTTAAATACCATTTACTTTTGGAAGACTGAGCAAAAATATTTATAGTATATTTACATTTGTGATGCATCAGTTTGTCTCCTATCCCTGATGTTCTTCCAAAGTAAATCACTAAAACCCTAAGTTTTGGCTCTGAAACACATGTTTATGAAACAGCCATAAAAATGTACTTAATAAAGTTTTTTTTTTTTTTTTTTTTTTTACTGTGTAGGTTCTATTCTATACTTAGTGTGATGTTTAGTTTTGGAACCAAGTGATATGATCCCATCTGCATCTTGTCTGCAGGTCCTCAATCAATTTTGAGTGATAACTTATGGAAGCTATCAAAAATAAATCATAAATGAAAATGTTAAAGAGCTGGTTTGGGGATAAATATGAAATTAAAAAAAAAAATGAGATCCAAGGATACTGGGTGAATTGAAAGAAGAAATTGTTTCAGGGTGCTAGAAAATGTTAGAATGTATAAATAAGAAGGAGTTAAACAGTGGGAGCAGGAAGACGAGAAGATTGTACAGAACACAGTGATATCATAGGAGAAAACAGTGGGAGATATTTCTTTTCAGATGTTCAGTTATACAGACTTGTAGAAATATGGACTTGGAATTTCACTTTTCTTTTGAAGGACAGAAGGATCTACTTAAATTGTATATGGAAAGTGTGTCTAACCAGAAGAAAGGTTTTGGGTTAAGTTCTGAATTTCTGAGAAAATGTTGAGATGCGAGTCTACAAAAATATAAGTTATAAAAGTCAAGACACAAAAACATACCATGATCCCAGTTCTTTGGAGTAAAAATGTAGAGGAAAGAGGAATGGTATTGTAGGATGGAAAGTGAAAAATAAACCCTCAAAACCTCCTGTGATGTTTGAGTTGTAATTAAAAAATACATGTGTGGTTTACTATAACTCTTAGTCCTTCATTTATAAATTTCTACTTTGCTTTCAGTAGGGTATCATATTTTTTCAGTGGTCTTTCAATTACTAAAACCTCCAAAATAAGTGTTGAAACTTCTAAGATGGTATCTTAATAGAAGTTTTTGAGAAGTATGCACATGGATGGAGTAATTGTGGATCACAGGAAAATAATCACTTGTGACATATTTGTGACTTGAAACAAATCATTTTGTTTCTAAAATTCAAAGCAAATAATTTGTCTAATAGGAGATAATATAGCTGTATTTTACATGGGTTAGGTTAACATATATAGCTTGGAGAGAAAGGAAGAATATACCCTTTCAGAAGTAATTATGTATGATTAAATCTGTGGGGTTGGTTTTAAGGATGCTCAGGGCAATACTAGACTTAGAAAATAAGAACAGTCAAGCTATATGTCCAGATCTGTAATGGTTTGAGGGCCTGGGAGAGCACAGTGTCTCATTTTCTCCTGTTTCTCCATAACACTAGCATTTCAGACAAAGGAAATTTTACAGATTTTGTCTAATACTATTTTATGCAGCAGCTGTAGAGGAAACAATTATCCCCTAGTTGAAACAAACAACTAGCACAGTCATCATATGATGGTTGGTGCTAGTTAGGTGTTTATATTGTGAGAATGTATTAAAAAATGCTCAAGTGTTGCAAAGGCTGAAGCTGAAAAAAGCATGCAAATAAAAGACAGTATTTTAAATTACTGGATAAATTGTTTGTGTAAACTCAAATGCATGTATACATGAAGATGACTGGTAAATAATTGTCAGTTGAAGTTATTTTTATTTTCACTCTTTTCCCAATCCTTTATTTACAGAAAAACAAATCATTGTAAAAATCAATTGCCCTTAATTTGATATTCAAAGTATTTTCTTGTGATTAGTAGTCTACTTGTACTAACCCATCACTGAAAATAATTACTTTCTTGTAACAGAGCATTAGATACAACAAAACCCACACAGGAGACCTTATTAATGAATAGGCTGGGCTAATCACCTACATGTTTGTACTGTAAACATGTAGTATGTGGGGATGAACAAGCCATAAGAAGAACCTTGAGTGTGGATTAGAGTCATGTGTTCAAATATTCCATGATATTTGTAATACCAAGTGCGTAATGGTATGGTAGTAAACTAAATGCAAGAGTTTTGTATGATGTGTGGTAATATGATTCTACCTGTTCAAAAAATTACCAGTTTAATAGGGATTCTTGAGAACTAAGGAAGTATCAATTTGATCCTTTTCTGCTGTACTAATGTACTATATTAATGGTATATGAAAAAATTCACCATATCTTATTGTGATATATATTAAAAAAATAAAAATAAAAATAGATCTGGCAAAATACTTCCAAATGTGCCAGTGAGCTAAAAGGAATTCAGTGTCCCTGGAAGATGTGATAGTTATGTAATGGGCATATGGGAACATCACACCCTCCATCTTCTAGGTTTTTTTTCTACAACAGTAAGAGATTAAATAACTATGCCTAATAACAGGTTTTGTGGGGAAATGATTAGTTCACTTATTATTATTATTATTATTATTATTATTATTATTATTATTATTATTATTATTATTATTATTATTAATAATAATAATAATAATTTTTAATAGGGCTTATCATTAGCTTTTAACTGTCTGTAACTTCTCTGTTTTGAAGTCTGTATTCCAGTGTACGCAAATTCTTTATTGGCACCCATTTATGTTGAAAGTGTATATATGTAGTATGGCATGAATTATCAGAAAGTCTAGGGCAACAGAACTGGCAATATTTATTTGGGAGACAAGTGTAGGAAGTGAGTAACATCTAATACAGACTTAAGAGGGTGAGAAGAGCAGATAAGGTTTTTACTTTATTCCCCCTCCACTCTCAAAAGATTGGAAAACATGCTATTAGAAAGTTAAGATTTCTCTGGGGGGGAGGGGGAAGATTTATACTGATAGAGAGGATCAAGGAATATGGACATCCTTATAGAGATGGCCTTTTGAATGAACTTTTGCTGTTTAACTTGAAACCAAAACAGGTGAAGTAGAAGATGAGGGGACCTGAAATATTTCTCCTCTGGAAGTGTGTGAGATGTATCTGGAGGAGAACTTGCATATATATATAACTGACTTGCAGCAGAAATACAACCTCTGTTTATGCTTTTATTAATATGGACTTTGCATAAGTTATAGTCCCAGCATAATATGCTAGGGAGTTAAGCAGTCGGAGCTGGATGGGTTTTCTAATGCAAACTGGACTGAAAATGAAGCAGCTATTGAATATATGCACATATATGCTTTGAAAAGTTGTGTTCCTTTATCCAGATGTTTGTTGTTTTAAGGTAAGGCAATGAATGCTTATTTACCTTAATATATACATCCAGAAAAAAAAAATCAAAAACAAAAACAAAGAGGAAATTTCCCAAATAATTGTACAGATTTTGTTATTACTCTGCAAATTTAGATAGATTTGTAACTACCATAGAATCTCCCTAAGGAAAACTTCCACATCTGCTGGACTGCTAGTTGCTAGAGAAATTAATGGTAGTATATCAAAACAGTAGCAAAAGCACTTTGCTACTACTTTGAGCGTAGTCCTGAAAGGTGTAAATGACAGAATGCATATATCACATATATGTACATATACATATATACCACAGAATTCTGAATATTTAGTTTTTCCTGGCTAAGTGATTTGAATACTTCAGAAAAATAAAAAACCATACATATTTTTTATTAATAAAATTTCATCTCGTAACTCAGTTTATATGAGGTCCACATCTGGAATTTCTTCTTACTGCTCACAAGACTGAAACAAAATCTGGTTGAGATTCATGTCAGTTTATGGGTGAATGGGGTGGAAGGTATTCTCAGGCTTGGCAGAAGCATCCTTTGCACTTAATGGTGAAAAAAAAAGAAGGTAATAGACATTAACAGAAAGTGCTGTTAAGTGAAGCTGAATAACTGAAGGGTCAAAGGAAATAACAGGATGTAAAGAAATGAAGAGATTAGTATGAGGAAGAAAGATTTAATAATAATTTACAAAGGATCTTGCTATTTCTTCTCTTTAAGTGATTCCTAATTTTAAATTGTGCAGTATTTATTCTCTAGCACCCTAGTTCATTTGATCCACACAACCTTGATTCCAGGTTACTGTGCAGTGATGGAGAAGACTTCTTCAGCATGCTGATTGCATTGTGTGTGGCAAATAACACAGGGTTTATATTATGGCTTTAGCTTTGCCATATTTTTCACATTTAGTGAAATACAAGTTTAGCTAAAACAGTACTCTTTATATACCTTTCACTTTTCCAGATAAACCAGCATCTGACTTGCTTTCCTTGTGACCTTAAGTATTTGTGACCTCAACTGCCAGTTCAGGACATAATTCTTATTAATTTCAAGTAGTTTATTTAACATGAAATATTCTGAAAACTTTTGTCCTAACAATAACAAAGTAATGAACAAAACTTAATGGGATCATTCACTTTTTTTTTTTTTTTGGTCTTCTTTCCTTTGTTTAAAATGAGGACAGTTTTGCTTTGCAACATGCTAGTGTTTTGTTGTTGTTGTTGATGGTTTTTTTCCTTCCCTGACATGAGCTCATTATTAGCATACATATTATGCAGTATTTCAATTTTAATAAATGTGGGTCCACACAGAGGGTGATGAGGTACACGGAAAGAGCATTCTCTGTTCTGCATTCTGGTCAAGTCAGGGATTCTATGGGAAATGTAATCATGTAATTAATTGATTTTTTATAACTTATATGTACCATAAGGATGAAAAGTTTGTGTGGGAAATAGTTAATATGAATACTTCAAACTATGAGTTAGTGAAAATAACATGTTCTATGGTGCTGACATCTGCCCTTCTATTTTTCTTCCATCATGGCATTCCTTCCTATGGTGTTTATTGGTCACTTTATTGTATGATATACATACACAGGAAGATACGATACCAGAAATACAGTTTAATTAGAGTACAGCTGTAGGATCTTAAGTCTGTCTAGCTTGTAGATGGGAGTAACGTGTTACTCTCTTTTTATAAGCATGTAAAAAAATCCTGTTTAGTTCTACATATGAACTTTCCTGTTCACTCTTCTGTGAGCTTTTCTGATGGCGTTTCTCTCACCTTTCCCTCATAAGAGAGCTAAGTGCTAGGGAAATAAAAATGTTCTTGATGTATCAAAACTTAGAAGCATGAGCTTCCTAGCCTTCTCAGCAATATTGTCTCCTAAAACTAACTTCCATTTAACTTGGAAATAGTCAGATGTTGCAAACACTGCCAGAAGTTCCTATTTCATCTGGTTTTCACTTTACCAGTTCCATGTCTTAATCTGTTAACAGTGGAGAATCAAAGGGAAAAGTGTTTCTGTCAAAAATGAGAAGTTCTAAGCTTTTTGTGTTGTCTTATAACATGTGATATGGATTTAATTCTAAATACAAGAGGTATTCATTAGTTGTACATAAAAAATTTGTTCTTTTGATGGTTTTTCAGTTGGTGGGAATAAATGAAAAGTTGGTAAATGACACTTCCTTGTTTGAAACAACATTTTGATAGTGTAACAGTTGCTAAACATTGCTTTGTATTATCAGTGAAAGAAAATGCACGTTTGCCATCCAATAGAAAGATGTATAGCCGCAGTTAGCAGGATGGTGTGAGAAGGGATGGGAATACAAGAAAACAGGGGAAGCTTTCAGTGGAGGGTAATTTAAAACTTCAAGAAATTGTGACAAAATTAAAAATAATGGTCTTATGGCTTACTACAAGCAATTATTCCAAACTTTCTTAATAAATAAATCTTATGCAACATGTTCTTTATGTTAAACTACATTTTGATTAAGAAATAGTACTGATAACTTAAAAAAAAAAAAAAGTTCTTACTACAGCTCTTTAAGTTGTGTATATTTATGGTAAAATATATTTTTTTAAAACCTTTTTAACAGCTTGTCCTGGGACATATGCATCTGAAGTGTCAGTGTGTCTAGATGATAATCCATCACATTACAAAATAACCTTGTCTGGTATTATGAAGTCACCAAAAATAAATTTTGATCCCCCCTTTTTAATGCTGATGCCAGTTCCTCTGGATGTGAAAACTGAAAGAGCCATCAATATTATTCCACAAGATTACTTAAGGTAAAAATGTCAAAATAAGTCTATTATAAAACTCCTGAATAATGCTTGTTTTCTTTTCTCTCCTGAAAAATTGAATTATTTTTTCTTTGTGAAGGCTAGTATTAATGCTATGCTTAGCAGCAGAAAGAATCTGCGTATTTTAGAGAAAATTCATGTATTTAATATTGCTCTACATCCTGCAAACCTGTGTGTTCTGTTCTCAAAATGTTACTGCTTTGCAAGGCATCTATCTTCTGATATGTTTACTCTTCCACGTGTTTTTAAAATTATTTGTAATAGCACAAGAAATAAGAAACGAGCCCCACCAGGATTTCCTCTTATCTTTAGCCAGTTTGTTGTTTTATTTTCTCTACTCCAAAGGTTATAAAGCACTGTTTTTAAATTCAGCTGGTGTTTGGATAATTGATGGAGTGGGTGGGGTTCTTTTCACCCCCCACCCTGACCATTGTTCTTATTTACTTCCTAAGCAACATTTTACTATCAAAAAAAAAAAAAAAAGCACAAATATTTTAAGTATGTTATTTAATGGAATAAATAACTCATAACTTTTTCATTATTCTGTGGATCACCCACTTCATCTTGTTAGTTGAATGCAAAAGAGAGCATTTTCAAGATCTTCATCATATGTAACATAACCCAGTACCACATCTATTCCAATCTGATAGAAATCTTAGTCTTTTAGAATAGTTCTTTCCGGATACTCTTATGTCTGGAAAGTGTTTGAAAATAAGCTTCTCTGGTCTCTGAGATTCAACTTTTCTTTCTGTACTTCAACAGCAAGATTATGCATTTGTTAAACTTATACAGATACCGTTCCAATACTTGAATAACTGGAAGAAAACTTTTTCAGTTGCAAAAAAATAATTAAAGTCACTTTATCTTCAAATTATTAACATCTAATCTTGTTTGAGTTGTAGCAGTTTATGAAGAGGCATGTAGTGAACTCAGTGATTGCATCTGAAAGGATTCAGTATTGTCTTGGACTGACTGGCATTGTCATTTTGGACTAGAACCATAAATTACATAACCAGGGAAATAATACATATATTGACAAATTTCCACTTAATACTACTATTGTACAACTTGTCTGAACGCTAAAGTGCCTTGAAGTGCTATAATGCAGTTTGATCAATATTAATGAAAGATTTAGGTTTAGGAAACCTCTGAGAAAGCATGAGTAAGGAAGTAAGTAACAGTTAAGTCTTTGGTAGCAGAGTGAATAGAAATTGTTCATTATTTGGATTTTGAGCTTTTGTGGCTGATTACAAAAATGTTGAGAAATGTTTGTATAAAACAAACTAGCATTTAAATGCTAAGGGAATTTTAACTCTTCAGTTAGTTTCAGTTGGCATGTACTTCAAAACTGAAGTTATTCCTCTGTATTTAAAAAAGCAGCTTCATAAATGTGTGAATCTGTGAATTAACTTTTTTTTTTTTTTTGTCAAACTGTGAGCACAATTATCAATACTATTTATTTTTAATGCAGGTCATCACGAATTCAAGTTGAACTTCCCGAACTTGAACTTGACGATGGTGACAAGATTTGCCCTTTTTCTGTACGGTTTCCAGAAGGACAAGATATAATTCTTTCATCAAATGGCACAAATATGAAACTAAATTGTCATATCAGCTTCAGATCATCTAAGCCAATTTCATCTTTAGGGACCATATTCTTCACTGATGAAGAAGAAAACAGGTAATATGTGTAATATAAATTCATCTGGGGACATGGTCCAAACTATCAAAGAAAGATGTGAGACACAGGACTTGTAATGAGAACTGGTTAGATGAAGGAATACAATAATAATTCTGGAAAAAAATAAGAATGACATTTAGAAATATGTTCCTTTTTTCAACTAGTTCATAATTCCAAAACACAAAATTCAGATCTGGTCTCTAAGGTAACATTTATCTATATGGTAACTCGTATTGTCTGCCCCTAGTAAATAGAAGCAGATCTGTTATTATTGTTCTACATAAATATAAACATTTTTCAGGATTTGTCTATTTAGTTCATCTTTTCCCTTGGTGTGATGAATAGGTGTATGCATGAGCAGTAAAAGATAGATACTGTTGTGATTAAAAGCTATCCCTAGTTGCTATTTTCACTCAAGCAACTATTTTGAGGATTAAATATCTCACTCTAAAGTTTAGACCATGATTTTTCCTAAGCATAAAACTAAATTATTTCAATGCAAGTGTTGTGGACATTTTAGTTACTGTTGCTCACATTCAACTATTAAAAAAATAAATACATTTTTCTGCATAGATCATCAGCCACAAATCTCTTCATTTTTACTCATTTTAATTATTTGTAAGATTTAATCATTGTGTAGGATACAACTCATAAATGTGTGCTAAAGCTTGTATTAATTATGAGAAAAGGTAATTTAGGCATATGATGAGATCTGAAATATAGCTGCTGATCAGGCACAATATTTGGTTTTAATAAGTTTTTTTTGCACTAGCAGCTTCTCAAATCTTGCTATAGAAGAATAAAACTTACTGCTGTGCAATATTTTTTTTTCTATATTTGCCATTAAAATGAAATAAAGAATACCATCCTCAATTTAAGGGCAAACTTAGTCTTTCTGAGAAAAATATACCAATTAAAGTTATAAAAGTAATGTTAAAAGGCATCCATGCTTATGAAGGTGAAAAAAAATCATGCTTGGGAATGGCAAATCATCTTAAAAATGTTGCTGTGTTTTAAAATAAAGTAGGTAGCTGGTTTTTTTTTTTTTTTTTTTTAAACATTACTAACAACACTGGTTTTCCAATGTGTATATGATTTCCTGTCAGTGAGTTGCATAGGCTGTACAAGCAGATGATATAAAATATGAACACAAATGGATGAAATAACATACCATCCAAATCAAAGGGATTCTGTGTGTGCTATTAGTCATCATGATAATATTATTCATATTGGCTTTTGGAAGAAATTATTTTTTATCATAAGTGGAAAAAAATCTTTCCTTCAATTGGAGAAGTCAACGTAAGATTTTCTAATCCAGAACAGATAGTTATTATTCTAATAAAATCTATAATGTGCCCAGGCGTCAGTTTCTTTACTACTGTTAATAATTTCACTGTTCATTGATATTACACTCCATAATAACTCGTAGTTGCAATTTTTGTTATCTGCACATCTGCCCTCATTCTTTTTCCTGCTCCAAGGTCATGGGAGATGTATGGAATGTGTTTAAACCTCAAATCTGACTGAAACAATTATATAAGCATTTGAGCAGTTTGTTTCAAACTGTTTGACTAATGAATTTAAACTGCTTTGTTAATTTAAGACAGGATTTGGGGGCCTTCTCAACCTTTAATAATGGAATAATAAAATCAAGACATAACCCGTATAAAAGGAAACTGATCTTAAATAGGTTCCTGGTTTCTTTAATAGGCCATGAAACCTCACAGCATCAGTGAGAACATACTAACTTTGCAAGTATATTCCCTTTATATTTCCATTTTAAAAGCAACAAAATTATATTTTAAAATTATTAGAACTGAAACCTTAAACTTTGGTATTTTATGTTCGGTGTTCTAGGGTGGAAAAAAATATGAGTTAAATTTTAATTCCTATCTTGGTAATATTTAGTCTATTTTTAACTATTTGAATTGAAACCAAGTTATGCTCTGTAATATTTTGTTTTTATATAAATCCAGGCCTAAAATATCAGTAGGATTGATTTGCATATTATGATTGTGCAAATCATAATTTTCCTGTAAATCAAGAGTGAGCACTGGGTAGAAGATGGATATTGTTGAATTTGCCTACTTTACAGAAAACAAGGCAATCATGTTTTAAAGAAAAATAACTTTATATGTATCTGTAAGAGAAAAATAAGGAGATATATATTTGTCCTTTAGCAAGTAATTTACTGTGTCCATGGATTACATTAAATGGATCATAAGTAAGTTCATTAATATTAATTTAATGACTACCTTGGATGAGAATTTGCAGTTAATTTCTAATACTACTTTTAATCTCTGTTCTCTCTTTGTGCTTCTTTGACTCCAAAACAGATTAAATGACATTACATTGCACAGGGCTGATATGAATAAAGAAGTTAAAGGTAGCAAAATCCAAGAATGTATTGGCCAAGTATTTAAAAAATGGGAAAGCTATTCAGTTATAAAACTTATTTCCTTCGACTTGAAAAACTAAATAATAATAAAAAAACAACAGTGTGGTGATTTAACACCTGTGCAAAGCTAAGCACAGCCATGCCATGCTCTCACTCCCCATCCTCAAAATGACAGGGAGAATATAAGATGGAAAAAATACTTGTGAGTTGAGATAAGGGCAGGGAGATAAGGGTACTCAACTATTGCCATCATGAGCAAAACAGACTCAGCATAATGTGATTTATTGCCCACTAATAACAGACCAGATCACTGTGAACCACCTTTCCACCATTTACCCTCCTCTATGTCCTCCTCCTCCCTCCCCCACCCCTCTGCCCCACGCAGTGCAGAAAAATGGGGAATGGGGGTTGTGGTCAGTCTCCAATGCTTCATCTCCGCTACTCCTTCATGGTAACTCCCTGCCCCTGCTCCAAACACAGCAGCTCTTCAGGAACTGCTCCCGCATAGCTCCGTCCCACGGGGTCCATCCATCCATCCCCCAGGAGCAAACTGCTCCAGCACAGGTCCCCCACGGGTGGGCGGCAGCTCCCCCCAGACCCCCTGCTCCTGCGGGGGCTCTCCATGGGCCGCAGCCGCCTCCAGGCCACATCCACCTGCTCCACGGGGGCTCCTCCACCCATGGGGGGGCTGCAGCATGATCTACCCCATGTGGGACCCATGGGCTGCAGGGGGACAGCCTGCTCTACCAGGGGCCTCTCCACAGGCCACAGGGGAACTGCTGCTGCCTGCCTGGAGCACCTCCTGTCCTCCTGCTGCATTCACATGGGGGGCTGCAGGGCTGGTTCCCTCACATGTTCTCACTATTCTCTCCCAGCTGCTGTAGCAAAGCTTCTTCCCCCCCCCTCCCCCCTTCTTTAATCTACTGTCCCAGAGGCACAAACAGCTCTGGTCAGTGGCTGGTCCCTTTTAGATCCGTCTGGAGCTGGCTCTTATCCTTACTTGGGGCAGCTGCTGGGTTCTTTCCTGCTTTTTCCAAAGCTTTCCTACATAAGCCCAATACAATGAGAATGTTGTGTTTTTATATTTGTCCTCCAATTGTGATTACATCTTTTAATTTGCTAAGCAAATAAATAGTTCAGCAGGAAAGAAATTTCTCTGCCATCCTGATTTGAAATGACATTTAAGTAAAAAAGATAAGTAGGAAACAACATGTACATTATGTGTCATATAAACCAAAGAAATGGTGCTCTGGACAGCAAAATACCCCAAAATACCTATGTGGTGGATAGATGAAGTGCTGTGATCATTGGTGACACAAATGTTGTCTGTGACTTCTGTGTTCTACACTTCTCAGTTTTCTTTCCTTTCACTGTGGATCTGGGGAAACTCATGCTATTTCTTATTTCGTTTTGGTTGGAAGCTCAGGAAAACAAGATATCAGTGATCTTAGCATTTGATAATAACATAATGAAGCAGACACGATTGGTATTAAGATAGCTATTAAGAGTTCCAGTTGTTTTGGTAGTCCATGAGATCTCAGTGTCTCATGGAAGGAAATGTTATGTTGCCTTCTTGTGCTGGGAAATGTGCCTAAACTTTACCAAGTTAGCAGTCTCCTTAATACGCTCATACATACCTACTGCAATTTTAATTTATTTTTTCTTCAGAGACGGAGTTAATTTATTTCACGAAAATATTTTCTAAATCTGGAACTTTCAGTTTGAGGACACATCCATGCTCTATAATAAATTTTATTGTGGAATATACTGTCACCATTTCAGCATTTGCAGCCTCATCCATGTACTCTCTTACTGAACCAGGAGGGAGAAAATAAAGTGGTCTGGATATCTTTTATATCTGTCTTTTCTTCTTGTTTTGAAATATTTTTGATTGCCATAACTAAATAGAAAAATATCACCTTTGTATTTTGTTTTGAACAGATTCTCCCTTCAGGTTGCTGCAACAGCAGAGAATTGCCTTCTTACTTTATACCCGTATTTGGCATTTCACCTCTCTGATCAACAAGTTACTTTGATAAGCAGTAAGTAGTCTGCATTTTAACTCTTCCGATTATATTATGCCTAGTAGTATTAGGAAAAGATAAATTGATAATAAGGTGTTTTGGCCTTCAAAGAATGACACAAGAAATAAAGTTATTAAATTATTGGATTGATTTTTTGATAGTGTAATTTAACAGAATTGTGACCTCGGGATAGCTACAGTAAATAGGAGTATTGGGTTTTGTGTTTTTAAGCTATTAAAAAAATGTTTCATGTTATACTTGTGAATAATCCTGTATTTTATTCTTTGTTTACCTATGCATAACAAAATGAAAGTGTAGTTGTAGCGTGTATGTATTAGCTTATCTAATCATTATCTGTAGTATTAGTTTATCTAATCATTATCTGTAGTATAATCAGTGGAAATATAATATATGTTAGCATATGTTATATAACTTTTTAGAGAATTTTGGTTGGTGCTGTAGTGGTCAGTATTTCCTAAGGCTGTGCACTGCCATGTCTCCTATGCCAGTAGTAGTTATGCTAGTATTTCTGGTTTATTACCAGAGTTTCCTTTTGCCAGATCTTCTAGATCACTATAACACCAACAGCAATCAAAGTTGTCAAAAGAAATAATATTTATTGTTCAGACCTTAACTGTGCTGATTACACAGAATGACACTGTATATGTTTTTGAAACATCACATTGTGTAAAGGCCAATTATTCATCCAGCACATCCTTTTAGTTTCACTTTGTGATTTTTTTGAGCTTTTAATTAGACCTCATTTAATGGATAAATTTAAAAGTCAGAGTTTCTAAATTGTTGCATGAATCATGAAGAAACTCCTAAGAAGACAACACTTTTTTTTTTTTTTTTTTTTGCTACTTCCTAAGTAGCTCACTCCAAACACTCCTTTAGTTGACAAGATCTTTTTCTTCAGTTTTTATATTATTCTTCCTTCATGAGCTTTTTCTATTCACTGACCAGTTTCAGCACTCTCCTTCACAGTTCTACATCAGGAGAGTTGAACTGTAACTAGAAATATGAATTTGGATAATGTAAGTTAAAGGTAGATTTTTTTAAATGCAAAGAGGCATATGTGAGTTTCATAATTTCTGTATATGTCCTGACAAAACTGATGGGTCGCTAAAGCATACTTTTGAGCCTAGTTTGTAACTTATGGGGTGTTGAGTCTGAAAGAGTTTGATAACTCTATACCAAGACTTGCTACTTAAAGAGCTGTGATCAAAAATCCCTTAAGAATATTTGTTTCATGACTTAGAATTCTTGAATTAGCACTGCTTTGATAGGCGATTTTTGTCCTGTACAAGATACAGTTAATGGAAAGAAGATGTAGGTAATTTTTTTTTGTCCCCAATGTAATGACCAGAATGGTATTTTCATAATGAGTCAAGTAAGAGCTGTTACTCGATTTAATTTGATTTAATTGGAATAAGTAAAAGTATAAAAGCAGATATCTGTTTATAAACCATTAGAGCGCTGACGATGAAGGTATGTTTTACTGAACTGCAGTTTGTAATCTTGCTCTATAGACAGTAAAGTCTACAGTAGTGGAGAAGTTATTCTGCATCCACATTATACTCCACCATCACTTCCCCATAGTACTTCCTCAAGTTCCTTTGGTGCAATCACTGAATCAACCTATGAATATTCCCAGTCAGGTATAATATATCTGTTTACTTTAAACACTTTAAGCTCTTGCAAGTATTTTTTGGCTTACTACTTTAAAAAGATGTGTTTCACGTTTGTACCTTTTGCTTAAAACGCTTGTGTGTGTGTAATCGAGGAATACTGGAGAGGCTGTTCTTTCCAGTGACACCATGGGAAACCTGGCCTAAAGTATTTTAGCAGAAAAGACACTCCTGTCTTTTGGCAGTTTAAGTGGAAGGGAAATCAACCAAACTACCTAAAAACAAACAGTCAAACAAAGAATATAATGGCCCCATTTGCAATAAAATGTCTGTGGAGGAACTGGCAGAAAAGTAACTACTGAACAGACCTAAGGGGATTAGTTGCTAAGAAGGGCATTGTTTCTGTAGTCATAAACTAACTAACCATAGAGAAGTCAGGCTAGATTTCAACATGTTTACTGTATTTATGAAGTACTGTATAAAAACAACTATTGTCAGTGGGACTCAGTTAAAGTGCTGCTGTATGGGAATTAAGCCTAATAGATCTTCTGTAAGGTTCCATGTGACTTATATCTGAGGCTGTTGACATCTCTCTTCTTTCAGCTGCTGGTTTTCTTACTTATGAACAGCTAAAGTTACTGCTGCTGTTTCATTACTGTTAGAATTCCACATTTGCAGATCTGCAGATGTTTGTGTGATCATTCTCTATGATATTAACACGACAATGAGTTTAGTTAAACGGACTAAACAATAGGTCTTTAACAACATGGTTCAATTTCAGTGGAATGATGTAAAACAATTTCAAAAGAACAACTCAGTTTCAGATCTAAAAAGGCAATAACCTCTGGCAAAGGTGGCGGTGACAAGATAAGAAAGTAGCCTCGTCAGCCAGCCAAACTGCATCTTATTAAGGACAAGAGTCTCCTCTTTTGCTTGTGTTGCACTATATTATTTTTTTCACTCCTTAAATACTAATAAATAATTATATAAATAATATATATAATATATATATATATAAATAATAAGTAATTTCTTATCAAATCAAATAACTGTGCAAGGCATTAAATACTTCTATTTTTGCATCATTTAATGAAACAATAAACCTGAATAGTTGATTGATAAGATGCAGATAAAACTACAAATATTGTTTCCATATCTGAAGATGTATCTTGTCTAAGCTATTTGTCCTATGAAAAGAGTTGTATTGTTATATTTTATGCAACACTGCTGCTGTAAAAAAAAACCTAGTAGTAGTAAGAATATGTAATTTAAGTTTTGAGCAGGTCAAGGCCTAGTAAGAGTGAAAAGTCCAAAGACTTACTTAAGGGAAGTAACTTACTTCCCTTACTTAAGGGAATAGGCTTACTTACGCTGATACAACACCTGATAAATTGTTTGAACACAACTCAGTTATTGAGGCATGCTATGTGATTGGGGTGAGGAATTATTGTTGTCTAGCTGGTAAAGCAATAGCTACTGGAACTGCACGAAAGGCTGTTTGTTTGTTTGTTTGTTTGTTTGTTTGTTTTAAGATTACTGTTTATGATTTTGTAAACCTTGTCTTTTTTTTTTTTTTTTTTCTGTCTGGATAAAAAATTTCACTTTAAGTGAAACTAGATTCTAGAAATAGAATTTATTCTGTTCCAAAGACATGTGTGTCCCCTTCTGTGTCATTCAGAGTTCGACACTACCCTTGAAAGTGAAAGTGATGAACAGACCAGTGAAGAGAGTAAAGCTGATAGCCCAAGTGATGGGAGAGAAAATAAATCTGAATTATCATTTTTTCCTGACGAGGACAAAGAACAGTACACCTTCTTTCAGAAAGCTCTAACTGCTGTTCAGAATTGGTTCACTCTCTTTGGCTGGTCTAAGGGACCAAATCCTATTTCAATACCATATTCACTAAGACGGTAATTCATATTTTCTTTGAACTAACTTGTGTCTGCCTAATAAAATGTTAATATATATAGTAAGATGATTTGGATATGAACAGAGGAACATAGAGACACTCTAATGCATAGTTTTATATTAAAATCATAGCATCTATGCACTGTTTATATGAAAATGTCATTTTGGTTATTTTTCATTTTCTAAAATATAGTTCCAGATAATGTGCTCTGATATATTACAATGCAGTGATATATCATATCTGCATATATAAATATACAGTTAAAACTAGATATCACTCTTTTAACTGAAATCTACTTTTCTCCCAAAATGAGCACAGGTATATCAATTGTCCCTCCTTTCATGGCATAAATAAGTTTTAGACAATATGTCTTTTTCCCCACGTAATCTGAAGATCAAGAGACAGATGGGGAAGCAAATTTAATAATCAGAAGTCTTGCAAACACCCTGGAAATATATCGGTTTTGGGGGCATCACTTAGTTGATTTTGTCTAGTTTGGTACTAAATAATGAAGAAGCCAATCTCCTGGGACACATATAGGCATTTATCAATATGATAGAAATCAAAGTTATAGTTGGCAGAAAGCTATGATAAATATAGATTTATTTATGAAGCAGTTGATATATACTTATTAAACATTCAATTCTTATAAAAATTTTACATTATTATAAAAATTCTGTAGAAAGAGAAAGGTGCTATACTTTTCAGCCTTCTTTCCTGATGTTTATGCTTCTTGTTTTATTAAATTTATCATTGTCAGTGATTCAGCGATACAATAATTAAATCTTAGCTTGTTTTGTTTGTTTAAGAATAATATTGTAAGCCTTTTCTCTCTTAGCGATGTCTGTAAAGCCCAGAGGAGTTCTTCTCGAGAAAATGTTTTTAAACAAAACCTTGGCAAAGATACTAAGACTGTTTATGGCATGCTATTCCACCTGAGCGGACAGTTGTTACCTGGCTTTACACTGAGCTGGTCACTGCCCCTTGATCCTGTTGAACAAATTTTACAGCTCCATTGGCAGCATTCTATGTTCCTTGATTTCCTTAAGTAAGTACATGTGTGGTAAAATCTTTCTTTCTTCCCCCCCCCCCCCCCCTTTTAATTAATGTAGTTCAAAATTCCAACTAAATGGTAGGCTAAGGGCCTTTTTTATAGTGCATGTTTTGTGATATAAATTAAAATTTATAATAGAAAAGTCTTATTTTTTTTTACTAAGGTATTCTCTGCAGCTTCCACTAATTGAGGTGTCCTTTGGTAGGGTTATATGCAAAGCAGGGATTCCACAGGAACTCTCTTCCCACTGTTATGAAAGAAAACAACTATTGACCTCATCTCTTAGACTGAGTAGAAGTTGGATCGGGTTTTTTATGAATGATTTTAGCATTCCACTGATGCTTGTTGCTCTGTAATCATTGGTTTTAGCAATACATTTTGTAAACTTAGTAATATATTTGTCTTTCATATTAACAATATGCCAAGAAATGGAAGCACTAATCCTGCTGCTGAACAGATTTATCTACTACCAATCTTCACTGACAGTCTTATTTTGTAACGTAAAATGGAACAACTGTCAAAGAGGGCGCAAATCAAAAAAGGTTAATAAACTCTTTTTTTATCCTTGTCTGTTGCTGTGAAACAGAAGACAATTAACTTCAGAGAAATTCTAATGTCACAAGTTCCTTACAGAACACTAGAAGACCTGAAACAGCATCTCTGTGTCTTTTCAGCATCCTTGTTAGTGTTCGAGAGGCTGTCCTTCCATTTAAGAACTATTTACTTACTGTTCTAAATACAAGCTTTTCATTTGAAAATAATGGACCATAATGTAGTTGTATCTGAACTCATAATGAGATCAATGCACACTGTTTCTTATGTAACAGAAAGATCAGTAGTTGCAATGATATACCAGCAGACACAACAAGCATTTTTCCCATGCTTCAGGTCTGAAAGCAGAATAATGCTCAAAGTAGCATCATAAACAAGCATCTCTTCTATGATATCTATCAACAGAACTATACAAAAGAGTGCTAAATTACAACTTTTTGAAACTTCACGTAAACAGGAAACCATGCTGTTTACCTACTGTTATCTCAAACACATCTGTCTGTTCTGTTCTAGAATTGTACTTTCAATAATTCTATCTTCCTGGGAACACTGAGTCACCTCATTAGATCCCATAAGCTTACTCAATGCACTGAATCAAAAGGCCTGATGGAAGACTGTAAAAAGAGCTGCGCACAGCTTGTTAAATTTAAATATCTTAAAAAAAAAAAAAAAAAAAAAAAAAGCTAAAAAGCTGTCTCAATCTTCACAATGATACCAGTGTGACACTGCTATCTATAGCAGAGCAACCAAGTGAACAGACAGTAAAAAAATTTGGCCTTAATGTTGTAAACACTCTCAAACAGGGAAGGGGAAACAAAGGTATTATCTGGATCCAAAACAACATCAGACCTTTATCTGAAACATTCAGTCATGTCATTAATTTTAAAAGTAATTCAGAATATCACTCTTCCTTTCATCATTGATATATCATAGTAGATATTCTGGAGGAACCATTGCGGCAACTGTAGAACAGTATCTTTGGCTTTCTTTAGTAAGGAGAACAATGCTTACAGATTCCTGTTTTCACAGTTTCAACATCCATTCTGATACTAAATAAAAAAAATTGATGGATACATCCCACAACATTGAATCTTAAAGGCTGGAGTCATTAGGCAATGGACTGCTAAGAATGTCTTGGCATCATATTATTAATGCCACCCTGTTGATTATTCTTCTGAAGGAATGTCACATCTATTCAGAGAACAAGGCATGGAGAATGTTGAAATATGAATGGTCCTCTAAGTAGATTTAAGAGTTTTTCTTGTTTAAGGCTATTTAATAGCCAAATTTTAATAAAAGCCTTCAATCTTACTGAATTTTGTACATTAACTAACTGACGTACTCAGAGCAGAACTGGAGCAATAGCCAATTAGTCAAGGCTGAGTTGAGCACCTCTCTATGCAGATACATCAATGGCTGATGACTGATTTGATCTGATGTTTGGAAATGAAGACATAATCAATAACAGTCGTAGCAAAACTATATAGGTTGAGAGCCAGTTCTAGCTGGACTCCTGTGCTTGTATATATAGATGATTATATAATGATTATATAGATGATAATAGATGATTAAATTTGTGCTCAGTATATGCTTAGCATTATCCTGTTAGTTTCTGCCTGTTCTAGTTTGTGTGAGTCCTATCAGATTTTGTCATTGTTTGTGCTTTATGGATAGTATTCTTCTACCCGTGCATTTTAGGATTACCTAGGATGCTTTCATTTCTTCACAGCTTGTTATTTAAGAGTGCTTTTAGATCCCAGTGAAAAAAATGTCTGACATTTGGACTGCTGGCACAACTGTATAATAATACAGTGCACAAATGTAATGACGGTAGGACATACAGAGTCAGCCTAGAGATGAGTAATTCATGTCATCTGCTATCCCTACGTGTTCATTGTGATTTGCAGAAAGTGCAGCATTCCCTCCTGTAAAGCCCAGGAGAGCAATCAGGGAATAGAAACATATACTCTTCAGCTTTCTTCCCCCTAACTACTACTTTCTGGTCAGCATGGTTGAAATAAAGTGTGATTCATCTTTCAGGTTTTTCAGCTACTGAATGAGGAGGATGTCATTGACTGTTCTAAGCAACATTCCTTGGTATTTTACCATTACAGTTAAGGAAATGTTTGGATATTTTACAGTACAAGAAGAATTAACTCATTTGTTGCAAGCTGTGTGTGTTGAGGAGCTACCTCTTAATAATGTGAAAATGCTGATCTTTGAGAACTGGCATCATTTTAAATATCTACTTTATCCATATTATATATTATTTTAAATATCCACTTTATCCTTATATTACCCTATTATGAGGAAGGATTCTTTGTAAGATAGTGTTCTTTGGTAACAAAAGCTGGCAAATTATGAGAACATTCAGTTAGATAGAACCCATGTTGACTATGATCATAGCATATCCCAAGTTCAAAGGAACCCACAAGGATCATTGAGTCCAACTGCATTGAGTCCAACATTAAAAAGATAAATGATGCATAGCTTCCTTCTTTTATCATTTGTAAAGATTTGAAGTTTTAAAGGGATTTCAGAGAACAGAGCTTGTGATTTAATTGAAAATGGGAATTTCAGACATGGTGAATTTAGAATCAGACTACTATTTGATGCTATTTTGGGTTCTTGATTAAAATATTTCTGTTTTTAAAAACATGCTGGATATTTTTATGAAATATGAAATTTTATCTGAGACGATAATGTCATTATGTAAAATATGGAAACAAACATGTACTCCTACCAGCACAATTCTGTGGGATGAGAAATAAACTGTCATGCATCTAATTTCAATCTGTGATGTATGACTTTTAATACACAAAACAAATTGAATTTGAACTGCATGGTACAAGAAAAGTATGTTTATTTCATTTGAATGAGGGACTAGTTGAATAACAAGAAATGCTCATGTGATTATTTTTCATATTAGCTGTGTTAAAACACAGAGAGCAATGTAAGTCTAGATACATTAGAAGAGTTTTTCTGACATAAAAGTCAGGAAACTTGTGATGAGAAAAATAAATTTAATAATTCTTCAGTACTTCCCTCTCCAAAGTTTAAACTGTATCATTTGAAGCAAAGGATAGTTTTTCTTCAACTGAAAGGTAGCTCTATTTTTTTTAGTATCGGGCCATTGTGATTGCCTTTTTTTACATATGTTACTTTTTTCTATTGTGTTTATTAGTCACCTGACAGCAGATGATAGGTCGGTTTGACAATTAATGAAGTTTTGAAATACCTTTGCTTATGCCCACAAGACTTCCAGTATTAGATCTACAGACAAGATATAAGCATCATTAAGTTTTAATTCTACTAATGTTATGTAACAGTGGTTCTTTGGCTTTAACATGTGTATTATATGCTTTGAGGTTTTGTGCTGCAATTAGTTCTTTATGGAGGAGCAGTTCTCATAAAGAAACCACCCTGACAATAAAAAGAGTTACCTTGCCACCCCATTACCTTTTCCTTTTTTATGATCTTAGAAGACAAGGAGCATGTCTTCCTCATGTTATGCCAGAATTCCTGCTTGAACCTGGTGATTATAAGAGGTGGATTGAAGTGCAAACTCGGTTGAAGGTAGTTTTTTGTTTCTTTATTTGTTTATTTTTTAAACGAAGACCACATGTTTAGTGTTAATCCTTCAAGGTCTAATACAAATTCTCTGTGGACCTTGAGTAGTCCTACTGTGGTGACTCTTTGGATTCTATAAATCAAAGCAGACACATAAGGTTAAACAGAACTTTAAGCTGCTGCATTTACACCCTTCCCCAGGTTTTCTCTTCCATTCCTTCTAATAGCTCTGATACCTGTTATTAATTCTGAACGCTTTTTTTTTTTTCCCAGGATGGAATTAATTTTACTGCTTCCCATTCATTTTATATATGTATATATATATATGTATGTATGTATATATATGTATGTATATATATATGTATATATATATGTAAAACACAATATAATTTTGATTCTCTGTCCTGATTGCTGTTTTAAATACCCGTTGGTTCTGTACTGAGCTTCTTATTCTTGAGATGGTGTTGAATTATGAATGATTCCAGTGCTGGTCATTATTACACTATAGAAGACATCTCACTCATTTATGCCTTTGATTTATTGTTGTCCTCTTGTGAATTTTCTGTCCAAACTGTTGAAGTTAACTGCTATTAACATTGAAAATAACTGCTATCTTTCCTTTACTTGGAGGCCCGCATGACTGAGTTGAAAAAAGGAGATGGGAAAAACTCAGATGTGTTTAGCAACAAACATCTATTCATTCTGGAGGACAGCGTATTTGAGACAATTAGCAAACGAGCTTGGACAGATGTGCTACTGCAAGTATACAAGGTAAATTGTAGACACATTTGCTACTTATATTCTGAAGAACTAATGACAAAAAAATGTTTTGAAAAACTGTTTTGTTTACTCAAGTTATTTTTTGAAACAGATCTTTTAAAACTAAATATTTCTCAAATATTTTATTCTTCTGTAACAGCCTATCTGGTATTAGTTTAAATAAGAACACTTCAGTTGTCTTAGTTCTGAAACTAGCACTGAGCTAATGTGTTTCAGTTAGGAAATACTGTCAGAGAAAACTGCATTTTACAGGATTAAATGTTATAGAATTTTCTATTACAAAAAGAAAACTATGCCATACTTTTTTGTAATCCTGCTTAGAAGCCTTTTCCACTGGAAATACTTAGTTGACTAGGCATATGCAGCCATTGTGTTATCTTATATTAGACTGGAATTTTTAAATAGATTTTTAAATAGCATTTTTGTAATATTGTCTAAGTAATTTTGTAATTTTGTCTAAGACATGAACTTGGTCAATATGGACCTCTGAAATTGTATTTAATTTTATTTTTGCTGATGTTAGATAAATATTTTGGATATTTGAGTTTTCCATAGTATTCCTGGTGTGCTCACAGATGATCAGTAATGTTTGTACATTTGAAAATAAGTATTTTCACATTTCTATGCAAAGGGACAGAAAATAAATGAAACATATAAATATTACATGTATATGGGCTCTTCAGAAAAGAAATGGGTATATTAGAGTGACTCCCATGAAGGGTTCCAAAGATGATAAAGTTTTGTGCATCTCTGATACAAGGAGAGTCTGAGAGAGCTGGGACGGTCCAGCCTGGAGGTGAGAAAGGTCCAGGGGGGATCTCATCACTGTCTGCAAATATCTGCAGAGAGAGCGTAATGAAGGCAGAGACAGACTGCCTTCATTATGCGAGAACTAGTGCATTAAGGGAAGTTTTGCAGTGCAGTAATTGAAGTTCATGGAGTAGGGTGGTTCCCAGTAGATCTGTCATCTCTCTGACCATTGGTGTATACAGAACATGACAGAGGACATTGTTGCTGGGGATATGAAAGTAGTTCAGGTTTAGATAAGCTTAAACTTTTTGTGAAGTCATGTTCTTTGTCATTCTAGTTTCCTTTTTCCTGCATGAGAAATGTTTCAGTTACTCATTCATTATTCACTCATCTTTCTGTCACATGACGGTACATTTTTACAGACTTGTAACATCATATTTGTCTTCTCTGTCCTTCTAATGTCTTAGAAATTGTACTTCTCTGCTTTACTTTTTAGCCATACCACATAAGGCCAAAGCTTACATGGTATTCAATTCGACATAGTAAAGAAAAAACAGAAATCTTAACATTACTTTATATTGAATCTAGTCACTTGACATTCAATGACCTGTTCTCTCTTTCATACCTTTATGTTCAACCCATTTTTGACAAGGACGGCCGTGACTGTTGCTGAACAGGGTTTTTAAATTATTTTATTCATTTTGTAAAGACAGCATCTGAACAATAAAGAAAAACAGGATATGAACTGTCAAGACAGCAAGATTATTTCATATAAAAATATTTATTGAGACTAGTTTTTAAATATTCTGAAGTTAAAAAAAAAAAATGATTCATAACAGGATTTTCATTAAAATGAAAATAGAGACAAGTTTTTTTGTGACTATGACAGCTTGATTTCAAGAAAGATAAGATGAAACAGAATCCTTTCTTACACAAACAGCAGATAACAATTTAAAGAAAATGTTAAAAGAATTCATTTATTCACCAGGGATGTTTCGTTACCCAATTTTATTTTGGAAATAAAATGCTTAGAAGTGCTTGATAGTATTCTCTATCAGCCAGAATGTCATCCATACTGCTTTCAGGTCCATACCTGATACATTATGGTTCACTTTCCTGTTATGAAAACTTCAGTTGCTGCAGAAGTTCCAGGTGAAAAAGCATATACATAACTCCAGCTTATCAAGTTTGTTCTGAAAAAAAAAAAAAAAGGTAGAGTCTGTAAGGAATAAAAGGGGAACTTCATAAATCATAATGGTATACTTCAAGCTTTCTTTTTGAGAAAGGCCTAAAATATTGCTGGTATTCTAAAAATCTTGAAACTCTAGGATAATGGAAATATATGTACTGATAATAAAAGCAGTATTTTACCTTATGAGTCAAGGCAGATTTTCAAGAAACACGATTTATCTTTAGATTTATTGAGCATGTAGTAATGAGGATCCTTTTTATAGTTACAAGTTATAGCATTTCCTAACTTTATCTCGGAAAAATTTTGTAGATACAGTGTACTATATGCTAATGCCCTGTTCCCTCAACAGGATCTAAATAGTAATGTAGATATGGACATCTTGAATTAGGATGGATTTGAATTTTCTTGGTAAAAGACAGTAAAAGAATGTTTGATGGGTAAACAACATTGCATATTTTCTCCTAAACGTAGTTGCCATTACTTTTTCCTGTTTTCATTCTTTTGATAGAATGTCAGGTTATTCTGAAGAAGGAACATTGCAATAAATTAACCTGCAAGGACGATGCCTTTTGAGAAATGCATGAAACCACGTTTATTTACTTGCTTTTTTGTTGTTGTTGCTTTCTTCAGATTTCTATCTGAGGATGATGATGTAAAAAGTTTGAGATTTCTTTTTGTCTTAAGATATTCCTATGCATCTCAATAAAGCATCAAGGTCAGAAATCAAAATAGTTCTAAAGAAATTAAGTTAGTTCAGCTATGTCTGCATGTAACTAGATTATGCTGAGCTGAAATGCTTCAAGGTGATTCCATTTTCTTTTTACTGTAGTTCAACATGGATGCTACAATTTGGTCTCATGCATGTTAATAGTTAACTAGGTTTTATATATTACCGTGTCATAAAACGTCTTCTTCAGAAAAAGTTGAAAGCAATGGTGGGTGTCCTTTATGTTTTCTGTTAAGAAGGAAATCCAAATATAGATGTGGGAGCTGTTAAGTCACATGGCTGTAACTGTGTCATACTTAATGCAAGAGGGTTCATCTCCATCTGCAGCAAATGGAGGGATGAAAAAGTTCTAACACCTTGCTTCAAGAAATTGATGCTTTCTCTAACGTATCTTTTACAAGCTGCAGTAGTCAGAAACTAGTAGGAAGAGAAACAAAATAATAATAATAAAAAGGGTGCAAGCTGTTACAGTTCAGAGTAACTGAAAGAAAACCATGGAGCTGATGCAGTGTAGTTAGCATTTATGCAAAACGGACAGGATTCTTGATGCTTTTAGTCACTGGTCAAAGGGTTCAGACCTGACTGATGAAGTTGGTTGGGACCAAAACAGTTGTATTCCTTCTCTTTCTGAAAACCAAGTTCTTTGTTCCTCCTTCAAATATCTTTTTCTACACCATTTCAATTTGAAAAAAAAAAGTTATTGAGTACTGTATAGATTTTTTAATTTTAACTTTATATTTTTTTATATTCTATATACATCTATAAATATGTATATAATTTCTTATATTTTTAATGTGGGATTGTGTAAGACTTAATCGGTAAGCTCTGAGTACAAAGAATTTTACTGTAGACACTGTAACATGGTTTATTTTTCAGGAGGAACAGTCAGCGTAATCTGCATCTAAAGGCACAACTGTGCCATGAAATAACTTAAAGATTTTTTGTTGTATAGATTGTACTGCAGATCATTTTAGCAGTTCAGTAATTAGAAGTTTGTTTTTTGTTTGTTTGTTTTTTAAATGTACACAGTGATACACGATCCAGTGATGTCATCCAGTTCATCAAAACTGGGGAAAAATATGGAAACAAAGTATTTGTATTTTTTTTAAGGAAGTAAAAGATTTCCCCCAAACCTCTGCAACTTTGTTCTTTGTTACACAGTTATGCTTATGTGTAATCTCTAAAATACTTACTAAACTAGAAAACTGTTTGTTTGTGAAGTGTTACTTTTTAATATTCAACTTGAAATTGTTCTTTTTATAGTTTGTTTTTAAAAACATGGTTTCTAATTTCAGGTGTTTGTTCTTCCTCGTGTTTCTTTGCGCAAGACCACCGATCCGTTCAATTTGGAAAATGTGCTGAACATGCCAAGAATAAAATCAGAACCTTTATCCAGTAACATATATTCTCCGTATGAACGAATCATCCTTACTTGGTTAAATAAACATTATGAGAAGAATCGAAAAATTGTGTGGAAAGATGGTCAAAAAGGTGATTTTTTTTCCCCACTATACTCTCACTTCTATATTCCTTTTGTAGAAATAATATGATTCATAGAGATATCGTGACAACTTGCCACTGAAAGTTTTTTTTGGGGGGGGGATTGCCTACCCATGCATATTTCCATTTCTTGTGTTTCTGGGTTACATGATGAATGTCTTTTGACTAACACTGTTCAGGATCTACCTCCTGTTGTTCTTTGTGTTCTTATCATTTCTAACTAAGCATAAAGGGTGACCTGTGCTGAATTTTCCCAGTTTCTCCTTTCCATTAATGACTGCAGGAAGGAGGTGCTAATAGTACTCACTTTCTCTTAATTTTCCTGCCTGCAGGCATATGTAGTTGTTAGTATTTGTGCTTATAGTGATGTGTTTGAAGGCTAGGTTTGTCAGAATTTTTAGAATAACTTTCATATTGACTTAACTATAATGCCATATAGGAATGTGATGCAGACCATTTTTTAACTCTTGCCCTACTTGCAAGGTCAGTTTGACTCCTCATGATGGCTTGAGTAAGATTAGACAAAATGAACTGTTCAGTTAAAGACTGACCTAACCAGTTCTGTTATTCACATCTGGTAAAACTGATCTGCCACTGTTCAACCAGTAGCAACTATTATTATTATTTCCTGGTAAGATTTCTCCCTTCTGATTCTTGACCTTAACCTCATGCTATTTTTCATCATTAATTTGAATGGGTAGTTAAAACTAAGAAGAGGCAGTATGATGATGATCAATGAAGAACTCCAAAAAAACGGCTAATAAGCCACATATGGAAAAGATTGTCTAGTGTCATTGTGCCATGAGTAATTTCTGACCTGTGTGAATTATGGATAATCTATTTGCGTATAATTTTCTGGAAGTCTCATTTGGGCATATTACCTAACTTGAATATATTTTGAATATCCCATCGCGTTTCTTGTTTTATCTATATAGAAGTATACTGGATATTCTAAAATGTGTTGAATAATTCTGCTGATAAGATGAAAGGTCAGTCTATACATTGTGCATTCAACAGAAACAGATTTTTACCTTTCAACTCATAGTTTGGTTCTGATTTTATGATTGACATAGGGAGCTTGCCTAGCTAAGGTAACACGCCCTGTAGTACGTAAGTACATGTATATTTGCAATGTAACATTTTCTTATTATCTGTGTCTAGTGTCAGCTTTAGTGAAGCTGTCTTAAAGTAAGGAGCACTCTTCTCCTTTTACTGCAAGTTGCTGTATTGTGTAATCTGAGTTCCATGTGTGTGGATGACAATTTGCAGAAAGAATGGCTAGCTACCTGGCCGGTTTTATGGTTCACCATAAATGGTGTAAGGATACATTCCTCAACCCCACTGTGTGTTGTCTTTATTGTAAACTTTAATAACACCTATATTTCCTTTGCACTACGTCCTGAGATGCCTAGACAGCTACTCTACTTACAGCTAAACAAGACTCTTTACAGTGTTTGTACATTGGTATTTATTTTTTCTTGGGTAAATAAGCTTTTGGATTATTTTTCTAGTAGTGCTTCTTCTATAGTGCATGCCAAATATGTAGATTTAGTATGGTATGGCTGTGGATTTAGTAATACAACTTCAGACATTTTGTGAGGGGAAACCAAATTTCGGTCTATGAAGATTAATAAAGATCCTGTTAATACATTGTAAATATCAAATGGTGAATTTTATTGAGAATGGTATTTCACTTTTTTATTTTTTTATGATTAAATAAGGTGATGCAGGGGCTATAGTATTCATTCTGAAGCCAACATAGAAGCCAGGTATACTGTAATGAATTGTTGTGATTTATTCCATTTTAAGTCACAGCAGTTTATAAGTGAAATAGTGTTCTGTGATTTAAAAAAATGTGTTGAAAGTGACACATTGATTTAGTGGCTTTTATTATCATTCAGTGACTTAAAAACTGCTTCTCTTTACACCTGAAAATTTTCTGTTTAAAAGCAACAAAATGGATACTGATATAAGGAAACACTATTTTTATGTGCTGCATAAAAAAATGTCAATTTAAGAGATTATTTGGGAGAAGAATCAGTGGAAATAAAACATAACAGCATAGATAATGAAAGATGATGAGAAAATTTTAACAGGAACAGAAAGGTAAATGTTCATGCCTTGGGGTAAAAAGCCTTCTGTAACAGATGGGAATAAATGAGACAAATCAGCAGTGTATCTGTTTTCCTGTCATTGTCCCATGTGGTTTTTGTTGAACTTTTCTGCTTAGAATTATGAACTGACTGGTATTAAATTGATCTGTGCCTGAGATTTCAGGAGTTCTTAGAAGAATAACTATTAGCTTGCAAGAGCAAAGGTTGTATCTTGCCTGAAGTAGACACTATAGTTTGCCTACCAGTCTGCACATGTAGTATGTGCTGAAAGCAAATCAGTTATCAGTCCTAAATACATTTTAGATCTCATCTTTCTTATGCTCTGTACTGTATACCTCAGTAGAATCATTTTAAACTTTGCCCTAGTTATAATGGCAGAAATTACAGAAAAAGTTATTGCTACATATTTCTTGTGTAAATGTTTGTCTTATTCAGTACCAGAGTTAAGCTATTGAGACAGGACTATAGGCATTATTATAACTATAGATTCGTTCTACCTCCAGAGATTTGCAGATACCAGAATAGGAAGGTGTTATATAATATTAGAAACCATTATTACTGCAGTAATTTACTTTAAAAAGGACTTAGTCTGTTAGTTTAGAGGTCTAGCTCTATATCTGCAATAGAAAATGCTTAAGATACTGTGCAACCATATGACAATACTTTCTTCATCCACAATCTGATATTACCTAACTTGATATTCAAGACTACTCGAAATGGAGGTGGTACTTCTGTGGCTGAAGGTTGCACTAGATTTTTATTCTGTGGATTTGTATGATTGTGTTTTAAACCTATGTGAACCTCTGACATCATACTATTTTACTTGATACTGTAATTTGATACTTCTGTTCCCAACAAATTTGTGTATGCCACAGAGCCATTTAACAGCAATGTCTGGTTCCCACTGTCAATGTAATTTTGTATTTTGAATGTAAATGTATATTTATTCAGTTTTCTTTCTGTTGTTATTAATGAAACAACCACAATAAAATAAATTTATTTGAAACTTTCTTCAGAAAAGGAGAGTTTTTAGGTAGTCACTTAATTTTTTTTTTTTTTTTTGGTATGTCCTAGAAGACTTTTGGAGATGAGTGGAGAGTGATCATTTTTACTTTTAACCCAGTTCCTTTATTTCAACTATTAGAGATGAATTTTTAACCATGAAAGTGGAACAAAGTAACAGCTTAGGTCTTACCAGAAGAAAAGAGACTGCTTAAAAACAATGCAATTATAATTAGCATATGAGATATCATATGTTATATGGTGATTAATTCATAGTAAGATTTCCATCTGTCTTCTGATATGGTAAATAGTTATTTTGGGAAGGAGAGGGTGGAAGAGGTAGGCCAGAGTTACATCTGTTTAGATCCAAGAACTTACCATTGTGAGAGACATCTCGTTGAAAGTAGTTGGCATAGTAATTGGTTTTAATTAGGTGGAAGGGGCCTTGAATACTGTAATGAGATGGAGCTGTGCAGCCATTGGATTTCAAACTCATTAACCTGTTGATCTTTACTTTCATTTGAAATTGTGTTTGAAGTCACTTTAGAGAATGAGTAGGAAACATTAAACAAGCATAAATACTGAAGAAGGCAAAAACTAAATTAATCAATGTCCCAGAATAAACTCACGATGAATTTACATGCCCTATTTGGTAAGCTTGTGCAGCATGTGCTCCTATACTTTCTCACTTCAGCTATGTTCATGTGTTTGAATATCTGCAAATAGTTGACATGGAATGATAGACATTAAAGTTTTTCAGATGCTGAGGCATCTGTATTCTGTACATGAACAAACAAATTAAGACAGATAAATTTTGCTTAGAATATACTGCAGGGGATTGTCGTAAATTGAATAAGTGTTTTCTAAGTGTAATTTGTTACTAATAATCTAATTACTTTTCCACTGAATGTTTTGATACATTCATTTTTCCACTGAAATATTTTAGCAGTTAAAACATAGTATTTAGCACCCTGCTTGAAATTATTTTGCAGTAATAATGTCACAGCTCTAGTGCTTAGTTAGACCAAACATCATCTTAAATTCTCACATTAGAGAATGTGAGCGTGAAACTAAAAAAAGAACCTTTTCAACTGACTGCTACAACAAGCAGGAAGTCATGTTTGTTTTTAAGTGTATAGTATTTTTCTTGATGGCACAGTGCAGCTGCAACCTATTGGGGTTGGACCTGATGATCTTTTGAGGTCCCTTCCAACCCCTACAATTCTGTGATGCTGAAATTAAGCAGTATCCTTTTTTTTTTTTTTTTCCTAAATGTCAGTGATACTTTATGAAGTCTGAGGGTCTGTCTTAATTCTTAATAGGATAATAATGAACCAGCACCCCCTGCTGCAAAACACATGTACATCAACATTTTTCATCTAAGTATTCATGAACCATCCCTGAAAATTCTGTAATAACTTCAGTCTTCCATGAAATAGGAAGTCACAGTTAGAAAAAAATCTATTGTGTGTTAGCTAGGTTGTTTTATGAAAGCAAATACTTAAAAATTAGTCTTCTCTGGAACTCATTTTGGTTTGAGATTATAATTTGATGTATTTACTTTGCATTAATATATGATTTTCTCTGAACACACTAATAATTTGCTCCATTGTTATTTTATTTCTTCTATTTTATTTGTGGGTAGTTTCTCTTTTAAATTTAGTATGAAACATAATATTTGCAACACCTATAAAACAATTTTATAAACTTACAACTCATCCATTTGGTGTAAATGAGGAGTTCCACAACCAGATTTATACCTGTAGGTGACAATAGCTACTTATTTGCAAATTTGATTTAACTGTACTTCTGGAGGTTAAGCAAGCTGGTAGTGATATGTTGTAACCTGGCATTAGCAACATCACATATAGCTTCATCACTGTTACTAATGGCAATTTTGCAACTGCATTTGATACCAAAAAAGTGAGTGAGTACAGGCAAGGTATTGTACTGGATGTAAAAGTTGAGTTCTTTAGAACAAACGCTATTTACCTGCTTTCATAGGTATGATCTTGTAGAATGAAGCTCATAGTAAGGACAGATTTGAAAGAAAGGTCTGAAATATGTAACTTGATAAAACATTTTATGCTCCTATTGTTTAAAATTAATTTTGTGTCAGGTACTGGAGTCTCCATATTCTTTTGCTAAGGAAGATGGTGGACTATTCTTAAAATCATTACATTTGGATCTAGATATAACATGGTACAAAATATGGTTGGACTCGATGATCTTGAGGTCTCTTCCAACCTAGACAATTCTGTGATTCTGTGATTACCATCATAGCTGTTTAGTTTTCGATTTTTTTTAAATTTATTTTTTATGGTAGCACTTTTGAAAGAAAAAACATTTCTACATAAAATTTCTATTAAAATGATATATTTATTTTTTTGAAATATATGAAATTTTGGATCATTCCATAGCATATTGGTGGGTATTTTTCAATCTAGGAAGCTTTGAAGTTGGTAAAGAATACACTGTCTGAATATATAGTGAAATAAAAGCTATATAAGTTGTCCTTTATGAGAAAGCATGATCTCAGACTATCTGAAAACCCTGCCAATAACTGAGGTCCAAAGCATTCACTAAATTTGTGAGCTGGGACTTTAGACAGTAAGGAAAACAAAGGAAATTAAGCAATTGCCATTTTTGTCATAGAAGTTGGAAGAAACTGAAGATAACCCAACAGAGAAGGCTTGACTCAGTCCTTGAATATTTGTGACCTGATTCTTCTCCTTTAAAAAAATAGGATCAGCTTCTCTGTGCTTGTGTTTTAAAAACTGTATATTATCTCGACAGCAAGGTACCAGTAATTGGATATAGTCACTGATTTAAAACAATTATTGATATGTCAGAATTTTTTTTTTTTTTCAGAGAGTATCTCAGGTTTCAAATATTTGGGAATTTTGAAGAGTTTTTTTTTTTTTTTTTAAATAAATAAATTTTTGAAAAGAGAGTTTTCAGATGACTATTACTCAAATGGTTTCTTATGGTAAAACAGAATTGTGCTGTTTAAATGCTGGGATAAATGTTTAGGATACGGAATGCTTGAAATATGAAATACTCATAAAATTTACTTTCTTAACAATCAGTTTTATTTTAAATAAAAGTATAAGATACATGATGAATAATCTTAACTTTGTGAAGCATAGGCATTTAAAACTGAAACATAGAAGTAGTGATCTGTGCTGGAGGAGCTGAGCTTTGAGCTTTCATTTATATTGCATTTATTAAATAAGTGCCAAATAATTTAATATGACCTTGAAGAAAATTAATAACCTATTATTTCCTATATGCTTGAATGTTTCAACTGTAGAGGATTTGTGCATGTTTTTGTGAGTTTCAGTAGCTGCATGAACCTTATGCCTAGCTACCTAATAATTTACGTGATTATGTACCTAAGTATGACAGCTAAATTTACAGCTATCTGTTGAGGTTAGGTTTAGCTTATCTACCGTCCCTCCAGTTGTGATGAATACTCTGACATTTGTATCATAATGTATGCATAATAGTTACAATACTCTAGGTGAGATTTTTCATGTTTCCAGGAATGGCTCTGAAGGAGAATTATGCCTGAGAAATTCTACACGTGAATGTGGCGTCTTTCCTTTTTCTGTTCTTTCCTCTACTCAGTTGTTTCATAAAGTCTTTATATCTATCCAGAGTAAAATTAGGCGTGTCAGGAGAGAGGGTCTAATTTACTCATCCTGTTCTGTTTTTAAATCAGGTGAAGTACCACCAATGAGATGGATAGTGAATTTTGACCGAGATCTTCTAGATGGTCTGGTATTGGCAGCACAGCTGGCAGCTTATTGTCCGTACTTGGTAAGGACTTCTCTTAATATCATGCATGTTTTATACACAGGGCAATATTAATTAAGTGGATTTACTCAGGCCTTATTTTCCTTTGGAATTGTTGACTTGTATGGTTTTTAAAAACAAAATACCATTTAGTGAGTGCAGAGTGATTATTTTTCTCTTCTGATTTTCTGAAAAAGTGATTACTTTTTCTCTTCTCTGGTATATTCTTAACAGAAAATTTTAGTTCAAAATTTAGATCTTATGGATTTCTCAAAGAATGAAAATGCAAACATACTAGTTTTGCTGAGTGGAATATGAAAAGTTTGATTTCTGTATCTTCCCTAGATTGCTACTCACTTTGTAAGGATGTATACTAATGCAAAAACTCCTGCACAGTTTCTGCACAACTGTTTGATACTTGTGAATGCTATGCACGCTGTCAATCTGACTATAGACATAAAGGTAAATGATTTTATACCATCTTTACTCACATACTTTGTTTTATTTTTGATTTTTTTTTAACTTTTATAATAGCAATATTGTATATCAAATTGAGATGAGATTTCAGTGAATCAGTTTTATTCCATGATGTGCTACTGTATGATGGAAATCAAAATACTGCTTCATATAAATACACTTAATAACAAGTAATTTCCATAATTCCTTGATTTGTAGAACTGTATAGATGAAACTAGGTGATTATAACAAGACTTATTAATTTCAGTTTCTAGCATCGAAAGCACAAAATGAAAGACTGAGTAGAATTTATTATTAACATTCTAAGACAAATTAAAAATATATATAACAACAATCATCCTGCACTTAAACATAAGAAAGAGTGGTAAAAATATTCATATATATAAATGTCTGGTGGCATTTAGGTGACTCTATCTAAATCATGCACACTCATGAGTGTTCTGTCCCAGGTTTGTTCCACACTGAAGTCAGTACCCTTGGACTGCTGTTGTGAAAGCCATCAACCTCTGCAGTCCTTCACTGGGATTCCTCCTGTGACATTGATGTTGTTTGTTAGCTCTGCATTAATCTATAGTTCACCTGGGATCATTTTTATATGTTTGGTAGCACACCTCACAGCTCAATTCCATCAGTTTAAGCTCTGTTACCTCCAAATTTTCTGTATAGCTGATTCACTTCTCCTTTGCTCACTTATTGATTAAAGTCCTATCCTTATCAAAATTAGTAACAACTGTTTCAGTTAAATTTAATCATCATCTTAATTTGCAGAGTGGTTCAGTTTCCATCATGAGCAAAATGAATGTCAGGGACTGTGATGGGCTGAGGTGGGTGTGGGGCATGTTGAGCTGGCTAGAAGGACAAGAAGATAGATATACATAGTAGATATACATAGTAGATGTGTACATGTACTATGTGTATATGTATATATGTACTATGTATATCTATGTATACATAGATAGATATACATAGTAGAATAGACATAGTATTTGTCTGTGTACGAAGAACCTTTCCAAAGGAATGAATAGTATTAGGAATCAGAGACGGAGGTGTGGTGATATGAAAGGAAGCCCAATTACAACTTTTTTTTTTCCATTCATAGAATTGTGGAATCATTAGGGTTGGAAAAGACCACCTGGTCCAGCCATCACCCTGCTGCCAATGTCACCCACTAAACCATGTCCCTAAGCACCAAGTCCAACCTTTCCTTAAATACTCCCAAAATTAAGTGTTTCTGCCTGGGATCGAACCAGGGACCTTTCGCGTGTGAGGCGAATGTGATAACCGCTACACTACAGAAACCTGCCTAAAATGTGATTTGCAGTGCAAAATTAACAATGCTGTTTCCAGTTGTACTAGCTGTTTTTCTGCTACCACCTCCTGATATTTATAGGCTGTTATAAATGTCCTTGCTATTACAGGCCAAGAAAATCCATTTCATATACTTATAACTGACAGGAACCATAAGAAGACAATATAGGTATAATCTTGAAAATAAAGGTGTTTTTTGGTTCATTTTGTAATATGAAAAGCAGCCAGTACAGCACATGAAGGCAGAGGCTGAATGGCTGATAAGTAAAAGGAGTTAACCATATTCAAGGTGGAAGCAGAACTCTAGGACATGCAGTTTTAGTGCACTTAGTGTGTTTTAAGACTACAATGTAGTAATATGATTAGTTCACCATATTTTTAAGGTATTGATGTTTTTGTAGATGGGAAAGTTAATCTCTGTATATATTAAGAATTTAAACAAAACTATATAATCAGTCAACACTAGAAAAAGGAACAGATCTCAGATCTTCAACATCTGCATTTAATTGTAGATTAAGGTGTGGTCTAAAACCAAAATATCCTGGAAAGTAAAACAATAGAGAATGTAAGGAATACTTCTTACATAGGCTTACTGGAATTCATACATACTTTTCCAAGAATACTGTAGAAATTTCTTAAACTTGTTCTTCAGCAGTAAAAGCAGCAAAATACACACATGCATCCACTTGCTGAAGTGTCCTAGTTTGGGATTTTTCTCTGATAGTCCTGTTTCTTAAATTTAGCAAGTTAAAATGTTCCAACAGTATTGGCAAAGTTCTTGACTATCAGGCAGTCATTACTTCTGAACTTTCAGCACAGTTTTGCATTAATTAATGCAAAAATGGTGGTGACAGTGCAAGCTGTGACATATATCAGGTCTAGAACAGATGGCATTTTCAATCACTTTAAAATCTAAGATTCTGTAATAATAAATTTAACTGTCTGGAAGACTTCAGCTGCAAGCTTAAATGATACATATCTCTAATGGGGTTCAAGGCTTTTAAATCCTCTTAAGGATTAAGATATAGGTTTAAGATATAGTACTTTTGTCAAGCAATTCTTTGTTTCCACTTTCTGATCATGACTGACAGTTCAATCCTGGAGTATTAATGGTGTCTTTCTATGTATTTTTTTCTTTCTGTTTGCTATTTTAAGTTCTAAAGCACTTCGATTTGAAGAACATCCAATTGAAAGTAAGATAGGATGGTGGATAACAGTGATTTGCTGGAAATGTACGTAACAAGGATAGATTAGGAGAGAGGATGCTGTGATAGGGGATAGCCAGCAGAGGATCCTAATTTGCCACTGACATAAAACTGAGGCCAACAAAAATTTGGGACCAAGTGAAATGGAGTATATTTTCAAAAAAGTATAGAACATGTTGTGAGTAAAGTCAGAGTGTTAAGAAGCTGAAAATGAATGTGCCTATTCTGCTGAAACACAGAGAGGAATTCATTATAGCTGTGGTGTAGAACACAGTGCAACTGGGCAATAGCATGACCAAATGAGGAAGAAAAGGGGGCACAGATGATAACCATAAGATTTGAGTGTGAAATGAAGGAGAGAAGGAAAATGGTGTCAGCAGCCAATGGAGGAAAGGAATTTAAAATTTCTGGAAAATCTTTGAATTTTTCCTGCAGTTAGTCTACCGGTACACCTAGAAAGAAAACTTCCTGGCTGACACTAAATGCTACACTCGTACTTCTATTGTCTTCATTTTGCTATACTTTAGTAAGAAGCCATTAGTTTGACAAATGTGAAAACTTCTTGACAAGACTAACTTTAAGGAAAAGCACTCTTTTGTAATTCTTAGTTACTTGATTAAAATTTTTATGATACTGCAAAGACACAGATAGAACCCTCTATCTATCTGCCAATCTGTAACACAAATGCAAATATCTTGGTTTGCCTGAGATAGGAATCTAATGTCGATGTGCTGTCTTACATACAGAAAATAGAAAAGAGCTTAAAAATCACTTTTATTTGTTAGTGTAGCAATTGCCTTCTCGTATATATCTTTATTAGACTGTATCTTACATAGCACCTCAACTAGGCTTGAAAAACACTTGAAGAGAGTTTTAAAAGACTGAATCTTCCTAAGCATCCACATAAAAGTATATAAACAAGCATATGCTTTGATCTGTAAGCCTAAAAAATCAGAGCAATAGATAAAGAGCATTTGGCTGGAACTCAGCTTTATTGATAACATGGATAATATAGTTGATAATATGGACACTCCTACAACCTTCAACATGACAAAACAGAAGACTACTTGGAATTTACCTAGTGAGGTGCTATACAAGGTGAATTTAATATGTATGTAGGTTAAAATATGGTAAGGTTTTGTCATTTCTAATGTATCTTGTCAATTTTCTCCTTCCTATTATATTGTGTACCAAACAAAACAAAAGTTTGTGTGCTGTAGTACAAAGCACATAGAGCACATTATTGCACGTTTAATTTGCAGGATTACAGACATTTCTTTTAATTAGTGCTGAACTGTACTCAATGATAAGTCTATGAAGTTGTCTTCATTTAAGTCATCTTTCATTAAATAATACTTATCCTGTAGGAAAGGGCCACATTCCTCCTCTGCTTTTAGTCCATTAGCCAAGACTCATAATCTTTTCCACTACTCAGATTCTCCCCCCCCACCCCTTTTTTTTTTTTTCTTTCCCTCCTACCCTTCCATGTAATGCTTTAGGGTATGGGGACAGAGAGGTTCCTCTTCCTAAAGCAGACATTAGGAGTCTATCTGTTCAAGGAGCTCCTTCTGGTTTCCTTGCAGCCTTGCTAAAACATGATTTGCTTAATCATGTTTTTGCTTAAATGACAGTCTTAGAGTCATCAAATGACGTAGGTTGAATGTTATTTAGACTTAATCACTCTCAAGGCCGTGAGGACACACTGACTACTGCTCAGCAGCCCCATAGGGCTCCAGCACCTGCACAGGCCCAGGACCCCACATCAGCCCCAGGGCTGCCTGGCCCTGCCCCACTCTGCCATGGGCTCACCCACAGTATGATGTTCCAGCTGGTGCTTGTTTCAGCTGTGACAGTGTTCTCTTAAGATGCTTTTACAATTTTTACACAGATTCAGAGAGAGACTCTATATATGCTTGGAAGAGAAGTCACAGAACCATAGAATATCCTGAGTTGGATGTTCATGAGCGCCCACAATCCTCATCCAGTCGACCATCTGGGTCCACACAGGGCCACTGAAATACCAGACCATGTGTCTTGAGGGCACTTTCAAAATGTTTCTTGAACTCTGGGAGGTTCATTGCTGTGACCACTGCCCAATGGAGCCTGTCCCAGTACCTGACCCCCCTCTGGGTGCAGAACATTTCCCTAACCCCCAGCCTGACCCTCCCCTGTCCCAGCTCCATGCCATTCCCTTGGGTCCTGTTTCTGTCCCCAGAGAGCAGAGCTCAGCACCTGCCCTTCAGCTCCCCTCGTGAGGGAGCTGCAGGCTGCCATGAGGCCTCCCCTCAGCTTGCTCTGCTCTGGGCTGAGCAAACCAAGGAACCTCAGCCGCTCCTCATACATCTTGTCCTCCAGACAGTTCACCATCTTCGCTGCCCTCCTTTGGACACTCTAATGGCTTTACATCCTTTTTTATACTATGGTGTCCAAATCCACTGAGGATTTCTAGGTGGATAGAAGTCATGTGGTTCAGGAAGACTCGTGTTGAAAATAGCCTATAACTGGGAAAATATTCAAGTGTACTTAACCCTCTAATGATTTTCATTTAGGCATCAGCTTGTAGCTACACTTGGAAAAGGATATCTAATTGGTACTCTTTTGGCCCATAGTCTGAGCCAATAGTCTGCTGTTAGGTTCTTATTTTGTATAAAGGTTTTTCTTTGTTGAATATTTGCTTTAAGCAACTGAGGTTTTTTACATTGTGTTTGAAGAAGGTGGCTCCACTACAGCTGTAAATTTTTGCCCTTTATACCCTTTCACTTCACAGAATCATTATGTCAAAATGTAGCTTTTGCTAGCTGAAGTAAAGCTTTGACAGTTGCTGGTCCATCAGTCATTAGGTAGAAGCAGTTAGGGAGTGGAGCTGTTGTGCTTGGATTGATGGATCCTTTTGCTTTCTTAGTGCTGCTGTCTTAGGAGTTACATCTCAGTCGCTGTTTTATAGTCCTATGTTTTACGCAATAAATTTCAGCTAATATTGCATTTTAATAATGTCAAAAGAAGAAAAATCAATAAGCAGTATGTGCTCTAATTTAAAACTTTTAATAAATTGGAAAAAAAAATATAACTCAGACTATAGTGATAGCATAAATACCTGTACATCTCTTTTGCTGTCTTAAAGACATGCATAAGAGACAAAAAAGGTACTCATAAAAGTAATGTGGAGGCTGAAAATGTGGTCCTGTGAAAAGGACCTCCTAGTTTAGAGAATAAATATTAATATATAGCAATATTTATTATTCTAAGAGAGCCCTGGAAATTTTAATAGTTTGTCAGTAAGTTTTAAAATTTCCTGAAAAAGTGGGAAAAGAAAATTAAATTTATACAATGTTATCCTCCTAGATTGCTATTTAGAGTAGTTGTAAGATCCTAAAAAGTTACAGTGGGAATAATATTCACCCATGAACCCATGTGTTTTCTAGAGTGATTCTTTTTTTTTTTTTTTTTAATATAAAAAAAAATGAAGTGTTTAAATATTTTGCAGAGGTGGTGGTGCCAAAAACTGGAGTCTTTATTCAATATTATTCACTTTATTTAATGGCACATTTTATTAGATGGACTGTATTTATTTATTTTTGATTTGTTGTTAATCCTCACTATACTACCACAGCTGCTGTCACCTGGCAGATTTCAGTTAGAGTTGCACTTCTCTAGTGAGAGATCTCACAGTACAGTTTCCTATAGCAAGTCTATAGCAAGTCTTTTCTCTATACCTATCTGCTTGCTGATTTTCAAGTCATGTTACAAGGTGTTCTTTATATAGCTCTGTTTAAGGGAAGTAGGTGCACATAGTACACACATCTTTTTCAAAGTATTGCTATATTAAAAGAGTCTCAGTTATGGGAATCCAAACAAAGTGTCTTAAATGGAAAAACAAAACAAAACAAAAACACTTTTTAATAGGATGACCTTCTAATGCAGTGTTTTGCTGCTTAGATCTACTTCCAGGTGTGTACATTTTTCTGTAGGACTTGACATTTAATTTAGCAGAGAAGTTAACTGTAATTGTAAAAATGGAGTGTATTATGGACAACTTTATTATAATAACATTATTTTACAAGATACTATGCATGAAATTTTAAAATACTTAATTAGCCTGATTTAGGAGCTTGTTGTTTAAATCTGTGGCTGATCTTTCCTGCCTGTATTTATCTGGGAAGCCACTCCCATCTTCATTATTTGATTAGACTTCTGTCTAATCAAGTTCACGTGCCTGGTGGAAGAGTTTATACTTCTCTTTCCAGTGATTTACTAGAATTTCTGAAGACTAAAGCTTTGACCTGTTTTGCAGTTGCTGAATATTTGGTAATTATTTCTTTTTGGTTTTCAATACTAGGCCACTGACATCTGTGATCCAAACCCAGTCATGATGCTTATTCTGTGTGTCTACCTATATGAAAGCCTCCCTCACTACTTACCTAAGGAGACTATAGAATTTACAGGTGCTCTCCATGCGACTGTTGTTAAACAGGTACTGATACCATTGAATTTAGATCTGTAAAAGAACAATGTTAAAACATGCTGCATGTATATATTATTATTATTATATTATGTATATACTGCAACAAAGAATGAGTGTCATGTCGTTTGACTACTAAATGTAGAAGAGCGAAGAATATTTTTCTCTTCAGGATGGGGATGCTGATTTCTGTTTTCCCCCCTGTGCTTATGAGCACAGAAAAATCTATGAATTTAACTGGTTTTTGGGATAAAGATAGAGAGGAATAAGAGATTAATAGCTGGCATAGGTATTACATTACAAAAGAAGTACTCAGAAAAACAGGTCAGACAGTCTGTGGGACATCTGTGCTTCTTAGGGAGAAAAATGATTTGCACTGTTATTTGAAATACTTTCTTATTTTGTGGTATCCTTCATTTGCATTTTGAAACCTAGCTGAAGAACTTTTATGTGCTTTAAAAATGAATAAAATTTGGCTAATTTTGTTGTTGTTGTGATAGGTGCGTCTGAAAAACCCTAGCATTAAAACTTTGGTGTATAACGCTATTCTTGTGGGAAGAGATGCTGATGACTTCTCATTACCTAAAGGAAACACTATCGTCATTTCTTCCAAGTAAGTAATGATTTTAGTGTTATGAATCACAGAGCTATATGAATCACAGAATGGCTGAGGTTGGGACGGATGTCTAGTCCAACACCCCTACTCAAGCAGAGGCACCTAGAGCAGATTGCCCAGATGACTTTTGAGTCTCTTCAAGGCGGATGACTCCATAACCTCTCTGGGCAACCTGTGCCAGTATGCCATCACCTGCACAGCGCTTCCTGGTGTTTGGATGGAACCTCATGTGTTCAAGTTTGTGCCCATTGTTTCTTGTCCTGTCACCGGGCACCATGGAAAAGAGCCTGTCTCTGTCTCTGTCTTCTTGGCACCCTCATTTCCATTTTTTATATACTTTGAAAAGATCCCCCTGAGCCTTCTTTTCTCTTGGCTAAACAGTCTGAGCTCTCTGAATTTACTTATAGGAGAGCTTCTCCCATCCCTTCATCATATTTGTGGTCCTCCACTGGACTCTTTCCAGTATGTTGATGTCTGTCTTTTAGTTGAGGGCTCAGAACTGTACCCAGCACTCCATGTCCAGCCACGCCAATGCTGAGTAGCAGAGAAGGATCACCTCGCAACCTGCTGGCTATACTTTACCTAATGAAACCAAGAATATCGTTAGCCTTCTTAGTGGCAAGTGCATTGACTCATATTCAATTTGGCATCCAGCAGGAGCCCCAGGGCATTTTCTGCAAAGCTGCTTTCCAGCTGGGTAGCTCCCATCATATACTGTTGCCTGGGGCTATTCCTCCTTAAGTGTAGGACTTTTTACTTCTCCTTTCTGAACTTCATGAGGTTCCTGTCAGACCATTTCTCCAGCCTGTTGTGGTCTCTCTGAATGGTAGCATGACCCTTCGGTATATCAGTCACTCCTCCCAGTTTTGTGTCATCTGCAAATTTGTTGAGGGTACATTTTACCTCATCATCCAGATCATTAATGAAGATGTTGAACAGGATTGGACCCAATATCGACTTCCAGGGCACCCTGCTAGTTACTGTGCTCCACATAAGTCTAGCAGTATGGAAATGGAGCAAGTCTTTGGAGATACAACTAATTTAACTGTAGTGGAACACTAGGAATGTGTTCAATTAAAAACTGGGCTGCTTGGATCTGTTGTTCTTATTTTTTTCCCAACTAAAATTGAAATATCTCCTCTGAGTGTGACTCATGTTTTTCACATTAGTGAATTATGGCAGTATGAACAGGTAAAAAATTCTTCCTTGTAAGATTTTGATTTTTGTTTCCTATTCTTAATTGAAACATGACAGGAAATTTAAGAGATCATGACACAGATTTGACAGTAGTGTTAGACTACTACTTTTTACCCACGTCATCCCTCTGTTGCAGCTGCAATGTCATTATTTCTGTCTTAAATTTCTGAAATACTTTGTCATTTAAGGATTTCAGAGAGACTTAAATTTGGGAAAACTTTAGTTTGTTAATATTTTTGCTAGCAAAAATATGCATAATATGTGCCTGTCTTTTGCATTTTGTTTATGCAGTACATTTTGCTCTTTCTATGAAGCATGGCTTAAGATTAGATGCAGAAATATCACAAATTGTTTAAGTATTGAAGGTAAAAGGGATGTAGCAGTGACTCTGGCAGCCAGTTAAGAGTTTTTAAGTTTAGACTGCAAGTTTATATAATATACTTCTTTGAAGATGAAATGGATTAGAGATTGTAAAATGGTAAACAAAGGTCAGCATTTGAATGAAAGTAAGCCATGAAGAAGAAAAACATTTTAAACATACTGTCAAATTCAAGACTTAACATAAATACAGTGCTTTTTAAGGTTGACCAACATTTCAATATGAAATAGTGTGACTATCATAAATATATGCAAACGGAAAAATAAGTAATGTTATCAGTGAGCTGTGAGGCTTATTTACTTTGGTTTTCTTTGCAAGTTCTTCATATAAGAATTAACATAAGAATGTAATCTTAGAAAATATCATGTGTTTCCTGAAAGGTCAATATTGTAGCTGTTTTTCACTTCACCTTTAAAAAGTAGAAGAAAAAAAAATAAAAAAGACAAGTAAAAAGTAAATATGTACAACCTCATGAATGAGCTGCTTGGCACTATATATAGCTACAGACATTTGGGGAAAAAAAAAAAAAAAGCATAGCAATTTGAAAAAATGCAAAGCAAAACATAGCTTTTGGAAATGGCAGTCATCCATTGACTACCACTGCAGTGATTACCATAATATAATCTTGTGCGTAGTCTTGGCCCCCAAATGTTTTTTTTTTTTTTAATTAATATCTTTATTAAAAACGTGATGGAATTGTTTGAGAACTCTAAGCATTGTTAGGTTTGGTGTGAGTCTTGCTGTTTCTTTATGTTAGACCATAATAAGGTATGTGGTTTGGGAAGTAATAGAAATGTGAATAATAAACCTACACCTCTATTTTATTATGTGTAGACTTACTGTTTTAAGTGCTGATTTATTAGGAATAAGTGTTCTTGACTAATCCTGTTTGTCCTGCTGGGTGAGCACACTTGGCATAGAAGATTCTGTAGATGAATGCCAAGTCTGAAGGAACTCTCTAGGAGAGATTAACTGTAGGAAAACTGATAAACTAACAGATCGGGGGAAAAAAAAAAAAAAAGGTGGAAAGGTGAAGGGTGACAAAGAAGAGAAAGAAAAGTTACCTAAATCAATTAGGAAGCAGTGATGTGTCATTAGATAGAGATGCCATGTATTTTAAACCAATAGTGATAAAGTGGTGGAAATGTGTAATATGTGTCTGTCTGTATTATCAGAGAGGCATGACGATGTATGCTGCAGTCCACTACTAGCTGGAGAAACTTGTCAATGGCTGTCATGGAGTAACCATGGCCAACTGCCAGACACCCACCCTGCTACTCCCCCTCCTTAAGAGAAGATGGGGAGAAAATTACAAAGTTTGTGGGTTGAGATAAAGACAGGCAGATTGCTTAAGAGTTGTGACCAAAGTCAAAACAAAAACTGATAAACAAAGATAGAAGTTATAAAAACACCTTATCTCCTTTCCACCCCCTTCTCCCACACCTAACTTCACTCCATCCCCCAACTCCTTTACATTCTCCCACCACCACTCCTGAGTGGCACAGGGGAGACAGGGAGTGGGTGGTTTCAGTCTCCTTCTAACAGTTCCTCTCTCCAGCTCCTTCATCTTCACATTTTCCTCTGCTCTAAGGAGTCTGCAGTCCTGCAGAAAAAAAAAATAAATTAATTAATTCCAGCATGAGTTCTCCGTGGGCAAAAGTTCTCAGGATATCCAACTACTCCAGCATGGGGTGCTCCATCAGCTGCAATGTGGAATCTGCTCCATTGTGGTCCTCTCCATGTTCTGTAGGGAAATAACTGCCCTGGTACCTGGAGTATCTCTTCTCCTCTTCCTTCTCTGGCCTTCATGTTCCCTCTACTGTGTCTCAGCCTTTTTTCCCTTGCACCTCAGCCTTTCAGATGATTTTCCCGTTTCTTATATATGTTTTCATGCTGGCTCCATAATGAGCTAGCTGGAACTGTCTGTCTGACACAGGGCAGCTCCTGGTCTCTTCTCAGAGAGGCTACTTCTGCATCTTGCTGCTACCAAAGCCTTGACACCCTATATCTGCCAAGAATGAATATTTTAAGTCAATTGGCCAAAGTGAAATTGACTTAAATCCTAAGCATCTGGACATTGGTAAAATCTTCCAAAGACCATACTGTTTTCCTCTGGCTTTTGAGGTGTGTCAGAACATTATCGGTGTAGCTGACTATCAGATCTTGCATATAACATAATTAATCTTTGATTAGAGGTTTTCATTCTCTAGGGCAATTCGCTATGCCATATAGATTTGCAGTTTACAACAACAATAGTGTGAATGTCTCTGAGCTCTATTGGGTGGTGCAGACAAACCTATAAGCCACTCATTCTGGGTACCGTAGCAAGAGAAGTACTGAAGATGACTTGATCAGTATTTAAAACTACCTTCCTGGGAAAGGGACCTGCTTAACTGCAAAGAAAATAGAACAAAACTTTTTATAAAAACAGCACCTTAAACCTGGAGCTGTACAAACTCAACCTGGAAGTAGTGAAAGTGATAGCTACCGAAGGGAAGAAAAGAAACTCTTACTTACAGAAACTCTGTGCTTATCAGATACAATTGAGGGGTGATGGTTGCACATAATGGCCTGCAACTACTACAGACTGTGTTATCTAGTTGTTTATGTTGGCCTTAAACTTTGCCAATTTGACAACTACAAATAGTTTTATTTTTTATCTTTATACATAGAATTATAACCAATAAAAGAGAGAGAGTTTGGTTGCTTGAAAGATGTTTTTAGAAAGATGATTGTCCTGGTTTGGGCTGGGATAGAGTTAATTTTCATCCTAGTAGCTGGTATGATGCTTTGTTTTGGATTCAGGATAAGAATAATGCTGATTACGCACTGGTGTTTTAGTTGTTGCAGAGCAGTGCTTACACTATGTCAAGGCCTTTTCTGCTTCTTGTACTTCCCTGCCAGTGAGGGGGCTGGGGATGCCCAAGAAGCTGGGAGGGGATGCAGCCAGGACAGCTGACCCACACTGGCCAAAGAGATATCCCATGTGGCATCATGCCAACAGTAAAAATGGGGGGAGCTGACCCAGGGGGCTGCCATTGCTCAGGAACTGACTCATTCTATAGATCTATAGTCATCCTTGCTGCAATTTGGTGAGCCTTTTTCAATTTTGCTAGATACATTTTTGAGGTAAAGAGGTGCAAACAGGAAAGGCTCGAGCCCTTTAGAATTATCCTTTGGATGGGATTTGGTGGCCTAATGATATTCTCTTTGATATTTTCTGTTTCTTTTCTAATTATTCCTAACACTTCATTTACTTCATTGGATGTTTCCCAGCACTGTGCTGGTGTTTTCATGAAACTGTCTGTCACAAATCCAAGTTCTTGCTGGTGAGTTATAATGGCTTGGACAACATTGCTTTATGGCAGCACAGGGTTGTTTTCCCTGTGTACATCTCTTTACATCTCTGTATGCTGTAAATTTGTTGTCTAGTCTCATAAGGTCTTCAATCTTTGTGTTATTGATCTTTGTCCTTACAACCTGAAGCAACTTAGAACAACAGTAAGCTTTCTTACTTTCCAGTTGTCACAGACGCTCAAGGACTCCATTAATGGCCTGTCTACATAGCAAGAAGTATTAGTTCCTAAATTCTGTTTCTTTCCCTCCTTTTCCTTCTTTCCTGAGTCATAGATACAGTCTCCGTCATTCATGTCTGGTTATTTTCCTTGTAAGTCTAAAGAAAGGGACTTTGTTAGAAATAGAACTTAATCATCCTTATTCATGTTCTTGTTGAAATTCTTTGATGAACTTCCATAGGCTTATAAGGGAGGACTACATTTTGCAAATATTGACTCCTACCAGGTAGATCTCATTTTTGCAGGTATTGTTTATGTTCTTTTATTCTTCAGAATTCTTTGCACTATACTGTATGTTATAGGCTCGAGGCTTAAAGTTCTTAGATTCTCCCAATCTTCCTGAAAATATTTTTCAGATATCGGTGCTGTATTTGTCACCATCCAGTTCTCAGGTTCCAAGGTAGTTTTAAGTGTTTATTTATTTATTTATTTATTTCCCTCTGGGTCTATCATATGAATGAATTAAAGAACTTCCTGGAAGGTTTCCTTGACAGTAGTTGCGATCAAGGAACAAATCCTGTCACTACTTCCATGGAATCATAGAGTAGTTCAGAAAGTACAGTAAAGATCATCTAGTTCCACCACCCTTGCCATGGGCAGGGTCCCTTTCTACTAGACCAGGTTGCTCAAAGCCTCGTCCAACCTGGCCATCAAAATGTAGAACTTCTGCCATCACTGTGATCATTCAATTTACTTGTATGGATATGTGCATTGAGTTCACTTAAAAAAGCAGCTGCTGTTACCATGGTTGTGAACCAAATGTAAATTAACTTGATGCCACCGAAAATGTGGCATGCTGATTGCTATTACAAGTCCTCTGCTTCACAACTTCACTGTGAATATGAATGCACATACAGTATGTAACAAGCATATTTCACATACCACCAGTAGTTGTGTGCATCAGCTTTAGAATTTCAAATTGGCAGAAGACCAGTGAATCACACAGAATTTTCCTCTGCCCTCTATTTTAATTATTACTTTTTCTCCAGTTTGCATGGTTCCTGTTAATCATTTAATAGGGAAGGCTGATGTGTCCTGGGCAGAAGCTTCCTTTCAGTATTTTCTATCTCTTCCAGAAAGACAACAAATAAATCTACAGATTACAATTATAACACTTTCCTATATATTTTTTTGTATTAATTTCTTTGAAGAATTATTTGAATAATCCCAGTTTGTGTAAATTACAAAATTTCAAGATTTTCCTATCATTTATTGGCTTTGTACCATCTCTTTCATATGGTTTGTTAGGAGACACACTTTAAAATTTCTTGAACTATATAGATTGGCATTACAATTAAAGTATAAAACAGTAGAGTTTTAGCTATGTATTTTGTGATATTCTACTAGAAATTAAAAAAAAATCTGGCCATTTTTCTATTTGGGGAAAGCTCTCTATGCTCTGGTCTTGTGTAGAAAGGCAGAATATTTCTATAATTTACAGTTTTCTGGCTTTTAGAATGGTCTTGCATGCTAAAATTTTTTTGACCTTCCATTTTAAGATGTTAATCCCAGTACTATAGAATGATTTTGAGAGCTTCAAAGTGAGAGCTTCAACCATTAAACTTTTGTCTATTAGCCTTGCTTTCATTGCAAGACTAATGCAACTCAGGTTACCTCATTCCCATATAAACTTGATCTGTTGCTTATGCGAGTAAACTTTTTTTTTTTTTCCACCTCTAAAATATTCATCTTTGCCTAATTACTCTGAAGGTTCTTTTTCTCAATTCTTTCTGTCTTCAGTGGGGATTTTATTAATAACTTCTAGATCTGCCTCACAGTATACATAAGAGGATGTCCAGTTTTTTAACATACAAAATTGTATTCAAATAGAGGAGCATAAAGTAAATCAGTTGTTAACTTAAGGCAATGCTATAAGAGAACTTTCTCTGCTAGTGTATGGGAAGAAAAATCAAGCTACATGCTGAGGGCATAAAAAGCAATAAGGATTTTTATTATTCTTTTTCAATCCATATAGTTCTTTTATTAGAATGTTTTACGATGCTCTTAAACAGGAGATTGAACGACAACAAACTATTACAGAAGAAACAAGTGACTTTCTAGCCACCTTCCCTTACAAGAACTAAAATACACTCCTGAAGTGACATTTCTGAGTCATTCCCGAGTCACGATTTTGTGCCTGATTATTTAAGGGATTATTGTTATTATTTTGCCTAGGAGACAAACAAGTATAAACGTGGAATTCACTAGTCGTTTTCTGCGCCCTGCTGAAGCAGTTTTGCTACTGATCTCAAAGAGAGTGGGTGGAATAGGTGGTGCTACACTGACGTTCTCTCTGAAATCTGAAGTCAAGCATATTGAGCCTGCTGTAAGTCTGTGTATGAGATTAATATTGTCACAAAAAATACTGCTCAACTGTATGTTGTATCAAACAAAAGTGAACTGAGGTAAGAATAAAAAGGTCAGTTACTATCAGCGTTTGCCTTTGACCTATTAATATTCATGTTTCCTATTTTAGCCTTTGTATGTGTAGAGAAAGGTCTAGAGGAATATCTAAGATGCCTAAAGATGTAAATCTCGCATAGATATGGAACAAATTAAAAATTTTGGAGCTGATTGCCCTGAAAATAAATCTGGACTTCTTTCAGCATATGAGTACTTTTGGAAATTCCATTGCAGAGATGATGATACACCTCTTCAGCTTAAGAGCCTAAATGTCTTCATCTGACATTTCATTTGCCAGATGTAGGTGGATAGCTAACGTCTGTTAGATGTTGCTAGGTTTATTTGTGCTTTTTAATTTAGATGGTTGTTAGATTTAAGATACACCCCAGAAATAGTGAGAGCAGAGACAGGCATGCTTTCCAGCATTTGTTATCAGCCATTCTTTAAGCAAATCTGGCTAAGAACCTCTCCTGAACTGAGATGGAGTTTGAGTCACCTTTTTTTTTTTTCTTTTTTTTCAATGGCAGTTTTTATACCATAGCAGTAGACATTAATGTTAGAGAGGAAGGTTGGGACAGGAGGAAAAAAAGGAGAACATGTCAAGCAGATAGTTTGGTTCCTGTCCCTGTGCTATCATTTTGAAGAGGATTTACAAGGTGGTGAAGTTTAACATGTTTAAAATGAAATAGTCTTTAACTCTACTGGCAACAAAGATTAGCATTTTAATTATGTGAATTCTGTAGTCATCAGTGGTCAAATACTTCTTGTAATATTTTCCTTGTAGTATTTCCAATGCACATTTTTTTTTTTATATTTATGTACTTTTTTGTTCTCTTTTAGGATATATTAAAATGCAAATCCCCATGTTATGAGCTGAAGAAAATTGTCCTAAATGTTACTAATCCCTTCAGAACTGATGGCATATTCAGGTAGACAATGCTATAAAGACAAGACTATACTGATTATGCTGTTTTATTTACTCTTTCTCCATAATTTTCATTTTCTATTTAAAAATGTAAAACCTTGAGGTTAAATGATAGGGATTTACATTAGCCAAATTGTTACAAGCACTGTGAAGTGGAAGCTATCATAATGAATAAAGAAGATAAATAAGTCTTAATTGAAATCCATCTCAGTGTAAGCAATAAAGCTAGAGCTTTAATCAAATGGAGTTCATGAACCTTACTTGTATTTTTGTGTTTGGCTGAGGTCCAGCAGAATTCCAGAGAGAAACATGCCATGTTAATTAATAGTTCGTTATTTTTTCCCCCCAATCTCCTTTATCCTGCTGTTTAAGTTATTAAGCATGCAAAAGAAAAAATATGCTTTTGCCTTGAGGCTTGCATCACTATCAGTTAATCTAATTTTTCATTTGTATTCATCATAGATGTAACAACTACAGAATTATAAATATTTTTGTTAATACAAAAGGCATAGAATACCCGTTTGGAATCTCAGTTTATGTGATGTGACTCCATATTTTGTTTTTAAACTGGAAAGCTACATATGGGTTCATATAGTTCATTTATTTACAAGTACATTTTCTATGACATTTAAACTTGTGTTATTGATCTGTTTAATATGTTCCATAGGCTGTGAATTAAATTTCTCTTTCATCCACAGAATAGGTTTGATATAGGTTTAGAATAGGTTTGATATAGCTATAAAGAGAATTATTTTCATTGCTCCAACAATGTGCCCTGGCATAACCTCCTGTGTGTGAATCAGATGAATTTGTTTAGTTTGTCTTTTTTTTTCTCAGTCACTGAGGTGGTCATTCAGGCTTTCTATATTCAGTTCTATCATTTAAATAGCTCTCAGCAAGAATAGATTAAGGTGATTAAGTAGTTTAATTTTGTATATAGCGTTCAACAGCTATATGACAACTATGTGAATTAATTATCAATTTGGACCATATTTGAACCAGTAATCTACAATTAAAGATTCTTTGAATAATTTTGCCAAAGTTTTGAAAAATATCTAGTGTTCCATCAGGGTGAGTATTGCTTATTTGCAAATAAAACTAGGAAATGCACTTGTGATACCAAGGAAGTAACCTTACTACAGAAAAGAGGGATGAAAATCTTAAAACCTTATGTATAAAGTAGTACTATTTAAGAAAAAGACAAATTAAAAAGTCTCTTTATTCTTGTGTCAAATAACATATGGTGGCAAATGACATATATTTCCAAAAGCTGTAAGTTATGCAGTCTAAACCAGAAATTAGCATTCTGCTATTTGTTAGGTGTTACTTGTTTCATCAGCTAACTATTGTCACCTTTTTTTTTTTTTTTTTTTTTTAAATTTCAGAGCTTTTAATACTTATGTATAGTTAGATATTTTAAAAATTACTGTATCTTAGACTGATTATGGAAAGTTTGTATTAAGACAAATTAGTTGAATGCATGTAAAATAATCCATTACATTGTGAAACAGCTACTTTTTACCCAAAAATAGAAAAGGTATTTATGTATTATGAAATACTACAGTAACTAACCATTGGTATTATTATTTTTTAGTGGCAGATTAAAATCTTGGGCAGAACATCAACTAACACTGTGATTAGTTGATTAAGATTGTGACTGTTGAAGAGTTTGAATTCAGCTCCACAGCTGGGGCTATGCTAGCTGACATTAGCTTCTGTATTTTTACTATGCACTCTGTAATTTTCCTTCTGTTCTTACTGTCCTTTGTGAGTACAGAGAAAATGCAGAAGTCTGGCTTCAGATGAATGAATTCAGTGGCTGATGCCATGTAACAGAAGTTCTACAATGATACCAAAACCTAGTTCTTTAATAATGACTAGCAGTAGATGAGTGGATTATCCATTACCTACAATGGAAATAATGTGTGCACAATGTAATGTACACAAAAGGAAAGAAGAGCATAATCTTCTAGGAAAAATGAAAGTGAAGCATTTGTTCATGTTTAATTAGGGAAATGACAATTTCCTGTATCTTCCTGTATCTTAATAGATTCCCACATTCCAAAAACAAACAAACAAACAAAAAACACTTTAGGTCTGTTCAAATGTAAATGAAATTATTTTCACTCATTTAAATTAGCACAGAACATAGCATAAATTATACTTTAGAATAGTTTTTCCAATTTAAAATATGAATATCATTTGTCTTGAAAAGCACATTGTTCTTGTTTGTGAAATTTTCTTTTTTTTTTTTTTTAATTTTTGAAAAAAGCTAGATTTTTTTCCTCATTCTGCTAGTAAAATGTAGTGTTTAAGTGTACTTGCCATATTCCAGGGTCATTTTGCTGGAATCCACAAGTTGCTTATCTCAGCCAGAACAGATATATCAAGCCAGGCAAGTAAAGCAAGAGCAAACATTCAGGTAAGTTTTAAATTGTAATTACTAATTATACTATAATGAGTTGTACAGTTTCATTAGTATTACATAGTTGTGTGTAGCTGTGTGCATACCGGTTGTAAAGAACTACAGGCTGAGAAACGGAAGTATGGTAGGACTGTGTAACATTTTTGAAATACCTTACAGATAATTTATTCAAACAGTGGAGGAAAGACAAATATAGTATAAAAGGTAAAAATGATAGTAATGTGCTAACTAGAAGAAGTGTTATACGAAGTAGAATTGAAAGGTGAAATATTGGTGCTGGGACAGGGGCAATCATGGTGACTTAGGTGACCGAAGTGTTGACAGAAAATATCAGTAAGACTCCAGTTCACCAGGACCTGAAAAAGAGAAGGAATAGTTCTGAATCTCAGAATGAAGACTGTAGGTGTATTTGAAGGTGTAACAATGGGATCACATTTTTAATTATAAGTAGGCAGTCTAGAGAATTCTAATTGTTCTGAAATCTAAAATGTTACAGGATAAGTAGGCCCCTGCAGATGCAAATGAGGATGAGGGGATATTAGTGCAGAAATATTGATATAAGTTAATATAATTTTGTGTCTAGACTTTATTGCTTAAACAGACTAGGGACAGATTTTCTAGCATAGGCAATGTGGAATGCGAAGGAGAGTTCAAAATAAGTGTGGTAAAGGTAATAAAATGTCAAAGACTGAAAAACAGTAATTTGGAGTGGGAGTCAAGGAGAAGTGTATCATAAAGAAGGTTCTGTGCTTAAGACAACTTACAGTCCGAAAGCAGGTATTTCAGTCTTCACTGTCTTTAATTGTTAGACAGTGAGATAAATACCAAGCTGTTTAGATGAACAGGCAGTAATCTTTAGGGGCATTGCAGAGGAGAGATGTAGATTAGAACTGTTCATAGTCAAGGTTAAAGGAGAAACAGACAATCCAGAACAGGTATGGCAATCTTTAGGGTACTCTTTTGAAATGGTTCAGCATAGAGAAAGGATGACCACAAATGTCTAATACTATTTTTGGAACTTACCAGATGTTATGAATTGTACTGTTTCAATAAATGTCCTTTTAATAACTCTATTTTTCAGCAAAGGACTAAAAGTTTTAATTCTATGCCTATTTAGATTCTTCATTCGCATATTTGGTTATTTAGTTACAGAGATCTGTTTCTCTAGCCTTCCATCACTTCAACTGTATTTAAATTATTTATTCATAGATAACATTCATAAATATCAGTTGGAATAGTATAGTACATTAAAAACAAAACAAAATGAAACCACAAACAACAGAAGTCAGCTTACTGGAAAGATAACCAATGTGTAACCAATCAGATTTCTTCTCAACAAAAGAAGCAGGAACTAACTTTTAAAATACACCACCAGCAGCCCTCTCACATTGAATGTGAAGAATACTCCAGCTCCAAAACATTATCAAGAAAAATACTGTAGCTACCAAAACACTATTACATAGATATCAGAGGTGGATGCTTTTGATGCTGTTCTGTCCCTTGTTTGTGTCCTGTGTGCTCTGTGCACTCACAGCCAAGCTACATTTACCAGCTGTGCTACAATAATTGAACATCTAGCAATTAACCTCAGTGTTACAGAGGCTACAGATTGTACTAGTAAATTATACTTTAAGGTATCAGAAACTATTGGAATAGTTAGAAAATGCCTTTTCATCTGCATAATTTATCTTCAATAAATAACACAATCTAAAAAATTGTAATTGTAGTCATACATCTAGACCTAACTCTCATTAAAATTGATTTGAGGGCAGCTTAAGTCTTTAGAAAGCTCCAGTATTGATTTGCATTTTATTGATCTCCAGTATCTGCAAACATATGATTTGATGTTTCTTTTATGTGTAAAATCCATTTAGATGCTCCTTTTAAGAATGATTGTTTCTTGAATGGAACATAACAAACTTCTGACATTTGTCCTAAAAGTTACTATTTTTACAATATATTACTGATCAATACGTAGATTATACTGCAATCATTTTTTATTCTTTTGATAAAATGTAGAAAATGCCTTCTACAAAATGGGGGCCTGTTGGTTCTACAAAATGGGGGCCAAGTGCTCTCTAATTGTAACCTTATCATAACATCAGTGCTTACATTTTAAGTAATTGTGTCTGCATGATTTATATCCTTTGCATGCTTCAATCCTAACATCTTGAAGTTTCAAGTGAGCCTACCCACTAGATCAGGTTTCCCAGGGCTCCATCTAACATGGCTTTGAGCACTTCTAGGGATGGGGCATCTACAACTTCTCTGGCCAGCCTGTTTCAGTGCCTAGGAGTAAAGAATTTCCTCCTAACATCTAATCTAAATCTCTCCTCTTTTAGTTTAAAACAATTCTCTCTTGTCCTATCTCTTTCTCTCTATGTCTTCCTGGAGCCTTCTCTTCTTCAGGCTGAACAGCCCCAGCTACCTCAGCCTTTCTTCACAGGAGAGGTGCTCCAGCCCTCTGATCATCTCTGTGGCCCTTTTTTGGTCCTTCTCTAACAGCCCTGCATCTTTCTTGTGCTGAGGGCCACAGACCAGGATGCAGCACTCCAGGCGGGGCCTCACAAGGGCAGAGCAGAGGGGAACAATCCCCTCCCTCCCCTGCTGGCCTCTGTTGATGCAGCCCAGGACGTGGTTGGCCTTCTGGGCTGCAAGTGTGCAATACTGGCTAATGTCAAGCTTTTTGTCCAGCAGATCTCCCAAGTCTCTTTCCACAGGGCTGCTCTCAATGAGTTCTTTCAGTATATCCTCATGTCTGGGACTGAGAGGTGCAACACCTTGCACTTGGACTTGTTGAACCTCACTGTGTCCATGTGGGCCCAGTTCTCAAGCTTGTCCAGGTCCCTTTGGATGGCATCCCTTCCTTCTGTTGTATCCACAGAATATTGCATATAGCTTCTTAGCATTGCTTACTTTTTATTTTAACCAGGGATAATGCCAGAAAATCCAAATATTTTGAATTTTATGTATTTATATATTTGTGTACTCCTTGTTGTAAACAGTTCCATGCTTCAAAGAAAAAGGTACACTGAACAGAATACTTGTATTTACTTACTGATCTGATGGAAAAAAAAAAAAAGATCTAAAAGGGTCTGTTGTGTCCACGTCTAATATAGATTATGAGATGTTATATCTGTTGTTTAAGAAAATGTGGTTTAGAAATATAGCTAGGAGTCATCACAATTCTGATTAATATTTGATATGTTAGAAACTGATCTATACTAATACACTACCTTTTTTGGGCAGTTCCTGTTTTACTTCCTGTCTTAGTCTTTGTTCTGAGATCACAAACTAACCCACAGAGTGTTGAAAATGGCAAATATATATATGAGTTTTCTACTCAAATGTTTCAGTATTTTCACTGCACTAGTAAGCTGTTGTATCCTTTCTAATAAACAGTTTGATTCCTTTTGTCTTCTAAAGTTTATTGATGAAGTTGCTGCTGTATGGACTCGAGATTTCCCTGTGGTGGCTGACACCTCATAGAATCATAGAATATCCTGAGTTGGAAGGGACCCTTAAGGATCATCACCTGTTAGTTTTCTTTTCACATCAGTAATATGTAGAATCTGGAACTGGAAGGAACTTAAAAAGACCATCTGAGAAATTCTACTCCAAACTCTAATACAGAAAGCAAAATAATTTTCCTTATGCAAGAATCTATTGGATAGAAAGTGTGGTTTATGGCTTGCATGGGCCAATGTAGACTGCAGAGATGTTTTTTACTTTTGATCCAGACTTGATTTCTGGTATGCCTGCTAATATGGCAAGCCCAGCCTCTTTGTGGTACTATGCAGGAAGAGGTAACTGGCAACTCAGAGATGATAGCTACTGAACTGTTTCTTACTGGTGACCAAGTATTTAAGTAGTTTCTAGTACAAATTTGAACAGATTAGACTAAACCACTGTTAGAATCAGTTGGAAGTATTCACACCTGTTGTTTTCGTTGACTCAACTGGGTTTTGTTACCAAACAGTTGAGAGGTACCCTCGTAAGCCAACCCTCACATGTAACATACTTGTGGATCTTTTAGTCTATTTAATGCATGGTTAAAAAAACAAAACAAAACAAAAAGAACCTCTTATTTGGAAGTGGCCAATTGTGTTTGCAAAAAATAAATAAATAACAAAACAAATGTGAAGTTGCTTAGTTACCATTCTTCCCATTAAACTGAATTGCTTCTGATACCTGAGTTTTCAGACTGAAACCTGAACCACAGTGTGATACAATGTGCTTAGTTCCATAATTAGCTCATGGATCCTTTGCCCTTGTGTCTGAACAGCACATGTATAACCTTGATGTCAAAGCTTGTCTTGTCTTCTTCACCAGAAATATTTTTCGTACAGTAAAATTCAGTATTAACATGGAATAAAATGATTGGTGCATAAGGCCTCATAGGGCTTAATGCCATAGCAAACTGTCTGTGTAGACTTATTTTATGGTAGCATTAAGCTGTTCTGCCTAACCCTCTCATTTCTCCCTGTATTTAAAGGAAATGTATTGAGCTAGACTGAAGGTATGCCTTCAATACTTTCCTGATCTTAATTATATTATTTTTATTTTTATTATTACATGGGATGCAATTTATTTTTATTTCAGAAGGACAAGACACAATGTACTCATCTGCCAATATACAGCTCAATTCTCTTTCAATTTATGTATCTGCAGATACTTTGTTCATTTGGGTGAGAATAATTTTACAGAGGCAGACCTTCAAATCAGTGCAATGAGTTTCTCTGCCATTCACCTCAGAAAATAAGATTTATTCAAAGTATGGTTCACCCCAGTGAAGACTTATGCTGTACTGTTTTGGCGTCAAAGTACAATGTATTTCCATGTAATGATCTTTTTATCTTTTCTTTTTAAACAGCTTTTGAACAATTCATTATTTTTACAGTGATTCTTCTGTTGTTGACTCTGTTACTGAAATCATAACTGGGGTTTCTGATTCAAAGACAAAGCATTGAAAGAGATGATGTTTTGTATAAAATTTGTATTTTCTTTGTATTTTTGTGTGAGATAAGTAATTATTTGTTAGTAAAGAATAAATAGTATGTTATACTCACATACTTCAGAGATCATTTCCCTTTCTGAAAAATAACTTTTAAGTATAGGCATTAAAATGAATCCCCAGGGTAACATATTCTGAGAATTTTACAAGTCCATTTATTTAAGGTTGTGATTTTTTTCTTAGCCCAGCAAGATTAACAATTTATTTTAAGAGAGACCCAATAGCTACCGAATGCTGTACATGATAATTGTTTGGTATAAGCTGGTTCATCAAATTTTACTGCTGGGGAAAATGATTTTTATGTGTGAATAATATTAAAACTGAGTCTAGAACTGAAAAAGCTACTTGCAGTAATTTCTTTTAGATGCTTTACAGTGTTTTTTTTTCCAGCATCTATGGGTTCTTACCTGTGCTTGTTGTAAATTACATAAAACTGTCCTTCCATAAATGTAACTGCACAGTCTCAGCTCCTGTCAATACTGGTAGAAATTGTTTGTGAAGAAGGATAGAAATAAAATATAAAGTAATATCAAGGAAATAAGATGGGGGGATGGGAATAAGCAAATATATATATATATATATATATATATATATTTTTTTTTTTTTTTCCCAAGTGTTCTTTTCAAGTACGTTTGAAAAACAACATTGTTGTGAACTGAGTAAGGTGTTTAGGTTAAGGTTCATCCTCTTCATTCATTTCTCAGACAAATCCTTGATTGCATTCTGTTGCATGGTTAATTGCACTGTTAGTGTATATAGACCATTCCTGTAGCCTTGGTGTCAAAGAGATGTGGAGGGATAAGCTTTACTGTTCCTAGGCTTTCTCATCCCCTTTTTTCAGGGCTATAACCTTGTAGAAATGAATCTTGCATGCGAACTAAATTAACTGAAACAAGAAGAGAATTATGTAAAGTAGAAATTTTTGGAGAGTTTCTCTTGTGAGATTTGGTGCTTCCTAGCAAGATCGTGAACTGCTGTTCATTAATGTGGGGATTTTACACCCCTATTTCCTCATTGTAAATTCCCCCAAACCTATGCAGAGATGATTAAAATTAGTCTTTGCACAGAATATCATGGAAAATTATGTCCTAATTTATACTTACTGTGTGAAAAGAAAGTTTGTAAGCCAATTATTTTACTTAATTAATTTCCACTCTAAAGTTAAAAAGACAAGATTCTGAGAATGGGATATTCTTAAAGGATGCCAAATTCAGTCTGTTTTGAAATGAGCACTGGAAGAAAAATGATTATCAGATAGAGACAGTGACAGCATCAGCTTTGGTGTGTTTTTTTTTTTTTTCCCCATGAAATAGGCAAATGTTCCATTGTCTATGTTGCATTTTTTCTTAAACAGTTGTGCCCTGTTTCCTCTAAGAAAAAAAAGATGTGTTAAAAGTTTTAAATATTTTGTGTACTACTGATGCAGTTTGGGAACAGTGAAATTATTTAAGTATCTTTGAGACTCTACCAAAATGTATGTTTTGAAACAACATAGTGCATCTTGGAGACTAGAAATATTTATTTCAAAGACTTAAATTAGAAAGTTGCGTTTAGTGGTAAACTCTTCTAATTTATTTAGAGATTATTTTTTTTTCCTGCTAAGGTGTAGTAGTGTTAAAGTCATTGCCCTTCTATGATCCACGTAGAAATTATGAGATATCTTTAAAGCTTTTATGGTCTATACCATTAAATAAATAGAATTTTTAGATGTATTTCTAGAGTAGATTTTACAGGAAACATTGCAAATCTGCTTTGAAGTCAATTGTCAGAGGAATGCCAGGCTTTGTACCAGGGGACAATTCTTTACCTACTGCAATAGAATTCTGAAATGGTAAAGAGAAGAACTGGGACTGAATTCACCAAAAAATATTATTGGTCAGGAATGTTTTTGATTGACAAATACTAATTGTATTTTTTAATGTGGAGTTTTGTTTATAGATTACTACAGGGATGTTATACAACTTAATTGAAGGAAGCACATTCTAGCTCTGCTGTAAATATGACTACTAACTTAAGTGGTACCTGAGTTGGTAGGTACCTGACATTATTGATAAGTAGATAAGTAGATAGTTCCAAAATGTTTGTTGCTTTTGTTTGAAACATTTGCTTTTCCAGTATTTGTCTAAAAGCCGGGAAGAAGCTATCTGTTAAGTGAAATAATAGAAATCTCCAAATTTACTATATTGCTTTCATTTCTTTGGTTCTAGTTCTGAAAATAATGTAATAAATTGTAAAAACAGTGCACTGCCTAATGAGCCAAATGAAGAGAACAACTTTAATTGCTGTAAGTACCTCTATACAACACACCTTATGTCACTAGAGTAGCAATTAGAGTATGTGCATAAGCAGAATTTTGACATCTAAAATATGCTCAGAACTTATTATTTATAGCCGTGTATCATCTGGTATTTTTTTATTTATTGAAGTGATTTCTAAAGCTGCACTGTATTCCTAGCGACTTTAACAAATAAATATATATTTTTTTAATGGCCCATGTATTGACTTCATGGCAGTTTGATGTGGAGTCTTTTCAGCATACCTGAGTTATTTTCAAAAATACTCATAAACAGTGCAATTCTTGCTTTTGTTTCCTATGAAATGTCAGTCAAAAGTTCTGTAAAAACATACAAATCTGGAGTTGTAGCCTTTTCTGAGACTGTCAGAAATCCACGTGAGCAAAATTTTGCTGTATGAAATTATTTTTTTCCTGTTGGGATATAATGCTTGCTTTCTATGAGGCCATGTGGAAAACAGATTTGTAATATGAATCGCCTAGCTCTTCTATTTATATTTATTTCTCATATTGTTTTCTGAGATGTGATTAACAACCAACTAATACAAAGCTCATAAAAATTAAAAGTATGTATCTTAACTAATGAAGTGACGTACCAAAGCTATGTTTTTGCTTCTTGTGGAAGTGCATTTCTGCTTTGAGTATACTTCTTGATACTTCTCCCTGTAGCATACCAAACAAGATCCAACTAGGAGTCTTCCACATATGTTTTCTTCTGAGACAATGTTATTATTAAGGGTCAGGAGGAGTCCTAATTGGAGAGCAGTAGGAATCAGAAAATATTTTTGTATTTTTTCTTGAAGCAACCATAATAAAGAACAGAATTGTCAAAAAATTTAAATTATTTAATAAATGCACTTCTTTGGTGATTGTTTTAATTTTGCACAGTCCAGAAAGCAGGTGAAGAGGGAGGGTTTTCACAAGACTAATTCAGTCTGTACCACAGTTTGAATACTTTGAATGAGGAATACATACTGCAAAATACATACTTTGAATGAGGAATACTTGAACAGGTGACAAGTTTAAGAACTGTTACCTTACATAGTAAAAAAATTTACCATATTTGATGAAAGGGTTAAAATGGGCTTTGGGTTCTGTTGGCGATTGTTTGTTTGTTTGTTTTTGTCATTGTTTATGTAAGCTTTGGAAATGTCAGTTTCACGTGCAACTTAGCTGTTTGTTGAAATGCGAATATTGGGAAATTCCTATTGTTATTGTTTTGAAAACAAACTGGACTATGGAAAGAAAAGGTCATCGAGGGTGAGAGGGTAGAGGTTATGGCTTTCATTAACGTGGTTCTTGGATTTTGGGAGGGAGGTGCTGATTCACTTACATTTAATTAGCCAGAGTTTTGCATAATTTTCTTATGTACCCCTGCTTGAGCCAGGGAGGGTTGGACCAGATTACCTCCAGAGGTCCTTGTCCTTCCTAACCTTAGCTGTTCTGTGATCTTCACTTTTGGTTGCCTGCACTTTTAGGACTGAAAGCTCCTAGTTTTCTCTCCTAGTTTTCAGTCTGTTGATCTTTCTAGAAGGTTATGCAGCCAAGGTAGAATGAAAGTCAGGCTCTGAAGTACCTTACCAAAATATGAAGTACATCACCAAAATATGCTCAGGAGGGGAAAAACACTCGCTGAGAAAGTAGTCTGATTCACAGATTCACCCATAAGATTCCTAGTATCCTAGGAAGAAAACACTATCAGCATTTTTTTTTTTTCCGAAAGTAATACTGAGAAAGTATGCTTTCCAGAACTTAGCTTTTGTCTATTCCAGAGGATTTCAGGTTATAATATAAAATGTACTTTCTGCCACTGGGGGCAAGATGGTTCATTTAAATAGTATTAAACTGTATTCTTCTTACTGGTAAGAGGAGTTGTTTGCTTGTAGACTGTACATCTTTAAAGAGTTTTATTTTTAATTTTTTTATAGATCAGTCTGATTTCCCTGGTTTTGCTTCAATGCATGAAATAAGAACAAAATTAATTAGAAAAATGAATGCGAATAATACAGCATACAATATTGCAGCATATTTACACAAGTGTAACTTCAGAGTACATTAAATACTGATTACTACAGCAGGCTGTATACGGTATCCTTATATTTAAATTCAGGCAGTATTTTGCAACTGGTGCTGTTGTATCTAAGCAACCATTAAAACTTATTTTAACAGCTGACCAGTCCAGCCTCCTGCATGAGTTCTTCAGTCCAATGGAAAAACTGTTCTTGACAGCGAGAAGTTCTTCAGGCTTAGAGATTCACTTTCTTCCCTTTAATCTGGAAAAACGTTACTGCACTGTCATTCTGGTTAATGAACTGGTAAGGATGGAAAATATGTTCTGTGATTGGCTTTCACGTGATAGTCTAGTCAGTTAAGAAGACTATTTCTGTAAAACTTTAAGATGTTTGCCAGTTATATGTAAATAGGGTAAATGAATATATAAATCTGTTATGTACATATGTTCACATAATGTTTTTGCATGCATATGCAGTTATAAAGATATCTGTATGCAGACTTTTGGAAATGAAAACATGAAAACCTTTTCTCTTTCCATATATATATATATATATTTGTTTGAAATAAAATATTCCTATAACTCTTTTGGGGAAACATTGCTTAAGAATTTGATGAGAGGTTTGCATAAGGTTACAAGTTTCAACTAAGAAATTTAAACTAAAGTTCTCTGCCCTTTTATCTCCACAAAACAAATATGGAATTTAAAACATTTATCTTGATATGGGAGCAAGAGTAATGCTTTTGGATGAGAAATAGACAGGGAAGAAATGCAGTCTTTACTGTATCTAGGATAAGATGCCAAAGTAGAATAATAATAATTTTCCTTGCTCTGTCTCTCCTTCCCCCCCCCCCCCCCCCCCCCCGTTTTTTTTGGTTTAAATAATGCTGTCCAAATTCCGTTCAGTTCTTGTCACCAGTGTAAGGAAATCTGCTGAAAAGGTTGTACCTGAATACTAACTCTGTTGCTGTTACTGTTTATTTTTTTCTTGATTCATGCAATCTGGCATTTGACATATGTTTTTAACTGGAATTGATTTCATCAAATTACCAAGACTCAGTTTTGACCAACTTTCAGCACTTAAAATTTGCACTCCAACTCCTTCGATGTTCCTATAATCCTTTATCTCAGTGGCCTCAAACTTCTTATTTCTGTCTTTCATCCATCATTTCACCTCTTTAAATCACTCTGCTGTGTTTTTTCCCTAGCTGTCATTGTTCTTCAACACCCTATTGTTTCTCTAAACTTCTTCTACATGTGGTTGATCTCAAGGCTTTCATTCTTCTTCTTACGTCCATAATACTACCTCTGTTTCAGCTTTCTCTCTGTGCAATTGCATGTATCTGCCATTCTGTCTGCAATGCTTTCATGATTTGTGGTGGTATATCCAAAACTTATTTATTTATACTTTTTCTCCTCCACATTATTAGCTTCCATATTCTTCCTTGCTATAGAGCAAGAGACTACTGCTAATGTTTTGTGTTTTTGTGTTTGGTGTTTGTTTTTATTGCTTAACTGTGACTTTGGTTATGGCACGTGGTCTTCTTAACGTTCTCCTTGCTTTAAAAGGAAAATATAACTTATGCAATTATGCCTAAGTCTGTAGATACAATCCTATTCAATATTTGAAACCAACCACTGGCTTTCTTTTTTTGTTTTTTTTTTTGTCTTTAAGAAAGTCACTTGGTTGGAAACCTTAAGGAACATACATTTTTGTTGTAGTTTAACTTTGGTGGGCAGCTAAGAATCCCACAACCTCTTGCTTACTACACTACTTTCATCAAAAATGCAAAACAGAATGAGGCTCTACAGAGAAAAAGTAGCTGCATCTCAGCCCAAAACCAGAATAAGTTCATTTGAGTTTCTTGAAAATAAGTGGAGAGAGAGATTAAAGATTTTCTTCTAGCACCTACAGTCAGACAGTGAGCTTATGCCATAGCATTACCTTACTGGCACCAGGGAATTAGCTACAAAGGGGTTATATAAATGTCCTTCTGTCAGTGCAGTGTTGTCTTTGTTCACAGTTCTGTGAAAAGAAATCCAACCCAGTGCTCAGCATTATTCAAAAAGAGATTTTTTGAGGGGGGAGGAAATAGACATATAAATGTGAAACCTCAATACGCCCTAAGGAGCTATGGTGTACACACCTTAACTACTGTGTGCATTTCTAGTTACTCCAGCAAACAGTATAATAGGAATCAGGGAGGAAAAGAAAGAAAAGAAAAAAAAAAAAAAAAAAAAGAAAACAAGAAGCAAGAATGATAAGAAGTATATAATGGTTTCTTTATGGAGAAAGATACTAAAAAGAAATTAATTTCCTTCAGTTAAAAAAAGAGACAGGTAAGGGACATGAAAGATGCATATAATTATGAATAATTTGCAGAAAGTTAATAGAGCAATTGTGGCAAGAGATACAAACTGAACCAAATGAAGTACTTTTTTATATACAATTATTAATTTATGTAAGTCAACTATCACAGGATGCTGGTTGCTCTAAATGTTAACTAGTTCAAAAGAAATTAGACAAACTCATGGAGGCTGGTTTCACCACTTTTAATTCAATATGATGATCTGGATGCAGTCTCTAGATAAAGAATACCCTAACCTACAGTTTTCTGGAAGCAGATCTAAGAAGGATCATTTTCTACATGCTATAATTTTATAATTTCTGCTGTTGGCATTCTTGCTGTTTGTTTTTTTATTAGGAGCAGAAGTATATGCCCTGACAGAAAATAGGAGTCTCATGCTACATTAGGGATTTTAACAACAAAGTTGTTTAATGAAGAGAGGGGAAATGGTGACATGCTAATGAGAGGAAAGCAAATCAGAAAAAGATGTGATCAGAGTTATGGACAGTTAATGTTTCTGACAGCCTCTAGAAACCATTGAGAGTTATCCCCAGTGGTGATGTAGAAACATCTAAAATTTGACACCTGGCTCCTAGTCATTTGTCATAGCAGAAAGCATTAATGCCTCTGAGGAGACACTCATGTCCTGTATGGTAACTGTTTCTGGAAGACCTGTTCCTTTAATCTTAACTGGTTAGGTGGGATGCATTTAAAGGCTACTGAATGTGTAATGAGTTTGATATGTACAACCTTGGGCTAGGAAAACGCAAGTCCCATCCACAAAATTGTATCATATATAGTAAAATGTGGAAACTCCTAGAGTAAGATGAAGCTGCAAAGTATCTGTCGTGACTTGTACAGTGATGACAGGTAGAAATTGGCTTTAAATATTGTGTATATGGCTGCAATATCACTATTGCACCATTTTCTCATTGACAAACAATTGTAGCTGTATGACCAAGCTGTATGATGGTCAAATGGTTTTGTATAATGATGGAGCTTGTATTGTTCAAATACAAGCTTTTTGAACTTTTGCTTTTTTATAAAAGCCCTTTAAAAGCCCTTGCTGGGCTTTTGCTGTTTATAATCTAATAAATCATTTAATTTAGCATTTCTTTCTACATACCTTTCCTAATCATTAAGACAAATGGACAAAAACAGCAGTCAGAGTCAAAATGTAGCTTCATTACAATAAAAGATGTTGAGATCCAAAACACTAGTTAAATGTTGCAACTAGATGTTGCTTTATTTTTTTTTTTAAAGAAAGAATCTGTATGTTAACTTTTCTAATGTTTGAAATGACAGAACAAGTTGTTTATCATTTCTCAAAGTTTTGTTTCCGTACTTATTTTTAAGAAAAATCAAAATTGATATTATTTAAATTTTCAGCATATGTCTTTTCAGAGAAGGAATTGTATATTGGGCAATATAAGTGGGTTGTTTTTTCTCTAGATTTCTGTTTCTGGGCGATAATCTAAATATGAATGACTTTTGATTTCAATGATAGTCATTTATGAAGTCATAGTTTAAAATTGTCACTCTAGATTTTCACAGGTAAATATCTAGTATGAAATTAAATGGCTTGTTTAAAGAATACTTTACTCTCTGTTGTTCTTAATTACTGACTTTCATGGAAACTGCAAATTTCTAGTAGCTATCCATGCTTTTGCAATATTATCTAGCAACACAATTAGATAAATAGCTTATTCAACAGACATTTTATTTTTATTTATTTATTTATTTAAACATTAAGCCCTAGAAAATGTTTATGCTAGCCTTTGCAGCTCATGAAAACTGGAAATATAAATGATGAAAACCAAGGGATTCCCTTCTAAATTTGCAAAAAGGGATTATGATACCCATTCTGCTGAGAAAACCTCAGCAGAAAGAAAACAGGATTTGCATTTTATGGAGATCAAAAAGCAAGATTTCTTCAAAGCAAGAAGGGAAATGGGGAAGCTTGTTCCTACATACAAGTATGTTGATGTCAGTGATGACAAAAAAAGTAATTGATAGTAGAACGGCAACCTAGCAACCAGTTCCTTCATGAAATTAGTTGTACGTGCTGCAAGCTTCTGAGCTTGTTAGTGGTCCTTACGGAGTCAAAACACTGTGTCAAACAGGAATAATTTCTGTTTAAATTGGTTCCCAGGAGTGGCTATTAGTTTGGATGTGGGAAACCTATTTTCCTGTAGGTTTCTTTAATCCTTCTAAAGGAAGATTTGTCTGAATTCTTGAACCAAGGAAGGGGAGAAAATGCCATCAAAGTTCAGTAGTTTTCCTTCTGCTGTGCTAGAAACATAACTGCAATGTTTTTGGCTTTAGCATAAATATTTGATGATGCTTTGAATAAAATAAAAAGCAGGTGTATCTTCTGTTATTGACCAATATTAGAGTGAAAAAATTGCATTGGCTGACAGGTAAACTAACAGACATAAATAAATAAGTTCCCTCATATCTGGAATGAAGAATATATGAAATAAATGCAGTTTTGAGGCATGATTTTATAGAATATAGTTTATGGAAACATGGGTTGACTTTCTGTGGTAAATTATATGTCTAGTCACAGCAACATTTGATCCTCTGCCTTGAAGTCACTAGAAACTAAAGTTATACAAAAGTTTGCAGAAAACTGAAAGAAGTTAACAAAGCAATACTATTATGTCTATTAAATCTCCTGGTGTATGTATATATGTATCTAATTTAATTACGTTTAGTTTTGGGATGTTCTCTTTGTAGTCTTTGTAGTTTAGAGTACTTTTTTTTTTTTTTAACACTTTTCTGTTTTTTTTTTTACTTCCTCCCTCCCCTCCACCCCTCCCTTTTTCCTTCTATTATTCAAGTATTATTTCTCTGATCATTCATTTATACTTTCCTCTATGGCAAATTATTGTCTTCCTTTGTTCTGGGTCATATTTATGGTTATTTTCAAGCTTCTATAGGAATTTAATTATTTTTGATGAAATACAAGTGTTATTTGCTCAAAATTACAGTAACCATTTTCTACAAAGTGAAAAAAAGAAGTCAACTGGTATATATGTTTCAATATATGCAGCTATAGTACATAATTAGAATTCAATTTATCACCATATTTGTGACTCAGGGTATTCTCATTCTGTTAAATTATATGAGGAGTTGGAAAGGATTCAACTTGTTAAAATTTCTTGGCTTTTCAGATTTAATATTCTTAATTAAAACCATTTGGATATCATAGCAGGGTTTGAAATTATATATATTTTTTTCTGTTCAAACATAGTTCTAAAATAATGGTTCTGCTGGATGTGTAAATTATTCTGCAAGCCAGGCCTTCAGTGTTACTAGGTTATCTTTGTTTTCAGTTTTAATATTCTGCTTTTTTTTTTTTTTTTTTTTCCATGAGTTCCTTTAAGAATTATGTGTATGAGCATGTTTCTGTGTTTCAGATTGGAGAATTTGTATACCTGGTAGAAGGAACAGGTGATATACCTTTGCCTTCAGGACTGCTTCCAATGGATAGTCCAAATGTTTTACATATTAGCAGCACATTAGAAGGTAAAGTAAATTGAAGTGAGGGCAGTGAAATAAAGCAAATCACTCTTTGCAAATATTCTTTTCTGTTAAGATTCATTATATGTATCTGGTATAAGCAGTTGTTGGTAGTGAAGTGTAAGAAAGGTAGTACAATGTAAGTATGGGATATTTCTTTTAATGTTGTCCAGTCCATTCTCTTCAGAGCAGCAGTGATCTGGTTATTAGTTATCTTATTGGACTTGTATGTGAAGTTGTTTTTAACAGTCTATATCAATATTTTTTCATATTTTCTCTTTTATTTCAAATGTAGTCTGTAGCCAGATAAAACAGGACAAGTCAATTTACCTGGAGTTTTTCTACTTTTAGAACACATTAATAGTGTATTAAGTATTGTGATTTGACAGATAATCCTATACTTTTGTCTTTAAACAACCAGTGATAAACTGCTGTCAGTTCTATTTCAGAACCAGTATGGCTATATTTGAAATACATATATCTTATGTTCTGAGACTAAATTTAAGAATTCAGTGCTCAGTAGGCAGTAGAGTAACTGTCCTTCTATCTGCTTGTTACTAAATGTAGATTCAGATACCAACTAATCTGAAAATAATTATTAGGTATATAGCCTGTTTCGTTGATAGTAGTTCAGACATACTTCTCCATGACTGAGTCTGGAGGTAAGAGTTATCTGGGAGAAAGGGGGGAAAAGGGATTGAGGGAGAGGGGCAAGTTTTAATAAGTTTGATTGATTTATTTTTTTCCCCAGGATGTTCTCAGGCAAGACAGTTTTTAACATGGTACAAAGATCAAAAAAATATTAACATGTCTAGGTCAAAATGAGGCATTTAGGAAAACATGAAACAATTTCTAAGCCACTGATCTCAATGCACCTCTAGTGATATTTTGTATTATAGCATTTTAGCCATTCTAGACTTTTCCTGGTTCTTCCTGCCTATTACAAGGCCTTACCTTCCTTTAATCTTTGGATTAGTCTGGTCAGAATCATGTTCATGAGATCTTCATATCCTGGGAGCTTTGTATCTCAGCCATTTCAAGCCAGACTGGGCAGAGGTCTGAAGAAAGTCACTGCTGAGTGTGTTTGATTCTGTGGACCAGCTTGACCAAGTAAAAAGTATTCACTGAAAAAAATACGGAGATGTACATCAGTTATGAAACTTTCTCTGCTATGCGTCAAAAGCTAACCAGAGCAGTGCAAGATTATTTTGATTTAAGGCACTTGCATGAAATATCAGAAATCTACGCACCACTTCTCATTTATTAATTTAAGCTCTCTTATCTGTTTCCATTCCTTCTGTAAAGGGTAAAAATATGCTGCTCTTGGCATGCATTTTGCCAAATAAGATGGAACATTTTTTTTCTAAGATCCTTTGATACTAGTGCATGCGTAAAAGCTCTCACCCGCAGTTTTGCTTTCCAAGATGCAAAATTTTTTTTTCCACTGATATTTCTACATATGAATGTGAAAATTTGAAGTAAGTTAAGTGTATGTACAGGAGAGACAAGGAAAGATTTGTTGGTATTTATTTCAGAGAGCTTTAAGGAGAACTATGGATCTCAGAAAATTTTACTGGAAAAACTCTTTGAGTTTTGCCATCTCTGATCAGAGTTATATTGATGGTGACTTCTTTTAGGAGCAATGAAACATGATCTAAAGGAATAAAAGAGTGGTTGTGTTTTAAAGGAAACAGCCTTTTGAAAGTTTTATTGCCATTGTAGTAGTAGTAACACTGAAGTCTGGGATTTTTGATTAACCATGAAAAGCAACTTCTATTTGGATTTCAGTTTGTGTCAATTTTTATTTCCCCACTATGATTAAAAATATTTTTTTTATGGAAGCATGTACTGGAGAAGTAACATGTAACTAAATATCAAAGGAATATTGTATTCAGGTTTTTCTTTGAACATTAAGGATTTTAAGTACTCTATGAAGATATAGTAGCAGTTGACAAGTATTGTTTTTGGTGGTGGTGGTGGTTTTATTTTATATTTTTTATTTTTTATTTAAACAGGTCCAAGTGCAGCAGAGCCGGTTTTATATTTGAAATGCAGTCTTGAGCAGACTCTTGAAGAAAATCTCAGGATTCCATTGATCAATGAATCAAGAGAAAGGGCTCTGGCTATTGCTGCACAACAGCAAATGTCAAATATTGAATATGAAAGAAGAAAGATCACAGAGACTCTGGATAGCAGTAGTGTCCGAGTTGCAACTGCATTGCTAGGGCTGTCCAGAGTAGAGGTGAGAAACACAGAAATCTGGTCCTAGAATTATTTAGCCGTTCTTGTGTGTAAAAATGAAATTTTAAAATTTTAAATTTTCAGGAAATAGTCTAATGAAGTCTTTGTTGTTGTTGTTTTTAATATATTCTGCAATCTGACAGATTATAATCCTCATTCCCTCAGACACAATTTAAATATTCATTCTGAAGTTGCTTCCTCACTCATGTGATTAAAAGGTCACCATTTAAGAAATGTTAGCTGCAGTTAAAAAGAACATTGATGGTTTATTTCAGTTAGCTTCTGAAAAATACACATTGATTAAAGAATCTTTTATACTCTATGCATTGATGTCTGTATTAGTGTCCTTATGCTCATTTTATAAGGAAAGAAAATTCTCTAACAGAATTTTTATTTTTTATAATTATTTTGTATAAGAACAGACATACCAAATTGAGGAGCAGGAAAGACTTTTTCTTGTTTTGCAATCAATACACCATACTTTTGGAAAGCACTGGATCTTCCTTATAAGCTATAGTTCCCTACCTATACATAATTCCAACCTAGGGGTATTTCCCCAAGAATTCAGCATCTAGAAAAAAAACCCTAGATAGTCCAGTAGACATTCAAATAGTATTTGTGAATGAATTTATAATAGCAATACTCCCAAATAACCAAGCTTTTTTCTCACATAGAATTCAAATATAAACATCTATGGATTATGGCCAAAGTCTGGGTTTTATTGTTTAATTTCCCATGTGAACCTGATGCTACCTGACCTCAGGCAGTTGGCTGGGAAGCTGTATGTTATTCCAGTTTTTCAGCTGGACTCCTTCCTGAGTATGGTTCCCAGTCCCAGTGCTGCATGATTCCCAGTGCTAGGGGGAGAGAATTTTCCCTAGAGTCTTGAGATTGTTAAATTTATGCCTTTTTGTTTACAGATAAGTTTAAAAAGTAATACAAATCAAATTAGTTAATGTTAATATGTTTGTCATGGGACAAGAATTGTAACCATGTAATTTAGACACAAATATTTTTGTTTTGAGCATACCTGCTATGCTGCCATGGTGACATTTTATAAACTTTTCTTAACTGAAGTCCTTTAATATCACAGTTGGTTAACAAAGACTTGATGAAAGACTTGACTGCTCTGAAGCTGTGGATCTAATTGAGATGGAATGTAATGGTAATAGTCTCTCTATGACTAAGTATGCTAAGATCTAACACGAGTGCTAAATTTACCTACATTGAAGAACAGTGGAAAACAGTAATGAAATGTGCCACGTTTTGTACTACTGAATAAATAATCGTGGGAGAAGTGAAAATAACATGCAAAAGGACATATTTGTTTCATGTACAGAAAATTTTTTATTTGCTCGTGAGAAATAAAATAAAGTAGTTCTGCTATACTGCTGCTGTAGAAAAAACTTCATTTAAAAATATTTCTCAGTATGGAAATCCACTATGCACATAAATTTCTAAAAACTGTTCCTATTGTTCTTTTTATTATGAATTCTGTCTTGCTATCTGTATAAAAGTGAGAGTATAGAAATTCTGGTGGCATTTATTGAAGAAACTTCTTTTTTGAGGGGGGCTTCTGCTCTGCAACTTAATTTGGAGTTGAAGTATTCTTTTATGTTCATTGTCTAAATATCCCCTCCACCATTCCTGAACAAAAAAAGACCCTGTCCAAAGTTTTTATTAAACTAAATTTTACTCATGTTCACTTAAATCCCATTTAAAACAGCAATAAATGCAAGCTGTATTTTGAAGTTAGACTGGATATACATCTTCAGGAATGTATATTTCGTGTTTCTACTTGACCTGTCTATATGCATGGTTGAAAATCCTGGCTATTTTTGTACAGTGCTTTTACACCTTCTTTTCCTTGCTGCAAGAAAGAGAGATCTATTTTGATCATCTTTGATGATTAGAGTTACTACAGTTACTAAATTTGTTGAATTTATCGTTTATCTCGAGCATTGCAAATATACTGTGTTGTTGGATCAAAAATTAAAATTGTGAGCAAGTCGCATGTTAAATCATTGCGTTCTTTCAGTAATGATTTCCTTCAGGTGTCTAATTTAGTTTTCATTTTGAGATTTAGAAGCCTCTTTTGATTTTGCCTTTATGTGTTATGCTAAAACTTTACTAAAATGTTTCATGCTGTGAATTAGCAATGCCTTTCACCAAACGGAGGAGCTTGTTTGTCCATAAAATTAATTCTAAATGCTTTGATTTCTCGAACATATTGTCAACATTTGAATAGTAAAGTTAGCACAGTTAACTATACAGTAATTTCTCACAGAATGTCAAAATATTTTTTCTTTTTTCATACTATCATTAATCAGAAATTTTATGGATTAAAGAAACACCTGTTCTGAAACAAAATACATTTTTATTTTAATATTTTCTTTTTTTTTTTTTTTCCTCTTCTCTGAGTGTCTTTAAAGGTTGGTAGGTGGTTTCTGAGTAGGAGGTGTTTTTACTGTAAATCTCAAAACATTATTTTTAAATTAATGCTTCAGATACATGATATCTAGAAAATTGTACCAAACAGTCTTTATTTAGGAGTGCCTCTCAACCATTGCTATGTAACAGGACTAATTACCACTTTACAAGTCATGGAATTACGCATTTAAGCCTGTATCTTCCTAACCTGAAATTATTATGAGATCATTGTTCATATGTATACATTATTCCTTCACTTGCAGAGATGCGAACTCCTAAAACCTCGTAAATTCCCACCAGAGTTGAAGTATGTGGATTACAGTGTACAAGTGAGCATGCGAGAATTATTTGACGTTCCTGAGAAACTCTCTGTTCCAGTGTTGGCATCTAGCAGAGTTAATTTGAAAGTTCCTTCAATAAAAGATGTTTCACCTGAGAAAATAGGTAAGAATATTCATAAATATAATGGATTTGATTTATTCTCCCAGAGAAGCTCTTTTCCTAAGATTTCCTAAACACTTAAAGAAAATGGACTTTCTCTCAAGTCCTGTACTGAAATTTTAAATGTTTTCTTATTTACTTGGCTCACATTTTGATCCTTCTTTAACTAGTTTTTAGAATGATTTATGTAAACCTATATAGCATTCTAGGTTGTATTGAATAAAAGAACTAGACCAAAATTTATGTTTATATTTACCTGATCCGCGCACATTTATATCACAGTTAATGTGTTGTCCCAGAAGTATCTGGTAACAACACAGACAAATAAGTTTTGGCTTTGCTGGTTCAAATTAAGTATTAATTTCCTTAGTAAATTTAGTAAAGGCTTGAAATATAGTCAGTCTATTAATGTGAAAAATCTACAGATTCTTTTTATTGCTTATAAGTCTTGATAAGTAGACTCCTTCTGTAAGTCCCTGTACTTCTCAGTGGCACTTGAAATCAGTTGTGCTTTCATGGCCTATGTTTTTATACTTGTTGCACCCCATGCATTTTTGGTTTCTCTTCTGGAGGAAAAATAAGGAATTCCTGACAAGTCAGAAATTGTTACAGAATTGTTCTGTTTAGATTATAGTATCTGCGCTGTGAAACATTTTAAGGTCTCCCAGGCACATTTTCAGGAAAGTGAAAATGTAGTATTAAAAGCAAGTAGACTAGTGGTCAGTAGAAGCTGTAGAATAGAAGTATCACAAGTCGGAGGCTAAAATATTTCTTGAGTGACAGGGTGTTTAAATCCTAGTTAAAATTATTTTGTTGTCAGTTTTAAAAAAATAATTGCCTGTGTTTGTAATAATTGATAGAGGTGATACTAAAAAATTGTAAAGGCTTTGTTGAGTGGTGTAGTGTATTCTTTGGATTGTATTATAGAAATGGGAAAACCATCCAAGAAAGAGAATAAAATCTGCACAGACAAAATCTGCACAATCTAATAATGACATGATACTGTGCTTCCATCATAATCTCAGAACAAAGGTTGATAACTGTCCAGGTATTAGGTCACTATTACTTAACAGCTTCTCAAATTATTTTTGCATTTTTTTTAAATGTGGATGAAGATATCTAAAAAAAAATAAAAAATTACTAAAATATAGTGAAAAAATACATTAAAGTAAGGAAGTGTTTACTTTTCTCTTAATTTGTGCTGATTCTTTATCCATCAAAGGAAAGCATATAAAAAAAAATCCAAAAGAGCTGCAGAGAATACAATCACTCTCTGTCTCCCCTCACACACACTTAGAATGTGGGAGCAGTATAAATGTCTGGCAAACATTTTAAGAACGCTGTTAACAAGGAATTAAAATGTAAAAGTCAATGCCACTGAACATATTTTATTGTAAAAATAGATCTTGTTAAATAGGCTTATTAAATATTTGACAATATTACAGATTTAAGATATAAGGAAGAATACAATATGTTTATCTTTCTCCTAGTATGACATCTTGACCAAAACCAAAACAATATACTTGACTGGAACAAAAATAATAAGCTAAGCAGATTGAAAAACTGGAGAATTTTTTATTATTATTATTCATTCATTGCTGGAGAACCATCAGAAAGTGAGCTCTCAGGAATTAGTTCTTGTTGGACAATTTTAACCACTTTTCATTACCAATTTGGAAATTGGTATGAAATGAAAAAAAAAATAATAAAAAAAAAAAATATATATATATATATATATATATATATATATATACTTTGTCAAGTTAGTAATGACAGATTTTGTGAAAAAGTATTTAGTTAGAATAGCCTCATGATCTATGTATTTCGGTGCAATCAAGCATATGGAACTATGTGTTGGGAATAGACTGCATGCTAAAACGTAATAGAGACTGATTTTGGAAAGACTCAGAGTTCTTTCAATTGCACTTTGAGTACCTGTCTTAAATCTCCTCTTAAAAATACACAGAATGTAACTTGTTCTTTGCTAAGTAAAAATTTTGGTATGTAAGAAGACTACATACCACAGATTTATCACCATTGCCTTGGAACATCATCCTATGGGCTTTAGTAGCTTTAGATCATCAGAACTGGCCTAGTAAGTAGTTCAATCCCAGTGTAATATATATATATATATATATAACTCAGGCAAAAAGTAACGGAAAATAAAAATGTTTTTCTTTATAAGCCAAAAGATAATGAGTTGGAGCATGTAAAAACTCATGTAAGGGTTATTATAACCTTGAAATAAGTTACTTTTTTCATAGCACTGTATATTAGCAAAGAATGAAAAGGCTAAAATGTCAAGTGGAATTCAGATAATGGCTCCAGATTTTAAAGAACAGAGAAGTAGCGTCCTAACGTACCTCCATGTTTCACCAAACAGACAAGTTGGTGGTTTCCATGGATATAACATGTAGAAATGTTTTGACTGTCTTACTTCATCTGTCTCAGTATATGTGTGTGTTTCCAGAGCAAAAACAGTACAAGTTACTATTAGTTCTAGGTTGTAGCTAATGGTTTCTATCCCTTTGTTTTCCTTTCTCCCATTCCTTGCCATAATCCCTAATTAGTCAAGAAGCCATTACTTTTGTGACTGGTGATAAAGAAGTGACCTTCCTTTAAGTGAGAAGTTAAGTGAGAAATTGTGCAATGGCTAAAGCTATGAACACAGGGAACACAAGCCAGTACAAAACAAAAGGCCAGTAAGACTGTCTATTAGACTGTAAGCTATGGTAAACGTTTCATTCACTATTATGCAGCTATAATAAGGAATACAAGCTATTATTACAAGCTATTATAGTTCTTATCAAACCTGTCTTTTCTACTTTCTTTTTTTTTTTTTTTTCCTCTTCCCGCAAGAAAGCTTCAACTTTCTTAGTTTTCTCTGATTTCATTAAATGGTTGTTGTGATAAGCTTTTCAGCAACATAACCAATGGGTTTAATTAAGTGGCTGTCTTTAAGTGACCCCCTTTTTTATAGAACAGAGTTTTATGCAACCAAGTGGTTTAAGGTACTCTTGCATAATGAGATGTAAACTTCATTTCTACCAGTAATTATGAACAGTACATAGAATGCACAATACAATTACATTCTTCTTGAAAAGAATGTGATTTATTATTTAAAGGAGTGCAGTAAGTACGCGTATTGGCATGCCTATTCGACTGCAGTAAGTGCCCATATTGACATGACTACTGAATTTTAGGCTGATCTTTTGGTATTTACTGGCAATTTAAAAAGCAAGCAATCAAACAAAACAAACAAACAAAAAACACCAGACCTTAGAATAATACCTTATATCCCATTTGTTAGCAAAGAGGGTCACGTTAGCAAAGAGGGTCATTTTACATTCTACCCCAAAATCTACACCAGAAACAGCAAAAAGGCACACCTCTAAACTGTGTTGATTTATGAAAATGTTATGCATGAATAACCAACTCTACAATGCAGATCCAATCTCAGTATTTTTCTTATGTAAACTATAATTGTAGTTAGAGACATGGTATGTTCTCATTGCCATACTGACCAATAAGTAAAGTGCAGAACAACTAACAGTCTTCTTTCTATGACTTTTAAATGATGTCTCAAATATTTTCTCAGCATTGGGTTTTAATCATAACAGTCTCTCTCTCTTTTTTTTTTTTTTTTGCCTTTCACTAAAGCAATTTCCTGAGGCTTTAAATCTATTCTTCAATAAAGTGTTATCAGTAATTCTGTTATTTCATCCTAGTGTTCCATGGTACAAATGCTACATAACTTTTCCAGTATCTTATTTTTGTTGGTTTTGTTTTGTTTTGTTTTATAAAGCAGAAAGTCTTAATCTTTTTAAGCAAAATTACATAGTTACTGGCCAAAACACAACTTTGCTATATTTTCATTTTACCATTTATATTCTGAGGCTTTATTCTAACTCCTTATCACGTTAAGACCTTCAGAGTTCAGTTCTATGATTTAACTGGCAGTATAGTAAGAAAAATTTAATTACTTTTGGTGGTCTTAATCATTGAGGATAGTGAGCCAGTAATGGAATTAGAAGTGTAAAGGATAACATTCCTTTCTTTCTCTATACAAATAATTTAAAAAATATATATTATTCTATTTCAAAATGTGTCACTGAAAAATGATGTGTAGCTCTTTGTCCTTACAAGTTTCACAGCAGCTACATTTATTGAGTATGTACATATATTAGTAGAAAGATGTTTTAGTCTTGCAGAAGCGAGAAGAAATTAAATATTAGACCGGATGATTTTCATTTGTGTTTAATACCTGCAACAGTTAATTCAGTGGAGAATACCTGCTTTTTCTGGTGGTTTTTCTTGTTTTTGTTTTGTTTTGATTTGCGAAAAACTTTTTGAAGGCCTTTCACGTATTCTGGTGTGTGAATAGGCTTAATGCTGTGGTGAAGTTGTTAATCCTCAGAAAACGTATCAGAGAATTCTGGACCTCGTTCTCTGTTCAGAATTTAGTATTGTCTTTCAGAAGATTCATGGAAACCTGGAGTCTGCCTAAGTGAAGAATTTGTGGATTGAAAGAGAAGGCTTCAAGCTCACTTGACAAATGAAATCTGTAGGGCTGAGGATGCTGATATGTGATTTAGGTTTTCATCAGTGAATGCTGACAACCACTTACATGATTGTCAGTGTTAAGGCTTATCTTTGTCTTTGCAATCTTGACACAATTACATTTGTGAGGCATAGAAGGTACTGCTGCTCTAAAGGCAGTAATAGATCTTGTGTTGTCAGGTCCTGTTTCTCATCATCACCAGTCCTGAGAGAAGACATTGGACTCTTTTCATTTTAATTATGTGCATATTTGGACTTGTTCCATGCTGTGACTGGAAGGATTGCTGTGCTGTCCTGATGGCGTTCCCTGACCGCCTTCTAAAGTTGAAATCACAAGAAACTTTGAATATAGAGAGAGTTTTTATGGCTCTCAAAACTGTAACCTGATAAGCATCCATCTGCCTTCATATATTCTGTGAACCATTAGGGTAAAATCATCTAATAATTAGAAAATTTTGCTGTGTTTTTTTAAAGACATGTGTTTTATAGATCTTAAATTTAATATAATTACTTTTAATTTAGAGTTGCCAGAGTCACTAAAATGCTCTTTGTAATGCACACACATATATTGATTTTTTTTTTTTTTCTGATTTATCTAGAGACTTCCTACCATGGAGTCCTTCTTTGTAGATTTTTTTAAAGGAAACAACATCTTTCCTTAAAAAATTCTAGATTGCAGACAAAAAGAACGTGTATTACCATGTACTACAGAAACATCTAGCCAGCACTTCTTGTATTAAGCGATAAGACTTCATTACTAATTTTCATTAACTTGTTCTTTTGTAGTAAATGTTATAAAAAGTTGTCTCTGAGTCTTCCTGTGTAAACTTACGCTTATGCATTCAGTATACTTCTTTTTATTAGTTGTGAACAATCTTCTCTGCTTGTAGGAAATTTTGCTTAATCTCCTCCTCCTCCTCTTTCCTTCTCTTGCTCACTTTTTAAAGATCCTGCCTCAGCCAGTTCCTTATTCTAGTCATACATACATATATTACTTTTTGATATATGTAAATTTTAGGCAACTATTTTTGACAGATTGTATCTCTGTTCTTGTGATGTAAGATACAGAGGCTTAAAAATTTATTCTAGCATATTTTTCCAAATGTAATACTTTATAATTTGGCTAGCCCTATTCAGGAGGGTCTGTGTATCGGGTGACTTAAAAAAGCACCTTAGTTTCACTGTCTTTCTTCAGTTATATTAAGTAAACTTCTTATTTGGCAGCATTTCAGTTGCCCCTTAGCATAGTTACTGTGTAGCCTGCTTATCTCTAAAGTTTTTACAACTATTCTTTAGGAATACTGAGGGTCCATGTTTATTAAAAAGTAATCAACAACAACAAAATAAGCAAAAATAAACAAAGAAAATCAAGAAACTATTCATTCTACTTTATTATAGTGCCACACACCAGTTTCTGAATTTGATACATGTTCAAGGCTGATAAGTATTTGTGACAAGACTGAAAATATATCACTGCCATTTGCATTTTAAAATCAATTAGGAAAAAACTGCTTCCAGGCCATTTCTTTTTCCAGCATAATTTTCCTTTTTCCAGTTGATTTAATGTATTAACTTTTTGCTTAGATGTGTAAGGATGTACTGTATTGAAGTGGAGAAAAGAATAAATAATCAGTTAGTGGGCTTCTTAGAAATTCTTCTGCTGTATTCAGATAGAGCTAAAAAAAATTAATCAGCAAACGAATGTGCACAGTGATAGCAAAAATTTCAAACCATATCAGCACTCATTAAGGGATGTAAAAGAATGGTTGATTTTTCAAGACTACTGTGTAGAGTGAGGTTCTAATTCAGATAAGTTCATTTGAAGACCCAATACATAAACAGAAATTAGAAGAGTTCTGGGCTCTTCAGCATGGTTGCTTATTTAACCTTACAGGAGTCTGTGCCTGCAAATTCGGTCTTCAGTTCAATGTAGCCAATTATGTGTGACATGTGCGGTGTCAGAGGCTGACTTAAGTTCACTGTGAGACTGAGCTTTGACTTTCTGAATAGATATTAACATCATTACTGAATAAAAGCTAATAGAAGGTGCATATAGCTGACTAACTGCTGAAGACATGTAGTTTCCTACCACTGGAAATTATGCCAACAGATTGTGATATGAAAGAATCGCATTTCTATTCCAGCCCTTACCCTCCTAACAGAAATTATAATAGGCCTAAATAGCAACGAATCTACAATGTAATATTTTTACTAGAATCCAGCATATGTTTTTCATTTCATTCTAATGTCAACAAGAAGTGAGTTTTTATTTTATTTTGTTTTAAAGGTTAAAGGTACTGTTCATTGGCTAACACATTTAGAGTATTAACTTTGAATTCAAGTCAGGCAGACCTAAAATGAAGAGTTGTGGGATTTTTAAGAACCAAAAAACATGGGCTTTATTGATTCCAGATGGTGATCTGATTGTCTTTTGTACCAAATAGATGGCATAAGATGCTAGCCATTTGCTAGAGAACAAGATCAACACCTACATGCTGTAAATTAGGTTTCCAAGAATGTATGGTCATATTACACCAAAAGTTCTACTTTTGCAACTGCCCTTGTTTTGACAACTGTTTCACTTCTAAACCCAATTCAGATTCAGAATCAAGTAAATGTTTCCCATAGGCATTTATCTAACACAAATCTATAAAATGAAACTTCTCATAAAGTGTTTTATTTCCTGCTTCTAAAAGTCCTTAGTATGTAGCATGTTTGACCAAGATATTGGGTGATGAAACTTGCTTGCACTTCTCAGCACAAGAATGTTCAAATTGTTGTTCCTTCTCTACCCAAAGCATTTCCTCATTATCAGACAACAGACTGTCATGGGAAGAGTTCTTTGCTTAGCCAGCTGAACTGAGAGAACCTACGAATGATTGGACTTGATGATCCTTAAGGGTCCCTTCCAACTCAGGATATTCTATGATTCTATGATTGGAGCTCCTGTGAATGATTAGAGCTCAGATCTAAGGCAACCATGACTGTAGCAAAATGATTAGGATGCTCATCCAAGAAGGAGAATCTAGGGCCCATGGTCCAAGGGCTGTTTGCCTGTTTCATGTGAAATCTGTCCCCATCAAACAATGAATATCCTGTCTAGAGAGGGAAAATGTACCAGCAACTGGTATTGTTCTGCCTGATTTTTCACTGTCAGAGGAATGCTTGCAGTCTCATTCATTTCCATGGATGCAGGCTCTGCTTCCTGTTACATGGAAATAATGCAAGGGCTGCTGGCCATTGCTTACTGTTATTGCTTTTGTCCCAGAAATTGTAAGGTCAGTTGTGACCCTATGGATTATTTTAATCTTTTAACTAGCTCCTAATCTAATCTTTGCTGCATATTTTACAGGACTGGGTAAGAAGAAAACATGCTAAAATTAGATTTATAAGCCCAATTTACTTTATGGCATTTAAAATTTGCATGAAAAAATGCAGAAAATAAAAAAAAAAGACAAAAAACAAACAAACAAACAAAAAAACAAACAAACAATATTTATTTTAGAGAGGGTTAAACCTGAGGTGCAATTTATACTCTTTTTGATAGCCTAGTAATGTTGAAAGATTAATACTGCCATTTATATGATTTCTCTCTTGAACTTTGGTTATTTTTGTGCAAAAAGTGAAGTACAGATGACATAAGGCAACAAGAGAGCTTCAGTTTGCTGTTCATTTGCAGAGGTGAGAACTGAATATGCGAGGAACACCACTTAATGAAAGAGAATGAGCAGCATTGCAAATAAAGATTGATTGCACTTTCAAAGTCTGGTTATACAAAACAATAGAAAATAAGCCACATTAAAGGAAGAAGAAGGGAAGCTCCACAAGAATTTGCCAGGTGTTCCCCCTTAGGGAGAAGTGAATTGTTTACAGAGTTTTATCTGTAAGTTTCTGTCATGTCAATACATTGTCTCTGACCTTCTTCATTATCTTTCCAATGTGGGCTTTTGGCATTGGTTTCTAATCTTGTAAAATGCTGAAAAGAAAGTCTTTGTTAAATATAAAACTACAGGGAAGTTGTTACAGCTCCAGTCTTCAGTTTTTCAAGTTCCTTAGAGGCTCTTGGGATGGTTGAATGGAACTCTTTTGGTGGCCAGTTGGTGGCATTTGTAAAGTGCCTTCCCTTCTGCTTTGTAAAGTGTCCTAAAAGGGCTAGTGAAGGGGGCAGGATACTGTGAAAGTCTCTGATTCTTTCTACAAGTGAGAGCAGAAGAGGATGTCTCTGTAGCAGACATTTTAGATCTGGCTATTTTCAAATGCAGAAAGCATTTGTATTTGCTTCTTCTATACTCTAGGGATTACTGTGGGGAGTTTTTCTTACATGCACTGGAATGGGCAAACTGGACTTTTTATGACTGTTGCAGTTTAACCCCAGCAGGCAGCTCAGCACCATGCACCCGCTCACTCACTCTCCAGGAGGGATGAGGGAGAGAATTGGAAAAGTAAAGGTGTGAGAATTCATGTGTTGAGATAAAGGCAGTTTACTAAGTAAAGCAAAAGCCCCATGCTCAAGCAAAGCAAAACAAGGACTTCATTTGCTATCAGCATCATTCTCATCAGCAGACGGATAAATATTCAGCCACATTCAGGAAAGCAGGGCTCATCACATGTAGTGGTTTCTTGGAAGACAAACGCCATCGCTCTGAACATGTGTCATCCTCTCACCCCCTTCCTCCTTCTTTACCCCAGCTTTTATTGCCAAGCATGGTGCTCTGTGGTATGGGACATTGCTCTGGCCAGTTTGGGTCAGCTGTCCTGGTTGTATCCCCTCCCAACTCCTTGGACACCCCCAGCCTCCTCGCTGGCAGGGGCAGCATGAGAAGATGAGTCCTTTGGTCTGTACAAGCGCTGCTGTACAACAACTGAAAACACCTGTGTGTTATCACCATTCCTTACATTAAAACTCTAGAACACAGCATTGTCTGAGCCTCTCTGCAAAGCCAGTTAACTCAGCCAAAAGTAGAACAATGATTCTGTTTAATTTGGACACTTCAGACCTTTTTGGAAACCCAGACGTTCAATCCAAAATTGTGCATAGGAAACGTCTAACAAGGAGCTCTCATGCTAACTACTAAATTTAATAGAATTCCAGTTGTTATTAGGACTACCAAATAAATTCTGTTGTTTCCAGTGTCTTTCATGGTAATTGTTGACCAAAGTGTTTGAGCATTTGATAGTAACTACTGTACTTTTTTGATATTTACAATAATTCATATACAATAAGCGTATCTATCACGTTTAACAGATCTTTTAAAATATTCCTCTTTGTACTCTATTAAAGACAATAGAAAATGTTGTTTGGATGTTTAAATCCTTTTTTTTTTTTTTTTTTTTTAAATGAAAACTTGGCCTTTTGCCATTCTTTCATTATAATACTTCTAAAACTACATTGCTCATTTTAAATTGTTGTTATGTACTACTATGGAGAATCTCTTACAGTTTACTGGAACTCTGCCCAGATCCTGCATGTAAAATAAATGTTTCTGAAAAGTTTTGCTACCTTTCACTGTTTTTTGTTTGTTTGGTTTTAGATGGAAGTGATGCAGTTGAGCTTCCTATAAAATTCATTCCTCAGTATGCTGGTTGCTACCGCTGTGAGATTCTCCTGAAGTCCTCCCGGGATATTCGTGTCTATGTGATTAAATGTGTAGTGAATACAAGCCACGCTGAAGCAGAGATTGAATTTCTAACTCCAGCTTACCAGGCAGTGATTCAGGATATTCCAATTGTAAGTTCACTTTACTGCCTGAAGCTAAACTAAGATTAAGGATTCTTAGAAACTGAACTCTCGATCAATACAGTTAAAATTTACTATTGCAAAATCCACAAAAGCATGTAAATACTGACTTCAGTATTATTACTCCAAATCCATATTGGATGTGGTGTAAGGCTTATTGGGAAAATTAGTTTCTAGCAGTTCAGAGAGTAAATTATTGGAGTTTATTTCTAATGTTTCATTTCTGTACTTATATTTGATAATCTGCTAATTAATAACTGGTTACCATACTAAAGGTGAAAAAAGAGTTGTTTAATCTAAGGAACAATTCATTGTGTGTGGTGTTTTTTTTTAAAGGAGTTCTCTTGAAGAGCATGCTACAGTTAGATTACATGCAATTTACAAAATGTGGCAAGTGTAGGCAGAATATTACGTATAGTTTTATCATATCTATTTTGCATTTTAAGCATTTAACAGATGAGGTATATGACCAGGGAGTGAATATGGAGTGTAGGTTAGAATGTCATTTCCTTCAGAAAAATCATTGCTCACAATTTAGACAACTCAGATTTAAAGGAAGAAAAATGAGCAAATGATAGGGAAGAAGCTTGAGTTGCAAGAGAAAGGGATACAAATTCTTTAACAAAGAAGGATGATAAAATGTTTTCTGAGATTTGAACTAGGGCTTGATATATATAATTGAAGTGACCTTTTGATAATGCTTTTGATAACGGTTAAGAATACTAGTGAATTATTATATAGAAAAATTATCTGAGATTTTGTAGAAAAAAGAATGGCAGCAGCTTCAAATATGGATACAATATCTATCAAAAAATGATACTGTGGATACTCAGTGAAATACTGAGATTTGACAAGGAACTAATTAATTGATTAAGAAAGAGAAAAAATAGTAAAGAAAATCAAAGGAAATCATTTTACAGCATTATCTTTTCTTACACATAAATGTTAAAGTATTCATATATTATTTATTTACAATTGATTTATTGAACATTACATTAGCTGAAATGAGGCTGTTATGTAACACAGAAAGGTAAGTATTTTTTTTTCCACCTTCTCAGACAGAGGGCTTCTAAACAGATTGGCTTTATTTTTATTTTTGTTGACCTCCAAATGTTCATAAACATATGCTTTAAAATTTCTTTAGCAGTCATATATTTATTCTGTTAAGTTATGCTTGTTTTCTTAACAAGGAATTAAAAAGTACTCCAAATGGAGCATATAATCTGTGTTTTTGTATGTGTGTGTAAGGAGAGAGAAAGAATGTGTATCTCTCATTTAGTCTGCCTCCTCCCATGGAAAGCACATGTGACAAGTCTATGCTAAAATATATGCCCTACATTTGCAAAATCAAACATTGATGAATAAAAAAAAATAAATAAATATGTGAAGTTGTTCCTGTCCTTTTACATTTTAAGCTTAATTTTATGATTACATATGTTTTTACAAGGTTTATTTTATGTTCAGCATAAGAGACGTGTTTATCTCTGGAACATGTTTTACTTTTATTCTTTCTAGCTCTAGCATTGTGTCTGGTTTACTCTATGCTTTTCAATTCCTGAACTGAATACAGAATCAGAAACATTTCCATACTTTTATGTTGTTAACTATCATTTATGTTTGTCATTCAAGGTAGGGCTGTTCAGTCTGCTAGACCTGGTTCTTTGAACCTCATATTCAGTGTTGCTTCTTACAGGCACTAGCAAACGAACTGTCATAACATCTATATGGTAGGTGAAACATTTTATAAATGGAACAAAAAAGTGTCAAGTGATTTGCTTAAACAACACACAGTGACAGAACCAGAATAAGAACCCGCCTGAATCTCACATTCTTGTTCCTTTCTTGATAAGCAAGTTCAGTCTGAACATCAGAAGTATCCATAATTTTCACAAGTGTGAAATGAATGTAATTGTTCTCTCATTCACTTTCAGCCTCTACATTGAAAAGGTATAGATCCTATACATGTGACCTTATTATGTACCTTAGGTCTAATCACCTACAATCCTGTGAAATGTTTTTAACTCCTTTAGCATTAATTGTGTTTGTCATTAATTTAACAGGTTTTGAGATAGCAATTAATTAAAACTATTTGTTAATGCATAGGTGCAAGGGAGTAAAATAATGTATTTTCATTTTCTGATATTTGTGGTTGACCTTTCATTAGAATGTTTTAAACAAATTCATGCTGTATTGGAAGAATTTGCCACAGAAGGACTTCAAAATGACCGTGTTTGTCAACTACATTTCTCAACTGATAAATTATTGTTTGAGATTAAGGAGAAACACGCTACTCATCAATATAGTCATCACTAGTGTGGGTAAAGGAAACAACTGATAACAATGGCTCTAGAAATTATTGAAAGTAAAACAACTTAGGCCCACAAATGTTGACTGTCCTCCTCTCTAACATATCAAAGAACAATCACAGTGATGTTTTTCCTCTCTCCTCCTTTTAAAACAATCATTTAAAAAAGGATGATGACCAGCTAGTTTTAGAACTGGTCAATCTGTTTTTCAAAAGGATATAGTTGTTCCTGATGCTGTAGTGAAGAAAAAAAAAAAAAAAAAAAAAGAGAAGAATAATAATCTTCTTAATTCTTTTTCTTACTTTTATTTTATCTTCAGCATGAGGGGGGTAATGAGGTTATTTTTATTTTATTTTATTTTATTTTATTTTATTTTATTTTATTTTATTTTATTTTATTTTATTTTATTTTATTTTATTTTATTTTATTTTATTATTTTTTTTTTTTTACTTTAATGCTTTCTGCCACTGATGTTGCAATTGTTATTATTACAGATTTGGAGATTGTAGTGATAGAAGTATTTTGAAAAATTGAGGCATTTTACAAATCTCAGTATTCCAAACAAGACATTTCTGCTCAACTACTAGGATATTTACTTGTTAATAACAAAGTATTAAATGTTGATTATACATATTAATCCCAGCCTAAATATATGATATTGCAGATCTCATGCCATGCCATGACTTTAGCTCTGATAACTACAGTTGATTGTGCATTGTTGATGAGGTTTAGAGAGCTGAGTTTAAGAGACTTTCCAAAGAAGAAAGAATTGAAATAGGTTGTCATCTTCATTCTCCAAAATCCATTGCTTACCTCTGGCATTTATCTGTGGTTTTCCATGGGTCAAGACAATTTTGGGTAAAAGGATTAATTCCTCTTTTTGTAGATCAGACTAATCTCTGTTTTGACAAGGCTGATATTAGCTCTTGAATGCCAGTTTATTCTGTCCTTTTCAGATGTTTTTTTTTTACCTTTTTGTAGATTGGATGTTTAGTTATCTATTTCCTTTAAATAGTAGGAGGCTGAATATCATTAGTTAAATTTTACGATTTTTATGCAGCCCCTTAGGCATATATTACAAAATATCTACCTACCCCAATCAAGCAGTGCTACGATATGTCTAGATGCAAGGGAAAATACACTTCATAAATAGGCTTTCATGCTACTTAAGACAACCGTTCTTTAGAAGAGATTAGTCCAGTTTCTGAGAGCACGGGACTGTACTCCTTTGGGAGAGAGTCCTTAATTAGAAAGCAAGGCTGGTCCTGTAGTACACTCAGTGGCCAAGTGAAGCATTGTGTGCTAATATACCACATCAGCACTTCAAAAAGGCACGCTAGGATTTCCCACAGGAGCAAAAGAGACAGAATTTTGGCAGGCATTACAAACAGCACTGTAAAGATACCTGTAAACGTTTATAATGATACTTATTAATTCCATCTTGACTGTTAACTGTGTCATGATCGTATTCTTCTAATGAGTCTTCTTGCTGACAGTATTGATACTGATACTATGATTGCTAGCAACTCTTTACCAGAAATAAGAGATTTTGAAGGTATTTAGAGCCAGTATTTTAGGAGAAGAGCTCTGATTTGATGATAAATACAAACAAAAACTAAAACGCATATTGTAAGCTTTTAATTCCTAATCTAATTTATGTCTTTACTTTGATTTCAGAGTCCAAGGAATAGGGATTTAGAAGGTGCTCTGAGCCAGTATTTTGGGAAAAAAGGAGCTGTGCTCTGTTTTGATAATTGCAAATAAAAGCTGAAATTCATGTTGAAAATTTGAAATGCATAATCTAGTTTATGACTTTTCTTTGATTTCAGAATAACATGTCCAGCCAGGACTGGAAACTTGAAGCAGTTTTGGAAGGACAGGGCTTTCATGGCCCTCCTCTAATAAATGTGGGCATAGGTGAAACAGCTCTGTATCCTCTCATGTTCAAGCCAGTTGCTGAGTGCTTATCAATGGTAAGAAGGAAATTAGTTTAAACATTACAAAGAATTATTTTGTCAATAAAACTTCCATCAGTCTCCAACTTATGAAAGTAACTGCTTAAGTACTTACTAGCATTAAACACCTGCTTGAAAGTTTTAGTGAATTAGACATATTTCCTGTTAGCTGAAAAAAACAAAAAAACAAAAAGCAACAAAGAAATTAACTTTACCAAAGTTAAAGATTATTATTATTTGTTCACTTATTTTCTCTTCTTTCAAACCCTCTATTTCAGTGAGTGGACTAGTTATTCTACGGAGATTCTGACCTTTGATTATAAAAATGTACATAGTGTTCCATTCTGAATTTAAAGACATATATTAAATGTTATCTCACTATTTAAGTAATAATGTAGTAATATTGAGCATTTTTCATTATATTACAAATGAATTTTGCTGATGGGTACTTGATTGTTTCATAATACAATTTCTGTTACAAGGTAAACTGCTAGTTAGAAGCTGATTTTGCCATCAAAGTAATCACTATTCTAAATGTTAAAACTGAAGAGCAGAGGAAAGGCTGTGATACCTTTAGCAAGAAGCAGTATTTTTGCCTGTACACTAGCTGGGAGATTTTGCCTGCAGGATGCTATTCAAATGCGTGAATTGCCAAAGACAAAACCAAATTGTTCTGTGAAACACTAGTAATCCATCTGCATGCATTACCAAACAAACGTAATGCAGTATAGAAATCCAGTATTATAAAACTATTAAAAGCCAAAGACCCCGAATCTTTTGATGACAAATAATCATGAAGAACATTTTAGCTGAAGGACTGATGGAAATGATTGAAAAAATAATATTTTATATGAGGAATGAAGATGGATGAGAACATATTTTAGGCTGTGGATGTGGTCTACCTTGACTTCAGCAAGGCTTTTGACACCGTCTCCCACAGCATTCTCCTCAAGAAACTGGCTGCTCTTGGCTTGGACTGGCGCACGCTTCGTTGGGTTAGAAACTGGCTGGATAGCCGGGCCCAAAGAGTTGTGGTGAATGGAGCCAAGTCCAGTTGGAGGCCAGTCACTAGTGGCGTCCCCCAGGGCTCGGTGCTGGGGCCGGTCCTCTTTAACATCTTCATCAATGATCTGGATGACGGCATTGAGTGCACCCTCAGTAAGTTTGCAGATGACACCAAGCTAGGTGCGTGTGTCGATCTGCTCGAGGGTAGGAAGGCTCTGCAGGAGGATCTGGATAGGCTGCACCGATGGGCTGAGGTCAACTGTATGAAGTTCAACAAGGCCAAGTGCCGGGTCCTGCACCTGGGGCGCAATAACCCCAAGCAGAACTACAGGCTGGGAGAGGAATGGTTGGAGAGCTGCCAGGCAGAGAAGGACCTGGGAGTGATGGTGGACAGTCGGCTGAATATGAGCCAGCAGTGTGCTCAGGTGGCCAAGAAGGCCAACGGCATCCTGGCTTGTATCAGAAACACTGTGACCAGCAGGGCTAGGGAGGTGATCGTCCCCCTGTACTCGGCTCTGGTGAGGCCGCACCTCGAGTACTGTGTTCAGTTTTGGGCCCCTCGCTACAAGAAGGACATCGAGGTGCTTGAGCGGGTCCAAAGAAGGGCGGCGAAGCTGGTGAGGGGCCTGGAGAGCAAGTCCTATGAGGAGCGGCTGAAGGAGCTGGGCTTGTTCAGCCTAGAGAAGAGGAGGCTCAGGGGTGACCTTATTGCTCTGTATAAGTACATTAAAGGAGGCTGTAGAGAGGTGGGGGTTGGCCTGTTCTCCCATGTGCCTGGTGACAGGACGAGGGGGAATGGGCTAAAGTTATGCCAGGGGAGTTTTAGGTTAGATGTTAGGAAGAATTTCTTTACTGAAAGGGTTGTGAGGCACTGGAACGGGCTGCCCAGGGAGGTGGTGGAGTCACCATCCCTGGAAGTCTTCAAAAGACGTTTAGATGTAGAGCTTAGGGATATGGTTTAGTGGGGACTGTTAGTGTTAGGTTAGAGGTTGGACTCGATGATCTTGAGGTCTCTTCCAACCTAGAAATTCTGTGATTCTGTGATTCTGTGATTTTCTTGGGTGTTATTTTTGTTTTCTAGGAAGAAGCCAAGAAATATGTCTGGCATTATGAAGGATTTATATTGTTAAAATTCATAATTTCAGAAAATTGAAAAGAAAGCTTTGTTTCTTGAGTCTTCCTCTGTGTAACAGAAGTATTTACATAAGAACTAGAAACCTCAATAGGAACACTTTCCTTTAAGATTGCTTTGTTGCCTGGATTTGAGATTAATAGACTGAAAGTATTAGTTTGGTAGCCAAATGACACTTTTACAGTGCTGAAACTTTTTTCCTTCTTTCTTTGTCATAGGGAAGACTTATTCTGCGAAATGCTATGGCTGGCACTGAAAGCGTCTTTAGCCTTAAGGGAATAGGGAAGAAACCTCTGGCGCAGGATCATATTGTGATAGATTGCCAAGTGAGACATGTTACTCGAAAAGTATTATGGGTGCCCAATTATACCAAGAACAAGTTAACGTACAAGGTAAATTTTTGTAATAAAGTGACAACTATTTTCATATCCATAGTCCTACAACTTGTATATTAGACAATTTGTTATTGTCATTGCTGATATGCTATTAAAATTCATGCATCCATGAGAAACTACTAGTACTAGTAGTACTAAGTATAAGTACATATATGTACATGTATGTGTAAATAAATATATACGGGTATATACGTATGTATATGTATATATAGTACGAAGTACTATAGTATATGGATATGTTTATAGTCAGGAAATCTGTGAGATAGTGTATGATATTACTGTATGTTTCATGGAAAAAGGTTTCATAATTTCATATCTCCTAAGGGGACAGCACATTTGAAATTATACTCTGTTCATTTACTAGTCTTTCTCCCTTCCTTCTCCACTTGTTTAAAACCAATTTCATCATTTTTAAACTCATAGAAAGGGCTTGAGAGTACAGTGTTCCTAAAATCTTTATAAAACATTGACCTTTTACAGAAATGGACAAAAATTATTATCCCGCCAAGGGAAAATTGACAGCATGATCTCACTACATATCTATTCCTAATAGCCTACTGGCTATGGCCAGTCAGGGATTGCATTTCTTGAAACAAATGATGGCAGTTAGTGTCTTTTGCCCAGCTTGTTGTTTTAGGAAATGGAGGAAGCTGGGAATACTTTGTGTGTTTTCTGAGGGGAAAGAAAATTAAAAGGAAATAAGTAACTGGAGTTGTTGAAGAGCAATGTGTCACTGGGAAGATGGTGCTGTGGTAGTTGTGACTTTAGTGGAGGTATGTAAAATAAGTACATAGAAAATACAATTTATTTTTTTAGTTTCCCTGGTCAAGAAGATCTTATGTATGAGATCTTTTAAATACATATGCATATATAATGTAATCCTTTTTATTTTTCACTGTTTAATTAAAGATCTTATGGCTGTACTTACACAAATAGTAATTTTCTAATTTTAAAACACTTCTATTACTATAACTGAACAATTTTCCTAGCGTTTGTCTGGGCAACATGTTTAATTTAAGTTGAGAAAAGTATTTCAGTAGTTTTCTTCACCTTTCTTATGCATGTCTAGGATTGCATGTCACATGCCAGCAGAGGCAGAATGTACATTAGGGCAAAAAAGATGACTTTCACTTTTCTTCTCACCTGCAGGTTCTCTATCAAAGAACTTCTTTAATTTCTGTCAACAAAAAATATTTTGGGGACTATATTGTGTCATTTAAATCTAGAGTAGATACAATCTACATACTGTGTTTATACTAGGAGGACTCTGTATATAAAAACAAGGCAGGAGGCCATGTGCTGAAACTTGTCAGCATATATGAATGTATGTTTTTGAACTTTTTTTTTTTTTTTTAATGTGTAGCTATTCTTTTTGGGAGGAGGGACAAGAGGACAATGTAGATTCTATTAGATAAAATCTGGCTAGTTAATTAGTGAGAACTTGTGAAATAAGTGATCTTTTGTTCTCTGCCTTTGTGCCAGTACCAAAAAATGCTGCTTCATTCAAAGTTGCAGTCATCAGTAGAGAGTGGACCTCACCTTATTTTATAAAGAGAGAACATGTACATACCAGGAGCACTGTTCTATTTCTCTGATGGGAATTCATGGCAATGTAAAGTCTTTTTTCAAATCTCATGCTAGTCTCCAGTTTTTCATTATTACAGGAGGATTTACATTTAATAAGCTTTGAATATTTCAAAATGGTAGACCTTCAGACTTCTGTTTTTTGGACTCATTATTAAACCCCCAAAACAAAGCAGAAAATGTGTGGGTTTTTTTGTGCATCACTGGCTTTGACATATCTCTTTTTGACAATTTTAGCTTTTTATATGTGACTGCATTTACATTTCTAAAACACTTATTTATCTCCAAAAGTAGTGAAGTGTTTTTGAAAGTTGACAGCACTGCTGTCTCCTTTGCTTTCCTGTTTTATGTGAACTTAATATTTTTTGTGCCAAAGAAAGACACTCAAATATCAAACTTCAAAATGAAGGAATTCAAATTATTCACTGTATAGGTGTTTCAGAAAACACTTCATTAAATTGTTTTATGACTATTATAGATATTTCAGAGTGAGTTGGGTCTAATTGAACCTAGACCACTTTGAGGGTGTTCTCTGGACCCCTCAGTACTTCTTGTACATTGAGGCCCTGGAACATGTCCAGGGAAGGGATACAAAGCTGGTGAAGGGCCTGAAACACAAGTCCTGTGAGGAGTGGCTGAGGCAACTGGGGGTGTTTAGTCTGGAGAAGCGGATGCTCAGGGGAGACCTTATTGACCTGTAGAGACCTTATTGTGCTCTACAGCTACCTGAAAGGAAGTGATGGGGAGCTGGGGATTGTCTTGCAAATGAACAGAGACAGAAAAGGGAATGGCCTCAAGTTGCGCTAAGGGAAGTTTAGGTTGAAAATCAGAAGACGTTTCTTCTAAGAAAGGGCAGTCAGGCATTGGAATGGGTTGCCCAGGGAGGTGGTGGCGTCACCGTCCCTTGGGGGTGATCAAGGAAAGGTCGGACATGGTGCTTAGGGACATGGTTTAGTGCATGACATTGGTGGTAGGGGGATGGTTGGACCTGATGATCTTGGAGGTCTTTTCCAACCTTAATGGTTCTGTGAGTCTGTGAAATACTTTGTGTATTTTATTTTTTGTTTTGGTGGGTGGTAGATGGTGCTGGTGCTGGTTAGTTTTGTGTTGTTTTTGTTTGTTTTTCACCCCTGTGAAATACTGCTTGACAGTACATCCATTTCTAATCTGAATATTCAAGGAACTAACTCCATTATTTGCTGTATCTGCAGGGGAAAAGATAGAGAAGAGGGGAAAGTCTCTTTTAAGATAGAACTGTGACCAACAACTTGTTAGAAATGCAAAATAAATATTTATTTACCCAGAAGTGCATTTCACAAAGGGCAACAGGAAAAACAAGTAATACTAATTTTGTTATTGTTCAGTCCATGCTGCCTGATTACTGTAATTTCTGGATAGTCTGTTGTGAAGCTGAACACAGCTTTACAATCTGTGGTTTTGTTTTTGTCAGTTTCTTTTTGCAGGCAGATGCTGTCAGCTTAATAACTCCTCCTGGCTTTTAGTCCAGCATCTTTGGAATTCCACTACATGATGAATGATTATATAGAGGAAATCATAGTGGAAACAGAGCAAAGATCATTACCACCCCTCCCTACCCCCTCATAGTTTTAAAATGTTTTTTGACTGGATATTTTGGAATTTTGTTGGGTTGCAAATAACTTCATTATTTAAATGGTCATTTGATTGATTTGGCCCTTAAATCCTCCACTGTTGTGGTGTATCCACTATGAAAGTGACTTGTCATAGCTGAGAAGTACATGGTACTTTTAAAAACCAGAAATACTCTGCTGAAGTATATTTGCTTAAGTAAGAAATCTCAACCTAGATCAAGAATGGTATAAGATGTGCCAGTAGCTGAAAAGCCTCATAATTTATTGGCATGACAATAAAAAATTTACAACATGATAGTAATAGGTAATTCAGGTGAATTAATACTTAGGTAATTTTGCCTTTGAGTTGTAAATTTAGTATCGCTATTCCATTTTAATAACTGAATAAATTAAACTATTAACATAATAAAAACTCATTTCATTAAAAAGTTAATTACACTGTATATATGCTACCCTGTTTCTCAGTAATCACAGTATGTGTCTTATAACTTCAACACAAAAAAAGGTACTACTGCAAAGGTGGCTATTGAAAATGAAAATTAAGTCTGGGAGGGGGAAGAGGGAAATAATTCTTTCTTTTATTCCAATAAGAAAGCCCTCTTCCTTCTGAATAATGCTTTTCCTATATTTGACAATATAGACTGCTCATACCTGGAGCAGGAATAATGTATGGTTTGTCTGTGCAACCACTGTTATGTATCAAGAGAGTCAGGGAGGGAATAAGTGCCTTTGGAATGCAGTGCTGCAAGGCTTGTATTTTACTCCATCAGTCTACCTTTAAAATGCTAAGCAGAATATTTCCAGTACCCACAAAGTTTTCAATGATTAAAAAGACAATTTCCATAAATTTTCTTGAAAAAAAAAAAGTGAAAAATTTTGAACTATTTTCTGCTGATTGATGTGTAACCCAGGGAGATACTGCCACTGAACTTGTTCTACAGACTATTACAACAAAAAGACTTTCTCATGATTAAATTTCCCCTGGGTCTGAAAAAACATCACAACAGAATTCATAAAGAATTTTTGCACATAGAATGTCAGCCAGAGAGCATATCCTTATCTGATGATGAATTGATATAAGGTTAGTGACTGCGATGTAAGTGGATTTTAGTGGCTGTAAAATTAGATACAAATTATCCTTCAAGAGTAGAAAGTGTGAAGTAGTTCTATAAAATCCAATCTGTCAGTCTCATGACAAAAAATTTTATACAATTTTCTTTTGATTTTTATATAAAACTCCGTATGCTGCATATAGATAATAGAATAGTGTGTTATGGTTGCTTCTAATGACACCTTTGATAGTAACTTTAGCTATAAAGGTGCCTAATTCTTTCAAGGTTTGGTTTTGCTGTAAAAATAAAAAACAGCAGTATAACTGTTTTTAATTTGCACTGTTCAAAATAGATGCCATTAAAGTAAACTCTCTAGAGGAAACTCAAGACTAAATCAAATTACCTTTCAGGTATTAGGTTATACAAACTGCTAGTAATTTCAGAAGCATTGTAGAATAAATATATATTCAAAAACTATACAATCCTCTTTCCTTCCATGCCTTTTTTTTCCCTATTTTCTCTATATATCCATTTCAGATCCTCTTTACAATGTCATTGAAAGAATGACATGAAGGATAGAAATTTAACAGCTGTCTCAAGAAAATAAAATCATATACTGCAAAACTTTATTGAGGGGCTGACCTGTTTAGGCTTTGTCATTTTTGGAGCTGTGTGTGCAATTCTCAGAGAACAAATTCTGTGCAACTTGAGTAACTTCATTGCTGAAGTTCCAATGTCCTCATCAAGTTTCTGTTCTTTAATCACCACAAGTAAACCTGTACATCTTGTAACCATTCTAATTTTATCTATACTTCTGATTTCAGTCCGTTTGGTTTCTACGTTGCCTCCCAGCACTTCTATAACAGTCTTTGCCTCCCTAAAGGCAAAGAATTCTTCACAGCAGTGATGAAAGGTACAAAGAATGTAAGAATAACTGTAGTTGGCAGCTTTTGTGCGTCTTCTGGTTATGAAATTATTTAATCAAGTAAGGATGTGGTAAGATCTTAAGTCTGGCATGTCTCTTGAAAAGGGTTAGTGGTCTTGACAGGTCACTTGGCTCGATTGTGCATCTTGGTTATGTAGCACTCTTGGTAACTTCAGATTGCAGCTGTACATGGAAGAATTAAATTATTTGGGGTATATACTTTGTGAAATAGAAAGGTGTTTCATTTCATTGTTGTGATATGCTGGCGGCAAAATAAAAGTGGTTACAAGAATAAATGGATTCCTAGTAATTTAGGAATTTACAATGTTTGGACTGAAAAAGGATGAGGGAAAGTAACAGGGGCTTCTTTTATTATATTATTATATATATATAATTTATATATATATAAATATATAAATATATATTATATATTTTTTATTATATCTGTTATTTTTGAGACTGTATTGGAAAAAAATCTGGTTATCAGATGGATCAGTGACTGTCACAGCACCAGTTTTAGCTCAGTGGTGCAGAGCACTAAATTTTTAGTAAGTTGAGCCTACCAATATTTTTACATACTCTCAAGAAACAATTCTTGAAACATTGAACATATTACCGTCTAATTTAGTTTTACCATCCTGCAAATAGATAGTGGAATTAAAGCATATTTAATTAAATTGTGTACATCTTTTTACCACTTTGGCTAGAAGTATCAGCTGGCATTTTTGAAGTTATGCGTATTTGGTTATAAAACTCTGGAAAAAATATTTTTGCATTAATCTTGAAGAATAGCTTTCCATTCCTATCCACCTTGAATAACCATAGTTCAGTTCTGCAAAATGGTTTTAAAATCTGTGACTAATAAATTAGTTTAAAATTATAGCATTTAAAAATCATCTCCATTTATGCTTTACATCTAAGTATAAATAATGATTTGAAATGTAAGATGGTGGAGAATTCTATTATTTAAAAATAAAATCCTTGGAGATGGTTTGATTTGAGCAAGTTTTCTGTAGTGCCACAATGATAACTGTAATAATAATTTACATTTGGGTTTCATTGTGGTATCCTACAATTCTTGTTTTCTGAAGTGAGATTAAAAGGATGCAACATATGTTGTGTGGGTTTGGAGAAATTTGTAGTTACTGAAAGCCAACAATTCTTCACTCAATTGATTGTAGTGATTGCATGATAAATATTAGGGCAACTTTCACAAATTTACTGTTTCTTAATTATGCTACAGATTGTCTTCCTAACAAAACATATGCAAATAAAGCATCTAATTTTGTTACCACTTTGAAGGACTGATAATTGTATGTAGAACCAGGCTTTAAAGCAAACACAAAAAAAATATAGAAGTTCTGTTCTATTTCAGCTTTTTCTGTTATTACTTTTATTTTTTTTTAATACGTGTAGTACCAAAGTATTTTGTTATGTTATCTACACAGTCTTGCATAGCAAAACAAGAGAATTATTTTTTTTTTTTTGTAAGATTTCAGTCAAATCTTTTACTTTGAACTTAAGAAGAGAAACTTCTTATTTCATGGTCTATTAAACTCCTCCTTTGTTTTGTTTTCTTAATTAAATTGCAGTGTCATGGAGCTTGGGCTTATACATTCTTCTAATGTACTTAATAATATTAAATATTGTAATAAAAAGTTTGGGATTTTTTTTTGCTATTTATTACTTTATTTCTTAATTTATGTTAAATATTTATTAATAAATAAGACCATTCTTCCAAAATGTCTATATAAAGGGGTATAATTTATACATAAACTCTGGGAAGAATAAGTTCATTGTTTTTCTGAAGATAATAGATCTGGTAAGAAATAGGGATAAAAGTCAAAAAAGTCAAAGTTCAAGTGTTGTTTGTTTGTTTGTTTGTTTTTTGTTTGTTTTTTCTTCCCCAACTCACACAGTTAAAAATTATTTCACCCATTAGGTCACTTAATGTATTTTCCAATGATTATGTTCAAGAATGTTAGAAAGATGTTCAAGAACAGAAGAACTACCCACATGAAAATTTTTACAAGACAATATTAATATTTTGAAGATTGATTTTTGACAATAGGATGCTCATAAAGATTATAGATAAGAATCGTCAATGTTACATAGATTCCACATTCTTTAAATTGATCAATAAAGAAAGTAAAGTTATTCATCCTTGATAACAAATTCTCTGTGTGCACATATGTATAGATCCATCTATTTCTATCTGTGTAAATACTGTGTGTATGTGTATATCTATAAGCACCCACCTTTGATATGATTCCACCCTAAAAGAAGCTTATTTTCTTGGTATTTAATGGGTATGGAACAGAAGATTTCCCTTGTTTTCTGCCATGGTTGACATGAGTTTGTGAGAGCATTCCTTCCCATACCATTTCCAGTTAATGTACCAATATTGATGATATGTGCAAGTTCTTACACTTTTCTAGCATAGAATCTTCTGTATATGCCACAGTCTTACCATTTTTATCTTAGCCTTTTCTTCGTATTTGCTGGGATACCTTTGAGACGAGTTTCTTGTCTTTCAGGTTTTCTTTGATCATTCTTAAATTAGAAATAGATCCTTGAATTTAAGAAATTTAAGACTTCTTTCACTAAATTCCATTTAATGTGTCTGTAACTGTTTATAATTCCTTCCTTCCAACTTAGTACAAATGCTAATGGACTAGCACTCCCACAAACCAGTAGAAGTAATTTAGTATCTTGTCTCCTTTGGGATAGCTTGTAGATCAGAAGTGATTTTTTTCACCGTTATTGATGGAAGAAACTCTAAGCCCTATTTTCCTAACAGTAAGGACCCACAGCAGATTTTCTTACGCACATTCAGGTACCTTTGTGAGTATGGTTTTGAAGATTATTATAGGATGTAAAGTTACGTAATACTATATCTGAAACTAAAATTGTGTCCTACTCTTACATACCATCCTCATAAATATGCATTGTAATAAGAAATAGATCTCTTTGTAGTATTTATAAGGAAGTTTACTTAAAACTCACTATATATAAGTTCTTTCATTGCTTCACTCCAAGTTTTCCTTAACATTTATTATTACAGTTATTCTTACAAAAATCTGAATTTTCCAGATTTTTTTCTGTTTCTCATTCTCTATGTTTTTAGCTTTCTGAGTGTTTCTAGATATATTTTTATTATATTAATATATGTGTAATATGTCTACAGATAAAGTAGACGGGCATTACACAACATTTTACCATATTGGAACCTGAAACCTCTATGAGCACTTTTCATTCTATTCTAAGTGAGATTCTTAGTATGAATTCTGATATGAATTTAAATTGCCTTGTGTCCATGTGTGAGTGTGAACACATATTTATTTAGTATCCATTTGCCATCTGAGTTTGATTCGTTAGTGTCAGTAATGCAGTTGGTATAAATCAGGTGGGCATCAGAGCAAGACCAAGCTCAATGTAAGGAACATCTAAAAGGTAACTAGGAGTGATTAATGCCTGTCACAACCCTAGACCTTTTCAAGATATTGGAGGTAGGAGGTAATATAAAGTGAGAACTGTTTGGAGACTGGAGCTCTTGAGGTGTGAATAACTTAAAAAGGAGAGAAAAATAGGTTAATTACAAAGATAAATGAATAGTAGTGATTAATTAATGATAAGATGGTGACTATTCATACTGGTAGGCAAAATGAACACCGTGGAACTGTAATTATACTAGTGAGTATAAAGACTGTGACAGGAAAGGTGGTAGAAGACCGAGGGCGGTATGTTATATGCAATTTTTAACATGAATATCTGCCAGAGAAATAATGAAATGAGTAAGTCTTGGGTGCATTTTAGAACCCTACTGTAATATTCATTATAGTCAGTATTTGATCCCCGAGGGCTTTATAATGTGAACATGAAGGAAACTAAAGGAAATAAGCAATTTTATAATGAGACTTACAACTATAGTAGTTTAAGAAACTCTTCTGTGGCTGTCTGTGCGCCTCTTCTTGCATTTCCAGTCATTTAAGAGAGTCCAATGTGATGTTACAGGAACAGCCAGAAGGATCTCCTGGGAGTAACTCCCAAATCAGTTCATTTACTGTAAAATCTTGAGTGAAATTTTAGTCAGTCCATTAGTCTTAATTAGTCTTTCAGACTTCTTAAAGCTACTGGATTCTGGCAGCAGAACACAATGGAGCAAACATCTATTTGTTAAAGTTCTTTCACTTTAAAGTTAACTGTATCTCACTGGAACCAGAATTTAGGCATAATTGCTCTGGTAGTTCTGCTCTTTTGGGCTGCTTTTTTTTTTTTTAATATAAAAAAGCAAAAAAGCCTTTTTATCAAGATCTGTCTCCTTGTGGAAACACTTTTCAATATATAGCAGTTAAATGGAGAAAGAGTGGTGAAGCACTGGTGATGGTGACATAAGCCTTCAGTATGTATTAGTAGTTGGAGTACATTATGTCAGGATGTTCTGTCAGGGAATGCCAACAGGGGAAATGCGATATAAAAGCAATTTGTGTGTAGTGGTGGTGCTGAATATTTGGGCTTATGAATTTGATAAAATTATAAACAGAAATGTGACTTTACCTTTTCGCACAAAGTTTTGGATAGTAATGCAAATTAATTAAATATAAACATCAGCTTATATTTATACCTAATATACCTAAATAGACATTCAGATTTAAGGTTCTTCATCTGAAACCCCAGATCATAAGGGAAACCTTCAGTAATCAATTTCAGTTTGTAATACCCAAGTTTCATAACCTCTTTTTTATTGTTAATTGCTTTCCAGCATAATGTTCACAAAACTATATATATAATTAGAAAAAAAAAAAAATCTAAATACAGTTCTGCTCATAGATGTTTTACGTCTGAATTTTGGGGCATTTTGTCATTTCAGGTGTGCAATTTTTTTTTGCATTTTCATTTCCTATTTTGTGCTTTTGTGTAAACAGAGGTAGAAAGAATTCCACCTCTGGCTTGGTTTGCGTAACTTAGAACTGTCTTCTTTCAATCTTCCTAACAGCTAGAAGAACTAAGGAAAGCTGTCTGTGTCCTTTCTGGAGAATATACGAGAAGGAGGGTAGTGTGCACCCTGGTTTACCTCACAGACCCAGTTCTCTGATATATTAAGTGTATTAAACTGCACTGTATATATGTATATATGCATTAATGTATACTTGCATATGCATTACTAACTTCACAGTAAACTGAAACGAAGTGGTCTAGTGGTCTGTAAATGTAGGGGTGCACCTAATTTATAATTTGTCTTCCATAAAGTGCAACTTCTCCATTCTCAGTGTATAGCAACTCCTCCTTTCCTGTTTTTTTTTTTTTTTTTTTTTTTTTTTTTTTGTTTGTTTGTTTGTTTTGTCTTAATAATGAATCTCCAGTCTGGTCTCTCCTGTCTTCCAGTCTTGTTCAGTCTCTTTTTTATCCTTTCCACGATCCCAGAATGTTCCTCTGTTTCTCTTATAATTCATCAAGGACTGAAGCCTATTTCTGCCACTTTGCGCTTTCTGCACTGACTGCATGTTATCCCTTCATCTGACAGTACTTGGTGATTTATTATGTTTTTGAATGACAGAAATCTGTTTGACATTTCTGTTTTCTTTGGCAAACCTATCTTTAATTTATAAGCCATAAGTATAAAACATATAGTCTAAAATTATTTGGTTTTAATCATTCAAATAGAAATAGTTTTCCTTCTGGTGGTACAGAATGCATGTAGTTCCTTACTGAGCCTTACTAAAATGCTTTAGTGAGAATTTTAAATACGTCTCATTCATAATGGAACATTAACCATTATGTTCTATTTAAGTTCATTTGTTGCTTTGTCACAAGACTGAAGAATTATTTTTTAAAGTATGTAGAATCATAGACTAAAGGAAAAATCCAAATGAAATATAGCTCTATAGTTGGTAGCTTTTCCATGACTTTCAGTAATCTATTCAGATTGCCTATTAAATTTTCATAGATAATGACTACTTTAAAAATATAGCTTTATTTTCTGCCTGTCCTTGTTATGTCATAATTTTCTGAAAAGTATTACAATAAGAGAAATTCTCCGTAGACAAAAAACACTACAGAAGACAAGATAATTTTTTTTTTCCTCCAGAAAATATGAACAAAAACATACTGACAAAAAAAAAAAGTAACTTTGAGAAGGAAAAAAAATGGTCCATGCATCTAGTGGTTTTACTGTTGCAATGAAGAGCTTTAGATTCAAGTATTCAACTTGGATACTTGACAGGCTAGCTGTCATTAGTAGTGAAATTAATAAATAAGCTGGAAAAAAAAATTGAGCCTTTCAGACTTGGCTCATTCTTTCACTCAAAACTCACATAAACGACATAGAACCAACTTTGCTATTTAATGTAGTTAGAAATTATAGTGTGCTACAGTACTACTTGATATCCTGAAAATATTTTTTAAAGGATTCTATGCCTGAAGTAGAAGATCCTCATTTGCAGTCAGATGTTCACTGCAGAAATTGCAGTATCAGTTTAGAACATTGTCACTAAGCACCAGTTTGCTCCATCCAGTGCCAGAAGTAACACAATAGGGTATGTAAGCATTCATGCAATCCATCTGCTGGCATTCTGTACAGCCAGTAATTTAGGAAGATAATCATCAGGTATGGTTTGTAATGCCTCATGCTTAAATGTCTGTTCCATGAGCAGATTATCATGGAGTCTGTCTGTAGCAAACTTATAAGAATGATGAAGAAATGAGGTACAATTAAAAATACTTTCAGTCTATCCTGTAGGGTACAAAATCTGAAGTAGAAATTACAGGGTACAAAATCTGAAGTTCAGCATAATAAAATTGCACTTGTCATTTTATTGTTCAAACAGTTGCTATGCATGCCATTGCATATGTGGCAAAATATGACATATCAAAAAGTATGGTTTAATATCACAAGGTGTAGCAATTGATGTTAAAACACTTCTGATTTTGCTTTGCTGTATCTAGATAGATGACAACTGTTGATTTCATTGTTATACTTCTAAAGAAAACATACATAAAATATTTATGGCATGACTGTGCAACTCTACTCATATGCAAGTAGTTCCATAGTCTGAGTTACTTCTACTTGAGTTGACAAGGGACTTCAAAATTTATACTTGATATGGTCTGTATATGTTACCTCTACTCTTGCAGTATGTACTTGTTTCATGTACCTCAAGGGTAGGACTTACCAATAGCAAATTTAATATTGCATGTTACATTTCAAAGAAAGTAGAATGGATATTGTTATCTGTAGTGTTCTTACAAAGTTACTTTCTTTTGATTATTTTTCCTTTTTGTGAATTCTTCTCACCAGGTATCTTCAGATCTTTCAATGGTGGGTGGTTCACCAAGTCTTACTGTGGAACCAGGTGACACGGTCGCTTACACTTTGAGTGTATCTCCATGGAGACGAGGAATCTTTCAAGGTACAATGTAGAACTCTGATATCCCTGTAAATTAACAGACTATGCCTGTTTACATTTAATGTTTTTTATTCAACATAAGCTTCCTTCTGGAAGTAATACTATAATTATTGGTGATACTGGTTTTTAAGCTGGCTCATATTTTTTAGTTGTAAAGGTATATTACTGCTAAAAATGTGGTTAGTACTTCAAAAATGCCAACATTATGTTCAGCTTCATGTATTTAATTGATCCCATGGAAATTGTCTTGATAGCAATTCATGTGTTTGAATTATCACCAAATGCTTGGGTATAAATTTAATTTTCCCAAAAATGTTGAATAGCTGTAGTTCTCTTAGCACTGCTAGAACCAAAGATTTAAAGGCAGAGGCCAGAATTTGACTATTTCCCTTGATTAAATTCTGATTTGTTACCCACAAGGCAAGAGTAAATACATAGAATATAGTGAACTTCAATTCTTTACTTGGTACTTTAAGTGTATAAAGGCTATGAATGTCTAAAATTAATTGCAAATAATTTGCATCAGTCTATGTTTATGCTGGTATTCTTATGAATAGTAGCAAGTACTGTTCATTCTTATGAACAGTAGCAAGACTCTTGCTTGTTTTAACTAACATCAGTATGTTGTGTTGAATGTTTTGTCTTCTAAAGATTATTTAAAAATGAGTATTCATTTTAATAATTCATTTTAATAATTCAGACTTCATAATTTTCAAATGCTTATTAATGATTCTACAGTTCTAAAATCTTACAAAATCTTAAAAGCACTATATGAGAATGTGGCTGTACAATCACTTTTTTTCTCCCATGTAGAACAGGTGTTGTTACTCATAGCAGAGCAAAGTTTTGTAGTGTATGAGGAAGGGAATTATGGAAACCAAGGAGATCATCTTTTCCTTAAAGAAACTGAATAGTGCTCAGGAAACCTAGATTTGAACTACTTCTTAAACAAAAGGATTCCTCATACTGAACAAATCTCTCAATACAAAATACTCAGTGCATAGTTTTGATTTTGTGGATCACTAAGTGCAAATACTTGTTTCTGCTACCTTCTTAGACAATTGAGATTAATGACACCTGTTCGCTCAGCACGAAAAAGCCATTAAGTATTGTCTGTGAGGATGCCAACCTAGTTTATTATTTTCACCATTTTGGTTTTATTATCTGATGTGTAAAACATAGGTAATAATACCATCTCAATTTACAGGTGATTTGTGAAAATAAATTAATACTTGCAGCAAAGCTTGGTATCTTCTTGCTAAATCTAGCCCTGAGACAAAATTCATTTTCTCTGAGGAGGAGTCAGCTTCTAATGGAATTTGTGACCATCAAAACTGTTCATCAGAACATAAGGGTACACTATATTTTAACTTACGATTTTTCTTCAGGCTTTAAAGATTTAAAGATTCTCTCCTTCTCACTTATCAAATCAACAATTCTTTTATACATACTGAAAGTTTCAGTAGAAGATGTTCCGAGGGATCTGTCATTCAGCAGTTTAATGCCATGTGTTAAAAGCCATACCTTCAAAGGGAAAGAGATGGCACATTTGGACTGTCATCTCCTATGTTCTGTCATTCCTAACTTCTATTACAATGGTTTCCGTTCTACTTGGAAGTATTACATGTTAACTGAGAGAGAAAGAGTACAGTCAGTCTCCCTAACCTGACAGAATGGCTCAGAAGCTGGATAGTCACATATGCTCTTTTTTTTTTTTTTCTTTTCTTTTTTTTCCCCCAGAAAACTGTCCATGTATTTTATACCTTCAAATAACTTGATAGAAGGCTGGTAACTCTTTGAAAAGATGCAGAGCCTAGTTATCTACCATCCCCTCTCTGCACTCTCTGGCTCAATGCTTGCTTTAATCAATCACTGCTTTAGGATATCAAGTTCATTCTTTTCCTGGAGCAGGGACACTTTCAGTTACATCGCATAAATTTTTAAATGTACTCTAATCATTTAGCAGATGTAGGAAGGAAGAGAGGTGGAGGAAAGAAAGGCCACTATTGTGGGTTTGACAGGCAGAAGATGATTTTGCTGTCCGATGTGGTAGGTAGACCTAACTACCGTATGTCCTATCCAAGGTAACGCCGGTTAGGAAATGCTCAGTTTATGGCTTCAAGTGAGATGGAAGCCAAACTGCTTCATACTGTGCAAGTCTGGAAAGTCATATTTGTTCCCCAAAGCCCAATTTTCACCTTTTAGGGAAGTTAAGTGGAAATGTCAAAATGGAGTAATATACGAATTTTTGGTACTTGTAGGAATTTTCAGCAGCCAACCTGAAGCCTGATTAATAAATAAATTTGATCCACTAATAGATACTTTAGTGCCCATGAAAATGATGGACAATTTATGAATATCTTAAAATTAGCAGATAAACTCAGTTTAAAAATGTGTGCTATCTGCAGTGAAAATTATTATTTTTATTGAAATGTTTTGACTGATTTAATTGAGTAGCTCACATTAAGTTCCTTGAATAAATTACATCAAACCAGTTACCTTTATTGATCAAGACTTTAACCTCAGTGTTATTAATTCAGTTTGTTTGAGAACTGTTTTCCATAACGAAAACAAGCTGAGTGTCAGCAATTATAGCACAATTCTTTACTGATTTTTCAATTATGCAATTGCTGGATTATCAGCAGAGTGGTTTAGCAATTTAAGTTACCATAGTTCTCCCATTACCTCTTGAAATATTCTTCAGCATTAGTAATTTACAGTTCTGGAATTTTTCAAGCATTCCAAGATTTGCCACAAATAATTATTCAGAGATCACGTTTGGCGCAGAACTTAAAATATTTGTTTTAATATATCCATTCTTACTGATGAAATAAAAACCTTTAAGCTGTGACCACTCATGCTCTGTCCCTTTCTCTCAAACACAGTGTAGTATTCTGAAATACAGACAATTGGTAAAGAAAGCCTTCCACTGTCACTGGAAGCAATGACTTTAAGAAAAAATTAGTTAAAATTTAAAATGAAGTGAAACAGAATATTCTCTACTGTAAGGAGTTTTTCAGATTTATGACTTTTGTGCATTTCAGCATTTACTCAAATATTTTAATCAACTTTAAAGCTATACTTTTTCATTTTATTTTGCTCATTTGATTATAATTGTTGATATGTCAAATACACTACGATAGTATTTTAAATTAATGATAATATTAGTAGCTTTTCTTGCATTTCTTTCTCTCTAATATTGTGATGCATTAAATCAAAATTATACTTGTTTAATATATTGAGACATAAAGTCAGATTAGTTGGTCAGTATTCTTCCTAAGAAAATGCTTTCCCATTTTTCTATTAGGTATAGTGCCATCAAAGTATGTTCTCTTCCATCAATACTTACATACCTTGACCATTTTCTCCAGACTTTATTCCTCTGAGCTTTCTCTAATGATTTTTTTTTTTTAAATTGTATTTATACATGTACCTTCCCTCTGAAGACTTTAAAAAAAAAAAAATCAATAGTTTCTTGAAGTGGCAATCACTGTCTAGCTTATTCAAATACCACTTCTGGCTTTGATACTGTCATCAATTTTTAGGAATTTAGAGAAATTTTCTATTAAAATATTTTTGGTTGTTTGTCCTTGTTTCTTCTTTTTTTTTTTTTTTCTTTTTTATTTTTTCTTTCTTTCTTATTCATCTTTTTTTTTTTTTTTTTTTTTGTATTAGGGTAGCATAGATTTTATTTAAAAAGGAAACAAAATCTGGAAATCCAATATTTAATATTATATTGTTCTTTTCTCTGTATTTAAGTAAATACCTACTTTAATCTCTCTTCCCTTTCTTTTCTTTCCTTTCTTTGCTCCTCTCCTCCTCTCTGCTCATTTCTACTCCTCTCCTCTCCAGCAATCTGCAGATCATAAATCATGACTCCTTGTAAAAATTCAGTCTAGTATTTCTTAGCAGATATAATTTATTAGTTTTTGTCATGTCAAAATTGCCACCTGACATATTGAGCCCACTGTGAACAAATGTTGCTCTTCTAAGGCTTCTGAAACAGTATTGTGGTTCTCCCCCTCCCCCCACCCCATTTCTTTCAGAAGTGATATCCTTCTAGCATACTATTAACAGAACTGTAGCTATGAGGCCATTTTATTAAAAAAAAAAATATATATTTCTTGAAGTGTAAATGACCCTGGTTTATATTGGTGAATGTACAGGAATCTTGATCAGTTGCTGGTACTAAAGTCACTAATGTGGCTTCCTGAGCCAGGTGTTGTGACCTGTGTGGTGCTATATCTCCTCACTGCTGCTCCTTTTTCTAGATCCCATGCAAAACTTTCTTGGTTTGGTCTGGGGCTTCTCTTCATCCCTTTTGACTTCTCCCACCATCTTCTTGAGGCTCAGGATGTATGTCAGTGCCTTCTTTTCATATGTACCTGCAGATGGGTAGGGTATACACAGTTACTATTTCCCTCAAATGCATTAATACTCTTTTGGCAAACATATTCTGAAACTCCTCTATACTTACATACAGTGAGGAGGAGCACATTGTAGAAAATCACCTCAGGAAGAAAATGTGAAAATGCAACAGCTCCTTGATTCGGCTTTAGGTGTTCTTCCTATTAAGGTGATAAATTCAAGTAGTCAGGGAGCACAGCGCGTCATCTATTACCACTCACCTATCCCTTTCAAAGATGAAGAATGAAAAAATGCCATTAAATGTAGGTGTTCTTAAATCATATTGTTCTGGGACTTAAGTAAAATTATATTGATTCTTCCTTTCAAATTAAAAAACTCTACGACGAATAAATTTGCCAAACTGTTAATAAGATACAGTTGTATAAATTCCATTTGAGAGATCCTTTCACATAAATTCTAAGGATCTTGAACGGGAAAATTTTGTACTGTATAATATCACAAAATAAGTCACTTCCTCAAGTTAGTTTTTCATCATACATAGGAGGTAAGAATTAAACCTGCAAAATATATTTATTTAATCTTTGAAATTCTGCAGAATGTACTGAAATACAGAGGGACAGTCATTTAGATAAGAATAATATTGATATTCAGCATTTCTAAGCAGTTGTGTTGATTTAAAAGTCTGTGTCAGAGGCATGCAATATAACAAAAAACCTGCTCATTCAAAAGTATATAAAATGTTCTCAAATGATATTAGTGTTGTTTAGAGGAACCAGGTGCATACTGGATTTTATAATATATTTTATACTATCAAAAAGAAATTATGGTTTTAACTGTGAAGAGGCTTTTCACTGCAACTTAAAAATCCCGTTTTTACAATCTCTGTGTATTTTGTCTTCTATAAATACTTGATTTCACCTTACAAACAACACAGAAATGTATGACATTTTAAGTGTTACATTTGTTGTTTTATAGCAGCAGAATGACACAGTGATTTAAAAACAAACAAACAAAAATAATGGAGAAACAATCAAGTCTATGCATAGAAATTTGTGCTGGAAAAAACAAAACAAAACAGTATTATTGTCTACCATATATGGTCATCTTTGAAAAGTGTATTTCTTATTACTGATTCTTGGTTCAGATTAAGTGGAAAAACACTGTGGGAAGAAAAATGGTTAATTTCCTTGGACTCACTTAAGACATTTTTATTACCTTAAATTAGAATTGGATGGCTGACACCTGGAGTAGAAATTTTACTTTGTGTTTTATTAGTTTTGAACTGAGGAAATACTCATAGGTGTCTAGCTGTCTATTTTATAGAGCTAATGCTCTATTATCCCCAGCTAATTTAACATCTGTTATCTATTTGTTTTAGGTGTAATTTCATTTGTTGCTGAAGATGAAGACCAACAGCAGTCTCAGCATAACAGCTCACCAGAGAAGACAGATGGTGAACAGGCCCTTCAGAAATTGTCAACAGAGACACCACAAACTGTTGATAGAGCAAACACAGGTATGTTTGTTCATAAGGATAACTTCATTATCTATTTATATAAACTTATATCTTTATTTATTTTTAAATGTATATATATATTTATTTCATTTATTTATTTAAATGTATATTTTATTTATTTTATGCCAGGTCATATACCTGTAAGAACTGTAAAGTCAAACGCTTATTGCTGGCATATATAAAATTTCTCCTTTGTTGATTTTTGACACATTTTAATGAATTTAAAGCTGATCTCCCCTCCCCGCCATGTCTCTGAACATCACTATGGTAAAGGCACAATATTTGTTAAATGTTGTCTTTTAGAAGTAAATAATAATATTAACAGTGCTGATGTCACAGCAGGCAGTTGCTGAAATTCACAACACTCCATTCCATTTATAGAATAAACTTTCTTTTAAGTGCTAGTTGTAGTTACTTGTTTGGTCTTTTACAGTGAAATCTAGAATAGATTTTTCTAAAAATACCTGATTACTTTCAAATTGGCATCTCATAACTTAGTATAAACAGTTTCTGGATTACTTTGGGAATTTTACGTGCTCCAGATGAATCGAAGTTTGTGATTAGAAATGTGCACACTGAATAATTCTTTTATTTGTTTGTTTCTAAACCAATATCTTTTGCAAGTAAAACTTTAGTTATAGAACTGCCCATTTTATGTTTTTAAAACTTAATCTGGAGCGTATTTAAATTATCAAGCTTTATGTTAGATAAGTGTATTAGTCACAGGGAAAGCTATTGGGGAAAATTCTTTTTAACCTACATCAGGTGGTGTCTTAAGAAAGATTTAGTTTTAAGGAAATTGGGAAGAGCTTGCAGGTGAAGATCTCTCTGCTTTCTTGACAGTTATATTTTCATTTTAATGCAGTTTATCTATTTTTTTTTAATCAAAAACTAATTTAATTATTAATAAAATAATTATTTGAGTTAGTCCAGTGTGAATGTATTTAACAAAATGTAGACATTCAGAAGTTAATATCCCATCTCTGATATGAAGCAATCCCAAGAATTTACAATCTGCATAGATGAGAGAGACAGGAAGAACATAGAAGCTCAGAAAGTCATTCTCCCTGATGACACAGTAGCTTAATGGTCAGAAGTATTATAAAAATCCACTTTTTTACTCAAAAGTCAGAGCAATGGATATGCATTGTCTTTTTAATTTACCAGATTCACTATCACATTGGGTTTCACTAAATATATTGTGTGAATTTTTAACTACTATTTTTTTATTTTTTTTTACCCAGCTCAGACTGATGATGTACTTAACTTTGTGATGTTTAGTCTACTTTTTTTTTTTTTTTAACATGTACAATTAAAACTAACTAAAGATAGTAACATGTCTTCTGTGGTTATGTGGCTCTTATACAAAATTAGATCTTCTAAAATGTTGTTTTGTCAATATTTGACAATACAACGTGAGTTTAAAATAGGAAAAGGAATAGAAGTGGAAGAGAATGATGCAGAAGGGCTACATCTATAATTCTGAGGTTAGTCTCCTTTCCAAAAGAGACAGAAAACGTTCACAAAGAAAATAAAGTGACCAATGAACTGATCTTTTCCAGTAATGCTTATGATACAAATTGCCATAGTGATAAAATTTTCAGAAAAAAGCAAAAGACAAGACATTGTTTGATGAGTGGAGGAACAAGGGATTGAAAATAAGTCTGGAAATATTAAATACAGGATTTTTGAAGCCAAGGGAAAAAAAGTATACTAAATCAGTAAACAAAATCAACAAAAAATGTGAAGAATTATATGAGGACAGTATAGATTCAGTTCTTCTGTGTTGTATGTTTAAGGGGAACACTAGTCATGTTGAAAGGAATTTTTTTTTTTTTTTTTTTTTTTTTTACTGGCCTAAAGAGAGCTAGAATTAAGACAAAGTCCTTAGAAAGAGAACTTCCTCTTTCTTAAGGACTTTTTCTTCCTTTCTTTAAAAAGTCCTTCTGGAAAAGGTCTTTAATGACTGGCCTGGTGGTTGCAGGGGAGAGTAACAGATATTGTCTGCCTCAACTTCAGTGAGGCATTTGACCCTGTGTTCAGAGAAGCTAAAGTATAGACTGAATAAGCCAACAGTGAGGTGAATTTAAAACTGTCTAAACCACTGGGCCCAGAGAGTGATGATCAGTGGTGCAAAGTGTAGTCGGAGGCAGTAAATATCAATGTGCTCCAGGGGTCAATACTAGGTCCAACTCTGTTTAATATTTTCATTAATGATCTGGATGATGGGACAAGAGTGTACCCTCAGCAAGTTTTCAGCTTGGAGGAGTGGCTGCTACACCAGAGGGTCTTGCTGCCATCAGGAGGGACCTTGACAGGCTGGAGAAGTGGTCTTTAAACAACGTTTAGATGTAGAGCTAAGTGATATGGTTTAGTGGAAGACTTGTTAGTGTTAGGTCAGAGGTTGGGCTCGGTGATTTTGGAGATCTCTTCCAACCTAGATGATTCTGTGATTCTGTATGATAGGAACATCGTGAAGTTCAGCAAAGAAAAGTGGAGTCATGAATCTGGGTAGGAACAGCCCCATTTGAATCACTAATTAGCATTCACTGCTTTTGAGGTTTCAAGACTATTTCCTTGTGTTCTTCTCCTACAACTGCTTTTAAATTTGAATTTTCTTGTACAAAAACATGGACATAGGTGACATTAAAACTCTTACGATGCATCAAAAGAAGTTTACAGAAGAAGGATTTTAATTGAAATTACATTAAGGTAATAAATACAGACAATGCCGTGGAGGTGAGAATTAGAGGATTTCATGATGTTAGGGGAAATTAATTATAAAAGATGAATCCAAAGTGATGCAAGAACCAGGGTCATATTGGAGGTGATTTCCAAATCTCTACTGAAAAGGGGAAGCTTGTAAATGTTTATGAATTTAATTATCTGTTATCTAAACTAAACACCTCTGCTTATGAGATATTTAGGCTTTGCAAAGTTAGGAACCAGACATGCAAAACTGGTAGAATCTGTAATTGAAAGTAACTGAAAAGAGAATAAATGAGTGGTTTTTCAATACCAACCAAATCACTGATGATGTGAATTGAGGATAGTAGGCAGTAAATTCAAAGTAAATTCACTTTGTTGTTTTTGTTGTTACTGATAAGTCATTTCTTCATTTGGTTTTGTCACTTGTTGCATGAGACTGACTTATGAATTTGATATATAATTTTTAAATATAAAGGTAGATGATCAGTCTCTTAAGTTGCTGAGAGGAGCCAGGTGATCTGCTCCAACTCAGGTCCCTTTTTCACTGAAGAATAATTTGCATGAATAAAATCAATACAGAACGCTGGGTTCCATAGGTACTTGGAGTAATCTGCAATATATTTGTATATGGCTACATCAGGTTATATCTTATATTTCAGTTTTCATTTTTTGCTGTCATTGTGCTACCATACAGTTATATCTTTGTCTTACTATAACCTTATGCATTTGTAGTAAAATCTACTGTCGTGGTTTAACCCGGCCAGCAGCTAAACACCACACAGCTGTTCGCTCACCCTCCCCCCTCCCTCTCTGGGACGGGGGAGAGAAATGGAAAGTGAAGCCCATGAGTTGAGATAAAGACAGTTTAATAAGACAGGAAAATAATAATAACAATAACAATAATAACAATAATAACAAGAAGAAGAATACAATGATGATAATAGTACTACTACTAATAATATGTACAAACAAGTGATGCACAATGCAATTGCTCACCACCCGCTGACCGTTGCCCAGCCTAACCCCGAGCAGTCCGGCCCCCTCCCCCCAGCTAGCCACCCCTATGTATTGTTTAGCATGACGTCAGATGGTATGGAATACCCCTTTGGCTAGTTTGGGTCACCTGTCCTGGGTCTGTCCCCTCCCAGCTCTTACTGCACCCCCAGCCTGCCTGTTGGCAGGACAGAGCAAGAAGCTGAGATGTCCTTGGCTTGGTATAAGCACTGCTCTGCAACAATTAAAACATCAGGGTGTTATCAGCACTCTTCTCATCCCAAGCCAAAACACAGCATTCCACCAGCTACTAGGAAGAAAATCAACTCTGTTCTAACTGAAACCAGGACATCTACTAACTCAAGTTTTGTATGGTTACCAATGCATCATTAAGTTTACTTTCTAAAGTAGACTTAAAGTAGGATATGAAATGACCCTTCCCTGAAAGAGTATTGCTAAATAATATAATTTTTGTCTTCAGTACAGAAGGTACAGCCTTACAATGTCCTCATCTTTGGAACAACAAGCTTCCACCTCAGCTTTAAATCAACTGACTGCTTCTAGTTGTTATACAAAACATCATCTTCCATCACAACCTTTCATTTATACTAGACATCTATAACTTTTACAACTGGATACAAGTATCAGCTGAAAATGGCTAAATAGAGCTAGAAAGTGGCAAAGTGTCATCTAAATTATATAATGGTAATAGTCATTTTCTGAACTTACTTCAAAGAGGTACTAATGGAGGCTTAGCTTTCCCCTAAGCAGTTTTCTTTTGCACAGGTATCGTTACAGTTTTTCATAAAAAATGAATTTTTCTTATGACTCATCAGAGTAGAATGACTGATATTTCTGAGTTCATTGTTAAAAACAGGATTTCTCAATTGCAGGCTGCACACCTCAAGTAGAATGCAAACCACTTGCAGGAATGGCTTGCATTTCATCAGAGGCATCAAAGACTGAGGGAGTGCATCTGAAATCTGAGAATCCCTGTAGCTACCGTTACTATTCTGGGGTAACAAAAAATAGCAGGCTACATAGAAAAAAACTAAATGGACTTGAAACCAAAACAAATGTGAGGCTATCTATAGCTGAATAAAGCTATAGAAGGACTCTAATGATAAAAACATGTAAACCAAAACTTCTTGTCTTGCTGTCAATTAGTAAAAAATATTATTTTAAAACATACTAGCGACTACTACCTTGTTATACACATCTAACATTCAATATAGTCTTCAGGTACTCAAAAATATGCATCATACACACATATATATATAAACATTTAGCTTTTTCTTTCTAAAATAGTTTTTGTATATTCAACAGTCCTACTAACATTGCTCATAATGCCCTTCCTACTAATGATACTGTAATTTGTTCAAGATTTTTTTTCTCCTTCAGATGCATTTAGAAAAGAAGTGCATTTACTGCTTGCAATGAAAACCATTGCTACAGAGATCCTTATGACAAATCTCTTTTTGTTGCTTTACACCAGGAGAAAAAAATAATCAGAAAAATGTCCGCAACACAGAAGTAATGACAGATACTACCCCTTTGTTCACAATAGGAGTTGCTGGTTCTTTCCAAAGCATATTTCTGTCTTCCAAGGGAAGAGCTCCTCATTTATTCGTTTTCTCATGGGATCCAAAAGTAAACAGAGACTAAGTGGCTGCTGACTGAAAGTAGGATGCGGTTGATCTTTTGTATGAGGCATCTCTTTAGATATTCCTATGGAAAAAAAAAAAAAGTGATAAAATCATAAGTAAATATTAGTCTTTAATATATAGTTGTTTCACAGTCTGACCAAATGCTCTGACACTTGTCAAAATTTCCTCTCAAGGTGGAGGAAATTGTTCTGAGTACACAGTCCATAGCAGCTTCTTAAAAAGAATTGCCTTTAGACAATTGCCCTTGCGTGCTCTTTGCTGTTTTGCATGTGGGCAATGTGGAGCACGATTGGCACAGTTTTTGCTAGAGCAGCTCAGCTACCCACAGTTTGATCCAGCACCTTCCCTGAATAAGAGTTGAGAATGTCAAGTTGGTGCAGTTGGTGCAATAACAGATTTGCACTGCAGCTGCAAATCCACCTTTTCCTTTTCCAGAATCTCTGTCTCTCTCTCTCCAGCACTGAGTCGCAGCACAGAGCTGGCACTTGAGCAACAGCTTTTATTGTTCTTGCTATTGGTGATATCTCTCAGAACTGAGATCTACAGATGCAGAAAGTACAACACTGGAATTTTTCATGTGCTCTTGTCTTAATCTGTTTGCCTTGAGCATTACCTTTACCAAAAGATTATGCTTCATATTGCGTTAATTCTTATGAATTGCATTTACATGTTTGTACCATTGCCAAGTTTTTGAATTTCTTTGTAGTTGGAAGGCTCAACATCAAAAAGATGCACTGCTTGCAAATTGGCCTAAGCTTTTTGTAATGGCTTAATGGTTAGGCCAGGCATTCATTTTGGCAAAGCCTGCTTTAATTATCTTTTTTTAAAGCTTTTTTATCTTTCAACCAGGATTTCAATGACAAGGGACATTTTCTAGTCTAAGAATTTATAATAGTAGTCTTCATGCTATGTCTTCTTCACAGTTTAGTGTGTTTCCCATTGTCTTTAGAAACAGCTTCCAAGTGGGTTCATTGACAAAGCAACACATTGGAAAGGTAATGATATTTACATATATGGTCCTTCTGAACCGTCAGGCTTGAAATCAGTCTCTGAGAACTGAACATCTGTGGCAGCACTCGGAGGGCATTCATGTAAGGAAGACAATGAAAAATTTTCTTTGTTCTAGCAGCTGTTAAAGGCCATTAAGAGGAAAATAGCACTCAGGTTGGTGACAATTTAAAAGATAGCTTTACATTTCTTTGTGTGAAATTTTTAAAAAAGATCATAAGAAGTGATCTGATAGATCACTTATTCTTATAGTGCAATGATAGATGTTGGGGTTTAATCTGAATTAATAAAATAATATGGTTAATATACCTTTAAGGGTATAATTCATGTCCTTCTAAAGGTATAATTGCTATATCTCAGATACATATTTATTTGCGGAACTAATATCTTTCCAACATAAAACAAAACCACGGGAATATCTTAAAAATCATCTTGAGTTATCTATCTAATAAATTTTTATTGTGTAGTAAAGCTATTTTTCCGTATAATCTTCATGCTGTATGTTCAAGTATATTGTGCTCCAGCTTCAGATTAGTTTGTTTAAAGTCTCCATCTTCAGAAAAAAAAAGAAAATTACAGAACAAATACTGAAAGAAAATAGACCCCATGTAAACGGCAGTCATATTTGAAAATGTAAACTGCCAACCAGAGATGCTTTTTTTGTTTGTTTTTGCTAGCTTTTTCTCATTGCAGATATACTTAAGCTAGTGGGGATGGTTTGGCATATGTAGAGCATTAAGGATTCGACTGTTTTATCCTTTTTCCTTTGTCAAAAAGAATGTTCAATTATTATTAGCTTTCTCAGTAGGTGCTCTTCTGCAGTACTGCAGTCTGCTAAGTGTTATGCATTTTCCTGTGCCCTTTTGAAACTCAGAACAGCTTGATTCCACTAATAAACTAACATGTTGTTTTGAAACAATTCAGAAGTAGCGATGCTTCAAGGACCTATGGCCCACATGGAATTTTGTGGGGCATGATATGTGTGCAATTAAAAATCTGTGCAAACTAAACATGATAGTCCATTTAAAATTAATAACAAAAGCAGTTTGTAATTGCATGCAGTAAGGCTGCTTGTGAATTTTAGGTTACATCATCCTTCATGCAGCAGGTGTTTTAATATTGCTATGCTACCATAACCACAAGTAAGTCACTCCATTTGGAAACCTGTACATCTGTATATTTTTGGATGCCATAGCATGCAGGATTGCATTTGCATATAAACAGATTAAATTTTCTTACCTAATTAAAAATGTCTGGGATATGCATATTGCTTGTTCTAATAGTCTGTAGTTGTAAAAACAAACTAACAATAAGCTCTATTACTGAGAAACACATTCCTTCTGTCATGTCTGGCAGATCTCAAGTATTTATATGTATACGGAATTTTGTCAATTAGTAGCCAATTTAATACAAATATTCTGAAAAAAATATATCTGTGTAGAAGAATGGGTGTAGTTGTCATGGTTACCTGGCTAGATATGCTCTGGTCTTCTCTCTGTCCCTCTTAAGTTCACCGGTGATATAACAGGCATGACTTGCACCTTGCTGAATTGAAATGGCACAGTATAACCACAGTGGAATTTCCTCCCCTTCTAGTCTACTATTCAGCAATAGGGCTAATGTGATAGGCCTAAGTATAAACCCTTTCCTAGATGTCTGTGACAAAACATTGAGTGATCTATAAAATAACCTTTCAGAAACAAAATAGTAAATAAACCAGCACCAGCAGCAGTTTCTTTGCAGTCAATGCCCTTGCTATTAGGTTTGAGTGTATGAGATGCTCTTTATCTATGTCATCATTTTACCTTTCCTACTTTGTCATGCTTACAGAGAATTCTCATTTTACCCCTTTAGCATATAATCATCCATAAACACACAGAGAACACGTAATAGTCATGAAACAGAGGCATAGTGTGCTTAGGACAGAAAATAATGGGCTGAGGAGAGGACAGAGGGAAGGTCCCTACCAGTCTCCCCTTTTCATGCTGTTTCAATTGCTATGAGCTGTGAAAGTACATGTTGTGCTAGAAAACAAGAAAAAGTAAAACTTTACAACTTAATATTTGGGTCACTGCCCAAGAAGTGGAGTTCAATTCAAATATGTGATTTATTAAAGTCTTTCATGTTTTCATCCTGTCTAAATAATTACGTGAATCTATTACATGACTCTAAACATTACAGATACATTCCAATTACAGTAACATCAACAAGATTTGCTAAAAGCAATTGCTTAAAATAACTCTTGTTTATGGGCGCAAACAAGTTCCTGTAAGGTGTGTGTTTAGACTCTCAGGCAGAGTAAGGAATTGGAATTGAAATTCTTAGGGCCTGAGAGGGCAATCCAACTATATATGAATTACCTATATATATATATATATATATATGTATACACACACTGTGTATATATATTGCAAGTTTCAGAAAATGAAATAGCTCAGAAACATTAATTACAACAATTATGTTTTTAAGATAACAGGAGGCATATTAGTTTCCAACAGGAGGAACTAAACCACATTTATCAGTTCGATCTAATTTATTTTTTTCTCTCCACCATTAGGCTCCTTCACATTTTAATAATCCTAATTCAAGTAGGGCTATACTTCTGTAAGTAGACAAGTTTGCACCACATACTACTGCCATTGTTTGCTTTTGGACCTATAACCACATTGTTCCTAAGGACTTACATTTGTGATTAGGTAATTCTAGCTATGTAAGTCATTGTTATTAGTAAAGAATTGTAAGTTCACCTAGCTGTTTTTTCATGGATGAATATCTCTGATATTTAGATCCTCTCATTCATTCCATAGGCTGCTACTGGAATTTGCTATGGACTTTTATTTCTATAACAGCTGCAAAATAAATGGTCTATATAGTGTTTTGTTTGTTTGTTTGTTTGTTTGTTTTTTCCTTTCTAGAGTTCATCCCAGACACTGGATGTTCCCGAATTCTCATTTGTTCAGTTGTGAGATAGTAACCAGAAAAGGGTCACTCTGACATTTTTACTGAGTATGCAACTGATGTTTTTTGTCCATTACAGTGATTTATTTGTTGCGATGTCTACTGTCTCTCAAAATTTTTCCTTTGCTTTCTCTGTGGTAATAGCAGAACCCTAATTGTTCTTAACATATTTAAGAAATTATAAATATTATTGAAGCATTGTTTCACACTGTGGCAAAAGACAGATGGCATTTTATATATATCATTATATATATTATATATATAATTTATATATATCATTATATATATCATCATATCAATATATCATGAGAGGGTGAGAATATGTGTGTGTAAAAAGTATAAGTAGATTTGGATACGCTTTCAAGGCATTATTTATTTCTGTTTATTGCATTTGGCACTGATTTTGCTATAGAACTTTCTATGTGAAAGAGATATTTTTGAGTAAGCTGAAAAAAACTGTAGAGGAGATAAAAATGCAAACAACATTGTGAGTTGTCAAATTAAATTTATTATATGGATTGTAGTACTTGCTCATTACTAGTGATATTATTTCCAGTTTTTACTTCTTTTGTGCTTAAAATATTAATTAAAATGTATTATTGCAATTAAGTTTGCTAAGGTGTTACTGGATATGTGTTCAAACCATACAAAATCAGAGGGTGTATGTATCAAGAAAAGTGTTAAGTTTTATAGTTAAATGGTTTGTACGTGTGTGTTACAGTTTATACACCAACAGTCCTTCAATAGGTAAATGAGATGTCAGATCCTAGAATGTATCCAGCTAGCAGTCACTTTACTTTTTTTTTGTGAACTGAGAAAGTACTTTAGAAGATACTTTCTGGTATAATTACCTTGTCTGCTAAATATCACACTTCAGTTCACATCCAAAATTTGAACTGTTTTGCATTGAAAAGTCTGGCAGACTTTTCCTTTACCTTGAAGCATCTGCCAGACCTCATATTATAATTTACTGAATATTAGCTTGACTGTCCATGACTTACAAATCCATAAATATTCTTTCCCTTGACAAATGTAGTTAAAGTATTTATTTTCAGGCATGATTATTTTAGACTGGTATTTTGAGTCCCCACAACATGCTTGTTTATTTGTGTGGAAAGTTCCTTTTTTTTTTTTTTTTTTTTTTTTTTTTTTACCCTTTTCTGGTTTGCAATAAGTTTTATTTATTATTTTGTTCCACTGAACTTTTGACCTATATTTTTCCAAGACTAGGCAAATCTGAATCTCCTGCTTCTTTTTTTTGACTGATTTGTTTATTTCCTTTCCTCTACTTGCTACCAATAAATTTATGGAAAAATTATGCAACATTTTTTTCTTGGTACTCCTTATAATGTCTTGTATGCAACTTGTGGTTTATTAAAAGTCTGATTTATAAGTGATAAACTGTCTATCTCCTCTCAAGGATCTTTCATATGATCCTTGCTTTTCTACAGGTAGATGAAGAGGCAAACAGGCAAAGATGTGAGAAAGTATCGTAGGAGTTCCTGTGTCTTATGTATTTTGGATCAGGTCATGCTGGTCTGATTGCAACTGAAATACCTTTCACAACCTATTTCTAAGCAATGATCAAAATAAGAATCAGAATGTTTTTCAGCCCTACATGGATGCAGGGGTACCTGGGATACATACTAGAATTCTCCAGGATAGGAGAACAACAAGTTTAGAAAATACAGTAATTCCAGGAAAAAAAAAAAAAGTTAATTGACTGAAATTGTACATTCTCAGGTGCCATTGGGGCCAGTCCATACATTTAGATAAAATGTTTTTAACAGGTAATTCTTAAGGATCCAAAAGGGGTTCATGAGGACTGAGAAAATGGAAGAAAACTGTTGTACAAAGATGCTATTATAAAGATTGCATCTTTAAAAATGCTTTGTTTGCCAATATTTTTGTAGGTGTGGTATCTCATTCATCCCCTTTGTTTCCAGGTTATAAATTACTTATTTCAAAGTATTTATTCTTCTCTAAGATATCTAGCTCTTTTTCACTTTCCACAGGTGTCATGGTTTCTTTGAGAAACTTAAGAAATTACAGGGTATTGTTTGAAATTGTGGATGCAAAAACGTTGTGGCACTGTAAATTTAGAAGGTAGCATTCTGCTGATGCAAGTTAAGAAAATAATTGGAATTGCTGTTTGAAGGTTTGGTGTTTGTTTTGTTTGTTTCTGCATACTGAATGACACCAAATGCTATTTGCTTCTTTTTAAGAAAGATAGAATTATTCATTCTAAATAGAAAGATGTAAGCAGCATTATGAGAAAAATATGGAATCATAGAATCATCTAGGTTGGAAAAGACCTTCAAGATCACTAAATACAACCATGTAATATTCCATCTTCTAGCGTGTACACAAAGACAGTCATTTGAAAGTGAAGAGATATTGCAATCAAATGACTGTTACTTGCTGTAAAATATGGCAATTATTATTGCATTGCTTTGAACTGTAAAATGCATATTTTAAAACACATGATTTTTGTATAGGCTTCGCATAATAGACACATTGTAATTGTGGTAAACCATGCTTGTTGCATAACAGATATTTTACAGAAGCAGATAAAGAAAAAACATTTAACGTAAGTATTTCATATGTCACTATTGTAGATATATGCAGTACTAAATAATGTGCAGGACACAAAACCTAGCAAGATCTATATGTTGTTGTTGTTTGATTGATTTTTAATGTGTATAGTGTATATGAAACATAGGAAATTGCATGTGTGAATTTCTGTTCAGTCATTTTCAATTGGGAATGCACCATGGTTCCTTATATACCTGTTATTTCAGCCTTGGATTTCATGCATATTTAAAAAAATATAATTTCTAATAATGGGAAGCCTCATGAAAAAGCTGCACTCACTTGAGTTAGTACAATAATAGTAATCCCTGTTTTTCTTTGTTTGTTTTTGTTTTGTTTGTTGTTTTTGTGAGAGGTGAGGAGAATGTTTACAAAGGCTTTTTTTTTTTTTTTGAAATTAGAATTAATTGTAAGAATATGATTAGCATTCCCAGTAAACCATATAACTGAGCCTATATTATTTAGAAAGATTGCTTCTGCTTTCATATTGTATATATTAATCATCATCCAATGAGGATAATAATTAGTATTTAGAGGATTGCTTTAACTAAACTTTCTGGGTTTAACAGTTTACTAGACTTTACTTATCTACCAACATGTTGAGCAATCAGTAAGAACAGCCTTTATCAGTGTTACAATCTATGTTTCCTGTTGTAAAGAAGATAGGGAGATAAAGTTCAGCATCTGTAAATATGAAAAATAGTGTCCATGAAATTAATGACGAGTTAGTTTTATGTAGTGTGGAATTACGTAAGCATAAAGCTCTTCTACTCAAAGATTAATGGAATTTGGCTTCATCATTTCTTATTTTATTGTAAACAAATGGCTCACACAACTCTACAATGTGTTTGGCCGAAATCTAATGAGAATTGGCCTACTTAATCCTTGTGGTCAGGATTCTATTTCATATAAGTAATTTTCTGTTTTATGGATAAATAAACATATCTTTTCTAAAATAACCAAGAATTTAAGGTGCTCAACAGAAATGTGTTAAAGAGGTCAGGAAGTGGTCAAAAAATTGTACTTTGTAGTGTCTTCTTCAGGGAGCGCATATTGTAGAATAATCTTGATTTTGTGTACATGCATGTGTTGTTTCTTTGTGTTGCCTTTTTGTCTTGAGTTACAAAGATCAAATGTATAGTTATGTGGCAGTAAACTTGATTAAAAGGTTTCTATTGAGGTAGAAGTGTGATGTTGAGTGATAAAAAATGGATACTTGTCAGATACTTGCCTTTACATTTTCCTAACTGTGTTTGTAGGAAATGCTACAGTAAGACTGTATTAGGACTGATAAAACGTCTTTGATTAATTTCATATTATTGTCATACCAGATGTAATATAGATAAAAGTAATTTTTTCTGTTAAATACAGAATAACAAATTTTGTAATGAATGATGGTCAGGAATCCCTCGGTAGGGTGCATGTGTATAACTTCTGTACTCTTGGCTTATCTTCACATAAGAAAAATGCATTCTTCCAGATTTAACATGATTTTTAAATGAATCTACATAGGATTAGCCTGCTGAAGCATGATAGAGAACTTAAAAGTTAACCCTGTTGAGCGGTCTTTTCACTGTAGTTTCTTGTAGATTTCTATAATAAAATCAAAGTTAGCTCACAGTTAAAGGTTCAATTATAAATTCATGTATATTCCAGGAAATGTTGTTAAATTAGCTTCCTGGTAGCTAAAAGGGTAAAATCTTTGAATTTTAATGAAGTTCTGTATTCAAAATGAGGGTATGTAGTGCTAACCATCATTTTTTTTTTGGGGGGGGGGGGAGGTTGGGAGGGGGGGGGGTTGGTGGATGTGTCTTTTCAAATATTTTGAAAAGCTGGTGAGTTCCAAGCTGAGAGATGCAAACATACAGGGAAATAAAGTAATTTATTTTTCACTTGTGCAATGCTGTTTGACTCTAAATAGGGAAGTATAGCTTTTAAATAGTTTAACATTTAAAGAAAAAAGAAAAACAGTACACTGAGCTTCTCTTGTACCTGAACAATATATATTGCCATTAATGGGTTACAGTGGAGTAAACGTGTGCCTTAAGAAAATCTGTTAACTACCCTCTTACTCTGTACTAAAGAAAGATGACAGTAGTTTGTAAATTACAAGGTAATTCCTATAATCCAGTTGATTCAATTTCATTTGCCTCTTGAATGAAACGGAACACAGCTAGTTAGAGTATACCTTTTAATACTTTCCATGTGGAGCAATTTGTAAGAGTAGTTACTTGCTTGTGTGACACAACACTAGTATAAAACTGGAGTACCTTTATCTTCAGTAAGCTTGTTTTGTCTTGACAATAATAGAATATGACTTGAAATTTTATGATAAAGAACATTTAACTGATGGAAGTATCTTTCACCACAGCATATTACATTTAGAGAACACAACAGCTGGAGAATTTTTAAAGAAATTTTAAGACTTTAGCTGCTAAGACTTGAAACTGAGAGGTTTGCTATGCCATGTACGACAGCATGCTTCTGAGACACAAGAATGCTAATTACAAAGAATGGGCTGCTTTTCTGATGCCTTTTCTTTTTCTCCAGCTTAATCTGATCTGCCTGTCACAGCGCATACGTTTTACTCATATTTCATTCAATAATTTGTGGTTGACTGAAATGAAAGTTCAAAAAGACATTAATTATGCATTGGTACATTGTTTCAGTCATGAGGATTTTTACCAATTATAAAATCATTCTGGTTTCATATTTGAATTTTTCTGGCTTCAGTTCATATGTGTTGAATTTTGTTTTTGTCCATTATATCAAAGACATCTTAGTAGCCCAAATGTTTTCTTTATGAAGGAATTTTAGGTAGTATAACAATATTACCTACTCAAACAAACAAACAAACAAAGTTCCCTAGAAACTATGACCAATTAGGTTTTCTCTCACTGGAGCAATAATACTTATTATATGTATAAATGCCTGCATTTTATATTTTTCGTATTTATCACTTGAGAACCATTTTAAGGAACTTTAGGACTGGAAATCATCTCGGAGTACAGCTTAACCTACTGTGTTAAGGGTATATCAACTGTGACTGTGTGTACATGACTTCTGAGCTGGCTATACTTTTTCTAGTGTCTTTAAATGTCTGTCACACAGCTTACCCAAGCTGTTCACCTGGCAAATGATTTCCAAGTGTAAGTCACATTTTACACCCACTTTAAATGTGCAGTATTATCCTAAACCTAATAGTGAATACTATTTATACAAAGATACAGAAGGAAAAAAAAAAAAAAAAGGAAAAAAAAAAAGAGTTACTTTACTCCATCCTTATTTGTAACTTATCAATATTGGTGGCTTTTCTGCTGAATTTACAGAAGACATGCCTTTCCCTTCTGTTCTCTTTCCCATCCTATTCCTCATTAAATGGTTTATATTGTTGTGGTATGCATTCTTGGAGAGTAGTGGCAATTGTCCTAACACTCCAGGGAGCCCATGGGGAAGTTTTGGGAATCTGTTTTCCATGATCGCCTTTAGCAGCTTTATAGGCCAGCATAATAGGAATAAACATTAATCTTTCTATTCCTTATCTGAGACCTTATAGGTTCATCCACAGACAGCAAGTTGCAGGGGAAGCCTGTTGGACTTTCCAGTTTTTAGCTGAATAGGTAGACAAATAGTTAAATAAATAAATAAACAAACAAAAAACCTCAGCCAAAATAAAGCCGAATAGGGCAAATGAAGAAAAATCACCAGTGCTTTGTAAAAAATCTTAAAAATTTTGGGCCATTTTAAAATTTGAATAAAGTAAGTGAGAGCAGGGAAGGTTAGTGAGTAACTTGTTTATGTGAGTTGGATTAGGAAATTGACTGACATGGATATGTTTGGCATTGCTTCTTCTTGGGACTGTAGTCCAAGTTTTGCATGTATTAGCAGAGTGCCAGGAACTCTAGTTTTGTGTCAGCTAGAGATTTTGATTGTGCATGGGTGTATTTACTTGTGTAGTAGGTGGCTGGTATCTGGGTGATATACTGGCATATGCTCTGAGCTTATTCCCCATGCCAGTTTCCACAGGAAAAAAACTCCACGTGAACTAGATCAGACCTTGATTTCTGTCCCAGTGTGTACCAACAGGTCTGTATCTAGCCAATAGAAGTTTCTAATAGAAGCAAGCTAATTTCATGAAATGTTTATGTCATGGATAAGTGCAGAAAACAATACAACTGTAAACAAAAAAGCCACTGTTGAAGGTGAATAGCCATATTTGCCATATTTACATTTTATCACCCAGCTGTAAGGGAGAAGGGAGGGCTGTGATGTCATCACATTAGGGTATTGAGATTTGATGAAGAACATTGAGAACATTCTGAATTAAGGGGTATTTTCTGTTTTGCAAATCTTCTAGGTCTAGAAGATCTGCTGGATATATTTTTTTAGCTGTTACTTGAAAGACGGAAATAAGAAAGTGTCTTTATGGAGTAAAGCTGGCTGAAAAATGTTGCTAAGACATCATACCAGGCTGATAGTAATAGCATGGGAGACAGCTTCAAAAATGGAAGCTGGCAACAGCACTGGTCATCCATTTATTTGAAATAAGCTGTTTGTGGTGGTAAAAATTCTCTTCTTACACTTTTGAAGAAAAGTTAGGGAAAGGGAGTATCAATCATTGGACAGTGATGTCAAAGTTGCCACCATAAAGTGGTGACATTCTTCTGAGAACACAGTTTTGAAGGGAGAAGAAAAAAAAGAGTGGTTCTGGCCACTCTAAGGCATCTGCCTTAGAAGAGTGAAGACATTTTCGGAGCTTTGTTTCCTGGTGGTCACAGCTAATTCCTAGGGCCAAAATGTGATCCTCATTTTACTTTTTACAAAATTGTTCTCACTGCTGTTTCCATAGTTTCCCAAGTAACAAGAGCCTTTGGAGTTACAGTCATTATCTAGTTTAGGACAATACTAAAGAAAAGGAACCGTGCCCTAGATTGTAGATTTCCCTCTTGTAGAATTCCAGTATTCATCAATCCTGCCTATGTGTATATTAAACCAACAATTTTGAATTCTTTCAATATTAAGTATATTATTATGTATGAACATATTATAATGTCATTTTAAATTGCAGCATTTTGAAGTGTACCACTTTCATACATCAGCTCTGAAGAAGGTGCACAAACTGATATAATCTTTTAACCTCACGTTAGTACTGTCCCTCTCTATGAAATAGGTTTGCTACAAGAGATACGATATTTGTAGCCAACTGTAAATTTATAAAGGTTTCTCTAAGCAACTTATAAGTATATTTATGTACATATAGATGTATATTATGTCCTGTACAAACATGATTAGTGTTTGAGGACCAAATATTATTTCAAGCAATGTTGCATTACAATAAATGAACATTCATTGACATGCTAAGGTTACTCAAATATGTTCATTTGCATAAAATAGCATTCTAGAGCACAGTTTGTCTTGCCATGGAATGCAAAAACATTTTTAAAAGCTATACATAATATTTACGTTTACAAAAAAAAAAAAAAAAAGTAGAGCCCTTAGGTGTGAAAACTGGGATGAACTCAAGCCCAGAGGTGACAACTTTAAATTAATTACTTCCTTGGAAGAAGAAAACATAGATGTATTGCCTTTCCAAGGATGAGCTATTCCACACATAGTAAAAATGAATATTAGTGTCTGCCTTTTTGCATCATTTTGAGCTTCTAGCATAATAAGGTTGCAACATTCTCATAATGTGTTAGTGTTAGTTTTCTTCTTAAATTAGCTTCACACTTTCTACACATGAAAACTAAATCTGAGATGTGTAGAGAAGAAATGTTAGGTCTCTTTAGTATAACTCTTAGATTTCTAAGGCCCATCAAACTTGAAAAATGAACAATATAAATAATCAAATCAGATTAATAGCTTGATATGTTTGAAATTAATTTATATTAAAAAAATCTTTATTCTACATCTAATAAGAGAACTAGATAAATAGGACATGTATTTCTAGCTGATCTTGTTTCATGAGCAACAACTCTTGTCTTTTAGAGATGACTCCAGGATGGTTACTCATATGTGTTTGAACATGGGCAGAAAGAAGTCTAAATTTTCATATTTCCTGTCCTAGCAGTAGTCATTTTCATATTGAAAATGATTACCTATTTATATATTGTAGGGGGATTAAGTAAAATGTCTTTTTTATTTATATTTATATATTTATATTTTATGTTCTATAAAGTACAGTTTTATACTATGAGAGCAATATTTAGGGTATCCACCTAAATCTCAGAATCATTCAGGTTGGAAAGAACCTCTAAGATCAACTAGTCCAACCTTTAACCTAGTACTAAGAAATCCACCACTAAACCATGCTATGAACTTCTACATCTGCACATTTCTTGAAAGTCTTCATGGATGGTGGCTCAACCACTGTCCTGGGCAGCCAATTCCAATGCCACAGAGCCCTTTCAAAGTATGAATTTCTTCTAAAATACAACCTAAACTTCCCCTGGTGCAACTTGAGGACATTTCCCCTCATCTTATCACTTGATGCTTAGGAGACGGGCCTGATCCCCACACTCGCCTCCTCTAAGGTAATTGTAGAGTACATTGAGGCTTCTTTTCTCCAAGCTAAACAACCAGAGCTCCCTCAACAGCTTGTAAGTCTTGTTCTCTAGACCCCTCACCAGCTTTATTGCCCTTCTTTAGACACATCCCAGCACCTCAATGTCCTTGTAATGAGGGGCCCAAGAATTTATATAACTAATAGCCTTGAAAATATTGTGCAGTACCAAGAAATCAAGCTATTTTATTCCCTTGCCTGTTATTGCTAAAAAACATATCCTGAAAGACACATCTAAGAGCATTGTTAAAGATTTACTTAAGGGTAGAATTGAATCAAATTAATTCCTTTCATTGCTACTACTAGTTCTGCAAATGTTAGGTAAAAATGCTGTGGAAGAGCACACGCTGAAATTGAATATCACTTCATCTTTTTGTTTAAATAATGCCAATATGAAAAGTCTGTAAAACTGAGGTAGGGCATTTGAAATAAATTAATTTTATTTAGCAGTACAGTTCCGCTTGTCCCCTTCCATCAATAGCTACCCTTTCAAAACACCCCCAAAACTTATTTCCAAGAGACTAAGACAAATCTTTCTTCATCATCAGGGATATGCAATTCAGTTAAATGATAGGCAGCTATGTCCTAATCAGGAGAGAAGAATCTTTTTTATTTTGAAGCCAAAATATAACTTCTGATGCTTGGCAGCAGATTTAGTGGGTGGTGTAGCAGACATGGGATGAAAAGTAATTTTAAGGAAAGGACAAGGCAAGGGGACAGAGAACAGAAATTTCAGTTTGTGGCTGACAAGATAGTAATATATTCTCATCCAAGTGAGCAGAGAGAAGTATATTTTGAGTGTAAGGAAGGGGCTTTCACAACTGGCAGCTCTTGAGGACATGATACAAAGTATAAGATTAAAAGGGAATAGCTTGCAACACTGGTTTGTTAAGCAGAATTTTAAAGCCTTTTAAATATTGCATAAGAAAATTACACACACAAGAGAAGCAACTTCTTTACATCACTGAGTAGAAGTAGGACAAGATACATAACTGACTGGATTACAAAAGAATAATCAAGTCTGGAAGAAAAACTGATTATTTTGGCATATCGTGTAAGCTGGAAGGAGACCTGAAGGACACCTGTGAAAAGCTCAAGTGTAATTTTCATGTACATTATAATTTAATAATTCTGCTATTAAATACAGATATTTCTATTTTAAACAAACGAGCAAACAAACAAAGAAAACTACTAGAGATAAATATTAGTCTAAGAAATGGTTTTGTTGTTATTAAGGAATGGATACAAAGAAAATATATTTTTTTTCTTTAAGTTCTGTGCGACTACATGTAATAGAAAGTACACAGCTTTCCATACTTCCAATACTTCCATATGCAGAAAAAAAATAATCAAGAAAAGCTCAAAAAAAATAATTTACAGTGATTCTGTTTGAATTTACAATAGCTGGCATGAAGGATGCTGGTCCTAACTAATGGTCCTAACCATTAATGAGAGATGCTTGACCATAACTGTCAAGAGTTAAGAGAATCAAGAGAAGACAGTGGACATTAAATGTTTATATAAATGCATTTGTATGTTCAGAAGATTTCTGCTTAGTCCTATTTGTTGCTGGCGATTTCCCTCTGAAGTGCTGAACAAACTTATTTTTTTTTTGTTTCATGAGATCTGACAAGATCATGACCTGATGGTTGCATGAAGCAGGCTAAGGGTTTTTCTGTCAATGAAACCACAGAATTAGATGATAAAGAAATACAGGCCTGAAGTCAAACCAGATTTATCTGCTAACAAAAGTGATGTGCTCTGGCCCTGAGAAAAGACTTCAAATGCATTAAAATTATCAATGCAAGTTAAGAAATGTAGTTGTGTAAAGTAGGTGCGTATATATACACTCATGTTTGCAGTGGTCTTCTTTGTTTTGAGTCATTGGCAGAGTTGTAATGATGTCACATTATGAATTGAGATGTCTTACGTGAGGGAAAAGATATCATCTTGGAATATTTTTGTGTTACAATAAACATTTTCTGGGATAGAGAGCAGAAGTACCTATTTCTAGTGCCTGTTTTTAAATGTGTGTAGAAAACAGAAACAGATATAATGTCCTGTGAGTATTTTCTGTTTGGCAGTTCTGATATTTATAAGAATGTTGTTTAAAAATTCAGACATGGAAAAAGGCACACTTAAAAGCCACAGTGTAAAAACAAAGCAACAGAAACAAAAACAAAACCACAATGCACACAAAAGCAACAGTTGTAATCAACATCAGATTCCAAAAAGACAGTCTGGATAACTGCAAATTTACATTTTTACTTTGCTACCTGCAATTATATCTAATGTATTCGTTTATACTTCTCCCTTTTGAAAAGGGTAACGTCAAGATGTGTGGGAAGAGATGGTTAGGCCATTAAAGGCTTAACAGAATGCAAATAGAACTTGCCATGACAATAAATGTTGTCATGCCAAATTTCTTGTCAACATAAAATTCCGAAATATTTGACCTGATTTCATCTACCTTGGGAGTGGTACCAGATTAAATGAAAGATGTCTGGATTTGTTTCCTAACTAATGTTTGAAGATTGCCCTTTTTAGTGCTGGCTCTTGCAGTCTAGTGACTTTTAACTTTAGATGTTTTAAGAAGACATCATTTTACATTGCCATAAGCTCTGGCCTGTTAGTTTAGGTGACATAAATGGTGTGCTAAATTGCAATCTCATGATAGGTTCTCTGCATTCAAACACAGGGATTCCGTTAGGGTAGCAAATTCATTGTCAGTGATCAGCAAAATCTACAAATATGTGGTAAATGTTATTTACACACTGCTAGCAGGGTGGGAACGGGGGTATGGGGAAAGGAGATGACTGTCAGTAACCTTGCTAACCAGCTTCTGAGAGTGACTGATGAAGTCTTAGTTTAATCATTCCCGTCCATTGATAGCAAAGTTACCAGGTTCAGTTTTCATCAGATCAACAAGTTAGCAGCACAGCCAAACTGTCTAAAAAAAGAAGTTTATGCTCTTACTCTGTTCTATTTTTTCCCTATTTGTAATAGAAAATAAATAAAAAGGCCTATTTCCAGCCACTTTCACGTTGCACCATTTCTGGCATTTATGAAGACTCATCTGCTTCTATTGATTGATGCAAAAGTCTGAATTCTAAGAAATAAACCTTACTGCATCTGTTCACTGAAGCATTTGACAGGTGCAAGAGTACCAGAAATGGGCTTGGACTAAGCAAGCACCACTCAGGGGTCAGAAAAACATGTGAGGAAAGAGGTGAATAAATCATCTCCTTTTCAGCATGAGAGATATTTCCATCATTGCCCATGATGTTTCAACCTTGTTTTCCAAGGTCTACTCCCTGGTAAATAAAAATCTTAGGGGAAAAACAAACAAACAGAAGAAAGAATGAAAGAGAAGAAAAAAGGCAAGAAATGCCAAAGCCCCTAACGTTCTGCTCTATACATTAGCAAATTAAATTATAACAGTAGGCTTATTTTCAGTTATGCAAATTCATCACATTTGAAACAGAAACACCATTCTACAAGTTAAAGAAAGTTCAAGAACCGTTGTTGTGACTTTAATCTGCTTATGTATATTTTTTTTTCAGAGAGCTAATGCTTTTGAAGATTTGATAACTTTTGAAGTGACTTCTGAGTATCCCCGAGGTTAAGAACTAGGTTCTATCTTGTAGATTTCCTTGGCAAGAGAATAAATTCACAGTAAAATTAGGCTGTAATACCTTGAGAATGAGAATACTTGAAATAAATTGTCTTTGTGCTAACCATCCAAATACATTATATGGATAAAGACCTGAGGTGAGACTCATCTATAAAGTCACTATTTCTTATCAGGGTTAAGGCTTAGAGGGAACAAAGCCCCAGGCTTTATATTTTTGACAGTGCAAATGAATAACCAAAGCAACCATTCATCCATGTTTTTACTGAGTATAAGCTGACAGAATATCAAAACTTATACAACTTCAAGGAGTAATATTAAACATTACTTCTAGGAATATATGTTTAGTAAAGAGTTCAGCTGAAAAAATACACTGAAAGATCCTCCTTGAGCAGAGAATTGCCAGGTTCATTTGCTAAGAAAAGTGTTTAAATAAAACATTTCATTTAGGGAACTGCCTGTTGAAGGTGTTATGTAAATAATAGTATGACCTAAACTATCTAAAAATATGTAATGCCATTTAAATATGTGCACAAGATATTCCCTACCAAATAAGATAACTTTTTCACAGAAAGGTAAATCCTCAGCTATGTAGTTCATTTTGGGTTTCAAGAAAAAAAGCTTGATTTCCTAAAACTGTTATGAGGCAAAAGAGAAATGGATCTAAACATTCAAAGGGATAAAAATGTAAATAGGAATTAAGATTTTCTTACAAAAAAAAAAAAAAGGCACCCTTATAGATCAAAATACTTGATGTCAAAACAATAAACAAAGTAACTTGACCTAAAAGCTTTGCTTGTGGTGTCAGAGTCAGGAATTAGAGTATTTTTAAGCAATTTGTATGAAGAACCAATGAATTTTTATGCAAAAGACAGAAGAAAAATGCAAGTAGACTGTAACTTCTACATTATGGTAATTATGAAGTACAGAAAATTGATTTAGGAAAGTTAAGATTGCAAAGGAAAAATCTGTTGTCAAAAACACTAAAGAAAGCTTTAAGTCTATATGGAAAAAGAGCTCTCAGGAGAAATATAAATGTGTAAGTTGCTGGAAGAGAATACTGCAATGACAAGTAACAGTAAAGTTCCACAAACCTACTGGTTATACATTAGGAAAACTAATACTTTAATAATACTACTAACTAATAATTAATTAAACTAATACTTAATACTTTCCCATATTAAGCATGTTGGAGACATGCTTCCAGTTGATCATTTTCTTAGAGATGCGGAATGATACTAAAAAATATGTGTCCTAGGGATAAAAAGTAATTAAGCAATTCTAATACTAAAAGCAGGCATTTTCACCTCATTCTTTTTCTCTCTTCATGGTGAGAACTAGCCATTTCTTCCTGTGCTTTGGTTTCTGTGTCTCAGTCCAGTCTTTTAACTTTCCCTATTAGGCAGCTTAAATTCCCAAGAAGCCTTTGAGAAGAGATCTTAGATTTTTTGAAAACTAGTGTACTACATGAACCAGATGTACTTTGTTCATATACCTGTTGACTTGGTCAGAGAATTCAAATAAGTTTGTGTGTTGGGCCTTCTTTTCCTTTTTGTGGTTCTTAATAATTTTCCTTAGAATAGATAAATAAACTCACCATCTGTAATTTCTCAGCTCATCCCAGAGACCTGTCTAAAAATTGGCAGCACATTCTTTGCCTTTTCATTTCTTTGTAGCTGAAAGTTACAAAGAATCTAAGCAACAGGTCATGCACTGGTATGAAAGCTACCATGCTTTCATGCATGAGTTCCTTTTGAAATCTGGGGCAGAGACACTCTTGCCTATGTGATTTGTTCTTTCTTTATCAGTCTGCTCCAAAAACTTCCTGCCAACACCTCCATTTGAGAGACTCCCTTTGACTGTTCCCCTCAGGACAAGCTCTGTTGTGGATATAGGAAGCCCCCTAAACTCCACTCCAGTGAGCTCTACTGCAAAGAATTAATTCAGCTTTTTTACTGTAGCCTTATCTTAATTTAGCACTCTTTTTCCACCCTGATCATTCATCAGCCCTTCTGAGTCTGGCAGGCTGCCAGTTTCAAATCTGTTTGACAAGATTTTACTAGTAGTTTTTAAAGTCTTAATCAAGCTGTCACTCAAGAATTATTTATTTATTTTTTCTTTGCACGAGTGTTTTTGAAGGTTTGGGGGCAGGGATGTGGCCTTACTAATTTTCTGCTTAAATAACAATTCATGGTCTTTTCTATTTCTCTTGTATAGGACATTCACTCTTGAAAGAAGTGTTGATTTATATTAGTAATTATTTGTGCTGCTGTTTAATCAGTTACTATTTCCATCCTTTTAAGTTTTGTTGTTGTTTGTTTTGTTTTGCTTTTAATACTCCATAAATTTAAGGTTCGGCTTCTAATATAGTATATTTTCATTGAGATTTGTTGATATTTGGAATACATTTGTTTTTGGTCACTACTTTTTAATTAATTGGTTTTCAATCATTCTTCTGCTTATTATTTTTTTCTTTCTGAAATGAAATGTAGGGGATTAATCTTTCTATTTCTTTTCTCTCTTTCTCTTTCTCTCTTTTCATTTTCTTTCTTTTCTTCCCTTTCTTTCTGTTTCTTTCTTTCTTCTCTTTATTTTCTTTCTTCTTCTTATTGTCCCTACAATGATATTCAATTCGATGTCATCCTGGTACTTAATACAAAGTTGCTGTTCAATGATAACATCTTAAAACAGACTTCGAATATTTTTCAGATTTAAATAAAGAATAGGTTGATCCAGTTATGTCACCTTGTAACATTTACTCAGGTCTACAGGTAATAACGGTAGTTCCTTATTAACACATTTTCTAGTCTTAGAGATCCTCTAGATTATGTCACTATACTACAGTATAATGTTCTGTAGTCATTGTTACCATCCTCTGTAATATGGTCCTTCCTTTCTCGATAGGGAAACTTAACCTGCAGGAATTTGGAGATGTATGTGATGTCTATTTATTGTAAACAATTTAAATTGTGCTGTTCTTCAGCTTATATTATCTGTCATTCAGATAGTTTTATTGACTATCATTACCTTTTTTCTTACTGATTACGTCCTTTCCACAAAGTTTCTCATTAGGAGCTAAGTCAATATCGTAATTTAAATTCCTGTATTCCAGCTCACACATTGTATTTTCAGACTTATGTTTGTATAGAAGCACATATCACAGAATCATAGAATATCCTGAGTTGGAAGGGACCCATTGACACAGTCAATGATCGATGAAGGATCATTGAGTCCAACTCCTGGCTATGCACAGGACCACCCAAAAATCAGACCATGTGTCTGAGAGCCTTGTCCAAAGGCTTCTTGAACTCTGTCAGGCTCAGTGCCATGACCACTGCCCTGGGGAGCCTGTCCCAGTGCCCGACCGCCCTCTGGGTGCAGAGCCTTTCTCTAACCCCCAGCCTGACCCTCCCCTGTCCCAGCTCCATGCCATTCCCTCGGGTCCTGTCGCTGTCCACAGAGGGCAGAGCTCAGCGCCTGCCCCTCCGCTCCCCTCGTGAGGGAGCTGCAGGCCGCCATGAGGCCTCCCCTCAGCCTGCTCTGCTCGGGGCTGAACAAACCAAGGGACCTCAGCCGCTCCTCATACGTCTTGCCCTCTAGGCCCTTCACCATTCTTGTAGCCCTTCTTTGGGCACTCTCTAATAGCTTTATTTCCTTATACTGTGGTGCCCAAACCTGCACACAGTACTCGAGGTAAGGCCTCAGGTAACGATTTGGTTATTTGCCTTTATAAACCTTGTGTAAATGGAACTTTATTGTTGACATTTTCTTTTGTTGTTTTCTACCTGAGTTTTATAGGCTTTTGTTGTATCCTACAATTTGACTGCATTGTTAAGCAATGTGATATCCCAAGCTGTGGGGTATTTGTTTGTTTGTTTTGTCTTTAATTGAAAACTTTTATTTTAGGTTCCAGGTGACAAGTTCTGCTTTGCTATAGGGGGATCTTCCCTTCTTGCATAAGTCATCTCTGTTCTATACACATATATATATATATATTTATATATATATATATATATATATTTAAGTGACTAAACTCAGAGTCATGTGCATACCAGAATCCTTTAAGGGATATTCAAAGGGTGTCTTTATCTCATTGATATTAATTTTTATAGACCTTGAAATACTGAATCATAGAATCATAAAGGTTGGAAAAGACCTCCAAGATCATCTGGTCCAACCATTCCCCTACCACCAATGTCACCCACTAAACCATGTCCCTCCCCGTCCAACCTTTCCTTAAACACCTCTAGGGACGGTGACACCACCACTTCCCTGGGCAACCCATTCTAATGCCTGACTGCTCTTTCTGAGAAGAAATGTCTCCTAATTTCCAACCTGAACCTCCCCTGGCACAACTTGAGGTCATTCCCTCTAGTCCTATCACTAATTACCTGTGAGAAGAGGCTGACCACCAGCTCCCCACACCTTCCTTTCAGGTAGCTGTAGAGACCAGTAAGGTCTCCCCTGAGCCTCCTCTTCTACAGAATAAACAACCCCAGTTCACTCAGCCGCTCCTCATAGGACTTGTGTTCTGGGCCCTTCACCAGTTTCGTAGCCCTTCTCTGGACACGTTCCAGGGCCTTAATGTCCTTCTTGTACTGAGGAGCCCAAAGGCCGTTCTACAGACTGGAAAACTACAATTCAAAACAGTATTCAAAAACAATAAATTGTATACTTGTCAAATTAGCCTGAATAAAAGAATGGATAAGTTAATTTAGGATAGATAAATTAGAATGGATAAGTTAATATAAGTTAAAATATCCAGTGAAGATTTAAGGACATTAATGAAATTAAAGCCAAACAGATGCAATTTTGATAGAAATAGGTATAAAAATGAAGTCACATATGGAGAATAAGGAACTGCAACAAGGAAAGCAGTGTCTTTGAGAAGAGCTGGGGTCATAGCAGAAAAGAAAAGCAGTTGGAACTCCCCAAACCAATGTTGTGGTAAAACAGAACTGCTAGTGTATACTCTCTAGTGTATACATGTAATTCATAGAAGTGTGAGTAGAAGGATGGAGGTTATTTTAATTTCATATAGTATACAGACAAACTGGAATACTGCAAGCAGTTCTTGTCTATGCATTTATAAGAGGTGCTGAACAACATTTTATGCTTGCAAAAAATAACCACGGGAAATATTTGTGTTGTGAAGATTGTGCCATATGATGAGAGACTTTGGGCTCAATCTTTTTTGCTTATCTGAACAAGATCAAAGGACTAATTTTATTAACATTCATGAGTATGTTCTAAACACAGGAAAATCATAACTGCTTAATGTTTAGTCTATGAAACCTGTCAGAGAAAAGACATTACAACATCTTTTGTTTGGAAGTTGAATGGTTGAATGAAATTGACTGCTGGTGATTATCTTCAAATTGAGACTTGAGGTCTGTCTGGGAGATATGCTTTAGCAAAACCTATATTACTTGACTGAAATTTTACATAACAATTCTGTGTAACTGAACAGAATTTAAGTTCTGTAATATATAAAATATTGTATGAATTTATTCTTATTTCTTTTTCTTGATATAGTAAAAATATAAAAATATTTTCATTCTGATATGGACTGCCTTCAGTTCAAGGATCTGGTTATCTATGCCTCCTATGGTTACTGGTTGTAAGCACTTCCCGGTCCTAGCCTTAATTGTAACATTCATGCATATTTCAATTCTTTAAAGGTTTCTTAGTCATCAGTATCAGGATAATTTAAAGTCTATTGTTATAACTTCATGAGTGTGTACATGATATTAATAGTCTTCTCTGGCTTCATTATTTATCTCTGGATTTCAAAGGGGAGGAGGGAGATAGAAATTCCTGAATGGGGAGCACACAGCTTTCTTCTCTGAGCTTGTAGTCACTCAGTCTCATAGGACTTAACGCATCTCAGTTTTTGTATATATTATCAGAATTTCCCATCCCTCATTTTTGGACTAGGTAATACAAAGTACTGAAGGGAATTAAATCCTCTGTATTTATGGCCAGTTTATCTTGCAACTAAATGTGGGATTAAATTTGTTTGTTTGTTTGTTTTTATCATTGTCTTTGTTGAAGGAAAAAAGTTATAAGTCTGAAACAATGTGCTATTCTGGGAAACAAATTTGCCAAAGAGCTGTTTTCTTTCGATTTGTATATATATTGATTTTGTTATTATTTTGAACCCTGACAAGAAAGGATTAGATAGGGAGGTTTGTTGACAGCAATTAAATCAGTTCATGATTTGCTTTGTCTCCACATGAACAATGACGAGCAGTTCTGATAAAAGTCAGAATATCTCATTGATTTGAATGCTGCTAGGAGTGATCACCTCAGGAGATGATTTTTAAAGCATTTTATTCTCTTATACATAGGAGGAAGTTCTTCAAACTGCAAAGTGTGGTTTTCCTTAAAGATTAACAGCATACCTGCAGCACCTGAAAGAACGATAGATGTAAAATGCAGAGCTCTGGTAAGATTAATTTAAATGCTTAATTTTGTTGTACTGCATTAGAAGAAAAACAAAAAATTGTATTGATTGGTTGCTATCACAGAGAACTAATCAGTTTTACTAAGTGACCGCACACAACCACTTTTTGCATAATAAAGCTCAGCAGTTACTAGGACCTCATTTAAGCTCACTGATATGAACTAAAATTAATGCTTGAAAAAAAAATATGGTTTCTTTAATGCATTTGCATAATTATATTTTTCTTCTGCTAGGGTATACTTTTAATTTTGGATCTTAGATAAAACTGAATTCTATAAAATCTTCAAGCAGTTTACATACTGACCACAGCAGAATAAGTCTCTTTTGGTACCCTCCTTTCTTATGGATGAATGCTGTCATTTAGATTTCATTAATCATTGGAATGTACTTAATCATATTTTTATTGGTAGAGAAATGTATATTTTCATGCTCAAAAATATAATAGTAATTTTTGAAGGATAACTGCATAACAGAAATTGTGTGTTTTAAAGCACTTAAGTATATAAAGATAAAATAACTTTTTATTTTGAGAGCCTAACATTGTAGTTATATTCTTAAAATCGATATTTACCTTATCATCTAGAAGCTCTGCATTCTTTTTGAATTGTAGGCAGCTAAGAAGTACTAACTTTAGTGATGGATGCTGGTAACAAGTTATATAAATAGAAATGACTGGTAGAGTGTTTTCCTGCAGATTTTTTAAAATTATTTTTTAAAGAAAAAAAAAGAAAACTGTTGAAAGCACCAGGGTATTACCTCTTCCAGTAACAGATGCTGGGAAAGGAGTGGAGTCCCCTAGTTGATTTTGCATTGACATCTGTTTATGTGGTGAAAAACACAAAAGAAAGTTGGAAATACAAAAGCTACAATGAAAGAGTTTGTGATTTGAGACCTCTGAAAGAAAAATGTAGGTTTTTGTCATATAGGATCATGCTTTGTCTTGTATTGTTTTCTGATCTGAGACTAATGGTAAAAGGAAAAGCTAAATTTAAATTCTATTTTTAACTTCTATTATATAATACGTTATCAAGGTGCATTTTAACTCTGCCTCACAATTATGAATATAATTCAGAATGAAAACTTGAAAAAAAAACAAACAGTAAAATAAAACAATTTTTTTACATTGGGTGGGGCGCTGAAGTTATTGACTCGAATGGGGAGATTTCCAGTGAAAATGAAGGCAGCAAAGAAGTAGCTATACCCCTTCAGATCTCTATGGGAGATCTAGTAAAATAACCCACTTCTCTTGATGAATTTTGAAGATGGCAGAAAGATTGTTGACTCGTAATACATGTGGTTACTTTTACAGAGTGATCTGAATTGACTGGTTAAGTGCCAGGCAGTTCATTTTGGAGCAGGAGAGCTTTCTGTCTCTAAGTGACTGGGACTATCATAGTTAATGCCTCACTTTAGAATGTTAGTGTGATGCTGAGAAAAAGAACAAATAGAGTCCATGACTGCTAAAGAATGCTCAGATATGTGCAGAAAGCAAATAACATTGGTGCTACTGCTGTTAGAATATTATTCAGAGGTCTGATTCTCATAGGTTAAGAACTGTATTGAAAAACTGGAATAAAATCAAGGGAAACCCATTAAAAACATTGGGGACTGGAAAAGCAGACCTTGTCATATGAGTATTAAGTATCTCTAGGAGCTTAGCTTACAAAAAAAAAAAAAAAAAGAGAGAGAATGAACTCAATCATTTGCTAAATAATATTGAAAAGGGAGGGATAGTCTCAATTTTGCTGACCAACATGCATCATGAAGAGATACTGGACAAAAATTTAAATCTGACAAATATTTAATCTTGAATAGTTTGCCCTAGTAATGAGAACAATAAAACATTGAAAGATCTTACTACTGCAATCATTAGACATTAAAAAGTCTTGTAAAGCTGAGGACTTGAAATTGCTTTAAAAGCTGATAAATCTGTAAAAGACATAAACACCTGGTACATCTGCTACATCAGCAAGTCAGATTTAATGAATACATTGATTTCTTTTTTACCCTGAGATCTGTCTTTTTCCTTCCTGACCCTTGGAAAGAAAAAGATTAGCAACATTAAATTTTAAATACTACTGACACTGCATTTGGACAACAGCTATAGCTGTATCTTGTAGTCAAATGTGATACAAACTCATCCTCGGCATGTCAGAAGTATTTTTCCTTGCTTATTAAAATAATAATAATAAAATTCAATATATTGTCCATCCCTGAAACATCAGAAAATTGCTACAGTAGAGGAAAGTGGCAGGACAGGACAGTTTTCTGAAATGAGTGAGGTGTATATTAAGGTCTTGTTTGTCTCAATGGTAGACATGCAGTAACAGCCTGCAGACTGGGAGGAAGTCCTCAGGGAGGTGAGGCTGGTGGGCATCCAGGGAAAAAAGGGCAGTATGGGATCCTTGTGACATGTGGAACCGTGAGTGTAATAGGCATTAGTAAGACTTCCATGACTTTATTTGCTTATTGAGTCCAGTTTCATGTTTGAGGTTTGGAAATGCTTTAGGCTAACACAGCCTATTGTACTTCATAAAAGAGCATCTATTTGAAATGTAATGCCGTAATGCCTGTGATAGTTCTTATTGTATGAAAAGGGGCGGCAACTTGTGTATTTGCCAGAGCTCAAGATGATTTCTCAACTGTTGATTCAACCCGTGGTGTGATTCAGTGCTTTGAAGGTTGATCCTGTGTTTGAATAATAAACACATTTTCATCTCTTTTTCTTCTTATATGCATTTCTTCAATTTTACTACCAAGGAAATGGTTTTGAAAAAGAAGAAATTGCCTCATCTTTGGGTCTTACTAGTGCTAATAATGTTGCATTCAGACTTTTTGGGACAGTAAACATCTGCCACTTCTCAGCTTTTCTCCCAGATCGTCAGTACTCAATGTATATCCTGTGTTTGAGAAATGCATGGTTCCACTAGTTTGCAAATATTGATTTTAAAATCAAATATTCATTTAAAATCCCTTCATGGTAATTCCAGATGCCTGTATTTGCAAGCAAAGGTTAGATCACAGTCCATTCCTTCTTTTTCATTGATCTTCAACACTGTTTTATTTCTCATTTTTCTTACCAGTGTCTCTGTTCTTTTTCTCCCTTCCCTTCCCTTCCCTTCCCTTCCCTTCCCTTCCCTTCCCTTCCCTTCCCTTCCCTTCCCTTCCCTTCCCTTCCCTTCCCTTCCCTTCCCTTCCCTTCCCTTCCCTTCCCTTCCCTTCCCTTCCCTTCCCTTCCCTTCCCTTCCCTTCCCTTCCCTTCCCTTCCCTTCCCTTCCCTTCCCTTCCCTTCCCTTCCCTTCCCTTCCCTTCCCTCCCCTCCCCTCCCCTCCCCTCCCCTCCCCTCCCCTCCCCTCCCCTCCCCTCCCCTCCCCTCCCCTCCCCTCCCCTCCCCTCCCCTTCTCTCTCCTTTCCCCTCTCCTTTCCCCTCTCCTTTCCCTTCCCCATCCCCTTTCCTATTTTTCCTTTTTCCCTTTCATCTTCCCTCTCCTCTCTTTTCTGCTTCTTATTTTTAATTTGCCAACCTAGGCAGTTCAATACACAATTTTAGATTATATATAAAATCAGTCTATAATGAATGGGATACATTATGAAACACAGTAGTCACATACAAACAACACTTGTACTTTCTGGGGAGACACAACACTTTGAAGTCTATACAACAGATGACAATCAGTCTTGTAAATTCAGACCTTCATATAATTCCTGAATAACACGGAACTGTCCCAGCCTTAGTATTTGTCTTTTAGGTAATTATAGGGAAAGTCATGGGTTGTTCTCCTCTTTTTTTTTTTTTTGTGTGTGCGTGTTTTTGTTTTGTTTTCCTTGAATTCTAAAACTCTGTCTGTCAATTCACCAGACTCTCTGAAAATTCTAGGCTGAATCCATGGGGAATTCTGTAAGTGCAGGTAAGACCAAGGTCTGAACCTACGGATTTGTCTCCAGGTGTTGTCAGAAATAGAAAAAAAAAAACAAAAAACGACAAGACTATGTATATATAGTATAATACTTTCATGGCTTTTAAGGGTTTTCAGTTCAGGGTCTTTGCTGAGCTGCCTGGTGTATCCTTAAATTTATAAATATGCATTAATATTTTCTTTTGACTTTGAATTTGAAGTGTTCACTGACCATAGTGAGGTGCCATCACCTTCTCAATGTGACCATTGAGAGGAGTCATCACCTTCATTTTTAGCTGTGTCCTTTATTTTCATTTGATGCCTCCTAGTTCTTGAAATACAGGAATCATTGAACAGTTAAAACCTATCTACTCTCTCCATGCTACTCATGATTTTGTAGACTTCTATAATATCTCTTCTAAATTATTTCTCTTCAGAGATGAATAGTATGATATGCTATTCATCCTTATTTATGGTTCCCACTTGGAACTTCATATCTTGCTATTGTAGTATTTCTCCAAATGTGATAAGGAAAATAAATGGGTAATGGATAAAACTGGTACAGAAAGGTAGAAACATATTTGGATTTTGTAGGTGCTTGTCCTCTAATTGCTTCTCTTGATGCACTTGTAGTGTGACTATCAAAACTGAGCTTTCAAAGCAGCTCTACCAGTTAGCCTTTTTTGTTTCTATTCAGTTGACATAAGTCAAAGTGAAGATGAGAAAATTAAGTGATACCTTAAGATTAGAAATTTAAATCCTTAAAAATTTCCATGCAACATGAAAAAATCAGTTTTTCATCAATTAAATGACATTTAAAAGTATCAAGTGAAAAGTAGCAAGAGTTGCTAAATTCCACTGACCTTTTAAAGTGATTTGTAACAGAGCAGTTTCTTAAATAAAAAGTCAGTCTACGACAAACTTGCTTGATGACAGTGCCTGACCGTACCAACTATTCAGATGAAATCTTAGAAACAGTGTTAGGAAGACCTCATTATTCATTTAACTCTCAAGAATCAAGCAAGCTATCTTGAGTTAGACCCTGAATTGTCAAGGAAGTAGATTTTTTCAATGCATTTTAAATGCAGCTTACCCTCTCTTTTTTTTTTCTCTTTTTTTTTTTTTGAGTGATTTTTTTTTTTATATATTCTACAATTGAGAAGGTCCACAGCATAGCCAAAAAATATTGAGAAGAGATATTAATTCTCTAATCAAGAATGTATCTATATTATGTTCTGATTAAATAGATGGATTAATCAAGAATTAATCAAGATTCCTGATATGTAGTAAGTTGTCTTTAGAAACATATGATAACCACTTAAGTACATGTTGTGATTTTAGCCTGGTAGGCAGCTAAGCACCACACAACTGCTTGCTCACTTCCTGACCCTATGGGGATGGGAAAAGAGAATCAGAAGGGCAAAAGTTAGAAAACTTGTGGCTTAAAATAAAGACAGTTTAATAAGAAAACAAAGGAAGCAAAAGAAAAACAACTCCAAGAAAAAGAAAGAAAGAAAAAAAAAACCAACAAAAAAACAAGTGATACAAAACACAATCACTTATCACCAGCCAATTTATGCCCAGCTAATCCCAAGCAGCAGCAGCCTAGACAAACTTCCCCCCAAGTACTTATTGCTGAGCATGATATGATATGGTATGGAATACCCCTTTGGTTAGTTTGGGTAGCTGTCCTGGTTGTGTCATCTCCTAGCTTTCTGTACATCTCCAGCCTTCTCACTGGAAGGGCAGCATGAGAAACAGAAAAGACCTTGACTCTGTATAAGCACCACTCAGCAACAACTAAAATCATGGTGTTATCAATATGCATCATTGTGTTATTGACAGTTTCAGTCACAAATTCAAACCATAGCCCCATACCAGCTACTATGAAGAAAGTTAATTATCCCAGCCCAAGCTAGCACAGTACATTATGCAGTTTTTTTATCACATGAAAGCATCTTATTTTCCTGCATATATATTGAGTACTTGTGATAAATTTTATACTGTCAACCACGTGCAGTTTATTTCATCTGACAATAATACCAATTTTAAAAATTTCCATGAGTAGCTAATATTTTGACTATAACAATAAATTGCATCTCTGAAAGAAAAAAGACAATGTACTGATGCACACATCAACCATTATCTGGAGTAGCAATGATTGATGCTGTGAGCCCTACAGCTTGACGATCTGGATATTCTTTCTAATCCAGGCTCTGAACACCCTTAAATGCATCCATCACCATTAGAGAAATGAGAATGACTTTATTGAAATAAAGATAGATTCACCAGATGCAGATTTACTTTATAAACACCAGGTGTAATAATTGAAATTAGATCAACTAGTGAAACCTGGAAAGGTTGTAGGGATGCATTCCAACTGTGAAGGATTCCTGCCCTCCTTGATTGTCAAAGCCTTGTGTATCTTTATGAGTACTTAGATGATGCACCCAGAGACGTGATATTGTCCAGTGTTGCTAATACTGAAATAACCCACTCAGTCCTGTTGCTGCTTATAACAAGCACCTCCAACCTTACCTTACAACTTCATCAGCTACTGCCCTGCTTCAAATTTTATTTTTTCACCAACTGACCTAATGAAAGCAGTCAATCTGAATTCTAAACACTAAATCTGTCTCTTTTTGATGTCCTTTGCCTTTCAGTCCAGCCTGAAAACTCTTTCCATTACTTGGCACTGCTGGCCTGTAGAGAACATTTCCCTACAGTCATTAAAAACTCCATTGATTGTGCTACTTCCATAAACATTTCCCAGCACAGCACTGTGCTTGGAATTATTTCAGTAAGGATATTTTGGATTTATGAGGCTGCTTGTACCTCATTACCTGTTCCATGGTTTTGAAAAATGCCACTAAGTTTTGGTTTGTTCTACATGACATAAGGGAGACTGATGTTGGAAACGTGTTACCTTTGGTCTTTCTCTCCAGTGCAAATTTTAGGCTGCATTTCACTCTGACAAACTTTATCAAGTCAATTTAAAGAAGTCGCCTAAAAGGTAGTTCACTCAAAAGGGAGAAAGTATCCTCTGTGATCATATGCCCAATAATTTCTTTTTTCTTTCATGAAAGAATTAATGTATTCTTATTCTGTTCTGTCTTGTCAAGACAAGCCTGTGGTAAGTAAAATCAAAAGCAAGGGAAACAAACCAGCAACAGTAGAGATAGTAGAGGATACAGAATTGAACTTTTTAATGTATATTTTACTTTAAAAATAATTCTATAATATATTTCAGCCTTTTTTATTTTTATTTTTTTTCCCTGCTATGAATTCTAGATAGTGTAGACTTAATTACAGTGGTGTTTTTTTCTTGCTTGCCTTTTTGCCTTTTTTATTTATTTTTTTTTCCCCCCTCCCGAATCTACCACCTTTACAAATTCATTCTGAATTCTAGAACTCAGGGCATGTTTTTCTGTCTCACAGATGTTTGCAAGAAAGATTCTGCAGTTTAGCATGTGGAACTAACATTTTTGTTGATCACAAAAATACTGTTCACTTGCCAGTGGCAAAGTTGTTCTGGAATTCTAAGAGGAAGCAACAAGGAGCACACAGTTGTTACTATCAATTAGATTTTGAAATGCAACTCAGAAAGCTCAGAACAATTCAGTTTGAAACTGGATTGACTTTAGCATGATGTAGCCTACTGTATAAAGAGAGAAGGAGCCATTGTTTGGGCATGCCAAGTCAAATCCTACTCTGTTCTTTAGAGGAGAAGTTGAGAAGGAAGGGAGGGTGGATAAAAACATGGAATTCCTACTAGTCCCATTTTGGGGTCTACTCTTTGAATTTTTCTTACCCAATGCCAGAAATGGTTTTTCCTTCTTATTTATAATTTATATCATCAGAAGTAGCATCCTTGCCATCTCAGTGATGTTTTTCTACTCTGAGGATAGATATATGTGTTCAAGGAATAGTTCCCCTTTTGTTTAATCATTTGAGGGGGATCCACAAGAAATAAGTCATCTGTGTTAGCCTTTCAGTTCATAGCAATAGCATATTTCTGGGGTGGCTCTCCTGATCATTCCGACTTACGGAGTTTCATTTATATCACACATCAACCGAGGAATGCATGGACTGGATCCTTCTTGGGTTAAATTTAAAAGGATAATATTTTCAATGAGCTCATCTAATGTTTTCCAACAATTAATGGGTGCTTACTTTATTGGAGTGAACCAGGACTACTAATAAGAAAAAAAATAAATAATTATCAGGAAATTGTACTGTATGCATGCTGGGTACTTAGCACAAATTGTTTTGCTCTACATGACTACTCCTTTTTATGCCTCACTACATGCTAATATAATTTTTTGCACCCAGACCTTTGTAAATCTTCGTGCCAAAAGAGACCTCGTCATGTTTATTATAACAGGAGTTTGCATATCCTTAGAACTGCATTATGTCAATTGACAAGTATGATGTGGAGAGCTTGTTATAAATACAACCAGTTTTAAAGTAGATCCAAATTATCATTTAAATTGTGTCTTTGTCTCTTTTATTATTTTTCATTTACTATTTTAATAAGTGTAAAAAACATAATTAATAATATCTTTTTTAATTATGTAACTTGGCAGTTAACAAGTGACACACAGTGTATTCATAGCTGTAGTGCCTTAATTTTTCATAAATTCTGTACTAAACAGAATATTGTTATACATGGAAGATAGATCATATTCTCAGAAAATGCATAACCTGAATTATGAACCATGTGTTAAGACTAATTTTTAGAACACGCGTTCATAAAAATTGGTAGCATAAAAAATAACACTCTGTAAAAGAACCATGGCAGCATGCTTTGTGGAAGAAAAACAAATTTGGGAAGGCTGTAATTATTAATTGCTCTAACTAAAAGCATTTTGGAAATTATTCAGACCAGAACATCTTTATATAGCCCATAAAGTAAGTAGTTGTCAAAAGGAGGGTTAATTATTAGATTTAGCAGAATGCTAATGACTTTTTATTTTTTTTTTATATAAATACATAGCAGCTACTAATCCCCTCCTCCTCTCCCTACACATGCATTAATCATTCCTATGATAGCACAGCAGGGATTTGATGCAGATCCCAAGATGACAGCTGAGCTGTCACTAACTACTGTTGAACAAAAATGTAAGGATAGCTCTAAGTAACTAGAGGGATATTTTATCTATGCTAGATGAGTGGTCATATATATGAATCATAACTGTCAAATGAATAATTTTCTTGTAAGTAAACTACTATGTCATGCAGTCCATAACTATTGTTGTGGCTGATGTATCAAAACAAGAGCATTTTTTTTTTCGCTCTATCATTAAACAGACCAAGTCCACAGAGAAAGTTAGTTCTTTCTTCTTCTTCTTTTTTTTTTTTTAATTTTTATTTTTTATTATTTTTTAGCTTGCTCACTGATGCTGTCTGGAATAATCAGAATATAAGTTAGTGAATGAGGTATTAAAAATTCGTCACTGAAAGTAAAACTTGGTATATGAACTCTGTTCCATGGATATATCTCAGTGTTTCAAATCAGTGTAACTTAAGTTAGATTTTCAGCTCCAGGCAGAATGAGGATGCATATGCACTCGGTAGGTGTGTTTTTTTTAAAGAATCAGAGGAATCTCAAAGAGCACAGTGAGAAAACAATTTCTCCAAAAAATGTAGTTGTATTAAGTTTAGATTTTCACACTATATTTGGAGGCTCTTACAAGTGATCTGAGGATTTTTTGTTTGCTTGTTTGCAGAAGTATTACCCCAAAACCTTTCCTGACATTTTTGTGAGTTGCCAGGAAAATTAGTACTTCCACTGCTTTTTCCTTCTGCGATTAGTGCGAGTTAGTGTGAACTCACTGCTTTCCTTGTGTAATATGAGGAAAGAATGAAGAATTTATTAAGAATTAATAAAGAATTTATTAAGAATTAAGATATTATTATTTCCATTCCTCTATCCATCTATGTATCAGGAAGCTGTGCCTTTTACTTAAGACTAACTTGGTAGGGGTGCTACTAGTCTCACAAAATATAACAATATCTCTGCTTTCCAAAATATCATTTCTAGGATACTATTTAAAAATGCTGCAGTGAAATTCAAATACCATTTTATAGTGCATGGGTTGAAGCAGCTAGCTTTTCTCCATTTCTGCATTACTTCTATGGCTAGCATGCACAGCTTCTGAGACAGCAAATTATAATTAAGTGGCATCATTACAATGAGCAACAAATTCATCCACACATATTCTCAAACAGAATCTGAATCAGAAATTTCATGTCAGTATATAAAACCAGTTGATTACGGATTTGATTAGAAAACAGATGCCATGCTGAAGCGCAGAGGATGCTATTAACTCAGAAATTACTTGCTTATTACATTGTTATGTAACAACTCAGGAATTACTAAATTATTACTAGTTACTCATTTTTAGTTGTCATTTCAACTTTAGACTTGAATATATTTTAGAGAGGAAAAACACATCTTTTCTATTTGAATCAGAGTAAGGAATGACTATATAACTGTGACAGTATGGACTTATGTAATCATCCTCTTTCCTATAAAGGAGGGACCCATGTCTGTTAATGTCTGAAAACTGTTCTTCAGCTTTTTTAGAATTAATCTGCTGTTTGATTTCAATTCCCTTGAAGGAATATGAAAATCATTGCAACTAAAATATTAAAAGAGAAGCCAAAAACATTCTGAATAAACGCTAGTTTATTCTCCAGTGCTAGTTATAAAAAAGCTTGTAACTTAAAGGTCAGACAATTGGCTCCCAACAGCAGATATTTTAATTGAAAAAAAATCCAGCTAAACTTATTTGAGTGGAAAGTAGAGTACAAATTAGCACTATTCATTTCATGTGGAAAGTAATAGCAATTGTTTACTTATTAATAAAGCATATAGAGTAAAGCAAGAAGCTTTCAAATGACAAATTACAATTTGTTCATGAATATTTCTTGCTCATGATTAGTAATTAAATAATACTTATAGTTATTATAAATTGTTTGTACATTTGTAATTTCCTTAGTCCTAAATGTAGAGAAACAACCATGTTTTAAAAAATTTACCAATTGATTAAATATCTTCAGCTATTGACAACACTGTAACAATTCAAAACAAAACAAAACAAAAACATTTTTTTGGTTACTATATTTTACTTCAGTAATTACTATGGATTTCTGAATTGGGAACAGTAGTAGAGAGGTTGAATTTAGTCTGATAATTCAGGTTCATAGTTTCAGACTGTTTAGAAAAATTGACTTTAAACTGAACAGTTTAGCAGTTCAAACTTTGGTTTGCAAATATTATAGTGGTTTTATTCAGACTGTGTGTAGAGGTCAACAAGTAATCAAAATCTTAAGGTTTTTTTTGTGTCTAATACCTAAAAGGCTGGCAGTTATTGTGTCAGACACACGTATGATTCAGCAGCTGTCTATTTCATGGAAAAAAGTCTAAGTGTATATTGCTGATTTGCTGGGGCAAGAGAGTTTCTAACTATCCATGTATATGAAAAATAGCATTGGCATTCTTGAGGAAATATCTCATGTGTGAGCTGCAGGTAGTATCTGAACAGCAGAACTAAGCTAGAGGCGACAGTCTGTTTTGAACAGTGAGTTATGAGTTTCTGCTGTAATAAAACCAAATGCCTGGAAGGGATTGAGTTTGGTTTCTACACAAGTGCGGAGACAATAGTTTAGTCTATTCTCTGCGGAGTCTCTCTCAAGTCCCTGAGAGCCATGAGTAAGGAAAAGTTGATATTGTAACTTGGAAACATATGCTACCCACCCCCTCTTCCATTAGAGTTCTTGCTGCAATAAAACTTGTCCCACTGTTGCCATTTGCAATAGCTTCCAGCTTTGTGCCACTTATACACTTTCTGCACTTTTCAGTTATGATTTGAAAAGATCACTGTCATAATCTTCACACTTAGCAAGATATTTACATGCACATCTAAGAATAGGCAGGGTGCTTCCATTACTGGTTCCAGCTCTTTCCAACTTTCAAGCCTCCTTATTTTTGGCAGTTTCTAGAAAAACAAATGCAATAGTCTGTTCTGTGTGATCCATACAGAGTGGATGGTGACTGTAGGATGAATAAAACAATTGAGGAATACAAACTCATTGATATTTACCTAGGTTTTAAAACTGAAATCTTGGGAAGATACCTTTTACTCTGTAGAGGGTATATTATGAAATAATGGCTCATGTCCAAATATATGGATATGCAAAATAAAAGTATGTTTCAGGGGCTTATGATAGTAGTCCTTTTCCTTGCAAGATCATCTGCTAGGTACTCAAAACTGAACACAAAGAAATAGAGAGACATCAGTATTTAAAGGTTTTTACATTTTTACTCATAAATCCATGGTTCTCTTATTAAACATTTTCTCTTTTCTACATCCTTCCCATTCTACCCCATGAAGAGGGAGAAAGACTGTATTCTGGGTGACAGCAGAATTAGCCAAATTGCACACAGAGACCAAGTGAAGTGCAAGAGTGGGCTTTCATTCAGACTGCTCTAATTTTAGCTCCTTCAGAAAATCTAGTAGCAAACATATATAATATATATATTGGTGTTAATTTCAGTAATAGATATTGCTTGTGATATAGTGAACTTAACATTATTTTTGTAGAGAAATGATTCTGATAATACTGAGGGAGTGTGTAGAACAGATTGCTAATCTAGTCTCTGAGAACCTCTAATATATCACATATGGAAGACAAATTTAATAATGCAGCATTTCTTTCTGTATGAGAGATTTTTATCTTTAATGTTTATCTTATTCTTTATGTCATAGTAAGACAGAACTGGCTCCATAGACTGCATCATGTGCATATATATATATAAAGTTGGCTTTAGAAAAAAGGATTTTCTAGGATTTGGGAGGGCATGAATTTGTCTCTGCCTACACTTGGAGAATTAATGTTGTTCTCAATAGAAACTGACAATTTAATTTTGTTCTATGCTTTATACCTCTACATGTTTCATGCCACCAATAATTATCATAAAATCACAGAATGGCTTGGGTTGGAAGAGACCTTCAAAATCACCTAGTTCCAACCCCGATGCCACCCACTAGATCAGGTTACCCAGGGCCTCATCTAACCTGGCCTTGAACACCTCCAGGGATGGGGCATCCACACCTCCTCTGGGCAACCTGTTCCAGTGCCTCACCACCCTCTGAGTGAAGAATTTCCTCCTAACCTCTAATCTAAGTTACCCCTCTTTTAGTATAAAACCATTTCCCCTTGTCCTATGATTATCTGCACGAGTAAAATGCTGCTCTCCATCTTTTTCTAAGCCTCCTTTAAATATTGAAAGGCTGCAATGAGGTCTCCCCAGAGCTTTCTCTTCTTCAGGCTGCACAGCCCCAGCTCTCTCAGCCTTTCTTCACAGGAGAAGTGCTCCAGCACTCTGATCATTTTTGTGGAATTATGGGGCCAGTCTTTTAAATCACAAAGAAACTTGTTTCCTTACCAATTTCAGATTCTCTTTTTAGACCTACAGAGTAAGAATTAGTAAGAATTACTGTAGATGCATGATCTACTATGGACAAATTAATTAGTATTTTACCTCTGCTGATTGAGCAACTTGATACTGATGGTGTAGCTGAGATGTAAATTATCTCATCACCATGGTCATAAAATTAAATAAAATGAAATACTATTTATTAAAACTAAATATATAGTTTTAAAAACCAATGTACCTTTGGTTAGCTCATACCTCCATGAGCTGAGAGTAGGAGTACACAGTAGAATATTTGCTTCCAGAGGTGTAACTGAAGTCATTAATGACAATTAAAGTATGTAGTAATCAGTCATTACTGCTATTATCATTAGGTTCTGATAAGTGGCTGTAAGTATGATTTTGCTGAGTCCTTTTGAAAGTCTTGGAAGCACTGGAATATAAGAACTATTGCTCACTTCCTTTTGGTCTCTATGAGCTAAGTGCACCAGTTCTGAGCTATCTCATAGCTCAGCATTTCACTGATGTAATCTTTGTCATGTTTGTAGTTTCATGCCAGAGGGAGCTTCCTGACCTCACCACATCAAATTTTCAGTACAGGGTGGTACACTCATGCTACAAATACCAGTTTCAACATCTAATATGCTAACTAAATGCTTTTAGAATAATCTCCTAGAATTAATTCTGTTATTTCAGTCACTGATGTCATTATGAAGATACAGAAATCATCAGCACACATCAAGCCTTCCAAAGCCTGTTGCAATCTATTGGAACTGTGAATTTACAGCACTTGAAAACAAATCAGAGACAAGCAGAAAATAACCACAGCTAGCTGTTTGTTGTAGCATTATATGGGTGATACAACTAGCTCAGGAACTAAACTTTGTAGATCTCATATTTCGTTTCATTTTTTGTTTGTTTGTTTTGGCTGGTTGGTTGTTTTTTTGTTTTGCTAACTAAGACATTTACAAAGATTTCCTTAAATAGTTTCCTGATTGGCATTCACTAATATCTCTGTGGGTACGATTTAGTCTAGTTCTGAGAGAAATGATTGAAAAAGACATTCTTTGTTAACTGTTAGATATATTAGAAGTTATTTAGAAACTGAAATCATCCTAAAATTTTACATCTCCTGGGCTTCCGTGAAAGAAAAGGTTAGTTACAAATGGTGTTCACTGCTATTTTGATGGCTGATTTTGGGCAAATATCTCTGTATATTGTATATTACCTTCACAAGAGAAATAACTGATGCTTTGGAAATTCAGTAATAGCTGATAACTGCTTTGATTTCATTATCTAATTGCAGTATATTTCTAACAGAAATGTTGCACTTTGTAATGCTTTTATTGAGTGATACTGAGTTTAAACTATAGAAAGTCATATTTTGCTCTGGCAATACAGATATGACATAGTATGTGAAGTAGATTGAGTGTTTTGGAGAAAAGACAGATGTCTCTTTTTGACAGATGAAGCCTGGATTTACTCAAGTGTCAATCATCCAAAATAGTTCTGTTGAACAAGAACTGTAAAGGCATCTATTGATTTGATTCAAACTGTTTTCCATTACTGGGATTCTAATCTACATCTCATATACTACATGCATCTGCACAGCAAGGTGACCTATAAGAATGATGAGTAGGATCTGTACAGAAATTTATCAGTTACTGAGTCATGCTTCCCAAAAAAGAGTGTTGACAGAATGATTTTCCTTTAAAAATGATTTTCATTTAACACCTTCTGAAGATGGATTTGGTCCTTTGTTACATTAACACAGTAGCAGATATCTCCTTCTATATTGGCTGTGCTAATGGGAAAGATTAACCTATTGTTATATGTTTTTGATAGTGCTCTCTAACCCACTTCAGCATTGGAAAGCCAGGTTCCTTTATACTGTGGCTAGGCCAGTAAAGCTGATCACTGAAAGCACCACCTTTTTCACCCCGGTGAAAAGTACCTGTAATTGATAATTTTTTCATCTCACACTGCTAGATCTGAAAAAGAAATCTGCCTGTGGTCTCAGGAGGATGGATAATTATTCAGTTTCAGTCTACATGGACTCAGAGGTGGCCTTGATTTCAAAAGTAAAAGAATATTCATTCAGATATAAGGATAGTTATCATTAAGATATAAGCATAGTTATTTGTTCCTCAGTTACGGAAACTTGGGATATTAATTTGACTTTGAGAAAGTCTGTATCCCCTTGTCAGGCATGACTTTTATAAGTACATTAATATAACAATTCTCTCGTAATTCACCTCAAGTTGCTGTTACAAATTCTATCTATCTGTATATACATATCCATATGTATATATATAAAAAGCATCAAACAGATGGACAAAACTGGTGTGCATGAAGTCCAGATATGCACATATTTAGTGCATTGGCTTATCCTGTATGTCTTTAAAAGCATTGTAATATATAATTTTGATTTGTGTTTCTCATTGAGAATATTTCCTTTGGTGGAGCTGAGGACATAACAGAGTTTGTGCTGGTTTGTTTGGGATAGAGTTAATTTTCTTCATCTAGGCTCATATGGTGCTATGCTTTGGATTTGTGATGAAAACCATTTTGATGATGGAACAATGATTTAGCTGTTGCTGAGCAGTGCTTCCACACAGTCAAGGTCTTTTCTGTTTCTCAAGCTGCCTACTAGTGAGTAAGTTGGGGGTGCACAAGAAGCTGGGAGGAGACACAGCCACGACAGCTGAGCCATAGGGATGACCAAAGGGATATTCCATACCATATGGTGTCTTGCTCAGCAGTAAAAGTGTGGTAGTTGGCTGGCAGGGACTCATTGCTCAGGGACTGGCTAGACATTTGTCAGCTGGTGGTGAGCAATTGCATTGATTTTTTTTTTTTCCCTTCTCTTTTCATTCTGTATTTTTAGTTCTTTCTCTTTTTGGTGCTTCCTACCAGGGTTAAACCACAACTGAGTCACAGAACATAAAACTTCTGCAGTCCCCTCCTTTCCTTCAATTTCTGAAAGGAATTTTTAGCAATCATCTATTATAACACATTTTCCTCAGTTTCTTTGCTCACTACAGTGCCTAGCCTCTATAAAGATGATAATAGTGTAGGATTCTGTAGTTGGTGAGCTTAGAGTTATTACAATAATTTATGTAGTCTCTGTATTGTTTTAGGGCATTATTACTTAGTTATTTAATGCCCATTTCAGCTAAAAGAAATTCAATGTAGTGTGATTTTTACATGTAAATTTATATGTAATTTTACACCTGGAACTCATTGTACTATTAGCCTCTAATACTAGATATCTTGTGCATAATTTTTTTCTTCTAGTTTGTTTCTTTTACTATAGTAGTGATAAGACTGGGTTCAAAATTAAGCAAGTTTTTGAAAAGCATAATTTACTTAAGGTATTTACTTCTAGACTTTAAGTAGTTACATTTGCTATTCTGGTAAAGACTTAACTATTTATGAGCAGTTAATGCTTTTTTGCAAACAAATATTTTTAAGGCAAAATATGCCAAGTATAATGTGAAGACACGGCAGTGTTCCCTTCTGTCATCATTCCCTTACAAGGAAAGAAGAGGGTTATCTCAGCTAACAGTTTACCTCAAAGAGAGAAAAAAAAATTGAGCTGTATGGTGAGGGGGATGGTTCACTTGATGAAGATCCGCTCCATTAAACTGTGAGTGAGTAGAAAGCTAAAACCTAAAACCCCCTCCAGACAAATGAGGTTAAGGACTTCCATTGTTCTGAATGATCCACAAGAGAAAGACCTGGCTGAGTGAGGACATGTGGGTCTGGACTAGAAGTGTGTGGGGGTGGTTGAGCAGTGGTGAGGAGAGGTGTGCATTGGAGGCTTATTGCACCATCAGTTCAAGAGCCAGCTCTGATTTCTACAACTATTTTGACCAATTCGGTTGAACTGCATTTAGCACTGCTTTGGGACTCTTGACATCAACTCTGCTGTGATGTTCTCTTCAGCTTCTTTTATTCCAAGAAAGAGAATCAAATAATAATGAAATACTAATTTAAGGTTGTAGGAGGACACAAAAAGAAACTAACTTTCTACCAACATACAGACGCACTGATGGTGACATTGATTGCTCTGATCTTTTTGGGCCCAGTGTAGGTAGAAAGCCAAGAGCTATTTTTTCAATGTTACTGCCACCTTTGCAAGTTCAATCTTGTGAGTAAGCAACATTGCTGCTTGTCATCAGGTGCAGCCAAGAGAAAAAAGTAACTTGTTACTTGTCAGAACAATGATTTAGACAAGGACCTACAAAGAGAAGAATTTCTGCTGTTATCTCAACAGGTCTATCAAGCTAAAATTCTTACCACTTACCTGAATTAAAAAATTTCTTCTGAGCAATAGCCTGGCAAAATCAGGAGCAGGTACAAGTACTTCTTCCTCAATGTCCTTTGACTGGAAAAGCTGCAAATAGCTGTGAAGTTAATGTCATCTCCATAATGAAACTGGATTTTAATTGAACACAATTGTTCTAAAACACGTAGAAATGTAGTTAGGCTCTCAGAAATTTTGCCCAGAGACCACTTTTATTGGCATCTGATGGTGATTAGAATAGAATTATTATTAAAGCTCAAACATAGATAAGATTACTATACACAGTGATGTCCATCTTCTTGTGAGCTATCTTGTCAAAGTTAGTGGAGCATTAGTTCATAGTTCAGTGCAGTGTACATATTCATGGAATATTAATTTAAGTATTATGAATCTAAAGATACAGTTGCTAAAAGAAGGATGCAGAGAATAGGACGATTAGAAAATCTTTGGTATAAAATATGCCAGGAAAATAACTCAGCAAAACCATATCACAAAATATTAATTGATGCTTCTAAGCATCTTTTGAGGCAAAGTCTTGATAATAGAATATTAGACCTATACATAGACTTGGGCTATTATTATAGGATAAAGTAAAAGCAGTCAATTGTTTTTTACAAGTTCCACTGAGAACAAATGTTATCTTGTATTTACATTTATTTTTATTTTATTTTACCCTAACTAGATTATTTTAATTTTCCTATACCAGACACAAAGTGGATCACAAGTTCTAAAGGAATTACAAAATGACATATTGCACCATTCTGGTGCAATTGCCAGTGCAATGTTGGGCACTGGCAATCTTGGTACAAGGAGCAGTTTGAAGACTAGTGAGATTAATTCTTGTATTATTTTTTCCACGTTTATTTTCTTCCTCTGCCAAAATGTTGCAAAAAACACAATACTGAAATGTGGATCTAAATTAAAAACTATAAATGTGTTTGGGAGTTACCTATGATATTTATCCTTTGCATTTCTTCTGATAAAATTGTCCTTTCATGAAAAATAATACCCTTGGCAATTGGATACCTATTTTGTGATTTATCTTAGTATTATGCCTCCATAACTAGAATTTGAAAGAAACCACTAGGGCCTGAAAATACACAGTATATATGCATTATGTTGACACATACACATGTACTCTTATCACCATCCATGCCATGGCAAATTTGTGAAACATTTACAAGAATTCCAAGCAATTTTCCTGAGAAATTCTTTGAGGGAGAACTTCTTTGCTGTGAGGGTGGCAGAGCACTGGATGAAGTTGCCCAGAGAGGTTGTGGAATCTCCTTCTCTGGAGATATTCAAAACTCACCTGGATGTCATCCTGCACAACATGCTATAGGTGATCCTGCTTGGCAGGGGAGTTGGACCAGATGATCTTCAGAGGTCCCTGTCAATCTCAGCCATTCTGTGATTCTGTGAATTCAGGGAAATACATAACCCTAGGCAATTTTTTAATACTGGCAAGTGAGCACTACTTTCCATTAAGCTGATGTGGGCAATATAAAATCTTTGCAAACAAGGCTAAGTTTATTTATTTATTTATTTATTTATTTATTTATTTGATAGCAGGTGTTTTTCTCCTAAATAAGCAGCTCAATGTTTTCTTTCTACTGGAAAAGTATTTTGTCAAAACAGTACAGGTGTTTTACTATACAATTATTATGAACCTTTTAGCAATAAAATTGTAGATAGATTTAGAATTTTGTTTACACTAATAAAAAATATTAATCTGAGCTTTAAAATATTTTACTGCAAATTTAAATCCCATCTTACTGATGCAAGGCACTTGAATGATTTAAACTGTGGGTGTAATCTCACCATCTGTGGAACATTAAATGTATTTTATGTGTGTTCGTGTAATCATTTTCTATAAATGTAAATATATAGGAAATTACCAAACCATAGGCAGGCTCAAACCTGAGCGAGACAGCTGTGTGAGGGGTTGTAAAGTATTTCATGCTCAGTTTTTAGTGTATTAGTATTTTTAACTGTATCTTTTTCTCCTTTCATGTTGCAGTTCTATTTATTTACTTTTAAAAGAATATATATGTCAATTTTTTTCTGTAAGAAGTAAATCATCATATGTAGAAAAAATACCCCCCCAATACACAAAAAGCGTTTTGAAATAAGCTTCTTTGTCAGAACAGAGGAAAGAGACAAAGATAGGAATAGATATAAATATAGATACAGAGAAATATACACATATATTGGTTTTGGATTGTGCATATTTTATACAGATGAACATATATAAATAGAACATATATATTTTTAAAAACAGCAGGTTTGTATCCTGAATTGTGATAGCAGTCTTCCTTCAATAGTATATTCCTTTCTGTCGGTTTAAAGTGGTTAGTTTCATAAAGCGTGTTGATATTTATACATGTAAGGTACATAGGGTAGATGTACACTATTTATAACCTTAAAATAAAGAAGAGAATTACTGGAACACTGACGAAATATAGCAAGTTCAAAAGCAGCTTGTGAATGCAATGTAGCAGCTGTGTGGATTGAGCTGTCTCTGCCCAATTGCTGCTCATCTTAAACATGCTCAAAGTAAAAAGTATTCATGTATTTCTCTAATTAGGCCATACAGATGCCTTTGTATGACAATAATGGGAATTTTATATGGGTCTTTAAGAGCAGCTACATTTTCCAGATAGTCAAGATAAGATAGTCCTTGCCTGAATTTTCAGTAGACTTAAGAAAGATACAGGGACCACTGTTAATAAAAAACGGTAAAAAGAAATGAGAGAGGGAATGTTTACTGTGTTGCTACTCTAATACTAACTATTATGATGTAACTTAATCTTATTAAGTTACATCAAGATTAACAGATCCTGCATTGGTGTTAGCTAGCTTGCAAAATGGATATTTTCAAATGGCTGTGCTTGGCTGATGAGAGTTGACTTGGAAGATGTGCCGTGTTGGGACGACAGCAGATCTGCATGCAAAGGTGTATTTTGGCAAGCCTCAACCATATCCTGGAAGGCAAAGTAGCTTGTTGAAATGCAGACTGTATAGGAAGACTAGGACTCTATGCAATTAAAGAGTCTACAATTGAAACATTGGCTGAATTGGGTCTTACTACAACTTCTCTTTTTTGGGTTTGTTCAGATATGAACATGAAGTTCATGCACATGAAGTGTAACCTGTTTTTGCATAAGGAAAAATCATATATCAGCATCCTATACTTGTTTGAGAAGTATCTTTTATGTATAATGTGTGTTTTTGTTTTTTTTTAATGTTATATTATATATATTTTTTCTTCTTAGAATACTGTTGGAATTAATATTCCTATCACGAATCCTACAGACGAAATTCTCCAGCTAAGTGTGGTGTTGGAGAATCAGTCACTTTCTGGACAAAAGTCTTTCACTCTTTCACCTAAACAAACATTTTTTTATCAACTAAAGTTTTCTTCAGCTGTTGTTGGCACTTCAGACGAAAGGTAAATTACAGAGTTTTTATACTTGTGGTTGTTGTGGCTCTTGTACTAATAAGTGAACTATTTTCATTAAAACCTTGATGTAGATCAAGGGGAAGTAGTACTGTATCCTGAACAGCAACCTGCCTCTGACGGGAAAATCTGGACTTACAGGCATAACCCCTAGTTATTCTAGTTCTCTAGAATTCATTGAACAATGTTTTAGATATTTACTTAATGCTAGAAGTTCCCTCTGAAATATTTGGACAAATTGTTAATTTTGTAATTTTATAAATTCCGCAAAGGGAATAATATGATTTCATTTTCTTCTCGGGAGGAACTAAACTGTAGCAACACAATCAAAAACAGGTTAAGAACTGTTCATCTGAAAAGTCTTCGTGTATATCCATTTAGCTTCAGAATCTTCCATTAATTAGTATGATGCATTAATGATGTATTTAATGAATATGTGGAAGTTTTAAATTAAAATGTTTTATTAGGTTGGAAATCCAAAAGAGACCGTACCATATGATAATTATGAATACAAAGACAGATGACCTCTTGGTCTTAGTTTCAACTAGATGAGTTCAACAAATAGCTGAAGAGTGCAGAATTGTAAAGCTTTTTTTCCTGGAATTTGATTATTAAACCATAGTTTATTTGAAGGACTGATTGTAATTTTTTTTCCAACTGTATTAAATAATTGGTGAAAATATAGTGATTGTGGGGTGGGAAGAGAGGGTTTTTGAGGAGGGAGAGAGACAGTCTGTGTTCACAGACATGATACCTACAAAGACCAAATCCATGTATTTCAATATCTGTGTTCAATTTGATTCTGTTGATTTTTTCAAAGACCAGGATAATGTCAGGTATCATCACCCAATACAACTTTCAAGCAATACCATTTTATAAAAATGACTACTGTCTTCCTTGTAATTTTTCCCCTGAGGGAAGTTGTAGAAATAAAAGTATTCTGAAGGTGCATAGACTCCAGGTTTTCATGCTACACATTATTTCTAGTATTTTTCAAGTGCAGAATTTCCAAATAATAAGATTAAGGTTTGTTTTAATTGATGAAACTTTGGGCTAGATGTCATGCAAAGATGACATGATACACACCTGTATATGTTCAATAAAATTATGCTGTTTATTAGAAAGCTAATAGTTGCTTTAAATTCCAGCATCTCCCAAGGGCTACAATTATTGCTGGACAAACGTACTTCCACACACAGCCACTTTATTTATTTATTTATTTATTTATTTATTTATGTAGCCATGCTCCATTTCCCTTGCTATGGTAACAGCTGGGAAGAGCTTTACAAAAGTGTTTGTGGCAGCTGTCCTGTTACAACTGGATGATTCTTTCCAAAGCTAGTTTATGCTCACTTTAAAGGGTCTGCTGGTGCAGAGGACAGTCTGGGAACATGGAGTCATGGAATAGACAAAGTTCTCACTCATTTAGAACAAGAGCTGGTCCTTAATGTGTCATGGATTTTCACGGTGTATTGCATATAGGTTTTAATATGCCTACTATCCTTTCGTTTAACATTTTTATGATTGCTACTGAAAAACAACAAAAAATAAAATAAAATACAACCAAGAAATAGAAAAAAAGTTTGTAGTAGGAATGGAATGTATAAGAACGTCTGTCACAGAAATATAGTGCTGTATGTATCTCACCAAGCAGCAAACAATTTTTAGTCTTGACATTTGATTGTATATCGAAACAGTATACTGAATATTCCTTTGAAACACCTCTCTTTTTCATGCTTATTTAATGTGTCTATATCTATTTCTTATTTTTAATCAGTAGATTTGGAAAGATTTTCCTTCTTAAAATAATTGAATACTATTTCTATTTCTTTGTCTTTTTGAGTACAAAATGGCTAGAAAGAAAACACTCAAACATTAAAATGAAATTAAAGCTTATTTTTGTAAGTTAACAGTTGAAATTTTTTTGAACTGTACTTTTGAAAAAGAAAAATACCTTTCATGCTATAAAGCTATGAAAGATTAAGACATTTTTTGTATTTGTAATTGTGAATAGTATTGCTTCTTGGTAGCTGAATTCAGATACCAGTGAGAAGTGTGATGGTAAAGCTGGTAGCTAATTAAAGAACTCATTGTTTTGAACTTGTTGAGTTTTCCTGGATTTTTGTCTCTGCGTTTTCAATTGTATATATAAAATCTATGTCATAACAAGTTTATGTATCTGTTTTTAGTGTCATATTCCTGTCAGACATGGTTGGAGAGTTTTGGTATGCACTGAAGCTGACTGTAGAGAAACCATTGCCGACTAGTCTGCCTGAAATAGAATGTGAGCTTGGGAAGTAAGTATGGAGTTCATTGCACTTAATGTGGTCACCCATTTGAATGCATCATGGGAAATATATTGAAGAGTATATCAAAAAAAAAAAAACAGAATAGTGCTGTATATATACTATACTAGTTTGCAGATAATTTTCATATGTAGAATCATGGAAGCATTTAGGTTGGATAAGACCCTTAAGATCATCAAGTTCTACCATCATGTAACACTACCAACTAAACCAAGTCCCTAAGCACCACATCCACATGTCTGTTAAATGCCTCCAGGGATGGCAACTCCACCCTGAGCAGCGTGTTCCAATGCATAATCACTCTCTTTGTTAAAAAATTCTTCCTGACATCTAATCTAAACCTCCCCTGATGCAACTTGAGGCCATTTCCTCTCATCCTATCAGTTGTCACCTGAAAAAGGAGAAAGACACCCACCTCACTATAACCTCCATTCAGTTAAAGAGTGATGAGGTATACACATAAATAGGTGAAATTCTCCTTGCAGAACAACTGAAATGGAATTACAGCGTATATTTTGACTTCCTGTGAATTCTCTATGTAGATATCACTTAGAAAATAGTGCAGAATGTAATCATAAATATAAGTAAATACAGAGTTCTGTAAGTTTGTTTAATTTTCTTTACTCTTTCTGAAAAAGGAGTATACCCAATAGTCCTCCTTTACAAATGCTTGTATACCAGTTCTCAATTTCTTTTAAACACTAGAGAAAAGGCAAATTAACACAATTTCTGTCCTGCAGATCCAGGGGATGGAGCACTGCAAATGTTAAGAAAATAGGCTACTCCTTGGAGCACACACAGAAATAAACTCAATTAATGTTTTTCTTAAACAACATTTCATCTTTCAGTTTGATAACATCATTTGCAGTGCTGGCTTTCAAGACAAACATCAAAACTTTTGGGATATGACTTTCAAGAATGCCAGAATTTCAGTAGTGCTCTTCCATCTATTATCTCTGCTTAGCACTAAGTTCTCTGGACACACTGATCTCCTGAATGTTACGTTCTTCTGTATATCTTATCTTGACTGAATCTGTAATAAGTGTACATTACTGATGGAGCTAAAAATGTTCTGAGAGACTACAACATGATTTTTTACCTGATTACATTTTTGTGGGTGGATATATAAGATGAATGAAATCAGAAAATGACTGCATGTCATGTATTTTAATAACTTTCTGTATTTCAGGGATTTTAAGTCTTTTAAAAAATGCTTTATTATTATTATTTTCCATGAAGATGATCAACTATAGAAATTTCAGCTTTCATTTATTTTACTATTCATATATGATACAAAGACCAGAATTAGCTGGCAATGCCTTTTTTATTATGTTTTTACCAGAAAATCAGTAGGGCTATCCATCTCCATTTTTTTTTTTTTGAGTAAAAAACCACGATTATTCGTTACTATGTAGGCTGGAACCATTAGGAATTAAAATTAATTTATAACCTTCTCATTCTCTTTGTCTTTCATAATTTTCTTTAGCATGCACTATGAACTCCATGCACACGTAGTATGGCCAAGAATGGCAAGTCATCCTTTCCTACTGCAAAAAGAATGTATGTTGAAGTTTGTAGACTTCATTAACTAAAACACTTGCATGTCAAAAAAGTCATCTAAAATTCATCTGAATTTCATGCTTTATTGTTTCAAAGGATATTTCTTTTCAGTTTACAAGTAGACACGTTGTAAATCCTATGTAAATTAACTAATCTACATTTGCCCTGGGCAGATAGCAGTGGAAGAGCAAAAAGTTCTTCTTGGTTTAATTATTAAAAACAGCAGCAATAGCAGTAATGTATAAAAGCACATTAACAGTTATCTTTTCACATATGCTTTTACATGTATATCATAAAACAATAAAACAAAATTGGCAACCTTTTTCTGTTTCCATCATCTGACACATTCTTGGTTTCATAATTTTTCAGGGTTTTGGTTGAGTTAATTCTTTCAATGATCTTTTTTTTTTCAGAAATTTATTTCTGTTGTGTCATCAGCATATTGTCTTTTCTCAAAAAGCAAAATATTGGACAATGGCATTTGACAATGTCATTGATGTTACAGTCAAATTACTGTGATTTGCTTTACTGTCTGAAAAGATAATAAATAGTAAATTGTGAGCTGATGAGATTATCCAAGTAAATTGGCTGCATTAGTATATGTTGAATATATAAAAGTAATTCATGTAGAAGTCAAGCTTGGAAGTAGACTTGGTACAAAAGAAACTAGATCTTCACATATTGTCTGCTTAATAAAGGTACCCACTTGTTTTGTTTTGGATGGGTGTACTTCCTTGGCATTTTCCTAGAGACAGGGATTGTGGACTGTAAATGTCATAAAATGCCTGAAATCCTACTGGTTCACGGAGATTTCTTCTTCTTTAAGAGACTTAACTTCCACTACCTTTTGCCTGAATACTGAAGAGGCATTATCCTATTCAAACATCCTTCTAATAATATATATTTTTTTTTCTTTATGTGCTCACTGTATTTTTTTTCGCTATCAATCTGAAAAAATAAAGAATAAGTGTCCATTAAAACATCACTTGGAACTGGATTAGGAGCAAAGATCTGTGACTCTTAGTATCAATTTCTAAACAATTCTTGAAGAAGAAAGGAAAAATTCTAGCAGTTTGTCTTTTAGGTTTCCTTCAGATACCCTAACATTCTGGATTTATTGCATTCAGATCTGCTTTTTGTTTCTGTCAGGTTAGATTTAGCATGTTCTTTAGCATATGCCTTTGAGCAGGGAAGACTTCTGCTTGATATTCTCCGTCTTCATTTATTCATCTTGTTATGGGCTCCAAAGAGTAGTCATTGAAGATGACAGTCAGTTGAATGATATTCACAGTGGTCGTGACTTTACTGTATTATGCAACAACTTTTTCTTAGCATAATCACCGTAGTCACCATGTGGGGTGGCATAGGTTCTTAATCAGTTTTTATCAGTTGAAGAACCTCTACCAGTCAAATAGCTGCTTACTGAAGTTTCAGATATTCCAAGATGGCTTTCCTTTTGGCCAATGAAGTATTATTTATAAAGTAGACCAGACCAAAAAAAAAAAAAAAAGGCTAGAGGTGGTAATTAAATGGGAAAAAAAAAAAAAAAAAGGAAATAACAAGTGAATCTGAAGTTTTTGTGTGACATTTTCCTGGTATTTTTGTACACTCTGCTGTTGCAATCTCTAATATATTGATAGTGTTATACCAAAACAAATCTGTCACTTACCTGCTGAGGATTCATATCTTAAAGTTGTCAAGAACACCATGGGCAGCAATGCATTACTGTTTATATTGTAAGGAGGCCACCTGCACACAACAAGTTTTAGGGCCTGAAGTTAAAATTATAAAGCTTGACTGAAATGCTTTCTCTTTTGAATGCTGCTTCTTATATTTCTTCCCTAATTTGGCTATGATTATTTATTCCGGAGGATAAATATGTGGAGCAGTCTGGCCGTTGACCTGTCACAGCTTTGACTAGAGAGAATGTCCATTAGGTAGATAAATTACTGCAAAACCAACATATGTATCTCATTTTTCACACTTTTCTTATTTACCGTTTTCACCTTCAATCTCTTTTCCATGTTCCTTGGTGTTATAACCAGAATGTGATTTATGGTCAAATATCTTTTTTTAAAGGCAAATAAAGGAAACTTTGGGAATTTTATGACTTTGCATCCTACTGAAAGTATCTTGTGTTTGTTTATTCTTTAATTGGTAGTAGGGTGATGGTTGGACCAGATGATCTTGGAATTCTTTTCCAACCCTAATGATACTATGATTCTATGATTCTATGAATTAGAAAATAAAGGAATGCCTGTAAGATAGAATGCCAGCTGGTTTAAAACATAACATTAACACAATAAGCATACTGCAATATTTGTTTTGGTACAGCCACAAAATTCAAACATACAAACCTCATAAAACACATATTCTACATGTATAAATTTACTGGCAAGAGCTCTAGCCACATAGCTCAAGTCCCAGAAAGCAAAAGCAGAGACTATGAGAATTAAGAACCACCCAGTGTAGAAGATAAGGTTCTAGACCACCTAAGGAACCTGAAGTCCATGGGACCTGATGAGATGCATCTGCAGGTCTTGAGGGAACGGGTGAAGTTGCTAAGACACTGTCCATTATATCTGAGAAGTTGTGGCTGTCCAGTGAAGTTCCCACTGACTGGAAGAGGACAAACATAAACCTATTTCTCAAAAATGAGATCCCATGTGGGGTACTACATTCAGCTCTGGGACCCCCAGCAAAAGAGGGGCATGGACCTGTTGGAGTCAGTCCAGAGGAGGACCACAAAAACGATCAAAGGGCTGGAGCACCTCTCCTGTGAAGAGAGACTGGGACAATTGGGGTTGTTCAATCTGGAGAAGAGAGGCTCCAGGGAGACGGTATTGCAGCCTTCCAGTACCTAAAAGGGGCCTACAGGAAATCTGGGGAGGGACGCTCCACCAGGGAGTGCAGTGACAGGACAAGGTTTTAAACTAAAACAGGGTAGATTTAGATTATATACATGGAAGAAATTCTTCACTCAAAAGGTGGTGAGACACTGAAATAGGTTGCCCAGAGAAGCTGTGGATGCCCCATTCCTGGAGGTGTTCAAGACCAGATTGGATGAGGCCCTGAACAACCTGATCATCCCTGTCCATGGCAGGGGGGTTTGAACTGGATGATCTTGAAGGTTTCTTCCAACCCAAGCCATTCTGTGATTTTATGATTTTATATGTAACTAATTTGTCATTATGCTGAAATGACAATGCAACGGTTCTATGAAATGAGACGGATTTTAAGGTCATGCAGAAGAAAGAGAAGGGAAGCAGGTAGCACCTCCATTCAAGTAGATATTGTGGAATGGTAAGTTTGTTTTGAGATCCCAAGGTTAAAATATGACCAAGAATGATGATTGCCTAATGGCAGTAAATCAAAAGCTATTGACAGTATCACTGAATTACAAGCATCTTCTGTAAGCCATTGCTGACATAAAAAAGAGTTATGGGAATCATAATTTGATTACTTTTAATTTCTGTCCAAAGCATTTTTATGAAGCAGTCTATGCGTCCACGTATATGCTACATATTAATAACACATACAATGATTTGATTTAATTTTTTTTTTCTGGTAGCCTTGGAACTGTGAATTATTCATTTGAGTAAAATGTTTTATTCCAAAGTTAGAGCTACAGAAATTAAGTACAAAAGTTATAAATAAATGTGCAAATCTGAGCCTTGGAATAAATGTGAAGCTGTGGTAGTGGAGGCAGCGGGATTCATTTTGCATCTTTCTATCTAAAAGTTGGACATCAAGTTTAAGGTGCTAAATCTAGGTTTCTTCTGTAGTCAGTGAAAAGTGATTCCACGTCCTAGTGACTTATATTAGGTTGTGACCAGTATCCCTGAAAATGTTTTTCTCCCAGATGACTGACCATTGAGGGAGCTGGACAGCCCCTTTAACCAACTAACTTTAACTAACTTCCTGGAAACTGAAGTTGAGTGAGGCACAGCCAAATATTGGAATGGTTATTACTACTAGTTTTTCTGGTATTAATAACTAATTATATGAAATGTATGTCCATACTAGCGGTAAAATACTACTAGTAATAATTTTTATTTTTAAAGGTACTTATTTTTCAAAAGAAGAGAATGAGTGATTTATAATAGAATTCAGTGGAAGAAGATATATAATCAGTAATAGTAATTGTATACATTTATTTTTTGCAGATGGGTTCGTCTACACATTCCTCTTTTTAATCCTACACATGAAACTTTGGAATTAGAAATTGCTAACAGCAATCCTAGCAATTTTTCAACTGAGACTGATCCAAAACATCCTGTAAGTAGACTAGAAAAAATATCTGAAAAGATTTTTGTGCTTTCACAAAAGTAATACAAGAAAACTTTTTCTTCAAAATATATTGAATTGTTTATCATACCTTAGATTTAGCATACACATCATAATCTCAAGGGTTAGAGGCGATATAGATAATGTATTCTAGAGATTTGATAGCTTACGGATGAAGACAATTAAACTTAAAACATTCGAGTTGTATAGATATTTATTTTTTTTTCTTTTTTTTTTTTTTTTCCCCTGGAATGCTTTGTAGAATGGTTTTGAGGAATACTGCAGTGTCATTTTCAAATAATATCCAAGAGGTATTTGAAAGAGATATTGTAAAAAAATCAACTGTATTATAAGCTTTCCAGGTTTTTAAGAATCAACAGGATAAATATTTACGTAAGCAGGTAAAATGCTAATGTAAAATAAGACATTTAAGAATATCGCATAGCTGTGGTAGTTATAGCCATCTTGCAGGATCTCTGAATAAGGATTTGATTAGTTTAACCCAGCTTCAAGCAAATATCTGGAATCATTTTATTCTCTAAACTCAGATTTACCCTAAGACTGTTTTCTACTGAGAAAATCTTCAGCCTATAACTATTATGTACATTTTCCTACTCCATTACAAAAGCTCTTCCTTCTTGTTGCTTAACATCTTTGTCCCTTCAAGGAATAACTAAGAGGATGGACTGAATAGATAGACTAAATTTTCATATTTTCATTGAGACTGGCTAGAATTCTAGGTGGTAAGGACCCTAAAGCTTGAAAATTAATTATTGACCACTGATTACAGGTTAGTAGGAACTGGTAATTTTACCATGTATGTGGAAAAACTAAACATAGAAGAAAAAGGACGAGGGACTTTTTTTTTTTTTTTTTTTTTTTTTTTCCCTCAGATGCAGTTTCAGACATCTTTGTCATTTATAAAGAGAATTAGTTAACGGAAGGCTACAGGTTCTGGAGGAGCACAGAGCTATTTTATCTGTGCCCCTCTTCTCAATAGGATGCAACATGTTCATAAAACACTTATCTCCCAGAAAGAAGGAAAGTATAAAGTAATGAGTAATCCAGAAGAAAAATAAAGGTCCTTCAAATAACTCTTTGAATGTTATTAATAATTAATTATATTAAATATATGTCATTTTTATGATGGGGAGATTAGAAAAGGGAGGACAGATGAGTGGAAACTCTTATGAAAGGGAATATGGAGAACCTCTTACTGAGTATGCATATAGAACCTCTGTGAAAAAGGAAAATGAAGGAACCTGCTTTGGAAGAGAAAGAAATGCAATTACACCTTTTCTAGATATAAGTATTCTATCTTTAAGGAAGATGATACAGGGAGGACATATACAAGAGCTGGTTTATTTGTGCAAACTAGCATAAAGATCACAGAAATCACAGAAGATTATTGTAATAAGGTCCTGAAATAAAGCTGAGAATCTAATGGATTGTATGGGAGAAATAGAGTAACACTATAAAGTTGTAATATGTGTATTTTTGGCTTTCAACCTCAAATATAGTAGTACAACTGGACCAAATTTTCTTAAAATGGGATTTATAGATTACAGCTAAAGGTGATCATACGTTGAATTGTCCTATATTTTGCATAGAAAATATTACATGATATTGCATTAAAATAAATTTATAAAACGTGAAGTGTTTATTTTGCTCCATCTTTTACATCATGCATATTAACGCATCTTCATACATTACGTTAAACTTGTCAAGTGATATTACTAATCATTTCATCAATTGGCATTTGAAGTCAGAGCTAAGAAACATAATGGATGAGAACTGTATTAATCAAGTAGGAGTATTATACATGTCACGTTTAGGTCATTTGCACATAAGTGGATTAAATTTAATTATAGTGACTTTTGATTCTTTCAGATTGCATGTGACCTTGTTCAGGAAATTAAAAAATGATGTCTTCCACATTCAGCTTTCTCAATTTATTACCAGAGATTTACATATCACCAACAACTACATTACATTGTTTAAGAAAAGGCACATACAACACTAACTACAGTAATTTTCTTTATTTATTTCTTTCATAATAAATAGAATTTTCATATTTATGAAGGTCATATTTAGGACTTTATTCAGTCATAAATATAGTTTATGCATTGAATTCTGAAATGTTGTTTGTGAATTACAGTTCTTCCATTTAAAGAATATCTTTTGACAACTAGCTCCAAGCAGCTATCTAATATTTATTCTGTGTATCTGTCTTTTTTACCTTGTTTTATTCCATTGCATATCCATGTTTGGAGAGCTATTATGATCTCTTTCACAGTTTTGATGACAAAGGCAGAGGGTGGGCTTTAAATATCTCCTTCCTCCCCTGAATATGTTGCATCCTAGGTTTAGTCCCTCCATACAGCACTGCATCGAACTTCCCAATGATTATTGCTTTTTCTTATGAACTGTAACCTGTGTTTCAGTTATTTATATAAATGCATAAATAGATCATAGTATGTGGATCTTTTTACTTTTGGTCATGTTTCAACTTCTTTGTGATACGTGGAAGAAGTTTCCTATCTTAATTATTCAAGTTTCCATCTTTCTTTAAAGCAAATTTGCTTAATTGTCAACAGAAAATTTCTGAGGCTAAGCTGATTACAGGGACCCTCAGTTGAAGCACAGCCATAAAAAGCAAATTGTTAGAAGAATAGATGAAAGATGGGATTTTCCAATAGATAATTTGTGAAGAGAATGAGTAATTTTAGAATTTTACATATTCTAAATCAGTACCTTTTAGTGTTTCATATAATTCTTCATATTTATTGTTATGTCATCTGTGATGGAGACTGGGCTAACAGGAAATATTTCAAAATGATATCATCAGCTCCTAAGCTATATTAGATGAACCAAATTCAAAAGAAGTGAAGAGAAAATTTTATCTTTTCTAGAGTTGTCTAAAATATTAACCATATTTTGACTCATATTTAGCATTTAAACAAATTTGAATACCGTATTTATCACACTTCCATGTGTGTCTCTGCCTTTTTAGTTTCAGCCTGAAACAGAATGCATTACTGAAATACCACAAGGGATTATTTCTATAAATCGGATTCAATTTCAAGTACTGACTTCATTAATAATAGGTTTTCCTGAGGTCCAGATGAATTATGCTCAAATATTCCTGAACTTCTGGGTGCTTAATGAAGTCTAAATGAAATTTGAAAGCTTTTGGTCTCTCATCAGCTGAATGTAAATTAGAAGCAGCTCCACTAACTTCTTTGTAAATTGATGAATCTGAAAAAAAAAAAAAAAAAAGGAAAAGAAAAAAAGTATCTTTTTAGCAATGGCTTTGCAATTAAAACTTGAAAAGCTTTAAGTGCAATATAGCATCCTGATTGTCTAAAAAAAGTGTGTATATAAATATATATATATATATATTTTTTTATTTCCTCCCCCTTCCTGTCAGCTATACTCTGTATAGTTCAGTGAGTGAACTCCCATACATTTGCAGAAAACTTCTTACCTTGTTTCTAATTATTAGCCATTTTGAATTTCTAGGGAAACTGTCACTGAGTTGTTGGTTTTGGGGTTTCTTTTCTAACCGCATCTATCTTCTCTGTCTAGAGGAGAAGGATTCATGTGCATCAACTTACTTTTCTCTATGTATTTATGAATATGTGCAAATCAATTTTACATGGATGTATATTATATTTATGCACACATATTTCTTATGTAACGTAAATGTATAAAGAACTCCTACAACTGTGAATATCTACATTGCCAAAACCAAATATACTTTTGCTGTAAGTCTTTGGCTTGCCATTTTGCTAATATGACTAACCTAAACCCTTTGCATAAAGTTCTTGAGAATACTGGCTTTTATCCTGATCAGCTATGAAACACAATTTTTATTGACGAAAAGTAGCTTGATAAAGGAGGGCTGGCAGAGAAGAGTGCAGTCTCAAAGTTTCTACATGCAAGCCTTATTAGTTTGTTAGTGACTGGGAGCATCGTTTTGTCGAGTAGAGAATTAACTTTTATATGTAAGGAAAATTCTCTTCCTTTACTGGATTTATAGCAGGAATATTGCATGCACAGTTGCTCATTTTTGCCAGTTCAGTTTCTGTATTTGAACAGTTGCATCTGAGATATTATGAAGAACACTGATATCAGTTCCCTTTCACAGGAGTATCTTAGCAGACACTTGTTTGTGTAAACAAAATGGAAGTCAGGGGATGGGATAATTTCAGCATATTTGATTGGATGAATGTTTCAAAGTATGGCCTTCTTTAAACATGTTAACACTAATACATGTATGTTGTTAACGTTATTTTTCAATTCTATATTTTAAATCAATTTACTCTGTATTTCTGCATTTTTTAGTAGAAAGTTCCTTTTTTTTTTTTTTAACCCATCTGTTCATTTGAAATCAAATTGCTTTCTTGATACAGTAAGACATTATGCTGTGTAATATAAAACAATTTCTTTGAAACACCTATAACATAAGAAATAAAGATCTTTTCTGCTTTCAAAGCAGGTAGTCTGCTGGATGATCATAACTCCAATGTGTTGATTATTTAGATTCATTTTGGCAGTGCATTTTCTTTATAATGATAATATGTCAAATAATGCATATTTATATTGAAAATGGAATTCCAGTCTGTTTTCATCTTTATAGATTTATTATTCCAAATAATACACATCTCTTAGTGAAATTACTGTTTAAAAATTACAGTATTATCTTAATCATGTATTGTTATTCTGTGACAACCTGTCATTACCTTGTTTTTTAATTTTCTTCAAAAGTATTTGGGAAAGGGTACTCATTAGTGTTCTTTCTCCTTTTATAATTTTGCATTTGATAAATATGGCTGGTTAGGTGAGGCAAAAAGGTCTTTGGATATTGAGCAGGCACTGAAACTGACTACAAAATGAGCTGCTCAGGATCCTTTCAGATGATGAGCAGCTAACTGAACCCTGGGCCCCCCTTCCTTCCTTTGGCGGGGCAGACGGGAACAGGGATGGTTTGTAGGAGGTGTCTTTCCTTTCCAGACTGTTATTTTGGGTAATACAAAAGACTTGCAAAGGTGACAGGGAGAGAATGGTGGAAACTGGTGGCAATGCATTTTCAAATTATCACCAACCTACAGGATGTATGATATTTTATGATTTGTGGGTGAGACTGAGCTCCCTGTATGGGAAGTGCAGGTTCTGTGACAGTGGAGTGGGATTGGGCTCAAAGTAGTGAACATCATACTCTCTGTGAGATGCATTGACTTACAGTTCCAGAAATGCTCATTTTCATGCAGTGGAAAATGTAAAATTATGGCAAAAAGACATATTTATATATACATTACTCCTTCTCCTACTCTTGCTCTCCAAATATTTAATGACTTCAAACTAAAAATCCATTATAATTAGTTATTTTAAAACAGATAAATTATTTAAAAGCATGTCCTTCCAAAGAGAAAAATAACAATTTGACCTTTATTAATTGTTAGTTATATTCATTTTATAAAACACAGCCAGTGTCCATAATTCCAATCACTCATCTTTTATATCATCTTACACATAAATATTTAAACATATGTATAATATTAAAAGCCCACTAGTTTTTGTGTTGTGTTTTTTTTTTTTTATGTTGTTACAAAAAATAAGCACAGAAGTTGTGAATTCGTCAACATATAAATTATTCACAAGTCTATTATTTCACTGCTTATCTAGTTCATCAAAGTATCTATGACCTCACTGTAGTCTGCTACTTTGCTTTTCCATGTGTAATTGGGAGTCAAGTAGTGTACTTCAGAAGAGAAAACTAGGAACATCATTTACAATGTTAGTTTAGATAAAGGTAAGAGGAAAAGAGGCAAAGCACTAGTTTATTAAACTTGCCATGTATTTGACCTATAAGACAGTTTGTTTTTGGAGGTCAGAGTGATAACTTTTTATCATCATCAGTATGCTCAGACACCAAAGCCATCTTCAACTGGTATTTGTGAGAGCTGCTGCCCCTGTCCTTGGAGCAATCAGTAACACCAGCTCTGCAGTTTCTAGGAAAAAGACAAACGTGCAGTGACTTCTACAAAGATTGTTTACTGCAGTACACTTGCTGCCTTAGCAGCCAATGGATGTTGAGAGTAGAGAATGTATCAGATGGAACAGATTAATTACATAAACATCAACACTGTCGATACAGAGCACAAAACAGAAACTGACTAAAAAAAAAAAAAAAATCCTTTTTTCCACCCTCTCATTCCTTTGCATCTTTCTTGCATTTTACAGCTGATTGTTGCACCTCATTCCACCACTGAAGTACCCGTGCAATTCTGTCCATCTGTCCTTGGAAAAGGAAATCACAAGGCATCGATAACCTTCAAATGTTCACAGGTATGGTACTATATTTACTGTCCACAATACATTTGGATTGGATAATGTTTTTAATAGGCATATAAGGGTTTCAGGATAAAGGTCAAGTTGAAATTTAATTGCTGGATACATAATTAAAGAGCAAATGTAAATATGTTCTATTTGCTATTTTAATATTTGAGGTAATGGACTAGGAGCTAGAATATGTAATAAATACCTTTAGTTTTCTTAGTAATCAGGCAGTTCTGGTGTTTTTAATACCATAACACTAGCATTTCTTAGCATTGTCTCCTCTGAAGTTTAATTTCTTGAAGTTTTTCCAAAATTTTGAATTGTTTTATTCTGATCTGAATTTTGAAAGGTTGTTTACTTGGAAAAGTTACTTCTTCAGTTTAATTAAAAATGGTTTTTACTTTGAGATTTTAGAATAGTTGACTTTTTTTGTATTTGTCTTTGAATTTTCCCAATTTTTAATGAAGAACACCTAAATGAAGAATAAAGTCATCAGCGTGACCTACTAGATGACTGAAAATTGCATCTGGAAACAAAAGGAAAACTGATAATACGATGTAAATGTCAGTATTTCTTCACACAAGCTCTGGTTGAGTGAATTATTTCCTTTCCATGCAGTTTCCTCTCTTTATTCTTTTTGGTCACTCAGATACATTAATAGATTACTGACCCATGAATTATTCCAATTGAGGGCTACCAGAAGTTTTCAGTAGTGTTTTAAGTAACACTGCAAAAACAAATATTATTTTATGTGAAGAAAAGAAATAGTGAAGGAATTAATGTAGCAATTTCTTTCACATTACAGTATTTCTAAAAGACAGATAATTTGTAGGTGGTGTTAGCACAGCAGTTATTTTCAGGATATCTCCTCTTAAATACTTAATAAGTATAAAAACAAGACACCAGCAATTGCCATGTGAATAGTGTATGCCCCACAGCAGTTCAAGAGAACAGAATGCCATTGTCTTGTCTGAATAATAATAATGGTACATAGAAGTTGTATCTCTATATTAAAAAATAATAATTCGTCACCAAATACAGAATCAATGAAACATTCAAATAATTCATTTAAAAATTTCAGGAACAAATTGAGCCCTATCACCTGAATTTTGTCATTCTGTGCATGTCCTTTCAAATAATTGCAAATCCCATTTTCTTATCTGCAATAAAATTCAGTTAGTATTGCATCCTTCTAGTTGCTTCATCCAGACCCATTTAACCTTTTCAATATATTGGTATAACCTTTGTAATTTTGAGTGCTCTTTTTATGCCTGAGTCTTTTGAATTTTGTACATTTCCATTCATTTTATACTGCTACAGTCCTACTAATTTCATCCCAGACTACTTTTGCTTGCTAATTGTTATACTGGTAACTGTCAGTGAATATTTGCAAAGGTATAACTGACATTATTAATGAAGACTTAAATAATGTTTCTTGTCAATGATGGATCAAACAACTTTTTATCTACAAAATACCTCAATATCAATCTCTTTCTCTTGATTTCTCTGATTAAATATATCTGAATGGATACTTAAGCTATCTGATAGCTAAATAGCTGACTAATAAAAAATCAGTTAATGACAGCACTTACAGTTTCTGATTATGCTTTTTGCTGAACTGAGATAAACTGCTCTGTGCAATTACCTGCCTTTTTTTTTTTTTTTTTTTTTCCCTGGTTTGCAGCTGCATTAAGAGTTCTTCACAAAATGAATCTGAGTTTTGTTCTAATTGTGCCATACTTTGTGAAATCAGAAATTAACTTTGTTGGGACAGCAGAACAGAAATATCATCCATAATATAACCCACACACGGAGTTCTAATGTATTTCTTTTATTCTATTCTCTTAATGCATCTCTAGCACTCAGGTGTAGTGTAGAGAATTTAATAGTAGTAAGTAGTATTAAAGAGAAGCTTAGTGCACTAGTGATACTAGTGCACTAGTGAGACTGCACCATGAATATTTTGTTCAGTTTTGGGCCCCTCACTACAAGAAGGATATTGAGTTGCTCAAGCATGTACAGAGAAGAGCAGTGAGGCTGCTGAAGGGATTAGAGAACTAAACTTAGAAGAGTGATTGAGGGAACTGGGGTTGTTTAGTTTGGAGAATACAAGGTTGAGGGGGAGACCTCATAGCTTTCGACAACTACTCGAGAGGAAGTGGCAGAGAGCAGGGTGATGGCCTCTTTTCTCAGGCAACAAGTGACAGGACCTGACAAATCAGTCTCAAGTTGCACCAGCGGAGGTTTAAATTGGACATTAGAAATAATTTATTCAAAGAGAGGGTGGTTAAGCATTGGAGTGGGCCGCCCAGGAAACTGGTTGAGTCCCCATCCCTAGAGGTATTTAAGAGACATGTGGATGTGGCACTCAGGGACATAGGTTAGTTATGGAACTTGTTGGTTCAGGTTGATGGTTGGATTTGATGACCTTCCTAGATTCCTTCTTGTGATTCTATGACAAGCAATTTTGCTGTCCAGTGCTATTTTCTGAATACATGATATTTTATTTATTCCTGTTTATACTGAAAAGTCTCAATGGATTAGCCACCTTTTACAATATTTCCAGTTTTGTTAGGTTTTAAGCTCTGTTTCTTACAGATGTTCCTTATTTTTTTCAGACAGTCTATGTAAAAGTAAATGCAATATTGAAGATAACAAAAATAGTGTCTTGATTTTATTTATAGTTTTCTGCTCTCCTTGTGGTGCTTAACTTTTTAAATGATAGTGAACAAAACTGATCAAAGGATCACTTTGGGAAGTTTGTAATAAGATTTTAGTCTATATAGTTCTATAAAGATAGCATCAGGAATCTGCAAATTAAACATTTTCCTTAAATAATGGTAGTATATCTACATTTGCCATTTACCTTTAAAGGTTCCATGAGTGGCATTGCTAATACCAATCTTTATAATCTTGAAAGAGCAAATCTGGGGCAGGCAGCTCTTTAGTGTCATGCTGAAAATTTGATGAAAATTAACACCTCAGTTTAATTTTATCTGTATGTATATTATTTTTTAATGCTCTGTGGTGATATTCTATATCCACCAGTATTTTCCAGTCCTCTTGATTCTTCTCAGTATAGTTGTTAGAGTTCTTTCCTGCCTTTGGAGTAACAATTTTATCTCTTTGATGATTTTATTGCTGCCCCATCAATTAATCATTTGCCTTCGTTCTGTGTCTTCGCAAGATGACTTCTCAATCTCCTTTCAGATTCTAATATACATGCTTTGAGTTGCCTTCTTGCAATCACCCACATCTTTGCATTCACTACACTGGGAGCTCTGAGTAGCATGAAAGTAACATACAAAAAGGGGATGTGAACATCTCCCAAACTCCCATACGAAAAGCCTTAAACAGTGGAACTATTGATTCCAAGATAGTAATACTTAGAGTACATAATAGCTTGAGGGAATAAGAAAGAATCAAAGCACTTCACTCACAAGGGAAAGAGACATAGAGCACTAGAAGAAGACAGTTTCCCTTAAAATATTTAAGTCTGACTGGTCTAATAATAAATAATGACACAGTTTTCATTCACAGATTATAGAATGGATATTTTACCTGTCGGGGACTGGTCTTCCTCCTCACTTGATGGAGCCAACTAGCATGAGTGCATGCATTTTCCAGGGTTCTTCTGTCATCATATCCTTCAAAAATCCAACTCCTGAAAATGTTCTGGTAGATGTCATGCTAACAGGTATGGTATTGGTTTTGGGTGGGGGGAGGAACTTAAGCTCCTTCATTGCAATAAAACTGTGGGTGGGATATGATTACATTTGACTTATTCCATTTCTAGGAAACAAGAGTATTGTGTATCATTCACATCCACCCTGAAAACCTATATAGTCTATGCTGCGGAAGCTGAGGAAGAACATAAACCTCTAAAACCTGTTCATAGTAGAGCACTTCCATCATGCAAACTCCTGTATACATGCAGCTGGTTGTTTACTTTGAACTGTACTGTAACATTTAGGCAATAGGAGTCGAGTCTCCTGGGGTATATTTTGGGAGCTCTATGTCTAAGACAGATAGCTAATGTTTTGTTTCAGTTTTGTTCCTCAGGTGTTTTCCAAATTATTTCTTTCAGATTACAGACAGTTAAAGAAGTTAATAAGAGCAAAACATTTCTGATTTGTTCCAAGCAAGTATGTTTCAGAAATAATTTTAAACATGCATCAAGAAATAATACAAGATCCAGAATTAACAAATATAATTGTCACTGTCCATACTGAGATTTCAGAAATAGTGTAGAAATCAAGTTCAAAGTCCCAGATTCTATCTCAGAACTAAATTTGTCTTTTAGTGAAGAAGAGAGCTTTAGAATGTTCTCTGAATCTCCACATGGTCCAACATAATATGTAGCATCATAAAACAAGTGCTAAAGCATTTCTTAGCTTATGCATATAACAAAAATCAAAGGTACACCTTTCAGCAGCCACTTTCAGCAAAATCAAACTTATACAAATGTACGCTTTAAGCCAGGTTTACACAGTCATGCTCTGATTTGGTGTTTGTGGTGCATAGACAAAGGGAAGAAACACAATTTTTACAAATGTAGATTCATGTTTATTTGCTGCAATGAATTAATGCTTTTGAATAAATTACAACTTCTGAGATATGAATTAGAAATATAAAGACTTGTGAAAATTGAACAACACCACACATGAAAAAAACAATTGAGAGCAGTTCTTTTATCTGCTAGTGAAATAAACTCCTTCTATAAAGTCACCACCATGTAAAGTCTCCCTTCAACACCATTCATAGACATCCGGTTGTCTCTTATAACCTCACCAAAGTCAGCGTTTTTGTTTGTTCTATGTTTCTGAGAACAAACAAACAAAAAACCTCTCAGTGATCTCCTGAGAATTCCATATAAAAATTCCAGAACCATCATTATGTTTCCAAAAGACTATTGCTACACTTGCTTTCTTGTTGATCCCGAGATTTAGTTCTGCAATGATCACGTAATTTTATTAGATTTTTACCATATATTTTATAATATCTATAGGGTAATACTACAGGATATCACAAAACTTAAGCTGAAAAACAGATAAAACAATAGTTGGCACTTGGGCTATTAGTTAAATACAGCTAAAATAATTCAAGTCCAAACAAGGTGAGAAAATCTTGATGCTTTGCACTGAATTAAACTTAAGTCCCATGGCTTGTTATTAGCAGTGCCAATACTATATTCAATGGACTAAACCTAGATGAGGTGGAATGAAAAACATGTAACAAAAAGTGAGTATAAAAGCACCATGAGAGTACCTACCAAAAATATCAGGAAGGCCACAGCCCAGAAGGTGTGGAGACTAACAGAAAGTACCAAAAAGAGGTTCTAAAGGTAGTTGCCTAACAAAATTTAAGAAAAATGCAGATGAGTCTATGAATGGATGTGGGGGAATCAACTAGTTACAGACAGTGCAGAAAATGCTGAAGCGTTTGATGTCCCTCCAACCCTATTAAGATTTGCAAGCAAAAACTTCTCCCAAGGCAGCATGTATTGACATGGTTTGAAATGGAGACAGGTGCTCATCAGGAAGCTATGGGCTGTGGACTATTTATAGCAGCTGGATTCATTCAGATCCACAAGTCCAGATAAAATTCATAAAGTGATAAAAGATTTCACCAATGTGATTGTGAGTGAAAATTCATGGTGATCAGGAGATATCCCTGATAAATAGAAAAGAGACATATTGTTCCCTTCTTCTAAAATTGTAGAAGCAACACTGAAGAAGCAGTGGGTTGATCAGCTTCACCTCAGCACCTGGTAGGGTCGTTAGACACATCCTCTTGCACTCTGTGCAGCCCAATACAGTACATTTCCAAGCACGTGAAAGTCAAGAAGATAATCAGGAGTAGTCAGATGGCCTTGTTAAGTGCAAATCATGATTGACTAACCTGATTGCCTTCTACATGGAAATGACTGATTATGCAGATGAAGGAGGAGCAGTGGATATAATATAACATGATTCAGTAAGACTTTAATCAGTGTTTCCTATAGCATTCTCATTTGGAAGCTAAGGAAGTTCAAACATAATGAACAGACTGCTGAGTAGGTTGAAAATGTGGGTGAACAATTGGTCTCAAAGGATAGCAATCAACAGTTTGACAGTTAACTGCTGTCTTGTAATGAGGGGTCAATCCTGGGGTCCATATTATTCAAAACCCTTATTAATGACCTGGATGATCATAGAATCATAGAATCATAGAACGGCTTGGGTTGGAAAGGACCTTAAAGACTATCCAGTTCCAACCCTCCTGCCATAGACAGGGATGCTACCTACTAGATGATGTTGCCCAGCACCTCATCCAGCCTGGCCTTCAACACCTCCAGGGATGGGGCATCCACACCTTCTCTGGGCAACCTGTGCCAGTGCCTCACCACCCTCTGAGTGAAGAATTTTCTCCTAATCTCTAATCTAAATCTCCCCTCTTTTAGTTTAAAACCATAACCCCTTGTCCTGTTATTATCCCACTGAGCAAAAAGTTACCAGTGTTTTTTATAGGCCCCCTTCAAATACTGAAAAGCTGCAGTAAGGTCACCCCAGAGCCTTCTCTTCTTCAGGCTGAAGGGCCCAAGCTCTCTCAGCCTTTCATCACAGGAGAAGTGCTCCAGCCCTCTGATCAACTTTGTGACCCTCTTCCGGACCCATTCTAACAGCTCAACATCCTTCTGGTGCTGGGGACCCTAGATTCGGATGCAGTACTCCAAATGGGGCCTCTCAAGGGCAGAGCAGAGGGGGACAATCGCCTCCCTCGACATGAGTGCAATGTAAATTGGGGGAAGTGGCTGACATGATGAATGGTAGAGCTTCAGCCCAGAGGGACACTGATAAATTGTTGGAATATCTCTTTATCTAATTGCTTTCATTTGTCAACTCATGGGGCAGCTATGCTGGGGTGGCTGAAGATACAGTAATTTATTTATTTATCTTTTTACATTGTTACTAATGCAATCTTCCTTCTAAAATGTTTACCTTTTGTATTTCTCTCATTCTATTTTCCCTTTGTAATTATTTTATTTATCTTAGTTCAGACACATATAGAAGCACTGTGAATTACTAGCTATGCAACCTACCCTATTTGCTTGGGAATTAAGTGATTATACAATTTCTTAAAATACAGGTGCGTATTACATGTATGACATGAAGCTTCTCAGTGCAGATTGCGGAATGTGGCATGTTTCATTCTAGCGTGAAGTGTAATCTGGTATTCTGATTTGTACAGCAAGAAGAGCAATTATGAGAAACAAATTTGTACTGTGATCTATATGGAACAAAACCCATAATTGTCTTCTTAAAGTGTCTTGAATTTGTTACCCTGATTCCTTCTTTTCAAAGAAAGAGAAACCTAGTCTTGTAAACAATGTTCAGCTTACTATTTATGGTCTTTATATGTTCTGGAAAGTAATTTAGTTAAACTTTTATGTTGTCCAAATAGAGTTTACCTGGAAAGGTAATGGGTATACTAACTCACATGTTGTAGATATCGTAGTAATGGTAACAGGTATGTATACATGTATGTACAGACGACACTAAGCTGGGGACGACAGCAGGTGACACCAAGTTGAGGGGAAGTGTCAATGTGCCAGAGGGTAGGAAGGAACCTGCCCATCCTCACCAGGTTCCCACAGAGGAACCTGGTGAGGATGGGCAGAGGCCAATGGGATGAGGTTCAACATGACTAAGTGCTGGGTTCTGCACTTTGGCCACAACAACCCCAAGCAATGCTACAGGCTTGGGGCAGAGTGGCTGGAAAGCTGTGCAGAGGAAAACGATCTGGGGGTGCCGATTGATGTTTGCCTGAACATGAATCCAGGTGTCCCCAGGTGGCCAAGAAGGCCAATGGCATCCTGGCTTGTATCAGGAATAGTGTAGCCAATAGGCTACACTATTATATAGGAAATTATAAATTTCCTTATATGGTCCTTATATAGATTTAAAGAATACTTATAAGGAAACCATTTCAGATAGCTTTTCTGCCATTGCAGTATCTCAGTTTAAGAAAAAATGTTGCTCTAGTAATATATTAAAATAGGTATGTAGGCTTTTCTTATGCACCCACCTTTGATAATTTGAAAGTGTATTTGAATTCTAGCTTGCAAATGGGTTGCAAATTTAATTTTCAACCTCTAAACTACTTTCCAAAACCTGAAACTTTGTTCCTGAGGTGAAATAATTTTGAGACTGTCTTCTGACAAGAAACAGGACATTGGATATTTTCCATCATGAGAGCTTCTCTTCACCTTCCTGAACATCTTTGTTCATTCTTCTGTTCCTTAAAGTTATTTTAATCTTGTTCTGTAACCAGGTGGTCTTCTCCAGACAGTTTGTTGTATTTCTGTGTATCATATCTTTTGTCAGCGGTTTGCTATTCAATATTACTGCTCTTTAACACGGGATATATTATTCTGAAGTAGTCAGATTCTTGGTTGTTTATTTTTTATTTTTTTATTTTTGGTCCTCAGATCAGGAACAGTCCAGTTGTCACCTCAGTGCATCTGTCCTAACTAAGTTCACCACTAAGGAATCTGCTTTCCATCTTCTTCTTAAACAGACACGAGGTATGTAATTTATTGAGTTTTCTTTTGAAATTTTAACAAGGTATGGTCTTTTATAGAGCCTGAAAACTACAGTGTATGCAAAATTCAGTGTTTTGATGAATGGCGCTATTCCAGTTATGTGCTGAATCTGAGTACTGTGGAGCTCAGTATTACCCCAATGCCACTGTCTGTTTTACTTAACAAATACAAATTAATATATATATATATCAGATGTGCATCCTGTAAAGTTCTTCTCAGGTTTGATTTGTTCATTTTTGACAGCTATTTTTTATTTTTTCCTTACCTCTGCAATGATTTTCTTAGGCTACTGGAATATGATATGACTTCTTTTGTAAATAATGTCTTACTATCAAAGCACAAATGTTACTAGTGATGCTGATGTGTAAAAGAAAGAAGAGGGCTACAGCCTGACCGCATAATAGGTGCCATAAGTATTATATAAAAGGATGAATGAGCCCATACAGTAATGTAGTCTTGACGTATTTCTACAAAATGCTACGAATTAAGAAACTAAATTCAAATAAAGTTGTATTTTATGACTGTAAAGATGAACAGCAAAATTATTAAAATGTTTATGAACTATTATGAACATCAATTGTTAAAATTCTTAAATAAATTTAAATCGAATGGCTTCCTAATTTTTAGTGAATAATTATATATTTTTATAATAACTACAAATACACTTAAAAACAATATTTACAAATATTTAAACTATTATCAATACTCATATTATTAGTTTATCCTATAGCAAGTCACTGTTTCCTAAAGCCTGAAGTAGCAGAAAGGAAAAACATGTAAACACTAAAAAAAATCTTTAAAATAAAATGTTTTGCAGTTAAAAGGAAAGGGTAAGAAATTTCAAGAATAAACATGTTAGGCATGTTAGGCCTCCACTGAGCTGGAGGACCAGGACGGTGGGGATGACAGACCCTGAATGTGTGCGGGATTTGCTACTCCACCTGGATCCCTACAAGTCCATGGGTCCGGATGGGATTCATCCCCGGGTGCTGAAAGAGCTGGCGGACGTCATCGCGGAACCTCTCTCAATTATTTTTCAATGATCCTGGGAATCTGGAGAGGTCCCGGTAGACTGGAAGCTGGCAAATGTTGTGCCGATTTTCAAGAAGGGTCAGAAAGAAGACCCTAGCAATTACAGGCCTGTCAGTCTCACGTCAGTGCCTGGTAAAATCATGGAGAAGATGGTTCTCGAACTTATTGAGGCGCACCTGGGGGACAAAGCAGTCATTGGTCCCAGCCAGCATGGGTTTGTGAAGGGTAGGTCCTGCCTAACTAACCTGATTTCCTTTTATGATAAGATCACCCATATGGTGGACCAAGGGAAACCAGCTGATGTGATTTTTTTGGACTTCAGCAAGGCTTTTGACACCGTTTCCCATAGGATCCTACTGGACAAAATGTCCACCATACAGCTAAATAAAAACGTCATACGATGGGTGGGCAATTGGCTAATGGGCAGGGCCCAAAGGGTTATGGTAAATGGGGCTGTGTCAGGCTGGTGGATGGTCACCAGTGGGGTCCCTCAAGGCTCCATTTTAGGGCCGGTACTTTTCAATATTTTTATAAACGATCTGGATGTAGGAATAGAAGGTATTTTGAGCAAGTTTGCTGATGACACCAAACTTGGAGGAGTTGTGGACTCGAATGAGGGTGGAAAGGCCTTGCAGAGGGATCTGGATAGGTTGGAGAGCTGGGCGATCGCCAACCGCATGAAGTTCAATAAGAGCAAGTGCCGGGTCCTGCACCTGGGACGGGGAAACCCTGGCTGCACGTACAGACTGGGCAATGAGACGCTGGAGAGCAGCCTAGAAGAGAGGGATCTGCGGGTCGTGGTAGACAGCAAGTTGAATATGAGCCAGCAGTGTGCCCTGGCAGCCAGGAGGGCCAACCGTGTCCTGGGGTGCATCAAGCACGGCATCGCTAGTAGGTCGAGGGAGGTGATTGTCCCGCTCTACTCTGCGCTGGTGCGGCCTCACCTCGAGTACTGTGTGCAGTTCTGGGCACCACAGTATAAAAAGGACATGAAACTGTTGGAGAGTGTCCAGAGGAGGGCTACGAAGATGGTGAAAGGCCTGGAGGGGAAGACGTACGAGGAACGGCTGAGGGCACTGGGCCTGTTCAGCCTGGAGAAGAGGAGGCTGAGGGGAGACCTCATCGCAGTCTACAACTTCCTCGTAAGGGGGTGTCGAGAGGCAGGAGACCTTTTCTCCATTAACACCAGCGACAGGACCCGCGGGAACGGGGTTAAGCTGAGGCAGGGGAAGTTTAGGCTTGGTATCAGGAGGGGGTTCTTCACAGAGAGAGTGGTTGCACACTGGAACAGGCTCCCCAGGGAAGTGGTCACTGCACCGAGCCTGACTGAATTTAAGAAGAGATTGGACTGTGCACTTAGTCACATGGTCTGAACTTTTGGGTAGACCTGTGCGGTGTCAAGAGTTGGACTTGATGATCCTTAAGGGTCCCTTCCAACTCAGGATATTCTATGATTCTATGATTTCATAACTACTACTACTACTTTTTATTGAACTTAAAGAAAACAAAATAGGAAATAGACTTCACAATTATTGAGGTCTAGATTGCTTATCTTTTTCTTCAGACTTGCCTGTCCTTTGAATTGTGTGTTGTTTTTTGTTTGTTTGTTTTCTAAGATAGATTTGCTATTGCAAATTACTGTTTTTTCTATTTTCCTGTGTTGCTCATGGTAGTTTCAAAAGAGACAATAAAATCTAGAAATTATAAACTTGAACTGTCTGGAAAAGACTTAAATATTTTACTTTATTTTTGAACTATATTTTACATGATATTATAGGTCACATCTGATCTGAGATAGAATAGGAAGTAGTTAATTGCCTTTAGTGTTGTAATCTTACCAATTTGTTTTACATCTTGCATATGATGGAAATTGATTGATTGAGTTTATTCAGTATTCTAGCGTTATGGCAAAGCTTGGATAGAATTAGAGTATTTCAGTTATTACAAGTTATTCATAAAGAAGCTTTCAACTTCTGCTGAAGCTTAGGAGGTAGATAGTCTACTATATTTACAGAGAACAGTTAAATAAATTTCCTGATATCTATTTTTATATTTTTATATACTTCTCAGGTAGACCTTCTGTTTTCAAAGCATGTAGATAAATTATTCATATCTTATAATATACATTAAAGCAAAAAAAAAATGGTTTGTTAGTATCTCATACAATTGTGTGCTCATCCATTTCTGTCTGTTATAATGTTTCATGTTGGTATAGATATCAGAATAAGCCATACAATTTTCCTTGAGGAGGTGATACCTAACTGTACCAGACTTAGAAAAATGATACAGGGATTATTTGTTTTCAATTTCATTCAAAAATCTGCCAGATAGTACTGTTTTCCTCAAGATGACTATCCTACTTGAATACCCTTCTGTTTTAAGCGGTGTTGCAGACAAACTGTTTTTGTTTTCTTTCCTTGAAACTTACTATGCTTCAGCAATATTTTCAAGTAAGATTCATAAGAATGATTTAGAAGTAGAAGAGGCAAGAATTTATCTGGACATCGGATCATTTTCTAAAAGTAGATTTTGCCCAGGCATATATGAAAGTCGCAACTGTTGCCATTTCTGTGTGCTGCCCCCTTACGTACTTTTTTTTCATAGAAGCTGTAAGGAGCTGTCCAAAGCAATCTAGCACAGAAAGTACATATTTAAAGTGACAGAGCAATTACTTAAAAGAAATATTACAACAACAGTACAATCTTCATAAATTGTACTTTTCACTACTTATTCTTTTATATCAAATACTTTCATAATATAAATCTTTTTCTCTGAGGATTCTGCAGCCTAATCTCTTTTGTTGGGAGGCAATAAAACCAGTGAATGCACACTTGTTTAGCACCTGGTCTCATTCACAATTTAGGGACAATGGAATCATGTTAAGAATCATATTTATGGAAAGATTCTTCTTAGTATACTTAACAGTAGATGAAGTGTGGATTAGGTGTAGGTGTTACAAAGACTACTTTATCACTGTTCCCTATAGCATAGAATGTTTTGAAAACATTCTGAAATCAAATATTCTTCTTACTCTTTCTTATTCTTTCTGGAATATGATTACCAGATCATTTTATATGCAACATTTGCACTTGTGGAAAAACCATGCTTGCTGCTAGTTAATTACTTGTTTTGGTTCACTGACTCTGTTTTGTCTAATGCAAAATACAGAGGGAGAAATTCAGAAATAGTTAAGTATGCTGAAAATCTTGGGATCATGTTTCACCATCCTTTTACCAAAAGGAGCCAAAATACTAGCCATGCTGTGAAATTGTATCTCATGTTAGTGTTTTTGTTGTTGTTTTTTCCTGCCTGAGCTTCACAGTAGTAACCTAAGACTTCTGGACTGTGTATTACTCTTTCTCAGTAACACGGACTGCATTATTTCACCTGGTCCTAGTGTGAAGTTGTGATCCCATTTTCATTCAACCTTCATTCTTAGCAGTTTATAGTTTAGCATACCTCAGTGTTCCAGGAGGTCAATAAGTTTGTCTGTTGTAAATGACTTGGTGTACAATCACACAATAACAGTAATCAGAACCTTATTTTGTAGATCTTTCTCTTCACATTTCAGTGTAATTTTTATAGGATATATATTTAAAACTTTGACATTTTAAAGCTATCATTTCACCTGTTGCATGATCAGTTCTTTTCCTTTTTACTGAGATCTCTATGATTTATCTATTTATTTTTTCCCTTTTCACTGTTTTTTGGTATAAAATACATGTATTTACTAACCCTTACAAGCACTTAGAAAGGCAGGCTAAAATATATTCAGTAAATGTATATACTGTGAGGGCAACATTATCCAAAAAGCTGCTGCCTGCAGTGTTAAACCAGTGATAGCAATTAAATTTGAGATACTGAAATTGTGTATGCACTTCAGAAGCAATATAGTTTCATATTTTATTAAGCAATAATTGAAAAAGCATTTTAGTATATTTTTTATGATGTGCTATGATTATGGATAATTCAGCTCTTAAACTAATTTCAGCTAAGAAAGGGCATGATTTTAGCTGAAGTCTTCAGACCATTCCCCTAAAATGTCAGATTTCAAGACTTAGTTCTTTATTTCTGTATTTATTTGCACCTTTTTTTTTTTCTTGCAATCACTTTCGAAGACTGAAAGACAATGGCACTAACATACTCAGTTTTCTTAGCTCCTAGGAAGACTCCTTTCTTTCCCTTTTATAATTATTTAATTATCACAAGATAACTAGAAAAGCTACAAAATAACACTTGTGAGAGAAAGGTATTCATTCTGGCAAACTATTTTGAAATGATGTTGGAAACTGTTGAGCTCTCTTTTCTCTTGTATGTTCTAACTACATTCTGTACCCGTGGTTTGGTCACTTGCAACAAAGACATAATTTTACATTTTATAACTTACATCAGAGGTTGTGTTAAGAAGCAGTCAGTATTTGTATAACAGAACCTGTAGAAAAGGTGCATTCAAGCAATAAAAAGACTAAACACCAATGTGCATGTCTTAGGCAATAGTACCCTACTTTTATCTTCAGAAAATATAACAATTAAATTAACTGTAGAGAAAAGATAAACACTTCCTGAGTTGCTGATGCTATTCAATGATTAGAGGCTCAATTAGGCTATGTTTGCATTAACAAGTACTGCGAGACAATAACAGTTGGTGTGTTGACCAAAAGTGATATTTAAAACCTGAAGTCTAGACTTGCACGTATTATGGAAGTTTTGTATATGGCTCTCCAGGGTCTGATCTTATGGACTACACACTTGTGAGTGAATGTAGCACATCTTTTGGTCTTATTTCTTCCAAGAAGATTCCAGTTTGCACAACCCATTGCAAACCAGAATAAAAAAAAAATGAGGATAGTTGGGAAATTCATTTCAAAAAAAGTGTTTTCCTTCCTTTCAGGGTTTTACATGTAGATTCAACAATTACTTTTTTTTTTTTTTTTCTTCACATGCTTTCAAAGAGAAACTGTTCCTTTGAAATGATGGAGAATTTGGATGCCAGATTTCCTTTGAATTTCCTTGGTCTAACTACTCTCCTGTTTTATCTATCCAAGACTTCCTTCTTTCTGATGAACTTTTGCTACTTTTATTTAGTTTTGAGTCCGTCCTTCCTTCCTTCCTTCCTTCCTTCCTTCCTTCCTTCCTTCCTTCCTTCCTTCCTTCCTTCCTTCCCTGAATTTTCATCTTTTGAAACTATGAAATTTCACTTTCTTCAATAAAACTGTTCAACAGATGTTCTATTCATGTGGTGCCTTAATTACTCATGCTACACAAGATTAATTCAGGAACATAGTCTAGTTTTAGGTCAAAAACCACCACTGTCCATGCGAGTAACTTCCAATGCCCATGGTGCAGATGGAAAAACAAAGTTCATGATTCTTGATTTAGCTTTTTTGAACATCTTCTAGATAGCATAAATAACTGCTAGCATGGATTTTTTTGTGAGGAAGATTTTAAGTAGACAGCAGAATTTCTTATCCTGGAGTGGTCATAATAATTTTTGAGCAAGAATTTGAGCACCTCATTTAGGCAAATTTGAAAATTATGTAAACCTTGGTAGAACAGCTTGAATAGATCCTAGGCTGCTCTGAAATTTAGGTTGTTGGTTTTAGTTTTTCCTTTTCCCCTTCTGGCCCACGTACTGTCTCACAGGTACATTAACTATTTAATGGATACCATTTATACAAAAGGCTTTGTGGGTAGGCGATAGATGTCTGTTTGCCTTTATATCTAGGACTTTGGGACTAGTGGGAACATGTTTTACTCTGCAATCAGAATGTATACAATTTAAAAAAGCACAGCTTTGATTTATTTACTTATAAGTGTACTAGATAACCATGACTAACATGTTGCTAATCTTGGTATTAGTATGCTCACTGAGACTCATGATGCATCTTTGCTGCCCAGGTTTCCATCAGTCATTTAGGAAAGGGTCAGTCTCCATGCTTCTTGGAATGGGCTGATCCATGATGTTGCCACTTACTGCTCTTTGTTTTTTTTTTTTTTTCTCTTGAGTTTTTATGTCTTTTAAACTCAGCTGTATCCTGTTGAGCCCCGGAACTGTTACTATCATCTCAACATTTCTGTATGTGTTTTTACTTTTCTTATCTTTCAAGACTTAGGTATTTTCTCACACCTTAGCAATTTTCTCAGCAAAACTGTGCACCTGTGCTGCACGTGGTTAGTTAGCATCACAGGAAAGTGAACTCCAACACAAGATTACATATGCTCTTTAAGAAATGACTGTTTATGCTCACTTCAAAAGAACAACTTTCTCAAGTTGTATGCAAGACAATGACTTTCCATCTTCTTGGCAATCTTTTGCCTATGTACATGACTGTTGCCTTGTCTAGACCCTCAGCTTGCATCTTTCTTGATTCTGACATCTCTGAAGTGCCATGACACTCAGGAATTTGTATGGATGTAAAAGCAAGATTTGCCTTGTAAAATTTCTGGCAGAAGAGGAAGCCAAGGGACTCCCTTCTGCTCCATGTGCATGGCAGCTTCCTGGTTGCTGAATCACCCAGTTCATCTCTCTCAGCTGGTTGAAATCTTTGTAACAGTGGTGTTGTCATGTTAGAGCTGACAGAGAGAAGTGTGCTTTATTAAAGAGGACGACACTACTGGAACATACCATAACAACATGAATGATGCAATTCAATCCCTATCTCCAGAGGAGTATGCTGACAAAGTCAATGCATTCAAGCTGATGGCAATCTTGAATGCAGATTGTCTCTACTGTCAGCATGGGAAACTCTGTAGATCTCTCTGAAGACACAACACATTCAAGGCTTTCCTCATATGGAAAATATAAGTAAATCAGCAGGAACATTTTAATGCACTCTTGAAAGCTGACTGTGAGAATCTGCTCTGTGGGGAATCTGCTCAAAAATGCTCTTACAGGAAAGGCTAGTTATAGGCAGTGTGATTTATAGTGTTAATGATTTGCAGGCTTTTCAGCACTGAAACAGGTATGCTTGATATATTGGTACAACAAAACATGAAAATATTCTAATACAATGAACCATGAAACTTAAAGACTTTTCTTTTTAGTTTTCTGGAATGTCTTCAGGGCATATGATCTATGTATTTATGAAGCTTGTTCTATGCACTATTTCTACTTTTAGGTTTTGTTTTGTTTAGAAATTATATGGTATGGAAATACATTTATTTTTTCAAATCCAGGCAACTGTTTCAATGAAATATCTTAAACTGAATGAAGTGAAATGCAATACCATAAGAATAATAGGAAGTGTTGGTTGCTGGTTGCTGTTCTTTTAAAAACAATTCCTTGAATTCAGAGTAGAACAGTACATTACCTTGACTACATAAGGAATTGATTTATCTACCTGAGCGTGCTTTCCTGATGTTGCAAAAAGAGAGAGGAAAAAAAGATCTTCAGGATGCAAATGAAAGAAGGGAAAACGTCAGAAATCCATCTTTTGCATACTCTCATGCAAATTCACATAAAGCTTCCCATGTGGATTTATCATGGAAAACAGATTTTCAAGCTATAATTACCTCACAGATTTAAGCTACACCATGCAGCAGGTTTCATCAGAATCTCATGATTTGTTACTGAACAACCAGAGGATAGCACTTCAGAGCATCTAAACTATGCAAATCAGCCTCAGAGGAGGCTGTTATTTAACATTATCTTAGCCTATTTCTCTATTTAAAAATATCTGCTGTGTTTTAGAACTTGATAAGAAATTATCTCCCTGAATTTCAATAGAACTAGAGAATGAAAAGATGATTAATTCTGTCTTAGAATAGCATATTGCTGCTAATATATTTGATAACAACTGAGGATGGACAAGATGTGTGCCATAATGTGTCCTTCAGTAAGATTACTTGCTTCCTGCCCTCCGCTTTTCTTCATTCTTGCTTCTAATCTTGACCTGTTTAGGTACTAAACCCAGTGAAAATTCCAGAGACACAGGTTTGTTTCATCCTGTAAACAATCCGTAAATTTATGTTTAGCCTTAAACTGACAATAAAAATTATCTGCACTAATTTTTTGTTGCCAGCTGCACATGTACAGTGTGAACATTATCAGCAATATCAAACTAGTTGTTCCTTGACTACCAGACCTAAAGAAGCTTTAGGGAAGGGCGACGAAGCTGGTGAGGGGCCTGGAGAACAAGTCCTACGAAGAGCGGCTGAGGGAGCTGGGCTTGTTCAGCCTGGAGAAAAGGAGGCTCAGGGGCGATCTTATTGCTCTTTACAGATACCTTAAAGGAGGCTGTAGCAAGGTGGGGGTTGGTCTATTCTCCCATGTGCCTGGTGACAGGACAAGGGGGAATGGGCTTAAGTTGCGCCAGGGGAGTTTTAGGTTAGATGTTAGGAAGAACTTCTTTACGGAAAGGGTTGTTAGACATTGTAACAGGCTGCCCAGGGAAGTGGTGAAGTCACCATCCCTGGAGGTCTTTAAAAGACGTTTAGATGTAGAGCTTAGGGATATGGTTTAGTGGGGACTGTTAGCGTTAGGTCAGAGGTTGGACTCGATGATCTTGAGGTCTCTTCCAACCTAGAAATTCTGTGATTCTGTGATTGATTTTCTACTGACTTATGTCTTATACCCATTTTTCTGACCTCCACAACATGTCTATCTCCTGTGAATTCATCAGTGCAAGATCCTTCTACATCCACACTCCACCCTATATATAAGCTAAAGACTGCTTCTTCCCATCTCTAAACTAGCTGGTAGCTTCCTCACTGAGAAATACAACTTTTCAGTTGTACTTCTTTGTACTTCTTTGCTGTTTTTCAGTTGACTTTTCTTGTCTATCAAGCTGAGTTTCACAAAACATTGAAGGAGTGTATAGAGATCTATATCTAATTTTGCTGAAAGTGAACAGTAGACTAAAAAGGAAAGAAAGAAACAAAACTCTCCCAGCATTGATATTACTTTTTTTTTTTTTTTCCCTGAAAATAATTACAAAGTTCTTGAAAACATTAACTCAAAATATTGTATTTTTAAATAAAAAGACACGTGCAGGAAAGAAGCTGAATCTTTAGTGTAAGTCTTTTGAAGATGGAGGATGATGATAAAATTTGATGCTTTCCACAAAGTGGTTTGTGGGGCTGAGGAGAAGAGCTGGTTGGTTTGAACTTTAATGTCTTTTTTATTATTATTATTTATTACTATAATCTGTTCTAGAGACTTATTTTTTGAGTAACTATGTGGGGCACAGATTTTACTTTAAAACATAAATGCTACAAGGCAGTCTTGAAATTGAACTTTCAACCTTGAATTTTTATACCTTAAGAGTTCCTGATAGCTACAGTGTTGAATTAATGCATTATTTTTTTTTGACACTTGAGTTTTTCTAAAGCCCTTTTTATTTTATAAATGTTTTCATTGATTTTTTTTCTTTGTTTTGTTTTGTCAAAGAAGAAATAGCTTTTTAGACTGAAATGAAGAATGAGTCTCAAATATAAGACAAAAGCTAAGTGAAAGTCAAATTCCATATATAGTAACTATAGTAGCATTCAGTAACTAAATAACAGTTTTTACCCACAGTGGAAACACAATTCTTCTCAATATAGTGGCTCAAGCTTTAAAGGCAGTGAGCCGTTAAGCCTCAAGATTTCCCTTAATAGGAATTTGATTTAACTGCCCTGCAGGAGCATTGTGTACTTCAGCTTCATTTTAAAAGTTTTGTTTCCCAATTGTTAAGGTTTTATGTATCTATTTCAGTATGATGTTATGATCCCTACTCTGACCTTTTTTTTTTCTCATCCTAAATAGTATCACTTGTTCATAGAAGTCCAGGCTCTAGTGCCAGTGTGAGGAGACACTAGGTACAGGTATTTAGAAAACAACTATATGATTTTTTTTTTTACAAACCCTTGGTGCTCTGCCTAACTATCATATTGAGGGACTGCAAATACCAGAGGTGTGCCTGGTGTCTCTTTTGGAATTTGGTGTGACGTAGCACAGACCCAGGTATGTTAAACAGGAATGTCTCTTTTTGTCTTGTACTTGTATAAAAACTAATTCCACAAGTCAAAATTATAGAAACAAAGAAATAATACCATAATTACCCTGCCAAGCACTCAACTTTGCTTCTGCATATTTTCCAGAACTCTATAAATTCTTTGTCTTCCTTCTCCACCCACTGTTCTATTTGACAACCCTTGGTAGATATCTATCTCTGTTGCTTTCTGAAAATGTTCATGTGTTGCAATGTCGACTGCATGCCATCTCATTCTGAATTGTAGTCAGCAAGGAATAGAAAGGAAATTTGGTTTATTTTGGTGTGGTTATGTTTTGTTTGGTTTGTTTTTTATTTAATCACTAAGTCCTCAGGACTACTCGTTTGAGTTGTTTAGGAAAGCTATCAGAGTGTGGTGGACATGCAGACTATTTTCTAGCCTATTTTTCTACTTCTTGGTGGAGTCAGTGTTGGTTGGGCTGTAGTTTAGCAGTATATACATGTATATCAGCTTGATCCAAAATTGTTACCAGTAGCAGAAAAAATCTTGCTAGATAAAGAGGCTTAGCATTTAAGAGGGTCTGTGATGTATTGAAGGATTTAGGGTGCTGAAAAACACCTGAACCTCAAACTGTTAGAGGTTAGAAATCAATGGACTTTGGGACCATGAAGATTTAGTTCTCCTTTCCCCACTGATGGAGCTGAATTTGAGCCAGGGTCTTCTTCCACACAGCAGACTGGCTGAGCAGCAGTTATCCCCACAGACAGACCAGCAGGCACATACATATACACAAGCACAAGCCAACCACACAGATAACACAGAGAACAGTTCCTTCACCAGCATAAAAACATTCAACACTCATGTAAATGTTTCTCCAAGACTCATGCCTGGATTGTAGGCTTCTTATCTGGTCACTGACATAGATCCTTTCTGGATCTTGGTCTGTTCCTACTTCCTGTCTGGTCCTGCTTGACATTCACCAGCAGAACATACAGTTAACGTTCATTTAGCTTACAAGTACATACATGATTTCAGACAGATTTAAGTCTGTCCTGTATGCATACGCAGTCTGTAGACCCTTTATCCAATCAGTGGTCCTTACCATGGGTCACCAGACACTAGTGATCTTGTTGGCTAGTGTCACTTGATATTAAGTAGCAGCTGACATCCAACTGCCTACACAAAATACCACTCTCTCCAATAACTGGTCCTTAGACTTTCTACAGTAGCTGGCACTCTGGCATCATCCTACTTGCTGGCAAGTCCAGTTTTAGCCTTGCTACTGGTTGAAACACAGAGAGGTTCAGGACAGGGGGTGTATTTATAGAAGATGTAAATAGGATTTAATGAGTATAGACAATGATCAAGGCTGAGGCTTAGCCAGACAACCTTACTGACCAACACCTGCGTACACAGCTGGCATTTTTTATTCTCTTTCACCTTTATTTTCCTTTGCTTGTTCTTCCCTCTTTCACTTTGACCTTTCTATTTTCCCTCCTGTATTCACTTCCCTAAACATCCCATAATAATTTTTGTGCAGCCCCCAGATTCTTCTCTTTCCCCCTGTATCCCCTAATAAGTTCCATACCCCTTTAGGCATTAGTCCCACTTAGTTTGCATGGTATTCTTTTTTTTTTTTTTTTTTTTCATTGAGTTATGTTGTGGTTTTTCCACAAAGGGCAATGATGAAGCACAAAGGTGTTCCACAAAGGACAATCATGAAAGCTTCCTGCAACTTGCACTCTTCCTGGATTTACCATTGTAGTCACTGAGCATATCAGATGAAAATTGATCTCTCCTCTTTCTCTGCTCCTCATTCAGTTTTTGTCATTATCAACAATCATAAAGAATTATAGATGCAGGGAAAAATGCTGTTTGGACCTCAGCAGAATACACAATAGGTTTTCCACTGAAAAAAATCCTGAAAAAAAATCCAAGGGTTTGTAAAGATGTCAAGTTGTTGTCCATAGCTTTGGGATGACAAAGTAAACTGGAGTTTTCCAAAGGTTTACTGCCTAGCTGAATTTTGTAGTCAGGATGGCCAGTTGCACATTGGAACAAGGTGATATATGTTTTCTCAGTTGTGCGTTATGTGCCACTGCTTTTCAAGTGAAAAGTCTTAAATGTCTTCATATGGGCAAAAGCATTTATATTAGTCTCATTCACAGATATACTTTAAGATTTTTGCTGCAATATGAAAGAAATACAGTTTAAGACTGACATCCACCATGGTAATATTAGCTTAAGTATACACATTGGCAAAAATGTAACATACTGAAGGCAGATTTTTAAAGTTGGAAAGATATATTCGTGTATATGAAGAATATCAGTTTTAGTTCAGCCACACACAAATGAAATGTTTGATTCTATGGTCTGGTATGTGATTAATTGAAATAATAGCTGTTAAAAGTTGCATTCAAAAGTCTAACAAGGTATTCATGATAGGGAAAGATGCATTTAGTTTGTGCAGTTTTGACTGGTGGAGGAAGTTCTTGATTCAGTAGCATATTTGGATATATTTAATTTCAGGCATGTTTAATTTCAGGTAGGCTTAATTTTAATTAATTTTTGGGGTATGTTTCATTTCAATTTAAATTTCAGACACTTCCTAAATAGGAACTTAAATTTAAACATCTGCTTCAGTAGCAGTAAAATTACATGAAATGTAAATGTGCATGTTAGGTATCTATTTTAATTGCTGTGGTATGACTTGAGGTGGGATAATTTGTGTGTTTAATTACTTTGATAAATACTTTAATTATGCCAATATCTACATGTTCATCTAAAAATTATATATTTCTCCTTGTCCACAAGATGCTATTAAACCTAACCTGGGTCAATAATACTATAGCTCCAGTTCTTGACAAATGGTGTCTAAAATTGTTCACTGTAGGGAAGGAATAATTTAATTAAAATGAACATGATATCCTTACTACTCTGCTGCATTAATTCTCTTCCCTAGATATTTTGTCATATTATTACTAAGATTAACAAAGTATTAATTTATATATATATATATATGTATATATATATATATTACTGGGGAAATAATAAATTATTCACATTCTCATTAAAAACTGATATCTTTCAGTTACAAGGGAAAATTAGATTCCCTGATTTACTTCTGTCACAATGCCTGGATGATTAGACAAAGCCTATTTTGGTTTGATAAAGCTGCTGGGATTGTACCTGTCTGAATGTATTTATGAAAAGAATGCTTATCACTGGTACTTCTCTCCTCTCTGTGGATGTCTCAGTAAAATTAAATTTCTTTCTCTTCTACCTTTTATGATGCATAGATGCATATATGATCTTATTTTAAGCTTTCACAATATTTGTACCGAAACCTTCCCTGTTTACATGAAGATCAGGTGAACACCTTCACATGCCAACTTTTGTAATGATTATCTTGAATCTGACACAAATACTTAGGTTTAAGTAATATTCATTTCTTTAAAGATTTACATTACTGATACCAAAATTTGAAGGGGGAAGGATAAGTCTGGGTACTGAGTACTGCTTTTGCCATTTGTCAAAGAGGCAAACTTGCTTTAACTGTAATTCAGTCTTTGTGTCTGTTCTAATGTAATGCCTAACCAGCTCATAAATCATAGTACATGAACAAGCAGATAGGATTTTGACATTCAGTAGAGGACGTAATTTGTATATTCTTAGGGAAATGTGGAACAAAGATCTATGTTACAATTAGATGAAAAGCGCTTGAATCATAACCTTTACTATTACAAGGTGTGGTATCTCACAAACATTGAAGCATGCAACAAAACAATCTTCACTGGGCATTAGTGTTTATGTTAAGATATATAAGATGCTTTTTTACATTCATAGGCACTCGATATAAAACCTTCTTCTGCTGAGTGGGGGGAAATTAAAGTTATTTCTTTACACAGTAGTAGTATCCTTTGAGATGACAACACATTTAAGAGCTTGTGACAGTAAAGATAAAAGTGTGGTTAACTTTCTGGGAATCTATCAGACACTAGTTTCATGCCAAGACATTAAATTTACCCTTTAATGATGTTTGTACAAGGGTCTGACATATCTGATGTTACTGTTAATACACTATTTTAGGTACAAATCTGTGTTTGCTTGCAAAAATAGCTATAACCTTTAAAATTTTAAGTAGGGAATGAAAGTTCACTAATACTTAAGTACTTCCCACCTTCACATCTTGTTGCAGTACTTGATAATTGTATTTTCATAAATCTCCACTTTCTCGAGGGAAGGTATTTAACATTATTTTTAGATTAATCCAGAGAAACAGAAGCATACATATACTACAAATTTACCATATTAAAGCTGTGACTGTTTCAAAGTAAAATCTAGAGGAAATCATTTGGAAAATTATTTTCATAGCAAGGTCAAAAAGGAGGCTCAGAATGCAAACTATTCCGTGCAACTGTCAATAAGTCCATGAAACTTCCTCATATTCTTCAGTTTCTTTAATCTGTAAATTGGAACTATTAGCTTCCTTTTTAAGGTGTTAAGTGTAGTCCAGTAAATATATGAGAGATTTTGTAATAGATGAACATACCAAATTCAAATCATGTTTTCTGGCTGCATCATTTACATGCTTGTGTTAGTAGAATCTTTTGCTAAATATCTTTGTTTTGTAAATTGAAGTAAAAACTATAGTCTCACAATAACTTTTTATGTTTAACTGTCCAACCTTTCTTTATCTGATTGCCTCACAAACACTGAAAATCCCTTATAGATTAAATCTCTTCCTCCTTCATCAGCAATTTTAAGATAAAACGAAAGGTTAATAGGCCATAAAAATTGATATCTACTAATTACAGGTCTCACTGCCTTTTTCACGATGAATACTGATCACATAAAATAATCCCAGAGCTTTGCTACTGTTTGTATTACTTCTGCTACATACTGGTGGCAGAAACCATCAGCTGAGTTGTTTGCAGTCCTGTTAGAGGCTGATACAATTCTTTCTTTCTAGCCATTGTATAAGAATTTGTCTTTTCTACTAAATAGGAAAATAAGAAACTGATTGCTGAAAAAAACTGTTACACAGACCTGTATGAGTAATATATTCACTTTTAAACATGCACAAACAAGCAATTCAGTTTTATTCACACAATAGCACAAGACCACAATACAAAATGTAACAACATAATGCCAGTAGCTGTTGAGGAATTTTTGGATGATCTTTATCTTTTCAGATTGCTTTACATCTCTTCAAGTGCAAAATCACCATCTGTACCCTATTAGTCCTTTTTTCTTTTCTTTTTTTTTTTTTTTTCCTCTTTTCCAAATCAAGAATGAAATTTCATGTTATTTTTGTGACCTGAATCCAAAAATTTACCCAATTCTCCTCCCTACTAAGAATGAAGTGAAAATGCCTTTTTTCTTTCTTTGTGCTGTATCTGCCTGTTATTGATTAGAGAAATATAGCTTTTTCAAACTTTCTGGAGCCTATTTACTTATAAACTGAGTCCCTCCACTTGGTAGTGTTATCATATGTTGCCTTCTACAGATGCTGTTCATCTTTGCAATGTAAGCATGCTTAAATAATTCAAGATGAGAATGTGAGATTCAATGATCTCATGTTATGTAGCTGATCAAAGAAAAATTTGGTTGTGACTCATTTGTTCTACTTTACTAAAAAAGAGAATGATGTTAATGATGTTTATTCACTCTTAACAGGAAAAAGCAAGGATAGAAACAAGGTCAATGTTATTCAATAGCCTAATACAAAATATTACACATTTTTAACAAGGAGCTTAATCAGTGCTAAATCTTAATCATTCAGAATAATTTTCAATGAAATGTGGAGGATTCACCATTATTGGAAACTTTTAAATCCAGTGGCCTTGTTTTTTCTAATTATATTCTATTCAAGAAAAGTTGTTTAGACTGAACCTTGATGTTTCAAAGTAAGTTCTAAGAAATCCCGTGTATTTAGGTCAAGTTGGATGATCACAAAGACTGAACTATTTAGCAGTGAAAAATGAAAAAAGCTGGAGAGTTCTGGATACGTAAACATGCTTTTAGCATGCTTTTGTTGGTTCAGTCAAAAATGACAAAAAATACTTTTAACTTAACATTTTCAGAACTTCCACTATATTCATTTGTATATTCTTTTCCTACTTAAGAATGAAAACAGGGGCAAGAAAATGAGTACCTTTAACAGTATACATAGATATTAATTGTTCAAGCTTTATTTTCTTTACATATAACTGTTGCAATCTGCCTCTAAATAATCACCCTCTTCTTTCAGATTTTGTGATCATTAGCTATTATACAAAAGGAAGAGATAAAATAATGAAATTAACTGTAATCTAATATATTCCCTCAGAAAAGGCTGGTACACTGTAGGCAAAATCAACTACAGAGTGATTTATTTTTTTTAAACTCTTTTCTAACTTCTCTAACTCCTGCTATATATCAGAAAATAAACGTTTTCATTCTTCCCTTAAGTTGATGCCAAATGACAGTTTATGAAGATCTGTTCAATGTTACCTTTATACGCAAAGATTTCTTCCTGCACCTTTTCTACAGTTGACACCTATGACAAACAGCTACTAGGAAAAGCTGTTGTCCCTACATTTGTTCAACTTGATTGCAAGTCAGTTATGTCCAGAGCTGCTTTAAAGACTGTTCCCAACCATATAGAATAGGAACATGCCCTAGATTTGAAGGTTAGCTGCCTCTCATTTTGACAGATTTAAAATGGATAATCCTAACCACTTCCATGAAAATTCTCATTCCCGGTTATTTTACCAGGAGTGATTATCAGTGAAAGTTGCAGTAACTGTCCTAAAATATCTCCTTCCTATGAAAGAAGGAGAAAGAGTATTGTTTCTGAGACAATACTCAAAAGAGTATTGTATTTCTTCCTGAAAGAGTATTGTTTTCATGTAATTTTACCCACTACTGTATTTTTTTTTTAAAGAACCAGCAATAACAACCTGTTTTTGTCCTTCCTGAATCAAAAGAAAAATAGCTTGCCTACTATTAAAGAAAAAAAAAGTAGTTTGTGCAAAAGTGAGTAAAAGCAAAATTGTAGACAATCGGTTTGTATTTCATATGAAAATGTTGATGATAGTCATCCTGCCTCCTGCACTGTGGATTACATATTCCATTTCTGGATTCGCACAGATGTACAGGATCTTCAACAGTCACATCTGTTCAGAAGGACTGTGGCTCCCATTTACCACTTAGTCATCCAGAGCCTTTCATCTGGGTCAGTACTATTCAGAATCATCTTGATGCTGTCAAGTAATTTATGTTCTTGATCCCTTCTGAAACTTCTTAATAGCAATTCCCAATTTCAGTGGATTTTTTCTCTTTTGGGAGACTTTTTTTTGTTGTTGTTGTTTTGTCTCTTACCTTAACAAATTTTCAAGTCCATATAATTTCCTAAACATCTGCTTCTAATCATTTTGTTCTTTTCCTGGAGGGCCAAAAACATCTTAATCTCTGAATTTAAAGGGCCAACAACTCACATTTTTGGAATACTTACTTTAATTTGCTCTAAGTGAGGGATATGAAGTTAATTTTAATCTTGCCCACAAAACAGGAAGCAATGCACAGCTCCCAGTAAAGAATGGCTAATTGTCTTTATGGTTGGAAACTCATGCCACATCTCAGCTATCCCTTAGGAAATCAGATCATAGAATCATTAAACCCGATAGACCATAATAAACATCCTATTAAACACGAGAATTCAGCAGATATGTTTTGAGAATTTGATGAAGTCTTACAATTTAAACATAATCTATATCTAAAACTGAATAACTAGACAGAACTGTTTGGCAGCTTATAATGTTATGATGTGTAACATATAAAATACAGTAGAGTGAAGATAAAATGTTTATTTTGCTGAGAGAAAATACTCAAAATTCAGAAATAAAGCTTTTCGTGTAGAGAGAAGTAACACAAGAGAGATAGAGGAATGAAGACTGGTGGATATTCTCTGAAAGTATCAACTCATAGCCAAAATGCATCAGTTGCACTGCAGCAATATTCTGGCTAAGCTGTGAATATTTCCCTTATATGAACAAAGAAATTCAATCTACAATGCTATTGAATAGCAGAAAAGTTTCAATTCAAAGGACAGCTTTTAGAGTAGTTCATGTAAAAGCTGTATCCACAGTTCCAGAAACTACTGTTCTGTCTGAGGATTACATGTGAAAAGGTGTGTAATATAGAATTGTCGTAGAATCATAGAATATCCCAAGATAGAAGGCACCCCAAGGATCATCAAGTTCAACTCCAGGCTCCACACAGTAGTACCTAAAACTAAACCATATGCCTATGAGTGTTGCCCAAATGTTTCTTGAACTCTGGCAGGCTTGGTGCCTCTAAACCCTACAACAATTTTGTAGCCCTCCTCTGAATGCTCCCTAATACTTTTATATCTTTCTTAAATTTTGGTGCCCTAAACTGCACACAGGACTTGAGGCGTGGCTGCACCAGCACAGAGTGGGATGATCGCTTCCCTCAGTTGGCTCACAGTGCTGTACTTCATGCACTCCAGGATATGTTTGGCCTTTTTGGCTGCCAGGATACACTGCTGACTCATATTCAATTTTCCATCAACCAGAACCTTCATATCCCTTTCTGTGGCACTGCTCTCCACATTCTCATCCCCTAGTCTGAACAGATAGGGTAGCACCATCCCAGGTGCATAATTTGGCATTTGCTCTTGTTAAATTTCATAGCTGGTGATTGCTCAGCCCTCTAATTTGTCAAGATCTTTCTGCTATGCCTATCTTCCCTTGAGGTAGTCAACACAGAATCATAGAATCATAGAATATCCTGAGTTGGAAGGGACCCTTAAGGATCATCAAGTCCAACTCTTGACACCGCACAGGTCTACCCAAAAGTTCAGACCATGTGACTAAGTGCACAGTCCAATCTCTTCTTAAATTCAGTCAGGCTCGGTGCAGTGACCACTTCCCTGGGGAGCCTGTTCCAGTGTGCAACCACCCTCTCAGTGAAGAACCCCCTCCTGATGTCAAGCCTAAATTTCCCCTGCCTCAGCTTAACCCCGTTCCCGCGGGTCCTGTCGCTGGTGTTAATGGAGAAAAGGTCTCCTGCCTCTCGACACCCCCTTACGAGGAAGTTGTAGACTGCGATGAGGTCTCCCCTCAGCCTCCTCTTCTCCAGGCTGAACAGGCCCAGTGCCCTCAGCTGTTCCTCGTACGTCTTCCCCTCCAGGCCTTTCACCATCTTCGTAGCCCTCCTCTGGACACTCTCCAACAGTTTCATGTCCTTTTTATACTGTGGTGCCCAGAACTGCACACAGTACTCGAGGGGAGGTCTCACCAGCGCAGAGTAGAGTGGGACAATCACCTCCCTTGACCTACTAGCGATGCCGTGCTTGATGCACCCCAGGACACGGTTGGCCCTCCTGGCTGCCAGGGCACACTGCCGGCTCATATTCAACTTGTTGTCTACCACGACCCCCAGATCCCTCTCTTCTAGGCTGCTCTCCAGCGTCTCATCGCCCATCTCCTCCTAATTTATCGTCATCTTCAAACTTAGCATACATTCAAGTCCTGCTTTCAGGTCATTTATAAAAACATTAAAGAGAACTGTCCCTAAAATGGAGCCCTGGGGATCCCCACTGCTGACTGTCTGCCAGCCTGATGTAATCCTCTTTACTACAACCCTTTGAGCCTGATCCATCAGCCAATTGTTCACCCATTATTTTATGTACTTGTCCAGCTCTATGCTGGACATTTTATTTAAAAGGATACAGTATCAAAAGCTTTATTGAAATCCAAAAAGATCACATCAACTGGCTTTGCTTAGTCAACTAGTTGGGTAATATGTCATAAAAGGAAATTAAGTTAGTTAAGCAGGACTTTCCCTTTGTGAACCCATGTTGACTGTGACCAATGACTGCACTATCTTTCAAGTTTTCTATAACTCCCAGAATAATCTTCTCCATAATTTTACCAGTCACTGAAGTAAGACTTGACAGGCTTGTAACTACGAGGGTCCTCTTTCTTCCCCTTCTTGAACACTGGAACATTTGCCAGCTTCCAGTCAACTGGGACCTCTCCAGCTTCCCAAGACTGTTGAAAAATAGTTGAGAGAGGTTTTGCAATGATATCAACCAGCTCTTTGAGTATTCTAAGATGAATCCCATCAAACCCCGTAGACTTATATGCATCCAGCTGGAGCAGCAAATTCCCCACAAGCTTGGAATTAGCTGGGAGTTTATTGTTCCTGCAGCCACAGTCCTCCAATTCAGGGCTCTGATGTTTACTTTTTACCTCTATAAACTTAAAATATCCCAATACAAACCTTTTTGTTATCATAACTAGCTTATGATAAAAACGAGCTTATACCAAGACAAATCTCAATTAAATCCTGAGACCCTATCTTGTAAGGTCACTAAAAAACCTTTTAATAGTAATGGCAAGAGATCATATTTACTGGGCTACAGAAGCCTTTCCTCCAGAAAATAAATAAATAAATAAATATTCCTAGTATGGGAAGTATTTCGCTAAGAAGTACATTATCCCTCCATGCAAATTCTAAATTCTATACCATGTCATAGGTTATGTGATTCACAGAACTATCATTTGATGGCATAATTCAAATTAGTGGGCAAAAGTTACTTTTCATGAGGGATTCTTCTTAACAACTTTGACTATTTTCTTGAGTACTAAGAAACCAAAAAATAACATCATAGTGCTCAGCTCTGCCATACTACAAAAACCTGTGAACCTTGAATGATGAACAGTATAAGTATTGAGACTATGAAAATTTATAACTCAATAAATATATATATGTGACTCACAGAAAAGAGTAATATCTAAACTGGCTGTTTCAAAGGTTATAAACTATGTCAAGCAAACAACTTCTGAAAAGGCAAAAGCGCTGAATAATCACTGTATCCCATTCACACCCAAGAGTCAATTGGAGACTTATCTGTTTCCAGTTACCATCTACTATATGAAGTGTGATACATCTTCCAGCAACTTGTAAAAAACAGTACAATTTTTGGTTGAATATAAAAACTAGAAGGATGTAACGTCACCAGCATCATTGCCAATTTTATACCTCTTTGCAAATTTTGATTAAAATCTGCCATAGCTTCAGAACTTGACTGCTTTCAGAGATAGGAGTAAGAGATGCATATATCCAAGTTTAAAATGAAAGTAAAAATATATCTGTCAAAAATAATCTGATATTTGAAAAGTCAAAAATTTAGTTACACCTAACAAGCAATTACAATTTTCTTTCAGCCATGAACTCAAGACATTCTTATGTGTGTTTAGGTCTAGAAGAAGATTAAGGAAAGAGGAAGCTGTCATAGTCTTAATTTACTTACCTAGTACTTTATCTTAGGGTAACGTGAATATTCTTTAAGAAAGAAGGGATAAAGTTTGGTGATTTTTTGTGTCTGGGTACTAAAAAAAAAACACACTTGTTTAAAAAGCATATGACATTGCCTTTTCTTGTAGTTTCTTGCATTTTAAAAATACTCATGTGGCTATTTATTTACTTTGTGGTATTTTATTTACTTTATTTGCTTTATTTACTTTTAATTTTATTTATTTTGTTAGTTTGTTTGGTTGTTTGGTTTGGTTTTGGTTAAGATTTTAGGTAGGATACTAAATGCTTGTAGACTGTATTTTGTCATATGCAGAACAGAGTGAATTCATTTAGTAAAGGAGGAGAGGGGTTGAGTGGGACATAGTTTTCAAATTAACATAGTAGGGTGGAACATAACAGATCCCGTTTCTAAAATATATGACTATCTCTCCCTACTCTACTCGCCCTAGCAGTCCCTCTCTATCCACACTGTGGTTTTGAATCTTTCTGTGGTTCACCATGGTTTTGATCTTGTATTCCGTTATTTATCAATTCATCTCTTTAGAGAATGTCAGAAATATTTAAATGTGTAAAGAAATAAGATTAGTTAATTAGTTCAGGTAGGGCTGAATGACCTTATATAAACTGAGTTTATACTTAGCTTTTTTTGAGGTGTCACAATTTGTATAATTCAGAAAAAAAGACATATTTATACATCTTTTGCAGTACTGATATGGAAAAAGACTTGCATTTTCTTTTCCTTTGGCTACAAAGTATGCCTTTTGCTTTGTACAACTTTGGATTTAGGACAATACTGTGCTGCAGACCTTTAGATTTTGGGTGCCTCAATGATCCCACAAAATCTTATCTTTATTTTTTATTCTTCTCTCCTTACTCTTATCTATTTGGCATTCCCTATGCCAAGTGTCTTCTATACTTCTATATAAAGCAGTCTGGTAGTCTCCACTGTTCTCTACCATAGAATCATCTTGCAAGTTACTGTCTATGCCTGTCACCCTATTTCTGGTCCCTTAGTTGTTTCGTTTCTTTCTTTTTCCAGTCTTATTGCTCACTTTTCCCTCTCCTTGCAGTCATCTTCCCATTCTCACTTTTGACCTTTGTATTGTTCTGAACTGCTGTTCAGCCTTGCTTTCTTGCTGTTCTTGGCACCTGCCATTCAAATGTGTCTTTCCTAATATGCTTACTCACTGAATTTTAGTAAAGGATACACAAAGTCCACCACTCTCAGAGTGTCTCAGGTGGACACTTTCAGAGTCCAACACCTCTGAAAGGAAACTGCAAAGATATCCCAGTCTGCCAAGACAAATGCATAAGATAACAGCAGAAATGGAAAATAGTATTGACTGTATAGTGTAAATGAATTTACACGATACAATTTGAGGCATTTACATGAGGCAATTACTTTTTTTTTTTATTTTTAAGATTTGACAGCTCTGTAACACCTAACCAAAGTCAAAGTTGAAGCAACCAGAGTTTAGGAGATAAGTGGTAAATCTTGTGCTGAGCCACAGTTTATGATGTTATTCAATTTCTGTATTACTGCAAAACCATTCTTATACCTAAGTGGATAATCCAATCTGATATGTATGGAAGTGAGCGAGACTTTCTTCTGAAATATACTAAGCAGTATATTAATATTAATCAGTAATCTTATACTGGGGATTTTAAAAATTATCATCCACTTTTTCTCAATGTGAGTGTGTGGTCTTCATGGTTTTCATGACCTTTTTTATATGTATTTTTCAGTTCTCTCAGTTAAATATTTTAAGTTTAATTTTTCTTGTTTTGGTTACACTGAATAAGTGGATTGCTGTGCTTAGAACCCTTTTTTTTTCCCTTGACATGCTTAACCCTTGTAAGATTAACTGCTACTGCACATCTATGATAAATTAATTTAATAGGTATTTCTGGCAAAATAAGGTGGCTTTTTTTTTTTTTTTTAGCCACAATTGCACTATAGACTATTAGTTAGAGAAATATAATTTTATAAATGAAAGAAGACTTTACACTTGGCTTTTTAGAGAAGCTTTGTTTAAATGCAAAATAAATTGCATTAAATGAAACAACATATTTAATTACTAAGCCCTGTTCTCAATCCATTTATTTTAATCTAAATAGCAAATGTTTAACTTGTATCTATTATTTAGTACCAGAAAAAAAAAATCATTCTAAATTAAATCTCTTAATGAATGAAAGAAGCCAGAAATATTCTGCCAGAAGTGTACGAAATTGTATTAACACAAGATTCATAAAATAGCAAAAAGGTTATAAACATACTGTATCTAATACATTTTATTGTGTGCTTATGATAGTGATGATGTGAAGCCTTTCAGTTAAAGACTCAAACATCCAGTCTTTCACTTGTGCCATTTATTTCGTAAAGCAACTTTTCAAGTTTTAACCAGTCATTTGCGAAATTGCTTGTTAGCATCTGAGTTGCATATTCATGGCTTAATTTTTTCAACTAAGGAACTCAGTAACTCAGGGGGATCTTATCAATGTTTATAAATAACAGAGGGGAGGGTTCAAACCAGGCAGAACCAGGCCCTTTTCAGTGGTGCACAGTCACAGGGTAAGAGGCAGTGGGCACAAACTGCAACACAAGATGCCTCCTGAACATCAGGAAACACTTCCTTACTATAAATGTGACAGAACTGGCACAGAGAGGCTGTGGAATCTCCCTCCTTGGAGATCTTCAAAAGCTGCCTGGGCAGGGTCCTGTGCAACCTTCTTTCAGTGGCCCTGTCTCAGCAGGTGAGTTGGAACACATCTGCCAGAGATCCTTCCAACTCCAACCATTCAGTGATTCTCTGAAGCTTTCAGATGTGGGTCAAAAGACAACTATACCCTTTGGTGGAAGAATCCATAACTCATGAAGCAGAAAGTCCACCTAAAAATAAATTCACCATGGACCATCTATAAAAGGAATCTCTCTTTCATCCCACCCACCTAAATAAACTGTAGCGAGGGAAGAAAAATGCAATATATGTATATATATATATATATTTCTATAAATACATATCAAGTGATTCATTGAGAAAATGTCTATATTTGGCTTAGCACACAAGAATGTATTATATGTATTCTGAAAAGCAAAAACAAACCTGAGTATAGTGATCTACCATGAAAACAGAATTACGGTATCACATTGCTTAGGTGGTAAAGGACCTCTTGAGATTATCTCATCCAAGCCCTCCCTTGCTACAGCAGGGTCAGCCAAAGTTGGTTTTTCGGGATGATATCTAGTCAGGTTTTGAGTATCTCCACAGATGGAGGTTGTTGACTGATGGCTGTTGATCCAGAAAATTGTATTGTTATTTACTCATTGAGACTGACTAATTATAATACTGATGTATGAAAATGAACACAGATTGCTGCATTCCCACATTTTGCTAATTAGAACCCATAACAAAGGGCTATGATCATGTTTTACTGAAAGGGAATCAAAACTTCAAGCAGCCTCATAGGAAGGACTGAAAAAAAAAAAAAAAGCAAACAAAAATGAACCCATCCTTAGTAACAGTTGAGGCAGAACTGCTGTATGTACTTTATTCAACTCTTGGAATATAGAACTGAACCTCTTTTGGCAGAGTTGTTTAAAAGAAAAAAAAAAAACAAAAAAAGACCTTAGTCTTCAGATGTGAGCCAGGCTTTTATTCTTCTAGCAGGTGAGAATAAATGAAGAATACATACACATGATTTTTTAATGTATTTCTGATGCTTACTGGAGTGTTGGCAATATCTGACTCTCTACTGCCTGAAATCAATCCTACTTTTCTGGATGAATTCCTTTAGAAAGAATTAAAAATCTTTCCCCAGCAGCAGCTATTGTCTGCGAATATTGTGGAGGCCACCCTTTCCATATCCTGAGGAAAGCGTTAGAAAACAGACCTGATTATACTGAACTAACATTTTTATGACCAGTGTTAATTTTAGCAGGGCCATCTGTGGTTTTAACTGGTTATTCTATGATGATTTTTATGGAGAAACTATTAAGATTAAAAAAAAAAAAAAGACAAAGGACCACCCTACTACTCTTAAATGGTTTCCCATCAGACTCCAGCAAGACATAGAGAGATCTTCCTCATCTCTTGCCTCTTTTTCAGTTGGAGGAAACTGAACTGAGGGCTGCTGTTCTGGGTACAATCAGTGGGAATTACTCTGAGATGCTATAGACTTAATAGTAACGCATCAAGGAAGCAAAACTTTCAACATCTAGAAATTTTATGACCAAAGTTCCTTACTAATATGAAAAGTACATGGCTTGAACTAAGATGAGTTAAATGAGAAGATTATGATTCTTTTCAAAGATACTGTAGGATATTTTGCTCATTGTCATCACAGTTTTATCAGTGTGGCAAGGTTTATCAGTGCTTGCTCTTAAACATTTTCCTAAGCTATTGTAGAGGCAACAAATGAATTTTTACCCATCTACGATCCTTCCAAATATAGCTTCCTCACAGCTATAGAGATCCACTGCATTACTTCAATTAACTTTAGCTTTCAGAGTGATATTCTTTCCAGGGCTGACACAGAAATTACAGAACTCAACGAAGAGTGCAGTGCCCCCAGAGAAGTAAAGCAGAGAATTAGAAATGCACTCATTTTGATTTAATTATGTAATTCAGTTCTGAGTTCTAGTCTCAAGTTTCAAAGAATGTGGACTCCAAAGGTTCAGAATCACTGAGAACAGAATCACTGAGAACAGAATCACTGTTCTCTACCTTCCTTTGGAGAGGCTAGAGGCAGGGCTTAAAATATAGGCTACCTCATAAAGAAATAAGGGATGAGACAGATCTCCATGTGCTTCTCCGTAAGGCAGTTGACTCCAATTGTGATCCTTTGGTTTGAATGAGGTGGCTTGAGCCCATAAAGGGTCAGCTGTGCGTTTGCTGATAACTACCGCTGTTTCCTTCTGTTTTTTGTACAGTGAAATGGAAGCAAGGTGTTATCAAAATCTGGCCTAAAGCTTTATACCGAATATGATGCAGCTTTATTCAGAAAAAGTGCTGTGAATTTCTTACAGAGAGTTTGTGGAACAGCTTGGTCATGCTGATTTATGCTAAAATTGCCCACGTAAATATTATTGTCTGTTGTGTCAGGAGTTGCTGGTTCACATTCTCTAAATGGGAATGAGAAAAGAGAAGCATGAAGCAATATGTTTTTTTTTTTTTTTTTTTTTTTTTTTTTTTTCAATTAGGCCTATTTCATCTGTCTTTTTAACTATGCAAAATCATAAGGAAATAAATCTTTACTAGCAGTTAATGATCAGTTGGTTAGTTGACAGCTGCAGGCAAGTCCAGTGATATAAAAATTACTGTCATTATGAACAGCTTCTAATAGGAAGAATGTTTATTAAAAATGTGAATACATTCTGTTTCAACAGTTATATTAAAATTTGTCTTTTTGTGATGTTTAATAACCAATTTTCTGCGAGAATGACCCAGAATGATATCATATGGACTCTGTATTAAAATTTACTGTTAAAAAAGCCGTATGTCCTGTAACAGGCATAATTAAGCTGCTGTTTAAACAGTATGTGCAATGCATATATAATGTAGCAAAATATTAGTTTACAGTCTGTTCTATTTGTCATGTGTTAAAACAGTTGCAAATGGTATTAATGATGGTATTTTAAGTTGCAAATCATCCTGAGTACATTATTCTGGCAAAACACTATAGACCAAAAATTATCTTGAACAGCTCCTGGATATTCAATTAATAAAATGTTGATATAGCAGCAATTTTGTTATTAGTAATTTATATACACCATGGTAGAGTGCATAGAGAGGAAATACTTCCTTGGTAACCCTAGTGGAATACATGAGGTCCACAAACAAATAGGATGAACTTGGTTTGTCAAGTTGATTTCTACTAAATTCTGCACATATATTTTATCATCTTTCTGTGTGTACTATTGCTGGTGCAGTGTTCCTTAAAAAGCTGGGATGGTGTTTTCCTACATACACAGCAAAATGATGGGTAAGTGTTTTTACAGAACACAAAGTGTTTTTGTGGCAAGTTAAAGCTGCTCTTGCACTTCTGAGGCAATGGAGAGGTTTCTTTCTCTGTACCTTAAAGCCTTTTAACAACTTGAAGGTCACCCATCCATGATGACTAGAAGGAGAAAAGAGAAAAAATACCTAAGGATGAAATAATACAAACCACAGTTGCCCAGTGCTGCAATGGAATAGATGTGTGTGTATTACTGTATATAACTATCTCTCTATGTATATACACAACCGTGTGATGTGTAAAGATACCATTAGGGAATTAGAGATATCTGTGGTGGGAATGTTTAGGAGGCTGACTAAATAGGTCACTTTTAAAACAAAACCTTACTGAAATTGTTTACTAACAACAATTTTCAAGCTAATGAGCAATTCTTACACACTGTTAGCCATTATTACATGTATGAAAGTGCTATTCTTTAGTAATCATATCCTAAATAAGTGTACAATGTTGTGAAGCTCATGCTGCATAGTTAGCACTGATGACTTCGGTCCTTGATGTTCATCATGGAGGTTAAAGTGATCAGGCTTGACAGAGAAAAAATGTGATGAAAAGAAGTAAGAACTGAATTTGGATGATTGTCTTTCTTCTCCATCTTTCTTTGGTCCTTATGGCTGCTGTGCACTTCTTGACTCCTCCCCCTCCAAGGAGCAGTCTCAACAGCTCCCCATGGTGTTTGTTTGGATTTTGGCTTTGCCAGTCATCCCTCCTGTGTATTCAGCAACATGTCCTGCCTGTTGCAGTCCCTTCTGCTTACCTCGTTCTTCATCTTTAAACTTCCATTACCCAAATGCCTCCTGCATGAAGGTGCATATCTTTGTTCCTTTTTTGGTCACATTGCTCACAAACTTATTTACGATGCTTCCACAGTGTGTTTGGATTTGCCATAATGGTGTCACAAAGTGCGTACATACTATTGTTGATAATACTACTTTGGTATGTGTATATTTGGATTCAAGGCAAGCTAATTATATCCTGAAGAATAAGCTTCTAATGTAGAATGGAGTAGAATAGAATTTTATAGAATTTTAATATAGTGGAGATTTGTAGATATTACAGGCCTCTGCCTTAGCTACAGCAGAATAGGCCCAAAGTTTGACAAATCACAGTAGAAAGCTGTCTTGTTTCTCATGGAAGGAGAGCTATCAGAACTATAGCTGACATCTATTTCAAAGGGATGGGTCAGAAGGTTTTGGAAGTATGGCAACAATGTGTATGATCAGTTTAGTTATTTAAGATATTGGATTGACAGGTATGTTGGTAATTTTTTAAAGGTAAAACTCTTAGACCACACTACTGTCAACAGTATGTGTATATTCTTCATCTTTTAAATCTTGTGTGTGTGTGTGTATATATATACATATATATATACACACACTTGATTTGTAATACATCAACTGAGAACATTAAGATCTAAGAAAATATCATAAATCTTTATTAAAAGATTTTTTTTTTCATTTTAGCAATTAACAATTTAACATGATATTTAATGAGAATATTTTTGAGCTGTTTCAAGATAAGAGACTTTTCAAGTACTTTTTTTCAAAAACAAATTGCTCATACCATGATGGATTTATACAAATGCACAGAAATTATGCAACTGTGATTGCAGTGCAGTTACTTAATTTCCATTACTACATGATGAGACTTTACAATACATAAATCCACATGTTTAGGTAAGAATTTCTTACTATTAGTAGAATGCATAGTAATGTGAAGCACTGGTCAGTATTTGAGGTCTTGAGGCATTGTTAATGGAAGAGGCAGAAATCCTGCAGGTGGAATGGTTTGTCTTTAAATAATCCTAACCTTCGTAATTAGATTGATTTTCCAATCTTAATTTAGTTAGTTCATTTTAATTTATAAGAGTTTCTAGCTAAAAACATTACAGCTACAGAACCATATTAACTCCAGTTGGTTTATATGCTGTAGAAAGTACCTAGATAACACAGTACAAGATATTCATCATAAAGGTAATTATCCTGGACAGTGTTTTACTTGATTTCTTTTTGCTTCTGGCCATTCCTATCTGTCATCATTTTAGTCTGTCTCCCTTAAAGTCTACCAAACTTCAGTACATCCAACTCTTTTTTAGTATTTTGTCCTTCCCAAGACTGCATTACAATGTTCTTATTGCTCACTTAGCTACAGCTCTCAGCACTGAGGTCTTCATCCCTCCAGCCACTTAGCCTATAGGAAGGTGGAGCACAAGATAAAAGTTTCCCTGGTGACATTTTTTGAGCACCTAGCAGTCTTTTGTTATCACAAGAAGCAATCACAGAGAGTGCACTGCTTCTTCCATGCATTCTAACTTTAGCAGACTCAGTCATTCTCAGGGAATGATGCACATGTATCTATATGAGCGCATATGTATTGTAGTAAGCATGAAAAATTACCACAAAAATGTAAAGCATACTGTAAATGCAGTTAGTTATATCTGGGAGATTTTTCTGCAGGTAGAATTACAGCTGAAACCCTAACCCAGATACATCAGTTCTACCAAATTTCAAGAATTATTTTAAAAGCTTGAAAACAGATAGACTGTATGGCTCGTTTGTTCTAATTTTCCTTTTTTTTTTTTTTTTTTCCCTATAACTTCATTGCTGGAACTTAGCCTGAGGTAGATATTCTGACACATGGCACACAGGCAACCTGTTGGAAAAAGGCCCTTAATTATGGAATGTGTCAGGTCACCTTCACTGCAGACAGGATAGAGGTTTTTTGTGTTTTTTTTTTTTTTTTCAAGCAAAGTCAATCACATGAAAAATAGTACAGAAAAGGCATGGCTTCTATAATGGTAGTATAAGTTCTTTAAAATGTATTTCAGTTATGTCACAAACATAAACAATCGTTTTTGGATTCATCTTTTCTTATGCAATATTATTCTCATATGTTTCAACCCAATGGGTTGTAATCCCCAATGGTATTACACATGGTCTCTGAATATTCAATATGGGAAGATCACTTTATCTTGTTTTGTTTTGAGCCTTCAGAGTCTCTTTGAGTCTCTTTTCAAAACTTTATCAGTAAGCAGAAGTGTAAAAGGGCTTTTGGTTTCATGTTGCTTTGCCAAACAAGATTATATTATTATTTATTATTTTTTTTTTAATTCCAACAATTTTTGTCAACTCCTCTCTTTAGGACATGGAATCAAAGAATCAAGAAACACCTTATTACAGGAGGACTGACCTCAGATGGTAGTGTAAGATAAGATTTGACTGTAGCAAGAGCAGGATAAAATGCAATTTGTTGTCACAGGAAGAACAATACACTATGCTAAAATGTTAAATGGTGTATAAAAAAAAAAAAAAAAAAAGTAAATATGTGAATAAAATGTTTTAAGTGATTTTCAAAATTTCCAAGGTACAATAACAATCTGTTCTGTCTTACAGGAATTCAGTTAGCTCCGAAAGAAAAACTGGACATCCCAGTGTTATTCATGCCAGATACAATGAAAATGTATGAGACTGCGGTGGTAATTCATGTAATGAGGGAAAATGGTGAAAACTGGCCTTATGAGGATTCTGCTGAATTAAGTAAAGTCTTAAAGAGGTAATTTATTCTAATAGGAAAAATATGCAGTTGCAGATACTCAATCTTATAATCATTTTCCCCTTCAGATATCTGTGTGTGGCTCCCAAGGGGAAGCAAGTGTCTGATTTTTGAGGGCACTAGATATCCAACATGAGCTTTTAATGTACCCTGCAAAGTATGTACTTTACAAAATGCAAAGTACTATCTGCCAGTACAGTTATGGATATTGAGCAAATGAAAGTTGTTAGATACTTCTGGGGTTAATAATTGCTCTCCTGTGGGTATGTTTTTGTAATGCATAAAATACATAAACTTTGCTTCAGTGTAGGCATGACATAAGAGAGAGCAAATCAAGCCAAATGATCTTGTATCCTGACATAATGGTATTCAGAGACACTAAAATAAGTGGATGTCAGTTATGGCTTTTATGATTTGCTTGGATCTTATTTCATATATATTTTTTAGATATGTTTAGCATTAAAGCATACAATTAAATGGAGTTTCACATTTCCAGTAACTCTTAACTCTATATTGTTTTAGAGAAAAAAAATCTCAATACTATCATAATGTTAGTACCATAATAACATTCTACCTGTTTTCCATGATACTGTTCACTTATTCTCCAAATAGTATTATTGTGTCAGAGGATGGGGGTATTCAGGCAATACTCTGGACCTATCCAGTTCATGGAATACCTGAAGCACCACAGCAGAAATTAGTGCCAGGTAGGTAATTACTGAAAAACTTGAACAGTAAGTTCAAGAAAATAAAATAGTTATTTGTGTTCTTACCTGCTTGATCATGAAAATTTGCTCTAATACTTTATCACATTCTTAAAAAAGATAAAATCACATATTAAAAATAAAATCCCCTTCCCGGCCTACAAAGTAAATCTAGACCTTCTGTTTCTTTCTCATTATGGATAAAAGGAGCTGGGAACAGTTGGAAACCTCATGGCTTGTGCACTTCAGTGTCCCAGTTAATGCTAAATTAGAGAACCATAAATAAATCAAATGAAAGACTGACACAAGTGTAGATTTCTATTTAAATACCCCAAATACCCTTCCAGACAGTTTAATGGTTAGATGTCCATTGTGTTGCTCAGCCTTGAATTTCACTGTAACTAAAACAGGTTGGTGTAAATAGCAGTAAGTTTTCCACTTGCTCCTGAGAAGTAAACTTGCATTAAAAAATAACTGACACATTCATAGGACTTTTATTGTTGCTTATTTTTTGTATAGTACATGTTTATAGATTTGTTAAACATATTTTTAAAGGTGAGATATAACCCCAGAATAGTAAAACATAGAAATTGTGAACAGCTTTTTAAAGCTAAAAGCTTGGTAAAACTACAATGTATGGTGTAGATGAGGGACAATTTTATACCAAATTATTTTTGATAGTAACAATAATGAAACAAGCTCCAGAATTACAAGTTGTAGCTAACTAAATAGGGTTCAGGAGTAAGGCATTTTTTGCTCTTTTTTTTTTTTTTTTTTAATACAGAATATAATTACTTACCAAGAGTTGTGTCTGAATTATTTATCATAAAATCTTGATATGAAGTTCAGAAATAATTTTTAAATAATCATTGGATATAATTCTGCTGATTGTTTTAGATAAGGGATCAAATTACTAGTTCTGAACATTTCTTTCTTACTTAAAAATGTGTGACCATGAGTCATTACTTACTGCCTTGAAGGCAGAAAAAAAAATCTAAATTTTAATAATATAAAAATAATTATGCAGTTTTCAGAGCCATAATTCGGATGAAAATGATATTTAGACCTTGAAACTGAAAAATATGTAATCATCTCCTCTTTTTCATGTTGATTTCAATACCTCTGGAAAATTCTTTTTTGCTGGAAAACATTTTATTTTTTTCCTTCAGCTTTTTAATCTAATTTTCTCCTCTTTCTGTGCCAATAAGAACTAAAAGAACCATAAACAATGACCACAAAAGTAAGCCTTATAAAATCTAGTATATAAGCTAAAGTCCGGCTATCTTCTAATGAAAAAGGACAGGTTTTGTAATAAGCAAATTAAAAGCATTAACTGAATTGAAAAAAGGTCTGTCATGCTTCAAAGAGAAGGATGCTTTTTATTTTGTCATAGTTCTTTAGAAGCTGAAATTTGAACAATATTCTTACTTGGAAAGAAACCAAGTAGTAAGTTAATACTGTTTCATTTAACTTTTAAATTCTTTCTCTCTCTCTCTCTTTTTTTTTTTTTCCTTTCATTCTTCCTTTCTTATTGCTATATATCAAACAATATCATAAAACATATTTGCAAATGAACTAAAATGAAGATATATTTTATTATTACAAAAAAAAAGAGCAAAATTTGCAAGCGTTGTTATGAACTAACTATAGGAACAGATTTTTGTTTGTTTAGAAATATTTTCTACTATTTCACCTAAAAAACGAACAACAAAACTTTGAGAAAACTGTCTTTTAGTTGTCTCACTCATTTCTGGAATTCTGTCATTCTCCAAGCATACGTCACTTCTAATTATTTTGTTAAAAACAAGATTCTGATGCTTTACAAATAACGGATTCTTTCTTTTCTGTAGCTGTTGTATGTTGTCAAGCCAGGCAGAGAGTAGAAAAAAGAGTAGAAGTGCTGCTAACTGGTGCAGTTCCTGGTGCAACTGCTATGCCTGCCACAAGAAATTCTGCATTGATCAATAGACATAAGCCAGCCAACATCCAAGAAGAAGTTCAAGTCACTGATGGTAAGAATAAATAGCTTGGATATCACACTTTTTTTAATAACATTGCACATACAGTAAGTACTTTACTTACTGTAACTCTGCTATGACAACAGATGGGAATTAGAAAAATCTCTCAGACCATATTTCTACCATGTTGCAAATATAGGACATTCATATAACAGTATGTCTGTGGAGTTACAGGCACCTCTGAACTTTTCTTTTATGTGTGTCTTGGATGTGAGGCTTGCACACATACCGTCTCTCCTTTAAAAGAGTATAGCCTGCACAAAGTGTAAAGGTAGCAAAAATATGTCTGTGTAAGCATTGCAAGGCATTGTTTATCTTCAGGTTGTCCCTATTTGTAAGATGCATTCCCACCAGAAGGCCAATATCTGCAGCAAAATGGATTTAAGAAAGAGGCCTTGTTCTAAGGAAGCAATAAAGCTGTGTAAAAGAAAGCTTCCACTTACAGTTAATCAGTTGATGACACAGTGAAAATCAATTCCTTCAGAGATACACCACCTTTTTGTATCATACCTCTCTTTGAAAGAGAATGGTACAATGTATAAGAAAAGAATACTTGTTAAGCTTCATGTATATTATTTCTGTTCATAGATAGGCATGTATTGACATTCATACTACAAGTTATTAATTGCTACATTACCCTTTCACTAATTATTGTACCTTTGAAATTACACTTACGTTTGTTTTTAAGTACAAAGTCATCTTACTTTTTCAGAAAAGTGTTATTTTAGTATTACAGCATGTGACATGAGATACAGCTGTAAATGAGGGTAAGGGGTTTCACCCATGCTCAACTTTCTCAAGAGTATAATGCATTGTAACATGGTAAAAGATGAGTACAGAAGTTACTGTGATTGTAAGTCATTGCCTTTCAGGTTGAGAGACAGGTAGATTTGCCTTTTTGTTTCATCTATGCCATTGGAGTAAGCATCAGAGTCTGGTCCAACAGCCACTTTACTTTACAGGAATACCATGTTGCAATAGCTTCCCTGCAAAAGAACTGTGAAAAAGTGAACATCTGTTAAATTGAAATCAAGATGCATTATTACATCCTTCCTATAAGGATAATTTTCATCCAGCCATAGCCCCACCCCTGCACATTTAGCACTGTGGTCTTCTCCCTGAAATCACTGTCCAGATCTTTTTTTTTTTTATATTTATTTTTTAATATGTTTAAAACAGAAGGCAATCTAAAAATTGGACTGCTGTCACAACCTTACACATAGTATACTTACTCATTATTTAATCTTTGTAATTGCTTATTTAAACTTTATAATTACCCATATCCCAGTATCAAGGATAGCTTATTGTCTGGGCATTTATTGTCTTACATTCCCATATTACAAAGTGATAGTGATCGATCCAAGAAAGTAAAAAGATGTGAAGGTCTCAACATACATTCTTGCCTCTTTGGAGAACTGTAAATATTATTAATATAATTTTGTTTGGCATTGTGAGAACAGTGATACATCAAAATACATCACCATATTTTTTACTGTAGTGCAGCAAGGCTTAACTCTGCATTAACTTATTACAAGTGAGCAGGCCATCTTAAACATAACTGAGCTATTTCCCTCCAAAATGGTGGCCTCTGAATTGACAAGAATAACATATATTCAGCAAGTTGAGACAGCATTTTGAAAGACTTGCAGATTCATGATGTGTAGTGCTTGTTTTATTCATGGGAAAATATTTCATATTTATACGACTGGCTCCTGTGCATACTGCAAGACATTGATTTGGGACATCATTGCATCTTTTCAAGCAAGAAGTCTGGTAATGAAATGCTTGACAACATAGGTAGTAAGATCATTTATAATGCTGGTGCTTTTCGATGACATATTAATGTCATATTGCTGAATGAATTTGATGCCTATTAGGAATCAGATTTAATGGTACTATCTGAGCTTTCTGCAGTCTACCAGTAATAATATAAACAAAAGCGTAAACTTTAAGATAGTAGGCTGGCAAGCTGTTTTTTTTTTCTTTTTTTTTCTTTTTTTTTTCTTTTATGAAAGAGTGATTCATCAGATAGTACGTGTGATGTGTAGTAAGCAGATTTTATATTCAAAGATAAATGATGATAATTACTGGCAGATCAGATTTAAGCAGCTACTACTACATTTCAGTATTTAAATTGTTTGGACAAGTATAAATTGTTGGGAAGTAAAAAATCTTCAAGCATGTCCTTTGTGTTAAGGAATTCAATTTCATCCATTCCAGATGATATCATTTGAAATAGAAAATTATTACAATTTCTTAAGACAGAAGGGGATGATCTAAATACCATGTAGCTAAAATGACATCACTTGTTCAGGAGTAAGCAATGTTCCAGAGATCAAATAAATTAAAAACAATGTTTTAGGCATATCAACTATAATATATCCCCTTTAAAAATAATTTTCAATTATATGCACTCAATATGTATTTTTCAGCTGTTTTCTTAAATATGTCTATAATTATATTATTTTTGGTAAACCTAATTTAAGACATTAATTCATCCAGACACGTGTGGAGGTTCTTACCTGTACTCTAATAATATACCTTTTTTAATTCATCTTAAACATTAAATAGGGGGAAAGAAATTATGCATTTTCCATTGTCTTGTAAGAAAAGCATCAAACATTATCAAGCATGTTATCCGTTATAGATATTGACTGGAATTCAGATGTTTCTAGGCAACCAAACTTCAGTATGTTGAGAGCATGTGGAGTATACAGAGTATTTTCTGACTGAGGAAAAACGCTGATCAATCCTGTCTCTGCAGTTCTAATAGTCATTTGTAACCTATCCCTTTCACCTACTTCAGTTTATCACATAAGGCAGCCAGTATAGAGTGTTCATAATTAACTTCCCCGTTTTTTATTAATTCATAGTTCCTCTCACAGCTTAAGGTCTGGTCTTAGTTCCTTGCTCCTGGGTTCTTATTTCTGGGAAAGTTTCAAGCGAGTTAATTTTTTGGGGGGGACAGTACTGTTCAGGTTGAGGGTAGCACAGCTATAAATTTTTTATGTTATGTGCAAGTTTTGCAGCTATGTTGACCTCTAAACAGATAAACAGTTCAATTGCATCTTGTGGTCAGATGTTTTTCAGATTTACTAATCTATAATGTACATTGGCATATGCTTCCCAAAGTGTACCCTTTGTTTCACCATCTAAGAAAACAGCAAAAAATAGAAATAGATATACATGTATATACATATATATACATATATATATACATGCAGGGGAACTGCTGCTGCATGCCTGAAGCACCTCCTGCCCTCCTACTGCACTGACCTTGGGGTCTGCAGGGCTGCTTTTCACTCCTCACGCCTCACTCTCCCAGCTGCTGTTGCAGCAGTTTTTTGTTTGTTTGTTTGTTTGTTTTCCTTTTCTTAAATCTGCTCTCTCGGAGGCACAAACAACATTGCTTATTGGCTGAGCTCTGGCCAGTAGTGGGTCCCTTTTGGAGCCTGCTGAAACTGGCCCATATCTAACATGGGGCAGCTGCTGGAATCATCTCACAGAAGCCACCCCTCCAGCCCCTCACTACCAAAACCTTGCTATGTAAACCCACTACAAACTGAAACATACACAGGCATTCTGATGAAGAACTTCAAATAGGTCTGCACTTACCTGATGGTAATATAATAGGTTAACACTTAATCCATTAAAAAAAAAGGAACAATATGGCATGTTGCATATATGGCAATATTTTTTGCCTCACAAGTAACCTTCCCCCCCATTGTTTAATATAGCTAGAAAAATACAAAAAATACTGAAAAAACTTCTCGTGAATTATGAGCAAATTGGTTTCTGTTGTTTCTGTTTTTTTTTTTTCTTCTCTATAAAATATTGAGATCTGCAGACCTTAAAAATGAGAGTAATCGTAATGCAAATTAAGATTGCTTTCTAACTCCTATGCAAAATCATGATCAGTTAAAATATTCAACACTTGCAGGAAACCATCTAAATTAGAAACTAATCTGAAGATACTCACTCATGCTCACAGAAGTGCAAAAACAATAACTCTATTATGAAATGAGAAATAATTCTTCCTGGAGTTACTTTTCAGAATGTTATACACCTAGGAAAAAAAAGATTGACTGATTGACTAAGCCATAATAACACATCTCTGATGCAAAAATACTACAAAAACTTGTTAATAGTTCTAAACTTTTATTTACATCTAAAAAATAACATGTTTGGATGTCAAATTTCTCAGCAAAGGTTACATTATTTCCCTGTATCTTGATCTAAATCACTAAGCAAATTAAGCATGTGTAGTCACACATAAACCAATGAACTTCAGTCTGAAGATTTCTTATGCAAAAATTATTTTTTGTGTTTCAATACCCTGGTCCAACGTATTCAGTGGGGAAAACTGAGTCCGAATACTATGGCAAAAAAAATAATAAAAATCTGTGGGAATTAAAATTGCATCATAAATATGGTCATGAAGAAGATGGTTTGATGTTGTTTATGCCCAGGTAGAGATATGATCTTTATTTGCTAGAATTGATAGCTAAATGAAGATAATGCTAACTTAAAAAGCAAAATGTTGAAAGATGTGTGGAATGCTTTTAAAAAATACATATATTTTTTATCAGTTAGCTTAAAACATTAACTTATAGTTTATTCTGATTATAGATTATTGTACAAATCTAAGTAGAATGCAATCAAAGAGATTTTTGGGTGAATGAGAATCTTTTTGTTTTTTCTGCTTTTTTGTTTGTTTCAATTTAATAACAAATAATAATGAAATAAGGAAAGTAAGAATGTTAAGAAGGGAATATGGATAAATGCAATAAAGGGGAATTCATCTACGAGGGATTCAGAGAGAGAGAGAGAATATGAGGAAATTAACTGAAAGGAAAAATGCAGAAATATATGAGGAATAACAAATGCTAGAGGCGGACAGTATATTTCATATACATGGATTCACAAACTTCCATTACATTAACTAAATGATATTGTGTTTTTGAGAACGGCTTTCTAAGGCCCTATAGTAGTAACCTGCTTTAGCAGCAGAAATTTTCTTTAAAGAAGTGTTTTGAAAGGGAAAGATAAAACAAACAAAACAAATAAACAAACAAAAAAACCCAGAAAAATCAAATGTAAGAGAAAATTTAGAAAAGAAATGTTGGTTGCTAGGGAAATAGGCAATGGTATGCAGGGTTAAGAAAAATGTGATTAGACTGGAATACTGCAGAGCCTTGAGGACATTGAGGATCAATGAGTACATTAACTACAGAAGGAGACCACTTTCTTATCCATTCATTTCTTTGTATTTAAGGTAGTTTGGTATCTGACATTTAACACTGTGTTATCTTTGCTGATAATGCTTTATGTACAGCATTTTTGTACCTATATGAAGAAATTCAGTGAAAGGCATATTCAACACCAGGGCTTTTGAGGTCTTGTGCTTATTTGTTTGCTTATTCTGCCCCTATTTTCATGTAGTTATTATATTTTACAGCAAGAAATAGATATTTACTTCTCACATGAGATTCATTTCTTACCTCCTGGAAGATACCCTTTACTGAAATGTTAGGATAGTCTTGGCCAAAAGGCTTTTTTTTTTTTTTTTTTTTCCTTTATTATGCTTATCAATCACTTTAGCTTTTGGATTGACTAGTTACTTGAAAACTATATTAAAACTATTTGGTCTACTGTACAGTAATGTACAGTCTCTTCTGTCTGCTGAAGCTTTCACTGTACTTTTCACTACATGCTTCAACTAAATTCTCCTCTGCCTACTGAGTTCCAAGAGTGTGTGTGAAGACCCCAGGAAGACAGTGGAGAAGTAGGAAAAGGACAAGTGTTGGATTAGAGTTGAGTGAATATCTTTCTTATGAAGAAAGATATTTCACAAGATTTTGAAGGTCAGCATTAGATGTCAGACGACTGATGTCATGACTGCTTGAAGTCCTGTCCTGTAGTTTATGTTTTACAAGTCTGTAGAATATTAGATCAAGAGGGAAAAAAATTTTTTTAGGTGCCTGGGCTGCAGTGGATCCTTAGCCTTGAAGAATTATCAAAACTAAGGGGAAAAAAGAAAATAATCAGTGAGAGGATGTAATATGTTTAAATTCAGAACCTGGTAAAATAATTTATCTGGCATGAAACGGCAAGTTTATGAGTGGCTGGGCTTTCATTCTGTGCTTCTGTTCTGTGATTTTGTTGATGTCCTTCATTAAATGACTACAAGTAAGATTGCAGCGTCTGAGTGGGAACTGGGGAAAGGCTTTTAAATGAGTTCACTTGCATCTATCCACAGTAAGAAATACTCTGTAATGAGGGCAAGCATTGGACAAGTATTTTTTCAGTCCAAACATCTTTCCATCATTGCTTTAATTTCCTCCTCTCTCATTGGGGTTTTTTAGAATGATCCTTTCCCTTGCCATCTCTATATCACCAAGTCTGCTGCAGCTTAAGCATATCTGAGTGGATAGCTCAGATAGCTAGAGCTCCTTTAGGTATCCACAAAAGACTGCATACAGCCTCACGGGCCACTATCCATTAGATTCGTATCATCAGAAAAAAAAAATGTTTAATGAGCTGTTCTTCAGTGAAGTCAAATATATACTCACTTTCCAGAAATAAAAGGAAGGGACAAAAAGCTTCTCTAATGACCGTGTGAAACTCTATTCCAGGACAGATATGTCCAGCGGGCCTTTTATGGTATCTTCTACAGACGTTAGGGTCATGAATGTCTTTGTAATAAGTTCTTTTGAAGCTTAAATACTGGTTAGCTTTTTGCACTGAATTGTCAGTTAAATTCCTATGGTTCCCACTGTGTGAACATGTTATGATTGTCTTTTAATTTTCAGATGTAAGAAATCTGTCAATTAGTTTTACATTAAATCCTAATAGTTGCAAAAATTCAGATTATTTTTTTCCAGATTCTATGATCAGTGTATAAAATCCTTGGAGTTTTCATGCTAGCATTCATAAGAGTCAGACAAAATAAAAAATAAAAAGGAGTGGTTTATTTCATTTTTTTCTTCTTAGACGTTATTTTAAAGTCACCAACACTTTAATTATATTGCTTTTTAAGAAGCAGCGTTACTAGCACTTAAAAATAAATAACAGTGAAATCACAGAAGTCTATAGTTCAAAAATCATACTGTTTTTCTAATATTGCTGCTTCAGTAATTCTGAAAGAGCTCTATACACAAATGTTGCCTAATTCATATTATCTTTTGAAGGTCTTTATTTACACAAAGCAAAACACTTCAAGATTGATATTAACTGCCTTTTAAAACAAGATATTTTTAATACTTTGCAAAATTAATCTTGGAATAATGACCTCAAAACCATATTCTTACTCTTTTTTTTTCTTTTTTTTTTAACTTAAATAATGCATAATATTATTTCTTATATATATATATACCTAGTAATTGGAAATTCTATTTCCTAGATCTAACCATCTGTGTATAAATAGCATGCTACTTCTTCTTCCTGGTAAGATAATTGATAATTTTTTTTCTGTGTTGAGTCAGATGTGGTTAAAATTCTTCCTGCTGCTCTGTATTTTTAAAACAGAGGTGGACTAATTGGGGTGTACTTTATAGCTAGATGTGTATTTTACATCAATTAGACTTCTAACTACACTAAAGTGGTGATTTTTGAAAGATAACAAGTTCTTCATGGAAAAGGGTGGTTAGGCAAAGGAACTGCCCAGGGAGGTGGTACAGGTGCCATCCCTGGTGCCATATTTAAGGATATGTGGTGGACGTGTTAGTGCTAGGTTGATGGTTGGACTAGATGATCTTAAGCATATATTTTGCAGCCTGAATAATTCTATGATTCTACGATTCTACAAATGACTAGTATACAAAGTGCTGGCCTAAAGTTTTGAGGCATATTAGAACAATATGCTATATGAAATTCAACATTACTTAAAGAAAATTATACACCTGTCTCCAATGTTTTATTCATTTCACAAATTTAATTAAAACTGGGAATTCTAAGAATCAATATAACTGTAAACATTTGACAATTTGGACATATTTTTAGCAGTTATTCACAACTTTTTTATTTATTTATATTTTTATTTTTTTTTCCTCCAGCGGCTGCCAGTTTGTGTAGACAGCACAAGTATTATGGAATTGTCTGGAATCAAATATTAATGTACTCACAAGGGCTTCCCATAGTATGATAATATGGCAGTCTCCAGGGTTTGCAGCTCTTATGAAAAATCTAATTACACTTCTCTGTTTTGAACAGCCTAAATCAAAACTAGATCAGCAGTGTTTCAAAACTTTCAAATGTTAGAACATATAAATACCTAATTTTTCCTTAGGTGTTTTAAATACTAAAATACTTTAAATAAATGGTTGATATAAGCACTGAACAGGTTAGAAAACAGACTGGAGCAGAAAAAAAAAATTAGAAATATTTGATTTTCTTAAGACTAAAAGGTACTATATTGAAATGTCTTTGGATACTAAAAGTACCATGCAATTCACAACATTTTCTTCCTAGTATCTCAACAGTAAAATAAACTTTTCTTGAGCTGCACTTTGTGATAAAACTGCTGAAAGAAACATCTGCTCAACAGTTGTAATTTTCCCACTGTGGAACGCTCTATATTATGTCATCTTTTCTCTCCCATAAAAAGTTAATTTTTATGTCTAAATCTTTGTCTTCTGACATGTCTAGCATGTCTGTTTCAAGCCTTGGGCTGTATTGAAATCTGAATTCATGGCATAAACATATTTTTTGAAAAGAGAAACAACAAAGTATGGAACAGTGTAGGATGATCCCAGGAATTTTATAAGCTGTAGGAAAAACGTTCATATTCAATTTCACTATAAGAAAGTACACTTATAGTAATAAAAAACATTTATAACAGATGGATTAATACATGGAAATCCTGTATATTCAGTACTGAGTGTGTATATACCATGACATCTAATTCTTTATGTTGGTTAATGTTTTGTTAATGTATTTCTGTGTAGCTCTTAGATCTACCATAAATCTTCCAGAGGTCTGTGTAAAGGATGCAATCTAAAGATTCAGAAATGTTTTGATATAAGCTGATACATCTCTTAGGTCTAATCTCTGTGTTACAAAAATCTTGGCAACAAAAAATCAAGCTTCTTGTTAGCTGCTGAAGTAGTTAGAAGGATCATGAAGGATCTTGTTCCTTTCAGTAAAGGAGAAAGGGCTACATGCTTGGTAGCACACCTCCATGCTCTTCAGGGATGTATTCTGACACTGGGTAGCATGACAGATCAGCAAAACTGAAGTAACGTGTTCAGCAATCTCACAGTCTCTGTAGGATATAGACTTTTTATACTAAGAAGTGTGAAGTTGGCATTTTAGAATTCCAAACTGGAAGGCCTTGGGAATTAACTCCGGAGCTGACTATAGCCAGCATATACAGAGATGCATAAACAGGAATTCTGCACAGCACATTTTACTAAACTGTGCAAGTTCAAAATGGGCCCTGAGATACGTGGTCACAGTAAGATGAAATCTTCTGTAACATTTAGTGATGGTGGTAAAAGATTTTCCATCCATAAAACATGTAAAACTTTTAAACAGATTAGTAGTTTGAGATTCTATTCCTCATAGAAACATTCTCTTCTATGCACAATTACTGTTTTATACTAAATACCAGTCTTCTCTGTTGCAGCTGAAAGAGGTGTTTTATTCAAGAAGCATAGCTATTTATTCTTATGCATTACTCCTTGGCCTTTTCATAGCTGCTGTGGGGAATAAGAGTGGCTGATAGCAGCATCTTTCTTCTTTTTCTGTAACGTGTTTCTCAGGTTGGTAGCCATCAGTGGCAATGATGTTCTCAATGAGATTTTTTTTTTGAGATTGTCTCAATGACATTGCTCAAAAATAGTATCACATTCTTGCGATTTACATTTGCCTTATGAAATAGAAATACCTCAACATAATGCAGAAGTGGTAGCCAGGACAATGCTGCTATCATTGTTCCCCTCTCCTAGGTAAATTTTCCAGCTTCCATTTTACCAGATACAACATAGCATGCTATATGAAATTGGAAGATCTTGCTATGCAGTCAGGAGCAAATCAGTCAAATTTTGGGTAATTACTAGTTTCATTTATTTGTCATTTTTAATAAAAAAAAGGACAAGTTGTAACTAATATTTGTCCAACTGTGTGAGGTTTGAGTGCATGCAGATTGATCTTTTTCCCTTCTGTCATTTAGGTTTCTCTACAACAGTGGAATTTCTGTATGAATTACAGTATCAGTCAAAAGAAATTAAATCTCAGCTTGAATCTTTAGTTGGTATGCATCTGATTCAAAGAGAACGGGATCCAGAATCTGGAATTATAACGCTGATATTTAATATAGTGTTTGCACCTAACAAACCAATGAGGTAAGTTCCTGCTCCTTATTACTAATTGAAAATGCAATAAGATTCAGTCTGATCACTACCTCCCTACACTGTTTTCCTCACTTTTTTTTTCACCTCTGAAATTTATTATTTTAAGTTTTCTCACTTACTGCTTCTCATTATGATAACTTTGATATTAAAACCTATAGTATTTATTTTTAATGCCTGCTAGATGATTCTGTTGGCTTGTTGCTTTAGTCTCTGTGTGCATCAATTTACTTATAAGCATTAGAGTATTGACAGTATTATGATTTCCAATGAAAATTAATTGTTCTCAACATTCATGGAATGCATACAGACTAGGTGGCTTGTCAGTTTTGATAAACTTTCCTAGACAAGCATTTTACATGTTCTTTGGTTGCATGGGATGGCTGAATTTGAAAATGAGTCTCTACTGCCCTAGTAACAATGGTAGTCTACAGAAAAAATATTACCTTGTGATAGACCTCTCTAAAAAGAAACTGAAAGAGATCCTTTTGAAGAGAGAGAAAAATTGCACCTTTCTTTGGAAGCAGTCAAGTGGGTACAGGAGTAAACTAGAAAGAAGCTTGCCCAAACATGCAATAAATTCAGAGGTCAACATTACCAGGGAGAGCAAGCAGTAGTCCCTGCTTGCTCTCCACAGTTGTGTATACAGAGAAGGTATTTTTATGAGTCAAGATGGAACAGTGTTTGTGGTAGTCCACAAGGTTATTGAAATTAAGAACAAACCTTTAAGGAAGACTATCCACCCACTCCACACAGTATTGTTGTGTCAGAGGGGAGATTAATTTTGAAACCTTTTTGTCTTCTACTCTACCCTTTTTTATGTGTTTTGTTGTTGTTGTGGTTGTTACTACTGTTGTTGTTTTGTTTGTGAGTGTTTTTGTTTGGATGGTTTTGGTTTTGTTTGTTTTTAATCTTTATGTACTTGAGAACTATAAGGGTTGGTGTAGAGTACTGAAAGACTGTAGCTAAATTATTTTTTTCATCATCAGAATCTAGAGTACATTAGTACATCAGAATTTACAGAGTACTTAGTACATACTAAGACAGATCTATTTAAATATAATACGAACAGCTAACATGTTCTGCATTTAATTCTCCTCTAACACCACAACAACTAAAGAATAACAAGTAAACCAAATTGAGTAGTATTTGTGTAACCCAATGGAGTAAACAGAAGAATCATATTTCTTAGCTGTGCCCATCATTTTGTTTTCATATTATGTCTTTTTTTCTTTTGCTCTACATACTTTTTTTTCTTTTGCCTGCATTACAGTCAAAGGGTGACAGATACTTACTAAACCATGTAAAATTAAGAACATACTCCATTTTAAAGCCATTTGTATTTTCATTTTTCTATAGTATTGTTCTGCACACTTGAAAATTATTTTGGATATTATTTTACTGAGTATATGTTTTATAATAAAATTAATGTTTTTTGTTTGAAATTTTAAGAAATGAAGGAACTCTAGTAGTACACTGCACTACAGGAGGTATTTGGAAGTTTCCAATGCTGTTCATTGCTACAGAGCCAGAAGTGGATGATGTCATCAACATTGAAGCAATTGGCCTAAATAAGGAATCTATTGTTGATTTTAAGCTTACAAGCCAGACAAGGTAAAATATTTATGATGAAGCATTTATGTAGTTTTCTGTAGATTAAATTCACACTCAAAACAGATCTGGGAAACAGAAGCATACCTGAACTGCATCTATTTCAGTAATATGTCATTACTTTCAAGTGCTGCATTGTATAGCTAGCAAATGGGATATTGAAGCTATACTGTAAGAAGCACAAATATGCTGCATATTAGTCCCTTAAGAGAAAAATTGTGGAATAGATCCAAATGTTTTTGTTTTAAGTAAGGTTTTGCCCTAAAATGCTTTTCAGTGTAAAGTATGGAGCACAATGCTAAGGAAGGTGTGACAAGATATTAAAGGCTTGCTATTAAATGCTTAATGCTTTCAGTAATGGATTGTTTTTCAAAGTACTTTATACTTCAAGCAAGTTAAAAACAATTCTTTGCATTGTGTTTTATTTTATTTTATTTTATTTTATTTTATTTATTTTTAATGTGCAGTTCTTTTGAAGGCATTCCTGTTTTATTATGTACAGATATTATGAATTCATCTGTACCCTGCCCTTTCACTGCATAACATTGTCAGATTCATCACTACTTTGTTACTGGTCTACATATACTATTTAAAAGTTCTGCAGAAATATCTGTTAACACAATTTTCAAATACATTTCATCATTTTCTTAGCATTTCCTAACGTTGTAGAGAACCCATAGTGTTATTTGTATACAGCAGGAAGTCAATGAATAAAACGTGTGTTTTTAATAAGTAAGTTTTAAATAGTAAACAGTGAACCTGAAAGACAGTCATGATGCTTAAAATCAAACTAGTTCATGAATTTTTATTTCTTTTGGTCATTACTTTTTTTTTGTTTTTATTTTTTTTTCCTTTTTAACATACATCTAGAAAGCTGTGGTGGTTTTACTCAGCTGGGCAGCCACCTGTTCTCTCACTCCCCTTCCTCAAAGGGAAAGGGGAGAAAATATGAAAAAAAGGTCTCACGGGTTGAGATAAGGACAGGGAGATCACTTAACAATTGTTGCTATGGGCAAAACAGACACAGTGTAGGGAGATTAGTAAAATTTATTGCCTATTATTAACAAGCTAGAGCGATGAGAAACAAAGAAAAACTAAAACCACCTTCCCCCCATCCACCCTCTTCCACCTCCTCCCCTTAAGCAGGGCAGGGAAATGGGGGAATGGTGGCTGCGGTCAGTCCCTGATGCTTCATCTCCACTGCTTCTTCATGGTCACTCCCTGCCCCTGCTCCCCATGGGGTCCCTCCCACAGGATGCCGTCCTTCCGAACTGATCCTGCGGGGGCTGCCCACAGGCAGCAGCTCTTCAAGCACTGCTCTCACATGGCTCCGTCCCACGGGGTCCATCCATCCCCCAGGAGCAAACTGCTCCAGCACGGGTCCCCCACAGGTGGGCAGCAGCTCCCCCCAGACCTCCTGCTCCTGCTCCATGGTCTGCAGCTCCGGCCTGGGGCCTGCTCCTGCGGGGGCTCTCCATGGGCCGCAGCCTCCTCCAGGCCACATCCACCTGCTCCACGGGGGCTCCTCCACCCACGGGGGGGCTGCAGCGTGGAGATCTGCTCCATGTGGGACCCATGGGCTGCAGGGGGACAGCCTGCTCCACCAGGGGCCTCTCCACAGGCTGCAGGGGAACTGCTGCTGCCTGCCTGGAGCATCTCGGGCCATCCTTCTGCACTCACCTGGAGGTCTGCAGGGCTGCTCTCACTCCTCTCTAAAGGATTGAGATTATTATTATTTTTAATTTTTTCCCTTTCTTAAATCTGCTCTCCCAGAGGTGCAAACAACATTAACTATTTGCTTGGCTCAGGCCAACAGTGGGTCCCCTTTTGGAGCTGATTGAAACTCGCCGTTACTTAACATGGGGCAGCTGCTGGGTTCTTCTCACAGAAGCCATTCCTCCAGCCCACTGCTACCAAAACCTTGCTATGTAAACCCACTACAAAAGCATGCCAAATATACTGATGGATAAGTAATTTTCATGGTAGATACATGATTTTGAATCATCCCCAGCAAGAAGTGTCTTTGGTTCTAGTACACTTTTTAAAGAGCTTATTTCCAAAAGCTGTGCACCTGAGACGGACTGTTCCAGCTTTTAGATGGCTTTCAGTTTTGATAATTACTAAGGACTCTGAAAAAGGCTACTATCACAGTGTTAAAGGTAACTGCTTCAATAGAATGGGCTGTTTCAGGAATAAAAATGAAGCAATTACTCTGGCAGTACTGTAAACTCCTGGTAGGTGTTTGATAGTAGTGAAGAAAGCTAATGTTCTCTAAAAAAGGTATTATAAAGCCTGAGTCATTATAGTTATATAAAGAAGGAGCCATGATGGAACACAAATTCTCTTTTTCCCTTAAACAAATTTCAAATTTATTTTACATAAGAAGTATTTCTCCAATATGTTTCAAAGACAAAACATAAAGCTTGCATGTAGTGAATATATTCCATATTGAAAATAGTGTGAACAACTGCTCTGTAAGATTTATATGCTTTATCTTACCCTTGATTTGCTTAGGATCTTTTTGATGGTGGAAGTTTTGTTACAGAAATAGAACACTGAGCCAAACAAAATGTGGCGTACAGGATCTGCAGTTTAAAAGCAATTGCATAAGAAACCTGTATATTACAGGTGTAATTTAATGGTCGAATAACTCAAATGACTTAGATTAAAAAGAAAACAGAAATATTGAAATGTGTTTTAAAGTTTCAGTTGAGGTATAGAGTGCCATTCTTTAAGTCTTCCTGAAAAAATGGTCACTCAGTTGAAGTAAAAAATTAGTAACCCATTCCCATAAAGAAGCAGTTCTAGTATGTAAAAGAGGTGTCCTATACACCTCTGTTGCCCCTATCTCCCCTGTCTCCAACCCACTCCCTTCTCTCCCCCCAGTGACTCTCTGTCTTTATTTCTTACGATAGATAGTGCCTCATGGCACTTGTTCATTGAGAGTAACTGGCAGGGGAAACGGAGACAGTTTTCTAAGTAACCTGCTAGAAAAAAATATATATTTTTTGCTGTGTCTTTTTCCCCCTCTGCTATTTGCTACTTACAGGATAGAGTTATTGCATTGACTTCACTTATAAAACTTCTGCATCTTTTAGGGGTGGTAGGTTGCATAGTGATGCAACAACAACAAAAATAAATTTGAGAACCACAGACGAAATAAAGGCTTAATATCTTCATAAGGACAGATTAAAATTCTCATTTATATACCAATTCAAATGGTCCACAGAGTACCGTTGGTGGCTACTGCAAAGGTATGAAGCCAATGGTTTTAGCTTTCTTTTCTATACAGCTGCTGCAATTGAAATGTAGGCTTCTTTTAATTTCACTTCTCCCCAGCAAAATTTAAACTTGTATGAAGTATTTTGGAGTAAATTAATGATTTCCCAACTTACCCATAGCCGCATTTGGTGTAGCTGCTTCACAAATAATTAAAAGTTACAAATGAGTTGCTCTGCTGTTCACAATGATCTACGATAATGAAAGCTCTGAGTCCATGCAAATAGTACATTTAAATAGTGCTCACATGCCTCCAATGAGCAACATCTGCATCAATAACTAACAACAGACACTGAGAATGCATCTATACAGTTTTGCTGTATGAAAAATAAAAATCATATATATTTTTAAAAACTGTCTACACATTTGACAGTTAACCTTTCTTGGTATTTGTCATAAATGTAGGTTTAATTCAATACCAGCTGAAATCTTTTGGCAACATTTCCGCAGAGGTAATTGGCTTCGGTACAAACCTCTAATATTTGTTTTATCATTAGTGTTTGGCTTAGTAATAAATGTATTATTGAATGACAATGATTTATGGATTGTCAACAGTATAAACCAAAAAGAATAGATAAAATGTTTTCCCCATAAGTAAAAGTTGAAGAAACTTGTTTGATATCCAGTTCAAATTATTGTTGTTTTATTTCTATACTGGTCTGTGAAATTGAAACACAGGATAAGTTTTCTGAAATTGATGCTTATGTTTAAGCAAAGTATCCTTTCTGTATTTGTTTTATTGAAAATAAATTCTTAATATACTTTTAATAAATTTTATTGTATTGGGATCATTACTATTTTATTAATACAAAACTGTTTTCTTGAGAATATTTACTACTTTGTATTTCAGTACAGCGGTGTTTTGACAGTTGGATGTTGTTTCTTCACATTTAAATAGTGGTATGCAGCTACAGCAGAATGCTACCATATACATATGAACAATATGTTCACTTGATTTTTTTTTTTTTAATTACATTAATTCTGAATGTTTAGTCAAGATGATGGATAATTATCTCTTGCCCTTTCTATCTGCTTATTTCTCACATAAAGAGCCTCCTTTCACCAATGTAATTCTAGCTTTCCACGTGATTGTTCTAATCATATGTCATTTCCCATATCCAGTATCTGTCCTTCCACCCCAGCCGCTCATTCCAATCTTGTGTTTACCACAAACAGGGTATTTGCTACATTAAGGCAAGTTCTCCAGTGAACTCAAAGTATGCTTCAGAAAAATATACTTAGGCATTTAGGAAAAATATATTTAGGAATTTAGGATTTAGAATAACTGTATATGAAGACTTAGTTATCTTAGTTATCTTACCTACATTTCATATTTTGAACACCATTATGGATATTTTCCTTACTTCATCTATGCACATTTCCTAGTACACAGAAAAAACGTTCAATAAAAAAAAAATAAATCCTTTATCAAACAACATAAATTTTAATGTTGACTGAAGAATAGTGAGCAACCGATTTTATTTTTTTCTGTACTATTCCTAATTGCAAAGGAAAAGCAAAAAAGTTAAAACTTTGAGAAATATTTCTATTTTACTATACTCATGGCTTTATTTCATTAGGATTACCATGAGCTAGGATTATGTATGCTGCAACAAAATGCATTCATCAAGTTCTCAGTACACTCACCCTTGCCCTCCCTTTTAAGTTGCTGTGCACATTACAGGCTTGGATGCCTACATCAGCCCCCTTGTTACCAAGTTCTGTGAAATTCTACCATTATTTTAGAGAATTCTTTTTCTTAGTATCTCCCACATAGTGTCAGCTGCAAAATATAAAAGTTAATTGAGCTCCATTTTGGAGTCTCAACGTAGACTGATAGAAAATATTAACAATACAGCAGTTATAATCATCCTTCTTAACAGTACAATACCTGGCATTTAACACATTTAGCCAGGAGCTGTGTCTAGCCGTGGGACCTGGACCTCTTCAAGCCAGAAAAGTCAGTTCATCTATTTGCATGCATAGTACTCCTGGGTAGAATGGAAATGAGACAGAAATCTTAACATGTTGTGAAGATAAAAATTCTAGCTCCTGCTTTGATTTTACAACATGTGCACAGCAGAAGTGATGTAATAGCTAGTAAAACATTCACTGACAGTTACTTGTCATGCACTATTTCTTTGTATTTTTGAAAGTCCTTTGATTTTGAAGCAGTATTTCTGAAGCTATATAGTTATAATTGGAGTTAAATCTTTTCTGATGTCCAGAGGTCAGGATTTAGAGTGGTCAATTAAACCAGAGTTGCTTGTGACACATAAAAGAACCAATTTTGATGAATGATGAGGGTCTCTTTTTTTTTATTAATAGTCACTATTTTTAGAAGAGAAATCATCTAGCTCATGCCAACTATCACTAATAATTTTATAGAATTTGATAACTGTATATAGTGACATTTCTTGTGACATCCAACAGATGTTAACTACAAGTGACAACAAGTTTATTTAGGATAAAATATTTTTGGAAGCTTGTTGCAACATTTTCAAATGGGATTTCTATCCTTTGTTTCATTAAGAAGTCATACACTACAAATTAAGAGGTTATGTTATTTTTCTTTTATTTTCTTTTATTTAAAAAATACATTTTATCTGTGGGTTGTTTTTAAGCTATAGTTTGCATAATACTGATTTTGTAAAATAATAAATTTCTGTAGGAATAATTTACTGCTTCTCTAGTTTGAGGAAGAGGTAAGTAAATATTAAAGTTATTTTGAGTCTTAGTTTAATGAAGACCTATATTTTGAGTTTTGCTGTGCCCATTTATTTTATAGGCTTTTGCAGTGAGATCTCTATGGGATTATAAATTTTAAGGTTTTATTTATTTGAAGACTTAAAGTGTTATTCACTACTAGTTTACTAATTTAAAAATTATTTAAAAATGAGAGCACTGATGAGCATGAACTGCTATTTAAACTACTATGAAGTAAAGATTAAAGGAGTAATTATAAATGTGTCTATTAAATACTAACTCAATTTCCACTCTTCCTGTTGCCATGATTTCATTGTCCAATTATTATTTAAATTCAAATTACTATTCACTCTTGTTCATTATTTGAATAAGGGGAGAGGGCATATTATCTGACAGCAATATAAAACTGTTGACTATAGTTATGGAACACAAAGGTGGGAAGACAAATTTACTTCCTCTGGCTTGTATGGCCTCTACGCTTGTATTTACTAATTCCTTTGTGCTTGATTCTTATGTGTTTTCAAAACTCTGCATATCATTAAACTTTATCACATATGTTAGTATCTGCCACTCTTGCGTTAAACAAAAGCCTTCTTGTAAAAATATAGAAAGTCTCATCACTGTCTTTCATGGCTGTGAAATGAGAAGTCAAACGTTAACTCCAGAGTGGTTTCACCTGAAGCAGTAATCAAAGAGAAAAGGAGGAATTAATTTTTAATTATTTTAGGCCACGAAATTATTAATTTTTAATTATACACTAAACACACAGACACTGAAAAGAATAATGTCTGAAATTCAGTGCTATTCTGGGAACTTTATGTCCAGCTTTTTCTGTACAAGAGAAAATGACAATGACAAGCAATTTACTTATGCTAGCAAGTTAGCCAGGGTGCCAGATCATATTCCCAATGTGAACATCAGTGAAAACACTGTTTTTGTTTTTCTTGAGAAGCCATCTTTAGATATACTTTTAACACACACACAAAAAAAAAAAAAAAAAAAAAAAAAAAAAAAGATTTATCAGTAGAGGCACTGTGAAAGGTTCCTGTTTCTGAATGTGCATGAATAGAATATTAATCATTAGTTCTTGTACTGTTATATATCTTTCTTTTTTGGTCTATCATATTACGGCTATACATTTAATTTGCCAGAATTTCTATGTTCCTTACTGGACATAGCTCCCACTTTGAGGAACTTTTTATGTCCAATATATGACTTGATTGTTTTGTTTAAAACATCCAGACTGGGGGAGGGGAGGGAGAGGAAAGGAGGATGTTTTAGGTGCGTATATATGTGTTCATATATGTCTGTATGTGCATACATATATATGTTTTACTCATCACACAAAAAAATGCAGCTGCATCTACTGTCTTGTATCAATACAAAGCATGCAGATCTTTTTTTGAAAGCATTTTATTAGTTTTTCTCTATTTTTCTTTCTGAAAGTTATATTCTGACAAATTTGATGCAAGAAGATTTTTTTCTCTTACTTGGCAAATATCTTGTGTGCACAGTTGTAGATTGGTTTTGTGACAGTTTCATTTAAATTGTCTTGTTCCCTTGCCGGGACTTAAACTATAGATTTTTCTCATGTGAACTCTCTGACTGTTCTAAGGAATTATTTATGGTGTCTGAAAAAAATCTGCTGTTGCATCACTCCCTGCTAAGATGCAATTTTGACAGGAATAAGGTCTTTATTTTCTTTTCTGTCTTTTTTGTGTTCTATGCATGCAGCCTCTTCCATCTCCCTTAACATTTAATCACTGTTTCTGTAGTCTAAGTCACACTGTTGTACGTTTTATGAACACAAAATGTGTTTATTAGGGCATGTCATCCCTAAGTGCTTACTAGAAAACAGACTGAACAAGAGACAATGAAAGCGCTTTCTTAAAATGTTCCTATATCTAGTCAATAGAGCAGTTTTGTTGGAAGTGAAGACTTTTGTTCAGGTTCATGTTTACAGAACCAGGGTTTGAGTAGTTATCTCAGACATTTTCGATGAGTGATCTACTCTGCTACTCAGTTTAAGAGCAGCATCCTTTCTCATCCTGTGCTTGTCCTTTATTTTGTAGGTATGCTTTAAGCATTTGTACCTGAGCAGGTCTTAAAGGAAATACTGATGTGCAGACTCAAGGCTTAGATGCTATATACATGGGAACTCAGGCTATTGTAAGCTTAGTGCTATAAACTCAGCTGCACCCCTTTTTAGGTACCACCAAAAGAGAACGTCAGAATAAGCTTAATGTCTCAAAAACTGAAATGTGTTTTCAGACGTTCAGTTCTTTTGACCACCTTGATGTCAACCAAAGGAAAAGTTAGGCTCAATCCTCTAATGCATTGGAGCTTGGTAGCACTGCTAAATCTCAGTTAACTTTCTGAGGAGGTGGAAGCTTTTTGGCTTCCATTTTCTGCACTTGCACTGTTTTCTTCTACAAACTCTCAGTTCGACTTTTTTTTTTTTTGTCTGACAGTATTTTAGAATTTAAGAAATCCTTCCGTGAGAACATACACAAAAGGAGAGCTATTTTAAACTATTTTTAAACAACATGACCCAGCATACCATGCAATGAATAGCACTTCCCCTAAATATGTGGGACATTTCTATAGAGATTTGAATTGTCATAAAATATTAAATTCCATTGCATTGTGAGTGTTTTTTTTTTTTTTTTGAAAAGCAGTGTTATTTCTGGTGCAACAATCCATGAATAAAAAGATTTGAACAGCTTTCTTGTCTGAGATGCTGTTAGTTTTTCATCCTTTAAGTTTTATCAACTAAAAATATTTTCCTTCTAAGTGTGCGCAGTATTTGCACTGTTACACTGTGATAGATTGTTGTGAATTATTTCTTGACCGTGTCATCAAATTTCTAGTTTTAATTTCTGTTGTTCTTTTTCTGTCTGGAATAGAGTTGTCCTCGGAAATGTATGTAAAAACTAAAGGGAACTTGACAGGAAAATGCAATATATATGTATTTTCATGCTTAGAATGCTTAAGAAACTGTGATAAATAGGTGTCATGTTGGAATTGTCTAAAGATTGGTAGTGCACAGCCACTCTTTCTACCAGGAATAAGACGTTTTCTTTTGGTGCAATGGTACTGCCATGAAGCTAGCAATTAGATCTGTAGTACCTGTGACAAAAATTCTTATGAGACTGCAGTTGTACAATAGTATCAGTAGAGGAACATGATTATTGTTATTGCAGTATCTCAAAGTATTTGGTCTGTGAGACATGACAAGTTTTGAAAACTGATAGAAAACTATATTTCTCCATATATTAATTTCAAGCCTTTCAAACTCACTCCTAATTTATTAGTACTCCACCAGACTGCAAATTCAGTTCTAGTCATAAATCTTAACAAAATGGGTGGCTTGTCAGTTTTATTTGATTAGGGATTGGAAAAGTGAGGGGTTTTAAATAGGGTAAGTATATTTTCTACTCTGACATTAAATTTATTTTGATAATTCACATTATACTTTTACACTTAAAAAACAAACAAAAAAAAACAGATGTTATAATTATTCTGTAGTTATTATCATATTTATAACAAAATATATTTTAAATGGAAGACTAGTATACAGATCCCTACATATAAAGATTATAAATATTTATAATTAAATGTAAACAATTACTATAAAAAATTATTCTGTAAGTAATAATGCTGTTATTGTTCAAGCATTTCATGGGCTGCCACGTTTCCTAAGTAATGCCACATGGTGGCCTGAATGTTTAAAAATAAAAAATATTATTATAAAAATTTATATTATTATTATATAATATATTTAATATATTTTATTTATATATAAGATTAATATATTTATTATTATTATTATTATTATTATTATTATTATTATTATTATTATTGTTATTATTGTTATTATTGTTATTATTGTTATTATTGTTATTATTATATAATATGCTATATAATATATTATTATATTAAAAATAAATTGTATTAAGATATTGCAAAAGGCACAATAACCTTTGCTTTCCTGTAGGTACCCTGAGCCATTCACTGCATACTTCCTGGCGGGCAGTGATCCTGATTTTGTTGTACTGCCACAAGCTGGAGAACTTCTTCCAGTGGGCACTGTTGGAACCCATATAACAGTGGGATTCAAGCCAAGAATGTATGGCAAGAAGCATAAAGCAACACTTGTAATTCAGGTAAGTCTTCCTAGATGCAATACCCAAACATACTCTCTCCATTACTCAGGACTGGAAGGAAAAAATAATCTTATACAAAAAAAGCAGTACTAAAACATGCAAATGCACACTGTAATTATTTTGCTACTCTTCACTACAGACAAGAATAAAATAAAATAATGAAAATTAACTCATGACAAGTTGGAAAAACTTATATTCTAATTTTAATTTCTTTGTTATCCCTTTGCCATCAGCACCAGAAACAGATACGTATTGTAATGCATATAAAACAACTATATATACAACATGACAGAATAACTTTTAACAGAATAATAATAAAAAAATCATATTAAGAATAAGTGGAAAATATGTGAGTAATTGAATATATGAGACCTAAGTTAAGGCACTAGAAGGTAGATACTAAACTGTTAAAGGCAAATTTCAGAAGAAGCAGCTAGGTATAACTTCATATAAAAAAAAAAGCTTCAAAATAAACAAAAAATTTTTAGCCAAGTAGCTTCTGAGTCTGAACGTCAGAAAACATCACAAGACATTTTTTCTTTCAGTAGTAAAAATGTTCTTTTTATATCAGGAATGTTAAATCATTCTTTAAAAGGAAAGGGTTTGTCCAAAATTTATAGTACTGGAGAACACCTGAAACTCTCTGCAAATAATGGTTTGCACTTGAAATGCACACTTCACTGCATGCTGGCAATGTCTTTGGGTTACTGTATTAGAAGTGAAACAGCAATACTGATTTAAAAATTAGATGGTCAAAATAAAGCTGATAAAAAGATGCATGACATATCTATAGTGTTTTCTCTCTGCGTGGTAACATGCACAACAGGAATAACAAAGATATATCCCAGGGAAACAGGAAGGCCATTTAATCCATCATATTTTTTTTGGTTTTGTTTTGTTTTTTACTGGATTAGACATTTGATCAATTCTTTTTTTTTTACATAAACAGTAGTGTTCTTTATATCTCTTGCATTTGAAAAACAAAATAACTGGCTGAATCCACTGTGTTCTTTTATATTTATACAATGCTATATAACACATATGTACACCTCAGAAACTTCTAATGTAGTTCTGGAACAAAACTCCTGTTATTAGGCATAGCACATTAAAATGTACTAGCCATATTTGTCTTTGGTTTAACTTCCATTGAAAATAGAGCTTCTACCTGACAAATTTGTCTGCAGTGGGATATGCATCATGGTCAAAGATTTGCTTTCTAAGAACTCACTCACTAATCCAAAATTTTCTTTTAGGAATTTATGAGTACAGATGGGCTTTGAGTAATTGGATTTTTAATTTCCACACCTCAGTCTCAGGTTATGATCTAGGCAGATGGTTCTTTACATCTCCACCTGTGCTACTGTGTATGGGTATAGGAATTCACTCATACATATTATTGTCATAGGTAGTATCTTGTCCAATCTACTCCTGAATGTTAAAAAATTTATTAATGGCTCTTCATGGCTTATACTCTCTTTATTTTTGCTGATAATCCTTTGGGGGTATACTAGAATTCATTCTTTCCTCTCCACAAAATCTTTTGGTCATGTGGTTCTAATAAAAGCTGTAGCACTTGTGACTGTAATTCTGCTGGTGACTCTCAACAGCTACCTGAAAGAAACTTGACTACATGTTGAGAATACCAGATACTCATTTCTGCCTTTGCCTTTCCTGTTAGTTCAAATAATTATCATTACTGACCCTGAAGAAGACAGATTTAGTTAGATGGCAAAAACAGTATTAAATCACTCTTATTTGGGGAATAATAATGAAAGTGGTGAAAAACAATGTTAGACCTAACACTTAAGAACCTCTTTTGCATGTATTCTTTCAGCAAGGTATTGACAGAGGCTTTGAAGTGTTCTTAAAAGCAGCAAAGGTGTTTTTACAGTATTGTGTCTCTTCTGATACTGCCATACTACAGACTACAGCACTCTTCCTGTAAAATTTCCTTTGCACTTCTAGGGATAAAGTCAGAGTCCTAACACTAACATAGTTTTATTATTAAATTCTATGAATAGTTAGTTGCAGAACTGCTATTTTTGTATGCTTCAATGAACAGTGATAATTGGGCTGTAAAGCAGCACAGATGACAGTGTAAGTTCTTTATCTGTTTTATGCTGGTCATTACAATTGTGTTGTAAAGTAAAACAGGAGGTTGGGATTATGGGGAAAGTCATCTTTTCTTCATTTGTTGAAAACATTAAACCCAAACATTGTACATGCAAATTTTTTTGTTTTATTTGCCCTGATGAGAACCCAGTCCCGAAGAAGTAATTAACGTGAAGAGATTACAATTTGTCTTTACCAAAATTCAGTGTGTACATTTTGTTAACTGAATGCATATCTATAATTGAAATAATGTAGCCTCATTTATATTTTCTGTACACAAATCATGAAGTACTTCATGAAGTATTTGGGGAATTCTTTAAAACCTTAATATTCATGAATACTTACAGTAGATTTTATTAATGGCAGAAAACTTTAATTACTTTGCTGAAGCAATTCAATTTTCTTTAACCGTCATTAAAACCTATGTCCTGAGTCAACTACATATCAAAACAATTGAAGTTAGACTATTATTTGAATAGCTGGTAGGAATCTTAATTTTGTAAAAGTACCATGGAAAATTACTTAAAAATTTCTGTAGATCAAAGAATGAAATTAGAGAAATATAAGAAAAAGCTTGTAAATGAAATAATCATGCTTGTTTCTGTATCTGTGAAGGAGAACATCTTAATCTTACTGAGCTACAAGCAAGAAACAATGACAGTGCATGAAGAGCATTTTAAATAGATATTATTCCATAATCAAACGTCAACATTTTTAATAGCTTTCATAAGCAGTGCAGTTCTAACTGAAAAGAAAAAATGTTTTCCCACTAATTACAAATTAGTGAAAGGATAATATATAAGCTATAAATTACTGAGAAGATAAAAAGGACTTCCTCAGTCAGACTAACATCTCTGAGTTTGGCTGCGATGTGCTGGCAAAACTGAAGAGACAAGCGCCAGAGCCTAGGGCCAGCAAGGGCAGGGGAACTCTGTACAGGCTTCCCGGAGCAGGAGCTGCTGCCAGGTACAAGACAGAGCAGCCAGGAGGCTGGCAAGTCCTGGCTTGGAAAAGGGTGTATTCAAGTTGGCCTACAGCTAATTTGCTTGCAGTGTGCTGAATCCAGCTGGAGACCTGAGCAAATGTGTTGTAATTCATGGATGAGACTGCAGAGATATTCTAAAGCAGAGGGCAAACAAAATAAGTCTTAAAAGATAAAATAGATGTCAGAGAAAACCAGATTGCAAGTAACATTATCAAGCCCTCTAGAAGTCAGGCTTGTGCACCTTTATTACTGAATAATCACTAACTTAGCCTATGGAAGATAGCATATCAAAACCATTTGTCATGCTGCTCTGGAAATAAATACTGCCGTGTGCAAGCCACAGTAGCCGTCTGTGGCTTCTCTAAGCTTATGTATGCAAGCTTGCATATTTTAACAGAAAATGATACTGTTACATATTCAGTAGCTTGGTGAAAATACATTGTGCATTGTTCCTGGTAGATTTGTTAATTACCGTAGTTTAATGTTATTCTGAATTGTATCTCTTAAAAATAATGAACAAGGGAAAATGTAAAAAAGCTAATAGGATAATTGAAATAGTTTCACAATGAGGAAGACATCACCTGTGTCCCCTGTCTGATGTTGAACTGAGTTTTGTGATTACAAACAGAGGTCCAGAAAGTTCATTCCAAGCAGTGAATATACCACATCCTATCACTAGCATCACTGGATTTTGAGTGAAGAATCAATACTCAAAATTTTTGATTCATAGGCATAAAAATAGTTAGTTTGCTTATTGAGACTATAATTCCCATAATGACAAGAGATTATACAAATATGGGAATGACTGGTGTATAATGGCATTCAAAACATTGCCAGTAGTGAGGGAATATTTGATACTGATTGTATTACATCTAAGCAAAGCTGTGAAACATCTAATATTTGAATTGCAGAAATCAATTTAAGTTATTTTTAATTCGATCTGGAATTGTTCCTATAAATTAAGAAAATGACTGCTGAGCTACCATTTTAATTAAAAATGGGAAGAAAAGACCATTGATTAAATGTAAACTTAATGGTTGGACTTGACAATCTTTTCCAACCTAAATGATTCTATGATTCTATGTGTAGTATCTGATAAAGGAGGAGAAGTGTTATTCACAAGCATTCTCAGAGTCTAGTTTGATCACTTTTCCTCTTTGATACACTGAAATAAAGTGTTGGTGACAGTTTCTCAGGATGGCTCAGTACTCCAGCTTTAATATTACCACATTGTGAGGAATGGCTCACATGAATTGTTGAGTATATAATAAAATCTGTGAGTATATAAGGAAATGAGTTGTATGTTTTGCACTTAATTTTGGATGTTAAAATACATTCAAAATCACTAGGGCAGTTATAAGTAACGAGAAAAGAGATGAAAGAAAATAAGTCTTAATGTATTATACACTACAATCCCTGAATCACAGAATTCTTGAGGTTGGAAGGGACTTCTGGAAGGGACTTGTCTAACCCAGACAAGATGCTCAGGCAGGATCACAGTATTTGGGTCTGGCTGGAGTGGATTTTGCTTTCTTCACAGCAGCCTGTGTATTGCTGTGTATGGGATTTGTGACTTAACAGTCTTGACAACACAGCAGTGTTTTGGGTATTAATTAACAGTGTTTGCACAACATCAAAGCTTTCGCCCCCACCCTCAGAGCACTGGTAGGCATGAGTAGAAGACTGGGAAGAGATACATCTGGGACACTTGACCTTGACTGTCCAATGTCATTCTCAGCAATTAAAACTTTTTTTTTTTTCTCAGTCACCCTCACAGTAAAAATGTGTTTCATTATTTTCAGAGAGAGCCTTCTCTATTTCAGTTTGTGATCCTGGCTACGTCCTCTTTGTACCCTCCCTTCAGATACATTGATGAGAAGTCCTGAGTCTTCTTTTCTCCAGGCTGAACAGTCCCAGCTCTCAGCCTTCCCTCACAGAAGAGATGCTCCAGTCATCTTTGTGGTCCTTCACTGGACTCTTACTGGTAGCTCCATTTCTCTCTCAGTACTCCAGGCCTCAACAGCGCTGTGTAGAGGGGAAGGGTCACCTCCCTCCACCTTCTGGCAGTATAGTTATGCAGCCCAGGATACCATTTGCTTTCTTTGCAGCAAGAGCATATTGCTGGAACATGTTCAACTTGGTATCCAAGCTTCTTTTCTGCCAAGCTGCTTTCCATCTGGGCAGCTCCTAGAACATACTGTTGCATGAGGCTGTTCCTTCTCAGGTGCAGGAGTTCACACTTCCTATTGTTGAACTTCATAAGGTTCCTATGATCACATTTCTGAAGTTGTTTAGGTCTCTTGGAATGACAGGATAGTCTGGTGTATCAGTTACTCCTCCCAGTTTTGTGTCATCCACAAACTTGCCAAGGGTACACTCTGCCCCTATCATCCAGATCATTAATGAAAATGATGAATGGGATTGGTCCTAGTATTGACCTGTGGGATACACTGCTATTTACTGGCTTCCAACTAAACTTTATGCCATTGGTCATTACCATCTGGGTCTAACCATTCAACCAGTTTTTAATCCATCAGATTGTTTGTTCATCCACTCAACACTTCAACAGATTGTCCATGAGGATCTTACAGGAGACAGTGTTGAAAGCCCTACTGAAATCTGGGTAGACAATATCCACTGCTTTCTTTTTATTTACCGAAACAAAGCCATTTCACCGTAGATTATCATGTTGGCTAAATATCACTTCCCCTTGGTGAATCCATGCTGGATACCCCCAGTCACCTTCTTTTATTTTATGTGCCTGAAAATGTTTCCCAGAATTAGTTGTTCCATTACTTTCCCAGGGACTGAGGTGAGGTTGACTGTCCTGTAGTTCATGGGGTACTCCTTCTCTCCCTTTCTGAAGATTTGACATCATCATGAAGGTGAAAGTGAAAAAGACATTAAGTACCTCAGCCTTTTCCTTGTCCTGTGTCACCAGGTCTGCTGCTGCAATCAGCAGTGGGCCCACACTTTCATATTTTTTTTGTTTGCTGTTTATGTACTTGTTTATATCATGCTGCATTGTCCCTCCAGCACATATCAGGGGGGGTGAAGATCTTTTTGAATAATTAAAGTGTTTTTTTTGTGTTTTTTTTTTTTTTTTTTTTTTCTTCTTCTTTATTTCACCTCTTCAGATATGCAGGTTTTATTTTGACTTTGCAGTAACCATGTCAGTTACTCTATGATAGTGCTATTTATTTATTTATTTATTTGTGATTTAGATGACATTTAATTCTCTACCTTCCCACTTTTTATAGCAGTGTTATTAAAAAATAGCAGTGTTATTTCACTACTTAAGTAAATGGTCAAGATAATCATACAAGGAGGTATTGTAGCTTTCCATGAACAAACATAAACTGTGTTTTCTACTGTTCTGGTCCTTCAAGAGTAACCTTGTAGAGGAAGTTGTGTTGATGGTCAAAGGAAGGACAAGATACTATTTCTTTGAATTCTCCAGAATAATCTTTTACTATTATTATTATCATTTTTTCAGGAGTTCTTTTTCCTTGCCAATGCTCAGAATTCCATGATACATTATGGACTTGTATAGGACACACTATTTAGTTGTGAATAGTGACTTACTGTAGCCAGGTTTCCCACCCCTACACAGGTGCCCTTTTATTTGACTGCATGGACCTAACAGGTGCAGACTCTGATATGAGTTGGCACAGTAACAGAGGGTCCCCAACAACTTCAGTATAAGAAAATTATCTTTCCAGTATTTTTTGATCCTAAGGATTGAAACAGCCTGAAAACAGCTTAGCATGAGGAAGCTCAACCTTGCATTTAAAAATTAACTCTGAAAGAAATCTCTCTTTCATCATTTTTTTTTCTTCTCTTGGTTTCTTTAATTCCCTTAGTTTCAGATATAGATCAGAACCCCTGGGTCTATGCGACCTTTTACAAGGTTTTTCTTCCAAGCTACAAGAAATACTTAAGACTTCAAAGAAAGTACTCTTCTAATTACTTATAGTTTCCTTCCATTTTAAAATTAGATATTATGGAAGACTGAAAGAACAAGGAAGGAGGAAGACATTGGTAGGTGGCCTTTTTTATTTGTTCCAGTGGTTTTTTAATCTGTTTTCCCCTTTACCAGATTCACTAAACAGGGACAACAGATAAGAACAAGAGGAAGGGCAAAAGTGGGGATCAGTGGAGGCCATGTCATTTGCTGGCAGCAAATGGCTGGTATGTATTCACTTAATCTGCCCTGTTCCGCATGATGGTGTAGTAAAGCAATCAAGAAGTAAAAATTTATCTATGGAGTGGAAGTTAGTGGAATGTAATGACATGAAACCTACCAAACAATATTGTTTATTGAATATAATGTATCTGCCTTCATACTGACTCATTAGTGATCATTTATAAAATTAATACAAAATGAGAGTTAGCAAGTAAAATATTAAGTAAAGACTACATTAAAATACAAATAACTGAAGTCTTCTCAGTAACTTAGAAAAGGGTATATATGGGGTATAGATGTGCTAGATTTATTGCAAATCTCATACTGAAAGAAGAAAGTCATGGCTGATCTTATCAAATTGCTACAGATATGGAAACATTACAACATTGTTGCACCCAAACAATTTTTTTTTTCTTCATAAACTGATCATAAAGGAAAAAAATAGAGGAAGAAACTCTTCAATGGCACACATAAAAATTTGGTTTAATTTCATTCTATATACACTGATTGTAATTGATCATTTTTTGCTTGTCACCATTGCAATACAAATTAAGGTCCAGGGAGGACAGGATGCACTGTCTGTAATTTCCTGTGCCTTAGCTTTTAGCAGGAAGTCCTGCAAATCTTGTTTGGACTTTCCTGAATTAATACTGTTTGAAAGACAACTGGAATATCATTTACCTTAAAATTCCTGATACTCACTTGCAACATTTAGCTCCCTCCCAACACAAATTTCTCTTGCAATTAATTAGTATGTAACTGAGTAGCACTGCCAGCCTACAGTGAATACATATGGATGGTCTATGTTCTGCAAATTACTCCTATGAATCATGAACCATCTGTAAGAATGGGCTGAATACTAAAAAATATACTTTTGCATAAATTATTTGGTGACTACTAACCGTATTTGCTGAATAAATTATTTCATGAATATTATTCAGTCAGCTATCAAGACAGTTGAATAGCTTACTTGAATAATATGGAATACACAGTAAAAATTGGTAGCATATGTCTTATTTTTTATTCTTCACAATATTTGTCAAAGAAATGTCGTTCTGCAGTTGGCCATTACTCCAAACAGGTAAAACAAATTATTGCTTTCTTCAGACTTAAACTGGATTATAGCTGTCAGGACTTTCTAGATATTGATAAAAGGAAGTCATTAATTTCAATATCCAAACTTCCCTCAGACTGTCAGGGATGTTTAGACTGTAGTCTGGTCTTTCTTCTGAAGTTGTATAATCTGTAGTATCAGCACAACTCTGAAATACGTCAAGAGATTCAGGGACCCAATGATTTGTAAATACCTAAGTTATTATTACATACATCATAACAGAGACTGCCTTTTGTGTTTGTACTCAATACTTTTGTCTTTAGACTTTGTTTGTTAGTTCTGGTGCTAGCATTATAATTGTTGCAAATTTTGTATAATAATCAGCACTGCCATAAGCACATGCAAAGTTCCTCCTATTTGGAAAATTCTGACCCATTTCTTAGGCAAGAAAATGCAGCTCATAAGTCAAATATTGTCATATACTAAAGACCTCTCAAAGTCATTGTCCCCTCTCTGTCACTCCGTAAAAGTCTGATACTTGATCCTTCTTTCTCTATCACTGAAACATATCTGACCTGGAAAGCAGCTTGAAGGCACTTGCACTGATTCTGAACTTGGTGGACTCGCTCTTGTTGCAGTTTTCATATTGATTAAAGCAGTCATTGTGCTTAAACTGTTAAGCTTTATCCTGAAAGAAAATACTTATGACTTGAATAACATTTGAAAACGTAATATTTTGCCCTTGGAAAATAAATATTCTAGTTAAACAGACATGGGTGTCCAAAATTTTCCAAAAATTACTGAGTTCTAGGTGGTCTTGTAGCGCTAACCTATGTTGGCAGTTACAGTAACTATTTTCCATTTGTGTAACACTTGTTACCACTTTAGCAGAATGCAATGAACTGCAAACTGATGTTTTCCTTTCAGTAAATAAGTACATAACTGCACAATTTTTCCACAAAGGCTGTCTCTCCAACTGTTTTGGATGACAGCAGATGATTTACAATAGATGGACTAGGTTGTTACAGATTATTATTATTATTTTGAGTTCATCTTAATGGATCATATCTAAAGGGTTTATGTGATTATGAACACAATGTTTTCCCAATTAAGCTCAACGAGTTTCCATTGGGTATGGAGCAAATTCTCCTGCCACAGAACTGCACCTGACACAGGCTACACCAGCACTTGTATAAACAGCTTTTTCACAGAATCACGGAGTCAAAGATTGTTAGAGGTTAGAAGGAAACTCCAGATGTGATCTGGTCCAACCTCCCTGCTCAAGCAGGGCCATCTGCAACAGGTTGCTCAGGACCATGTCCAGGCTAGCTTTTGAAGATCTCTAAAATGAGAAACTCCACAGCCTCTCTGGGTAATCAGTATTCCATCACCCACACAGCACAGAAGTGTTTCCTGGTGTTCAGGCAGAGCTGCCTGTGCTCCAGTTTGTGCCCAGTGCCTCTTGTCCTGGCACTGGGCACCACTGAAAAGAGCCTGGGTCTGTCTCCTTTGTGCCATCCCTCAGGTATTAATGGACAGTGAACAGATCACCCCCAAGTCTTCCTTCTCTGGGCTGAACAGTCCCAGCTCTCTCCTCATGGGAAAGGTAATCCAATCCCTCAGTCATCTTCTTAGCCCTCTATTGGACTTTCTTTTGTATGCTCATGTCTCCCGTGTACTGGAGGGTCCCAGAACTGGACACAGAACTCCAGGTGCAACCTCACAAATATTGAGTACAGCAGAAGGATCTCTCTAGACCTGCTGGTGATACTTTGCCTAGTGCAGCCAAGAATACCATTAGCCCTCACAGAGGCAAAGGCACACTGCTGTTCAACTTGGTGTCTATCAGGATTCTTAGGTACTTTGCAGAGCTGCTTTCCAGCTGGGTGCCCCCCAGGAGGTACTGGTGCCTGGAGTTGTTCCTCCCCAGGTGCAGGACTTTGCACTTCTCCTTGTTGAACCTTTTTTACCAAGCAAAGCCATAAACTTTTTTTTTTTTCTTCTTAACCCCCACAAAATATACAATACAGAGCATTTGAACAGCAAACAGGCAATTAACAATAGGCTCTTACTGCCTAGAAGTCCACATTGTTTGGTGTTAACAGTAAATGAAATTGAGAGATGACACAGCCTACCAGTTTTGTTTAATCCTGCTTCAAACAGTTAAGAAAACTATAGAAAGTAAAGTTACGATATGTGTGGATTTCACGAACAAAAAAGATTTTTAGTAACTTGATACTCAGTTAAAATCTTTGGCTGAAACAATTGACAGATCTTTTTTCTGACCTTGAAGTGATCAATGAATCGTGCACACAGTGTATATGACCCTGAGGTTAAATTTTCGTTAAACTAAATTGTTAATCTGACATACTAAATAAAGATAAACCTTTTCATCTTGTACTGGAATTAAAAAGACAATTAGCTACCTCTGGAGAGAGATTTACATTTCTTAAAAGACAATATTATCTTTAGACAGAAGATACTGATGTTGGTCCACATCACACCTGCTTTTGCTGGCATTTATCTTTAGTGTCAGTGAAGTTAGCAGATCACTGAACAGTATTTAATAAGGTTTAGAATAATGATGAGCTAATATGTCTGTTTTACACAGGAATAATATTCAATTTAAATTAGATTTTGATTTCAGCAGAAGAGTAATGAAAGTTTAAAAAATTATGCATGCATGATGAAGTATCTATTAAGATCCTACACTTACTAACCTTTATTAGAATACAGTCATTCATTCAGAAGACGTTATGAAAAATCAGTACCACCAGTTTTAATGTAGAGGGTTTAAAAATATATTTTTTAAAAAGACACAGCAAAAAAAGTTGCCTATTCTTTCAATACAAGTACAGAATAGTACATATTCCATTACTAAAATACTGGTTAAAACCAGTTATGAAATAAGCATCAGAATTAGAGATTCATATGGTGATGACTTTTAAAAGTTGTAACTGTATGCAGCCTATATGTGAAATATTGTAAACACTGTATAAATGCATAGAAGAGAACAAAGCCTGTGTCAAAATGTTTACAGTTTAATGACCTGGAACTTCTTCCTATTGAATAGTTGCAACATGAATGAAAAAATGCATACAACAATATCCATTATATGTACTTTAGCAATGACAGGGTAATCATTAGAACAGATTAGAACAGTAGGAAACAGAATACGAAAGATAAGAAAGGTAAACATCACCAAAGCAGATATTTTCAATGGCAAATATAATACTGATATTTAGCAAAACAACAGAAGAAGAACAAAATCAGAGAGCTACTTTAGCATGCATTTTATTCTCTTCTATATGTTACTATAAGTATGATATGACTCAAGAAATGTTGAGATGGAGAAGGTTCACTGCTCTTCCCCATGTCCTATGTAGTTCTTTACCTAGACCATAGATAATCAACAGATTACAGTAAATTGTTAGATTAATAACACACCATCCTTTGGAGATGGTTGATGGCATTTATGCTATGTGATCATTATTTTATTTTATTTTATTTTATTTTATTTTATTTTATTTTATTTTATTTTATTTTATTTTATTTTAATTATTTTTTTTGTGTGTGTGGAGCAATTACTAATTAGTATGGATACTGTTGCTGCTCCCTATAGGCCTAATCTGTTTGGGGAGAAGCAGAACTGTCAGACTGGAAAGAGCAAATGGGCCACAAAGCCAGCTGTGCTGGAAGGCATGCTGTTAACTAAGTGCTTCAGAGGAAGACTCTTGAGCTTTAAGGTTGACTCTTGCATTAATTTCCAAATTGGTTAAGGGTGTACACAGCCTTTCTAACCCTTTGTTTCCTTGGGTGAAAGTGACACTGATCTTAGGTGTAATGGTTATATCTACCAATGATTGTTCTAAGGATTATGTTTGTATTAAGTGAGAGACGTATTACATAAATTACAACAGTTGTATTAAATCGTTGTGACTTGGAGCAGGAAAGAAAGGTGATCCTACAAGCCTTGACTCTAGTTCAATGCAGCATAATGCAAAAGTGTAGTGACAAAAAAAAACCTGCTGTAGAACCAAAAGTAGCATGGCTGTGCAATTGTGGTGCTGTGCAACATATGGAAAAGTATGCCTTGGGAATTTGGAAATATCATGCATTTAACACGACTTTGCTGCTTTAATGCTACAAAGTCATGGAGTCTGGTATGTTCTGTGTACTGTGCATGTATTATTATGTATTATATATGTGCACTATGTTCCATGTTCTGCATAAAAAAATAATCACTTGAATTAGTAAATTTAAATGGACCTACATCATCCCATGCTTTTTCACTCAATGTTCCCCACAAGTGCCTTGTAAGTGAAAATGTCCCAAACAGAAAACCTGAAGTTGCCGATTGCAGAGTGCAAATAGATGGCAATGTATGTGTCAAGTGGGCATGTAACACTTTATCTTTCTCTTTGTATGGTAGAAAGCTGGACATAATGACACAGCATTTGAAGTCTATGGGATTTTGTCATTTTGTTGTTTTGTTTTATTTTGTTCTTAAGAGAAAAGGAGAATGGAAAATGAAAGATCTATGAATAGACCTTCTAGGAAGGATAATGCTAGACTTGGAATAAAGACCTGCTTTCCAGAATTAAAGTGATAAATCTTGAAAGAAAAATGACTAAGAATCTTCAATAGTTACATATGGGTTTTTAGCAACCAAAATTCTGCTTCAGAGAACAAAGGAAACATGGGAAATAGACAACAGTACAGCTTTCGTATACATAAAATAATACTCCTTAAGTAAACATAGATGGGAAATGTATTAAGAATAAGAATCACGTACTCAGAAAGAATCAAGTGCTCAGGCATTACAAGATATGACATAGAAACATATGCTCCATTCCTACAGACCAGTTATAAACAGAAAGCAAATGCAGAGTGTCATTTTCAATTCACATAAATATTCTTCAAACTGGAGATTTCAACATAAGCTGCAATTCTATTATTATGTGTACTTAGCACCCTTTTCTCTTTTTTTTTTTTTTTTTCCTATTATTTTAATGCAAAGATTTCACCATTTGATAATACTATTATTACCAACACCAGAGTTGCAATTAAGTCACACAGTACATATATACCTGAGACTTTTATATTATACTGTGGAATATTTACCTTTAAACAACATACAGAGCTATAGGGTTTACTAAATAAAAAATGAATTTTAGATCAGTTGAGATGATAAATTATTTTTCTTTGTTGGGTCTGGGTCTGCATTCATAAGGTTAAACATGATTTCTAGTCTCTGTGTTCCAGGATGACGATTCTCATTCTATGTTATTCCAGTACCTTATGTGGAAAAGGATAAGTATCTTTTGAAATCAATGTAGCACAGTAAATCACTGTCAAAAATTTTCAAGGTATTTGATCACTGATTATATTTTATCACGTCTCTGTTCTTTATTTTCAGACTCAATCAATGCAGTGGACATACGAAATCAATGGCCTGCCTCCACAGACCACACCACCTACAAAGCCAGCAAAAGTAGTTTCTACTAGCTGTTACATAAGATCAGCAACAGTTCGACAGCGCAATTTCTTACGTGAAAATCTAAAGCTTACAACCACTGGGGTATCCTCACCAATCAAGGGGGCACCTTTAGTCCTGAGGACAAAATAGAGAAAAGAGAATGCTGTGTTGTGGATTTTTATTTGTTTGTTTTGGGGAGCGTGGGGGGACCACATGAGGTGGATATCTTTGTCAAATAAACTCTGCAAATGCAAAGATGTGTTTTTAATATATTTTTAAAGCAGATATGATATGCATTGGTGGTATGCTTTATGTGGAGGATCCAGAGTGCTTCAACTCTAATAATGTTTTTTTTTTCTATGACAGATTTTAGTTGTGTACCTAGTGGTTCATGTATTTCATACAGATATCAACAAATTTTAGTAAGGAAAAAGGATCAAGTTGAAAAAGTATACATGGAAATTTGGGAATTTGATTTAATGCTTTGCTTTAGAAGGAATGTTAGTTTGGTAAGGCTTTAATAGGAAGTCATAAAGAAAGTCCTATATGTTGTTCAGTATATTACTTGCATGCAAACCAAGCAGGCAAACTAATCCTTGATGTCTTTCATGATCAAGTGCTTACCAAAATTTTGCAATACTTTGCTAAAGTGTAGGTTTACTTATCACATGTCCAGAACTTAAATGTCTTTAGATTCACTTGCTTTACAAAATGTCATTAGTTTTGACATTTCTGCTTTGTCTAAAATAATTTTGTCCTGAGTTATTCATCACATAACACTTCAAATTCTTAGGATATTACACATAATATAGAATAAAAATAAAATGTCCTCCCTCCGTATTGATGTGCTGAGTAAATTTTAGAGTGCTTTAGAGTATTGGAGTATTGAAATATAGAAGGCTATGAAAGCCAGTGAGGACTGCAGCAAAATTTTACTTTTTTCTTTTTTTCTAATATAAACAAACCAGAGATGCCATTCATGTTGTGCTTCCATTTCCATTCTTCTCATTAACAGTTGGTATTATATGAGTGTTCAGGCTTTCATTGCTATTGATGTCATTAGAAAGTTAGATCTCTGCAGTCATGCTTTGCAAGTTCACTGGATGGATAACTCCCACTTTTTTTTTTTTTTTAAAAAATCTTTGAGATTGTTTTTGCTGACTTTACTAACAGAATATGAATTGTATTTGTGCCTTTATTTTAGTGGCAGAATATCCTTTAACAAAAAGATAGCTTGGCACAGAGTAAGTGCTTTCTTGGCACAAATACAGAATGAGCCTCATTGCTCAGGAATGGGGAGCCTGAGAACAACCTATGTAGGTCAGTGTAAATGAGCACCAATAAAACCATTTTACCGCTATGTGCTTGAGGATTTTGTTTATGCCACACATTTTAGAGAAGCTATTACAGAAAATGCTGGGAACATATAAAACAGTGATGGCACTGTTTAGTCTCTGCTTTTTAATGCAGTGTGCCCTGCTTTGATCAGAAAACAGATAATCTGAACCAAGAATAAAATTTCCCTTACAAATTCAGTACACAACACATGAAAGATACTGTCTGTATTGATGTTTGTTGTATTTATAGAAAACATTAAGAAGCTCTTGTAACATTTATCTTATATGTGACTGGGAACACAAATACATCTAGATTTCATAGGAGAGCTCTATCTACGTGTGTAATTGAATCAATTGCTTCTATTGACTGTAAGAAATGAGAATTTGTGGATCAGAAATGTGCAGTGGATTCACAACTGATTATTGGTCACAGTGTTCAAGAATTTCAGTGACAACTTTTCTTTGTTAAAGCTTTGTTTTCCTGTTTTTGCTTTCTAAAAGGTTTTCTTTCTCATTTGAAATCACAGCTTTTTGTAAGAAGTCTAATAATTCTATCAGAGATAAAAGGTGGCATATAGATCAATCACTCAATTAAGTGTTGCTCTCTTCAAAAATGTTATTTCACAGTTAACTTACCTGCATTTCCTGTTACATCCAATAGATTTTCAAATCCTCTCATACATTCAGAAGTTAAAAAATCCATAGACAAATATTTATGCAGTAACATCTGAAGTACATCATAAAAGGTGAAGTTTAGAAATATTGTCTATCTCAGAAGGGAAGCATCAGCTGTGATTTCTGAACCAGATTACACTTTTCCAGTGTATACAAGCTCATTTATGAGTTATGCAAAATATGCTATAATCATTTGAATCTTTACCTTTTTTTTTTTTTTTAATAATTGCATTACCTTTTCTTATTTTTAAAGAGTTTAAACTGAACTAAAAATGTTTTTTCCAATATCAAGGATGTACTTGCAAAGGTGATTTAAATAAGGACCATAGTATCTGTGTGCTTGTCACATCCACGATGTTTTACATACTATCCACATACTTTTATATATTCCACTGACTATATACACTCTATTAAAAATAAATTCTTTTACTTCATGACTTCACCCTTTGCACTTCTACCGGTGATGTGACTGTATTCTTTATACTGCAAAAGCTAATTCTAAGTTTGCATATCTTTTAAAAAGTACTTTCTAAGAGCAGCACTGGAAGATTTCCAGAATGATCAGTTTTATTAGTTTCTTGCTCCCTCTATTTTTTGTTTTATATTTTAATTTATTTTACTAGAATTACTAGGCCATAATTATAAACAGTAGAGTTTGAAGTCATTGAAAGAAAGAATTGGTATGAGAAAGAATTATCAAACGATGCTTTTGTTATTTAAACTTGGAGACTTAACCCCAAAGCTTTTGGACTTTCAGAACTTAAGAACAGCAGGGCAAGATGCTTACCATCACCCCACACCTTAAAAATGTGATCTGCAGAACATCTTAAGTACTGAAGATCAGTCTAAGCATAATTGTTGCAGTTAGGGTTCAGATGATAAATCAATCAGTAAATAAAGCAGTACAGATGATTTAGCTTATAAGTAATTCTAAATTACAATTTATTATAATAAACTTCTTACAAGGAAATTGAAGAAAATAAACACAGCCTCAAGGTTACAGTTTGCAAAGAAGCACTCACAATGTTTTCTATGTCCTTATCCTACATTACCAGAAGTACACTACCACTACCAGAAATTGGAATAGAAAAAAATTACCTTTGTTTCTCTACATTAGAGCACCCTTAAAGATCCTTTTCTCCTGAAAAGAATAACAAATTAGTATTTGCCTTCACATCAATCTATTTGCAGGTACAGCAGAGTCTCAGGAAAACAGGGCATGCTGATTAACATTGGAAATAAAAGCTCTTCATTTCTAATAGTTAATTTTGACTAGAGATCTAAAAGTACTTGTACTGACTCATGTATTTTCATATATATAAATATCAAATTCACAAAATAAAACAAGTTTTCCCCAGTCAATATGACACTTCAGGCCTATGTCTTAATCACAGAGTTATGTGACAAGCATGAGTCAGCTGTGCATCTGCTTGTTAATGACTTAGAAGAAATACCGGTTAGCTAATCAGTGTAGTCACCACCTGTTTCTTTATATTTCTCCCCCACTTGTCTCTTTATGGCTATAATGATTCATCTTTCTGAATAATTAAAAAAAAATAAAAAAAAAATGCCAAGATCACTGTGTACAGTAGAACTTGTTACTCTGGAATGAGATCTTATATTTAAATTTCTTACTAAAATACTGTGCAGCCTTTGATATTGTTCCTAACTATTGAGTTGGTTTTCTGTTTTTCTGGGATATGCGGGGACAATCTGCACTGGTGGGTTGCAGGACCAGCAATCAAGCTTCAAATTGTCTGATGTTTGGCTGAACTTTATTTGGCAGAAGACCATGTAGAAGAATGACTGAAGGAGAACATGGAAGTGTTTTTGGGATGCCTGCCACTAGCAGCTCTGCTTGGTTTAGGTTTTGCTGCTTCATAACTCATAAGATTTTGATTGCTGCTTCTACTCATGTCTGACTAGCCATGGTATCAATGATACTCTAAGACTTTTTTTATAACTGATATCACTGGTTATAAGGGTTTTAGTTTATCAAACCTGTACTTCAAGAATAATAAGAGCTGAACATTATCTCCTGTGTCAGTGCAGGTTTTGTCTGAGTCAGGAGAATTGAGAGAGCAAGTCTGCTTTAAGCACAGAAAGTTATTATGATCAGGTAAAGAGCCCACTGGGGTATGGGCCCATATACATTTCTACTGCTAGTTACAAGGTGGGACCAAATCCAGGGTAGCAGAGGACTTAATGCTGAACCAACAATGTTCCTACTTGAACAAAATAACACAAAGGCAGCCAAAAGAGCATGTACTTTTTTTTTTTCTTCTTCTTCTTTTTTTTTTTTTTTTTTTCCTCTTTGATCTCCCACACAGGCTATGTAAAGAAATATAAACTTCTAACTCCTTCCATCCCACAGATAGCTAACAGCAGAAAAAGATAAAAATCTATATTAATAAATATTCTCTGGAGGAAGGCTGAGTACTTAGAGTAAGAAAGAAAATCCCTAGCTTTGCCTTATTGTTTATTTGCTTGTGAGATGTTTAATAATTTCATTTCTCCCTGCAGTGACTGCTCATTCCAAAATAAATGACTGAACATCGCCTTACTGCTGACACAGATCATGGTTTGTTGCTGATGGAATGTTAACTGCTTTTTAAGTAACTCTGAATAAACCTGCTGATCCATAGAAGATTCATCTAAAAAGGAATACAATTCATCTACTGGCTCTTCTGCTTCCACTGACATGAAACACCTTCTTCCACATTTTACTTTATTGCAACTGTTGTGATCCTGATAATGTTACATTTCCTGTGGTAGGATACGTAACATTTTGAGACAATGGCATGGTGACAATGTGGTGAGGTCACAGCAGGGCATGGTATGTCAAGGTCACAGTATGGAAGTCCATCTGAAAAGCATTGATTGGAGACTAGACAAATAAAGGGAAAGACATGAGGCAAGGAGAATCTTTGATTATTTTTCCTTTAGTGTAAGATTTAACTCTTCTCTGCAAACTATTTTTTTTTGTTTGTTAAAGAAAAGAAAGAAAGAAAAAGTATTTTCAGCAAGAAAGACAGTTTTCCAGAACAGGAAAACCTGATACATTACTGCTCATCCCATACATCATATGAGCAAATGCTACCAGGTCACACTGGCACAAATCTACGTGACAGCAGGAAATCACATGTACAGCAAAGCAAGAAGCAACAAAGTAAACAAAGCAAAATCCTTCCACTTATTAAATGAGCAGTGTTAATATCCATCAGGTGAAATCCAGTGTGCCAGTCTGTACAAAATCAAAGACTGATTTTTTTTTTTTTTCCCTTAATAATAACAGGTTTGCAGGGTGTCTTTGTTGTGACCTATGGGCCTGATATAATGAATGTAATGTGTAAAGGATAGCTGCTTCCTGACTCCACACCTTGTGAGGCCTGGTTACTTTATATAATACTGAAGTGCAAAATGTACTTTGCAGACCGGTACAAAACCTGCGGTTGTCATTGCAGGTGAGAATTTCCTCCACCCATGAGCATCCTTCACTAAATGCAGCACCTCAGAAAATAAGTCTTAATTTTGAAAAAATGAGTGTATGAAAAAAAAAAAAAAAAGAAAAAAAAAGATTCCTGATGATGACCTGTTAATAAACAGACTTCAGGGGCAGTTGGATCATCCACTTTCTTTGGTAAACATAACTGATACTTGGGATCCAGTATTTAATATATTGGACACACTTTCGATTGGTTAATATCAATGGAGAAAACAACTCCAAGATTAACAGGGGCATTGATGTATATTGCCAGTATCCAAATTCCATTTATGAATAATTCTTTCTAATGTGTATACCATGGAGTTAACACATATATATCTAATGTTAGAACAGAATAGTGTTGATATTTATTTCTTGAAAACTGAGATAAATACAACCTTGCAAAACTGTACACTTGGACAGACAAATAGAATGTGCAAACAGGTGTGTGCTTCAAAATTCAGAGCATACATGTGGGTAACAAGATGAACGTGTGGTAAACACATGTACAGCCCTAACTCAGCAGTATGCATTGCTGTTAATGTAAACTGTTGCAATCAAATGTCACACTTTTGATTTTAAAACATGTTTCTGAGCCATGCAGCTACCTGAATAGCATTAATTGGCATTTGCATTTAATTTACCATTGTTTTACTTCTGGCTTAATGTTTGATGTCTTGGGAAAAGAAAATCAAAACCAAAAAAAAAAAGCATGCTGTCTTCTCTAGGTCTGAGTCTTACTGTGCTCAGCTACCAGTTATTCATAATTTTTAGTTCTTAGTCAACCTGAATCTGAATTATATAAAGAGATATTGTGAAGGGTAGAAACAGACAAGCAATGTCAGAGCTACAAAATTAAATCTTTGTGGTAAAGAAAGCACACAGTACAGAAATTATTTCTAAGGAAACCTCTTTTCCCTTGGTGAACAGTATCTAAATGTAGTGGCCATGATTATTGCCATATCAGGGATTAATTGCTAGATGGCATATAATAGTGTTATATGTATATATATATATATATACATATGGCATATATATATATATATATATATACATATGGCATATATATAGTGTTATATAGATGTTATAATAGTGAGACACAAAGAGGCTGCAGTAACATTTGATTAGCTCATTAAAAATATTATTAGCTGGGGGTGCAACATCTGTAAGAGCTTTTTGGTCATTTGCAGGTCACAGAAGTCAAGCTCTTTGAGTTCAGTGACAGGAGGTGTCTGGAGTTATGATACCAGTTGGTGCCTCGCACAGTAGAGGACAACAGGCTGACATGAAACTGCCTGGAGAGTTCCCTTCTCCTCACTCCCCCCTTGTAGTGCTACATCTGCCAAGATCAGTAGCAGCATTTAAGCCAAGGCCGTGCTGCTGTAAATAAGAGGAAACATCTGGGTGATATTGCCAATGGGGGTCCCAAGGCTTTAAATATAATCATCCCATGGTCCTACATAATCCTTATCTTAACTTTCAGAGCACACTGCAAATTATCTCTGCACCCTTTCCGCAGCTTTGTATTAACTAGAATAAATTACAAAGTGGAAATCTGCATTTAACCTGCTGATGATAGGTGATAGTGAATTGTAGTGTTACTCTTGGGAGACTTTATCTATCCACTGCATCTAGAACATATGGTGGGCTTCAGTTCCTATAATTTCTTGAAATGTGTAAAATAAATACACTTGGTTATTAAAAGAGAGGATTAATGACAGAATCAGCTAGATATATTATCAGTATCTGTACTAATGAATTAAAAGCAGCATGAAGAGGAGAAATGTGAATGGAGAGAGTTCACAGCAGTTATGTGGGGAGGGAAGAGAAAGCTCACTGTGAGGGATAGCTCCACCTTAAAGAAAGTAGGACAAGACAGCTGGCATAGAAAGTTGACAAGGATATGGAGAATTATTTAAACTAGAAACAGGAGGAAAAATTCAGCAGGTGTTGAATGCATAGGTCAGACACACATCTGCCAGGACTATCAATGCTATGACAGTGTCTCTGTCACAAAGTTGGAGGGAAATTCTAGCAAAACTGGGGAAGGAACAGTGCAGGCCCCAGTGTCATGTCAAGGAAAATCAGCCAAAGAGATTGCCTAACAATAACAATATAAATATCAACCACTATCCAAATCTCATATAGAAAGAAATACAATAAAGCCCATATTGGCCAGCAATGGGACAGTATTTGAGAGAGAACTATTGTAATTCTGGTTGCAGGTGGGAAAGAAATACTAGCACTTAAATGCAGTGTAATTCATGAGAGTGGCACAGTTTCATAAACTCAGCTGAGAGAGAGTTTGGAGGAGAGGAGACCATCTAGCAGAGACTATAAGGATAAAGGTATAAAAATAAATGGTTCCCAAGAACTAAAACTTTGGTGGTCTAACACTACCAGCGATGGCTCAAAAGAAAAAAATACTGCATTCATAATTTGAAGAGGAGTGATTAAAAAACAAAACAAAACAACAACGAAAACAACTAATGAACCCACTGACCTCAAACCAAACAGACCTGTATCTAAAAAAAAGTTTATTTAGTAATATCACTTGATGGACAAAAGACAGTCAAGTGTTTAAGAAGATCTCAGTTCTCCAACAAAACTGCACTCTGTTTGACTTTTTTCCAGGGAGTATAAAAGGCAGTTAAAGTCCATATCATGATAATTTTAACAAGGCTGGCCGTATTTTGACATACTATATACCTATGTTTAGAAAAAGTAGCTGAATAACATTCAAGACAGAACTATTTTTAACATAGTGTGAAGCAACATAAAGAAATAACTGGTGTTGAACTTGTGAGTAGATAATGATCATTATTTAAGTAAGCTAAAAATGAGAAATCTCCGATTTGCAATGTTCAATAAAACCTGAAGAAGCAGCAGAACTTTCCCCCCAGATGACAGTCACAGCTAATAACACAAATACCACCTTCCATCCCTTGCTGTTCACTTCTACATAAAAATTAAGTGCATCTAAACATCAGCATGAAAGTATACAAAGTGACATATGATTTTGCTTTTTCTACCAAGGCAAAAACATCTCTTTGAGGAAAGAGAATGTGGGTGTACAGGAGGAAATGTTAACCAATAATCTCTCCTGAAATAATGAATAACAAACAAGAAGTGATGGGTTATGTGGTCAGGTCATACCACTAAAGTTTGGGGCTGGAAGAATACAAACAAGTGCTGGTGAACTGGTGACTGAATGAAGAAGAGTTTGACCTTGCCTGGTCAAAACATCTGGATTGTAAATCTGGGAACACAGCAGCAGGCACAACCCAAAAGAACAGCCAGACTACTTTCATTGATTACATGCTCTTCCATTAATAATTTGAGCAACTAATTAAAGTGTATAGTGGAGATGAACGTCCACTGTAGATTCTGGAGGGTTCAGCATGTTTAGAACCATCTCTAACATTTTTTTGTTTGAGAGGGTGCTTGGGATCACAGGCACACACACAGTTTCTTATAAAAAGAAACAAAATAAAACAACAACAACAAAAAAAGAAATAAAAGAAATAAATGCCCTGGACTTTGTCAAAATTCAGCACCCCAGATTTCTGTAGGATTTGAGGGATTCATATGCTGTAGTGGCAATTCCTGGACACTTTCCATTTTGAAAAGGCTATAATTTTAAGTTAAGAAGAGAAAGCAAAACCAAACTGGATTTCTAAAGAAGCTGAAAAACATGGTGTGAAACTAGTGAAAATGGGGAGGCAGGAGAGGCAAGCTGCTCTCCAGTAATTTGCGAGGCGTGAAAGCTGTGCTGCAGCTGCTGAGCTCAAATGGCTGACAAGCACTTGACTGTAAATGGTAAAATCGGTTCCTTTAGGGCCTGTTAAAACTGGAGGTCAAAGGGAAAGAGAAAGAACCATTATCCTTCATTTACAAAGTAGCTGCAAAAAGACATTAACTTGTTTTATGTGATGTTCCCATTATGCTGTGCAAAGGATTACTCACACTAAAAGCACACTGGGGGTGACAAGAGCCCATGTAAGGTGTGGAGAAGCTTAATGAACAGGCCTCATTGGAAAGCAGGACGTGGCCTAAGCAGATAGGAACAGTTTCCCTGACAGGGCTATATGGAGCAAGTCCTTGCAGATGGTGGCTCTAGCTGAAACAGGGAATGAGGATCTGAGAACCTGTTTTCTGTTGTCTTCAGAGAAATTGTACTCCATGTCAAAGATACCCCTCTTCATCATCAATTTCCCCTCCTGCAAGAAAAGAAGCTGGTATGTGTATGTGTATCTTGGTTAACTGACTGGGTGTGAAAGAGATAAATAGATTTAGAGCTGGAGGCATTTTCACTTCAATCTCTGTTAAGTGGCAACTACAAGTGAAGCAGAGGAAGAACTGCTGTAAGGATCCCTTTGGGTGTTGAGACAGACTTGTAGAAAGTTGGTAAAAATGACACAGCTCCTATGGCTTGACAGCAGGTTTGACTTAAGGCCTTGGAATTGTTTATTGTCTGCAGATTTAGAGTGTCCTGAGGAACTTGAGCTTATTCGAGGTTTTTTTTCTCCAGGCAGTGGCTTGACAGCAACAGGCTGTGATTAGGCTCTGGAGGATTCAACAGGTTTTTAACCTCTGACCAGAAAGATTAATAGCTAATGAATTATAGCCCCATGTATACAATAAATAAATAAATAAATAAATAAATAAATAAATAGATAGATAATTGTGATTGAATTCCTGTGGACATCTGTGTTTGTGATAGGAAGCAGCCACCAAGTCCTTGCCATTACCTTGGACAGTGCAGCTGTATTTCAGTGGCAGATGGGGCACTCTGCGCTGTTAACTTCACAGCAGCTGAGGTTCTGGTCTTTTTGGCATGTCTTTGCATAAATCTTTATACAGGTTTGGAGAAGGATCACGGAGGCAGAAATTTTCAAAGTCCAAACCTTGAGGGCTGAACTGCACCCAGAGTTCCCAAGCTTTACCAGTTAAAGCCATGATGGCCTCACAGATTTTAATAGCAGTGTAGCCACTTCATATGTACCTCTGATTCAACAGGTATTGGTACAGTTAGGAGTTCACTGGGGACACCGATCCCGCTGCACTGATGATGGGAGCTTTCATATAAGGCTGTGTATCGTCCATGTAATTGGGTGTCTGGGACCACCCCCTGCTTAGGGAAGCCACAGCAAGTCATCTCTAAACAATGATCATGGCATCTTCCTTCTCACAGTTAAAAATGAAATAGCTGAAATTTCACCTTATGGCCTAAGGACAAGTAAAAGATGTGAAGAACTCTTTTTATTTTACTTATTTATTTATTTTTCCTTGAGATTGTTGAAGCAACGGAAGGAGTAACATGGTGATATATTTTTAATCACTGAAATGCTTAACACTTAAATCTCTCTAGCTTATGTAACACAGCCCATGAGAAATGTCACAAGCTCCCCACTCAGAGTGGTAAGGATTTCTGGGTTTGTAGCCTGATGCTTTGAGGTAACATGACCACTGATTGCCTTCTGCTGCAGGACGTCCATCTATCAAGTATGGCCACCCAGGAGGCACCCCATAAGGAGATCAGCTGTCCTGTGAAGAGACTTTGGTACCTCACTCTGACAGCCAACCCAAGGCAAGTTTTCTTCAACTCTGAGATGGATCCCTAAGGAGCAACAGTAAACCCAGCCAAACAGGTGCTGTTTGGTCCAACACTAAAATAACCAGGAAAAAATCATGAGGAGGAAGAGTGAAAACTGCTTTCCTCTCTGGACTATAGAAAGGTGCTCCCCTGCTTTCTGCTACATGGTTTCCAAAGTGGGAGCAGACAAAGCCATGCTGCCATGCTAGTCTCCCTTTGGCCCCATTGCCTCCAGTGCTGCTTTGGATAAGAAAGATTTTACTAACACAGATATGCTCCAAAATTTGTCCATCTTCACAGGCTAGCTGGGCCTCTCTGCCACCTTTTATTTCTGTCTTTTAAAAGAGCAGATGTTCACTCCTTTGCTGAAGGAGCAGGATGTGTGTGTTTGCGTGGCAGGAGCAGACCCTGCTAAGCTGGTGGCCACCTCCTGCCTGACAGAAGCCCTGGGAAGAGTAGTGCTGATCCCAGGCTGAAGTCCCATGCTGGGAGAACACCACTGTCCTGTTTCTGGGCCTGATGTTCATGCACTCATGCAGGATGTATGGCAGGTTTAGGATAGCTTTCCTGGAGCAGGGCCTTCACAGCTGTGAACCACTGCTTCATGTAGGTGGCGCCTTTGGGGCAGGAGAGATGTTGAGGAGTGGGCTATAAGGCATAGAAGACCTTAATACTCTGGTTCTGCAGAGGACACTGAATCTGATATTCCCACTTCTTGGGTGAATGTTTTTTCTTATGCCTACAAGGCTGTAATCTTTTCCAAGAACTTCCTGCTCTGCCCTCCATGTAGTCCACGGGGGATTTCAATGTCCAGCTCCATTTTTTGGATATTATACCTAAGGCAGGTACCCCTGTTCCCATGTGAACTCAGCCCTTGGTGCAAGGATAATCCCATTTAGCTGGTGTGGGAGTGAAAAATATATTTAACTGGGCTGGTGCTGGGCTGACACTGCTCTGAGGAGGCATGGAGTGCACTAGGGGTTTTGAGAAACTGGTGCGGAGCCTGTGTGAACTGAACCATGGCCTGGTTCATTAGTGAGCTAACCCACTCCAACCTTGTATACTTCCTCTTAAATTACAAACTTCAGCTAGCAACAGCAGCAGTTGTATTATTTTCTCTGAAGAGACATAGGCTTACTTCTTCACCTCAGGCAGCTGAAGGACAGAAGGTGAAAGTGAGAAGATGAAATATCATTAAAAATACACAATAGTTACTCCTGGCATTTTTATAACACTCTATCCCAGACTGCAAGCAGCACAGCTAAGAACTCTGGTTCAAATGCCTCACTTCACAGTAGCCACAACTTAATCAGTCACTGATGACGCCCTGTTTGACCGTACCTTGGCTTGTCTGCTGATCCTAACTACTTCCTCTGCTGAAGGCTGGTTTGAACCACAATTCAAAACATTTATGTTATTCTTACTGTGGAAATAAACATTGTAAATCAATTCTCACTGCAACACCCTTCACTAGCTTTAGTGTTCATGAAAGAATGCACAAAAACTGCCAGTCTTTGACTCACCAACCCTTTGACCAGGCCGTTAATCAGAGACATCTATGTATTGCAGTCATTATTGGATGGGGAAAAGGATATACAGGCAAATCCATGGGCACAAACACTACTGCAGTGAGTCCTAGTGTAGCCATGCCATAGCTCTGAGTTTTGGAGGTGACCTGTTTCAATTGCTGTTTCAGGGACGTGGTGGGCAATGTCACTGCTCCTTGGGGTAGACACACTGTACTCCAGAAGGCACTTTAGAAAACTTCTACAAGGGTCCTTTTTAAGAAAGTGCATAAAGCAGCTCAGTGATAAGAGTCACAAATATTCAGTTTCAAGATGTTACCTTTGATATTAGTAGCTGTCTGTACAGAATTTTATCTGTGTATTGAAGCCAGCCCCAAGCTCCCTCCTCCTCTGAGGGCCACGTGGCTTGCAGCAAGCCAACTCTTTGGCAGCTGACTCCTCTTCTCCACGCTGCATCCCTGGCTCAGCTCCCACCATAGCCTGATGCTGTTTTCTCACTCATGCCCAGCACCAACAGATTATTTGACAGCCTGCTGCTATTTTTACCTTATAGCTTCTTTACTCAGCTGTCTCAATCAGTTGCTGCTTTGTTTATCCTCCCCTTCTGTCTGCAAAATAGAAGGCTGAGGGCTTTCAACTCTTGCTCCCATTACCACTCTCCTTGAAGGCTTCTCTGTAAGACTTTCTTTAAAGTCAGCATCTTCTTTCTCCATCTCAAATCTTCAGCAAGCACAGAATAACATAAATGTTATCTTGTGTCTGTCTCTTCCATTCTGACTGTGATGGACAATGACAGATTCTAGTGCTCACTCACATGCCAAGCGAAGACAGAGGGGAGAGCAAACCCTTATTTCTCAAGACACCAGCTAAGAACCTTAAGTGAGGCAAAGGAAGAAAATGGTTCAGCAGTAACAGAAGGTCTTAGTAACAGATGGCAGAGTAGACAAGCTGGCTTGTGTTTGCTTGTGCAGCAAGGCCTTTTGTGACAGTCTTCTGGGGGGACTGTTTCACGTGAGCAGTAATTTTACTGGCTGGCAGGACAACACTGCATTGAGAGCAGTTCCTTTGTACAAAGATCTTTACAACACTCACAGCTGCCTGTGAGTGGTTTTCACACTTCTAGTTTATATTTTGAGTAGATAAAAATGCTTTTATTGAAAATTTTTCATGTCAGGAAAGACTAATTTAGTTGTTCCTGTAGTTGTGCTGTATGGCATTTAATTCCTAAGGCTCTTTTCTCAGGGTATACCTAAAATTAGGCTGTATCAACACAGAATGCTCTTATGCAGTTACTTAGTTTAAAGAATGGCTTCATATTCTCCAGCAGACAAGCCATTAATAAGGCCTAAAAGCCAGTAACCTCTACCTTATCTCCTGTGGTTTAAAGAAAGGAAAGAAACCAGACCACAATTTTACACCAGCTCTAGGCAATGAAAGAAACTTTTGGATGTTGACCAGTAGCACACAAGTTGTGTGACTACGAGTAAGGCATAGGGTTAGTGGCTTTCTTGTAGGGCTGTGACCACCAGCTCACCATATTTCTATTCTAGATCTCTAGGCAAGAATAAAATACTTCCATAGGGCCTAAAATCCTGTCTTGTCAGGTGAGCAGTCAGTGGTACCTCTACCTTTTGTCTGACCCAAAGATCTCAGCTCTGAGGCAGGTGAGGACCTGTTGGTGCCTTTGTTGGACCACTGCTGCCATCTCACTGCCCTTCCTCTCTGTGCAGGCACAACTACCCTTAATCCTTCCAGCATTGTACAGGAGGTGACCTTGAGTGTGTAAAAATTTATTACAGACTGTCATTGGAAATCTCATTAGTTGGTTAATTTGAAAGCTGAATGATACCCCAGCCACACGATAATACTCTTAGCTTTCACTTCCTTGTGCTTTTGCAGACAGCCATGCTGTAGGTGCACCCTCAGGTTTAACATTCCAGCTTATAACCAGCCATTTCCATGCTCTTCTCACCTGGGATGCTAAAGTTTTCTGTCATATTGTGGATTATCCATCTGTTGTTACAGTATTTTCAAACAGTTGAGAAGTGGTTCTCATGTCAAGCTGCTCAGCAGGATTCCTCTTGGTCCATCTTACTGGAAGGTGTTCAGATCAAATAAATACCCAGGGGTCCAAGTTTCTATAGCTCCTTGTGACAAAGGTCTCAGTTTCCTGCCTTGTTCTAATGATCATTTTAGGCTATGTGGCCTATGCTAGCAGAAGGTTTTAAGAACAAGCATTAATAGATACAACATCTGCATTATAGTTCCCATTTTAAAAAGTTATGTGGTTATGCAAAAGCAATGCCAGGTCTTCTAACTTTCACTATTTAACTGCAAGTATTTTTCAGATTGTCAGAAGAACTTACTGCTCACTGAGCTGTGAATATATAAAATGACAATTTGAAATGCTTGTCCATTTTTAAAAATACCCTGTCCTTGGAGGCAAAGAAACAGCAAAACCAAATCATGGTTGATGATGATATGGCAAATACCGTAAGGATTTCTTATTTCCTTTAGCAATCTAATGTACATTTTTGGGAAGGGTTGTTCACTGAAATACTCTGATTATAAAAACCTAATATCAAGGTTAGGTTGACTTAGTCAACAAATCCTAGGACACTCTGTCTTGGCAGGGAAGAGAAGCAGAACAAATTCAGTTCATGTGGAGGAAGGACAGATGCCTCCTTTAGAGGACAAAGGAATCAGACCAAGTGTTAGATTTAGACTTTAGGGCTGAGATGGAAAGAACATGACTCTCACAACAGTCAGGCTTGATTACCCATCTCTTTACGTGCCTCCACTCTAAGTGGGATTTTGATGACAATTCAAGCTACTGAAAGGCATGATTTTAGCAGTGAACAAACTTCCAAATTTCTAATTTCCCTTGAAGTGAGCCATGCACCTGTGAGAGGATCTTAGTACATAAGACTCATATGTAGAGTTTTGTGCAAGCAATAAAGTGTCTAAACAGTAGGGACAGTTTACATTTACAAAAGTGTTGTAACCTTCTCTTGGTTTTCATAAGAGTGAAATAGTTTGAGTACTGTTCTTTCCAGACACTAATTCATGTATATGTAGACCAAACATGGAATATTTGACTACCAAGAGTAGACTGTGCTGAAAAATTATGAGTCTGTGAAAACAGGGAACTTCAGTGCATAGTGATTTGCAGGCTTAACTACAGCAGTTGCAATGGGTGACAGATGTAGTAATTAAGAAATACAGCCCAACAAAAATTACTTCATTTTCTAGGAGTGACATGGAACATAAAGCTGATAAATAATCCTCTGGGAATCTACTGCCTGTCACATTTTATTGCTATTATGAAATAGTATTATTCAATAAAATTAAAAGAAAAAGACAGGACTATTCATTTACAAGGCAGTATATTGATATAGCTTACACTGCTAACAGTCTACTCAAAAGTCTCTATGTCCAAAGCCATTTAAATTGCAAACCCATTTACCATGACTATCTCTGACCTAGACACTATTAGATTAACCAACGTATTTAGGTGACCTCGTCTATCAAAAAGCTTCCAACAAATCAACAAAGATTTCTAGAAATAATCAAAAACCTTACACCAAGTGGTGACATTTTTTCACACTACATAAATAGCTCGTATTTAAAATATGAGGCCATAATTGTAAAACAAAATAAATAGTTTTTTTGTTTGTTTGTTTGTTTTAAATAATCTATATTTGAACAACCACCAGAGGCTGCTAGAGACTGCAGCCCTTTCACCCCTTTCCCTCCCCATTATTACAAGTTTGCTGGTCTCCCTTGCAGTGTTACTTGTCTTCAAGAGCCAGAAGGTTTGTAGTGATGGTTTTTCCTGTATGTCAACTGGGATAATAATTAACTGATCAGACTTTTCTGCAGTGACCCTTAAGCAGTATTGCCTAGACTAAGAATGTAAAATGTGGATTAAATTCTGCTTTGAACTATGATAGTTAAAACATAGCTATTCTGAACTTGTAAAACTGAGAAAGCATTGAAGTCCTTTGGCCATGTTGTTATTTTTAAATCCCATAAAAATTCACACAGAATATTTTACCACGGAGATAAAATTTCTACCCCAAAGATCTTACAGTGTCCAAAGGTCCAAAAAGACCCAGGTACATTGGCTGTAGGCTAAAGGATTCATTAACTGGAAGTGCGAGAAAATCAAATATTACATATTGATAAACACAATGTCTAGTCCTCTGCTGTAACTCTGAAACCCTCTGGCATCTCTGGATGCTCTAGAGCTCTGGAGCCTTTTGGACTTGGAGGGGGACTGGAGGTTGTGGCTAGTGGACTTATTTTCCTGACTCTCTCTACACTTCTCCACACTCCCATAAGCCCATATTCAAATGGATGGAGCAATCCTTTTCTCTCAGGTTAAGGCTGAGCCACCTACACATTGGTTGAGAAAGTCTGAGACCTTGGTCTGTCCAGACAGCAGGACAGCCAAGACTACTGCAACCCCGCTAAACTTGGTTGGTGGAAAGAATTTGGTGTAGCATTAGGGCTATGAAGAAAACTCATTTGGGAAATGCATGCAAAGTGTAGGTGGCCTCCAGGTTTTTGTTAGCGTTTAGAAAAGGTAATAAGGAATGGGCTAAATGTTGGATTGTTAGTAGAGAAACATTATTTCTAGGCAGAGATTTGTATTCGTGGTGTAGTAAGAAGGGAGGTGCAGGTTTCTAAAGAATTAGTGCTCTATGCTATGGACTTTTCAAAATCTAGGAAGTTATATAGCTACTATATCTTAGGTTTCTGGTAAGTGTCTACATTTTATCTTCTTTTAGATGCAGGTGGTTATATATAATGATACTTTAGAGCTTTCTTCTAAGTGCCAGAATTGTTTCTGCATGTGTACTACAATATATAACTAAATAACAGTAGATTAATTGAAAGTGACATAGCCTAGGTTAGATTATTAGCATAACTTTAAAGTTCTTTACTGTTGCTGCAAATTTTACTGTTTTGTTGTTGTTATTTGTTGTTGTTTGTTTGTGTTCTAAACAGTTTTCCAGATCAATGCAGAATTAATAAATTCCATTTTAAACAGACAGTAGCAGCACTTCCTGTTTGTCTAAACAATAAATTACAAAATAAATAAATAAATAAATAAAGCATCATCTGGCAGGATGGGATACAAGTTATGCTCATACACCACCAATGACTGTGCATCAGCATAAAACCTTCTGCTCTCCTGTTTCAGTTCATAAAAGCTTTAAAAATCTTAAGTCTACCAACAAGAATTTTATTAGCTTGGCTACTGAAGTCAGAAAGCAGTAAGTGCTGTTTATCTTAAGGACCCCAAGAAAAGTGATTTAAGTGGTTGAATAAATATGGATAAGGAAAAAAGAGAAGACACATTAAAAGTGTACACAGTAAAGGCTTTTAGATAAAAGCTTGTTAGAAGTGAAGCATACTGAATAACAGCAACGCCCAAGCTGCAGTGCTGGTATCCCCTGCTGTGTTGCCCTTCTGAGACCTTACATCTGGGTGTCCATTCCTGGGCAGAGCATGAGCTCCAGGCAGGGAATGCAAAGTAGGTGTAGCTCCTAGGAGATGCAAGGAGAGGATTGTTGGTTCTAAGAGCTGCCTGATGTTATGGGGTTTATAGTCCCTTTATAGCCCATGAAGGATCAGTTATGGCCCTGTCGCACCTGACAGGGGATTGTCCCACCAGATCTTTCAAAGAAGTTTCCATAACTTTCTCTAACAACTCGTTCTGACTTTTGCTCTTTGACACCTTCCTTAATGCTGATCAGGAATATCTTCTCTTGCAATGTAAGCTCATTATTTGTCTTCCCCCCTCTAAACACAGAGAAGAAATTATTATCTTCTCTGAAGCAGCCTTTCATGTAAAGACTTCTGTCCCTAGCTTTTTTTTTTCTTCTGTAGGCTAAATAGCCTTTCACCTTTCCTCAGAGGCCATCTTCCTCAAACTTCTGGCTATCCTCTCCTCTAATCCTTTGGCAAATTGTCAGAAGTGCAAAGCTGGAAACTAGAGCTATGACTTTATCAGTGCCATGTGTAGCAGGAGACTCATTTCATGTGACACAGAGTCTCAGTTTTTGCCTATACAGCCCAGTCAGCTACTGCAGCAATCTGAGGTTGCAGATGAGACAGAACATAAGTCAAAGATAACCAAATTATACAATTTTCCAATTCTTCTCTGTGTATTTATGTAGCTATTTTCTCCTAAATGTTAAACCCTAAATTTGTCCCTAAATGCTACTTTTTCATATAAAACTGTCAAGAACATTTTGAGTTCTAAATCTTGCATTCAGAAGAGTGTCTGGTTCCTTTTTAGTCCCACTAGTCCCTTTTGGTATTGTCTGCAAATTTAATTTGAATATTCTGTCCAGTCATCTAGAACAGTAAAGAAAATATTAAATATTACCAGACTCTAGAGAGACTGCTCAGGGTACCCTTTCATTTTGGCATTGGCTCATGAATAACTACTGTTTGATTACAGTTTTCCAGCTATTTTTGCTCTCACACTCTCGTGGCTCCCCTAGCTTGATGATGAGAATGTCATTCAAAAAGCACTAGAAGCCAAGATACAGCATCTTTTGTTTCTCTTCTATCACAGTGTTTCCATGTCACATAAGGCAGTTAGATTTGGCAAAAGCAAGACTTGTTAGACTAATCCATGTTGCCTTTTGTGCTCCCCTCTCCCCCTCCCTTTTTTATTATGGTTGTTTGGTTTGATTTTTATTTTTATTTTTATTTTTTTTTGCGGGGGAGGAAATGGTGGCTACAAAAATTACAAAATTGTAACTGAACTGACATGTTCGAAACTCCTCCTTCTTTTATTTTTCTCTCTCTCTCTCTCTCTCTTTTTTTTTTTTTTTTTTAATATAGGTACTGCATTTTCCTTTTCTAAGAGCCTGGCATTCACCCATCTTCTGCAAATTCAACAAGATAATGACTGATGTCTTGGGAGATTCCCTGCTTTGGAAACAAACCAAGGGTGAAGTTCATCATACTAAGCAGATATTAAAGACCTTACTTATCTAGCTATTCTGTAATCCATTTTTACCTGCGTGAGGGATGAAATTTTGTTCAGCTGTACAACCAGTAGTCATATCAAGGTCAGTTCAGGAATCAAAGTTTTTTTGGAAAACAAACTGCTTTTGTTTTCCCAGTCCACCATATTAATTTTAAATATACTTAAGAAAGAAAGAAAGAAAAAAATAGAAGAAGAAAAAAAAACCATCTAGTCTTTTATGATGAAAAAAAGCAAACACAATATGGCTGCTGCCTTGTCAACTCAAGACATAGAAAAAAAAGTCATGGCAGACACTCTTTTGTCTTACTTTGTGCATCCTGTTCAATACACAGAGGTCAGACTTGCTCCATTAACAGAGAAAGGAAATGTCTTCCTGTTCTCATAGTGAGATGCACACACTCTTACCGTGCCATTAAACTGTTTTGCTGTCAGCCTTGGTAATGTTGCCTTTTTTATGAGTATTGTTAAAATATTTACTGGCTCTTTTTATTGTTAATCATTCAAAATCTGATTTTAAGCTTTCTCCCTGTTCCAGCTGCAGCTATTTTTCACTGGAAAGAGCAAGTATATTTCTGCATGGGGTTTATCTCCATGACAAATTTCTATTGCTAACTATATCTACTGGAGAACTGTTCAGAAAAAATAAATGGTTTAGCGGGAAAAGTGTATTAAAAATAGGTTATCATTGCACAAAATATATATATATTCAGACAAAGGCCATGCATGAAAAAAATGTCTGCCTGAGAGGAATGCAACATGGACAGTTGTAATAGGCAGCTAGCTCTTGCAACAGCATTTATTTAACTACATCATAACAATTCAAATTCCCTTTCAGCACTGTGGCTACAACGAGCTAAACAAACGCTCATTTAAACAGTCTCCTTGTTCCAAAACACTTTCCTTAAACTGTTGTTTAAAATCTACAGAGAAGAATGATAGATGAATGCAATCATACAGGAAAAGCAACCCTGAGGTTGCTGACGATTACAAGTACATCACTGTATTTTTTATTCCACTTTCCATACATGCCTTGGGGATAGTGTGGTTCCAGAACCACCAGAAGTTTATAACTGTCTGAAAATTATTTCAGAATATTATTTTCCTCCTGCACTAAGCATGGATAGTGAATATGGTAATACCAAGCCCAGAAGCACTGACAGACCCAGAACTACATTCTGGAACAGAGTGCAAGACACAGTGCCTGCGCAATAGCCCTCACTGTGTCTCAAAGGGACTCCCACCAGCTAAAAATCATTAGAACCTCAACTGCATACAGCCACACTGTCCTTAAAAACCACTACTGACTATCCTTAAAAACTACTACTATTTTCATAACATTTTTTTTTTAAATTAAAATTAAACACAAGTCTTTGCACTGGAGTGGTAACCAGCAGTCTCCACCAGGTTAGTTCCCATTGTGTGAAGTTCTGCATGTATGTCTGTACATACAGAACCACACTTTGTATATATACAAATATATATGTATATATGTATATACATATATACAGTTGCCTTAAGTTCTCAAACTGAATGACTGAGAAAGGCAGAAGAGAGCACACTGACGTGAAATCATCTGCCTGTAAGTGCAAAGCAGGTGGGTACCAGAAATAGAAACACATCTGCATCTGTAGATTACAGCTGGGTGCTGTAAACTTTATTACCTTTCTTTTTTGTGCCTTCAGGGCATGGCTGATGTTTGCCACGTCTCTTCAAATCTATACATTCATTTTCATTTGGTAGAAAGTAAAGCATTAGAATGTAAAGATGGGAATATTAAGAGGCTGATGCAGACCACACTTCTGATCTGGATGTGACTAGGTATATATACAAACTGAGGTCTAAAAGCCCTCCCAGGTCCACCAATTTCCCCTTTCTAGAGTTTTCTTTGTCTTTTTGGAGCCTTGGTGCTGGAAGAACTCCTGATGTGTACCTTAAATGTATCTGCAAATTCTAAATTTTCAAGACATTGCCCACTACCAACTCTACAATTCACATAAATGTAAATGGTATTCAAGGACAAATGCATGAGCCATGTGCCCCCAAACACTTAGCATATAAAGAATGGATTGAAGTTGGGTTTGGTTAAGTTTCTATCCATGTATCTCCCGCCACTGTAAATCATTTCTGTAGGCAAACGAGAAAATAAAGTATTTGCAGAGTTATTATAAAAAGAAAATATGTCCTAGAACTTTGTCACCTGACAAAGTAATGACCCTGTTTTCCATGAAAACAAGCTTGTTGCTGTCTATTTGGTACAAGAATTGTATGTGTTCAAGAAAAAAGAAAAAAAAAAAAAGGATACAGGCCCAATGCTAAAGAAAAGCACATTTGCACGATAATACGCTGGAGACATTCAAGAACAGTTCATTTTTAAGTGATGGCAGGTCCTGCAATGTTGCCACAGACAGTGTAAATTGTTGGTCTCCTAGGCTAGAGCTGCCATAAGACAGTATTTCTCATAAGTAAATAACTTCATTGTGTAGCACAGGGAAAAAAAACATCATCAAGCCATCAGTAAATATGGGCAAGACAGTGACATTTCGTAAGTCTTCTAAGGAAGGTGGAAAGCTTAAAAATAGGTCTTCACTTTGCACCTCCCCTACATTCACTCTATTTTTTTCCCCTCTGTTCATCACATGGTCATTGCAATCTGCTCAAAGTAGCCTTCAAAAAGTCCACAGGTGTTGATTTTTCTAGTCTTCACAGAACGCTAATAGGCTATGTTATAAAAACACAACTAAGACAACTCTGGTACTTTGAGTTCAAGAATGGTAGTGAAATACATAGCAGGGAAGGACTGAGGGAAATAGCTCAAAATAAGGAGTGTTTGAAGTACTCAAACATGTTCTGTGCAAAGCTTTGTGTCACATTGAAACCTACATTTGCAGCTATATTTTAAAATTACTAAAGTTATTTCAGCACCACCACTAGATTCATGAGTTGGTTATATGTAACAGATATCATGAATAGAATACTGATTTTTAAAAACTGCTCAAAATTTAGTAAAACTTTCTAATCAAATCTTGTTAATTAAAAAATACACCTCTATATACTGATATATTGATATATCAGTATATATATACTGATATTGATATATCAGTATATATAAATATCAGTATATCTATGTATTGATGGTTGACTTGCATAATGAAGGAAAATTAAATTACCTGTTCTACTTAAATGTCTCTATACTACAACCTACAATCATTGTATGAGTAATAGTTATAAGCATCTAAAAGAAAAACACAAAACTGAAATGTGAGCTTCCCCTACACAGATGCAAATCTGGGGCAGTACCTTTGAAATCAGAGCATGTTACTTGTGAATATCACACTTGTTCTTTGCTGTTTGTTGATACTATTAAGATGAATCTTTTAGCTTTCTACCGAGTTTCATTGCTGAACAATCTTACCCAATATTGCTTCCCTAAATCATGGGAGAAAGAATCAGCACAGCATTCTCCTCTACAACAAAGCTAATGTCACTATAGACACAGATTTTAAGACAGGTGTGAAACTCTAACCTGTGTCTGCAATTGGTCTCGGTAGAACACTTTTGTAATAGGTATGGTTATTTACTGCTTGCTAAAGAAACAAGGGAATAATAGAAGAAATAGTAAAATTGCTGTGAAGCAATTTATTGATTCTTGTGAAAATAGCAGGCAGTAAGAAAGGCGGGGAGCTGCAAGATAATGGGGGAGGGGATAGGAGATAGAAAATAATTGTAACTTGTGTAATATTTTCCTGGGTTGTGATAATATCTGGAGGGAGAGGGGACTGAGCTACTCTGATTCATATCTAGTAGTCTTTTTGTGTTTGCATTTCAGACTAGGCATAAGCAGTGTTTTGAACACTGAAACACTAAGGTAATATTTCAGTGCTTCCTGAGAAGTTACAGATATCATGTCTATGACAAAACAAGGGAGCTTCCATTGGTCCATTTTATCCTGATGTATACATTGCTTTCATGGCTTAAAGTAATAGTTTTTGAATTTTAACATTGCAGCATATTAAGGTTCCTTGGTACGCTCATTTCATTTGAATAGAATAGGCAGAAATCCAGCTCTTGGGCTTTGTGATGAATATGAAATTGACTTTCCAGAAAGAATTGTTGGTGGGTAAGTTGATTTGTTTGAAAGTTAAACCAAACATTCATCTTCTTAAGAAATTCAGCACCTACTGCCATCCATCTGGTTCAATAAAATTATATTAACAATTAAAAGGAGATATGGATAATTACCAATCTTTGGAGGCAAGGTCCATGAATCTCTAAGTCTATGGCTACACATGATTTCTGTCCTTACTCCATAAACATGGGAGGTACTCTTCACTTAAAAATGTAAATAACTTTTTGCTATATGGATTTGCAATTACAATAATCTCAAAATGGCTGCTGTAGGCAATTGCTCTGAATGCATTAATAGTAAATCCATGGGGTTTTAACATCTGGTTTTTGAGCTAGTGGGCAGTTGGATCCCTGTTAAGTGTGACTAATGAGAAAATAGTCATAAATTTGGATGCATTTGCCAAAGAGGAGGGGATGGAGTTCCATCCTGTTCTTGGGGGGAGCTAGGATGGGGACCTTCAGCTGGATAGGGGATACAAGGATAGGGGAAAGAGGACAGATCCTGCACCCAGCAGTGGGTGACCAAGATTGTGCCAAAACTACCTCTGATACTACCTCGATGATTCTAAGCATTTCAGAAATTAAGGTCATTCATGGAAAATGAATGCTTTAATAGAACATATAGCAGTGCTGAGATGGAGTGAGAGCCGAGTTGGGGATGTGCTGCATGATGTCAGGCCATCTTGGATCCTCTGCTTTGTTCAAGAGAATCAGTTTCTGAGAGATTAATAGCAAAAAGCATCGGTTTTGCTTGTGCATTGGAGAGACTTCATTTTTCTTAACATGCTACCTCTTGTTGCTGAATAAAACCAATTGAGATTTGGGAGGGAGAAGTATTATACTGAATAGTCCAGAGAACTTGCTTTCACCAACACCTCAGAAAATGTGTTTGTTAATGGAGAGGAGAATTCAACTTTTACTATTGGGTCCTGCAATGGATCTGTACTATGTTTTTGCATCAGATTGGTTGAGGAGGCTTGGAACATATGTGTTTTTTCACTTAACTGGCCTAGGATTATGGTAGGAAATAATTGTTTATGGTACAATGGAAAATATGAATGAAAGGTTCTCGTGGAGAGAGGAGAAGAAATGAAGTGCTAGGTCCTGTTGCTAGTCTCTGATTTGTCTGTATAATTTAGTTACTTACATTCATGCAACTCTGAAGTCTAGTCTACTGATTTAAGTCAGAATTCATCAGAAAGTTATCCATCTCATTTATTTTGATGAAACTTTACCTAGAAATCTGATACCCTATGAATAGATCAGACTTCCTCAAAAGTATCACTTTCCTCTACCCCAAGGTAACTTGGGCAGTAGGTACAGAAACTGTATTTAAATGTTTGTGTAGGCAAAAAATCTTCTAGGAGAGAAAGAATCCAATTATCTAGCAGCTCTCCTGTCAGAAATGGTTATATTAAGATTCATATGATCAGGATGGCTTTTCTGATGTATTGTAGTAATATATGCATTCACATGGAACATAGATTTTTAAAGTATTATCAACCAGCTTTTTCACATCAGCTAAGAGGATCTTTTTCTTAAAGGCATTATATTTGCATCTGTCAAAATGCTTAACTGACAGGGAGGGGGAGGGATAAAAAAGACACTTGTCTTTCAATCCCTCATTTTTTTTCTAAAATTCAGCTTTCCTTGTTGTAGTTTGTTTGTTTATTTGCTAAGACCTCTATTTTATAAATAAATTTTATATAGTTTACAGTTTACCTCTATATAAATAAACTTTTTTTTTTTTTTTTTATAAATATATTTTATTAATGGAAATGACTTACCTGCTGATGTGTTCTGCAGTGAACCTTGTTCAGTTGCTTAGGTTGTGCATATAGGCATTAACAAAGCAGGTAACATTTCAAGCAGTACTAAGAGTCTGAAGTATTGTCTTCATGTAATCAGTAAAAAACATAGCCAATCAATGACTTTTGAAATAGCAGACTGGTTTGAAGTGTAGTAGCCAATTGTGCACAATATCTAACATCACATTATTATCACAATATTTCTAGGAAGCTTTTCAATTAGGATCTAGGGCAAGAAGGAGCTGCATCAGAGAAGGTTCAGACGGGGTGTAAGGAAAAGGTTCTTAACCAAGAGGGTGGGCAGGCACTGGAACAGGCTCCACAGGTCACAGCACTGAGCCTGTCAGAATTCAAGAGGCATTTGGACAACACTCACAGACATAGAGTTTGATTTATAGGTAGTTCTGTGAAGAACCAAGAATTGGACTCACTGATCCTTGTGTGTCCTGTCCAACTTGGGATATTCCGTGATTCTATGATTCTAAGTGCCCCGTGACTGCTCAGGAGCATGTCATCTTTTTCTGAAAGGATAGACTTGAAATCAGATTTTGATTTAGTTTTCTGATAAGACCTTTACCCTCTATATAAAGAGTGCACAAGACTGTTAAGTCTTAATTGACCCAAAATGAAATGATGTGTCAATACCATTCCAACAATATTCCACAATATGTTTCTACATCATATCTTCTTAAAGAAAAGCATAATAAATTTTGGTATAGCCCTTCTCCATTATGAGCTGCAGAAGAAAGTGTGAACAATTTCTTATTCTGAGTTCAAAGTTGGCAGTGAAGAAGGATCCATATCAAGAAAGATGTTGAATAGATTTATAATAAATATAAAGATCATTGTAGAGCCCAAGGAAAGTATTGAGAGTTGTCTTGTTATACATTACACTGACACTTTAAGTATTTGTGCATTATAATATACAGAGTGTAACATCAGTGTTAATCATTATAATGATGTTGCTCGTTCACTTAGAGGATTTGGGGATTGGTATATTTGCACTGTCACAGAACAATTTCTATATATTTGTATGTATGTTTAGACAATAATAACTGTTTATTCTCTTATAGAAACTTTTCATATTCATTACTTTACTGTTCTACTACCATCCTGTTGCATTTATTAGAAATGTCATAATTTATCAACCTCTGTGCAGAGAAAATTTTGCAGATTAAGAGTGTATATTTATTTATTTACTACTGCAGAAATATCTATACGCCAATGGCATCTTTAAATGTCCTGTCTGTGTAGATAAGAACACATGGACACTTGGGGGAGTTGGCTCATATCTACATGTCACCAGAAGTAGATCATTAACTTTTAAGGAAGAGAAATGCTGTACTGCTTTTTCATATCACTGTGGTGTCTTTATAGCCTCCTGCCACGGGCTAATTTCCATGTCTTCCAGCTGAGCCATTCTGTTTCAGAGCTGTGATGGCAAAATTTAAAAATTGGTTTCCTTGCTTTTTTTTTTGTTTTGTTGTTGTTTACTTAGATAAATGAGCAATACAAAGAACATTTTTCCTCCTCTTCTTAGCAAAGCACACAAGTGCAAGCTTGCTTTACATTGCCCTCCACAAGACAGAATTTCTGAAGAGCTTTGATTCAGATCCTCTATTTCTAATCCTGGTTGAATGCAAAATTCTTATTGACTAGAGTGGGTGTAGAAGATAGCTCTTAATTGCTTATGAAAATACTGCAGAAATAGCTTGAAACACTGTATAAAGTGATTCTGTGCTTGTATATCTATATGATCTTGGACCATTACTTTAAAATATGGCAGTGTTTTGTTTTTATAGTGGAAGCTACAGAGGCAGCTGTGTGTATTGCTCATATAAATGGAAAATAGTTCTCAGTTGTATTTTGTCTTTGTCCTGCTGACTCTCTCAGATGGTTACTTCTACTTTCAGGCTTGAAACCTTGAGGACTATTCCAAACTAGCATATGGTATTTTTTTTTGTATTCTCCATTCATTAATTGCAGATTTCATCTTTACTTAAATACTTGTCTTTAAATTCTATTTTAGATATTAATGTACTACAGTAAACATTTTCTGGGCTCCCCAGTACAAGAAAGACAGAGATCTCCTGGAAAGAGTCCAGCGGAGGGTCAGAAAGATGATATGGGGCCTGGAGCATCTTCCCTACGAAGAAAGGCTGAGAGACCTGGGTCTGTTCAGCCTGGAGAAGAGAAGGCTTAGAGGGGATCTCCTCAGTGTATATGAATATCTGAGGGGTGGGGGACGGAAGGATGTAGCCAACCTCTTCTCAGTGTTTTGTGGGGATAGGACAAGGGGCAATGGCTGCAAGTTAGAGCACAGGAAGTTCTGCACTGACATGTGAAAGAACTTCTTCACGGTGAGGGTGACGGAGCACTGGAACAGGCTGCCTAGGGAGGTTGTGGAGTCTCCTTCTCTGGAGATATTCAAGGCCTGTCTGGATGCCTACCTGGGCAGCCTGCTCTGAGGAACCTGCTTTGGCAGGGGGGTTGGACCCGATGATCTTTCGCGGTTCCTTCCAACCCCTACAGTATTGTGATTCTGTGATTATTTTAACATTTCTCATTTCTAGATCAAAAATCCAGTGCTGTCCATGAAGCCATACTGTGATAGAGTGAATAAACTCTTTGTATGATTATGTTAAATTTAGGAATATATTACAGCATTATCCTGTAGGGCCTTGAGTATACATTACTTAATGTTATCACCAAAAGTAGTATATAACTGCAAACAGTGATTACTTAGTGCCTAAAGCTGGTACATTTTTATGTCTTTTTCATACTAGACAGAAATATATCTGATTGAATCTGCATTTATCTTTAGAGCAGCAGCACAATTTCAAAGCAGTTTCCCTAGCTCCCCCTCCTTCCTGCACACTGCTTTGTTCTGCAGAGCTGGTCTGGTGGCTCTGAACTAGTCTTTTCAGAGGAAATGAAACAAATCCTGTTCCAGGTGTGCATCTCAATGCACTTCCAGCTCTCCTCCAAACATAATAGGCTCTAACAGCATGTGATACTTCAGACCGCTGAGTCATGTGCATGCAGAGGGGATGTTCAATCCTGATGACTGGTCTAAACCTGGAAGTCTGTGTACAGAGAAGATGTAGGGACCTTGGCACTGACAGCTGCCATCTTCTGATCCATTCGTAGAATCACAGAATATCCTGGGTTGGAAAGAACCCACAAGGACCATCGGTGTCCAATTCTTGGTTCCACACAGTACCACCCTAAAATCAAATTCCATGTATGAGACCATTGCCCAAAGGCTTCTTGAACTCTGACAGGCTCGGTGTTGTGACCACTTCCTTTGGGAGCCTGTTCCAGTGCCTGACCACCCTACCATAAACAACCTTTTCCTAATATCCAGTTCTGTTATGCTGAATGATTTGTAAATATCGACATGTTCCTTCTGCAAGTCTTTATCAGGTATCTGTAGTTTGCATTTTTGCAAGAAAAATGTAACTGGAAAAGAGAGAGTAGATATCTGATGTGAAAAACTTCATTAACAAAAAATAAAATGAAGCATGGTGAGGAAGTAGCATAATATAGTTGCTAACAGATATGTTCATGGTATTTGCCATTGTCATGCTCTCTTGTGAAAAAATGTCTTGTACCAAGCATTACCAATGCTTATCAAATCACTGAATGTAAGTACAGATAACAAATGATTATGGCAAATCAGTTTGCATCTTGAGTTATTACTTAATACAGAGTACTCTTGCACCATCATTCTCCTCCTGGAATAGAGATCCGTAGATCTTTGACATGTCATACCCTACTTATGTGCCGGTTCAGAAAGTGAAACCTCATGCATGTTGTATAATCAACAGATTTATTTATTTATTTAATAGTTGTATGTCATTGTTGCAAAAACTTAGAAATATACAGATTAAGGAAGCTGACAGATTCTGATATAAATAATACGCTATTCCATGCCTGATATTTCCCTGTGCTCTTTTTTTCCTTTGAAATGTAAGATAATATAAATCAACATTCAAGTCTGAAGTCTTCTGAAGGAAGCAATATAGGAATTGCCTGCTCTAGCTTGAGTGAGACATGCTGAAGGTTCTATGCAAACCTTCTGACCGGCTTTGTGTACACTTCCCAGTTCTGTCACTTTGTGCTCTCACATAATGGATATGATAATAGATTTCCATTGTGTGGAAATCTAAATCCAACAAGTTGTTGAAACCAGATTCTCAAACTCATTCAGTGCCTCAACCAGTGGAAGTTAATCTCTTAAGTACTTGCAAATCTGGGCCACAGTGCCTGCAAATACATGTATAATAACAGGGATTAAAACAAGTGTCAGTACCAAAGAAGGACATAATTAAGATTTTTCTTCTAATACTTTACGGAAGTCTCAGAAACAGTAAAATTAAGTAAAAACTTTGTCTCTCTATGAGACTTGCTTTGAGCTGGAGTTGAGACAGAGAAATAACTGCAGTGTATTGTGTTCTGATATTCCCTAGGATGTATATGTTCCTGGTCATACACAGTGAGTTTAATTTAAACCAATCTGATGAGTTGTGAAGTGCCAAAAGTAGGGCTGGGAACCATAACCAGCAGGTCATGTTGTATGCAAGAAAGAATCTGGTCATGACAGTTGCATGCTCCTGTAGGAGCCTTACAAATATGTGTAGAAATTCTTTGAGCATCACAATGGATTAATACAATATCTTATTGGTTATCTTTTTGTTTGTTTGTCTGTTTTTAGTACTGACTTTATCTTCTGTTCTGAATCAAACTATAAGACAAATGTGAACATATGACAGTGTCATGGAAAAAATAGTACAGACAAAACTCTTTGGCATATTCTCCTGCTCACTGTAAATAAACTTGGCCTTTGGGCCAAACGTTCCCTCTTCCTATGTTGTTTGGGTGTTGGGGTTCAGCTGGAGATCTTGGGCTTTATATGAGCATTAATACTGTGCACATCTTAGAATGGGCGTATAACTCTAAGAAAGAGAAAAATCTTTGAGTAGAAGAAAAGAACACATTAGGTAACTCAGTGATGTTAGATAAATGAGTGGTGCAGTCATTGTGCATGTATTCTGTGCTGCTTTTCCAGCTGGAAAATAATATAGCAGAATTGGAGTAGGTATGTAGATGTCAAAATGACAACAACAATAAAAAGAAAGACAAATGAGTCAATGAAAACAGCCAGAGAAGAGTTTTAGATTAGGATTGATAACTGTTGGAAGGGGGGAAGGGAGGAGAAAATAAAACCCACAAAGCCACAACAATAACAAGCCCCCCAAAATACATATGAAATGACTAATGACATGGTAAAGGAAAGTAGGAGCTTTATTTCTTCTGCTCTGACAGTGCACAAAGAAGTGAAAGTCTATTAGATGAAAAGCAGAAAATTCCAGCATGATAAAAGCAAGCACATTTCCATATAGTATGCAACTAAAGTGGGGAACCATTACCACAGGAAATTAAAGCCAAAGCCCCTGTTGAAGCAACCAGTACAGGTACATAGGAATCAAGAGTATATGATAAGATTTTAGAAAAGGATATTAATCCTCTTCTAGCAAGACACTAGACATCAGAGTGGTTTCTAATAAGATTTCTCCATAATTCCTTCTGCACAATTCTCATACTTGTTCATGTAGTCTGATCCCTCAAGAATCTAAAGTTCCATGTCATGAAGTGTGACAGGAAGCCCATCTTCTGTAATAAGTGTATTTTACTCTCCTATTATTTGGGATATATTGCTCATGTAAATGCCTCTCTTTGTTGCTGATCTTTAGTACAACCAGCTGCATTTCATGGTGGTGCTAATTCACCAGCATTTTACAGAGTGTTCTGCTGCTCTTTAACTTGAATGCTACAAAGATGAAGCTGTTTTGCAGTGGGGGACTTTTGTTCAGAGTCTGAATCAGCTGCTTTTTTTGACGCCATATACCCAAGTACATAAATGAACTTAAGGATTTTCCTGAACATCCAAAGATATCTATTGTAATTAATATTCTCACTTGTTCTTTGAAGTATTTATACAGTTGCCAGAATATAATAGCTTGATTTCTGTATAATCTGCACTGAAAATGGTGAGGTAAAACATGCATGGGGCTTGCTGTTAATGCTGTTCTAGTTTCTAGGTGTAAGGAAACATTTTTTACTAAAGGGATATTTGAGAACCAATAAGAATGTTTCTGCTCCTTCCTACGTGAGTGCCATAAACTTGACTCTGTGACTGTGATTTTTTTTCCCAAGCTTGTCTCTGATTTATTTTTTTTTTCAGTTTATCTATTTAGTATTTAAGTATTTTCTACAAAGTTAAGTATTACCTGAGGAGCAGATGTAAATCACTTGCAGAGGAACTTTCAATTGTTTATCCTGTGCTTCATTCTGCTGTGTGCTGTTGTGTTACTGTCATGGTCTGATGCCTGTGTACACAGTTTGAAATTTACATAAATAAATAACAAAAAATAGTTCCCACACTTCTTTCCAATATTTCTCTGGAATACTAGATTTATTAGAAAGGAACAGTCTATGATCTGAATTTGTTGCATCCAAATAGTGCAGAAAAAATTGCTAGCTTTGGTGAGTCAGTGGGATCAACACCTGCTAATAGAAAGGGTTGTTTCTAGCTAATAGTGCCAGCTTCCTAGAATATCACAGAAATATGAATCACTGTAATTAAAAATGATTACAATAACATGTATTTGGTTTCTGTAATGTTCCTGTGAGTAATCTTGTTCTGTCCTCCTCCTCTTCAAAGTATTTCTTCCTAATAGTGCATAAGCTGAAATGTTTGCTGCAGGAGAAAAATAACATAATCATCAGGCTACCCAGTTTACCAATGAACAGAGCTGGCATACTGTGCAGTGCTGTCACAACTACTTGTAGTAGCTGAGGGTTCTCATAAATTCTGTTATAGCAGAAATACCACAGTCGTTTCTGTGCTGAAGATCGATTGCCAAGAAAAACAATTCATAGCTGTATAGTTTTCCATCTGACAGTCAACTGCAATGCAAAAAGAGCACACACAATGGCATCAGATGTGTGGATTGGTGATATATTAGCAATAATATAGTGATAACAACATATTGGACAAAGTTTTATTTGTGAGACTTTTCCATCAGCACAAGGTCAGAAACAAACTAGAAACAAACCAATAGGAGTCTACAGGATAGACGAGTATGGCTTAAAAATCTGATAAAGCAGAATTATAGATGGAATTGGATATGTGATATCTACTATGCAATCACTTGTTCACCAGCAAGCTCTCTTGATGTAAGTGAAGCATAAAATATTTGTAGCATAAGGCTCAGAAGGCCTTAACAAACTATTTCTGTGCAGTAACAACTTAAGATTACAGAGTGAATTCCCAGTATAAAAACCTACCTGTGTCATGCATGAACAGCAAAGTGCTATATTACAATAAAGTCAAATGGCAGAAATATAGGCATTGACAGATTATCCGTTGTCCATTTTTTTGTCCTCTCTCCTTCAGGTTGTGCTGATATATTTTTTTATTTTTTTCCCCCAGATATATGAAAAAAAAAAGCCTTCCTGAAATCAAAAACCATAATAATAAAAAAACATGAAAAATACAAATCCTTATAGTAAAGAATGAACCCTTGTGCTGAGAAAGCAGGTTATCAGAGAATCATAGAATATCTTGATTTGGAAGAGACCCACAAGGATCATTGAGTCCAGCTTCTAGCTTCATATGGAACCACCCAAAAATTAAACCCTATGCCTGAGAACATTGTCCAGACACTTCTTGAACTCTGACAGGCTTGGTGCCATGACCACTGTCCTGGGGAGCCTGTCCAGTGCCCGACCACCCTCTGGGTGCAGAACCTTTCCCTAACACCCAACCTGATCCTCCCCTGTCCCAGCTCCATGCCATTCCCTCCGATCATGTTTTGGTCCCCAGAAAGCAGAGCTCAGCGCCTGCCCCTTTGCTCCCCTCGTGAGGGAGCTGCAGGCCGCCATGAGGCCTCCCCTCAGCCTGCCCTGCTCAGGTCTGAACAAACCAAGGGGCCTCAGCCGCTCCTCAGTCTTGCCCTCCAGACCCATCACCATCTTTGTAGCCACTCTGACACTCTCTAATAATTTTATGTCTTTCTCATACTGTAGTGACCCAGACCGCACATAGTATTTGAGGTGAGGCCACACCAGCACATAGCATAGTAGGACAATCCCTTTCCTCGACCAGCTAGCAATGCTGTGACTGGTGCACCCCAGAATACAGTTGGCACTCCTTGCTGACAGGATACACTGTTGACTCATGTTTGCCTTGCTGTCAATGAGAATGCCTCAGATGCCTTTCCATGAGGCTGCTCTCTAGCCTCCTGTCCTGCAGTCTGTACATATATCCAGGGTTGCCCCATCACAAGTGCATAATCCTGCACTTGCTTTTGTTAATTTTCTTACAGTTGGTGGTTGGCTGGCCCTCTAATTTGTCAAGATCTCTCTGCAAGACCTATTAACCCTCAAAGGAGTCAAAATTTCCTCCTAATTTAGTGTCATGTGCAAAGTTACTTAGTGTGCATTCAAGTTCTGCATCCAGGTCATTAAGAAAACATTACACTGGCCCTAAATGGAGCCCTGGGGAACCACATTAGTGACTTGCTGCCAGCCTGATGTAACCCCATTTGCTGCAACCCTTTGAGCCCAACCCATCAGCCAATTGTTCACCCATCATATTATGTATTTATCTAGCTATATGCTGGACATTCTGTGCAGAAGGATACTGTAAAATACAGTTAAATGTAATGTCTTAGAAGCAGACTGTTTAGAACAGATTAATTGACCAAAAAAAAAAGGTAATTTTTCATCACTTTCTGATACTTAAAAAACAGCTAGGTAAAGTCAAGTTCTTCATTTGGAGAAAAAAATTCTAAAACAAACAGAAAGAGGAACTGCTATTTCTGCCTCCAACTACATATGATGATCTTCCCTTACCAGCTGTGGGAAAAGACCAGCTTTAGTGTTGCTTAAAAATTCACACCTAGTTGAGTTCATAATCTATGTTCCTGAAGCAAGGACTTCATGATGTGGAAAAAAGCTGGTGATCTCATCCTTCTAATAACAAACTTCCAATATTAAATTATGCATAATTTCCTTCTGATTATGACTTTCAAAGATTATGCTACTACATTGTGTTTGTTTATTATGTTACATAGCATTCCCCTGAGTACTTTGCAAGAATTCTATGAAGTCTACTATTAATTATTATTGTTGTAATTAGAGTAATCATAATGAGGCTAAGTATAATAGAGAATGTTGTGAACAGCAAAAAGAGACTATATTGCTCCAAGTTCCTATACGGGTAGACATTTGTGTGCTATGTGAAAAATATTTCTTTTTGGTAACCGACTGTCACTTTCAACACATCTTGCAAATTAAAAAAACGACAACAACAACAACAAACAAACAAACAAACAAACAAATAAACATTTGAAGTTAAAACACTACTAGAACACATCATGTTTGTTCTATCCCAATATTTTGCTTTCCCTAATCTCCCCATCTCCCATTTTTGCTTATAAATGTGCAGGTTACAATGTCTAAAATCTGTTCAGGATCAGAAGCTTTGAGTTGCTGCATCCAAAATTTATTAAAGTTATGTATTATTATTTTATATGTATTATATGTTTATTTTCCTATTCTGCTAAAATCATTCCTTGTTCTAGATGGTGTAAAATGTGAAGAGCTTACGCTTTCAGAAGATAACTGGGAAAGGGGACACTTCAATTTTGCAAATGCCTGAATTTTAGTTACCTTAAATAAAACCCATTCCTTTCAGAGGGTAAAGTCATTACAGATATTCAAAGGATGAAAATTAGAAAACACAGAATTAAATATTATAAATTACTCTGGGAAAAGCCAAAACTTGCCCAAAATTACCATAGAAAACATATATTAGATTGGACATGATAATCAATTCTTTGTATTTCCTTGGCGTTTTAGTCTTACAGATCTTCTCAAAATCTTCATATATCTTGAATTATTTCTTTATTCTTCTTGAATCTTCTTAATTCTTCACAGAATCTTGAATTCTTTGGTCCACTGGACCAGAAAAAGGTACAGGTCTGTAGCAATAATGCCACAGCTGTGCTATTGTCTAAGGATGTCATAATGGAAACATGCAGATCAAGACAACATCTCTTATTAGAGGAACATTTCTTATTAGAAAAACATGGAATCAGGAAATTCAACATCAGGTTTGTATAAGAGGACTACTGAACAAAATGTGAATAATATGCATGATTATAGTGTTTCTTAATTTCCTATTCATTTGTTACAATAGCTACATAATTGTTTTAATTTCATGTTTAATTATTTGAATATAAATCATAATTAAAAATTAAATATTTTCAAGAGGTAAACATAGTCAAGGAGTACCTTCCTACATTCTTAATAACATGTGATTAAAAAAAAAAAAGATCTGACATAGGAAAAGCAGTATATTTGGCAGGTATGTACCTTCCTGCTCTACTTTTCAAAGTAGAGCATTATCACTTCCTTGCAATGCAAAGACTCCTGGATGCTTTTGTAGAATCATAGAATCACAGAATATCCTGAGTTGGAAGGGACCCTTAAGGATCATCATGTCCAACTCTTGACACCGCACGGGTCTACCCAAAAGTTCAGACCATGTGACTAAGTGCACAGTCCAATCTCTTCTTAAATTCAGACAGGCTTGGTGCAGTGACCACTTCCCTGGGGAGCCTGTTCCAGTGTGCAACCACTCTCTCTGTGAAGAACCCCCTCCTGATGTCAAGCCTAAATTTCCCCTGCCTCAGCTTAACCCCGTTCCCGCGGGTGCTGTCGCTGGTGTTAATGGAGAAAAGGTCTCCTGCCTCTTGACACCCCCTTACGAGGAAGTTGTAGACTGCGATGAGGTCTCCCCTCAGCCTCCTCTTCTCCAGGCTGAACAGGCCCAGTGCCCTCAGCCGTTCCTCGTACGTCTTCCCCTCCAGGCCTTTCACCATCTTTGCAGCCCTCCTCTGGACACTCTCCAACAGTTTCATGTCCTTTTTATACTGTGGTGCCCAGAACTGCACACAGTACTCGAGGTGAGGCCTCACCAGCGCAGAGTAGAGCGGGAACTCTTTTGTAGCTCGGTCGAAAATCTGATCTTATCCCAGACAAAGCCAAGATGCTGCTGAACAGTGCCACCTGCCTCCATGAGGTCACACCTGCTAAACTGGTATGTAGAAAGCAAAGAGAAATGAAGTGTATATAGTAGTTGTATATCTGTTCCCAGGAATGCCAGCGTGCATCATCTAAGATGTGATACTTAATGTGCATTCAGTGCCATGTAGGTAGAGATCAGTATCTGTGAAAACCTTGAGTGCTGGCCCTACAAAAAAAAAAAAAAAAAAAAAAAAAAGATAAACCTTGAGCCTTGTTTCTTCCATCCAAAAGTGGGTACGGAGTTAGTTGGAAGTAAAACTAAGTAAAACTAGCTTCTTAGTTCACCCAACAGAAATAAAGAAATATCCATAATCTTGCTATGTTTTGTGCTGACATACAGTTTCAAACTGTTTTCATTCCTTATTCATTTTACACCTCTGCTGCATCAGGGAGGCAGGAAAACACCCCAGACCTGCATCCTTGCAGAGAATATTGCTGTAGTGGCTCAGGAATCCCTTAGAACTGGAGATTCGGCCATGAGCAGGGACATGTGCTCGGTGGGAGAGTATGGCTGTATGGGTGCTGAAGCCATGCACTCTGTTCAGGGAGAAAGAAAGATTCAATATACCACTGAAGGAACAATTTCTGTGTTTGTGAGGGTAGCAATAAGCAGTGTGATTATGTCTAAATCTCACATAGGTATTATTATTCATAATTATTATTGACAGGACAAGTAGGAACCATGGCAACCAAGGGCAGCTTATTGAAAACTGTTTTTTGCCTGTGTTCTTATTCCCGCTCCTCCTTCTACTATTTTCTTTCTGAAAACATATATAACCTTTTCCAGAACAATTGATTCCTCTGGATCAATCTCCTCCACATACTTAATAATGCCTTAGTAACCTAATCAGCTAAGAAAAGCTTTTCCTGCATTTTCTGAATCATAATATATCTGTGCTTCTAGATCATCTTCTGAAAGAAAAAAAAAAAAAAAAAAAAGATAAAATGAATCTGAAATACTTTTGTACACAAGATTTTGTAAAAATAATAATAAAAAAGTGTTCTTATAGTTGCATGATATTGTTTGCTTATGTTTATGTTATGAGTTGCCTGGAAAGGTTTGTTCTGACATGTAAAATATTTTATCCTGACAAATCTTCTAAAGTGGACACTGGAGTGTGAATGAAATAAGTCTTGGTCTAGGGAGGAGACATGAAAGTTTGCTTAAGTCTGTACAAGAGATGAGTAGAAATGACCAATGCTTGGGTTTATTAAAAAAATATGAAGTGCCAATCACCAGCCAGGTTCCTGATATGAGAACAGAGGGCATTGGAGAGGGGGCCAAATTTTAGGAGAGGGTCCATTAGATAAGACCACGTGGGGACTCTTGCTACAAACAGTAGAACCATCCAGGTATTGTAGAAAATATTCTTTTGGCTTCTTGGAGTAAAATTTTCCACTGGAGTTTAAGGTTTAGCTTTACAGTAAAGGGGACACATCTTCATCAATGATCTGGATGACGGCACTGAGTGCACCCTCAGTAAGTTTGCAGATGACACCAAGCTAGGTGCGTGTGTCGATCTGCTCGAGGGTAGGAAGGCTCTGCAGGAGGATCTGGATAGGCTGCACCGATGGGCTGAGGTCAACTGTATGAAATTCAACAAGGCCAAGTGCTGGGTCCTGCACCTGGGGCGCAATAACCCCAAGCAGAACTACAGGCTGGGAGAGGAATGGTTGGAGAGCTGCCAGGCAGAGAAGGACCTGGGAGTGATGGTGGACAGTCGGCTGAATATGAGCCAGCAGTGTGCTCAGGTGGCCAAGAAGGCCAACGGCATCCTGGCTTGTATCAGAAACAGTGTGACCAGCAGGGCTAGGGAGGTGATCGTCCCCCTGTACTCGGCTCTGGTGAGGCCGCACCTCGAGTACTGTGTTCAGTTTTGGGCCCCTCGCTACAAGAAGGACATCGAGGTGCTTGAGCGGGTCCAAAGAAGGGCAATGAAGCTGGTGAGGGGCCTGGAGAGCAAGTCCTATGAGGAGCGGCTGAAGGAGCTGGGCTTGTTCAGCCTGGAGAAGAGGAGGCTCAGGGGCGACCTTATCGCTCTCTACAGATACCTTAAAGGAGGCTGTAGCAAGGTGGGGGTTGGCCTGTTCTCCCATGTGCCTGGTGACAGGACGAGGGGGAATGGGCTAAAGTTACGCCAGGGGAGTTTTAGGTTAGATGTTAGGAGGAATTTCTTTACTGAAAGGGTTGTTAGGCATTGGAACGGGCTGCCCAGGGAGGTGGTGGAGTCACCATCCCTGGAAGTCTTCAAAAGACGTTTAGATGTAGAGCTTAGGGATATGGTTTAGTGGGGACTGTTAGTGTTAGGTCAGAGGTTGGACTCGATGATCTTGAGGTCTCTTCCAACCTAGAAATTCTGTGATTCTGTGATTCTGTGATTCTGTGACACCTCTACCTAGCTCTGTAGAGCTGCAGACATCCTAGCACAAGTCTCTCTGCCAGCTCCCTCCCTGCAAAGAGGTGTACTTTAACTGGACACGCTTGCACTGCCCAGTGCTTAGACTGTATGCTGTGCTCTGGCCACATGTGCACTGCAGATCTGCTTCTGGAGTACTTCAGAATCCCTCTAGGTGGTGAGTGGAAGATGATTTATATTTCCTTTGATTTTTTCCTCCTTGTCAAGAGACTGCATCTAAGGTACTATCTAGGCTGGATATGAAAACTTTGCTCTATGAGAAAAGCTAAATAGGGTTGAAATGGTATTTGAAGGGCAAGACAGCATGGCAAGCAGTTACCATCCACTGAAACAGATTGGTTTTGGCTATTTGCCCTCTTTGTTTTTGACATTGGATATTTCTATTATTGTTCACAAATTTGAATGCATAAATATTATCTGATGATTGGGAAAGGAAATTGCTTTAGGTAGAGCAAGTGAATGGAAAAGGAGAGGGAATTAAAGAAAAAAAGGACTACCAAGTGGTATAATGGGAAAGTGGCTTTGTTGTAAGCATAGAGGAGGAAATACTTAACATTAAAAAAAAAAAAAAAAAAAAGAAAAAAGTAAAAAGAACTATATACAAAGACTCCTGTGTCACTGGAACTGAACACAATGAAAAAGGGTGCTTTTCATTGTACTGTATCAATCTGTACTTAGCAACGTAACTGTACAGGTTGAAAATATTATTCAGCCTGGATAAACAAGGTAAGGCCACCAACAAGTGCAAAGAGTAAGATAACATTGCAGGGTAGGGAGAGATCTTATTTGCTGTTGCATGCCATCAGGATGGTCAGAAGATATCAAAGGGTCAAAAGTCCACAGTGAAAATTATATAGGCAAAAGAGTATAACATAGATTCAGCAGAAAGGTCAGATAAAAGGGCAATTCTTAGAAATATTGCAAAATAAGAAATAAAACTTATAGGAGGCTGGAACTGGAAAGTAAAGGAAACCAAGGAGTTGAAAAATAAAGGGAGATTGCAAGCTTGGATAAGACCTTTGTTATTAGAAATGGAGAATCATAGAATATCCTGAGTTGGAAGAAACCCACAAGGATAGTTGAGTCCAATTCCTGGCCTCACACAGTAGTGTTCAACAGAAGCCATGTCATCCCACTTGGCCCCAGTGACAGAAAATACTCCCTGATATATTCATGTAAATACAGCCAAAGAACATGTGGTTCAAACAACTTAAAACAGTAGATTTTATTGCTGATGTTCACTTTGTGTACTATGTTATGACAGTGTATATAGATTGCTGTAAATTAATTCCATAAAACTGCTGTGAAAGTTAGAAAAGTTAACTGCTCTGATGGTCAGAAGTGTAACAAATAATAGTTCAAATTACAAGAAAGAAGGGATGCTTAGGTTAAATATCAGGGAAAGATTTCTGAAGGTAAGCAGACCAGCTAGATCATGTTAACAAAGGTGACACAGGAAAGCTCCTCACCAGGGATTTTTTGGACTATGCTAGATAAGTATCTGTCAAGGATAGCTAATCCTGTCTTCAGATGGAGACAGATGACTTCCAGATGTCTGTTCCACTCTGTGGACATCAAGTCCATACATGAATATTAAATAGAAAAGGAAAGGATATGCCTTCAAATATCCCTAATACACTAGCAAACTAGCGGAGGATGACAGGAAGACATCTGCTTCTTTTACTGTCACTGTCACAACACTGGGTGTGAGGGACTGCTCATGTGACCCAGGAGGGCATTTTTTGTTTGTATATTTTTAGTGGGTTTACGTGGCATGGTTTTGGTAGCTGCCAGCTGCAAGGGTGGCCTCTGTGAGAAGAATCCAGCAGCTGCGCCATGTCAGATAAGGGCCAGTTTCAGCTGGCTCCAAAGGGACCTGTTGCTGCCCAGAGCCAAGCCAGTGAGTGATGTTCTTTGTGCCTCTGGGCACAAAGATATAAGGAAGGGAAAAACACCTGCTACACAACAGCAGCTGAGAGAGTGAGGAGTGAGAAGCAACCCTGCAGACCTCCAGGTGAGTGCAGCAGGAGGGCAGGAGGTGCTCCAGGCATGCAGCAGCAGTTCCCCTGCAGCCTGTGGAGAGGCCCCTGGTGGAGCAGGCTGTCCCCCTGCAGCCCGTGGGTCCCACATGGAACAGATCTCCATGCTGCAGCCCCCCCATGGAGCAGGTGGATGTGGCCTGGAGGAGGCTGCAGCCCATGAAGAGCCCTCGCAGGAGCAGGGGGTCTGGGGGGAGCTGCCGCCCACCTGTGGGGGACCCGTGCTGGAGCAGTTTGCTCCTGGGGGATGGATGGACCCCGTGGGACAGAGCCGTGTGGGAGCAGTGCTTGAAGAGCTGCTGCCTGTGGGCAGCCCCCGCAGGCTCAGTTCGGGAAGGACATCATCCCATGGGAGGGACCCCACGTGGAGCAGGGGCAGGGAGTGACCATGAAGGAGAGATGGAGATGAAGCATTAGGGACTGACTGCAGCCCCCATTCCCTGTTCCCCTGCATCACTTGAGGGAAGGAGGTGGAAGAGGGTGGAAGGGGGGAGGGTGGTTTTATTTACTTATTTTTAACTTTCTCACTTCTCTAGCTTGTTAGGTATTAAATTACACTTAACTTCCTATTCTGTTTTGCCCATAGTGATAATTGTTAAGTGATCTCACTCTCACTGTTTTTATCTCAACCCTTGAGCCCTTTTGATCATATTTTCTTCCCTTTTCCCTTTGAGGAGAGGGAGTGTGAGAGTGGTTGTGGTGGATCTTGGCTGCCTACCTGAGTAAAACCACCACAATATTCTATTATTATGCTGGAAAGAAAACCACACTTAGCTTCCTGAGGAGGTATGGATAAAACAGGAGAGAAAACCACTATGTGATTACATAAATAAATAATCTTTCCTAAATTACAAGCTGCACATATATGGTATCCTCTGAATGCTTGACTTAGCAACCTTAACCTTCTTTTCCAGATTGTATTTTAATAAAATTTCCTAAACTTATCCATCATTTAATTTCACATAAACAATCATCCAAATTCTGCTCTAAATCCTCCAAACTCTTAACCCCTCCAGCTATTATTATCAGTTGAATGATACAAATCTGATAATACACAAGATAATTGAAATGGATCATTTGGACTCATCATCATCACTGGAGAGATGTGCACTTAGTCCATGGGCTTCATGTCTACTTGTTGAATACAGGAACAGAAAAGCCTGGAACTCTGTTTGCAGCTCTGTAAGGGAAATCATCCAGTGTTTAAACACTTGCCGTGTGTAATTACTAGAATTAATAGAAGCCAGGTGTGGATTAACTGTGAAGGTAAGGGATGGGTCAAAAGGGTGAAAACCTGTACATTAGCAGTGCTGGCATCAGATGTGTTTGTGATTGTTTGTAGGGGTTGTAGCTCTGTGCGATCCTTGTGTTCCCATCTGGACTAACTTACTTTTGTCTTGGGTTTGGACAAATATTTCACATATTGCTTCTCTCATGACTACAGAGAACACATGTCACGTGTCTTTGCATTGTGCAGCAGGGCTCTAGTCTAGAAAGGGTATGGAGGCACCCCTAAAAGCAGGCAACTTAGCAGTGCAAGTCTGAATGTACCAAAACTTAGGTGATGCACTTCAGAGCACCTTGCTGGGCTGAGCCAGCACGTCATTTCACAAAGGTTAGGGAATGAGCATCAGTCTGTAGTAAACCTTGAACACTTGTGCAGTGTTTCAAAAAGTGACCTAAAGGTGAATGCTTCCCTATCTCGTTAATGGTCTTGGCCCTGGGAGGAATCCAGTTTCTCTTCTGTCTTTTTGCAATCTGTCATAGCATAACAGCAACACTTGAAGAAAATCCTCAGGGAAAGCAGTCTGCTCTTATTTCTTAAAGTTTTGTGCATTCAAACAGATGCATGAATACAAGCACAAGCAATTTTAGATTGTCATTTCTGTATTATGTCAAATGTTTACAGTCAGAATTTTCAAATTCTTTTATGTCGTAAAGAAACAGAGATGAATCAGACAGTGAAACACAGATTAAGCATGCCTGACAACTGTGATCTGACCTTTAACTCTGCCTTTTGGTGTTTGGAGCAACATAGTAAACAGATGTATGCTGCAGTTATAAAATAGCTTTCACCAGCCAGAAAGCATGTGAAGAAAACTTCTCCTTTCCATCTACATATTATTTTTAAAATTTGTTTCATAATTTTCATCTTTCTGTGGCCTAGTGCCCTTGCTCTATGAAACAGTGTGCCACATCCTAAGGTTTTCTGAAATACCAGCACTCATTACTGAAGATCTAGGCTGTGGCAAAAAATACCTTTCGTCTCCTTAGAAATGGTTAACAGAACTAAAATAATGAGCTAGACTTCCTCTTTCAAAAAAAAAAAAATCTTATCAATTTCTTGGAAAAAACATTTTTTTTTTTTTCAATGTCATTCAAGGAAATGATGTTGAAAAACTTTCTAGTAATGGAATTCTGCACTATCTGAATTTCTTCCATGGCTTACTCTGCAGACACAGAGCAAGATTACCTCGGAAGATAATCTCTTCAGAACTAACCATGTAAAAATGGTACTCTCTGATTCAGATGTGGTTTGTCCCTGATTGCAGTGACACAGACCAGCTGTTTTCATTGATTGATTGATTTTTTTTGACTCATTGGGCTTGCTAAGCTAGCATTGATAAGAGAAACTGAACTTGATTTTTTCTTATATATCATTGGCAGTATTCTTTATACATTTCAGGGAGCTCATGTAAACAAGACTGGAGAGGGATAGCATTAGTGTACTCCAATAGCAAGAGAATAATAGCATTGAATGGCTATAGCTCAGGCTTGGAAACGCTTTATTACTGGCTGGCAAAGGAAGGATCACTAGCTAATGCTTCAGTTTCAAACATAATTTTAGGTTGGCTGAAATTTCTCACTTACTGTGTGTATGGAAATCCTTTTAACAGTGGGAGAACATGAAATCCTATAACTGTGCTGATACTGCAAAATGGAAAAGCAGCATCAAGGAAAGATGTTGCCAGAAAAATGACAACTCTGAAACCTCTCTGTACTAGTTGGAGTTTGTGTTTTTATTTTCTAAGTGTGAAGTTTACCTATGTGCATAACTTTCTCACAGATCTATTCATCTCTTCAACAGTGGAAAGACAGCTTAGGGGATATTCTAATGTAATTAATTTTCTAAGCAGTGGGGCTTTGGAAAGAGAACGAATCACTTAAAATGGAAACACCATTGGGTATCCTTTAAAGAAAAAGTTTTATTTAGAATGTAAGCACATTTCTTCCTTCCTTCCTTCCCTCCTTCCAATTGCTCTCCTCTATTTGGCTTGTTCAAAGTAATTCATGTTGTCTTTTAACTTATGAATCTCAGCAAGGAGTTTAGAGAACGCAAATAGTCTCATGACACATATCTACATAGCACATTTGAAGAGCAATTCACTGTCTTAACTACATTTGAAATGCTACATTAGCAAGTACAAAAGTCACTTTTTGCATGCATTCAGAGCATGCAATGGAAATGCAAATAGCTGCATTAATGGTCAATAATTTTATCGTGCTCATTAGTGAACTAATAATGAAATGAAGAATTAATTCAATTTTTTTATTGAAGATTGTCTTAAGGGCTTCATTCCATCTTTCTTTTATTTATTTATTTTTTTCACGATTTCCCACTGTGATCAAAACTGCCATTTTAGACACCTGAGTCATTGGACTGTCCCCTGCCCTGAGCACAGCTTTCAAGATTTAGGTAAGATTTTTAATCCAAGAAAATTACAGTTCTTCTTTTTAAGCATATTTCACATGGCAAGACTTGTAAAAGGTTTGTATTATACAGTTTAATGATATTTGGTGGGAATGCTTCACAGTAGACATGTTTTACCTCAGTATTTATTTATTTTTTTTAACATGTTGCTTATTTGATTGCACGTAGCATGTCAGTGTATTCTATCAGTGGAGTAAAGGCAAACCACCCATGAGTAATGAGTGGAGAAAAAATCTATATATGCAATAATTAAAAGAAAACAAAAAACAAGGTAAGACCAAGGAATTAAAGCTGAGAAAAAAAAAAATAACCTCTGTCTCAAAGTTGCTATTAATACCCAGCAGTCACTAATTGGTCAGAAAGCTGCCCACATGAATCTCTACATTTTAGCAATGTCCCTCTGCATCCTATAAACTCATTAGAATTCTTGTGATGTCTGAAAAACCAAGAGTCAACAGCAACTGAGCATACTAAAGACCTTCCCAGTTGCAGAAACAGATGTCTAATGTCTTGCTTCTGAAGTTCAAGTCTACTAAATCAGTTTTAGTTAAACCCCGAGGCTCAGGTTACCATAGCATTTGTATACAGAAAAGAAATGCAATTCTCACCATCACTAGATAGCCTTACTTATAAATTATCAGGATGGACAGGTAATTCTGAAAATGGCTTCCATTTATGTGTGTTTAAATGGACTTTCAGACACATCAACATGCTGACAGTGATCACATTGTTTAGGAACGTCAGTACCATCCATTATAACCTGCACTCAACAGTGAGATGTCATACTGTCAACTATTTGCTTATAGAGCAAATTTTATATTTTTTTTCTTCTCTTAAAGACAAGAAGAAGCCTGAAGCATATAAGGTTTCTGAACTACATGATCATTCAAGACAGCTGCCTGAATGGAAAAGTTATTAACCATGCCAAGCAATCAATCTGTCAGTGTTTGGTGATGCAAATTAAAGGAAAACAGAAATCGGCAACCACGATAGCATGTTTTTCCAGAGATGCAATATTCTAATGTGGTAGATATGTTACTGATTTTCAGCCATAAAGTAGGATAGCTACTTTTGTTCCTTTGTCAGTATCATTGTGCCTCCTTCAGTATCTCAAATCCGTAGCACATAGGCAGGATGTTCTGTTCATTATAGCAAATGGTACTCGCATTTGAATGCAGATTCCATCTCTCTTTCCAATTCCTCTCTCTCAAAACAAATAAACAACAAGAGCAACAAAAAAAACCCTCTTACACTCCTACATTCTTGGCATAATCAGAGAACAGCATCCCACTGAAAATGTTTGACAAATTTTATCCATTACAAGAAAGCAGATAATTTATTAAGAAAATCGTGTGAGCCTGCAGGAAGCCTTAATAGCCTGTCCTTATAGGGTCATTTTTAAATGCTTTATCTTCGCTCCCATTTTGCTTTTATTTCTGATTTGCAGGATGAAGAATTTGGGCCTGCAGGCCACAAATTTTAGATAAAACTATACATTTTTTAGCAGATAGTTGTGAGAAAAATAAGAATTGGATCTCTTTTTAAACTTGTTATTCTATTCTAATTCAGCTTGTTAGATGTAGAAGACAAATGCACATTAAAAATTATCACGTCTTTTTACCCTCTTGTTAGAAAGCATTTTAACTGGATCTTTGTAACTCACTTCTCGTGCTTTCACAAAGCATTAATCTTCATTGCCTCTGACTTTTCTAAGGGGATGATCTTACATATTTGGGAAATGTTTAGGATCCACTGACTTCTGCCTTTCTTGACACTATCGTGCTATCAGTATAGCTGGGGTAAAATAAAAAACACTGGAAAACTGTTTAATAATTGTCTTGTACTTTGATTTTTAAATTTCTTCTAAGCCGTTATTGTGGGTGTTGTTATTTTCTGTACCCTTCTGCCAGATAGATGCAGAAAAGGTATCCTTCTTTCAGGACAGATGCAAGCTCTAATGTTGTTACCAATAGAACTTTATAGGATGGCCTTGAAGAGAATGCTATGTGTTCATGAGTTTCCAACATTACTTTTGAAATACAGAGTATATTGTTATATATTCACACCTCATGTGCATGCAGAATGGGTCCAAAGTCCTTACCAAAATGCATTTTTCTTCTGAATCGCTGTCATTCATCCTGCAGAGAAGACAAACCATTGTGGCTGGGATCACCAGCTTAACAGAAGCCAGTTCAGATACACAGATTTCCTCTAGGTACCTATGTAGCCCTCGTCTTTTCAAAAACACAGTAGCAAAGTGTCATACTTACAGTGGGTCACCTAATTTTGTGTGGAATCAATTTAGATAGAATAAGTAAAATGTTTTTCACCTGTCAGCTGGACCAGCTTTGTGTCTGCCCATAAACTTCCCCAGCTGATGTCAATGCTCAGTATCTCTCTGCATGCAGAATTCAGTCTTATTTTAACAGCATTAGGATATACATTCCATACATGTATTCCTGTGGTGTAGTAACAAGAGAACAGTTGAAATGAAAGAAGGGAAGAAATATCCACTTAGGAAAGAAAATGATGCAATGATTTAATCTAAGCTGTTTCTTTTGGCCAAGGAGCCTCTCATTATCCCTGTCTCTCTGTAGCTTTGAGTTTGAGATAAAGCACTGTGCTTAATTATTTACTGGTTGCTATAGCGGTGTTACATGAACCTTTCAGATTGTCAGGTGATGTTTAAAGCAGTCACTTCACAAATACCGTATGCGGTAATTTAGGTTTCTATAGATTTGAGAAGACTCATATTCTCATTTTCAGAGATTAGACAAGAAGGTGTAAAAAAAAAAATAAAAAAAAAACACTTGCTCCCTGTGTTTAATGATCCAAGAAGCTCACAGAAAGCAAGGTGTTTCCCTTGCAACTGTCCCCAGATTCTCTTTTCCTTCTTCCTGCCACTCCTCATTATTTCAGTGTATAAATATGAAGTTGCAGGCTTTCAGATGCTGAGGCTGTTAACTTACCAGATTTCTCTGCATGCAGACAAGTTCAATCTGTATAAAGGATACAGTGATGCATAAAGCAGTTACATTGGATTATGCAGCAGTCTAATTCATTTCATGAAATATCTAACAAATGAGCAAATATATTTTGATGCCACAGTCATGAATGTGGTAGGCTTACAATAATTCAGCATGACCGATGGAGTTGAAAACCATTATTTGAGAAGAGCAAGTTGATGAATTAGCAATGTAAGATGATTTGGGTGTCCAGATGGGAATTATGTGAAAGGATAAAAAGATCACTGAAGGGAAAAAGAGAAGAAACTCTCCTCAGCTTGGAAAAAAAAAAAAAAAAAAGCATATAAAAATAAGACTTTGCATTAAAGATATTTGTGGTATCTGCAGAGCAGCAACAAATGGATTTCATTTAACATTATCAATCTCCTTCACAAAACTAAATACTTTGTCTTTACCCAGTTTATTCAAAAGTATTTTAATAAAACTCTTATTTAGACCTCTTTGTTAAAATAATTTTCATGTGAGGAACTTTTTTACAAAATATTCAAAAATCTGGACTTACTTTCCATCCATTCCAGAGAACAATGTTGTTGTTGTTGGGGGTGAAGGCGGAGAATGAGGAGAAAAGGAAAAAAAGAAGAAAAAAAAATTAAGATCCATGCAGGTGGGGTACTTGATGAAAAATATTGTCTGACAGTCAGCCATTGAGTCAACAAAGAGAGGTACCACCTTACTGAAAACAGTGGGGCTTTTCTACAGAGTTGTGCTTTTAATTTTACATTCTGAGTGTTTTAAGTTCCAGTGGTGTCCGTGGTAGATTTGAAAAAGATAAAATATAAGCTTGTGACTGAAGACAATATAGGATAACCTGGAGAAGAGGTAATTAGAGTCAGGAATGACAGGTTGACAAGCACAACTCAGAGAGAAATGTTCAGACAAGCAGCTGAGGAAGCTCCGTGTCAGGATATAACACTTGTGCGCTAGGGACCTGTCCCAGATCCACTGAAGCTATTAAGTTCAAGCCTGGAAAGATGGGGGTGGGGCAACCTTGTTCTCCTGCCTTCAGAAAAACGAATTCATGTCCTGAAAGATAGTCCCTTGATAAAACTGTTCCTGATCATTGAGGAAAGAACTTTTCTGTAGGATTGCCAGCAGCTTGTCTAGTCACTGCGGTGCTGATTTTATTTATGACTGCCTTAATAGGTCTTATTCCCTTCTGTTTCAGTGGATGAAGCTCTATATGAGAGCAGGCAAACAGAAGAGAAACACTGGCTAGGTATAACCTAATAGCGGAGAATTGGCATCTGTACACTTAATACCCACAGTCTGCATGACTTTTGATTTTGGAAAATATAATGCTTGAGCACTCAAATAGTTAATACATTAAACATCATGTTGAGTAACATGCAATTAAGGCAGAGAATTCTGGAATAAACAATATCCTTAACTCATCCTGGTGAGATCTAGCAAGTTGGAGATGCTAGAGCATGGGACATAGCCTGCATTCCTCCAGCATCCACAGAGCTTTTCTTTGTTGGTACCTGGCACAGCACAGCATGAATGAACTCTTAGCTTTTGCCAAGAACATCGTCTTATAGATCTACAAATAAGTAAATCTGCTACTTGCTGGAATGGATACCATCTACTTTAAAAGGCATCTACCGATAGCTTTTAAGAAATTTATATCAGTTTTCCACAGCAAAACTTTTTAAAAGGCATTAATAAAAGTGAGCTCAGGCAAATGGAAGAAAACATGGAAAAATATTAAAGGAATAATTCTGAACTATTTCAGCTTCCAAAGTTTCAAAGTTGCTGAGAAGTTTCAACAATGTCATCAATGGTTTCTGCTATAAAGAACTTAATCCCTTCTCACAGGTTACAAAAACAACTTTTACTTTTTCTGCCTATATATATTTTTCCACATTTTATAAACATAGATTTGTTAATATGTGGACTTCCTTTAAAATAAAATGCCCATGCATTTTATTTTTCAGTGCTTCTACACTTTATCCTATATATATGACGATCAGAAATGAAATGAACTTTGGGTCAATTTCAGATTCCTGGAATAATTTTTTTTTAATATATTTATAGATTTTAAATCCCTTAGAAACCATTTAACTATCTACGTAACAGATGACATTTGTGGTCATGTCTTAGAATCAACTAAATTATCTCAGCACCACTACTTTATCCACAAAATGACCCTTTTCAAAGTTCAGAATATGCTGAATAATCCAGGTAAATGATCTGTAGGTATGAAGGATGGTCTCTCTTCCCCAGAATTTTTGCAATGTATTCTGGTTCATTAAAGACATCCCAGGAACTATAGGTTGCACAAAAACTTTGTGTATCTTATTTCAGCCTTCAATGACAGTGATGCTGTTCTAAATGGCATCAAGAAACCATTAAGAACACAGAATAATTTAGAAGCAAAATTTTTTTGGTCAAAAATCTCAAGTTTATACTGGATGCTCTTCCCCTTGAAATTCAGAGATTTTACTGCAAAATTCTATTTATTTATCTTTTCTTGATTTCTGTCACTTCCAGTCAAATTATTGTGAATTTCATTGTATTACTGCATGTAATAGAGTTGATCCAGATTGGCAAGACGGCTTTCTATAAAGAGGGCTCAAAGAGAGTCAATTGCAGCATATGTAGAATAACTCCTCAAGAGAACAAATCTGAAAGCAATCTAATTGCTATCATATGCCAGGTGATACTACATCAGCTGGAATTTTTGTGATACAGTTGAGTAGAATGAAGGATTAAACTCTGCATAATAGGAAGATCAAATTCAGCATAACCCTCCCCCCCCAAATAAATAAATAAATAAATAAATAAATTAGTTATTCTCAAAGGTCTATTTGCAAGGACTGATTTTTCAGCCTCCTGCTGACCCATTTCCCACAGGCAAGATGAAGCATCACAGGTGAAAAACACTCTCACTCTTATTTGCACAGTACTTGAGCAGCACAAGCACTTCAGCATCAGGCTCTCTGGCCCCTTGAATACTGCACTGAATGAATATCTTACTGTGCAACAAAATTTTAAGGTGGAATTTTTGGTGCTGACAATCATTCATATATTCCCTCAGAGTAGAGAAGTGATGAAGAAATTTTGTCAGCAGTCCCCATGGCCCAATCCCCTTTGCAGTCCACTTTGGTCCAATAGTACTCTGGGGCTCTTCAGTTATTTGGCTGGATCCATCTGTTGCATTGGGGTGAATAGCAGGGGTTAGGGCTTATGAAAGCAGACACAGAAATGAAGCCTCCCTCTCTTCCCTTTACTTTTCACCATAGTTATGTGGTAGCCACTTTGAGGGATTGCAGGCACATGGATGTGCTGTCCTGGTTGTTCAGACTGCAGTTCCTCCAATCCTGAGTGCAAGAACACAGAACTGGAGCCGTAAGACATCTCTGTGTGATTGACCTGTATTAGGCACAAGCAGATTTCCACTGAGATGTCTGAAAGCGTCTTGTTTGCAAGAAAATCCCTACCCTCCCTTGTTAGGGCACAATAAGATAAGCTGGGTTCTTGGCTTTGGGACAACTTTTCTGTGATACTGGAACAAAAGAAGAGTTTCTGCTCATTCAGATGGCTTTCAAGAATATAAGACAGTTAAGAGAGGGAGTGCACAGTCTGTCTCTGATTTATTGATTAATTTTCTGCATAAATATCTACCCCTTCATTTTTGTAATTGTTTTATTATTTATTTTTTCTGTCTGTTGTGAAGTTTATAGGCATCCATGATCTACAAATGTGGATATTGTTCCATGTGAATATACAGAAGACAACAAATGCTACTATAATCCGTTGCATTTTTGATGTGTGACTTAGTCACGTGGCTAAGTGCACAGATTTTTCTGTAGAAAATTTGTGTAAGTGATAAGTCTATTTTCCTAAGATGTGTCAAACATGCTTCCTTTTCTTACAACAGTCACAACTTGCAACAGGGTAATATCCTGAAAATGTCCATTAATGTCCATTGCTAAAAGCTCGGAGCTGTGATAGACTCCTTGCTTCACTGTACTATGTTTTAACCAGCTCGTACAAAAATTATGCTTCCCTCTGCCATCTAGTGCACTGAAGTAGGGCAGATGTATTGGTATATTCTGCCACTGATGAGAGCAGCAACTTACCAAGGGGGCTGAGAAGAACAAACTATGCTTCCATGTTTTCTGTATGTCAACAGAGCTCGAAGGAGCCAGAGTTACAGGTGCATCCTTTCAAAGGCTACTGGGAAAGATTTCTGATTACCTGTTCATTAGTGTATTGGGGAGACAGAGTCTCCTACTATTTTTCCTATCTGTGCTGTTGCTTTAGATCATATGCTATGTAGGAGCAGTAGCTACCTTTTGCTACCTTTGTATATGATACAAAAGCACCTATCTTCAGACATATATTGACTTTAGTGTATCACATCTAACAGAGAGGATTCCCAAACGGAAAATACTAGGGAGGTAACAATCATCCTGAACAGATATTTCACACTTCATCTTTCACACAAAACCATCATTCCTTCAGGTTCTTTTGGCTTAAAACATTTTATTTTATTTTTATTTTATTTTATTTTATTTTATTTTATTTTATTTTATTTTATTTTATTTTATTTTATTTTATTTTATTTTATTTTATTTTTTACAGTACAAAAAAAAAAAAAACACACAAATAATTTCAACTGGAATGATTTTTCCAGAACCAAATCAAAACTGTTCATATACAGATAGTGACCTAAGATGAAGGTATTTCTTCTTAAGTGAAAAAAAGTCTTCATTGCTTTTGGAAGTTGACATTTTATATTCATCTGTCTCCTTTTGTGTATCCTCATTAGAGGCAATCTGGGATGAAGAGATTTCTAGAAGTAGTCCCTAGTGAAAATGCTCATAACAGAAATAGGTTCTAACCACGAACACGAAACTAAAACTAAAAAAAAAAAAAAGTGTAGGAGCTAACAATCGACATATACTCTTTCTTCTGAATGTTCCTTTTGTAGACTGGGGCTGCATAGCCTTCCCTGTGCTGGATACGCCAGAAGTATAGATTTATTCAGCTAGGTTACAGGACTATAGGACTATAGGACAGTAAATCTAAGGTCTATTTTTTGCTCTGTTTCAGAGTCTGGCTTTACTAACTATGGCAAGTCACAGCCTTTTTGTACCCCAACACTAAACTGAAAAATAGCAATGACAGCTTCTAACACCTTCTGGAGCCATTCTGATATTAAATTATTTGAGAATATACGATACATTTCAGATTCTTATGTGGGTGAATAGAGTAAAAGGGTGGATAGTATTTTTTATATATACAAATGTGAGGAAAAACAGCCATTTGTCTCCAGTGAGTAAATGAGGTAAAGATATTAGAAATAGTTGCCTTATCTGAGGATGAATATGCACACGTTAGATACCTGTGGGCCTGTTTTAACTGTTTCTGACTATAAAATATTGGAAATATCTAGATGTTGGTGAATACCTGACTAGAGGAGCAGGTAGTTGTACTGATTATGTTAGAATAGTTAATAACTAATTCATGTGTAAAATTACCTGTTGCAAAGATGCTACTAAGGGAAAATGAGAGCAGAATAAAACATCCTAACATGTATCTAAACTGACAGGTTTACAGGACCAAAATGGCACAGTTGTGAGATACCTGAGGAACGTGCAGAATAAGACTGCTGTGCTAGCCATTTAACCACATGGAAAATTGCTTTAATTTGGCTGTACTCAGCCTGCCTGTGATCTTATTTTGCACCATGCAGACAAGTGAAGAGACTTATTTTCTAATTAATATTATGATTTGAGATGCACAGCTGTAATGAAGCATGAAATGGCAGTCACAAGTGATATTCCTGCAACCCTTGTATGTCAGCCTGATGGGATGGCTGCACTTTGTCAATATGTGCAGGTAAGAAGTCCCAGAAGAAAAATGCTAGATCAAGTGAGAAGGGGTTACTTAATAGAGAGCAGTTAAAGAGAGTAATACTCCTAATTACGCATGCAAGTACAGAAACTAGCAAGGTTTTAGTACTGTGGTGACAAGATTTATAGTCTGCATTAGGTTCTGACTCTTAAGCATGCTGCAAAGGAAACATATTAATTCAGAGCATCAAAGAGGGTTAGAAAATACTCAGCAGATAACAGCAATGGTGACAACCTCACCAAACAGATCAGCTACTGCTTAACGAATTGTGTTATGGAAAACACTGGCAAGTACTCCAGAAGATGATAGCACTGCTTCATAAACACATCAGGGTGGCATACAGCACACATGAGTAGTTTGAGGCATCAAGAGTAACACTTCCAAGTTGGCTGGTACTGGTATCTTTTGCATGGAATTCTCTTTTAGACATGAACTTTCAGGGACTTTTTGAAATAAGATTAGATGGGAAAAATTCTATTAGTCAGAATAAAAGGTCAGAGAGAACAAACACGTCTTTCACAGTGTCTGTAACACACGGGCATAGAGTACTTTATAGTGCTCTTCTTCCCTTAGCTGCAACATAACTTTGTTCACAGTTAAAGCTTGATGCACACCAGCTTTACTGCATTCCATTGCATTCCTGTTTCTATGCTAAGGAAACATAGCATATGCTCCACAGGAGAGCACAGCCTGACCACAGCTTTTGATGACAAAATCTGGTGGCATATCCCTGTGCTAATCAGTAAGTATACACAGTCAAACTTTTATGGCCAGCAGTGAGTGCTGCTTTCAGAAAAAAGTACAGCAAAAGAGCACAGAAGGAAGGATGGACTCAGGTTACTGGTTACCTGAAGGTGTATCTATATCATTGTACTTTTTTCTTACTTCATAAAAGAATATTTTGAAATCACTTTTACTCTTCAAGCATATATAACTGCTTTGATAAAAAACATCCTTTGAATTATTTACTATTCTTCTGTGCAATTATAAATAGAATTTTTGCATATACTTTCTTCGTAAGATATGCAAGGTGCTTTGAAATTCATAGGGTTGAGCCATGAAGGAAGTCACACTATGCAGTGAAATGATTACTTCTGACTCAAAACCTACACACTAATTTATTTTTATTATAAAACACCCCCCACTTTTTCAGTCTTCCTCCAGATTCTCAAGTGACTTTACTAGGTTTGATCTCTGACATACTGGGTATTTCCTCCTGACTTTCATTTGATTCTGTTGTGCCTGATATTCTATTAACCTTGTCTGCTCAGAGGCCCACCTGCAGCTGAAATCCATGACAGAACAGTTTATTGCAGCTCATTAAAAGCCTTTTTTTTTTTTTTTTCCATTCCTTCAGTAATGTATGATTTTACAGTTCCTCACTTAGATTATGTTTCTTTACTAAATATTATCATATGAGGGGATCTGTTAAACTTGCTGTTATCACACATGATTCGTGATATATTTGAGTGATCTGCATCTATGAATAACAGGAGAATTATAACGATATTCTTATTATGCGTAGCTGTGAAAAATCAGTAGGGTGGCATCAGGCTTCTCTCAAGTCATACCGAAAACTACATTTTTTGCAAGAGAAAAAAAAAAGGTTTAGTTGTTTTGGATAAATTTGGTAGTTACCACAGGAAATAATTATAGTGGCTTAGAGTGCATTATTTCCCTCACCATCTGTCTTCTGCTGACCCTGAACTTGTCGGGCTACCTCAGTTCAGGCCAAATCCCAGTACCTATACATAAATTAATCACACTAATTTATAAAAGATGTTTTTAATTACCAGTCTTTTACTTAGCTTAAAATACATACCATCAAAACAGAACTGTATTTTTTTTCTCTACTTTAGTCCTTAAAAACTCGATAATTTTTATTTTTATTTTTTTTTCCATTTTCAAAATATATGTGGAGCATTTACTTTCTGATCATATCCACAGAGATTAAATGCTGTTTTAATGGTAGCTGAATAGATCAAATCCCTTCAGTTTTGAGCTTGAATTTTAGTCTCAAAGTAAGCTGCATTGAACGTTTTACATTTTCTCTGCAATTAAATGTGGAAGTGAAATTGGGACTTCAAATATTTAGAAAATTCAAATTGAGATTGACTCCAAACTTCGTATATTCAACAGATTAAGTAAGACTAGTGTCTGGTAATTTTTTTTAATATGAAAATTTGATTGTTGGTATAGGTGTAGCTTTAATTTAGTTAATCCCTCCACATCCCTCCATCCCTCCACCTTCTTCCCTTTTCTCCTTGCTCAGTCCACCAATGGAGCACTTCAAAAACACCATGATAATTATTAGTGTTATATGATACCAAATAATGTGATTTATTGAAAGAAACAAAGAGCAACTCTAGAAGACAAATTTTACAAAAGTATGCTAGCTGCCTAATCCAAAATTCTGATTGAAAGGCTCCTAACAATATTCTATGGGGGGGGGGGGGGGGAAATTAACTTGTTTTTAACAATGATTAACATAAAGAATTTAAGAGTCATTTAAAAGTTAAGCTAAAAACATAGAATTTCCAATGGCACATGGGAGCATGATGATATGACAGAAAAAGAAAAAGGGTGAAACATGATTTATGAACCTCTATTTATAGCTGAAACACTTCATAATATCTAGATGATAAAGGAGACCCCAAAGGAAATGTAAGAAAGAAAAATGTTCTGGTGAACCTGTTATTTGTTGCCCTGTATGTGGAAAAACATGTAACTGAAAAACTGTTCTTTACGTTCATACGAGATCATGTAATCCAGATTAACATGAATAAAAAACTGTTAATTGTTATGACCACTGATAGAAAAATGTTACTTTTGATTTAGTTTCATCTCTGCACACATCTTTCTTCCTCTCGCTGTTTGTTCACCAGTCAAAGACAGAGACAAGAAAAATTAAATTACTTTCAATTGAATTCAGAAACCACATTTTTTCTGCAAATAAAAGAGATTTTAAAAACATTACATTCCCAAATGAGAGTGAATTTCAAATAGTTTTGGAAGACAAATTCCCATAAGCTTATAATAAAGTCATCATCTCAATCTTCAGGTGTACCTTGGCTAGACAAAACAATTCTTTGCTGATGACATTTACTCAATATCATTAACTGATTAAGTTTTCCAGCTTCATCCCTCATTGTTTCTTGGAAAACATGCATATAAGTTATGCCATCTATGTGATCAAGGACAAATCTCTTTAACAGTTTTCTCTTTTAACGAGCTATATTTAATGCAGAAAACAAACAAACAACCCACTGTTCATTCTGGATTTCAACATATTTTTCTTAAATACTGTTCTGGTTTCAGCTAGGATAGAGGTAATTTCCCTTCTAGTAGCTGGTAGGGTACTATGTTTTGGATTAGGATGAGAAGAGTGTTGATAACATGCTGGTGTTTTAATTGTTGCAGAGTAGTGCTTACACCAAGCCAAGGACTTTCCAGATTCTCGCTCTGTCCTGCCAGCAGGCAGGCTGGGAGTGCAGCAGGAGCTGGGAGGGGACAGACCCAGGACAGCTGACCCAAACTGGCCAAAGGAGTATTCCATACCATCTGATGTCATGCTAAACAATATATAGGGTGGCTAGCTGGGGTGGGGCTGGAGGGTGAGCAAACAGCTGTGTGGTGCTTAGCTGCCGGTCAGGTTAAACCACAGCAAATACATAAACATATTCTACTTGGATATATTTTTACACATCTTTCCAAATACAGGTACAGACAAGAAATACAGTTGTAACTCTTGCAACAGGTAGAAAGAAGTTTTATACATGCCATGATAGGCAGAAGGGAAAGGTCACCTCCCTCATCCTGCTGTTGATGCTCTGCTGAATACTGTCATGTGCTTTTGTTGCTTCAAGTGCACACTGCTGACTTAGGGTCAGCTTGGTGTCCACCAGGACATTGAGAATGTTTTTTTCAAAGCTGCTTTCCAGCTGGTTGACCCCCACTGTTTAATGATGCCTGGGGATATTCTTCCCCAATTGCAGGACTTAGTGTTTCTGTTTTCTTGAAAGGAAACATTTGTTTGCAGGATTTGGCATTTTTCTTTGTTCATGAGACTTTTGACAGCCCATTTTTCTAGTCTCTCAAGGGATCTTTCAATGGCAGCACATTCTCATCTGATCTACCAGCCATTCTGCAAACCTGCTGAATGTTCACTTTCTTATCATTCACATCAGTAAGAAAGATGTTAAACACTATTTGCCCCAGGGGTACACTGCTGGTGACTGGGAACCCGTTGGAATTTCTGTGGCTGATCACAGCCATTTGTGCCCGGAACTTTGGCCTCATTTCATTCTACCTCACTGTCTGTTTATCCAGCTTGTACTTCATCAGTCTGTACGAGGATACTATATGTGAAAGTGTTGAAAGCCTTGTTAATGTCAAGATAAACTGCTCTTCCCTTGTCTACCAAACTAGTCATCTCATTGTGGAAAGCTATCATGTTGTACAGGCATAACCTCCGCTTTGTAAATCTGTGATGACTACTCCCAATAACTTTCTTGTCCTTAAGGAAGGTTTTCCAATATCAGTTCTTCCATCATCTTCTCAAGCACCAAAGTGAGTCTGAAGAGCCTGCAGTTCTCTGCATGATCCTTCTTAAAGATAAAAATGACATTTGTTTTCTTCCAGTCTTCAGAAACCTGCCAATATCACCACAACCTTTCTAAGATCATCTAGAGTGGCATCACAATGGTATGGGACAGCTTACTCAGCAGCAGTTGGTGTATCTTATCAGTTTCCATAGACCTGTGTTTGTCCTGTTTGTATAAACGTCCCCTAACATAATCCCACACTACTGAAGGCAAGCCTGCCTTTCATGGGACTTTCTCATTGGTCTCAGGGACCTGGGATTGCCAAGTGCCAGTCTGACCAGTAAAGACAGAGGCAAAGAATACATCGAGTACCTTGGCTTTGTGCATGTCCTTTATGATTAGGTAGGTCCCCTACCCTGCTTAGCAGCAGGCCTGGTCTTCCTTTTATTGTTGACGTACTTGTAGAAGCCTGCAGATGTTGTAAGGACAATTGTTTATGTTAGAGACTGCAGTGAGGGCTCTTTAACTGAGTGTTTTTTTTCTGTGAGTTCTTCAAGGTCATTTATTTTCCAGTCCACTACCTTTGGCCTGTGTTGACTGTGGCCCTGGTAAACCCTAGAAGTGAGGCACTTTCAAAGGCGAAAAGCTGGATTTAGATATTGGTAAGGAAAAGTACATTTCACACCAGTTTTGTTCTGTTTTTTGGCCTGGGTAGAAAGTCCTTTAAAGGATTTTTGTTTAGTCATTAGCTATGTTTATATTACTGAGGTATTTCAAAGCAGTGGTGCTGCTTAGAAATTAATCCCTTGACTGTCACTGTTTACTGAGTAACCTCATTTTCCAAAGTGTTTTTGGTATGTTTGAACTAGGTTCTTTGTGGAGGAAAACAAACAAAAGCTCTTTTCAAAAAGTGCTCCAGTACCTAGTGGGGAAATTAAGATCCAAACCATGCCGTAGGCTGCTCCATGACTGAGTTCTCTGGAGCCCCACCACAGACTTTTACCTTCAGAAAGCTGTGCTTAACATGTAGTCAAAACGCTCTACTTGGAAGATGAAATCCAATCTGAAATAAACTCCTAGTGCTTTGTGTAACAGATATGTCAGAGGCCTCAACACATTCAGCTTCGATCTACCGATCCACATATTTGCACCAAATTGCTTGCTAAATTTAGTCTAGCTGTTGTGGAAATTATAAATAAGTCATAGTAATATAAAGGAACCAGTGAGTTAGACCAGGACTCATTTGATCATTAGAACAGAAATGTGAAATAAAGGCTGCAGAATATGTGTTCTGTTTCCTTACTCCGCTCAGAAACAACAAATAATGAGGGAACTTTAGAAAAGCTAAGGGACACTTACCAGTTTTCTAGCCTTTGATTACTGTTTTGCTGATTTTTCCAGAAACAAATTGATAAAGGCTATCAGCCTTATTCTTTTTTCTTTTTTTTTCTTTACGTTTTTTTACCTCCAGTCAAAGTAGAGGAATATTTTATTCAAAGATATGTATTGTTATTTCATTTGTGTAAAGTGAGGAAAGTTGTAGTCAATATAAAAGATCAAGGGATACTGGCTGAAAGACCAGGGTTACTGGCTGAAAATCAAAACCCTTTATTTATAGACTTTCTAGCTTGCGTATTTTTTCTAAAGATGTATAGTGTGGAGTTACATGATTGCTAGTGTAGTACAAGTGGATTTAAGTGCTGCATCAACTTGTGGGCAAAATCTGATGATGAATAAAGTTTTACCCGTGTGAATTATTCACAAATCTGAACATTGAATTATATTCAGCTGAAGAAGCAGAGTGATTGAGGAGGAATGCTGGTGGAGTTACGAGTCAAGGAAATCCAACCCCTGTGACATCAGAAGTATCTCCTTCTCTGCTCATTCCCCCTACCATAAAAAGTCTGTAAAATACCAATCTTTGGAGAGGAACATCATGATAAATATTTATTTCCATAATCTGAAAATATCATCTTAACATATAATTTCATGCACTTGATATTATTCATGTATTTACATAACTTACTAAATTTTATTCAGTCATTATATTTTATAATGGTTATAATCATATTATTACTATGTATAGTCCAAGGAAATGGAATGAAAGATTTTCTTTTTCAAAAGATATCTTAGGGTGAGCACAGATTATACTGTCCTAAGATAAATATATGTAAATAAATAGAAATATTACAGTAAAAGAAAATAAATAAACTCACGTTATCTTATCTTACCTTAAATTAAGCCAGAACAAAATTATTCTCCCATCATTCTGTCTAATACGTTACAGATAATTACAGAGTTGCAGGGAGGACAACCCTGCAAAGTACAGATATTCAGGAATATACATGTATTCTCAACCCTTAGCTCATTTCTCTAGAATTAACAGCCTCCCCATCCCATACCTTCATCCTGTCTTGATGGAATTCTGTCCAAAGCCTTTATTGCTTAAGAAAAATAGAAACTACCACTTTCAAAAACAACCTTTTCTGTATTTTCATGCAGGATAATAAAATTGATCTAATGCTTAGTCTGTCCCTGAAAAATCCATCTCCTAGAGATCTAATGGCATTGCGTGCTATTTTAATATGTGCTACAAAGAAGCTGATATTGTGGCTCCTTATTTCTCTATTTACTTTTTCCCATTGTTTTTCTCTGCTGTGCTAGATTAATTATATTTTCCCGTTTCATGTAATAATGGATATAACTTCTGTCTCAGGTACTTTGTAAACCATGAACAGCTATCTTCTGGGAAATATTTTCAGGATACATCACTTAATATAAAATATTAATATTTTGGGGATACATTATTTAATAAAAATAAACTATAATTTTGTCCTGCTACCGTACTCTTTATATTAGTCCTAAGCTATTGATTTGTTCTGGATAGAGGATATTAAGTTATATGGATTTTTGTTCTCATCTATTTGTTTTTAAGTTCACTAATGCTTGCTTTTCCTTTAATCTATTTTGTTGTTGTTATTTCTTTGTTTTGTTGTTGCTGCTGGTGGTTTGTTTTGTTGAATTATTACATTACACATGTTAATACTTACACCAACTACAGTGGGTGGCTAATTAAGACCTTATCTTGAAGTGGAAATAAGTTATTTATGCCATCTGTACAGAGCAACAAGCTATTTCTGCATTACAGAATAGGCATATCCTATATAGGACAGGTGTACCTTTCATCCTGTCTTCTGCTCAACATACCAGGTAAAAGAAATAAGTAGTATAAAATTGCATTTTGCATTATAGACACTACAGACAGCTGAAGAGAAAAATTGAACACAAAATAGATAACAGGTCTGTACCTTTATTCTCTTTTCTTTTGCCTCTCCATATGCTTCATGAAGCTCTATGAATTCTCTCTCTGCTCCCCCAATTCTATGGATTGCCCTTTTATACTCCTCTTATCTTGCTCATGTCCTGGGTCACCTTAGTTTCAAGTGTAATTCTGCAGTTGAATAAACATAGAAATTTAATTTTGTGGAAAATTAATTTGGTTTAATATCTTTTTTGGTGTTTCAGTTCTAATAGGTCCCTGTTCCTAATGGCAGAGATGCTACTCTTCACATCCTTCACTGATTGCAAATTAGATAAGATTGTGATCTATCAAGTTAGATAAGGTTCTTACTGTAGTTTAAAGGGAATACATTCTGTCCATTTCCTTTCTGACTTAATTTCCTGCTCTAAAATATCACTGCGAAGTGTTTCTGCTCAGCTTTTGTTCTCTGTTACACAAGAGCACGTGTTTCAGTGACAGGCAAAGTAACCCATATTTCACACAGAATCACAGAATTGTCTAGGTTGGAAGAGACCTCAAGATCATCGAGTCCAACCTCTGACCTAACACTAACAAGTCCTCCACTAAAGCATATCACTAAGTTCAACATCTAAACGTCTTTTAAAGACTTCCAGGGATGGTGACTCCACCACTTCCCTGGGCAGCCCATACCAATGCCTCACAACCCTCTCAGTAAAGAAGTTCTTCCTAATATCCAACCTAAACCTCCCCTGGCGCAACTTTAGCCCATTCCCTGTCGTCCTGTCACCAGTCACATGGGAGAACAGACCAACCCCAACCTCTCTACAGGCTCCTTTAATATACTTATAGAGAGCAAATATTTGTATGTGTACTTGAGTGAGTTTGTATGGATAAGTGCAGAACATGAATAAAAAGTGCCTTCCTTTCTTTGTACAAAGATACAGAAAGGCTTTCATGAGTTTATTTCTGTTAAATTTAGGCAACATTTGAACAAAACATACTTCCAAAGTGAAAATTGGATTTACAATTTTAACTTATACTGGCACTAAATATGTGTCACTCCTCCCCAAACTCTTTCAGCGTTCCCAGGGAGTGTTGAAAGATGAGAATAATGTGCAGAGCAGTACAGAAATGCCGTGGGAGTGGATAAATCTGCATGACCCTGGACACATTCCAGCTAATGCTCTGAAATGTGTTCCAGCAGCTGTTGGCAAAGCTATCAGCTGCTCCTTGAAAGTCACCTATCATAATTCTGATTCCACGGTACCACTTCACTCAGCCAGCTGCTGGAGCAACTTAAGTGCTGGACATTCAGAAAGGATATAACCAGTTCAACTTAACTTCACTGGCTGTTTGCAAAGCAAAAACATGTAACTTGCACTCGAGAAGCAGACAGCTGGGGAAGCAGATCACAAAGTTCAGAGCAGAAAGGATAAATATTAAGTGGGATAGTTTTCAGTAAGCAAAGGTAGGGATTTGGGGGGGGGGGGGGGGGGGAAGAGTATTAAAAGGGTGGCTAGGGTTGGTAGACAACAATACAACAAAAGAGAGACAGAAGGTACACAAAAAGAGAGGATTGTTTATTTAAAAATCACAAAATCACAGAATCACAGAATCACAGAATCATAGAATCACAGAACTGTAGGGGTTGGAAGGGACCTCGAAAGATCATTGGGTCCAACCCCCCTGCCAAAGCAGGTTCCTCAGAGCAGGCTGCCCAGGTAGGCATCCAGACAGGCCTTGAATATCTCCAGAGAAGGAGACTCCACAACCTCCCTAGGCGGCCTGTTCCAATGCTCCGTCACCCTCACCGTGAAGAAGTTCTTTCACATGTCAGTGCAGAACTTCCTGTGCTCTAACTTGCAGCCATTGCCCCTTGTCCTATCCCCACAAACCATTGAGAAGAGGTTGGCTACATCCTTCTGTCCCTCACCCCTCAAATATTTGTATACACTGAGGAGATCCCCTCTAAGTCTTCTCTTCTCCAGGTTGAACAGACCCAGGTCTCTCAGCCTTTCTTCATAGGGAAGATGCTCCAGGCCCCATATCATCTTTGTGGCCCTCCGCTGGACTCTTTCCAGGAGATCTCTGTCTTTCTTGTACCGGGGAGTCCAGAACTGGACACAGTACCCCAGGTGAGGCCTGACCAGGGCAGAGTAGAAGGGGAGGATCACCTCCCTTGACCTGCTGGCCACGCTCCATTTAATGCATGCCAGGATCCCATTGGCCCTCTTGGCCACGAGGGCACACTGCTGGCTTATGGTCAACCAGTCGTCCACCAGGACCCCCAGGTCCTTCTCCTCAGAGCTCCTCTCCAGCAGGTCGTCCCTTAGCCTGTACTGATACATGCGGTTGTTTCTTCCCAGGTGCAGGACTCTACACTTCCACTTATTAAATCTCATTTGGTTTCTTCCTACCCATCTCTCCAGCAGGTCCAGGTCTTGCTGAATGGCAGCACAGCCTTCTGGTGTGTCAGCCACTCTTCCCAGCTTTGTGTCATTGGTGTACTTGCTGAGGGCAGACACTGTTCCCTCATCAAGGTCGTCAATGAAGATGTTGAACAAGACTGGACCCAGCACCGACCCCTGGGAAAAATAAAGGAGGCAGTACTTTTCTCAACAATGAAGATATAGGAAGTCAGCTAACTCTAAGAACCTCAAATGATGCCACACTACTACAAGATTAATTTCTGATCTTTCTCTTAGGGCACCATTCATTAATTCAGATTAAACTTTCCAAAAATAAGTACAGTCCCCTGCTCTGCTGCCAGTTTGTCTCACCTGATTTTGCCCTGTCGGCTAAACATTCTCAGGCTTTCTCTTCCTAATATTACCTCTCAAGTGGTTCCTCCTCAGTTTCTAATCAAGTGGGGTTAACTGCTCCCAAAAAAAACACATAAAGCCATCTTGTTACAGGTTATCAACATGACAATCCACAAGCATGATTAATTTTGAGACCCTCCAGAAAATTTTTAATAACTACATGGTGACAAATAAATAAATAAATAAATAAATAAAAATAGAAGCTAAATGGTGGGTCTTATTCTGTATGCAAACTTTTTTTTTTTTCCTCCCCCTTCGTTCAGTAATTTTAAATGCTTCAGAAATTTTATGTTTTTATGTTGATTAACAACAGAAAGGCAATTAATCTTAACTGAATCTGGTGTGTGAAGTGGCCCTGCAGTACGTCTGATGCTGATTTATAGAAATAATTTATGATTAAAATAAAAAAATATAGAAATAATTTTATAGAATTAAATAATATATAGAAAATATAGAATTTAAATTTTATAGAAATAACTTATAATATAATATATATGTATATAAATATATATATAAAATATATATGCTGATTTAAAGAAATAAATACCTGATGTATTTTTAATGATGATTTTTTTCTTTTTCTTTTTTTTATATATATATATATATATATATATATAAAGGCATCCTTGTTTTGCCAGTAAATAAGGAAAAGAAGACAGACAGGGTTGCCAAGCTACTAACTGGAAGAAACTTGAGAATGTTGCAAGAAGGAGGAAGATGACCTTGCAGAGAAACTTGCTTGTGCTAAGTGGAGCTCACCAGAGAAAAAGTCCTTATGCTGTAAAAGAGTATTCATCTGTTCATCTGCCTCTTTTTTTCTTTTTTTTTTTTTTTCCTTGAAAAGAAATAATTTAGATACTTTAATAATTTCTTTTTCTGATAATCTATAAAAATACGGTGAAACAAACAAACTGCACTAAAAGGGTAAACCAAAAAGCTTACCAGTTTTATTAGCTTTTTCTGAGAATGAATTTAATGGGATTTCTGAATGTGTGTAGGATTTCTAGGATTTGAACTTCTATAACATGAAAGAAATTATAAAGATTACAAAAATAATCACAATTTATGCTTTGAAATATGAACTGCTTTACTCAGCTGTCAATATTTTTTTTCTTTTTTACTTTTTTGCACGGTAACCAGCTAAGTTTTGTTATTGTTGTTGTTGTTGTTGGTGGTGTTTTTTTTGTTTGTTTGTTTGTTTGTTTGTTTTTAAAGGAATTCTTATCTCCATGTGATCTATGTAGACAAAGAACGTGTTAGAGAAGATCATTTTGCCCACAAGGCAAAAATATTACAAAAAGAAAGGAATGGTAGTGGTTGAAAAATATCTTGATTTTCACTTCAAAAAAAGTGCTTATCCTGTCGTAAGTGGAAAAAGTATGCAGAGTGATAAACTTAAGGTTTTGAAGCAGAGAGCGTACAGAAAATCAATTCTCTGCTTTTGTCACAATGCTCAGGAGAGAAGAGAGATATAAGTTCCATAGAAACATACTGTATGTCCAGGTAATGCAGGATTGTCCAGGCAATGCAGGATTTTTAAAGATGTTTCAAAGTACTTGCACTTTATGTAGCAATGGGGATCCTGAAACAGCTGCACACCATTCTTCAGTGAAATCTATTTAAGGCAGTGTTTTATGTTTAAGGACCATTAAGTATGTAGATTAAACTGTTTTTATCTCAAACTGGTACAAAGTTCCCTTGATGTATTCTCTGCTGTAATGAGTAAACCTTAGTAATCCATTTAGCAGATTAAATAGCTTTAGACTGATTTGAAAGATCCCTTGTACTAGCAATGTATATTATTTTATACTATTTGATACTATTCCTGCATTTTATACTATTCCTGTATGCTTCTTAGTATATTACAGCGAAAAGAAATTACTAAAAAGATAGAAAATTAATAGTATGATGCAATCACAGATTAACATCTTCCTGTTTGTAATCTGCCTGATTCATATCAAATTTGTTTGGCAGGCATTCTGTACACCTCTTCTATTGCTTGATGCCTTTCAAAAACATGAGGAGGTCCACAAAAACATTACTCATGGTGGTCCAAGATATTCACATTACTTTAAAAAAAAAAAAAGCGTTTAAATGCTTTGAAACATTTAAGACCATTTTAAAGCTCTCTCTGCACAGAGAGAGCAGATGGTGACCTCTTTGCCATGCACCACCCCAGACTCACTTTTATTGTTTCAGTTGCTTTTTCAGTATCTTGTTCATAATTTTTATTGGTTATTATTTAGTTAATTTCAGTATTTGTCCTTGATTCACAGCTCAAATAGACACTTAGATAGTCTTGAAGAATATCTTTAGATAAGTGCTCTACTGAGCTACTTTATGATAAAACAGATGGATGTGAATGGATAAAAAGATAGTTATGTGGGATCTAGCTTCCCCGGTGCAATTCTATAATTATTAAGAGAAAGAATAAATAATTAAATATACTATTATGTCATATCTGATATTGCAGCAAAACATTTCAGTCAGAAACCATCTTCCTAAATCTTTTATTGAAATCGAGTTCAACAAATGACAATGAGCAGTATATCAGAAAAGTTCTTCCTTGTGGTATTTTATGATTCTAGATGATGGTAGTCAAGACTTTCCCATTAGTGTGTTTGGTTGGGTACTTACATGAAATCACAACACAGAAGACAGTAGCAAGTGACATCTTTCAAAGACTATGATGCCAGACAGCTACTTGGCTTGAAGCTGGAACTGAGAAGAGAACAGCTATAAAAGAGAGGTTTCTTCTTTTCCATAGAGTGCATGAAAGCAGTCTTTGACAGAATACAGAAAAAGAGCAAGGCTGGTCTGGCAGAACAATTCGATTTTTTTTTTTTTTTCATGCAACACTCATTATACACTTAGAACCAAACTGTTTCAAACACACCAGAAAACACTGCAGTTTTTCTTCACTTTTTTTTGTGAAGAAAACAGACCAAACACAAACAGTAAAGTGAATAAAATCCATACTCTTCATTTAAAACATTGAAAGCTTTTCAGTGCTTTTATTTAACAAGTTTTATTCATTTAATCACTAATGAATAGCTTCCAAATCATCATTAGCTTCTTTCTATTTTTTGCAGTAATTCTTCATAGTTAAATTGTACAAGGAGAACCTGTCCCACTGGTTTTAGGGACAGGATAAAATAATGTGAACAGCAGGAGCAGCGACAGTTCAATTAGCAATACTGGCAACTTCTTTGGAATGACAACGTTGCTAGAGCGAGAAGCTCGCTGGCCCTGAAATCTCTCTTGTGAAGGGGAAATGGTAGAGTTCCATAGAGCAGCATGACAGACAGCAGAATGGGTAATCAAGTTGGGAAGTTGAAAACAGAGTACAAAGCTCGTCCACTGTGTTGTAAGATTTCCTCAACAATAACAGTAAAAGTTTGCTAAGCCATATATATACCATTTGCGGCTGTGTCAGTACATTCTCTGAAGAAAGCCGTTTTGTTTGCTTTTTACATTCATTTTTCTTTTAAACCCATGTTCCTGGCAATGTGCTCTTCTTTCTAATTTTATTCCTTTTTAAAATTTTATTTTATTTTATTTTATTTTATTTTATTTTATTTTATTTTATTTTATTTTATTTTATTTTATTTTTAAAGAAGTAGCAAGGTTTTTTGCATCTCTGTTGTCGTTACCCTCTTTGATGAATGTACGGCTGTGAATTTATAAACTGTGTTGCTGGAGCAACTGGTCAATAATACATCTCCATCAGAGATTTTACTTTAAGAGTAAATACATTTCCAAGATGTCTTTTCATGAGGAAATATGGCTGTGAATACTGATCTAATGAAATAGAATTTATGTGCAGGAATCTACCTAACTTTTTCTAGACTGTATCTCCTCCATAATTAATACAGTGACATTTTAGGAAAAAGGAGAATTATCTTAGTAAAAAGCTACATTTGGTAAAAACAATTTTAAGTTCTCTTCCCAGCAACAACTCCAAATGTGATGCAAGATAGGTTGAACTTTGTGCCTCTGTTTTTTAAGCAGTGAGATATTAAATAATTTTAAAATTCTTTGTCATTGGAAGGTTAAGTTCACTGATTTATTTATTTATTTTTATATTGTCTGTGCATTACAGTGATCAGTACCAAAAGAGAGTTTTAAAACATTATATCTCTTCTCCCTACAGGACTGAAATTGTATGAAAACTAAGTGTCTCCAAGTAATCTAAAAATACTTGAATTCTATACTCAGTTCTGAAGTAAAAGTCTAGAATGTGGCCTACACCAGCATAATTTCAAAGAGGAATGCTCTTTGCAGAGGTTCTGCAGATGTACCATTTGCTTTGATAGGAAGGGGCACTGTAGTTGGTGAACATAAATACAAAAAGTTGTTGCTTTGGAGAAGAAAGGCATTTTAATCGCTCACTTTTTAAAGATGTAAAATAGGTTGCTTTGATCTAAATATCTATTTTTCTTTGATCTAAATGTCTATGTTTCAGTATGATTCTGCCAAATAAGTCATGATCTGTATCTAGTTGTTATAAAATTATTTAACTATTAACATATTAACTAAATGAAAGCATATATGTGAGAGAACAGGGTGTCACTTTTTAATCAAGGCTTTTCTAAATAACATATGAGCTAGCCACAAATTGAAGATTTAAAGATAATATTTACTGTAGAAAATCATACTTTACATGTATGTGTATTTATTTCTGAAAATTATTTTCAGACAAGGTTTGTCTCTACCTCACTGCAAGCTGGAACACATAATACAGTATAAGGTATGGAATTAAACAATGATTGATTCCCTACATATTAACATTTAAGTTATGAAATTTTACAGTTCAAAGTTACTGGAGTGCAAAAAGAAGGCCATAAAGTATACCATGAAAACATCTCTACTTACAGCTGTTACCACTAAAAGAAACTTGGACTATGTTAATTTACAATATTTCTAATATTTTCACAAATTATTGATATGTCTTCCATAAACCTTCATTGTGCTTGTGGGGTACTATGAATCCTAACAGTAGTGGTAACTACTTTATCATTTTTGATATGGACTTTCAGACAGTTAGGAACTTAAAAATAAGTCTAAAAGAAAAGGAGAAAGTGAAAAAAAAAAATCTGCCACCCTGCAGAAGGTTTTGTTCTGATTACAGGACTGTTGCACATGGAGTTTTTGAGATTATCAATACTTGGAAAACTGCTGTTTTATCATTTATGCTGAGACTCATGAAAAATTAACAATTTTCACGAACACCTGAACAAAATCAATAGTTAAGGTAACCAGATCTTATCATTTGACAGATCATGTAATTATGCAAGTAAAACTTGTGAACTACTTGGGTTGACGGAACTTATCCTTGGTGAACTGAATACGGGAGATAAATAAAAAAAAGTGCTTGCACAAAAAGGATTCCGATTACATACTTGACTAGGACAGATTGAGTTGAGATATTCACAGTAACCATTTCTGACTTAATTCACTGTGACAGGGCACAGTTATCCCAAACAGGTTCCATCTGTAATATAAAAAGGTACTTTTTACAGATGTATTCTATTCTACAGAATACAGCTACTGAACATTCTGTCCTTAAAAGACTAATTAGGAGGAAAAAAAAAAAAAAAAAAAGATTTCTGTCGCTAAAACATTTTATTTTGAATTTTGGTTTTAATTCCTATTCATATGGTCAACATTTTATTTCTTTCTCCTGAAGCAGCAAAATTAATGCTTCTGCTCTCACAGTTTAGTAATAGATTAGAGGTTTACTCAGCACTTAACACTGTAATCTGTGCTAGTTATTACAGGCATTACTGGAGAAACAGTTATTTTTAGGTATCCTTGTTCTCAAAAGAGATCAATAGTTTGCTATGTGTGCATCACTTACAAAAAGTTATTTCAAAAGTAAGTTTGTGTATGGGATGATCTGCCTCGTATTGACCTTCACCCCTTTTCTATCTGATTACCTGGTATCTACCTAATTACTCCTGAGTGCTTAAAAAGCTCCCACCTATGCTAATGTGTCTCTCCATGATCCCAATGGCAGGTTCCAGCAATTTTGGTCAAGGATACTCTTATAGTCCTCTTCAAGATGAAGTACAGATAGTGCCAGAGCGGTGAGGAATTCTATGCACACACAGAGCATAGAAGAGTACCTACATCGTACTGTCCATAGTTGATCTCTTGCAGTGATCATGTCACTAAGACATGAAGGGGGAAAAAAAACAACCAACCAACCAACCAAAAAACAACAACAACAACAAATAAATAAACAAAAAAACAATTTAAGGGTTGACTGAAATACTTTCATCCTGAAGCCTGGATGTTACATAGAAATTGAGGTTTTTTGTTTGTTTGTTTGTTTGTTGTTGTTTGCTTGATAATTTTTGAATGTTACTTCTACAGCTGTCTACAGTAAAAGCTTGGTGAGGTTTGTTTCATCCTACTTTTTTGTTGTTTTCCTTTTGTTTTACTTATTTTGTTTAAGGACCAGGAACAATAATGTCATGATAACACTGTCTTTGTACAAAACTACCAATCTGTATGTGATCTGAAGCAACGATCTTGCAGAGATAGTAAAATACACATGTAATAAAAATTAGAGATAAAGGAGAAGATAAAGGACTTCTTATCTCAAGGATTAGTAAAGGGAAAAGAAATGAAAAAAAAAGACAAATGGAACGGCAAAACTGGGATTTTAAAACACCTGTGAGACTTGTGAGTTAAATAGAAACACAAATGCACAAATACAAGCATTGAACCAGTGGTTTCCTAATGCTAAAGTTATTTTAAGGTAAAGACAGGAGGGAATTTAACAGGCTCATTCCCTTCAAATACATGAACAGAAGATATTATGGACAGGTGCGTATCTTAGCAGATGTGGTCACTTACAGTATTTCTAATACCTTTTTAATACATTGCCTCTCTTCCACTTAGTAATTCTTATGTACTGACAAAGAAAAAAACATTTTCATTGACAAAGAACATCCTTGTATTATGAAAGTAATCATTTTATTTTATTTTATTTTATTTTATTTTATTTTATTTTATTTTATTTTATTTTATTTTATTTTATTTTATTTTATTTTATTTTCAATGTATACATCCTCCTTAAGTTTAATTTATCTCAAATAAAGCAAGATTCCTAGTCAGTCAGGGAAGCATGGGAAAATGTTTCAGCAGACTTGGGATCTACTCAAAATACTGCCATAGGCTTATTAAATGCCTTTAGGGAAATCACCTGACAGTCACTCTCCTCATGTATAAAAAAATTTCAGAGCTGCTGCTAATAAGATCTATCTGATCCAAGTAGCATTAAATTTACATGCACATTTTTCTGATCAGGATGAAACAATTAAGCTTTGAATATATTTTCTAAGCCTGTTTCCTGCCTTAACAGATTATTCTAATACTGGCAGAGCAAAAGAATTGGCAAAGATAAGACTGTTCAAGCAAAATAACTGACCATGATGTCACTTCACATTAACAGATACACCCCTTCATTAATTCAACATTAATATAATAGGAAGGTTGTATGGATCATCCAATGTTTTATTTACTTTGCAAAATTTTCATTTTAAAAACACACACAAAAAATAATTATGCAATTAAAATTGAATCATTACTTATAATAACAAAGAGAAGTAATTAGGTTGCTTAGAAAAATACATCAGAAGCTGGTTTCTTGCTTCTTTTATAAACTATGGAATATATTTATAAAGGAAAAAGACTGAATATGACTGATAAGGGCAGAAAAGACTACATAATGAACTGGAGTAAAATATCAAAAAGACCTTAGTTTTATCATGTGGTAAACCTAAACTGGATTTAACAATTATCAGGTCATAGTGAGATGTAAAATGAGAGGACAGTGCTGTGTTTATTTTAATTTTTTATTTATTTTTTTTTTATGGACATTATTATTCCTTATACATGCAATTACTTTTCACTGCTATGTAATTTCTTCCTGAAATTTCCAGTTCCCATATCATTAAAAATACCTTTGTATTTCAGTACAATAAATCAGTCTGTATATATCTGTCTCTGCTGGAGTCAACGTATTAACTGTATCTTTCCCACCATGTATTCTACCTAGTCATACACCAACACCTTATGATGATCCTGAAGCATATGCATTAAGATGAATTAGACCTCAGTATCTAATATGTAAATGTGCAGACCAGACACAAAAATCTTCTAAATCTTGCTGTATTATCTGTGTAACTGTACCTCTGATAAGGGCATCATAATTCTGCATAAGTCAGTGGAGATTTAGGTAGTATTTGGGTTTCATAGAATCTTAGAATATCATGAGTTGGAAGGGACCCCCAAGGATCATCGACTGCAACTCCTGGCTCCACACAGGACCACTCAAAAATCAAACCACATTTCTGAGAGTATCGTCCAAATGCCTCTTGAATTCTGACAGGCAGAGTATAAGAAGACACTGAAAGTAACAAAATTGTCAGTGCTCCCCAGTGCTAGTATAGTACATGTCAAAGATTTGCACCAGGAGGCCAAACAGCTGTTACTATATTTTATACTATAGTATAGCTGTGTGGAAAAGGTGGCAAAGAAGGACAAGTGAATGCACAAAAAAGCATTCTATCACTAAACTTTTGCAAGAAATTGCACTTAATTGTGATGTAAACATGATGCACATTATCTTTTGCCTCCTTTCTTTTGCCACCTACTTTTCCTCCTCATCCCCATGCATTTTCATACATATTGAAAATCCAGCTTCTTCTCAGTATACTTTACAATGTTAATGAAGAATGTCTTCCAGTGCTACTCACAATGCACATCCTTGTTGTACTGCAGAAGCACAGGGGTTCAGAAGATTTTCAAAAACAGATGTGAGTCACCAAGCTTCAATTTATATCCAAAATCATTGCTTATCTTGGAATAACTGCTAATGTGGTTATTGAAGAATCTTTGTTATATCAAGCCTTAGATTTTAACTCAAATAGTCCAGAAATGCCTGCTTTCTATTTACAATCATCAAGTCGTCTTTATTCACCTCAATCCCTTGTTCTCCTAACACCTCCTACTGTTGGCAGGATTCCAAAAGTTAAAAAAAAAAAGTCTACAGATTTATTTAAACCCCATTTTCCCAAATGTGATGTGGTAATAGAGGGTGTTTAATGAGGAACTTCATTATGTGTTCTACAGAGAGATCTCTCACTGATTGTGCCAGAAAAAAAGGAATCTTCCCCTCATTATGGATGTCTTTCTGACTCAGCCGGGCTTTCATGTAAAAATAACACTAAGCTCACAAATTTGGAATGGAATGGCAGTTATATTAGACCCAATTTTATTACCTCTTGCCAGCTATTTTTAGAAACCACAAATCAGCTTTTAACATGAGTGGCAGAGTAGCAAATACAGAAAAAATTGTTCATGGTTGGAATTTCTCTGAGGACATATGAAGTATCAACACTAAGGGAGATAGAAACAAAGGCTTAAAAGACAAGTAGTATTAAGCAAGGAGTGTGTAAAACATCTGTACTGATTTTCTGAACAAACCTCATGAATCTGACATTATTTTAGTTTTTACAAAGCTGATCAGAGATTTCTTGATTTAATCTACAGAAGGTCTGGTTTTTAATGCAGATCATGTCAGCTCAGAAGAGTGTTGTATCTGTTTGCACACTTCTAAGAATATGTCTTAATCACTCTGGGCTTTCCTCAGTTTCTGAGGAATTGATGTGTGAGGAAGGGCTTGACTCCATTTTTGTAAGGTCAATTCAAACCAAGCAAACAATATATATAATTTTTTCTGAAAATTTTTAATCTTATTTCATCCAAAGTGTTCACAGTGTCTTTGCTGTTCCCTGTCAGACACAGCAAAATTCAAAAGAACACTACGCTCTCTTTAAGAAATCCTATGGCAGGATTCATTGACAAACTCTTCCATTTAATGTCTAAGATTGTTTAAGGATACCAGCAGCTAACTCCACAAAAGAAAGGGAAAGACAGGAAAGAAAGCTCATAAATGTTTACACATCACTAATGAAGAAGTGTAGTTGTTGATGTCATGAAGTCAGAGAGAGATGATTGCTTCACCTGGCAGGGGATGAAAAAGTTGCAAGCAATTCTAAGAAGTAAATTAAAACAATATATATATATATATTTCATTTCTTAGAGCTCACAAATTTAGGCTTTCTTCAATTTTTAGTGGTTACTGTTAACTTCCTAAAATCATGTTTCTGTCTTAAATACAATCTCTCTGATCAGAAGGCATTATGAACACCTACAAGTCTTAGTGGCTTGGGTGGTATTTGTGGCTTCTCAGCTATTCTGAAAAAAAAGGTTACTATTATTTTAGTGCTTAAGGATGGATTTAAGGACCTGAGTAAAGACAAGACTGTTAAATTATCTTAAATACATAAAGTAATTTGTATGTTGTACCAATCATCATGTTGCTATACTTACACCCAGGAAGTAAATAATTAAATAAATCACAAACTTATCTTTGAGAAACTGACTTTTTAAAGACTTTATAAATTGCTGTACAGCAATCATTCTAGTTAGTTAATAGACATTTAAATACAATGCTATAAGTTGAAATCATGACTTAGTACTGTGTTAAAAGACAAATCCCAGCAAAGAAATCTTCCATTGCTATTTTCTGTTGTTGATATAAATCTGGATTGTGTTTGGGATGACATGTTGACTGGCTGACGGAATTTGGAGAATTGTGGAAAGAGCAAATACTAACCACTCCCTTTTCTCCATTTACTTACTAAGAGTTTATATGCTACATAATATAAAAATATATTTTTTTAAATAGAACTTCCTGACATGACAAACTCCCAACCGACCCTGAACGTGTGCGGGATCTGCTACTCCACCTGGATCCCTACAAGTCCATGGGTCCGGATGGGATTCATCCCCGGGTGCTGAAGGAGCTGGCGGACGTCATCGCGGAACCTCTCTCAATTATTTTTCAACGATCCTGGGAGTCTGGAGAGGTCCCGGTAGACTGGAAGCTGGCAAATGTTGTGCCGATTTTCAAGAAGGGTCAGAAAGAAGACCCTAGCAATTACAGGCCTGTCAGTCTCACATCAGTGCCTGGTAAAATCATGGAGAAGATGGTTCTCGAACGTATTGAGGCGCACCTGGGGGACAAAGCAGTCATTGGTCCCAGCCAGCATGGGTTTGTGAAGGGTAGGTCCTGCCTAACTAACCTGATTTCCTTTTATGATAAGATCACCTGTATGGTGGACCAAGGGAAACCAGCTGATGTGATTTTTTTGGACTTCAGCAAGGCTTTTGACACGGTTTCCCATAGGATCCTACTGGACAAAATGTCCAGCATACAGCTAAATAAAAACATCATACGATGGGTGAGCAATTGGCTAACGGGCAGGGCCCAAAGGGTTATGGTGAATGGGGCTGCGTCAGGCTGGCGGGCGGTCACCAGTGGGGTCCCTCAAGGCTCCATTTTAGGGCCGGTACTTTTCAATATTTTTATAAACGATCTGGATGTAGGAATAGAAGGCATTTTGAGCAAGTTTGCTGATGACACCAAACTTGGAGGAGTTGTGGACTCGAATGAGGGTGGAAAGGCCTTGCAGAGGGATCTGGATAGGTTGGAGAGCTGGGCGATCGCCAACCGCATGAAGTTCAATAAGAGCAAGTGCCGGGTCCTGCACCTGGGACGGGGAAACCCTGGCTGCATGTACAGACTGGGCGATGAGACGCTGGAGAGCAGCCTAGAGGAGAGGGATCTGGGGGTCGTGGTAGACAACAAGTTGAATATGAGCCGGCAGTGTGCTCTGGCAGCCAGGAGGGCCAACCGTGTCCTGGGGTGCATCAAGCACGGCATCGCTAGCAGGTCGAGGGAGGTGATTGTCCCGCTCTACTCTGCGCTGGTGCGGCCTCACCTCGAGTACTGTGTGCAGTTCTGGGCACCACAGTATAAAAAGGACATGAAACTGTTAGAGAGTGTCCAGAGGAGGGCTACGAAGATGGTGAAAGGCCTGGAGGGGAAGACGTACGAGGAACGGCTGAGGGCACTGGGCCTGTTCAGCCTGGAGAAGAGGAGGCTAAGGGGAGACCTCATCGCAGTCTACAACTTCCTCGTAAGGGGGTGTCGAGAGGCAGGAGACCTTTTCTCCATTAACACCAGCGACAGGACCCGCGGGAATGGAGTTAAGCTGAGGCAGGGGAAGTTTAGGCTGGACATCAGGAAGGGGTTCTTCACAGAGAGAGTGGTTGCACACTGGAACAGGCTCCCCAGGGAAGTGGTCACTGCACCGAGCCTGACTGAATTTAAGAAGAGATTGGACTGTGCACTTAGTCACATGGTCTGAACTTGGGTAGACCTGTGCGGTGTCAAGAGTTGGACTTGATGATCCTTAAGGGTCCCTTCCAACTCAGGATATTCTATGATTCTATGATTCTATGATTCCTAATCTGATGTTTTCATAACAGCAGTGCTTACTCTAATAGTTTCATGAACACTCCTAAATAATTGTTTCATGAACACTCCTAAATAGACCTATGCATAAACTGTCTCCTTCCTCATTTTTTTCCTATCCTTGAATTCCATATTTTCAGTATAACACAATATAGTTCTTAGCTATTTGAAACTTTTTCTGTCATTCTCATGTTCTCACCCTCAGCTATTTAGACAAGGCTGCTTATCAACTTTTATTTCCTGATACAAACCCTTATCTTAATGATACTGAGTTTCCTCATATACAGTATCCCCACAGGTTGTGTTTATTTTTCTTGGCTGACAGGCATGTCAAAAGGAGATGGGTCTGGAATGCTAAAGAGACTGATGTGTTCAGAGTAACACAGGAAGAGGTAGAAGGAAGACATAGTAGAGGATAAAGGAGACTTGTGAAGTAGGAAGGTAAAGAAAAGACAAGTAGAAAATGATTAGGAAAAAAAAGTGGTGTTAGTATCTCTTAATATATGAAGTGTGGGAATCCTGACTTGGTTTCCTGTTCATTTTCAGTTACAGCAGCATCCAGCTGTATTAACAATTTTCTAGTTGTCTAAATGCAGACTTCAGAATTATGTTCCTTGTGTAGAGTTCACTTGAGCATTCTCCAAAACAGTTGGATATTTACACAGAAAAGCTTCTTACCAAGACAGCAACTGTTATAGGTAGGCTGGTGAACAAGCATTAGAAATCAGAGATCAGTCAGAAGGTTTCTTGTTCCCTTGAAAGTGAAGACTAAAAAATCCCATTTTATATTGCTTTAAAATGAACAGCATATTAAAGGAGATATCCAAAATGAGGCACTAGATTTTAAATAGCATGTGTGAGCTCAATATTCATGGAAAATCCAGTAGTGTACATGTGGAAATGAAAAGCTCGGTGCCTGTACATCCAATACTACAAGCTTCTAGAACAGACAGTATGATTCATCCTTGAGAATCCACTGTAGATGCGACTGCTAAGGACTAAGGACACAGATTTTTTTGGAATTATTGAAATTTCAATGTTTTTAAGACTTTAGCCACTCCTCCAACAATATAAACAATCTTAATTTCATGTCAGTATTCATTTTACTACTCTATGGAACAGAGTGCTTTTTGTTTGTAAGAGATCATGTTGTACATGATTTCTTGATCTCATGTCCAAATGGCCCTGCATCAGCAGGAGGTTTGGACCAGATGACCTGTTGAGGTCTCTTCCAACTTCAACCACTCTGTGATTCTATGATGCAATAGGGAGCATATTGCCCCTGGTAACAAGAGGTATCCATGCTCTGTTTGGACCAGTGTTTAGGCCTTGTTGTTGCAGACATCCCCAAGAAATCCACTGAATTCAGTAACTGTCGCCATGGGTGCAAGAGATTCTCTGAAATGGTCATTGGCCTAAACTGAAATTTTACCCATGGTGTGGTAAAAGCTGAAAATTGCAAATTGAAAACTGCTTCCTTCTTATCAGAAAGTAAGAGCAATTTATTTTCAGTAAAAAAAAAAAAAAAAAAAAAAAAAAAAAAAAAGGAATTCCTGGAGATATTTTTTGAATAAATAAATATTTAATATACATATAAAATAGATGTCCTATGAGATTACTTTTTTTCTAAATGTAGCCAATACTGGGATGTAGTAACCATTGGGAAACCATAGGGCTACAAAATAAGCAAGGAACAAAATGTATACTGCTTCCTTTACCTCCCAAGGAGAGAAATGACTGAACATAAAACATTTTTCTAAACATTTCAGTCCTGCTTACATAAGTTGCCTAGGATCTAAGAAGCTGAAGACCTACTTAATTTCCTGTACCCCTTCATCTTTTAAATTGGGAAACTCTCTGCTCACTTAAACTGTTTTGAAACTATATTCTAGGTGTTATTTTTAAAATGTTATTTTCAATAACTTAGGATTAATTAAAAAAACTTTTAAAAAAACTGACTAAGGTGAAATTGTGATTAAAATTAAATATATAAAAAAAAAAAGTAGGATTTTTTATAATTTTGCATCAGAATTGGTAGAATGACCTAATATTTAATTTCAGGCTCACCATGTCATATTTCAAGAGTACTCTTAACACTTATCAAAACTTTCATAAATACAGACACTTTTGATAGAGTAACACATTCCCTTCATATTTGTCAAACTAAACTATATATATTTATGCTATATGATAGCGCCATATAATAAATCACACCAAAAATCATGGTTTATTTATGCTTTTTCTTAGCAGGAGAGTTTCAATAAACCAAAGGACCCACATTTAAATGCACTAGGCCAGACTAGTAGTCTACAGAGTACATATGATCCATGGCACCATTATACATGGCCCAGTGACTTCTCTACTATGGACTATCCCAGATAGCAGGGAATAAAAGCCCACAGCTTGTCATGTAAATTGTGGACCTGCAAACAAAATCCCTGAGCTTCCTGAACTACTTGCTATATCCATGTTTGAAAGGGTTGCTGTTTGATTCCAGGAAGTGATCAGCTAGGAAAGGGAAGAAAAATAAGGAGGTACAGATAAATTATTGGAAAGAAACATATTTTATGGAGAAGAGGCATAGGGGGATGAAATGACATGTTTAAGATCTTACAGGTTGTGCAGGTCAGAAAACCAAGTCATGCCAGACTTCCTTGGGTCTGATACTTTGCCCCAAACAGAGTATATTTCTCACCTTTCTTAGTTCGTCCCCTCACACTTTTTTTTTTTTTTTTTTTTTTTTCCACAAAACAGTTTGTAGGAGACATGCAGTGAACAGAAATTCCATGTTTGACCTTCAGTGGGTATCAGATAGCAGCTAATACTGATAAAAACCTAGATAAACCCTTGACATTCTCTACTCCTTTGATTTATAGGAAGCCTTTTTTTTTTTTTTTTTTTTTCTACCTGCCATCAAACATCAAAATTATCAGGTACATAATATTCAGTTTCCTGAAAGGTTTTCACCATGATTTCTGTTGTTTCTATTGCAGAAGGAATCTGCAGATATCTGATGGTGGTGCTCTCTGTGACACATGGCGGTAATTCACTTAACTTCAATAGACACTAAGGTTATAGGTGATATAGGTGATTAAATTAATAGTGATATGTTCATGAGGTCACTTGAGATTCTGTGGTAGTGTCAGCTCTCCCTTTAACATCAGTGGTGGAATAAACCTTGCCTTAGAGGATAAAAGAGACTGTTCTCAGACTTGGTATTAGCATTAATATCATCACCGCCCTCCAGCAGAATATCCTGCATTGCTGGATGTATCTCATCAGGTGCAATGGACTTTTGTACCTATGAAAGCTAAGGAACATAAAGGTATACAAGTCCATGGGACCTGAGGAGATAAATCTGTGGGTCTTGAGGGAACTGGCATGTGTAGTTGCTGTGCCACTTTCCATCATATTTGAGAAGTTGTGGCAGTCCAGTGAAGTTCCCACCATCTGGAAGAGAGGACACATAACCCCCATTTTTAAAAATGGAAAAAAAGAAGACCCAGGGAACTACAGGCTCACCAATCTCGCCTCTGTGCCCAGCAAGATCATGGAAACTATGCTAAGGCATGTGGAAAATAAGGAGGTGATTGGTGACAGCCAACATGGCTTCCCTAAGGGCAGATTGTGCCTGAGATATCTGGTGGCCTTCTGCAATGGGGTTACAGCACTGGTGGATAGGGAAAGAGTAACTGATTTGTGTAAAGCATTTGATGCTGCTGTCCTGCATAATATCCTTGCCTCTAAATTGGAGAGACATGGATTCAATGACTGGACCGCTCAGTGGGTAAAGAATTGGCTGGACTCAAATACTTGCAGTCAATGGCTCAATGTCCAAGTGGAGATCAGTAATGAGTGGTGTTCCCCAGGGACCAGTGCTGGTGACACAGACAGTGAGATTGTGTGCACCCTCAGCAAGTTTGCCGATGACACCATGCTGTGTGATGTGGTTGACATTCTGGAGGGACAGAATGAGATCCAGAGGGAACTGGACAGGCTTGAGAAAAGGATCTGTGTGAACCTCATGAAGTTCAGCAAGGAAAAGTGCAAAGTCCTGCACATGGACCAGGGCAATCCTAAGCACAAATATAGACTGGGTGGAGAATAGATTGAGGGCAGCCCTAAGGAGAAGGACTGGGGATGTTGGTTGATGAGAAGTTCAACATGAGCTGGTATGTGTGCTTGCAGCCCAGAAAGTTAACTGTATCCTGGGCTGCATCAAAAGAAGTGTTACCAGAAGTTTGCAGGAGGACCCCTCCACTCTCGTTTCATGAGACCCCACCTGGAGTACTGCATTCAGCTCTGGAGTCCCCAACACAAGGACCTGTTGGAGTCAAGAGGAGGGCCACAAAGATGATCAAAGGGCTGGAGTACCTCTCCTATGAAGGCAGGCTGAGATAAATGGGGTTGTTCAGCCTGGGAAAGTGAGGCTCCAGGGAGACCGTATTGCAGCCTTCCAGTACCTAAAGGAGGCCTACAGGAAAGCTGGGAGGGGGGACTTTGTCATGGAGTGTAGTGATAGGACAAGGAATAATCGATTTAAACTAAAAGATGGCAAGTTTATATTAGTTATAAGAAATAAATTCTTTACTGTGAGGGTGGTGAGGCACTAGAACAGGTTGCCCAGAGAAGTTGTGGATGCCCCATCCCTGGAGATGTTCAAGACTAAGTTGGACGAGGCCCTGGGCAACCTTATCTAGTCGGTGGTATCCATGCCCATGACAGGGGGTGTTGGAACTGGATGATCTTTGAGGTCCCTTCCAATCTACACTATTCTATGATTCTATGATATGGAGTAACTTAAGCATTCAAAGGACTACTTATTTTGATGATAATGAAAAGTGAACACTTTATTCAGAAGAAACCCTGTGCAGTTCAAAGGCTCACATTTCTGGCACGATCCTTGTTGTTGATCTTTACAAGCCTAAAGCAGGCTTTCTCTTCTCTGTTTGCCAGTGGCAGCAGGAGCTTGGCCATATCTCTCTCTTTCTGCCTTTAAGTCTCTGAGAGCAACAAAAGCACATTTCTTTCTCTTTAATTCAGCTATCTGATTTACGTGAGCAGTGTGGAAATGTGGGGCAGGACTTTTCCCTTGTGTCCTATTCCAAATTTAAGTGCTTGTAGAATGGCAGTTAAAATGTAACCAAATATTTTTGACAAACAGAAATCAAACACAAAGTACAGTCACAGTTTCAGTGCAGATGAGGCACAGAAGATTAATTTCTACATTTCCTGCAATTTCAATTACTTGTATTATTATCCTACAATGAATTGTATCAGATATCTACTGCTGATTCATTAAGCCAACTTTGGATGAAGTGCGTGAAGTCACATATTTTCCATATTTGTGGATTTCACTTGTGATAGTTCAAATTTAACTTTTCTTACTAACCATAAGCTAAAATTCTGGTGGTGACGTGTTTAAAAAAGGAACTCAGAAATTTAACCAGACTTCCTAATTTCAATACTAAGAGAGTAGAGTAAGCTTATTAAATAATCAATATATAATCTTAGAGATAAAACTTAAGTGATAGAAAACAAGGCAGCACAGATTTGCTATGAACAAATTATGTCAAACAATTTTAATTTCCTCCTTTGACAGGATAGTTGATCTAGTCAATGGGGAAGAAGCTGCAATTGTGCCGTATGTTGACTTCAGTAAGGATTTTGACATTATCTTGTGACACCCTCATAAGCAATGTGAAGCCCACATGTAATTACCATATAAACAATTTTAAAACTTCACTTAAGCAGTAGCTGTGTTTTTGTTTGTTTGTTTGTTTGTTTTGTTTGTTTTAATTAAATAAAAGTGCCAATTCTCAGACAGTTCTGAAGTGGTCTGTCCTAGACCTGGTTCTAATCCATACTTTCAGTTGTATTTTGTGATGTAGTAGATCGTGAATTCATAAAATGCCTAGATGACACTACAGTGGGTGGTGCAAATTCGTTAAGAGCTGGAGAGGAATTTAGAAATTACTTAATCAGTTGAAGAAATGATCCAAATTAAATCTAGTAAATAGAAGTCATGTGTTTCAGAAAACAAAAAGCATAAATGCCAAAATATGGTACAATTATGTAAGAAGCAATATTGTAGGAAACAAAAACAAAAACATCCAAAAGATTTAGTGAATGACAAGATAAAAATGAATTAAAAATATTGAACTGTTGGAGAACATATCTTATTGTCAAATGTAAGACAAAAATGATTCTGCTTTACTTAGTGCTGATGAGGCCTCACACGACTACACTTTAAGGAAACATAGATGTAGGAAAAGGAGGGAATATTAGTAGGACAAGAGTTTTAGTAATAGTGACATTTAAGAAAAAAAGAACAAATGAAAACACTTTTAAAAATGGGAAGATAAATAAGGAAGATGTGCTAAAGAAGATGCTATTCCAGAAAGGACAGTTCCTAAACATTCTTTGTGCTGTGCTTGCATGGCAGGGCAACAAAATACTGGTTTAATCTGCAGTAAGGTAGATTTAGGAATATGTTGTAAAGATAAAGCAATTAGTGGAACAAGCTACTGATGCAGAGTATGGAAGTATTTCACTTGGGTTTTTAAAAATGAGTTTGATATATGCTAAGCTTTCTTATTGTTTCACTCTGTGTTGGGTCTGTCTGAGCTGGAGTCACCTTTCCCTGCAGCAGCCCACACAGTGCTGTGCTCTGCACTCATAGCTGGAACAGCACTGATATCACTCCAGTGTTGTGTGCATAGTGCTGGCACAGCATCAGGACTCCTTCCAAGCCCCCAAGAGCCAGCAGGCTGGGAGTGGGCAAGTGATGGGGAGGGGACATCGCCAGGGCAGTTGACCTAAACCAATCAAAGGGATATTCCATAATACCTGATGTCATGCTCAGCAATAAAAAGGGGGCTTTTGTGGGGGAGGGGGCTGTTCCTCCTGAACAACCACTATGTGTTTTGAGGCCCTGCTTCCCAGGACGTGGCTGAACATCACTCATTGATAGGAAGTAGAGAATAATTTTTTCCCTTCTCTCTGTGCTTCTGTGCGGACTTATTGTTTCTGTTGTTTACTTTTCTACCCATTCCCTTTCCCTTTAATTAAACCTTTCTCATCTCAAACCTCGAGTTCTCTGTGTTGTGTTTTCTCCCCCTTCCTCTTTGAGGAGAGGGGGAATGAGACAGCGGTTGTGGTGAAAGCAGGGAGAGTATGCCAAAGAAAGGATGGCCACAACCTTGCCTTGATTTTTTTTTTTTCCTCTAGGAATTTACTAACAGCTATTGTTCCAACTGTTTTTTCCTCTGCTCTTAATGTGCTGAAGCTATTTCCTAACAAAACAGAATGTGCCCATAGCAGCAAAAGGGGATAAAAAATCCCTAAGCCTCCTTTTCTCCAGGCTGAACAAGCCCAGCTCCCTCAGCCGCTCCTCGTAGGACTTGTTCTCCAGACCTCTCACCAGCTTTGTCGCTCTTCTCTGGAATCTTTTGAGCACATCCACGTCCTTCTTGTAGTGAGGGGCCCAAAACTGAACACACTACTCGAGGTGCAGCCTCACCAGAGCTGAGTACAGGGGGACAATCACTTCCCTAGCTCTGCTGGACACACTGCTTCTTATGCAAGCCAGGATGCTGTTGGCCTTCTTGGCCACCTGAGCACACTGCTTGGAGACCTACCATAAGTCTTCGGTATATTATAGATCCATTAATCATTGGAAAAACCTGCTCTTGCAATCCTGCCAACAGCAGCTTTGCCCACTTCAGACTTCACTTATACATGTCCAATATTTAAAACACAACAACATCCAGGTACTGTGAATTGGAATCAATATCAGTATCTATTTGCTAGCTGGGCTGATTCTTCAGAGCACAACAACCTAGCAGAACAGAAGTCCCAGAAAGATTAAAATATTCATGTATATACATAAAAATAGTATCCTACTCAGCCTGTGAACTGAGATGAGAATAAGGAACTTGAGTAAATGAGATTTCCTCAGTGATGTCATTAAGTGCTCAAAAAGTCAATTGCACCGCCTGGCAAGGGAAATAAGTTTCTGCATGATATTCTTCCATGTTTTTTTTAGAACTGTGAGATGATAATTAGTGAAGGAAGGGAAAAATACCAGGTAAAGTGTCCTTGCATGTTCCAGGATTTCTCAGAACCTGAGTGAAGCTTTTTCCCTATGAGTGATTACAGGAAGTCCCTTGTACTGAAGAGGACATACACTGAGGCCATTCACAGACCTTGCCACTGTTGCAAAAATAGCCTGAGATATTGAAAAGTTGGATTTTTTTTTTAATTTTTTTTTGAGTAAAAACAAAGTTTCCTCTTCCACTGAACAGACATTTTATATGACAGCCAAACCTTGTTTATTGGTCCTGGTCACTGAGGTCACTGCAAACACCGAATTTTGTTAAGGCTTACTGGCTTGTTTTCTGTTTGATCTCTAAAAAATGTAATTCCAGCCAATGGGTTGGAACTAAGATGCTGCTAGAGGAAGACGTGATAAAAAGATCCAGTTTGGTGCCTGAGTCTGATGCTGGTGATAAGGCATTTGTCCAAATGAGAAGGACATAGTTACCTGAATGGAACCCTGGTTTCACCCAAGTGCATAGTAATACAGACTTTACCTGGATAAGGATTTCACACGTTACTTTGGGATGTCTGGGAGAGATATTGGAATTTACACTTTATCTTATATACAAAACCCTATTTTCCACATTCTGGTATTTGTATTTCAATAGGTGTTAACTTCCATTGTAGCATAGGTATTCAGGGTGGGTGGGGTGGCATGGGGAGGGGGGTAAGGGGATGGAAGAACACTTCCCAATATTTTTATTGTAAAATATTTACTGCATTTTTTACGGAAAAATAACTAACAAAATTCTTCCCTAAGAAACTTTCTAGGATTGTTTTATAAAACAAAATTTCATCCCTTCCCCCATATACTTCCAAGACTTCAAATAAAAATGCCTGCATTTCATATTTGAAATAGACAGTTACAGACAATATTGTGCTAATATTATTTTCTAAACCACCCCACCCTTCCTCTTCTTTTGATCCTGATTCACCCAGCCTGTTTGTGTTCTGCTCATAATGCTAAAGAATTACAGACCCATTTTGGGCAATAGATGTGCTTTTGATGTGAAGTATAGGTGCAATAGTGATGGTCTTTTACAGCTCCTAGGAGTGATTGCCAGTTCTTGAATTTGAAAGCATGCTCTGGCCATATCCTTCTTCTCTGTGAGGACAAGACATAGATTTTCAGCACCTTCCCTTCCACAAATCCTATTTGGTACATGAAGGAAGCCAGGCCACATGCTCAAGATGAGTGCTATGAAATGCTCCAATTAGTAACTGGTTCGAATGATTATAAAGAACTAAGGTACAAAAGGTAGGCCTACATCTAGATTAGGCAAATAAATTATTTTTTGTTGCTTTCTAAAGTACTAACCTTGGGACTTAAATTTTATTGACTTTTAACTTGATTAACCGAGTTTAGTACATGTAGATTACATAAGAAAAGTGTATGAATTGCTGAACGAGGACTTCCAACATCAGAATTAAAAAAGATGCCCTGATCTAATGGTACACACTGAATACTTACTTCTGTGTAGTTTTGAAATTAGTTGTAATTTGTACAAATGCAAAAATCCTCTGACAGATTTTCAAAAGAAGTCATATTTTTCTCATTGAATGTAGCCCTCAAAGACATTTTTATTCTATCAACAAGAAGCACTGGTTGACATTTCTCTCGGAAGACAGGAGGAAAGAAAGCTAAGCTATTGCTAATACCTGGCAGTTTACTGTAGCACTTCTGGAAATAGTTTTATTTGAATGCCAGCTGAAGAAGGTGGCTTGACCTTGGGTGTTTCTGGTCAGGAGTGTCATCAGCATTCTGCTCAGTTTATCCCAAGAGGAAACTGAGTTAAAGAGTAGTCTGGAGCATTGCTTTAACAGTTTTATAATGTAATGAGGTTACATTAATTGAATCATGCAGGAAGGTTAAGAATAGCATTTTGATTGCTAGTGGAGAGATAGTTATTGTGATTGCAAATTTTACACTCTTTTGTAAGTTTCTGTTCCACTGATGCACATTTTCTCAGCATTAGTGGCTCATCTGGAGGTCAAATGATGTGTGACAGGACACTTTTAGACTTACTTAATGGTCTGGACTCCTGCAAGGCACAGGCAGTACCAAGACTGTAAGAAGACTGCAGCAAGCACACAAGCACATTGACTGTTCCTGGGCATTAATCTGCCTCTTGATTTTTTTTGTTTTGTTTTGTTTTTGTTTTTACCCTCCATATTTTTTCCCACCATGAAGGTATAGGAGCATGTCTCTGTGCTGCTCTCTGAGCTAAGTGGAGTGAAGAGAATCAGATGACAGCACACAAATCAGGAAAGCATGGATGAGACAAGGTATCTTTCAGGCACCATGTGACAGAGCATAAGACCAGTACTCAGGAGATAAAAGGAACTGATCCAAGCATTGCAGAGCCCTGATGTATCACAGATACTAGGCAGATGTTTGCAGCATTTGCTCCACTGCCAGATTCTTCTGTTGTTTCTGGGCAATCATCCATTTACTTAGCTACAAGGTTTTTCTTTTCAGCCTGACAGCTGCTGATATCTATTTTGGCAACAATACTTATACCTCTGCTTCAGTTGCTTGCTCTTCCTCCTTTAAAGAGAAACTTGTTTTTCTAGATAACATTTCAAAATGTCTGTCACTGATTAGTGTCCTCCTTTTCCTGCCATCGTATTCCAAATGTAGGACCTGGAGAGATTATCAAAAGAGATAAGAATACCTGAAAAGAATCTAAATTGAAAGACTCCTGTGTCTCCTCCTGAGGGATCCCTAAATGATCTCTAGTGGGCAGCGATATTCTATACAATCTTATCAGCAGATTGCTGTTTTCATATAAAGTCCTCTGCTATCCTAGAGAATACCAAATTTCCTATAAAATGTATATTATGAGTTTCTAAAATACCTTCCAAAATCAAAACTAAAACATAGATGTAGAGCTTAGGGATATGGTTTAGTGGGGACTGTTAGTGTTAGGTTAGAGGTTTGACTCAATGATCTTGAGGTCTCTTCCAACCTAGAAATTCTGTGATTCTGATCTCCAACTGAAAGATCTGAATTTTGATATTTCTTTTAAATCATGTAAGTTGGAACATGAAGATATTTTCTTCATATCATATAATCTAAAATGTCAGCAGTACAATTCAATTTCTAAGTACACAGTAGAATTTAGTGAAAAAAAATAATTAAATGAAGTTGTGGAGTTCCAAGATTTTCGTAGTGCGAAAAATGAAGAAAGCTGCACACAGTACATATACTATTAACTGTGAACACAAGAAAATGTGAATCATGGAGAGAAAAATGGAATTTCCTTTTTATAACCAATAAATAAGTTCAACTTAACAATGAAACTTTTGCTTCTTTCATAAAATCATAGGAACAATAAACCATTAGTTTAATAAAAGTGATTAATGTGATGCAAAAATTGTTGGCAACATCAGAAGGATTCCTATTCTTTCTCTCTGCCCTTGTAGAACTCATTGCATTTGTAAAAGAGGCAGCACAAACTTGAAAATGGATTTGCTGCACTCAGGCCTGTTACAACTGGTTTGCACACTGGATTGGTGCAGAATTTTCTGGGGAAAAAAAAAAAAAGGCTGTTGCATATCACTGTATGGGGGAAAAAAAAGGCATAAGGGCATAAAAAGCCTTTTCTGTTAATTTGTCATTTGATGTTAAGGTATACTGCAGTCCTGACAAATGTAATCATATTTCATTGTCCTCTGTAGAAGAACTCTTTTGATCGTGTCTGAAATACATGTCAGTAGTGCAGATATGAAAAAGTGTTAAAATGTAACTCATGCAACACTTGCAATGCTGAACATGATGCACTTCAGTATCACCTCTGTAACTGGTATCTATGGATTTCCTGCTGATAATGATGCTAAAATGTGAGTGAGGAATTGGTTATTTTCATCCTATTCTCCTTACTTACTTCAGTCAATGTCAGGAGAAGACATGGTCTGTATTATTTTCTAGTATAGCCTTTGTCATGAAAATGAAGCATCAGGATATTCACTTCCATCAGAAGAGAGTGAGAGGGTCAAATGCAAGTACTGAATACCTCAGACCCTTTTCAGAACTTCTGATGGAACATAGCGGAAATTTATGGAAATAGGGGAAACACAGGTTGCAAAATAAATGTTAGAGATTTTTAGGAAAAAAAAATTATCTTAAAAATTTTCATGGCTAAAACAGGATGTCAGTGGAATGTGTTAAGATTTTGACAAGCTCCAAAATTATTTAGGAATACAAAATCCACAATTTGCAATGTCACCTCAGCTCCAAAGGCAAAGAAATACTTTTAAATATTTGACTCACAGTCTTATTGCATATGAAGGAATGATTACTTTCCAATTATGCAAACCTCCACCCCCTAACACTGTAGGAGATGTTCCCATCTGACAGTTCTGATCATTGGAATTCCCAGACTGAATCACACAGCGCAAAGGGCTTATGGTGCAGTGTTAATGGTGCTGCTCTTTGCTGCATGTGCATTTTGATGTCTTGTTTATATGATGAAGACATTAATAAAGTTTAGGTGTAAGAATGGTAAAACGTTAAGAATCTTTAACTTTTACAACCAAAAGAATGAATAGATTGAAAAAAAACAAGATTAGGTTTTGTTTTGTGTTTCTACAAGAAGGTTGTGTTATTTGTTGAAGTCTGCAAAGCAAGTAATATTTCCAAAAAAAAAAAACAAAAACAAACACAACAACACATACAGCTCTGTATGTGCCAACAGGAGCAGCCTATCTGATAAAGTTTGTGGGGATTGAAATCGCCTTCTTTTTGCTCTTTCCTTGTTCAGCATTCCTCTTACCGTGCCTGTGTCATGATGCTGCATGCAAACTCTCAAAAAACTGCCATTTGACTACCTCCAGGAAGAATTATCCAGCTTTCCTCCTCGCCCCCATCCCCCACCCTGCCCTTTTCCCTAATTTCCCAAGCAGTTAGACTGATAGATATGATGCAGTTATCCCATCACTCATCACTATGCAAATCACATGGAACAGATTTTTTTCTTCCTTCTCTGATCTCTAGGGAATCCTCCAAAGTCCATTTCTTTGGAAGGAAATATTCTCTTTGAAATTTCTTTTAAATAAAGCAGGGGTGTCTAATGCCAAGTAGCAAGTTGTGAGGAAATGGATCAAAACTCAGGAATTCATATTTCCTTTCCAGCCATAAAATAATGAGAAAAAACTGTACTGAAATAGTATGACTTCATATAAAAATTATCCTGAAATTGACTGAAAAAGTACCTGATGTCTGTACAAAAGACTGATTATACTTGAGGGAATAAGATCCTAATTTTCTTGGCAACTATTTTAGCAGTATAAACCATTTAACTAATTCTGTTCACTCACATTGAACACCCTGCTTTAACTTTTATCATCTATTTAATTGAGCACAATTAGAAGTGACTTTTGTTACATTTAGGCCTTAACATTTGAGTCTATTAACATAGGGGTTGGGGAAAATCAATGATTCCTGAGATAATAATTGCTCATAGAAGAGAAAGAAGTAAAGTAACAGGAGTCAGGACTCTGAAACATTAAGTGAATACTCCCCCTTCTCTGATGCTGGAGGAAAAGGATATCTTCCAGAGATCTGTCAAATAATTACAAGTTAGTCCACTGTTTGGAAGCTATAGATCTAAAACAAGAAACCCTACTGTGCATTCTGTAACCTATATTTTACTGTTCAAAGTCAGCTTTGATTTCATAATGCTGGCAGGGTCTGCTAGCGCAGTAATTGAAGCTTTTGTATTTTAAAAGACTTACAAGTAATATTCCTAGGATTTCTAGGGGAAAGTACTTCTTACAAAGATGCACTTTTTCCTCTGAGAGATTATGGGCATTTTTGCCAAATATTTCAGTTGAATTGGATGCAATTATAAATAGAATAGACTTTAAAAGCATCTAAGCCTTCAATTCACTTCTCCCCTTTTGCCTACCACTCCTCCTCCTCAACTCTCCCAAACACTTTTTATTTGCATGAAGAAAGAGTCTATTTATTCTGTTTGGTCTATTAGTAAGATAAGTTCCATAAGCAGGGCAAAAAACAAACTTTTGCCACCAGTTGGAACACTTCACTCCCATTCAAGTAAGAAACCACTTTGTATGATTTTTGGCAGCTGCACTGCCCCAGTCCCTTAATTCATTGGGCAAAACCAAGGGAAAATCAAATTCCTTCCCCAGCTCTCTGAAGATGTTCCTTGGAACATTTTATTTTTAAAACTAGCATTTGTTCGCCTTTATACCCATCCCATGACTATTTCCAGCACAACTCTCCCCAAATTATGGTAGAGCCTTTCTGTTCCAATTTTCCAACAGTTGAGCCTGTGGAAAGTATACAGTTCATTTAATCACTGCCTTGCAAATTTATGTATGCATCCAATTAAAACAAAGTAACCAAAGAAAATAATTCAGCTAAGCCTTGTGTTTGAAGAAAAAGCAGTTGCACGAAGAAAAGTGTAGAGGAGACAGAAGGTACTGCTTACAGATTAGAAGTGAATTTCTAGTATTGGAGTATGGATTTACATACAGACTACTGTTATCTTTGAAAATCAACATGGTGGATCTAGCTACTAAGGCCCTCTGTCTCCTTATGACAGGTGTCAGGGTCACATTAGTAGTTCCTTTCTCACTTATTCCTACTTTTGAACAAGATGCTATTTCACAGTGTTTTATGTTAATAATAGGTAGAATTTATTTATTTATTTTTATTACTATTCACATATGATTAGGAAATCCTATAGGGCCAAGGAATGGTTTTGCTTGTTTTTATAGTGACTAGCTACAGAGACAAGAAAGTCATCGTACATCTTGAGGCTACTTTATGTGGATATCAACCATGTACACCATCATGAAAAAGAAGTTTCACAAAGCAGAGTGCAAGTTCTTCTGTTTGTTTAGCTATGTTGTAAATTTATACAGGTCAGAAATGTGAGGAGAAATCATATTTTTTGTGGTATTTTATAGTCAAATCCTCAGTGAATACAAATACATGTAGATAGGGTACTGAGGAGATTGTTCTGTGGTTAACTTATAGGGGTCATGACATTTGCACTGATTGGGACAGATGGATATCAATGTCTGATATATTATCTTCAGAAGCTTGTCTTTTAGAGAGTGGCAAATACTCTCTAAAATCCTGATACAAAATACAATAGTCTACTTGTATGGAAATTAAAGAAATTTCAGTATTTTCTTCAAAAATAATTGTATGCACAGCAGTATTCTTGCTTACCTTAGTCTGTCTCTGAAAGACACATCACGCCAGTTAGGTTTTCATCAGGCTGTAAATGAATGCTATAGCTGGCACAGGAGAAAATTCTGGTGTGCCAGATGACAAAAATATACTAAGAACTAGGCATTTCAAGTTGCAGGTATCCAGGTGAGAGATTTTATAGTGACAATAATAATAATAATAATGGATGCTTTTTTGTTTGAAGCTGATAAGCAGCTGCTACAGCTCAGTGCTAGAATCGCCAGCAGGTGGGTGACAATAAATAAACTACAGCTGTGTTTGCTGTGGCTCTCATTTTTATTTTGAATTATTTATAAATAGCACTAGCAGCAATTTAGGCATTACCAAATGATATGCCCTTTAAATGATTAGCTTTTTTTTTTTTTTTTTTTTTTTTCTTCCTCAACATATCCTAATGGAGCAGGTAGTAACTAGATGGAAGATAATGTTATACAGGTGCAAGTGTGCAAGTACAATTCTTTTCAGACCTGTGGCTCCTATCAGGAACAATGAAGTTTTGAGTGAGCTTTTAAAAGGGAAATTTTAAAAGGGAAATACTGGCTCACTCTAGTATCCTGTTACATCATCTCAGCAAATGCTAACACCATGTCAATCTCCCCTTTGATATCCCATTCAGCAGTACGCCATCTATGTGCCATTTGGGCTCTTGAAGCTCTGTTACTACACTTGTTATTCTCACAGCTGTGACATGCTCAGCCTGGAGATGACCATTTTCCTTAGGCAGTTGTTAAATCTGTCATCTGTCATTTGTTGCTCCAGACGGCTCTTCGTTCCAGCTGCTAATACCTGAATAGACAGGCTTTTTTTTTTTTTTCTCTTCTTTTTTATTTATTTTTATTTTATTTTTTCATGAATCATTTCTCACACTCAGAAGATATTCTTTATAAATATCTTCAAAGTTCTGCCATGCAATACATTCTCTTAAAATTATCATTTCCAAGTACACATGCAAAAGAACTGACAAAGAGAAGACACCTGTCCTGTCATACTGCCCAAGCACGTCTTGTTCTTACCTTGTCCTCCCCTGCATGTCTGAGAGCATCTGTTGTCCTGTCTCCTAGATTGCAAGCACTTTTGCAGAATGTGGCAGAACTTGTTCTAAATGTTTGCCCATCACTGCCAAGATGTTTGACTGGGATTAAAGACCTTTCTGTCTCAGTGATGGGCCGAGTCTGTTTCAATACCTTATAAAAAGTAATACATAAAATGTGAGTGAGGGTTGAGGATCTGAACTTGTAACCGGTGCTCTCTGTTCTTCAAGACAGGGATAAAAGGGGACTGTATATACCGAGAAAAGCTTTTAGCAAGAAAATACCAAGAACAGATTTCCTCTTACTGCACTAAACCTTTATTTTTACTGCACAGACTGACATGTCAGCAGTGGAACCAGTTCTCTTCCAAGAGAGCAAAGAGAGCTTCTTAAAAGGCAGCATGGTGCTGCAGGACCTGAGACCTCTGACACACAGAATAGGGGCGTTTGTTGGTGTTTCGGTTGTGTGCATACTCTAATCCTACCAGTTTGTCAGTTCTGCACCATAAGGCAGTGGGAACTTGCAGCAGGGCAGGGGTGGTGTAGAACTTTTGCATTTGAGTGCAGATGCAAATCCAAAACATAGCACCCTACCAGCTACTAGGAGGAAAATTAACTCTATCTTAGCTGAAACCAGGACACATGGCTTACACAACCCTGACAAATCTTTTCCAGTGAGGCAACAGGTAATGTGAAGGCTGGGGTCATTGTGCATATCATGATTTTTCTGCACTTTGCACCTTATTGAATGTGGTGCAATTAATACTGCTCCTTAATGTACGTGCTCCACACTGTTCCTTAATGTACGTGCCCCAGCATGGTTGCTCGGGTTGCTTATGACCACAGTATTTCTGCAGTGTCCTCATCCCTTTTGGCTCAAAGTGTCCTCTTCTAGTCTACAGCTGCCAGTATACAGTAAAAACTCAGAAGGCAGGGGAGAGGTGGGGAAGGAAGGAAGGAAGGAAGGAAGGAAGGAAGGAAGGAAGGAAGGAAGGAAGGAAGGAAGGAAGGAAGGAAGGAAGGAAGGAAGGAAGGAAGGAAGGAAGGAAGGAAGGAAGGAGGGAAGGAAGGAAGGAAGGAAGGAGGGAAGGAAGGAAGGAGGGAAGGAAGGAAGGAAGGAAGGAAGGAAGGAAGGAAGGAAGGAAGGAAGGAAGGAAGGAAGGAAGGAAGGAAGGAAGGAAGGAAGGAAGGAAGGAAGGAAGGAGGGAAGGAAGGAAGGAAGGAAGGAAGGAAGGAAGGAAGGAAGGAAGGAAGGAAGGAAGGAAGGAAGGAAGGAAGGAGGGAAGGAAGGAAGGAAGGAAGGAAGGAAGGAAGGAAGGAAGGAAGGAAGGAAGGAAGGAGGGAAGGAAGGAAGGAAGGAAGGAGGGAAGGAAGGAAGGAAGGAAGGAGGGAAGGAAGGAAGGAAGGAAGGAAGGAAGGAAGGAAGGAAGGAAGGAAGGAAGGAAGGAAGGAAGGAAGGAAGGAAGGAAGGAAGGAAGGAAAGAAGGAAGGAAGAAGGAAGGGAGGGAGGGAGGAAGGAAAAATCTGGGAAGTGCCATGCCCTTATTGCCTTGTGTCTCCACCCCCTACCCAGCAGGGAGGATGCACAGGTCTCTTCCTCTCTCCCCAGCCTAGGCTCCAGTGTGCCTGCTTCTCTCAGTACATCTCAGCCTTTTTGTGTGCCTTCCCCTTTCCTTTCATCTTTGACACCTTGTAGGCACTCTCCTGCCTGCCTAGCTGCTGAACACTGTTGCTGGTGGAGGCCAAGTGGAGCAGTCATGACTGGCCCGCCTCTGTGTCACCTACATCTCCCACTGTCCCCAAAAGCAGAGCCTCTCTGGGTCATGTGGAGGGGTCTTCTCTGAAGGAGAGAAATGGGAAAGAGTTGAAGTGACCTTGTGGGGAGGGAAGAACTTGGTGAATCAGCATGAAAAAAAAAACCAACACTCTTTTGGGGACAATTTCTCTGTATGTTTGGGAAACAGTGGCCACAGAATACAGTGCTAAACTTAGATGGAATATTGATGAGCCTTATTGAGATACCTACTAAAAAAGGAGCTGAAAAGGTCATCTTTGAACTGGCTAGTGAAGGTGAAAAGCAATAGTCAATCAGCACAGTTGCCAAGAGAAAGAAAAGGAGGAGAGGAAGAAAGGGGATGGATCTGTGTGTCCTTTCAGCAGCTCCTCATTTGCATACCTCTCTACATGCTGCTTCTGAGGTAGAAGTGAATACACACACCACCATTCCTTTCTTGTCTTCACAGGAACATGTTGGAAGGTAGATCACTAATTCATTAATGCTGTAGTACGATATATAGCTCATGCAAATAGAGGGATTGTAGCTTGCAATTGTCCTCAACTAAAAGTGTCTGTGCCCTTGTCCTTGGCTCTGTCAGAGGAGGGGATTGCTGACTACCAGCTGGTACTGGAATAAGAAAACTCCATGCTGTCAGACTTCCTGTCACAGGTTCATATTGGAAACATCTTGCTTCAATAAAAACAGAGCAAAGCAGTAGCTTTAAACTCGGCTTCTGTATTTTCATCTCTTTATCCTAATCACTTTTAATTTATTTTCCAGATTTGCTGGAAAACAATGTTTCCACTGCACAGATTTTATATAAGTCCTTTTTCAGCCTTTCAGGGTTCAATGTACAAATTTGCATCCTACACTAATGTAGGATGGAAAGCTCGAAAAGGTGGTCAGGGTATTTTCTAATATATAAGATCTTATACAATGTTGTGATAAGCTTTGCAATCACTGGATTATTACACTAATTGTCATTGTGCACATGTGCATATATAATCAGCAGTGTTTAACAGCATACATTACCTTGTTCTTGTGTTGGGTATATTGTGTCTCAATCCATCAAGAGTATGAGTTAAATAGTTAAAAATGTCTTGGATTCAGCTAGGATAGAGATAATTTTCTTCATAGTGTCTGGTATGTTGGCATGATGACTCCACCACCTCTCTGGGCAACACGTTCCAATGACTCACTACTCATTCTGAGAAGAAATATCTCCTAATTTCCAACCTAAACCTCCCTGGTGCAATTTGAGGCCATTCCCTCTTGTCCTATTGCTAGTTATCTGCAAGAAGAGGCAGACCCCCAGATTCCCACACCTTCCTTTCAGGAAGGGCAATAAGGACTCCCCTGAGCCTCTTCTTCTCAAGACTAAACAACCCCAGTTCCCTCAGCTGCTCCTCATAGGACTTTTGCTCCAGGCACTTCGCCAGCTTTGTAGCCCTTTTCTGGACACATTCCAGGGCATTGATGTCTTTCTTGTAGTGAGGGGCCCAAAACCAAACACAGTACTTGAGGTGTGGCTTCACCAGAGCTGAATACAAGGGCTGATCACAAGAGCTGATCACCTTACTGGTCGTGCTGGCCACACACACTGGATACAAGCCAGGATGCCATTGGCCTTCTTGTCCACCTAGGCACACTGCTGGCTCATGTTCAGGTGAGCTTCAACCAACACCCCCAGATCTTTTTCCTTTGCACAGCTTTCCAACCACTCTGCCCCAAGCCTGTAGTGTTACATGGATTTATTGTGACCACCAAAGTGCAGGACTGAGCACTTAGCTATGCTGAACCTCATCCCTTTGACTTCTGCCAATTGACCCATCTTGTCTCGGTCCCTCTGTAGGGCCTTCCTACCCTCCCTGATTTCTGAGGGTGCACTCGATTCCTTCATCCAAATCATCAATAAATATATTAAAGAGAATGGGCCCCGACACCAGCCCCTGGGGAACACCACTCATGACCAGTCACTAGCTGGATTTCAATCCATTCAACACCACTCTCTGGGCCTGGCTATCAAGCTTTTTAACCTAGCAAAGATTATACCCATCCAGTTTCAGTCTAGGTAGACTACGTCAATAACCTTTCCCTCACCCACCAAGCTTATTCTTTGTGTAGTTTGGTTGTGTTTTTTTTTTTTTTTTTTAATATATTTTTTTCCTTTCTTATTGGACTGTCCTTATCTCAACCCACAAGTTCTTGCACTTTTCAATTGAGTGAGATGTGAGATATGCAAAAAGCACATTTTAGCTGTCGTTCAGGCAAGCATATTGTAACCTGGCTGCTCTGATGATGAGATACTTGGGCCCGTAGCCAGGAACTAGAAAGCATGGAAGCTAGGCAGCTGGGATCTCTCTCTCTAGAGAAGAGGACATTGACAAAGTGATTGCAGAAGGGGTACAAGCCCTCAGCCTGTGGAGGCAATTTCTGTCAGGCATAAGTATCCCTTCAAGGAAGATGTTATATATCACCTAGATAAGTAGACCACCATGGAGAGAGGTATCCAGTACCTGAGGGACTTAGCTGTACTGGAGGTGATTTATAGTGACCTAGACAATGATCAGTTATTCAAAGATCTAGATGAAGTAAAGCGTATACAACCAATGTGTTGTAAGTTTGTATGGAGTGCATCATTGTTATATGCCAGCTCACTGGCAGTAATGACCTGGAAAGACAGAGAGGAACGAATGGTGGATGTGTTCACTGTCCAACTCTGGCAATATGAAGAAAGTCTTTCTTTCCAACATACAGAGAAGATCAAACAGCTATCTACCTTGCATGGTCTTTCAGAGGACCCTCCTGTTGTGGAGTTGCTGAGGGCCAGTGTGCCAGGTTAGATTTCCAGGTTAAACCATACAAATGGAGGAAAGTGTTTAAGCCAGAAGCAGAGGTTCTAGTTATTTCACATATTCAACAAACTGAGCTGCTTTGCTGCTATTTACTAGAATTGCCTTATGTCATTGACAGATGATTGTTCAGTGATTGCTATGTCTAATGAAAATTCTTTTTAACTAGAAAATTGTTTTTGTACTACCCTGGATTCACTTGGAGAAGCTCTTGAGCTACTTCGAAAGTGTCTGGGCTGCTATTTTAATCTCTTAACACATCTTGAAACTATTTTCTATGCTTAATAAAGCTTCATTGAGAAAATTTGTATGGGTGCATTTAATTTGTCAGTGCACATCACAATATTGATGCATAGAAAACTTTTTTTTTCTTTTTTTCTGTAGTACGAACATAGATAATTAGTAGAAAACAGAAGGAATAATTTGTTTTTTATCTGTCTTCATGTTATTATAAACAGATAGGAAGTTAATTGAATTTCTGTTCCTTTTTGAAAGCATGTGATACAAAGCATCAGTAAGAACCAAGTATTAAAACCCAAAGATACCTACCCACTGAAATCCACTTGAGGTGCTATCACTCAAAATAAGTCTGGAAGAACCTTCATCAGATTAAAGTAAAACAAAAGCAGGCCTCTTTAAGTGTCAAGTCAAATGTGACTTTTACTGTTTAACTCTTCGAAGGCTGAAGGTGTCATCTCACCTCTTCCTGCTTTCCAGACTCAGCAAGTGACTGCAGCCTTGCTGTGAGACAAAAGGAGAGGATACCCTGGGGCAGACCTGCTGGTGGGAAATAACGGTCCTAGCTTCTGTGTCACAAAGGATGTAGCAAAATGGAACAGTCTCTGTTTATTTGGTCCAGAACTACATCTTAACTCTTGAACTAAATTCTGTAAGTCAATACTACTTCAGTAGCAGGAGAACAGTAGTGGGTGGAAGGGAGAAAGCGAATACAAAAAGAGAAACCTCTTATCCTGATTGAGATGCTTCTAATGATTCTGCCATATTGTGAGGAATGAGCTGAAATAAGGAGCTACTCCATCATTTTGTTACCCTCTCAGGTACACATACACAAAAGTCCATGACTATTAGTCTTGGGCTCTGGACAGAAAACAACTCACAATGAGTTGTTTTGATTATGCTAGAAAATAAGTGAAAAATACCTGAAAAAGCTGTACTTCTGCTGTGAAATAGCACACAAACATTAAAAAAGGTACATTTGGCATTCTGTCTTCTGTCATTTTGGGCATGGCATGTTGTGGAGAACCACCTGTATCTGGGGCCAGTGTTATCCATCTTGTATTTGTTATTGCATGGTGTAGATGCTAGAGGAAGAGCCAGATGAACTTCAAGAACAAGAATAATGGTGATTTACTAATAAGACACTATTCCTAAAGTGTGTGTGTTCATTTTTACATATCTCGAGCCTTTAGCGTTACTATAACGCAAATACTTGCCTATACATAGCATCATATAAACAGTATCACATATTAAATGCTTAGAAAAATGCTGTTTTAAAAAAAAACTTTTGAAGTCATTTACAGTTCAGCTATATAAATATTACAAGTAATTTGTTAATATAGTCCAAGTGACATTTAAAAGGTAATTAATTCTCTTCCTAGTTATATAGGCAGAAGACAGAGAAAAGATAGGGAATAATGAATAATGACAGGAAAACAGTAGAGAAAATAATTCCATTTATACATACTGCAGAAATGCAACTTGCAAGGTTGAATATATATATAATATATATATATATGATGCATTATACATGCATGTAATGTATATGTGTGTGTGTATGTGTATATATATGTGTGTATATATATATATATATTGGATTTTCTGCAGTCCCCAGTTTATCTTCAGATGTTTTAAGCCTTTGACATTACTAACATAGGTCATGATATACACTTTTTGTCTAGTTGAGCAATTTATACAATTTATGGAACACCTAAATCTATTTTACTGACCTAAATAAGGTAGGCTTATTTAAAGCCTTCTCCTCACTCTTGCATCCATTTGGTAGCCTCTCTAAAAATCTTTCTGGGTTTTACATCCGGTGACTGATCAGCTTTTAGTGAATAACTTTGGGTGCATAGAAGTAACTCACAGAACATCCTAATTGGTTTGCCAGAAATGGAAACCTCACTCAAGGACTGTTGAAAAGTTGAGCTATACAGGTACTGTGGTCCAGCTTTTCAAATTGACATTCCTTGAAATTTTAATGCTACTCACCTCCCACACAGTTATTTACTTTGCCTGATAAACAACAAAGCATGTTGGCTGAGAATTATTCTGCCATTGCATTTCTCTCTTACAGGCAATGGAAAAATACTTAGAAATAAATTGCCAGAGCATAAGTGCCATTTCTCTGAATTTCATGGACTGTACTCACTGTTAACGCACAATGTACTTTTTTATGTAAATACTAAATGTACATAAAATCACCACAGCTAAATACAAGTACCTCAGATGCTCAGCCATAGATTATGCCTCAGAGCTGGCTATTTCACACTACAGGTAGATTGCCTTGTCTTTTTTTTTTTTTTTTTTTTTTTTTTTTCTCTCCTGAAAGAGTAATTGTCCCTGAAACCTTTGAAAAAAAGAATTTATTTAAAGATTGTTGCTAGGTCCTCTGTAAAAGTACTGTTCTGTCTATGCTGAAATGAAAGATTATTAACACAATGATTTTTCACATATTTATATGCCCTTCTCAGCTTTCTCATCTGACTGTTTTTTGTTTGTTTGTTTTGTTGTTGTTTTTCCAAATATGTTGGCTTGAAGATACCATAGCTATGTCTTGATTTTTAAGGGATTCAGCATAAGCCTCAGGATTCTACCCTTATAGAACCTTACAGGTTCTTCACAGAACTTTACAGACATAAAGTTAGGGCTTGATGAATTTTGTAAATCAGAGAGTGAGTGGTGTTGGATTTTAATATAATTTGGGAGTTGCTGAATACTTCACCTTTTCCTTCCAGATGTAGGCTTCTCAAAACTTTTGTTTTTAACAAACAAACAAACAAAAAAAACCCAACAACTATAGAGCCCTCTTTATGGATAAAATGAGGATAATATTTTGAGGACATTCAATGAATGTCACAAAATGTACTTTCAAGCTTCACTTTTTATTATACACAAGATAATGTGATAAAAAGATTTAAGGTTGCAAAACAAGCACTCTAAAGCAATATTCGCTCTGCACATTCTTTACATGTATTCTCTTGTAAGCTCTTCTGAGTAGAGACACATTTTTATATCTATCCATCAAATACCAAGCTTGTTCTTGGGGGTATACAAATAATTAATACTAATAAAAGATACTGCAGAGAAGCAACGCCATTGTGAAATTTTGTATTTAAACTGGATGACATAAGTAGTTCATTTTCATTTTGCACTTTGAAGGCATTTTCTGTGGATCGTAACTCTTTCTTCATTCTACCTTATACAATAAATATTTTATGCCATAGACATGATTGTCAAACCTGGAATATTTTCCAAGTTAATTGCAGGTTAATCAACAGTTGATTCCCATTTCATTATATACTAGAAAAAAATTATTCTCTAGTGCAGCTCACGTATCATAAAAGACTGAGAGCATAGCAGGCAATATCTCATCAGTAGATCATTAAAGCATCCATATACACAACTTCTTAACTCCTACCATCCATTACTATTACGCTGTATTCATTCTTACATACATCTTCTTCATTTTTGTGGAGAAACCTTGCTAGGTGTGAATCAGATGGATTGTGAAGAAATACATATATATATAATACATATATACATACATATATATATATATATTTCTTTTCACTCTTATCAAGTTGCATTCAAGTAAAACAAAAAGTGAATGAGCTTAAAGTGAGCTTGAACCCACTCTAGCTCCTGTTGGATCAGGATGACATAACTTCAAGGGCTGGATATTCTTCAGTGTCTCTATGTGGCATTCTTTAGTTTGTCAGTCAGCATTCCTCTGAGGAATGGCTTTATATACATACATATTCAGACTGCCTGGAGAAACTAATAATTAAGCAAGATGAATATCAGTATAGACATCATGCTATTTGAGTTGATTTATTCTACAGCTGTATTTGCAGCAATGACTTCCTAGACAACCTCTTAAGGAGCTTTTGGAGCTAATTTTCCATTTATGAGCTGTAATTTCAATTACTTCTTTCATAGGTTCATTTTCTCTACTCTTTACCACAAAATCCCATAGGTTGGGTCTCCATAGAGGCCAAATCACTTATCTAGTGAGCAGACAGAAGAAAGAGATATTGCCTGAAAACCTGAAGCACAAATACGCTGCCCTGACATTAATGCTATTGTAGACGTGATGGCAAATTTTAATAGCTTTCATTTTTCATTTTTTATTTTATTTTTTTTTCTACATCAACAGACACAGTCAGAATTAGGAATTAGACAAGCTACTGATAACTTCCATAGCTGCCTCAGTAACTCTATGGCTGCATCTAGTGTTTGTTTGTTTTTTTTTTTGTTTTTGTTTTTGTTTTTGTTTTTTCCTCATGCATTAATCAGTTTGAACTCAGAACAATTATTTTCCAAGGTAGTAACCTAGAAGGAGTTTGGAAGTTTAGCATCAGATATTGCAGAAGCAGTTAAGTCTAGAAGTTTTTTATGTTTGTTTGTTTTGTTTGTGTGTGTGTTTATGTATTTGGCAGACCAGGAAACACCTTCTTGCACCCTCTTGCAACTTTTCATTGCACTGCAAGAATAAGAGAGACAGACAAGTTCTGTTTTCAGAATAAAGCTTTAAATTTATTTCAATTAATTCTTTTTCTTTAATTGCCATTTGTGAATGTGTTATCTTTTCCATATTTTATAAGGCATACATGTAGTCCAGCAAGGGAAAAAATGAAAGTCAGAATTGTTCACTCATTTTAAATTTAATAATTATTGTTTTTTAAAAGACAATCCATCAAAACAAAATTAAAATAAACAAGATAGTAATCAAAACAACTATTTCAAATAGCTCTATTATTATATTTCTTTCAGTATGAGAAAACATCTACTGAATGAAAAACAGCAAATCAAGTCTTTCAGTTTTCTATACACTGTGCAAGGCCATTCTACAAAAGGAATATCATAGTGGTTTCAGAGTAAGAGAATGCCTCTCTTTGTTATGTGTAGAGCTCTCCAAAATACTTCTTTGAATACAGTATTCAAGGATAATACTTTTTTTTTGGAACAAATCAGAAGAATCTTCATCAGTTCCTGACATGGCTATTCAGAATTTCAAGTTGCTAGATATAAAATATCATTTCAAGTTTCACTCTTGTCTCCTGTATCTCAATAAGTAAGACAACTCTTAGTGTGCCAAAAGTTATTGAGCTTGCCTAATTTTCACAAGTTTTTATATTTATGGTAATTTTCACTGGGTTTCATAAATGTGTGAGCAAAAGCAAGCACTGTATTAGGATTAAAGAGAAATGTGTAAGTATTTACTGGAACAACACATAAAATGGTCCTCAAACCTCATAATACTCTAAAATAATAGGATAATAGCAGCAAGTATGTGAGTAATTCTGTCATCTCAAGTAACTACTGTTTTAGTAAATGGCAAATAGCAATTTGCTATTAAATACTTCAAAAGTTGGAAATAGTGGGATTGACTTATCACTTGCATTTTTTTTTTCCAAGGAAAAATGAAAGAATATGTCAAATTGAATGTTCCTCTGTTGTATTATCCTCAAATGTATACTTTATTATTATTATTATTGTTATTTATTGTTTGTTTGTTTGTTTCGTTCTTTTCACCAGAAAAAGAATGTTATATCATGTTATTTCCACCAGAACAGGTGGAAAGGCATAGAGATAGGTTTTAATTTTGTCAACACTCTGTTGGTTTGGCCAATGGAGCTAAATCAGTGTCTGAAGGTCCAAGAGTTTAGTAAAGGGGGAACAGGGAGGAGAAAGTCATCATTTACTGTTCATACTGACTTACCTTACAGGAAAAAGAAAGGGAAAAAATCTTTTTTAGAGATTTAATTGTTGCTATTTTTCCAAGTATGTAATGTAATGGATAGAGTGTTAAAGTTCCTTCTATGTATTTCCCAGCAATACCTGCTAGAGAAATTTATTTTAACAAATGAAATAAGTAGACCATATGAATCAAACTGAAGTCCTCACTAGGTTAATTAGATTACACATGGAGTGACTCTTGGACACTACTGAAGGTAGGTGGAGGAAGAGAGTTACCATTGACTCAGTGGAGCCAGTGCTTCAGTTGTCATCACTGTAGTTCTGCCTGGTCTGATGTATTCTGCAGTGTTTTACTCTGCAAGTTGTTCTGCAAAACATCCCATTTCCTCCTGGAGTTTTTATGCTTTTAGTGCCAATAAAGAATGGGAATAATTATGATAATAAATTCAGAGAAGATTTTTGTGTTTTCTCTCTCTGTGCTTTCCTTTGTTCTGTCATCTTCACTTGCTTGTCCACCAGGGGTTAATCTCCAGCAAGGTCTATTAGAATGCCATGGTGTTCCAGCAGGGAGGGGGACACAGAACTGTGTCCTGTAACACCCTTATATACATGTATGCAATGACTCTATTATGAAGAGAAAAAAGAAGGCAACTTTTAAGTAGCAGTGCAGTGTTTTTCTGAGTTTAAAAAAGGAAAGTGTTTCATGCCATACACAATCACTTTAGATCCATGTAGGTCTACTGGCTGCAGGAGGAGTTTCGGAAACTGTTCTCATCTGCATGCATGAAAAAGCATAGTACTTTGGTCTTCCAACCAAGCAACACCTAGCAGCACTTTACAAACTATTTTTTTTTTTTCCCCGCATCATCACTGTCTTCATTTTAGTGCCAACTCTGAGAAACCGTTCTTTCCCATTCATACCAGTCCTGTGTGCTTCGGTTGCATGGACAGTGGATCAATATTAATTCCCCTTTCCTGCCATACTTGAAATCACAATTTCTGCTGTCACTAAGAGCTATACATCTTAAGCTTGGGACAAAGCTGTGGCTCTGGCTCACTATCAAATCACAGCTTCATAGAGTGGACTTCAAGGCTTACTGAGCCAGCTGACAGTGATAGTCCACAGTAACACTACTGTGGTGATAGCATTCTTACACTTGTCATCTTCTGCAATCTTGATATGTCACCTGCCCATGTATAGTGTGTCTAGAAACCAGAAAATAAATGTGATGCCACACTGCAATTAACATTACCAATGTTGCAAAGCATAGAGCTTTTATGGAGACTTGCCTATAGGGTCTTCTGGGAACACACTATGTATGACACCAAAAAACGCTTAAAGGAAGAGATGAATAAGGTTTTGTTTACCCAGAAAACACAAACTGAAATTACTGACAACTAAGATATGGAAGCCTCTATATTAACAGTGCTCTTATTTTTTAACATAGATATAGCTTGCCTTAAGCTTTTCACTTCAGAGTGACATTGAGCTGCTATGAATCAATCAATACTTTGCTTCAGCCTTTAACAGTTCCTAAAAATTGTTCATAAAACAGAAAGTATGACATCTGGTTCAGTATTCCCAAGTCAGGTGTCATGAAACAAGCCTCCCTTCTAAGCTTTTAGTGGTGTTATTTTACTCTACAGCATGTGAGGAACAGGACAGTAGCTGAAGACCATTCATATAGCCAGTGATGTCTTGTCTCCGGCTCTGCAGGATCAGAGTTGCCTGTTTGATCTAATGAGACTGTTTCAGTTGAAGTCTAATGAAAAGAAGACACTGAAGCAGACTTTCTGCGCTTCCTCTTGAAAATGTTCAGATTGACAGTTAATATGCAGTGTCCACCTGCTGATATCACTGTTTCAAATAGCAAAGAACCAGCTCAGACAAACCCACTAATAAGGTTCCTTCAGATGGATCTCCTTGCAAGCCTGCTCTAATAGGGGAGAATATATGGCAAAGGAAAAGTCTAGTTTATTCAGAAAACTCAAGGCTGCATTTAGTGCTTGTGATTCTGTAGACTGGATTTTGACTATCTAAGGCACTCTAGTATTTTTTGTTTTGTTTTGTTGTTTGTTTTTTTTTTTGCAATTGCTGTTGTGTTAGCTTTCACAGTAAGCTCAAGTACCCCGTATATATATATATATTTTCTTATTAAAATATGATGCTTTGGATTTGGACATTATTAATTTGTTGCATTGACCGGTACAGTGGTTACACTTGTATTTACTTATGCAAATATAAATAATGATTTATACTTCTCTGGCAGCTTTCAGTGCTTAAAACTGGCAGTGTTACTTAAATCTACAAAAACAAATAAAAACAGAGTGGGGTAGGTGCAGTGTGCCAAGACAGTGAACAATGAGAAAATAGTACCTTTTAAAGGCCCATTTTTCCTCTAAGTTTTATTTATAACTGGTGCAAGGGACCAACAATTTGCTTCCAAACTGTGTACTCTGAGAGGCCAAGCCTGTGCCAATTCTATGAACAGAGCTGATGTGCATCAGACACAGAACCCAGGGGATATAACCCAGCCCATTCTGCTATTTCTCATTGTATGGAATAGCTGTTGCATCTGTCTTGATCTGTTTTTCTGGTTTTGGTAAAGAAAAAAGAATTTGAACATACCACCTACAGATGTGGTTGGAGTTATTCTTTTGTGTTATTCTCTTTGCAGGCTGAGAGCAGAGGGCATATTTGGCATTCTGCAGTGGCAGATTGGCTACAAATATGACTTTAATTATATGAGACAAAATAGCATGCTAACATGAAAACTGTAGTATATTTATAGGCAAAAGTCTCTCTTGATATCTTCCCTAATTTATTTGGAAAAATAACACGACAGAAGATTACTTGTGACTGTGTTTTCTATCATTTGGAGAGGGACTGGTATATGTTAGGGAGCAGCTGCAGTTCGGCTTTCCTGTATGCGGACAGACAAGCTCAGTCTTTGTTTTTCCCTCTGCCATGCTGGTAGTGATCACTTCAGGGACAGGGAAGGACAAACAATTAACAAGATACCAGAAGTAGTGATAAATGGAAATAGTTGAAGCTAGTTTATCCCTTAATGAGATAAAATTCCTTAATGGGTGACATATATATATATATATTTTTTTCTCTTCAATTAAAATATGAAACACAGAGAGTCATGGCTAGAACAGTAAGTGGATGTACCATCCTGGAGATTTTGCATGTAAAATCTGAGAAATACTGTTGTAATACATAAGTTATATGAAATATAAAAAATAATAAATTATATGAAATACATAAAATAGTGAAAACAAGGTTGCTTTCTTAAAGCTAATGAAATGCTCAGTTTTGAAGATTAGAAAACAGATAACAGCCTGCCAAAGAGGCTGAAGGTGAGGAAGGTGAGAAGAGAGTAAACTCATTCTGTTTACCATAGTGCTTGAAATGGAACTGTACGGCAGCATTATTCAGATGGGAAGAAATCTAGTTCTGTATCTGTGCATGCCTTTTTCTATGTCTGTAAATGTTTATATGGTCAAATTTGCTGGGTTTCATGACTCATTGTTCCAAAGTAAGATATCTCAATCACTGTACTTCAGATATTCAGGTAGTGCTTTACATGTCACCCTATATTCTGAAGCTCATAGCATGGTGTGTTTTACAATATGATAATGGATTACAAAAAATCCTCTTTTTGTAAACATTACGGTAAACTTGGTGTCTTAGGCAGTTGCTTTACTCTTAAGCAGTACTCAGAACTTTGCTCCTAATATACTGCCCTGCACAATCAAGTCCATTACAGTTAAAATGTGAAAGCAAACAATCAGTGCAATGCACTACCTTCAGGGGGTATGATTTTCCATGCATTTACACTGGTCTTGAGGACATTACTTTAGCCTGCAGCATGAGTAATGAGAAGAAAATGAGACCTCTACTCCTATAAGAGAAAAGAGGCTATCAATATCTCCAGCCCTGATGTCAGAAGTTGATGTCATGTTATGAGTACATATGGATATGCACATTTTTCCAAATATGGTACATGATGCCTGAAAGGCTTGAATTCTGAAATAGTGGGCATTTCAGTATAAAATTATATTTTATCTGTAGCTTCTGCTGAAATATAATGGAAAGGTTTGTTTCTTGCTTGTTTGAAAACAAACTGACTGTAAACTCCTAGGAAAGCTGTGAGATAGAAAACAATCAATGCTCCTGAGCAAACTGAGAAAACTGAAAAATATAACCCATGCTGTTCTCTAGTCAATTCATCCTTATGACAAGGATATGACACAAATAGGAAATGGTATGAATTTAACCTATCTTCTTTGCAACCTTTCACTTGTAATTGTATGTTTTTTTCAGATGCTGTAATAAATGTGATACACTTGACTATCTCTAGGACAGTTATTTCAAGTATATGTTGTATTGTTAACTGCAGCTGTAATTTAATTTTTGCATTCTATATTTGTTATATATTCTCTTGCATCCAAAACAAACTACTCTTGATATATTACTGTTTATATTCTTTCATTTTGTTTAGTTGTTTGTTTGTTCATTTGTTTTGGGTGTCCCTGCTACAATAGTGCATGGCAAGATCAGTTTGGGCATTATACTTTACCTTTTACCCTCATGCAAGCATGCCAGGCACCATGCCAGGAACTCTAAGCTTCATTATAACTTCAGTATAAGTCCATATATTAGGCAGGCACACCGAATGACTCCATATATCTTACTTAAATAATATATATATATTTTTTTATTTCAGTTAGATGTATATATATTTAATACACTATTTTTGATAATTTAATATATTTTGCTTTAAATCTATTAATGTGAATATTTAAGAAAAAGAAAATAAATTCAATTTTCTACTGGCATTCAGTTCTACATTAAATGATATAAATGATTGATTATAATTTAATATCAAGTTGTCTCTGTAGGTAAGTGTATTTTATTCACATTAAATGAAGCAAACACTGTTTACAATACATAGAGACATTTTTATATCATAGTGCCTTCTTTGATTTGGTTTCTAATGCTTTTATAATTAGATATGGTTTGACACATTATTTATCTATTTATTTATTTATTTATTTATTTATTTATTTATTTTCCCATGTCAACGATTAGACAAGTTACATGGTACTTTCTTAAGCTGTTACCCACATCTGGAGCAAAATTCAGGTAACAGTAATGAATACATTAACAGTAAGCTGATGAAGCATCCAAGGAAAGGTTAACTTTGGGTTCAGTCTGTCTGCAAGCTAAAAGGAGAAAATGCTGCTGCTAGCACTAAGAATAAGCACACTGAAGAATTTTACTATTGCATTTGAAAATTTTATTTCAAATAAACCTAGCTGATTAAAAAATACAACCCTTTGTTCTTCCTCTTTTCCACAACTGAATGTCCATCACCTATAGACAAAGATTAATATTGATAAATAAGTGATGCAGTAAAGAGCATACAAAGATAAATGAGGATGTGGCCTGAGGGAGTTCTCTGATCTCAAAGCAGCAGCACTGTTTATGAAGGGAGCTGTATGAGAAAATTCCCTCAGAATTTATGGCGCTGAAGTTATTCATCCTAGGCATTTGAGTCAGAATACATTATGCATTCATGCTGAAGCTCCTTTCCTTTCAAACAAAGCCAGTAATCACTTCTTTGGCACTCTAAATGAAGGGGTCAGCTCACCTTATCAAGCTGCTGTGACTAATGGCATGCAGTGCTGAGAACAAAATGTTGGACTACATTGGCAAAACTGTGAACTTTCCATTACATTTTTAACAGTGGATGAGACAGTGCAGTCTCTAGGTAGACTGTGATATTAACTGTCTTATATACTGCCCATGCTAACTACATACACACAGGGCTGACTGAGAAATAAATTAAAGTGGAAACAGAAATGCCAATCTATGATGGGCTGGCTACCTTGGATTTAAACTCTGCAGCTCTAGTATGTTCTCAGACTATTAACACACAGTCCAATAATGTCATATGCCTGGGGCCATGCCTAGAACAGTCATTCTGTGACAAAAGTAGATTTCTAGGGTCACTATAGGGAAGTGTGGGACTAGATGAGTGTTTTAATTTGTTTTAGTACACTTCTGAAATTAGTGTCCTGACTGTCCCTACCTACCATAATATGATCTGCACTGTTAAGTATTTTCAGAGTGCTCACACTGCAGTTCTTTATATGAAACTAAACTGAAAATACTGCTTTGGGAGAGCACAAAATGAGTGCTAACTGCAAATGGAAGATCAGTACATAGGATCAAACTTGAGCTAGTCTAAAGGTGGCACATATTGTTCTCAGTTTCATTTGATCTTCCATGCTGACTGTTTCTTTCTACAAATCTATTTCTAATGCATGGAAAAACACATATTAATCTTGATATAGCTGCAGTGAAAAATAGGGCTGGACCTCTGCTAAAGAGCATGCAGAATGCCCTTCATCCTTTTACCAGTTTGTGTGAAAAGTAGAGAATGAGACTAGGGCTACAGTCTCTTTTGCCCTTCATTCATCACTTCAAAAAGAAGAAATTGCTGAGGAAGCAGAAAAATTTGTATTATACTTACCCATAGACATGGAGACCAAAACAACATAGACAGAGATCCTGGATATAATATTTTTTTGAAGACCAAAAAAGCTAATGGTGAAAAAAAATAAATCAATGGATGCTCTCTTCCAAAGAGATCTGTAGTATAGACAGAATATAATTACACGCAACTGTTGCCTTTTGTTAGAACAGTATAAATCACAGTAATTTGTGTTTGATTTTTTAAAGAACTGTAGATTTGGGCATGAATCAAGGAACATGCCTTGGCTGAACATTTTTGCTCTTTTTTTTTTTTTTTTTTTTATTGATTTTCCCATGATTCTTAGTGTTTTTCTATTGTATAGACAGAACAATACAGGAGACATCTGGTGGCCACTAATTATCAGAAATTCCCTAATTTATAGTAATAATTGGGAGATTTACTACTGAGGTTTATAAATGAGCAAATACAATTTAAAGAGTCAGGATAATGTATTACAAAATTCATCCCCAATTTATCTGCTACTTTAGTTTTAATTATTTATGCCATTAGTAAAATGTAGAGCACTGTTGTAAACCTTGTAACAGAGAGGAGTTTTCATAATCTGAAATTTTGATATGGTTCATAGTTATAAATATTTCTGTTGGAAAAGATCCCTAAGAAGTGATTTTTTTTTGTGTAAATTATGTTATGTGCAGATTTGCAATGCCTAAATTACAGAGATTCTGCCCTATGCAGTATTACAGCTCCTGTGGAATACATCCTCATTGATAAGAATGAAAGGAAAACCCTCTAGACAGAACAAAATCTACTGTAAATATACCAGATTTACCTCACTTCCAAAAACTCTGGAAAAAAACAGAGCTTACTAGACAGGTCAGAACTGTCTCTATTATATTGTCAAACTATTTTACATATATTTTATAAATTTTCAATGAATAAAAACATCCCGTGGCTGATTGATTTGAAGATGTATGAAGGCATCATTTTATGCTATGTAATTTGAATTATTAAAATAAGCTTTGCTCCCTCATATTAATTTGCTACTCCTCCAACTCAGAATCTTCATATGTGTGTACAAGTATATACATTATATATATATGTGCTCTTTTTTCATAGGTGATAGCACCTCACTTTCTTCATTCTTCAATGAGGAGGGCAAAAATTAAAAATTAGTAGCTTCTGATGAGAGAATGTTTTCTGTTAAAATCAATGTTCTTTTCCTCAACCCCTTTGCTTGGGAAAATACTGGATAGACTTCATGATATTTAGAAAATCTCCTTGTCCATGACAGTCAAAGAATGCAAAGTGATTGTAGAAGAGTCTCTACCATTGAGCAGTCACCGATATAGGTGTTAAAAGAGGTGCTTCTGAATTGCTCAGATTTCCCCCTGCTTAAGGCAGCATACATCAAAATCTGCACCCGAACCTTTATTTCATCTATCAAAGTAAGTAGGAATGTGGCCTCAAAAGAATGAGTGGGAGCTGCACATTTGTCTTCCGAGTGACTGGGAGTTGATCTCAGCAATGCATTAGTTTTTGTTCAGGGGAGGGGAGTGAAAATAACAGAAAGAAGATATTTCTGGGAAAACTTTCTAGCCCTCTTTTTCAAGTGCCACAGCTTTTTCAGCTGAGGAAATGTTCATGCTGTGTTGCTGGGATCAACTCCCTGCCACCCCAAAATCAAAGGCTGACTAGGGCTGGTATCTTCATGAATGGCTATGGGACTTCTGGCTGGAGCCGTACAGGGCAAGGGGCCTTGCTGAAGGGCTGGACAGAGCTGCCCGTACAGGTTCCATCTGTGGCTCCATGAGGTGGCACAAGAATGGCAATGTGTCATAGCACTTGGCTTCTGGATGCATAATGCTAGCACTCACAAGAGTTTTGGTATTATGATGAAGTTTTAAACCATACAGAGCTGGACACGTACCAAGGAGAAAGATGCAGTCAACACACTATTTGTTTCCAGGAAGGTTAGTGACAGTTTAAGCCATCATCTTCTGCTTTCAAAAGTATACTTTTTAAGAAAGTTTGGACATAAACATAGGTGCCTATACCTTCCTATTTATGAAAATTAGGTGACAGATTTTAAATATTTAGCTGTTATTATTAATTTTCTGAAAAGAAACATCACAATTGCAGTACAAAGAATATTCCACCTGTCCATGAGGATTCTGAGAGTAGAAAGGAATATTTATATTTTTTGTATGTATTTGATATTACCTGATTTTAAGGGAACATTTCTGAAACACAACTTAAGTTTACAAACATTGCTTTTGGGAGATACTGTGTACAATGAAAATTGAGCTATTGACCTAAATAAGAAATTAACATGATTTTATTTTGTTTAGGACCAAGTGTTTATTTCCCCAAAGGTAGTGTGCTTTAATTTCTTCTAATATTTTAATTTTTGCTGAGGTCTAGTATGTCAAGTTGTTGTGCCTAGTAAATTCAATATCTTGGTTTCACAAATGTTAATGTATTCTTGATCATTTTATTTTATTTTATTTTATTTTATTTTATTTTATTTTATTTTATTTTATTTTATTTTATTTTATTTTATTTTATTTTATTTTTGTGCCCAGGTCTACCAGTGATGTCTCAGTCAACCTACCAGTCTATTCCCAGTATAATGTTATCTCAAAGGTATAAGAATGGAACCTACATCAAATATTTTCCATTGATTTTTACAAAAACTGTCAAAACATGTCACAATGTTATTCATGTCAGCATTTCTCTGAGGCTTTGAGTGCTTACATATTTAAAAAAAAAAAAAAAAAACTTTTTTTTTTTTTAAATATTTTATTATTTTATTTTTCTTCCATGACATTGCAGACATCAGCCCAGAAAGTGCTTTCAATTTTGTCCTCATCTGAAATTGTTCCAGGGTAACTTTTGCTCGTATGTTCTGATTCTGCTTTCCCTTAGCCTATTGTTACATCAATGTGATTCTGCCTACTGCTGTGACTTGAAAAGTCTAACCCCTTGGAAAATCTAACCCTTGGTTTTAGCTGATGCCAAAAAGATGTAAATAAGTGCAGATATTCTTGATTTAATTTCTAATGAATCAGGTCTGGTCCAGCTCCCAGTTTAGCACATGGAAATGTATTGTGTCAGCTTCTCTTTCCATTTTGAAATCACCATGATTTTTAGACATCCAGGTTATATGTGATATTTTAAAAGACCTCTCTCATAAAATATACAGAGCATCTACCTATTTTACATTAATCATCCACAGTTCTTTATGCCCATAACAATAGTACTTTGCCACTGATGATCTGTCACAGATTTCTATATTCCAAAGCACCGAACAATAAAAATATTTCAGATTTCATACATTGTTATCATTATTATGCAGATTACTACTTCCAAAAGGTAATAGTTGTTTCAAATGTCCTTGGAGGTTTGTGATTACTACTGAACACCTTGTTACAAGGAAACACAATGAAACTTTTTGTCACAGTGTTGTATTCAGGGTGAAGGAGTCATTGACACCATAAGGGACTGATAATGCTCCTGAAAAGGAGCATTATGTACTTGTACATATGTACTTGATGTCAAGGTGACTATAGTTAATCATGTGCTCTCTCTGAGACCCATGAAACTGCATCTGCACTTTAATGATGGGAGTCCTGGACCCAGGACTCTCTGGAGAGGTCAGAATAGCAGGTTCTGCATGCCTTGCTCCAACTGTGCAATATCTCCCTTAAAGCTGTGCAAAGGCGTATCTCACTGTCATGTCCTCCAAGCCTCCTAAGCAGCAAGTACAAATTCCCTATGCCCTTACATGCATTTTTAAATGCTGTTTTGTTGCAGATATTTTGTTCCCTCTCTTCTATATATTTCATCTCTAGTTTACTGTACAGAAACATATAAATGTAAGATATTCTAATCGAAGAGAACAATATTAGAGGTGGGAGATATTTACTGGAGCAAGGGACTAAGTAGATTGTGAAAAGAATTTTCCTGTAAAGATTGATTGGACCATCTTTAAATTCAGTTGACTGGTCTCTGCCTCCCATTTTGACAACTCTGATATTGGATAGGAAGCAGGATTTAATTATTGATTTTACTTCCCTAAACTTTACTGGCTGATGAAATTCTTGGTTCACAGGAGATTGATTCAAATTGATTAAAATCTTCCATATAATTTGCTGGGTACCATGCTTTGAGATGTGTTATTCATCAGACAACAAAAATCCAAACTACTGGACACTCAAGAAAGCTGAAATAATTATCTTTGTGCCACCTCACATAGATGTAAATTTCACAAAGGTAAAATTATACTTTACACTCACAGAAGATGCTTAAACCCATGCCTATTATGAGAAAGAGCAAGGTGGGTTAAATGGTAGTTGGTGACAACAGTTGTTTTGGCATGTTACGCAAAACCAAAGAAAGATTCTCATGTGGAAAGAGTTTTCTGTTTCTGGACAACATCATGGATGCTGACCAGAATGCAAAGAGAAACAAGCATTACAAAAACTAGAAAACAGTCTGAAAAAAAAGCAAGAGATTTGATAACTAAGATTTTAAGAAAGCTGCATTCTTTTCATGTTTGTTATTTTTTTTTCAGCTTTGATGTTCATTGGCTTCATGTCTTCAAGGTTTTCATCACAAAGTTTAGAAATCTACTTTTCTTTGTAAACGAAAAATGAGCTTCTCATGCAAGACCACAATCACAGTACCTGAAGCTTTAAGAACAGTGATAAAAATGGTAACTTCCAATCACTTGCACAGAAATATAGTATAAGTAACAAACACATGGATAACATATACCTGCAAATATACCTCCATACACACATGGACACTCACACATGTTTGTAAATATATATACACAGACGAATAAATGCATATATGTATGTATGCACACATGCTTTTGCATAAATATGTATGAGTGATATAAAATAGGATCCATTTATAGCAAGCAGGGTGCATGTCTGAAAAAGAGCATTTGTGAGATAAAAAAGACACTCCAGTAATTATTCACAGATGTCCAATGTCTTGCCTATCAAATCAGATTTAGTTACTTATGTGTTTCTATTAATTGTGTGGGTTTTTTTCAACAGAGAAAAAAGAACAGACCTGTGACAGTACTCTGTGACCTTGTACAAGCACATATGTAACTGACACAAGAGGGGAAAACAGTGTCTTTTAACACATACTTCTGTATCTCAGCATTCTTGGATCTCTTGTCTGTGAAATCCTAAACAGTAGAAACACCATAAACCTGCTTGGAGGAAGTGGTGGGAGAAAAGTAAAAGGGAAGGAAAAAAATAAATTAAAAAACAAACAAACAAAACAAACAAACAAAAAAAATGGGTTGGGAGGACATGGATGGGATCAAAACGAAGGGGTGATCAGAAGATCCTTTATGCTCGTGTCCTTCCAATAGTGAGAATGCCCTCTCTGAGTTGAATATTTTACAAGTCTGACAGAGGTTTTGAAGTCTTAACACTTAAAATAGCTAGCAATATAAGCAAGTTATTTACTCAGTCTGCCTGTAAAATAGGGCACCTGTTAAATTTAAATTTGAGCATAATTCAGTGGGCTGAAGTGAAATGTTGCTGTCTTTTTGCTGATTCCTCAGTGGAACATTATAATGCCAAGAGATAGTTCTCCTGAGAATATTTTTTTTTTTTTTTTTTTGGTGAGTAGTAGCTGATAAAAATAGCTAAGCACAACTAAAAGTCCAATAAACAATAGCAGTGCTTTTCTTGTGACTGCTTCTGAAACACTGGGTAGCATTCAGCACTATGTTAACTAGAAAGATATTGATCAGTTAGAAGGAATTTAGCGAAGAACAACAAATGAATTACATGAGGACTATGAAGATTTAGGAGCTAGATTAAAGGTACTAAATTAGGTATGTGATGACTAAGCAAAGCAATGAGTGCTGTTCAGACAAACCTATTGAATTTGCTCAGGTTTAGTGTGTGAGGTGGTGTTATGTTGGCTCATACGACAGATAATGTGTATCAGGTCACAAAATTACACATTTCCTTGAGTGACAAGGAAGAGTCATCATTTTTTGGGAGGAGCAGGGGAACACGCTTGCCAGCAGGACTGAGACAGATGTAGGGCAGCTGGCAGGCTTTGCAGTGAAGAGCAAGCAGCTAGCTGCAGCTCTGTGCACCTGCCACCTTCCTGTTCTATATGCCACTTGTTAGAGGCATCTGCTCAGAGGTTCCTGTATGGTCCTGATGCTCCATCCCAAATGGCTCTGCAGTAAGGCTTCGCAGTATAGGAATATGAAGGAAGGTGTGAGTGTGTGTGGAGACAGGCAGAGGGGAGGGGCAGTTATGAGTCTTGTGCTGAGTGTGTGAGATTTGATGGATCAGGAAAGTGTGAAGGTTGCTAGCTGTAAGCAGAGAGAAGTACTTAATGCTATAAGACAAGATAGGGCTAAGAATAAAATAAAGAATTAAAAACGACAAGACCAAAAATAAAAACCAAAGGTGAGTTGTACTTAGGAATTTTCTCCTGAGAGACTTGGATGACTCATCTCTGGTATTTTTAACATTATTCTGGATGAAACAGTAGAAAGTGTGCTTCTGGGACTAAGCTTCCCTTACCAGAGAGATGTTTTTCATGATCAGAGGATCTTCTCTGATTTTTATGTCTGCAATTTTCTGGGTACATTCTAAACAATGTTCGTATTTCTGCTCTGGAAGGTGCTGCTGAGTGAGAAGAGTTTGTGTACTGTTCCCATTCCCCTTAAAACAGTGGAGTGCGATGAATAAGAGCATGTGAGTGATAATTACAGCTATTAGCTAATAGACTAATAATATTTTTCTTATTAATGGGGGTGGAGAGGAGGAGGAGGATGGCAGCCAGGCCTCATGCCAGAATCTCTGAGTCACAATTAAAAGTTATGCTGCAGTATTTCCCTTTTTTGGTGCTTGCCATTTGCATCCCCTGCTATGATCATGCAAATGTAATGCTGCTATTTCTTCCCCCTTGCATCGTATCCCCTCTTCTGTGCACATGGAGAGAGCAGGCAGGACTCCTATGTACTTGAACAGGCAGCTGAGTATTAACCCTGTGTGATTTTTTTCTTTTTACATTATCCCAGAGAAGTTAGAGAACTTTCTGTGCTTTTTCAAATGGAAGACAAGCCACAAATACAGATTGCAGCCTCAGCTGTGCTCCTCCTTTCCATGGAAGTGTAATAGCCCTCAGAGAAGGGAGGTAGCCCTCAGAGATCTTCAGCATTCAGATGCTGATGACTGTCTGGGAGGTGCTTTCTCAGGCCCAATTCACGTATACTGCATGGCTGCTGGTTCTTCAGGGAGAAGGAAATCACTGTTTGGGCTTTGACCTTTCATCCCTTCTTCTCTCTGCACTTGTGCACAGTGTAGGAGGAGTCTGGCATTTTAAGTTTAGATGCTGTTTCCCAAGTCTGATGCAGACAAAATTTGCTCTCTGCTCTTCTCAAACTTCTCTGTAACTTTTTTTTTTTTTTTTTTTTCCCCAGTCATTTGCTATCATTTCCTATCATTTCCAGTTATCCATCCTCCAAAAATAAGATCACAGTGACTTTCAACCATGATGAGTATATATATAGATGTATATCTGTTAAATCGAGAATAATATGACATTACCAATATGCAGCCTTGGTGATGGTGATTATACGAGCAAAGAAGTTACAATAGGTTGTGACAATAGGTTGTGCTGCTTTGCTGCAGCAGCTCAAGTTAGCACCAAAGTTACAGAATGAACTGTAGCAGCACTGCTGACACTGAATTCCTGGAACTATTCCTTGTACAGCTATCCATCTCTTTTACATGCTTTTGTCTTTCTCAGTGGTCTGATATCTAAACCATGCTGACAGAATAAAAAAAGAGGAATGCCCGGTTTGTTCTTATAAAAAATATAAATTCTGTAATTCTTATCTTGCTTATCAAACTCTAGAAGCACTTATTAAACCCTTGTTAATCTCTGCACTTAATAGTGATATCCTTCTGAAGCAGGCACAGGTGATGCTTTGTGGAGCAACTTGTGCAGATTTAGGGAGCTCCTGATAGCCTCCAGTATGAACCTAGATGCCAATAACAGAAACAGGCTCACTAACTTTAAATAAAAACCTTTCTGTCAGCTTGAATGATAGGTGATGCATAGCTAATCATAACCATGACAGCAAATCTGCCAGCTCTGTTTTATCTAGAGTACTGCCTTTGCTCATAAAGGCTAAACTACCACGATACCTTCTTAAAATCTTTGTTCTCAACAGCTGTGCTAAGAGTTAAATTCCATCTGTCAGAGTGGCTTAATAGTTTAATGGATATTTTTCCATTGTTTTGTTTATTATTTGCTTGTTGTTGTCATTGTTTTTTCTTGTTCTGTTTTTCTATCTGGGACTGGGAAACTGAAGTATCCTAAAAGATTTATATTTGACCTTCTAGTGTTTGTCTTGGAGCTCTGCGTTGTTTCACACTCCAGCTTATTCAGTGTTGCCTCTTTATATCATAAAAATTCACTAGATTCGTATACAACCATGGGGTTAAGGCCCTGGAGATTGAGATGGAGACAGCAGAAACAGTTTGCTCAATTTCATGTGATTGTCCTATTATACGAAATAAATCCAGTCTCTGAATTTAATGTAACTTCTGCTGCTCTATAAAAATAATTCTTTACCTGCCATGGGCTGTAACAATATCCCAATGATATGGGATGCCACATGATTTATTTTCTGGTGGTTAAAATTCTAGGGTTGTTGAGCAGGAAAGAAAAGGACAGAAGTTTTAAACATTTTTGTTTTAGCTTTTTTTCCCATGCAAAAGTTTGTTTACTTGATTGTTCAGGCTTCTTATGGCACGATGGTGTATTTATTTTAAGAAAATAATATTATTTAGCCTATAAATTTAATGCAAACAAAAGAATTTAGTTTATTACATTAAACTGAGAAGTAAAAAGTGTTTTAATGTTTTCCATAACTTTCACAAGCAATGCTATCATATTCTGTTTTCTTATCCAAAGTGGATTGTCAAATCTTCTCCCAGTCAAAACATAGGAGTTAAGACCATGAATGAGAAGAAGTTAGGAAAAATAATCTTTTATTAATTCTATCTTCTAATTAAAAGGATTCTTCTAAACTGGACAAAGTGTAGCAAGACATTCTACCCAAAAATCTCCTGACAATAATGAAAAATACAATTTTAAAATTCTATATTTTGATTGAATATTTATATATGGCTTTTAATTTTATCATCCACCATATAAAAAGAAAGGATTTATAGTATAACAAATTAAAATCAGAAAGATAACTGAAATCCTTTCTATGTGAAGTAAATTAAGTAATTTCAATCCTAATTGTGATTGAAGGAATAAATGACCCATTCATCAACTCTACCCTAGTGTACTTATTGGCTTTGTAGACATGGAGTAGCAGTCCAAAGGGTCCAATAAAAGTGACAAAAATAAAGGCAGTTACTGATGACAGATATTTTTGCCTCTAGTAAAATTGGTGGACACTAATATGCCATCAATGATTATTTTTAGGCTTTGGTATTAAATGACTTCTATTCTAATTCATCCCTCTATTATTTATTTATTTATTTATTTTTCTTAAACACATAAAAATGGCCTGTCTTCTGAACTGGACTTGAAAGTTTTTCTCTCTTGTTTTTCCTCACATAGCTCAAGTAATTATTAGATCAGCCCTGCCAAGTTTCTATTGTATTCAGCCAACTGGACATGGACGTGTATTCCCCACGAGGCAGTCTGCTGTGCTAATGACCAAGCAATCAGGTCACTTACAACTACCAGTATAGTGTTTGATTGGCAGATAGGTATATTAAAAATAATGTTCTCTTTATAGCTTTTATTTTCTGCTTTTGTATCTTCACTCACTAGTTTACTTACTGTGGCAGTCTATGTGCATTAAAATAATACTGTCCCTGATCCCTTGTCCTATTTGTAATATTCTTTCCTCACCAAGCTCTATTTTTCAGAACCAGTTATGTACTAAATGTTAAATACTGCTTTTCCATCTCTTTTCAGTAGTACGAAACCTCTCTGTTGCCATTCCAGCTCAATGTACAGCACTCCTGCCTGTAAGCCAGGGCTCTGTCAGTTTTCAGCTTCCATCTTTGGCCTTGTGCCCTTGCCTACCACTGACATTACATAGAAATAGCAGACTGGATATTACCTCTTCTGGCCTCTCCCTTAGTGATATATATATATAACCACTAAATGGCAACCTGCCTCAGGCTGAGTGGCCACAGATTTTTCTCCACATCGCAATATGCAGCTGAGCCGAACAAGAAAGACCAGACTTACGAAATGGCTCTGCAGGTGGTTACCAGGAGGGGAAGATATATCTCCTAATCAGGTTTTAGGCTTGAGTCTTTTCAAGCTGCACAGAGGTACCTGGAATAGCAACGGAATAGATTTTGATGCAGACAAAGACACCTGTAGATGAATGCCTGGACAGTAGAGATGATGATCCCATCATCTGCTCTTAGCCTCATGAGTTTGGGAGCAGAATAAGACACATGTCAGTTTGTTCTGCTGGCTCAGATAAGAGCCTCTGGGTTAAAGTCATCTCTCAGCTACTTCAGTGCAACACTTTCAACATTGTAGGAATCCAATGAGGGGTCAATCAATCCTAAACATGAAATCAGTCCGACATATGAAATACAACCATGAGTTTATTGACTGAGATCAGCACTTCATTAAAATAAGTGTTAAGAAAATGGTGCAGAAAATGGAATGGCTCCCCTTTCTGCCTTTCTGCCAGTTGTTTGGTTTACAACAGTTGTTTGGTTTACCAAACAACTGGCCCAAATTCCTTCTTAGTTACAGAAGGGAATATTTTTAAGAGTTTCATAGCTGCTTCCACCAACGGTTGGGTATCTTTACGTCTTTATGCTGTATTCTGGATTTCCCCTTAATTTTGCTGGGTATCAACATCTCTGTGTCCTTTTAAGTTGTTTGTTGATTGCTGCTATACCTTAGCACATGTCCAAGGATACCTTTAGTGTATGCCAGTAAATGGACTAGGGTAGCTGTCATTTAGTTGTTTACTACAACTGAGGAAGAAATCACACTGAATTTGGAAGAAAAGGCTAAAAAGTCATGCAAAATGTTTAGGGAGGTGGTTATTTTTTGTTTGTTTGTTTGTTTTTTTCAGAATTTTGCATTCTAAAAATTCTTTTAATGTCAACATTTGAAATATGTAATAAACATTCTTTTTTATTTGTTTGTTTTGTGAGATTTTCATTGCAGCAATATGGAACTGATCTATAGAGACCTCTGTCCTGTGGTTTCACAAAATATAATCCAAAATAAAAATCTCAATTCTATACACTTATTAAAATTGTCCTCGTCCCAGTAATCTGAATGGAAGGCAGAGAAATGATTGCATAGTGCTTTCCCCTGTATTTGCAAAGAACATCTAAAGAAGGTTCTCTTTGTCATGTAATTAAAAAGATCCTTTCCCCATTTTCTTTTAAGGCTTTAATTTTCTTGTTATCAGAATAGTTTATCCCATATCTTCTTTCCATCTAAGGCTTCAGGACACAGACTAGCAGCAATTTAAAATCACTCTTCTGCTTGTACCTACTAATAGAGGGATGCAGGCAATCTTCTGGAGTAAAGGTTCACCTTTTGTTACTATGTTTTGTTGTGACTCATTCACTGCCCCTTTCAAATTAAGTTTCTTTTAATTCCACTGGGGAATTAATTATTTTCCTGTTTTCAGCTTTCTTAGTACTAGTATATTTTGCAGAAATCAGAATATTTTGCATTAAATGTAATGAATAGAATATAAGCCAGGAAAAAAAAAAATGTCTGTTTCATATTTGAGCTTATTTCTGAGGAAAAAAACATAAAATAATAAGTGAGTAACAACAGTAGCAAAGTCACATATCTGACTCACTTATTCCTTTCAATACTGTCAGTTCATTTCTGTATAGGACTTTCAGACCTTACTTTTATCTAATAGAAGCATCTCAGTATACCACAGGGTTAATCCCTACAGTGTTTGACATTTATAAATGTCTTGAAAAAAAAAAGGGGGGGGGGGGGAGGGAATAGCAAGCAACCTTTTTGGAATGATTTAGTCTTCAATGTAAATTATGTCTTCTCTAGTTAGAAGTGCCATAGACCTTTCCCAAGTGTCCTGGTTCTGGTGGGGACAGTCAACTTTCTTCGTAGAAGCCCGTATGGTGCTGTGATTTGGATTTGTGGCCAAAGCAGTATTGATAACAAAAAGCTAGGGTATTAATGCGAAGGGCTTTAAGAACGTCAAGGGTTTCCTTGTTTTCCACTTTGCCCTTCTCCCGCCACCCACCTTCAGTGAGTAGAAGGGTGAGTGGTGGTGGACACGGGGCTGGGAGGGGACACAACTGGGAGAGCTGACCCAAACTGACCAAGGGGATATCCCATACCATATGACATCATGCTCAGTGATAAAAGTTCAAGGAGAGCTTTGAGGAAGGGGGACAATCAGAATTATAGCATTTGTCTTTCCAAGCAACAGTTATACTTGCTGAGCTCTGCTTTCCAGGAAGCGTGTAAACATCTGCTGCTGCTGGGAAGTAGTGAATGAATTCCTCTTTTTGCTTTGCTTATGTGTGCAATTTTCACTTTCCCTGTTAACCTGTCATTACCTTGATGTAGAAATCATATCAGCTTCATTCTATTTTTCCCTGTCCCTCTGGAGAGTGAGTAGCTGGGTGAGCAAGCAGCTTGGCTGTTAGCCAAGGTTAACCCACTACACCAAGTGTTACTGCTAGAATCGGTTTCAGAAATTTCAGTTTCTGCATGCCTATGTTCAAGAAACAGCCCCCCCCCCCCCCCCCCCCCGCTTTTTTTTTTTCCCATTTATTTCTTCCTGTGTGGGAATACCATTACTCAGTGATCACCCTATTATCTATTCTTGTCTTACTGTGGTCTTAGTTTTTAGGTACAAGTTTATGTAGAAGTTGCTCAGTGAATACTTGTAATCGAGATATAACAGAATAGTGTATCCAGCAATACATGTAAGTCTCAGTCATATGTTTTGCTGCTCAGTAGAAAGAGCCTAATACCAACTGCTGGATCACTTTCAGTCAGCTAGAGTGCTTGGTATTTGTGGCTAAAGATGAGATTAATCACCCTGCAAGTAGCAACCATTTGTAATAATAAGAAGGGTAAATTTTCAATTACGGTTAAGTGTTTGTGACTCCTAAGTTCTTCTAAGAGACTAAGTGAGTCTTAGCTTTAACTCACCAGATCACTTCCAAAAATTGGTTTAAGTTTTTTGTTGAGTTACACATTTTTGAAAATATACTTCATAAAAGGTATATTCAGAATTTTTGAAAATGCACCTAGTTTCCTTATAAAGAAAACTAAGAGAGAGTTTCATCTTTGGTCAAACTGCATGGGAAGTCTATGTATTTATGGGCATTTGCTACTAAATTCAATTATTAGATGCCTAATCAAATACAATGATATGGCCATAGCACACTGCTAGAAAACCTTCCTTGTTCCCCTGTCTGCCTAACATTTACCAACACATGTAAAATGGTCAAACTATAAGAAAACAGTATGCACCTTTTTGGCAAAGCAGCCATAGCTGCCGTGCCTTCAGTGAAAATGGGGGATGCTAATAAGTTCTGAAAATAGGATGTATTTACCTTAGATGACCCAACTTAATACCTTCTCAGGAAGTTCTTTGCCATTTATTTGTTCTTAGCAAACAGTGATCCCTATCATTCATAAACTTCATACCCTTGCTAACATTCCTTCATAAACTGTTATGCCCAACTGATACATTCATGAACCACAACACCATTGAACAAAATCATAAATACAGCATGTGGCAACTGTGCTTGCTGAGATATTGAAGGATAAAATCCTGGTAATATTAATAACATTTGCACATAGTGCCAAAATTGTGCATGACATCACGTGAAAACAAGTATCTTTTTATGTTATTACAGGGACACCAGGGCCCTGTGATGCCATTCCCTGTACATCTATGCATGGTAGGCAGAGTCTGCATTCCTGGAGGAAACAGAAGACCAAATTTGCATTCCCATAGGAAACAAAGAAACGGAGGGCAGGCAGAAAGTGTTTGAATTCTCATCATGGAACTATCAGATTACATGATAAATGACCAGCCCAGGAACACACTAGAGGTTTGCAGCACCACAGCACAGAATTATGTTGCAGTTTCTTGTGATCCAGGCTAATGTCTTTCTCAGTGGATTGTCCTTCTTTTAATCACTCAAAACACTTCAGCATTAAAACAAAATGGAATGAAAACCAAGCAAAAGTACCACAGGTACTTCTTATTTAGTAACTACTGTGAATAATTAATTGAACAAATGACAAAAAGGCATCACATATTTTCTTAAAAATTAATTCTTGTTATTAGATATTTTAAGCAGCTGCATTGAATGCCCAAGATAATTACATTGCGTGCACTGCTGTGACAGTAAAGAGGAAATACAAAAGGATAACAACATAACAAAAGAAGTATATGAATTCTAAATAAGGAAAAAAATGCTGTTTTATTAATAACCTTAATTTTATATACCCATTAATTTTTTTTATTTTTTTTTAAATAAATTATTAGTTCTCAGGAGGTAAGCTGAAGAACATTATGAACTTTTGTGAAAATACTTCACTTTTGATAAAAATACAAAACAAAGACAATAATTTGAAAGTTCTCACTTAAAAAATTTGCTGACAGTTATCTCCTATAACTGTTTCAGTTCACTGGAGGTAACTTACATGAGAGAAACTTGAAGTTCTGAAATCGGAGATAGGCTTGGCATTAAATAAAGCAATTAAATGTTGAAATGCTACAGAGACTGTCTGCAGTGCCTTTGATAGGTCCAGATCCAGAGTCCAATAGCTGACTGCACTTAGGTGCAATGTGTAGTTGGTAGCTTTGAAAATTAAACTATTTATTTTGGCATATAAGTGTGGGTACCATTCTTTTATCTGAGAATGAACATTTCAGCTATTGCAGTGTTATTCAAGTTGATGTTTTCTGTATGCATGGACAATGCCAAGCCTGTGCAACTTCTGTCCTTAGAAGGAGCAATAGCCCATTGCTTGCTTTGGCACCCCTGCAATGTTTTTCCTTCTTAAGGCCAGTTTTACTCTCTGGGGAAGCACCGAGGGTAATAAGGAGACAGCATTTTTTTTTTTTTAATTTTTTTCCCTACTGCAGAGAAGAACAAGGCTGTGTTCTCACTGGGGCCTCATGTATGAGAAGATATCTATATGTGCTAGAGAAGAAGGGTAGAGATTCCATGTTCCACTACTCTTACTCCTGCATTCTGCATACTTGCCCAAAGACTTGAGAACTGATACCATCACAGATGTCACTTTAAAGGTTATTTCAGCAGGCTGATATTAAAATAATTGTTAACAAATTAATCAGCTGAGTTTGAGTTAGACCACTGGGTGAAAGAACCAGCACCACCACCACCACCAGTACAAACAAATAAACAAAAAAAAAACACACAAGCTAACACTCCTGCACTACATACTTTGCAGATGCTTATATCAAAGGAAGAATAAAATGAGGGCTGTCAAAATACTAGCAATGCTGGAAAAAGACAGAACTGCAAACAACAGTTTTAATTCTCTTAGGAAACATGTAATATATTAGAATGGTGAGGTAGCTCCTTTACCTTATTATTTTTACAGTTATTGAGCAGATATAGTAAAATGGAACAGTTTCACATTGTTTAGTTCAAAATACAAAGTATATTTTTTTCCTGGCATAGATATGAGGACTAATGTAATCAAATGTCGGGTTAGAAAGTTTGCTAAGGATCTTAGTACAGAGCTCAAATAGCACAGAGAGCCCTGGCAAGGAACTCGTGGAGCTTTTATATTTTTCTGACTGTTCTGTAATCCAGAAGAGCTGGCTGTCCGGGCTGCTAAAGATTAATTGTGCCTGAAAGCAATAGAAAATGGATCTTTAGCTTTGCATATTACTGCTTCTCAAATACAAAATTCTTGAAAGCTTTTGTCTATCTCCAAAAAGTAAGCAGTTAGTAGTGTCTTTTATTCCTCTTTACATTCCACATTCATCGCTGTGGGTAATTCATAAAGCTTCTATTTTATATTACATGCATAAGTTGTCATACATGAGTTTGCACATTAATTTATGTAAGGAATTACTATTAAAAGAATTGAAGTTTGGAAATGGAAGAATGACTCCATTTATATTGTACCCCACCCATGTATCCCTGACATCCTGTCTCTGAATATTGCAATAAAATTTTTAGCTACAGATAACTGGAGTCTGGCTTTAGCTAATACAGAGATGCCTTGATAATGAAATGGGGGAATGGTATATTTTTATGTAAATCTTTCTGTCTTGTTCATTTCAGAAACTGACAGGTGGATAGTGGCTGGGGCAGAGAACTGTGGGAACAGAAGATGTTACTTAATTTTCCTGGAAAAATGAACTCTGAATGCAATGATTTGGAACTCAGATGTGCTCTTTATCTTTGGTGTTTGGTCTGTACCTCTAAGTCTGCTTTGCAAAATGCTGCATGATCTTAGCTGTTAACAAAGACTGTGGAAACTGGTCTTTGAATATGTAAGTTCTTGTGTAATGCTAAAGTACCATTTTTAACAGTCTGAAGGATTTCACTTTGGACACCCGACATTTTTTATTTCAGTCTCTCTGTCTCAGCTCCTGATCTGCTAAATGGTGGTAATGCCCTCAAATTTCTTGTGGTTTTTACAACGATGAATGAATTGTCTACAAAATACTCAGATTCTGTGGTGACGAGCATTATAGAAAAGCCCTGGAGGAAATTAATAATTTTGTTTTCAGAGTAGGGCTTGAACGATGTTTTTTAAATAAGGCCCAGGGCAACATATTGAACAATGAGGCTAAAAAAATATTGAACAGCTGCTAATTAAGTCCTTTTGATGCACTGAGTTAGGTAGGAGTCCTCTTGAGAGAGCTCAGTGTGTGATTCTGTAATTAAAGACTAGGATTCATATGGAAAAGATGGGCAAATTAAGGTCACACTGGTTACCTTGAGTCTGTCAATTTCTAACTTTTGATAGCTTAACTTCACAGCCATAATTGTATTCCACTAAGAGAGGAAATGGCATCTGGATACAATAGAAGCAAAACAAATCCATGACATTATCTTGATACCTACTTGGTTCATTAACACAATTAAAAGAATCGGGACCTTAAGAACGAGCCGGCATTTTTCTGCTGCTTGGTTTAATTAAATAGATGACAGCAGCAGCAAGGTGTTCTCTTTATCCTGAACCAACGCTGAAATGGGACGAGAGATATATTTTCTATGACAGCTGATAAGAGTTTTGGGAATCTTAGATTTTATTTCAGGAGAAAGTTGGTGCAATCTGTTATACCACAAGAAACCCCACCCTTTTAGCCATCTCCTGTCTCCAGTCTGACTTCTGCTTCCTTCTTTTACTTCCAATTTTCTTGCCAAATCTGTCCTTGTTCTCTGTTCAGTGCTCCTTATCAAATTCATCTTCTCTCTCCCTCAAAATAACTGCCAGTCCTAATCTCTGTCTCAGGGAAAAAATTCTGTGTTCACATAATTTAAACTGAATTGTTATCAAGGCAATGTATTGATTTGTTAATGGCAGCTTAGGCAGCTATACATTCATAATCCATAATACATTTCCAGACATTTACAGAATGTTAGTAAACACCTACACATACCTAAACACCCTCCTACAGGTAATTCTTGAAAGTTACAATCAGGTACACATGTGCACACACATTCACACAGATGTGTGAACTACTTCTTTCCCTCAGGAAAAGCAGGCACACATCCCTCCTGGGGGTGCAGGTCACCCTACATGCACATGCCTCCTGCTAGAGGTGAGGATACTCTAGGTTTGTGCATGTTCTTGCCACTTCCTACAGGCTGCTAATTCACACACTCGTGAGAGAGCCATCTTCACACACCTGAGGCACAGGTCTGCTCATTCCATAAGAATAGTCCACTGGTAGTCTACCTGGCTGCAGGATTCCCATGGTGTCAGATGAGGACACTGCTCTGCCTGGTTGTAACAAAGATTGTGGTGCCAATGGGGAGATGTTCAGCAGTGGCAAACCAGGCTTGCTACTGGGTTCACTCGAAGGCCTCTCTGTGCTGTTAAAACTGTCATGCTTCACTTATACTTCTCAATTTTACTCCATCTTTGCTCCCAAAGTTTCCTTGTAATTCTGCAGTTGCTGTTTAATACTCTTTAATTGAACCTTTTTGGGGGCAAAGGTGCTCTTAGGCATTTTAGGGTGTTGATTTACACATACTCTCACACTCATATTTCTGTCTTAACAGCCGTTGCTATTTAGACTGTGCCAGCAAGGGTGGGGCTGTGCAAGCAGCTTCTCATTGCAACTTTTCTTTTCTTTCTGGAAATCTCCCAGCCTCCTTCTTCTTTGTCTTCACCTGCCTCAAGTCCCAGTTCTGTAACATGTCCCCCCTGTAAACCCACTGACCACCATCATTTCCCCATCACTTTTACTGACCCTTCTCTCCTTCCTTATCCAAGCAAATCCTCTGCTGAAAGTTATGATTGCTCCACATGAAGAAAGCTGCCTTTGGCAGTAAGGGAAAGAATCTAGTCCACTGGAAAACAAATATTTCTCTTCATCAGACGGTAAATATCTATCCACCCACATGACTGTGAAAAAGCAGAACACAATTAATATCAGCATTTTGTAAGGTGCTTAATTAAAGAAAAAGGAAAAACAAAACAAAACAAACAAACAAACAAAGAAAAAAAAAAAAAAAGACTGCTTTGGGACTGGACTGTTAATGGCACAATGTTATCATCATTTTGTCCCAAACTCAATTTCATCAGCTGCAGTCGTATCATCTGTGTGCATAAGCAATTCTGCGCAGGCAGAGAGCTCATGGAGGGCTCCCTTATGCCCTTGTTTTCCTGTATTGCTCCAGCAGAACAGAAAATAACATAAGGCATCTTCCACTGAGCCCACAGAGGAAAGATGTACAGCCAGACTGACCATAAGCTTGCTGTCCTGTTTCCAGACCACTCTTGTTTTTTTTCATGGACACCCATGATAAATGGCAGCAGCCTGACAGCTGTTTTCACATTGCTTTTCCAAGAAGAATGATCTGTTTAGAGCTGCCAGAGAATGTAAGGCACTTAATGCAGTTTTTTTCAAAGTCTTTGCATATTATCCCTGGCGAGAAATCTATACAGTTCGGCACTATCTTATAGGCTAGCACTACTGTTTTGAAATGAACTAATCCTAAACTATTGATTTTCAAGATCTGTAGGAGACACAAAGGAATGGCAAGCCCAAACTTCCTTACCTACTCTCAAAATAGAGTGGAGACAAACTCAGGGACTGCTCTAGATGTAAAGTCCTGTGACTAGTTGGTCAGCTTTATTTTTTTTTTTCCTCATCATTTCTGTATTGATTTGCAAACTGCCCTTCCACTTAGTGTCTACCATGTCTCTTTTCCTTTTAAATTTTATTTTGAAAATTAAAGCTCTGAAACATTAAATAGTCTTTATTTCATTAAAAAAAAAATGAACTGCACATTACACAAGAGAACTTTTATTCTCCCATTGGGCTGGTAATAAGAAGTTCTCATTCATTACACCAGAGTGTCAAGAAACTAAATAAACAGAGAGGGCAGAAAAAGGAAATTACATTTTTTTTCCCAACTAATCTGCCATGCTGCCATCAGCAAATTATCTTTCTTAAATCAAAACCTTCCTAGAAGACAAAACGCTACCTAACAGTACATATATACTTTCAGTGCCTCTATTTTTTAAATGATTTCTGTGTAAGTGAGCTTTATTTACCCATGTCTGGAATATGTGGGGAGTGTTCAGATGTCTCATTAGCTCTCACATTCCTTGGAGCCATTTTGATAGAAATTACTGTTGGAATTAAAGTATATATCAGCAGTCCTGGCTATCGGGGGAGGTCCCAGCTGACTGGCGGCTAGCAAATGTGACGCCCATCTACAAGAAGGGCCAGAGGGCAGACCTGGGGAACTACAGGCCTGTCAGTTTGACCTCAGTACCAGGGAAGCTCATGGAGAAGATCCTCTTGGGAGTCATCATGCGGCACTTGAAGGGCAAGCAGGCGATCAGGCCCAGTCAGCATGGGTTTATGGAAGGCAGATCCTGCTTGACGAACCTGATCTCCTTCTATGACAAAGTGACGCGCTGGGTGGACGAGGGAAAGGCTGTGGATGTGGTCTCCCTTGACTTCAGCAAGGCTTTTGACACCGTCTCCCACAGCATTCTCCTCAAGAAACTGGCTGCTCATGGCTTGGACTGGCGCACGCTTCGTTGGGTTAGAAACTGGCTGGATAGCCGGGCCCAAAGAGTCGTGGTAAATGGAGTCAAGTCCAGTTGGAGGCCAGTCACTAGTGGCGTCCCCCAGGGCTCGGTGCTGGGGCCGATCCTCTTTAATATCTTCATCAATGATCTGGACGAGGGCATTGAGTGCACCCTCAGTAAGTTCGCAGATGACACCAAGTTAGGTGTGTGTGTCGATCTGCTCGAGGGTAGGAAGGCTCTGCAGGAGGATCTGGATAGGCTGCACCGATGGGCTGAGGTCAACTGCATGAAGTTCAACAAGGCCAAGTGCCGGGTCCTGCACCTGGGGCGCAATAACCCCAAGCAGAGCTACAGGCTGGGAGATGAGTGGTTGGAGAGCTGCCAGGCAGAGAAGGACCTGGGAGTGATGGTGGACAGTCGGCTGAATATGAGCCAGCAGCGTGCTCAGGTGGCCAAGAAGGCCAACGGCATCCTGGCTTGTATCAGAAACAGTGTGACCAGCAGGTCTAGGGAGGTGATCGTCCCCCTGTACTCGGCTCTGGTGAGGCCGCACCTCGAGTACTGTGTTCAGTTTTGGGCCCCTGGCTACAAGAAGGACATCGAGGTGCTTGAGCGAGACCAGAGAAGGGCGATAAAGCTGGCGAGGGGGTCTGGAGAAGAAGTCCTACGAGGAGCGGCTGAGGGAGCTTGGCTTGTTCAGCCTGGAGAAAAGGAGGCTCGGGGACGACCTTATTGCTCTCTACAGATACCTTAAAGGAGGCTGTAGTGAGGTGGGGGTTGGCCTGCTCTCCCACGTGCCTGGTGACAGGACGAGGGGGAATGGGCTAAAGTTGCGCCAGGGGAGTTTTAGGTTAGATGTTAGGAAGAACTTCTTTACTGAGCAGGTTGTTAGGCACTGGAACAAGCTGCCCAGGGAGGTGGTGGAGTCACCATCCCTGGAAGTCTTCAAAAGACGTTTAGATGTAGAGCTTAGGGATATGGTTTAGTGGGGACTGTTAGTGTTAGGTTAGAGGTTGGACTCGATGATCTTGAGGTCTCTTCCAACCTAGAAATTCTGTGATTCTGTGATTCTGTGATATTTATTCTATGAAGCTTTAAAAGTATTTTTTCCTTTTTAATGCGGTCGATGCATTACAAAACTGTGAGGTTGTCTAATATGTAACAAATAAAATCAAGTTACTTTCAGCAAAAAGGCAAATCCAAGTGACAGTTTATATGGTATGAGTTAGTGTATGACATTTTAAATGCTATACCTTCCTAAATCCTTTATTCAGGTCTCTGCATATGTAGAGCTTAAAATTAATTTCATGCAAGTATATTATTAAAACAAGTGTTTTGTGATGTTGCAGTTCTTACTGACCTCTTAGCATTGTGAATAGCTTAGAATTGAAACCTTACAAGCATAAAATAGTGAATGAGGCAGATTTTCATTAGCTCCTAAAAAAAAGTATTTTTTTTCCTTTTTTCTGTAAAACATAGGTAATACATTGGCAGACAACAAAGGACCAGCTGATGAACAAGCAGCTGAGTTGAGTAATAGGGCTGAGTGGTTTGAAAGATGCTGTGTACTGCCTGACCTACATCTGAACTACTAGCAGCTCAGGGAGGGGGGAGAGGATTATCCTGAGCTTTTAAGACTTCTAAAAAACATAACATAACTGAAAAAATATAACTGATACTTTTTATTCCTATAGTAAAAAACTTGTAAGAAAATATTGCAATGTAATTCTGCCTTTTTAGGCAAAACAGTAACAGTGGGCAAATAATTTCTTCAAGCTATTTTCTTTTTCTATAATTTCAAATATCAGCAAGCTAGGCAAACTTCTAGTAGTTGTTAATCTTTGTGGCCATGCATAATGTTTACCAATGCTGTCCTAGAAGATGCCAAATTGAAAGGTAGCCAGTGTGCAGCAGTAAGCAGGACTCTCATCTTCTTTGCAGAGTAAGACTATGAAAAGTCAGGACAAGATGTCCTGAAATAATTTTATTTGAAAGGAAACTCATGGTTGGTTTAGTTGCACCACCAAATAAATAAAGAATACATAAGACAGATGGTGGAATTTGGTATGGATACTAAAGCTGTTAACAGGTGGAAATATACTGCAGAAGACATGTAATAGAGTGAGACCGTGTAATCCCTATGTTCTCATCCACATAAGAACCAAGATCTGAGATCGCAAATGAACCAAATCATGTGTTTTCAAAGCATGAATATTCAGCAATATCTGATAATTATGGAAAACTCCATACAGAGTTGTGCATGATTAGAAGATCACTGGAAAAGCAGGTTTCATGCAAGTCAGTGGAAGCAATGCATAAGCTTCCTAGGTCAACGTGTACATCAGAACTTCAGACTCTCTCCAATGAAAAATTAAATATATCCATACACAGTAGGGACAATCCAGCAATTACCCCCTGCATGTGGTTCACAAGAGTCTAGTTTCACAGACATTTTGGTTTTAATTGGGGAGGAGATAGCGAACCTGGTTCAGTGACCCAATGTTATGTGACTTGAGTGCTGAAGATTTCTTAAAAGAATGCCATTAAATCATGTCTCCATGGGAAGCAAAGACTTCTTGAGGCTTGGTATCAGACAAACTCTTTGTTTCTGTTCTTTGCAGAAACAGATGCCAAAGCTCAGATTTGGAAATCCTGTTAGGAGTTGTCATGCTGAATGCTGTGACACCTGCATTCATATTAAGTATATTAAGTATAGCTTAATCAACATCTGTTCATAATCACTTATTAAGAAACTTACATACCTATGAACTCACATATGAATATAATTACATAATGACTGGGGAAAATTATGTTCCTTAATATGGCTTCCTAACAGGGAACATGATAGATGGCAATGCTAGTCAAACAGAAATATCAGGAGACTAGAGGCTCTGGAGTTATGACTGGAAAACTTTATTCATCTTATCATTTTGCCAGTTCAGACTGGATCAATCTGTTTATTTCTCTAATTCCAAGTTATCCGTGAATCTCTGAAACTGGGCAGAAATGCCAGGAGTGTATGACCATCATGGTGAACTAGCATGGTTCAATCCCTTGCAAGCTCTTTAAAAGACTGAGCATTTTTGGAAAGTAAGACATCCTGAAATTATCACTTCTTTTGAATAAAAATAGCAGTGTCTTCCATGTTTAGGGAGACATGCTATCAGGATGTATTAGGTGTATCATGAAGCTTACCAAATCAGACCTTGGGGGACTTTGGTAGAGGGAGGCCTAAGCTATGAGTTCTTGAGAGCTTTAGGAACTGTGTCATGCAGCTCAGCCAGCTTGGTGATCTACCTCAGCACACACAGTAGCAAAACTTCAGGCAACTACATAAGCCTTGTGTTGAAAGTTTTTGGTGCTTTGCATGCTGAAGCACTCTAGCAGCAAAGCATTTTTTTTTTTTTTTTGTGTGTGTGAATCCCCTCAGAGTTAAGTACATGAATGCAGCCCAAAATGAAATTGAAGTGCCACAATTCCTTTGTGAGGCTCTGCCTAAGTTCTCTGAAACGAAACTTGCCTCTTTCATTAGGAATGTCTGCCAGCATGAAAAAGATTTAAAGGTCATTGGTTTGCAAAGTAGTATGAGCAGAATCTCAAGGCTGGTAGAGCAAGTCTTGCTGAGGAAGCTGAAAGAAAAGAGATGAAACACCTTAATTCTCCCTGCAGGCTCCCTGAGTTCCTCCAGTGCTCTTCTGTTTTTGTCTGTGCAACATTCTTCTGATAAATACTATGATTAGAGCATTCTACCATATGGTAACACCCATACAATAAAACACCTATGAGTTGAAAAAAGTGTGGGGAAAGAGATACCACATTTTCTTCTCATTAAGATACTAATTTTTATTAGGCAATTTTGAATACTTGTTTGAAGAAAAAATGCTTTATTCTCAAATGTAGAATTGATGATGATTATGATGATGATGATTATTATTATTATCAAGCTTCTGAGAAGCAATACACTCTAAATATTAATACAATGTATACCTAGCTCACACTTCATTGTTAAGGCATAGGGGAATTTGGGGTGGTTGAGTTTTTGTGGACTATACAGACTAAAAATCAATGGTTTCCTTGTTGAAACAGAAAAAAAAATACACAAATGTATATGAGACACTCATATCCTATCGAATTTCAGTGTTAGTGGGATGGTCTTTGCAATTTAGGAAATCATATTTTTGAGATGTTTCAAACACAATGCAAAAGAAACACATTAGCAATGCATTGTAAAAATATCACATGCATAACTAAGACACTGTACGACAACATGATAGCAACTTTGTGTGCCCATGCTAAAAGCAGAGAAGAAAAGGAAAGCCCTTAGGAAGAGGGAACAGGAATGAGATTATGGAAGATGGCTGAAAAAAAAAAAAAAAGTATGATAAAAAAAAATAAATTTGCCTTCTTTATCTTTCAAACATAGATGGATGGGACTAAATACTTTATCTGCTGTTATAGTACAAATAAATAATTTAAAAGATCACACTTTATAAGATTAATATCTAACAACAGAGTTTTGCATGTAGGCTATAAAGGACATTTTCACAGCTGTTGATGTCAATATAAAGAGCAGATGTGTATATGAGTCATGTCACCTGCTGTACTGAGAACTCAATTAATATGCAGAAGATTACCATTGCAAAGTATACCTCCACATAAGGACCTCTTAAGTGCAGTCTACTTTATTTTAAGAAAATCCCTTCATATAACTGTGAGCAGTCACAGAAGTGGCCTTTTAACCCTAACGTTTAGGTACTGTTAGGCACAAATAAAAAATAAATAAAAAGGACATAGTATCATCTCCTGAACTGTGTAAATTACCAAAAGGTCTCTCTTCATCCTAAAATGACTAGTGTCCTACCCTGATATTAAGATGGCTTCATTGTTGCTTTTGCCCACCTTGTTTCTGATTTTTTTCAGTCCTCTCCACAAGCAGACTTTCATCACTTTAAAGGATATGTGTGAAAGAATTGCTGAATCCAGCAGGGCTTTTGCATTGTTTTTACATGGAATATGCGTCCACTTTGGGTTGGATATGTCATTTATTCTTACTCAGGGACAAAATAATGAAGGGTCTACAGGATTGTTCCTTCTGATTTAAAACCAGTGAAAGAGGAAAATTTTGTTTGAGTAGTCTGCACTTTTAGATTTTTTAATATCTTAAGTTCTCATAATGTCTGTCGTTTACAATTTACAATTAGTTTCAATGATCCATTTGTTCCACAGTTTTTTGAAAAAGAACCAGTTAGTCAAAATTATTGCCATTATTCTCACAACAGCACATGAAGACCCCAAAAATGATTCTTCTTATTATCAAAGTATGGAAAATTCAGATACACCACTTTGTTTTTTATAACCGTTTCTTTTCACTGCCTGAATCCTGTATTGCCTTTATCATGGTGATTCAGAAAGTTGTAAATAAGCAACTGGACTCCCTACACAGCCAGTAAAATATTCTGAGAGTCTCCAAGGAGTAATTCACAGTGACTAGTAAGAAATAGGCACTTCAGAAAGCTAAGCCCGCCCCCCCCCCCCAAAAAAAAAAAAAAAAAAAAAAAAAAAAAAAAAAAGAGAGAGAGAGAGAAATTAGTAAACTGTAGAAAAAGGCTGAGAATGAGAATACAGAGCTAGTTCCAAAGGCTGCATCTTTGCACAGTTATAATCCACTCCTCTTTTCTATACAAAAAAAAAGTATTGTGGCATCTGCTAGCTAAGAAGCAGGAAAGATGAAGATCTGCTAATAACAGATAAAGAAATAAAGTATAGACTGACTTATCTAGGTAGATTACATTCCTCCCTGGTCCACCTTCACAAGTCTCTGTAGATGTATGGACATAAAGAGATAAGGGAGCTCAGCTACTTAAATCCTGAATATTCCCAGTTTCAACAAAAAGGGAAAATTCAGCACCTCGTAAGCCTTTTCTATAGTTTTGGGGTGGCGTCCTCAGTGTATTATTACTCATTTTATATTATCCTTTTGAGGCATATAATTCTCACCAGTTCCTGTACATTATCCTTTCCTTTAGAAACACTTGGAGCTTAATTTTGGAGCCATTAATAGCACTTGAAGCACAGACACCTAACTCTTACACTTTGAATGACCTTACTGAGGCCAGACTCCTAGTTTTTAGGCCATCCAATAGCTAAACTCTTTAAATTGTGTCCCTAGGCTGATTCAGGAACTGTAAGAAATGAGAATAAAGTTGAGGCTTTATGTTGTGTATTTTTTTCCCTGTTTATACTGCTAAAATAAACTTAATTGAGGTTTTGGGATTTGTTTGTTTGTTTGTTTTTCATAAGTAGTTTAAATGATTTACCATAGTGCATTGCTTTCAGTGTTCAGCAAGGATAAGGGCTGGCTATTTCTAAAAACAAAAGGATTTTGCCAGTGAACATAATGGGAATAAGGTCGGGTCATATGTGAAAGGTCGTTGTCACCATGCAAGGAACAAAAATATTAATGTTTTCAATGCTAAAAGTTCCCGATCCTTTATGAGTTTAATGAGAAACTGCCTTCAATTAAATAAGGCACCACCAGAAGAAAACAGATGAAAGGAGCAGGAAGCTGCTGAGGCTGAGACAGGCAGCAGACACTGGAGTGAATGACAGCTTTGGAGCAGCTCCCAGTCATAAACTGAGAGCAGACCTTGTGGGCTGGAGGCTAAGGTTGGCTTAGAGAAATTAGAAAAGGGAAAAAAGGCTCTTGGCAAAGAGTTCTGTTGAGATTAAATAACAAAGAAGAATTGTAGGACAGGGCTTTTTTGTCTTGTGTTAAACTCTGGGATTTCAAACAGAGCAGGAGGCGGAAATTCCATGTGCTAATAATAACAGCTGAGAATAGGAGGGAGGATGTGTAACATCAGCTCTGACTGCAACAGTGAGTGGGAAGGAGGGTTTGGCAAGTGAATTGCAAGGGTATTTAAGCCAAGTCTGCTAGAAAAGAAGGCTCTGGGCTCCAACAATCCCTAAAATCTACCTAGTATTGTAAAAATTAGAAGCTGGAAGGGTCTTCAAGCCATTTACTCTACTATTCCTTTTGACCACAGCTCTTTGCTGGTTATCTTCCTTTATATGGCCCTGATCCAGCAAAGGGTGTCAACACATGCTCAGATTTAAACATATCATTTGGGTTTCACATCCTTTTGAGCCTCTTGCCGAAACCTGTACTGGTTGTTACCAGGTCACCATTGCAGCAAAACTAATCAAGTTAGCTCTGGGCTAACGAAAATTCACAACTAGCTGTAATAGGGAGCGGAAAATCATACACGTGATGTTGTAATTCAGGCTTCATCATCTGCTATATCAGTTTTTATTAATTCTTTCTGATAACAGGTGGTGCAGCAGTATCCAACTGATGGCATATTCAATAACTGTACTCTGTAGTATCCGATTTGAGCATAGGTATGTAAGTGTCATCCCTGTACTCTTCATTACTGTGGAGGAGAATGCTATCAGTGACAACCATTTCTTTAGCATCAATAATAATAAAGAATGGTGAGCTAAACTCATGTTCACGGTGTTGTGGTAAGTAATACTACTTTTGAAAACAGGGCTTGCTACTTCCTCCTTTGTCCATTCTCTGACCCATCAGTTTTCTTTTTTTTTTTTTTTTTTTTTTTTTTTGTGTACTACTTATTGTTAAGTGATTGCTGTTTGAGAGTTAAAACTTGCAAAATAAATGCTATAATGAAATGATATTTTCAGTGTGCATGTGCCAGGGACTGAAAGGTTGCAAAGGCCCTAGGATAATAGCACCTAAGTCTGAAGGATTTTTGTCTCAAAGTAGACAAAGTAATTTTCTCCAAATTTTCATTTGTCATGCCCAGTACCTCACTGCTAAAGAATATACTTTGTGAAAACACATATACAATACAACCAATAGATATTTTTTGGCTTTCTTCTTTAGTATTTATTATGATGGTTAACAGTCTACTCAAAAAAACATACCTTAACTCCAGTCTGAATTTCTCTAGCCTTTATTGCCATTCACCGACTGTTGCAGTGCTTTTGTTAGATTAAAATAAATATCAGTGTTTTATTTTATTTTATTTTATTTTATTTTATTTTATTTTATTTTATTTTATTTTATTTTATTTTATTTTATTTTATTTTATTTTATTTTTGTCAAGTCCACATATAGATTGCTTTAAAATAAAATCTTACCAATTTCTTTGAGAAATTGTTTGACTTTAAGATATATTTTCTGGAATAACTGTTGTGTATATTTTCTGAAACTGCTCTGAATTTGTAACATTCTCTTTGAAGCCCAGCCTTCGGAGCTGCATACAGGTTATGAGTGGTGGTCTCTTCAGTCCTGCATACAGGAGACTATGCCATCTCCCTTGACCATGTTTACATTCCTGTTTCACATTCAGGCAGTGCCTGAGTCCTGTTTTCACAGCTTTGCACTGAGAGTTCATAAGTAACTATTTATCCACCATGACTCCCAAATACTGTGCAGAATCATTGCTGTTCAGGACACAGTCCCACACCCTATAACAATGATCTATGTAAACTATGTACTTAACTCTATTTCAGGCAAGTGTTGTAAGGAGAAATATCTTCTATTAGATCAGCATATATACTCAGAAAAGAAAAAAGAGAAGCTTTGGGCAGATGGGTTCTTCATTTCTATGTGGAAACTCTGATCAAAGTCAGACAGTTATGTACCTGAATATTGAATAACCCAGGCATTAAGGCACTCATCTGTTTCAAAACAAGCCACATCTTTTTGTGTCCCTGGTGATATAGCTAACTACTGGGATATGGTCTATTTTGTGGCAACTTTCCTCTCTCTCTCTTTTGTTGCTGGCTTTCTCTCTCTCTCAGAGAGTTCTCCTTTAACTAAATGTGTTTTATGCATGAGATTTGAGTTGCTGTTTTGGTGGTGGTGGTGGTGGTGTTTTGTTTTGTTTTGTTTTCCAGTTATAGCTGTTGATCCAATAAAAAAAGCATATCTTCCTACAAGCCTTGACTCACTTTTGTATCATTAATCCATCACAGCTGAAATATTACCACTTTAAACTTCATAATTTTTACCATTTATTTGGTACCAATTTACCAGGTGATCCAGATGTCTATCTCTAGATCAGCTTTGTCATTTTCAAGCCTCAGTAGGAATGTTTTAATATTTTCTCCAGAATTATATTTAATAATATATTAATATTATAAATTATTTCAACACATCTATAATTATTTCATTCTCATTTCATCAAACAGATAATGAAGATTGAAAGCTGATAACCTTTTTCCAAATCTAAAGTTATTTATGGTTTAGGCACAGATAATTTTAATTTCCCTGGTAGAAATCAATAAAAAAAAAAATCTTGGTAAGGAAATTAATTTTGCAGCTGCCTAATGCCTGACATGCTGTAGAAAGGAAGTCTTTCTTAAATATGTTTGATCTTGCCAATTTCACCACTCTAAATATATTCCTTTTCTTCTTGCAGATGAAGAGAGACTTTTTCTTTCTTGTTCTTTAACTTATTCTGTGTTCTCTGTATTGTATTTCTATGTAAATCATAATCATGTGAAACAGGGATGTTAATATGAAGGAGAGAGATGGCATAGTCTCCTCTGCAGGACTGAAGAAGGAAGATAGGGAACAGAACAATGCAAGCTTAGAAGGAATAATAGCAGAAAAGAAAGCACTTTTACTATGAGACAGTTCCTTTTTCAAAAGGTACTTGCCAAACAGATTGCACTGTATGTAATTTCATGCACTTAAAAATTACAAGAATAGCAACAGAAACTAGTCCTCTGGGTAACTGATCCACTAAGTACACACTGAATTTGTTTTATAAACCAATTAGAAAACATTTATTTAAGGCTAATTTCTCTCAGTGGTGCTGATCTACTTCTAGGGAAAAAGCAAAGGAGTCTGTGGACTAATTGAAGATTTTCACCGGTTTACATGTCTAGGTCCCTTTCTATGTGTACTCTAAAAATGCAAGACAGAAGATTAAAGTATATACAGAAGGTAAACAGATCTCTACTTGAGGAGTTTAAGCCTCCAACATGAGACAGGAATGAAGAAAACATCTATGAGGACTTGGATACAGTCTATGAGGACTTGGAGACAATGGATACATGCACTGGAAAAATTGGGATGCTGCAAAACGATGAAGACAACAAGTAGTCAAAGAATGGGTTGTAAATTAAGTAGTGGATATATCTGTGTCATACTTGTACAGAGATAGGTAACTAATAAGGACTACCTGGGAAAAAATAAACTTCCATTTTGACTGGATGCCTAATTAGGACCATGGTCAGGAGGAAGATTTGTTTTGCTATTGAGAATTTTCTCAGTAAATTCCTAGGTACTTATGCACCTATCTCTATCCTCATAACTCAATAACCACACAATTATTATGCAAAGTATTATATTTTACAACACATTAGAGAGAAAATAAAGAACGTTTGAACAATTAAATCCTGATTCTAAATTCCATGAGTTTTCTTGTTGACCTCAATGTGTATTAACATGCAGCTAGATGTATATTTCAGCAGTAGTACAGCTATCCTGTTCTTTGACTCAGTGAGAAAGTTCAGTTTCCATATAATCAGGACTGCAATGAAGAAGACCCTTCCCCCCCCACTAAAAGGTGTCATTTAAAAAAAAAAAAAAAAAAAAAAAAAAAGCTGCATCAACATCAATCATTTGGTATAGTGGAATTAAAGTTGCAAAACATTGTCATAGATAGATATTTCTTGTCTTGACATGAAATGGTTTTTTTGGCCTTCCTTCAGCATTGTGTGTGTGTGTGAAAGGTGAGAATCTTTTGGTCTTGGGATTTTTGTACAAGAAGTCTGCTCTGCTATGAAAATTTTTATGTCATTAGAATTAATTATTTTGTGATATGGTCAAATGCAGCTTTTAAAATACAGATTTCCTCTGTCTGTATAAGTCATATCTGAGGCCACAGGCCTTGTTTATTTAATCAAATGGGTTGAATGGGTCCTTCATAAAATATAGTAATAACAATAAATACAGGTGATCTAGACAAAAAATGAACTAGCCTCCAGACTTTAAAACATACACACACACACACACACACACACACACACACACACAAAATAAAAAAAAAAATGTTGAAGTTACTGAATTAATGGGACATAAGCATCATTAGGGATCTACTGAGAAAATAAAGTTGCTACCAAAGTTGGACATACTTAGTTGTATCTTGTCACAGAGATATACACTATATCTACCTCCAAGTGACTGGAGCTGACATTATATACAACTTCCTCATTGTCCTCACTGTGATGTCCTCACTGTGATGGACAATTCTATTTGAGTAATTTCTAGCACTAATGCAAAAACTGTCATTAAACCTACATGTATACATTTAGAAAAAACGTTAGAAAAAGAGTGTCTGGGAACTGTGAAGAAGATGATTTTTTTTCTTTTCCCCCCACTAACTATTCTTTCACCATGATTTCCCTTCACATGGCTGTGATGTGCCCCTGGGAGTCTTCAGTTTGTGGTAGATACTAAAACACCAAGGGGGACTGATAATATTTTCCTCCTTATTTAATTTGCTGGATATGAGACAACCCTCCTGAACTTACTTCTCTCCTGGGAACACAGCCCCCCTCTCTTATCATACATATGCTACAGCACATCCTGAGGAGAAGATGAAGGAATACTGGAGTGATGAAAAGGGATTTGGTGTGCAGCCCTCTCTGTAACTAAGCCCTGACTCTGTGAGTGGGAAAGAGCACAAGAGAGCTATACAGCAGAGATCAGACTGGAAATTATTGTAAAGGCTGTGACAAGGTAGGACAAAAAGATGTTATTGCGGTTATATGACAGTGTGAGTGCCTAACAATTGTGATGTTGTTTGGTGTTACATTCTTTTAGATTATCATACAACCACAGAAATTTTGTGGTTACATTATCATTACTGTTAATGACATTATGTGTCTTGCCAAGTAAGGAAGAATTCCTGAAATTGGCCATAGTAAGTCTTTACTTCTGATTCTGGTAGGAAAGAGCCATGTAGCCATAGTGAAGGAGGGCATCTGGACTGCTAGAATAATTTACATAATCTGCAACCTCATGTATGACTGCAAACTGAAGACTCTTAGGGAAACATTCCAACCATGTTTTGGAATGAGAAAATGAACAGTGGTAAGGCTCTGGTCTGTGTTGGTTTTGCTAATGGGATAGATGCATTTTACAGACTGTAAGAAAAATGAATTATTGATGAAATAAGCTGAAAAAGGTCTGAAAAAATTATATTAATTTTGGCATGCTAACATACATCTTTGAATTCTATTTCAAATATTAAACAAGTACCTATTTGGATAATTCTTCCTTGTCTCTTCAGTTTTTCATTTTCACATGAGATCACTACACATTCAAAGTATCTTGAGTGAACTTGATGAAGTTTCTCTGAATAAGTGATGAGAGATACGTTTACAGTAGAGTTAATAGTTATCATAGTTTCACAGTTGTAATAAACCTATACTAAGCAATCCTCAAATGATTATGCAGCATATTGTTATGGGATCCATTTCATGCTTATATTCTCTTCCTGCCACTGCTTTTCTCTGCAGAGCAGGGACCATGATATCCCAGAGGTAGAGAGCGAAGGAAGATATACAGCCACTTTGTATTGACTTTATCATGAAGCTGAAATCTTCAGGATAGTTCTAATTTTCTCCAGATTATCACCCAGCAAGAAGGAGACAAAGGGAAATGTTCAGTGAAAGAGCATAGTACCTACTAATTGCCCAAAGAAATGTCACCAATACTGTCTTAAAACAACAACAGCAACAAACCCTGTGGTATTATGATTTTGTTGGTAGTGTGGTAACACCTCGATATCAGATTTATGTAAAATTCCACCTTGATATCACTGCCTCAGACAAGTTTTACAAACGAGAGCAGAACTTAGTCCTGTATTTCTGCATTTGCTCTATAGAGTTCCAGGAGTTCAAAATCTACAACATTTGTTTGTTGTTGTTTTTGTTTGTTTGTTTGTTTTGTTTGTTTGTTTGCTTATTTTTTCCTTTTCCCTTTCTTTCTTATTTTGTCTTGCCCAGACTTCTTTTCCTGCAAAGAAAGCTTCATCTAGGGAATAAAATTTCTTCTCTTCTTGCTAACTCTATGTTACAAAAATTCCTTCGTTAATCATTCCTAGCTTATCAAATCTGTAGTTCATTTCAACTTTATTTTTAAATACCTTTATTTTTACCCTTTTCTTGTTATGTTTTCCTTGACTTTTGCAAAAATACTTTAGGGGTTATTATATACCCCATCTAAATTGGAGATAAAAATCCCAAGTTCAAATCATATCCTGTTCAGAAGAACACTTTGGAAATTTCAGATCCAAGTCTGAATTCCTGGTAACCTCAGGAATTTATACCAGTCAAAATCAAAGTCTCAATGCTTTTTGTGTGTGTTTGTGTCTGGAGTTTTTAAGTAATAAATGATCTCAGTCTCAACTGTCATTCCTCCTTCATTCCTGCAGAAAATATCAGCCAGCAGTCTTGTTTCTAAAAAAGAATTTATTGAGAGATGTATGACTTCTCACCTTATCAAGACGCTTGATATGGTGAAGAGTTTAGGGACAATGTAGAAAAGGTTACCTGTCTGTAACTCAAGGACTCAAGATATGTTAGGTTATTGAGACCAAAATCTGAACAAACCTTTAAACATATATCTGTTTACTCAAGTTGAATCTGAATTATGAGCCTTCAGAAGTTCATTTGTCCCTGTTTATTTGAAAAATAGATTATGATAAGTTACTGAGTAATCACTGAGGAACAGGAAGCATTCAGTGTGAAGGAAACCAGCCAAATCCATTGGAAATACCATATAAATTACTGACCTCTGAAACTGTCACTGACATCAGTTGACAGTCATTTTAATGAGAAGATCTGCTTCTGTGCTACTTCTCTTTGCTGCCAGTTGTAAAGCTTTCTAATGCTTATTTTTCTTATTTTTGATAAGATCTATCTTTATATAAACTTATAAGTTTATATCTGCAGTAATACTGCAATAATAAGCAGAATTTGTAGTGCCATGGTTGGCTTTTCACTGTCAGCAGGGATCCCTAGCTCTCTGGGTAGAGCCACTGTATGTGGTTTAATTCAATGAAGCTGTAAGAGAGTAGTTGAAGTGATTTTCAAGGGAAGACAAGGTACAAACTCTATAGAGTGCTCACAGGTCCTGTGGCAGGAAATACTGCAATTCAGATTTGAGAAGCAAATTCAGTATATGTAATCAACTGTGATTTCTCCCTGATTATCACAGGACTAATTAAGGAGTACTTTTTTTTTTTGCAGCTAATCAGAGGTATGTGGAAAGAAGTTATTTGCATAACTTCAAGTCAAATTATGTCATGAGGACAGCTAAGCTAATGTAAACTGGCATTTACTGTAAAATTAGCATGTATTGCATTCAAACAGGAAAACAAAGAAGCAGTGGAAACCTGCCGACTAGAAACTAGGAAGAACGGCATTAATTGATGGAGTGCAGTAGCTGTGCTACGTGAAGCATATCAATGCATGAAACACAAGGAATGTAAATATGCAAAGGCCAAAACATTTGCAAAAGGGGACTCATTTGACAAAATTGTAAATACCATGGATTCTGCTGGCTGTCTAACTGTCATTTTGTCACTGTATTTTGTCATGGTTCATAGTTTAATACTCTGGGGGGGGGGGGGCGGGAAATCCTTCCTTTCTCATTTAGGAGAGACTTTTCTTACTTAAAGTAAATCCAGTCTAAAATTAGCTTCTAATTCAGTATTACAGCATGTCTAGAAAAGAAAACCATACATGCTTTTGTTTCTCCTTTTAAAATGTGCAATGCAGAGTAAGTCTTATTCACCTATTTCTTCAGAAGAGTGATTTTGAAGTCTCTGGGGATGTAGAGGAGGTTCCAGCTACCCTGCTTCATGCTGCCAGACTTCTTTGCCAGTCTCAGGCAGGAAATCTGACAAGTATTCAGGAAGCCCTGATCTGCGAATCCAGTGAAGCTTGTTGAAGCAATAGAACCTGTGATTTTTCACATGGGACCAAAGGTTCAAACATATCTGTCAACATGGTGCTTCACTGAATAGGAAGAGGACATTCTTGTGATCTCAGACATTCATACACAATCCACTTTCTGTAGAAATAAGGCTCAAAGTTAGAATGGATTTCTTACAAGGATCTGAGAGAGGATAAATGTACTGACATTTAACTGAACTAAACACATAAAGCAAATAGTCTGTTGTGGGAACTGTAAATACTAGTACCCATTGTTAACCCTATGGAACAATAGCAGTTCTAAGAATAAATTAAGCTGAAGATGGAAGATAGCAGTTAGACAGGATCAACTAGTAGCTAACTAATCCTTGAAGTTAAAATAGTATCCCTTCAGAGATATGTTTCATAGACACAGATCAGGATAGCATTTTTCTTAACTTCAGTCACTCAGCTCATAAAGATTTAATGTTCAGCACTACGCAGACTGTATAACTTCCACTACTTTCTTATATATGAATTTAATTTATTATGAGTCCATATATAATTTTTTGTTTGGAATGTTTTTGAAAAAAATTAGTTTGAAAGCCATCAGAAGCTGACAGACATGGAAACCAATGAATTGGAAAGAAAATAATTGTTTATATTCAAACTGTGAGTAAATGTTTAATTCCTAGGTATATCCAGATCCAGAAACGGTATTTCTGCTTTTCTTTTTAAATTAATTTGTCCCTAGAAAAGTACATTCTTTTAGCGTGACTTTGTGTATTGTATTTCCCTTTCTTCTTTTTCCCTCAGCAGCTTTCTTAAGAGCACATAAGCATATGTAGCTAACATTGCGAGGCCTAAGTTCTTTGGCATGAAATTTGCTTCCTTGCAGCATTTTTAAGAAAATATGATGAAATCTGAAATGGAAAAGGCTATTCCTATCTTCCTGTTAGCTCAATGGGTTCTTTCCTTCTGTTGAAAAAGTCTGAAACTGTACAAACTCTTTCAAATACTGTTTCTACTTATGCTTTCCAAGCTACTAAGAAATTGTTATTTCAAGTTTCTGCTTTAAACTAAATTCTTAAATTTCATACTTATCACTTTTTAATGGAAAGATTTAAGAAAAATGGAGACATCACAATTTCCACTCTGCTATACTACATAAATAGTTATATGATCTTGTTCAGGTCAACTGGGATACTTTAATCTAAAATCAATACAATAAACAAGTACTTGTGAAAACTAATCGGATCCTGAAAATCATAGAAAGGGAACTACATGATTTAAGACCAGTAAACATTAAATTACCGAATGCTAGACAATTGTGCCAGGGAATGGGTTATGTTATGCCTTCCTGTTTTTGCACTCTTTTTTAAAAAGCTGGCCACAGTCAACAAACAGACACTAATCTAATCTAGCTATGGTTATCTTCTTATAACAGTCTGCAGCAAAGGTACAAGAAGGTGGCAAGCTCTTCAAAGCAGAATCCCAATGTAACTTTGAAAGATTTTTTCCAGTCTCCACACTTCTAACTCTGTCAAACACTTTTCCACTTTCAAATCTTTTCAGGATGTCCATGAAAGACTTATCTACATGACAGGTCCTAGTAGAGCTTTACATGTTCCAGATCCAGGTACCTACCATGACTGCATTGTAATACCAAGCTAAGATCTTGCATTCTAAATGCCTCGTGGAAGAAAAATAAGTTTTTCCAAACCTTGCATAATAATAATATACCCACTATTTAAAAGACACGGGTATGATGAATATATCATACATGTCTTCAAATACATCTACACTGACAAAAATGAGCTGCGGGGTTTCTAGGCTGTGATAAAGGCTTAATTTTTATTGTATTATTTTATGTTTGTATAAGATGGTCAAAAAGCTTCTACAGGTGTTAAAGATGTTTTGTCACCATTATTTCTTTGCTAAACTTATTAAAACATTTTAATGATTCAGTAGCACCACTACTCTATTGCTGAAATAAACAGGGAACATTAGCTTAATGCTATTTTCATCATGAACTTAATAGCTGTACTGAATTTAGAGCCCTCTTATAGCAGCTTTTTCTATGAGAAAAATAAAACAACATCATTAAAGGAGAACATAAGTAAGGCACAGTTAATGCTAACAGTTATGAAGCTCACATTGATATTTCTTTTTCCCATTTCCTGTTAATTTGCCAGAATAGCTTTTGGCCAACCCATAAATAGGTTAAAGATAAATCAGACATTAAATCAGAACTCAGTCCAAAATTAGCGCATTTTCATAGTCATATGTTTGCAAGACAGTTTTGGTTAACAAACAAAACAAAACAAAAAGACCTCAGAACAACTAGTGATAGCTTGGAAAAGCATGCAATAATTGCTCTAATTATTTTTTACATATATATATTAGAAAATATAAATCTAAAAAACACTGCAAAGCCTATTGCCCCTTGGATTTGGCTCGCGACTTGTTTAAAATGAATGTGCTCGTCAAGTGGCCAAATGGGCAGCTGTGTCATGTAACAGCCACATGAAAGCCACTGTGAGTCTGCCTACAAAAGAAGCTCTCTGGTTTCCACACCTGCTGCATGGCAGGAAGAAAACACCTAGGTAGAGCTCTGCAGCTGGCATTGGTAGCACTTGCAGGCAGTGAGCTATAGTTTCAAACTCTTGCATTTGGCATAGCTGAAGAAGTTGAAAAAATCTATAAAGGAGTAAACCAAACATATGTGGTGATCTAAAGATAACAAATATTCCTTTCTGATCCCTGAGTTGGAAGCTGTGAAATAGGAGATTTTATTTCACTTATCAAATTCAAGTTTTCTTCGAGATTTCATCAGTTACAATAACATTTTCCAGACTTCCTTTAAAATCCAGTAAGAGGTTCTCACCTCAGCTCACTCTTGAGACTTGTGTCTTTTGCTAAGGGAAGAGGTGGAAGTTCTATTCATATTGATCTTATACATATTGTTCTTCACTCAAGTATTTCTTTTGTGTATAATTAAGATTTTAAAAATAGTACTTCATTGTTATGTTTGTGGTCCTCAAATTAGGATTGAACTCCTGAAAACAGGTGTGTGCAAATAATTTTTTGTGCTTATTCAGAGTGCCTGATGGAGTTTCCCAAGAGGGAATGGTTGCTGAGACAGGGCAAACTTAAAAGCCTGAAGTAGCTGTTTTCCACACAGACATGGAAAACATTTATGTTTAAAACATTGTTGCAGTGACGTAGCTTAAAACTCTTCTGGTAGCCATTTAAATTATTGGTGGTCACTCTCATTTATTCCACATGCACCCAGAGCCTGGTCAAAAGCCTACTGATGGCTAGAACTGAAGAAGACGAAGGGCCAAATCAATCGTGCAGACTCATTCTTTCTTCCTAAACTGTTGGACTTAAGCTGTCCAGTGAATCATCAAAAACATGTTTGAAGAAACTCACTAGACCCAGTGATACCAGTGACTGAGAAAGAGCATTCATTTATTCTTTCTGTTATTTGTCAGTTTCATCAGAACATCTTGCTTTTGTTATCCACCCTGTTATAGATTCATTGATTTGGCTTTCAGGCTCTGGATTTGACAATAATAGAAAGAAAGCTTTAAGAACAAACGGACTAAGATGAGGAGCTTGGGAGTATCTAGCTCTATTAGGCTTCAGAACAGTCTATTAGTCTGTCTACAATGACAGGATATATTGCTGATCATACAGATATCACTAGGATAAACTAGATAGATTCGGTTAAGTGTTTGCTTTCAGCCATACTGTGAGCTGTCTGAAAACAAACAAATGAACAAACAACAACAAAAACTACATAGGTAGCTGGGGAAAAAAAAAAAAAAAGTGCTTTTTTCATGCTGCAATCAGTACTGCTGCAGCTTTGAGACTAGCTACAGTCACCTCCTTGGACAGCAGCTTTGACCCTGTCACCACTGACAAGCACTGAGTTTGGGAAGAGCCCATCTAATCCTTTGCTTAGTCATGAGGAAGGGGGAATGCAGGGTCAAAGTTTCTGTTTCTCTGCTTCTGAAGAGAAGAAAGTTTAAGGGTTCTCTGTATGGCATGACTACTTCTCCAGTAGCCAGAGAAAGTAAACTGGCAAAATATCAGAGGTTCTTGCACGTGTAGTGCCCCACAACTTCTGCTAGTCTGTGATTAACTGGCAAGAAAAAGGATTTAAAATATGTTCAGACTATTTGTTAAGTAACTAAAATGAGTAAACCAGTAAGACAAAAGGGAAGGGAAGGGAAGGGAAGGGAAGGGAAGGGAAGGGAAGGGAAGGGAAGGGAAGGGAAGGGAAGGGAAGGGAAGGGAAGGGAAGGGAAGGGAAGGGAAGGGAAGGGAAGGGAAGGGAAGGGAAGGGAAGGGAAGGGAAGGGAAGGGAAGGGGAGGGGAGGGGAGGGGAGGGGAGGGGAGGGGAGGGGAGGGGAGGGGAGGGGAGGGGAGGGGAGGGGAGGGGAGGGGAGGGGAGGGGAGGGGAGGGGAGGGGAGGGGAGGGGAGGGGAGGGGAGGGGAGGGGAGGGGAGGGGAGGGGAGGGGAGGGGAGGGGAGGAATTCTCATTAAAATAAGGCAGCTTTTGCCTTTAAAATGCAGTTTCACAAGCTGTTTTATTTTACCTGCTTTACTTCATGAATAACTGAAACATGATTTTTTCCTTATAAGTCATGAAAACCACCTAGGAGACATCCAGTTGTCATAAATAAACTTTCCATATTTACAAATAAAATTTATGTTTTCTAACAAAAAATAGCCATAAGGCCATTCCATTCTTAACTTTTTTTTTTTTTTTTAAACAATTTATTTTGCTTGCATCTCTTTGTATATAACCTGGAGGGACAAAGGAACAAAAAGATTAATTATTTTTATAGTAAACTAATAAATTTGTGATAGATTCATCAGTATTTATACTGAAAAAAAAATTGATTCTATCAAAAATGAATAGTCAAAAACATATATTATGGTAAGACAGAGGCTAAAAAAAATGACAGTTATTGAATATTATGGTGAAAGGAACAGGGAACAGTGGCAGCCCCTCCATCACAGGAGCTGATGAGCCAAGAGAGGATGGATAGATAGGGGACTGAGAGAGCATTGGAAGCTCACACCTTGTGAGTTTCAGTATCTAAAATTTACATTTTCTTACATGTTATATGGAAATGGTATGGTTAACCACTGTTTCATGGACCTTAACTGCTTTATATTCCTGTCTTCAGACCAAACCAATTGAAGTTTCATTTCAAAGCTGAACAAAAATGTTTGCAAATGCTTAAGTTTCCAGACCTTTTTCCTTTTTTTTTTTTTTTTTTTTAATTGGTGGTGGAATGGTGCCAAGCGACTGGTCTTTGATCTGATCTTCAGATATGCACCCAGGAATTTAGGGACCATGCTAACTTAAATTAAGAATGGTCTATCTCCTTCAATAAATCTGCCTTTTTTCTTTCCATCTAAACAGAGTAAAGAGAAACTAAGAAAGAAATTATTGATTTTATTTTTATTTTTTTTAAGAAACCTTTTTTTTTTTCTTTCAACAACAACAACAAAAAAGAATAAAAGCAACATCATCAAACCAGATGTGACATTCTGAAAGGTAAACATGGACATTGTTGCATGTATTGCACTCAAAATAACAATACCTGAAAAAGTTATTGAGGTTGTAAGGTAAGAGGCTAAGAAAGGGTATAATTAAGGCTTAATAGTACAACAGTGGCTTATCATGAGTGCATGTTGATAAAGTTTTAATTACATAGTCCTTTTCCTACTTTTGCCCTGAACTTTTTTTTTTACCTTCATATTTGAATATGTTCTTACAATCCATTAATTCAAATTAGTCAAACTACACTGAAAACTAAATTATTACTTTCTGTAGTGCTTGTCATCACTTTACCTAACTGTCTGAAAAAATCATTCCTCTATTTGCACAAAACATACATGAGATTTGAATTTCTGCTTTACATAGATACATTAAGGTAAGAATTTTTACACTGCTTTTAGATGAAACATTTCACAGAATCACAGTATTTCTAGGTTGGAAGAGACCTCAAGATCATCGAGTCCAACCTCTGACCTCACACTAACAGTCCCCACTAAACCATATCCCTAAGCTCTACATCTAAACGTCTTTTGAAGACTTCCAGGGATGGTGACTCCACCACCTCCCTGGGCAGCCTGTTCCAGTGTCTAACAACCTGCTCAGTAAAGAAGTTCTTCCTAACATCTAACCTAAAACTCCCCTGGTGCAACTTAAGCCCATTCCCCCTCATCCTGTCACCACTCACATGGGAGAACAGGCCAACCCCCACCTCACTACAGCCTCCTTTAAGGTATCTGTAGAGAGCGATAAGGTCGCCCCTGAGCCTCCTCTTCTCCAGGCTGAACAAGCCCAGCTCCTTCAGCCGCTCCTCATAGGACTTGTTCTCCAGGCCCCTCACCAGCTTCGTCGCCCTTCTCTGGACCCGCTCAAGCCCCTCGATGTCCTTCTTGTAGCGAGGGGCCCAAAACTGAACACAGTACTCGAGGTGCGGCCTCACCAGAGCCGAGTACAGGGGGACGATCACCTCCCTAGCCCTGCTGGCCACACTGTTTCTTATGCAAGCAAATATAGTACCTGCTGATGCACTCTGCAATCATCATTAAGACTGAGTACTATGGCACCACCAGGCAAATGAGCACAGCAACAGGCAGAAGCAGCAGAGGATTGTCCATCTCTGCTTGTGCATGAACAGTGAAAGGGCTCAAGCATTTCCCTAATATTTCCTGTAGGCATTTCCTGATAGGGAAGAGCATGGTGAGATAGCTGCAGTGAGCAACACATTCTGGACTCTAGAAAGGTTTGTGACATCTGTCTGTTCATTCGAAAAACAATCTCTTCTGCTTTTTCACTCCACCTTAATGCTCACTTTCCTTCTGTCCTTCCATCTCCCCCTTTGTGAAGTCCCTTCTCCTTACCTAGCCATCCCTAGTGTCCCCCCTTCTGCTCTTTGTTCAATCTATCAACCTTACTCCACAAACACCAGACATGGGAGTAGTATCATCTAACCTCCTGCATAAACTGCAATGGATTTCTGTACATGAACCATCCATCCTTTAAACTCAGTTGAGAGAAATGTGCATTTCTAGATCAGGACTTTTCTTGTCTCAGTGTAGATGACTAAGTCCAACACTGATTATCAGATGAACCCTGGGTATCAGACATTTGCTTTTATTTCTATTCTCACTGGATGCCTCAGTCCTTTGGTATAAGTTTCTTGATCAGCTGTCATTTTTTCCCTACACAGAGGTTTCAAATCTGATCTCAGACTAGTCCAACTCAGCTGGCCTTCTTCTTCTTCTCCCCTTGTCTTCCCTGTGATACTTGATCCTAGTTTCTTAGTTGCTTTTCCAAGGCAGTCTCTCAGTTCAAATGGATCAGCTGGGGCTGGCTGCGGAGCAGGCTGGGGTGGGGAGCAGTGGGGCAAGCCATAGCAGAGGCTTCCCCAGAGGCTTCCTTCATCTCACCCTACCCAAAGGAGGCAAACAGAACCAGACTGGGGATGGTGCCAGGGACCTCTGTCAGCACCACTCCCTGGACTGGGGCAGAGGGTGCTTTGGTAGAGGCACCAGATAAGAATCCTCAAGCTCCTCACAGCTTAGCTGGTTTCACAAAAGTCAGCTTCACAGTAGAGGAGACCATGAGCTCAGCCAGGCAGCCTCTTTCGGTTTGAGAGAGGTTGCCAAGGAGGGTTGCAGAGGAGGCTGATTGGCATGAAAAGGCATCCTTCCTCTTCTCAGTTCTGCCGCCTGCAGTATCTCAGAGCTGTATTTGCAGAGGAAGTCCCATTTAGCCCTTCAGACCTCTAGGATGGAGAATCTCAGTCAAGGAAAAATATTAAGAGATTTTAACCTTCAAGCTTCTATCATTAACTAGATGATAAATGATAACCTGGCATATTTTGGAGAGCTTTCATAAAGACAGTACAAAGGTGGACCTTTCCTGCCCTCTTTGTGATCTGCCCTCTTTGCAGCACAGTAAAGGCATCCAGTCATTTGAAAGTGCATAACATGCTCAGAAATAAATGAAGCTGTGCTAGCCAAGGTTTTCCAAAGAAAAATTAATTAGGTATGGGATGGACAATGAAATGGAAAATTTCAATCCAAGTAGATAAGTAGACAAAGTCTGAAATATTTCACTTGCAACTATCAGGTAAAAGAAAAAGTTAAAAGGCATTACCAAACACCTTTTTAATGAACTTCATGAACAGCTTGTTGCTTTGTGTCTTTTATTATTAGAGATATTATTAAAATTAGTTGTAGTATGTGTTGCTATCTAAACACTGCAATATGTATTTAATACTAACGTTTTCCTTAAGTAAGCATACCTCATATAACTTCAGCATAGCAACCCTTTTATCAGACTGGTGTTGGACATTGTTTATTTAAAGCTGTCAGAACTGCTGTGCTGCATTCTTAGTCAGCTTCTCTATTACCTGTCTCCTCGTCTAATCTAACAGACTTCTGTAAAGTGGAAGTACAGTGCTGTTATTCTCACTTAACAACATCATATACACTCTATGCATTTGATCGGAAAAAACGTAAATAATCAAGTGTTATAGGAAATTTGTGCTTTCCACTTGCATCTGGACCTGTCCTCTGCTCAGATTCAACTAAAGCAGGAGATGCTAGGATTACAATCCAGCATCTGGACACGAGGCACTTTAGCCTCATGGCAAATTACACCAAGATGAGCAGTAGGAGCTCGCAAATTGGACAAAGTTTTTTTGAACTGAAAGTTTGCCCATTCTTTGCTGGGTAGCAAAGACAAGACTGTGGGATTGCCCATTTCTGGGCACTGTCCCTGCAGTTAACAGAGTTGCATCAGTTTGCAGCAGCTGAGAAAGCTGACCCTTTCAAGACCATCACCTCAGACATGTGGAAATACATTTTCAGTTAAGAATCCTGTTTAGTAGTTTTAAAGGCTTATACTGTGACAATAATGAGATAAAAAAGTGATTTTGCATACCCTTTCTTTTCAGAGCTGGAGAATTATGATAAAACTATTTTCAAACTTTTAATTGTAATGTCACTGAAAATTTTAATAAGTATTCTAATTGAAGTGAGTACTAAATTATTAACTAAAATATTCTTACTTAAAAAAAGGCTTTTTAAAAATTAAAGCAATATTAAATTACAAAAGAGGGCAAAAAGACATTTCTTATATTCATGTTCATTCAACTTCAGTGGAGAAATGTGCATTTTAATTAAATTTCAGATTCAAACTAGAAGTGTGATTTTTAGAGCTATAACTGAAAACAGATTTTTTTAGATGTATCAAAAAAAAAAAACACAAACATTTGAAATTGAAAGGGAAAAGAATAATGATGTTGCTTCTTGTACAATCATTTTTTTTTCTACAACGTAATAAAAATGCAATAAAATTATTCATGAATATTGTCAATAGTTAATGTATTGTCTTTGAGATTCTTAGTATCCTAATATAACCCATTGGAACCATTTTACTTTTATATTGCTGTTCTGGGATTCTATCACACATTGGAGAGCAATGCAGAATGTAAATGCAGTGTCAAAGATTACAGAAAACCACAGGGGAAATTAAGAGCTGTTTCTTATATGGTGTTATAGGCCTCACGTTATTTTGTTCTGGGCATCTTGTCATTATTTTTTTGTATTTAAGTCTTTGGCGGTAGTAAGTGACAAGTTCTGAAAGTAAGAAACGCTTAGTGTGTATTTCTTACTTTGGAGTGGAGACCCAAGGGGATTATATTTTAAAGAATGTCTTCCTTTTTTGAGATAGTTTTCCTAGAGATCTAGAGAATTGCAGAGATAAAGTTAGGGACACATTCTCAGCATTTTTTATTTGCATATATCTGCATTATATTAAAAGGATGAATCAAACTCAGTTAAAGTCAATGGCAAAATTTCTATTAATTCCAATGAGGTTGTAGATCATACATACCTCTGTGCAAACTTATGGTCACTACAGCTGAAGGTTTCCCAGTGTCACGATCTCTGTTGCAAAATTATGGCTTGGAAGGTCTCCTGACATTTTTTTGTTTGTTTGTTTTTATTTTTTCCAAACTAGACTAACAGTTTGTTGTTGTTATTGTTGTTTTGTTTTATACACATTTGCATTTCTTATTCCCTATGAAACTATGAAAGTGGGACATTTCATGTTTCTAGTGGAAAAGTGAAAAGAAAATGTAGTGGGATGTTACCTTCTCTCTCCATCTACCATTTTTTAAAAACAAAAACGAAACAAAACAAACAACAAAAAAGAAACAAAGTTTAGTTTCAAGATCTCTGGCACTTTTAGTCAAAAGACTGTTAGAAGAATTACGACCTACATGATTGTATAATACTGAATTTACTATTCATGTTTTCCAGCACAGGTAGTTAATTATCTTTCTGGTCATAAATTGTTACCAAAATTAGCATTTTGACTGTGCTGAATACACTCATAATTATGAAAAGTAAGGATGACTAATGACTGTTTGCATGTAAAGATTGTTTAAATGCATCTTGGGAATTCCATCTGTGTTCACAAAATCATTACGTTATGGGGTTCATCAAGGTTCTTGTAGTCAGCTATCTACTACTGCGGCTGTGCCATGTCACTGCCACATTAGTGCAAAGGAAAGCTGTAAATCTGTCTGCTTTCTTTTCAAGCATCAGCGTGCAGGCACAAAAGAATGACAGTGCTGAGACAGCAGCAAGTTAGGCTGAAGGGAGCTGGGATTTCCCCCCCAAAAAAAAACAAAACAAAGAGATCAGGTATTGACACTGAATCTGAAAAACTAGGCAGCTTCCAGAGTACCCAAAGCAATAAAAGAAATATAAGCATGAAGAATAGAAGAACACTGTAATTTTTTAGAAAAGGAGTGTAGTTTAATTGTGGATATAGTTAAGAAAGAAAATAATAAATAATAAGGTCTGCATGACAAAGAAATGTGGAGAACAGAGCAGAAAGACTTCCTATTTCAAGGGCAGAGAGAAAAACTGATCTGCTTAGATGATTTAAAATTATAAAATGATGAAGAAACAGAAATTGCAAATGCATGCCCATTTTGCATTTTTTTTGTCTTTTTATTGTTTCCTTCTTTTGGTACCTCACATAAAGAATTCTTGGTAGTTGAGATCATTAGGCAAAGGTTGTAAGCATAATTCTTTGCGATATTAGGTGTCCCTGAGGACTGAACTGTAAATCCCAAAAGCCTAAAATGAAAAAGATTGCATTATACTATTTGAAAATCTGTGAGTCAACACCTTATAAGACAAAGACAATGCAGGTTTTTATTTCCTTCAAAGAGTGAAAGTGCTGTGTCCACAAAAGGTACTACAGAAACTAGGGTAAGAAAGTATTAATGTTATCTGTTGAAACTGGGCATTCAGGTCAAGTGTTTCAGGGCTCAAAACATGAATGCATAAATGTCTACCATGAGAGTTTCATTACATTTGAGTCATCAGGCGTTATCTTGAGTTGACTTTCTGTCACCTTTATATTAGTGCACTACATGACATAGGATCATTTCAAAGGTTCAGTTAGCACAATGTCCCAAGCCCTGAAGATTGTCTCAGGAGATACTCAGAGAAGTTACAGTGTTCTCCAGTTGTATGAGTCTGCTTTTCAGTTGGTGAGACTCAGCATAATGTAGGACTGATGCATGTGAAATACTAGTAGGGATAACGTCTTCCATGTGAGATCCTTTCAATTTAAGAAATGTTTTGTCCTTAAAATCCATATTTTGATGGTGTTCAGGGTACACAGTGAAAAGCATATGTCCAGAATGATTTCTGTAAGTGAGGAGCCATGCTCAGATAGCTAAGAAAAAGTATTACTCCCTCACATTTAAATATGAAACAGTTAGTGGGTTTGCTACAAAACTATGTGACAACAGTATTTGTTTTAATGTTCATTATTTCCTATCCTTCTCAATCTGGCTTCAGAAGGAAGTTGGCCTCTGACACCACTTAAGCAGAAATAGTTTGTAAATCTGCTTCCCAAGTGCTTTGTGATTACTCTTGATAATAGGTGCTGTTGATGTAAATTGTTGTTATTATCATCAGTGACTCATTAATCCATTGGCTATTGATCTATTAAACCTTTTTCATTTTAAGTGACAGGACTAAAAATTGTGCTGCAATCTGCATTTCAAAACCTCTATGATATTTAGTTTAATGAAATATATATCATTTTGCAAGGAAATCAAAATTCTTGAGATGCATGCACTATGGCTTCAGATGTTAACCCCTTATTTTTTAATCTCCTGTTTAGATGTTTGTGGTTTCTCTTCAGCTTGGCTACTTCTACTGCCAGTAGAAAAACAACAAACAAGCAAGCAAACAAATACAAGCAAAACAAAAACAGTAAGTCCAAAGGGCTTTTTTTTTTCTTTTTTCCACTAACTGTGGAGGGGTTATATGTATATGTATATGTATATGTATATGTATATGTATATGTATATGTATATGTATATGTATAACTTGGGTTCAATGACTAATTGACAGATGCATAAAATTAGGCTGGATGAATTTGATTCTAAATACTTGAATTTGAGAAGTATACTCAGGCCAATTCTAAGCCATCTTTTCTTATCAACTAAATAAATACTGAAGAGAAATAAAACTCAAACTCTCATTAATAGTGAAAAGTTTTCTTAGCAAAATATTTGCCCAGAAGAAACTTTCAAACATAGTTACATTACCACCTGTAAAAACAGGGGCAGCTTATATCAAGAATGCTAATACAAAATAACCCTAGCATGCCTAGTGAAAGCAGCTGAAATTAAGCTGCACAGAAACAGCAAACAGTACTGGAAACCCTCTGAAAAGGTCACATGTTTCAATAGGTGAAGCTGGCCCTGTTCTGGAACTTCACCCACTGGGATACATGCACAGTGAGCAGGATGGTCCTTCAATAGAAATCTACCCAGTCATTAAACACAAACAAAACAAAGGCAAATTAGGAAGAAGGCAAAATATTCCTAGAAGTTAGCAAAAATGGCTGGATAAGCACAGCTTATTTGGAATATCTATTGTTTGCTGCAAGTACACTTTAATAATAGGGTAATTTGTTTCTTCCACTGAATTTGCCAATTGATGGCAAAAACACTTCTGTAAAAGTCATCCAGGCAAAATAACGAATGGGAACAATTATTCTTCCTGAGTAGATTTTCTAAATGAAGACTCCCTACGAAAAGGCTGAGCTTAAGCTAATGTACTTTTCTTTGTTTTTCATCTTTTAAACCATATACGGTTTTGCAGTGCAACAGCTGCTAAACTGTGTTTTTATATTTTATGTAAATCTCTCAATCTCTCTCTCCCCCACATAGATATAGATAGAAAGACAGATAGGTTGATTGATTGATTAAATTGTTTGTACAAGTAAAAGTACAGTTATGAAAAATTAGTGCTGTTGTTTCTTTTAAATCAGGCATTTGCACGTATGTAGGTACATAAATTATATATAAATATAACTCTTCAACCTCAAAAATGCCCTCCTTTACTCATGGTCACTATTTTAGGATTATGAGTCTGTCTTCCAATATACTGCCAGTATACTTTCACACAATTTAGATTTTGCCTGATCTAATATGCAGCATCTAGAATAGGGCATTTGAGGGGGGGGGGGGGGGGGAGGGAGGGGGGAAATGCCAAGGAGCTGGTGGTGATAAGCCATTAATTTTCAACCTTTTTTTTTTTTTTCTTCTGTAAATAAGCAGTAATAACGCACTTATAAGCATTTCCCCTTACCCAGATAGCCTTGAAAATTTAATTCTTAGAGAAAAAGATACACACCTAATAAGTTTAGCTCTAAAGGACTCATAAGTTAGGAATCTCCACAGGACCCCCACTCTAATAACATACAGAATTTCATTCTAATCTGAACACCTAATTCCCTGAATGTTTTCAAATAACAAGTATGAAGTATGAAATAATTGTTTTAATACATGATACATCCCCTGTGGTGGGTTAACCTGGCCAGACCACTGTAAGTATCTACAGCAAGTGAAGTAGACCACCCAGTAGTTAGAAACACTTTGTCTT